>NW_028237782.1:1241240-2482480 GCF_034619465.1 Leptosomus discolor | reverse complement strand
CAGCTTCTTGATCTAAAGCCCAAAATCTAGATGTAAAGCCCAAATTCTAGATCTAACACCCAAAATCTAGAGGTAAAGACCAATATCTAGACGTAAAACCCAACATCTAGAGGTAAAGCCCAACATCTAGAGGAAAAGCAAAATATATAGATTTCAAACCCAAATTCTAGAGTTCAATCCCAACATCTAGAGGTAAATCCCAAAGTCTAGATGTAAAGCTCAACTTCCAGATTTAAAGTCAAAAATCTAAATGTAAATACCAATACCTAGAGGTAGAGCCCAAAATGTAGAGGTAAAGCCCAACATCTAGAGATAAAGCCAGATATATAGATCTAAACCCCAAACTCTAGAGGTGAAGCCCAATATCTAGACGTAAAGCCCAAAATCTAGATGTAAAGCCCAACTTCTAGATCTAAAGCCCAAAATATAGCTGTAAAGCCCAACTTCTAAATCTAAAGCCCAACATCTAGAGGTAAGGCCCAATATTTAGTGTTTAAGCGCATCATTTAGAGGTAAAGCCCAAAATCTAGATGTAAAGCCCAACTTCTAGAGGTAAAGCCCATCATCTAGTCCTACAGCCCAATGTCTGCAGGTAAAGTCCAACTTACAGAGGTGAAGGCAAACATCTAGATGTAAAACCCAAAATCTAGAGGTAAAGCCCAACATCTAGAGGAAAAGCCAAATATATAGATTTAAAACCCAGAATCTAGAGGTAAAGCCCAATATCTAGACCTAAAGCCCAAAATCTAGATGTAAAGCCCAACTTCTAGATCTAAAGCCCAAAATCTAGATGTAAAGCCCAAATTCTAGATCTAACACCCAAAATCTAGAGGTAAAGACCAATATCTAGAGGTAAAACCCAAGATCTAGAGGTAAAGCCAGATATCTAGAGGTAAAGCCCAACATCTAGAGGAAAAGCAAAATATATAGATTTCAAACCCAAATTCTAGAGTTAAATCCCAACATCTAGAGGTAAAACCCAACTTCCAGAGTTAAAGTCCAAAATCTAGAGGTAAACACCAATACCTAGAGTTAGAGCCCAAAATCTAGAGATAAAGCCCAACATCTAGAGATAAAGCCAGATATATAGATTTAAAATCCAAAATCTGGAGGTAAAGCCCAACATCTAGAGGTAAAGCCCCAAATCTAGATGTAAAGCCCAATTGCTAGATCTAAAGCCAAATACTCTAGAGGTAAAGCCCAACATGTAGAGGTAAAGACTAAGATCTAGAGGTGAATTCCAATATCTAGTGTTAAAGGCCGACACCTACAGTTAAATCCAAACATCTAGATGTAAAACCCAACTTCTAGAGGTAAAGCCGAATATCTAGAGTTAAAGCACATCCTTTAGAGTAAAGCCCAAAATCTAGAGTTAAAGCCCAACATCTAGAGGGAAAGCCCAGAATCTAGATGTAAAGCCTAACATCTAGAGGTGAATTCCAAAATCAAGTGTTAAGGCCTGACATCTACAGTTAAATCCAACCATATAGATATAACCCCCAACTTCTAGAGGTAAGGCCCAAAATCTAGAGGTAAAGCCCAACAGCTAGAGTTAAAGACGAACGTCTTGAGGTAAAGCCCAAAGTCTAGAGTTAAAGCCCAACTTCTAGAGGTAAAGCCCAACATCTAGAGGTAAAGCCAGATATCTGACGGTAAAGCCCAACATCTAGAGGAAAAGCCAAATATATAGATTTAAAACCCAAAATCTAGAGATAAAGCCGAACATCTAAATGTAAAGCAAAACATCTAGATGTAATCCAAACATCTAGAGGTAAAGCCTAACATCTAGAGGTGAAGCACAACATATAGAGGTATAACCCAACATCAAGAGATAAAGACCAACATCTAAATGTAAAGCAAAACATCTAGATGTAAAACCCTACATCTAGAGGTAAAGTCCAATATCTAGACCTAAAGACCAACATCTAGAGGTAAAACCCAACATCTAGTGGTAAAGCCCAACGTCTGGAGGTAAAGCCCAGATTCTAGAGAGAAGCCAAAAATCCAGATGGAAAACCCAAAATCTAGGGGTAAAGCCCAACATCTAGAGGAAAAGCCAAATATATAGATATAAAACCCAAAATCTAGAGGTAAAGCCCAATATCTAGACGTAAAGCCCAAAATCTAGATGAAAAGCACAACTTCCAGATCTAAAGCCCAACATCTAGAGGTAAAGACCAATAGCTAGAGGTAAATCCCAACATCTAGAGGTAAAGCCAGATATCTAGAGGTGAAGCCCAACGTCTGGAGGTAAAGCCCATCATCTAGTCCTATAGCCCAATGTCTGCAGGTAAAGCCCAACTTACAGAGGTGAAGGCAAACATCTAGATGTAAAACCCCAAATCTAGAGGTAAAGCCCAACATCTAGAGGAAAAGCCAAATATATATATATTTAAAACCCAAAATCTAGGGGTAAAGCCCAACATCTAGAGGAAAAGCCAAATATCTAGGGGTAAAGCCCAACATCTAGAGGAAAAGCCAAATATATAGATTTAAAACCCAAAATCTAGAGGTAAAGCCCAATATCAAGACGTAAAGGCCAAAATCTAGATGTAAAGCCCAGCTTCTTGATCTAAAGCCCAAAATCTAGATGTAAAGCCCAAATTCTAGATCTAACGCCCAAAATCTAGAGATAAAGACCAATATCTAGAGGTAAAACCCAACATCTAGAGGTAAAGCCAGATATCTAGAGGTAAAGCCCAACATCTAGAGGAAAAGCAAAATATATAGATTTCAAACCCAAATTCTAGAGTTCAATCCCAACATCTAGAGGTAAATCCCAAAGTCTAGATGTAAAGCTCAACTTCCAGATTTAAAGTCAAAAATCTAAATGTAAATACCAATACCTAGAGGTAGAGCCCAAAATTTAGAGGTAAAGCCCAACATCTAGAGATAAAGCCAGATATATAGATCTAAACCCCAAAATCTAGAGGTGAAGCCCAATATCTAGACGTAAAGCCCAAAATCTAGATGTAAAGCCCAACTTCTAGATCTAAAGCCCAAAATATAGCTGTAAAGCCCAACTTCTAAATCTAAAGCCCAACATCTAGAGGTAAAGCCCAATATTTAGAGTTTAAGCGCATCATTTAGAGGTAAAGCCCAAAATCTAGATGTAAAGCCCAACTTCTAGAGGTAAAGGCCATCATCTAGTCCTACAGCCCAATGTCTGCAGGTAAAGCACATCTTATAGAGGTGAAGGCAAACATCTAGATGTAAAACCCAGAATCTAGAGGTAAAGCCCAATATCTAGACCTAAAGCCCAAAATCTAGATGTAAAGCCCAACTTCTAGATCTAAAGCCCAAAATCTAGATGTAAAGCCCAACTTCTAGATCTAACACCCAAAATCTAGAGGTAAAGACCAATATCTAGAGGTAAAACCCAACATCTAGAGGTAAAGCCAGATATCTAGAGGTAAAGCCCAACATCTAGAGGAAAAGCAAAATATATAGATTTCAAACCCAAATTCTAGAGTTCAATCCCAACATCTAGAGGTAAAGCCCAACTTCCAGAGTTAAAGTCCAAAATCTAGAGGTAAACACCAATACCTAAAGTTAGAGCCCAAAATCTAGAGATAAAGCCCAACATCTAGAGATAAAGCCAGATATATAGATTTAAAATCCAAAATCTGGAGGTAAAGCCCAACATCTAGAGGTAAAGCCCCAAATCTAGATGTAAAGCCCAATTGCTAGATCTAAAGCCAAATACTCTAGAGGTAAAGCCCAACATGTAGAGGTAAAGACTAAGATCTAGAGGTGAATTCCAATATCTAGTGTTAAAGGCCGACACCTACAGTTAAAGCCAAACATCTAGATGTACAACCCAACTTCTAGAGGTAAAGCCGAATATCTAGAGTTAAAGCGCATCCTTTAGAGTAAAGCCCAAAATCTAGAGTTAAAGCCCAACATCTAGAGGGAAAGCCCAGAATCTAGATGTAAAGCCTAACATCTAGAGGTGAATTCCAAAATCAAGTGTTAAGGCCTGACATCTACAGTTAAATCCAACCATATAGATATAACCCCCAACTTCTAGAGGTAAGGCCCAAAATCTAGAGGTAAAGCCCAACAGCTAGAGTTAAAGCCGAACGTCTTGAGGTAAAGCCCAACTTCTAGAGGTAAAGCCCAACATCTAGACGTAAAGCCAGATATCTGACGGTAAACCCAACATCTAGAGGAAAAGCCAAATATATAGATTTAAAACCCAAAATCTAGAGATAAAGCCGAACATCTAAATGTAAAGCAAAACATCTAGATGTAATCCAAACATCTAGAGGTAAAGCCTAACATCTAGAGGTGAAGGACAACATATAGAGGTATAACCCAACATCTAGAGATAAAGACCAACATCTAAATGTAAAGCAAAACATCTAGATGTAAACCCCTACATCTAGAGGTAAAGTCCAATATCTAGACCTAAAGACCAACATCTAGAGGTAAAACCCAACATCTAGTGGTAAAGCCCAACGTCTGGAGGTAAAGCCCAGATTCTAGAGAGAAGCCAAAAATCCAGATGGAAAACCCAAAATCTAGAGGTAAAGCCCAACATCTACAGGTAAATCCAGATATCTAGGGGTAAAGCCCAACATCTAGAGGAAAAGCCAAATATATCGATATAAAACCCAAAATCTAGAGGTAAAGCCCAATATCTAGACGTAAAGCCCAAAACCTAGATGAAAAGCACAACTTCTAGATCTAAAGCCCAACATCTAGAGGTAAAGACCAATAGCTAGAGGTAAATCCCAACATCTAGAGGTAAAGCCAGATATCTAGAGGTAAAGACCAACGTCTGGAGGTAAAGCCCATCATCTAGTCCTATAGCCCAATGTCTGCAGGTAAAGCCCAACTTACAGAGGTGAAGGCAAACATCTAGATGTAAAACCCCAAATCTAGAGGTAAAGCCCAACATCTAGAGGAAAAGCCAAATATATATATATTTAAAACCCAAAACCTAGAGGTAAAGCCCAACATCTAGAGGTAAAGCAGATATCTAGGGTTAAAGGCCAACATCTAGAGGAAAAGCCAAATATATATATATTTAAAACCCAAAATCTAGAGGTAAAGCCCAACATCTAGAGGTAAAGCCAGATATCTAGGGTTAAAGGCCAACATCTAGAGGAAAAGCCAAATATATAGATTTAAAACCCAAAATCTAGAGGTAAAGCCCAATATCAAGACGTAAAGGCCAAAATCTAGATGTAAAGCCCAGCTTCTTGATCTAAAGCCCAAAATCTAGATGTAAAGCCCAAATTCTAGATCTAACGCCCAAAATCTAGAGATAAAGACCAATATCTAGAGGTAAAACCCAACATCTAGAGGTAAAGCCAGATATCTAGAGGTAAAGCCCAACATCTAGAGGAAAAGCAAAATATATAGATTTCAAACCCAAATTCTAGAGTTCAATCCCAACATCTAGAGGTAAATCCCAAAGTCTAGATGTAAAGCTCAACTTCCAGATTTAAAGTCAAAAATCTAAATGTAAATACCAATACCTAGAGGTAGAGCCCAAAATGTAGAGGTAAAGCCCAACATCTAGAGATAAAGCCAGATATATAGATCTAAACCCCAAAATCTAGAGGTGAAGCCCAATATCTAGACGTAAAGCCCAAAATCTAGATGTAAAGCCCAACTTCTAGATCTAAAGCCCAAAATATAGCTGTAAAGCCCAACTTCTAAATCTAAAGCCCAACATCTAGAGGTAAAGCCCAATATTTAGAGTTTAAGCGCATCATTTAGAGGTAAAGCCCAAAATCTAGATGTAAAGCCCAACTTCTAGAGGTAAAGCCCATCATCTAGTCCTACAGCCCAATGTCTGCAGGTAAAGCACATCTTACAGAGGTGAAGGCAAACATCTAGATGTAAAACCCAAAATCTAGAGGTAAAGCCCAACATCTAGAGGAAAAGCCAAATATATAGATTTAAAACCCAGAATCTAGAGGTAAAGCCCAATATCTAGACCTAAAGCCCAAAATCTAGATGTAAAGCCCAAATTCTAGATCTAACACCCAAAATCTAGAGGTAAAGACCAATATCTAGAGGTAAAACCCAACATCTAGAGGTAAAGCCAGATATCTAGAGGTAAAGCCCAACATCTAGAGGAAAAGCAAAATATATAGATTTCAAACCCAAATTCTAGAGTTCAATCCCAACATCTAGAGGTAAAGCCCAACTTCCAGAGTTAAAGTCCAAAATCTAGAGGTAAACACCAATACCTAAAGTTAGAGCCCAAAATCTAGAGATAAAGCCCAACATCTAGAGATAAAGCCAGATATATAGATTTAAAATCCAAAATCTGGAGGTAAAGCCCAACATCTAGAGGTAAAGCCCCAAATCTAGATGTAAAGCCCAATTGCTAGATCTAAAGCCAAATACTCTAGAGGTAAAGCCCAACATGTAGAGGTAAAGACTAAGATCTAGAGGTGAATTCCAATATCTAGTGTTAAAGGCTGACACCTACAGTTAAAGCCAAACATCTAGATGTACAACCCAACTTCTAGAGGTAAAGCCGAATATCTAGAGTTAAAGCGCATCCTTTCGAGTAAAGCCCAAAATCTAGAGTTAAAGCCCAACATCTAGAGGGAAAGCCCAGAATCTAGATGTAAAGCCTAACATCTAGAGGTGAATTCCAAAATCAAGTGTTAAGGCCTGACATCTACAGTTAAATCCAACCATATAGATATAACCCCCAACTTCTAGAGGTAAGGCCCAAAATCTAGAGGTAAAGCCCAACAGCTAGAGTTAAAGACGAACGTCTTGAGGTAAAGCCCAAAGTCTAGAGTTAAAGCCCAACTTCTAGAGGTAAAGCCCAACATCTAGACGTAAAGCCAGATATCTGACGGTAAAGCCCAACATCTAGAGGAAAAGCCAAATATATAGATTTAAAACCCAAAATCTAGAGATAAAGCCGAACATCTAAATGTAAAGCAAAACATCTAGATGTAATCCAAACATCTAGAGGTAAAGCCTAACATCTAGAGGTGAAGCACAACATATAGAGGTATAACCCAACATCAAGAGATAAAGACCAACATCTAAATGTAAAGCAAAACATCTAGATGTAAAACCCTACATCTAGAGGTAAAGTCCAATATCTAGACCTAAAGACCAACATCTAGAGGTAAAACCCAACATCTAGTGGTAAAGCCCAACGTCTGGAGGTAAAGCCCAGATTCTAGAGAGAAGCCAAAAATCCAGATGGAAAACCCAAAATCTAGAGGTAAAGCCCAACATCTACAGGTAAATCCAGATATCTAGGGGTAAAGCCCAACATCTAGAGGAAAAGCCAAATATATAGATATAAAACCCAAAATCTAGAGGTAAAGCCCAATATCTAGATGTAAAGCCCAAAATCTAGATGAAAAGCACAACTTCTAGATCTAAAGATCAACATCTAGAGGTAAAGACCAATAGCTAGAGGTAAATCCCAACATCTAGAGGTAAAGCCAGATATCTAGAGGTAAAGCCCAACGTCTGGAGGTAAAGCCCATCATCTAGTCCTACAGCCCAATGTCTGCAGGTAAAGCCCAACTTACAGAGGTGAAGGCAAACATCTAGATGTAAAACCCCAAATCTAGCGGTAAAGCCCAACATCTAGAGGAAAAGCCAAATATATAGATATAAAACCCAAAATCTAGAGGTAAAGCCCAATATCTAGAGGTAAAACCCAACATCTAGAGGTAAAGCCAGATATCTAGAGGTAAAGCCCAACATCTAGAGGAAAAGCAAAATATATAGATTTCAAACCCAAATTCTAGAGTTCAATCCCAACATCTAGAGGTAAATCCCAAAGTCTAGATGTAAAGCTCAACTTCCAGATTTAAAGTCAAAAATCTAAATGTAAATACCAATACCTAGAGGTAGAGCCCAAAATGTAGAGGTAAAGCCCAACATCTAGAGATAAAGCCAGATATATAGATCTAAACCCCAAACTCTAGAGGTGAAGCCCAATATCTAGACGTAAAGCCCAAAATCTAGATGTAAAGCCCAACTTCTAGATCTAAAGCCCAAAATATAGCTGTAAAGCCCAACTTCTAAATCTAAAGCCCAACATCTAGAGGTAAGGCCCAATATTTAGTGTTTAAGCGCATCATTTAGAGGTAAAGCCCAAAATCTAGATGTAAAGCCCAACTTCTAGAGGTAAAGCCCATCATCTAGTCCTACAGCCCAATGTCTGCAGGTAAAGCACATCTTACAGAGGTGAAGGCAAACATCTAGATGTAAAACCCAAAATCTAGAGGTAAAGCCCAACATCTAGAGGAAAAGCCAAATATATAGATTTAAAACCCAGAATCTAGAGGTAAAGCCCAATATCTAGACCTAAAGCCCAAAATCTAGATGTAAAGCCCAACTTCTAGATCTAAAGCCCAAAATCTAGATGTAAAGCCCAAATTCTAGATCAAACACCCAAAATCTAGAGGTAAAGACCAATATCTAGAGGTAAAACCCAAGATCTAGAGGTAAAGCCAGATATCTAGAGGTAAAGCCCAACATCTAGAGGAAAAGCAAAATATATAGATTTCAAACCCAAATTCTAGAGTTCAATCCCAACATCTAGAGGTAAAGCCCAACTTCCAGAGTTAAAGTCCAAAATCTAGAGGTAAACACCAATACCTAGAGTTAGAGCCCAAAATCTAGAGATAAAGCCCAACATCTAGAGATAAAGCCAAATACTCTAGAGGTAAAGCCCAACATGTAGAGGTAAAGACTAAGATCTAGAGGTGAATTCCAATATCTAGTGTTAAAGCCTGACACCTACAGTTAAAGCCAAACATCTAGATGTACAACCCAACTTCTAGAGGTAAAGCCGAATATCTAGAGTTAAAGCGCATCCTTTAGAGTAAAGCCCAACATCTAGAGGGAAAGCCCAGAATCTAGATGTAAAGCCTAACATCTAGAGGTGAATTCCAAATCAAGTGTTAAGGCCTGACATCTACAGTTAAATCCAACCATATAGATATAACCCCCAACTTCTAGAGGTAAGGCCCAAAATCTAGAGGTAAAGCCCAACAGCTAGAGTTAAAGACGAACGTCTTGAGGTAAAGCCCAAAGTCTAGAGTTAAAGCCCAACTTCTAGAGGTAAAGCCCAACATCTAGACGTAAAGCCAGATATCTGACGGTAAAGCCCAACATCTAGAGGAAAAGCCAAATATATAGATTTAAAACCCAAAATCTAGAGATAAAGCCGAACATCTAAATGTAAAGCAAAACATCTAGATGTAATCCAAACATCTAGAGGTAAAGCCTAACATCTAGAGGTGAAGCACAACATATAGAGGTATAACCCAACATCTAGAGATAAAGACCAACATCTAAATGTAAAGCAAAACATCTAGATGTAGAACCCTACATCTAGAGGTAAAGTCCAATATCTAGACCTAAAGACCAACATCTAGAGGTAAAATCCAACATCTAGTGGTAAAGCCCAACGACTGGAGGTAAAGCCCAGATTCTAGAGAGAAGCCAAAAATCCAGATGGAAAACCCAAAATCTAGAGGTAAAGCCCAACATCTACAGGTAAATCCAGATATCTAGGGGTAAAGCCCAACATCTAGAGGAAAAGCCAAATATATAGATATAAAACCCAAAATCTAGAGGTAAAGCCCAATATCTAGACGTAAAGCCCAAAATCTAGATGAAAAGCACAACTTCTAGATCTAAAGCCCAACATCTAGAGATAAAGACCAATAGCTAGAGGTAAAACCCAACATCTAGAGGTAAAGCCAGATATCTAGAGGTAAAGCCCAACGTCTGGAGGTAAAGCCCATCATCTAGTCCTATAGCCCAATTTCTGCAGGTAAAGCCCAACTTACAGAGGTGAAGGCAAACATCTAGATGTAAAACCCCAAATCTAGAGGTAAAGCCCAACATCTAGAGGAAAAGCCAAATATATATATATTTAAAACCCAAAATCTAGAGGTAAAGCCCAACATCTAGAGGTAAAGCCAGATATCTAGGGGTAAAGCCCAACATCTAGAGGAAAAGCCAAATATATATATATTTAAAACCCAAAATCTAGAGGTAAAGCCCAACATCTAGAGGTAAAGCCAGATATCTAGGGTTAAAGGCCAACATCTAGAGGAAAAGCCAAATATATAGATTTAAAACCCAAAATCTAGAGGTAAAGCCCAATATCAAGACGTAAAGGCCAAAATCTGGATGTAAAGCCCAGCTTCTTGATCTAAAGCCCAAAATCTAGATGTAAAGCCCAAATTCTAGATCTAACGCCCAAAATCCAGAGATAAAGACCAATATCTAGAGGTAAAACCCAACATCTAGAGGTAAAGCCAGATATCTAGAGGTAAAGCCCAACATCTAGAGGAAAAGCAAAATATATAGATTTCAAACCCAAATTCTAGAGTTCAATCCCAACATCTAGAGGTAAATCCCAAAGTCTAGATGTAAAGCTCAACTTCCAGATTTAAAGTCAAAAATCTAAATGTAAATACCAATACCTAGAGGTAGAGCCCAAAATGTAGAGGTAAAGCCCAACATCTAGAGATAAAGCCAGATATATAGATCTAAACCCCAAACTCTAGAGGTGAAGCCCAATATCTAGACGTAAAGCCCAAAATCTAGATGTAAAGCCCAACTTCTAGATCTAAAGCCCAAAATATAGCTGTAAAGCCCAACTTCTAAATCTAAAGCCCAACATCTAGAGGTAAGGCCCAATATTTAGTGTTTAAGCGCATCATTTAGAGGTAAAGCCCAAAATCTAGATGTAAAGCCCAACTTCTAGAGGTAAAGGCCATCATCTAGTCCTACAGCCCAATGTCTGCAGGTAAAGCACATCTTACAGAGGTGAAGGCAAACATCTAGATGTAAAACCCAAAATCTAGAGGTAAAGCCCAACATCTAGAGGAAAAGCCAAATATATAGATTTAAAACCCAGAATCTAGAGGTAAAGCCCAATATCTAGACCTAAAGCCCAAAATCTAGATGTAAAGCCCAACTTCTAGATCTAAAGCCCAAAATCTAGATGTAAAGCCCAAATTCTAGATCAAACACCCAAAATCTAGAGGTAAAGACCAATATCTAGAGGTAAAACCCAACAGCTAGAGGTAAAGCCAGATATCTAGAGGTAAAGCCCAACATCTAGAGGAAAAGCCAGATATCTAGAGGTAAAGCCCAACATCTAGAGGAAAAGCAAAATATATAGATTTCAAACCCAAATTCTAGAGTTCAATCCCAACATCTAGAGGTAAAGCCCAACTTCCAGAGTTAAAGTCCAAAATCTAGAGGTAAACACCAATACCTAAAGTTAGAGCCCAAAATCTAGAGATAAAGCCCAACATCTAGAGATAAAGCCAGATATATAGATTTAAAATCCAAAATCTGGAGGTAAAGCCCAACATCTAGAGGTAAAGCCCCAAATCTAGATGTAAAGCCCAATTGCTAGATCTAAAGCCAAATACTCTAGAGGTAAAGACCAACATGTAGAGGTAAAGACTAAGATCTAGAGGTGAATTCCAATATCTAGTGTTAAAGGCCGACACCTACAGTTAAAGCCAAACATCTAGATGTACAACCCAACTTCTAGAGGTAAAGCCGAATATCTAGAGTTAAAGCGCATCCTTTCGAGTAAAGCCCAAAATCTAGAGTTAAAGCCCAACATCTAGAGGGAAAGCCCAGAATCTAGATGTAAAGCCTAACATCTAGAGGTGAATTCCAAAATCAAGTGTTAAGGCCTGACATCTACAGTTAAATCCAACCATATAGATATAACCCCCAACTTCTAGAGGTAAGGCCCAAAATCTAGAGGTAAAGCCCAACAGCTAGAGTTAAAGACGAACGTCTTGAGGTAAAGCCCAAAGTCTAGAGTTAAAGCCCAACTTCTAGAGGTAAAGCCCAACATCTAGACGTAAAGCCAGATATCTGACGGTAAAGCCCAACATCTAGAGGAAAAGCCAAATATATAGATTTAAAACCCAAAATCTAGAGATAAAGCCGAACATCTAAATGTAAAGCAAAACATCTAGATGTAATCCAAACATCTAGAGGTAAAGCCTAACATCTAGAGGTGAAGCACAACATATAGAGGTATAACCCAACATCAAGAGATAAAGACCAACATCTAAATGTAAAGCAAAACATCTAGATGTAAAACCCTACATCTAGAGGTAAAGTCCAATATCTAGACCTAAAGACCAACATCTAGAGGTAAAACCCAACATCTAGTGGTAAAGCCCAACGTCTGGAGGTAAAGCCCAGATTCTAGAGAGAAGCCAAAAATCCAGATGGAAAACCCAAAATCTAGAGGTAAAGCCCAACATCTACAGGTAAATCCAGATATCTAGGGGTAAAGCCCAACATCTAGAGGAAAAGCCAAATATATAGATATAAAACCCAAAATCTAGAGGTAAAGCCCAATATCTAGATGTAAAGCCCAAAATCTAGATGAAAAGCACAACTTCTAGATCTAAAGATCAACATCTAGAGGTAAAGACCAATAGCTAGAGGTAAATCCCAACATCTAGAGGTAAAGCCAGATATCTAGAGGTAAAGCCCAACGTCTGGAGGTAAAGCCCATCATCTAGTCCTACAGCCCAATGTCTGCAGGTAAAGCCCAACTTACAGAGGTGAAGGCAAACATCTAGATGTAAAACCCCAAATCTAGCGGTAAAGCCCAACATCTAGAGGAAAAGCCAAATATATAGATATAAAACCCAAAATCTAGAGGTAAAGCCCAATATCTAGAGGTAAAACCCAACATCTAGAGGTAAAGCCAGATATCTAGAGGTAAAGCCCAACATCTAGAGGAAAAGCAAAATATATAGATTTCAAACCCAAATTCTAGAGTTCAATCCCAACATCTAGAGGTAAATCCCAAAGTCTAGATGTAAAGCTCAACTTCCAGATTTAAAGTCAAAAATCTAAATGTAAATACCAATACCTAGAGGTAGAGCCCAAAATGTAGAGGTAAAGCCCAACATCTAGAAATAAAGCCAGATATATAGATCTAAACCCCAAAATCTAGAGGTGAAGCCCAATATCTAGACGTAAAGCCCAAAATCTAGATGTAAAGCCCAACTTCTAGATCTAAAGCCCAAAATATAGCTGTAAAGCCCAACTTCTAAATCTAAAGCCCAACATCTAGAGGTAAAGCCCAATATTTAGAGTTTAAGCGCATCATTTAGAGGTAAAGCCCAAAATCTAGATGTAAAGCCCAACTTCTAGAGGTAAAGCCCATCATCTAGTCCTACAGCCCAATGTCTGCAGGTAAAGCACATCTTACAGAGGTGAAGGCAAACATCTAGATGTAAAACCCAAAATCTAGAGGTAAAGCCCAACATCTAGAGGAAAAGCCAAATATATAGATTTAAAACCCAAAATCTAGAGGTAAAGCCCAATATCTAGACCTAAAGCCCAAAATCTAGATGTAAAGCCCAACTTCTAGATCTAAAGCCCAAAATCTAGATGTAAAGCCCAAATTCTAGATCTAACACCAAAAATCTAGAGGTAAAGACCAATATCTAGAGGTAAAACCCAAGATCTAGAGGTAAAGCCAGATATCTAGAGGTAAAGCCCAACATCTAGAGGAAAAGCAAAATATATAGATTTCAAACCCAAATTCTAGAGTTCAATCCCAACATCTAGAGGTAAAGCCCAAAATCTAGATGTAAAGCCCAGCTTCTAGAGGTAAAGCGCATCATCTAGTCCTACAGCCCAATGTCTGCAGGTAAAGCCCAACTTACAGAGGTGAAGGCAAACATCTAGATGTAAAACCCAAAATCTAGAGGTAAAGCCCAACATCTAGAGGAAAAGCCAAATATATAGATTTAAAACCCAAAATCTAGAGGTAAAGCCCAACATCTAAAGATAAAGCCAGATATATAGATCTAAAACCCATAATCTAGAGATGAAGCCCAATATCTAGACGTAAAGCCCACTATCTAGATGTAAAGCCCAACTTCTAGATCTAACGCCCAAAATCTAGAGATAAAGACCAATATCTAGAGATAAAGCCAGATATATAGATTTAAAATCCACAATCTGGAGGTAAAGCCCAACATCTAGAGCTAAAGCCCCAAATCTAGATGTAAAGCCCAATTGCTAGATCTAAAGCCAAATACTCTAGAGGTAAAGCCCAACATGTAGAGGTAAAGACTAAGATCTAGAGGTGAATTCCAATATCTAGTGTTAAAGCCTGACACCTACAGTTAAAGCCAAACATCTAGATGTACAACCCAACTTCTAGAGGTAAAGCCGAATATCTAGAGTTAAAGCGCATCCTTTAGAGTAAAGCCCAACATCTAGAGGGAAAGCCCAGAATCTAGATGTAAAGCCTAACATCTAGAGGTGAATTCCAAATCAAGTGTTAAGGCCTGACATCTACAGTTAAATCCAACCATATAGATATAACCCCCAACTTCTAGAGGTAAGGCCCAAAATCTAGAGGTAAAGCCCAACAGCTAGAGTTAAAGACGAACGTCTTGAGGTAAAGCCCAAAGTCTAGAGTTAAAGCCCAACTTCTAGAGGTAAAGCCCAACATCTAGACGTAAAGCCAGATATCTGACGGTAAACCCAACATCTAGAGGAAAAGGCAAATATATAGATTTAAAACCCAAAATCTAGAGATAAAGCCGAACATCTAAATGTAAAGCAAAACATCTAGATGTAATCCAAACATCTAGAGGTAAAGCCTAACATCTAGAGGTGAAGCACAACATATAGAGGTATAACCCAACATCTAGAGATAAAGACCAACATCTAAATGTAAAGCAAAACATCTAGATGTAGAACCCTACATCTAGAGGTAAAGTCCAATATCTAGACCTAAAGACCAACATCTAGAGGTAAAACCCAACATCTAGTGGTAAAGCCCAACGTCTGGAGGTAAAGCCCAGATTCTAGAGAGAAGCCAAAAATCCAGATGGAAAACCCAAAATCTAGAGGTAAAGCCCAACATCTACAGGTAAATCCAGATATCTAGGGGTAAAGCCCAACATCTAGAGGAAAAGCCAAATATATAGATATAAAACCCAAAATCTAGAGGTAAAGCCCAATATCTAGACGAAAAGCGCAAAATCTAGATGAAAAGCACAACTTCTAGATCTAAAGCCCAACATCTAGAGGTAAAGACCAATAGCTAGAGGTAAAACCCAACATCTAGAGGTAAAGCCAGATATCTAGAGGTAAAGCCCAACGTCTGGAGGTAAAGCCCATCATCTAGTCCTATAGCCCAATTTCTGCAGGTAAAGCCCAACTTACAGAGGTGAAGGCAAACATCTAGATGTAAAACCCCAAATCTAGAGGTAAAGCCCAACATCTAGAGGAAAAGCCAAATATATATATATTTAAAACCCAAAATCTAGAGGTAAAGCCCAACATCTAGAGGTAAAGCCAGATATCTAGGGGTAAAGCCCAACATCTAGAGGAAAAGCCAAATATATAGATTTAAAACCTAAAATCTAGAGGTAAAGCCCAATATAAAGACGTAAAGGCCAAAATCTAGATGTAAAGCCCAGCTTCTTGATCTAAAGCCCAAAATCTAGATGTAAAGCCCAAATTCTAGATCTAACACCCAAAATCTAGAGGTAAAGACCAATATCTAGAGGTAAAACCCAACATCTAGAGGTAAAGCCCAACATCTAGAGGAAAAGCAAAATATATAGATTTCAAACCCAAATTCTAGAGTTCAATCCCAACATCTAGATGTAAATCCCAAAGTCTAGATGTAAAGCTCAACTTCCAGATTTAAAGTCAAAAATCTAAATGTAAATACCAATACCTAGAGGTAGAGCCCAAAATGTAGAGGTAAAGCCCAACATCTAGAGATAAAGCCAGATATATAGATCTATACCCCAAACTCTAGAGGTGAAGCCCAATATCTAGACGTAAAGCCCAAAATCTAGATGCAAAGCCCAACTTCTAGATCTAAAGCCCAAAATATAGCTGTAAAGCCCAACTTCTAAATCTAAAGCCCAACATCTAGAGGTAAGGCCCAATATTTAGTGTTTAAGCGCATCATTTAGAGGTAAAGCCCAAAATCTAGATGTAAAGCCCAACTTCTAGAGGTAAAGCCCATCATCTAGTCCTACAGCCCAATGTCTGCAGGTAAAGTCCAACTTACAGAGGTGAAGGCAAACATCTAGATGTAAAACCCAGAATCTAGAGGTAAAGCCCAACTTCTAGATCTAAAGCCCAAAATCTAGATGTAAAGCCCAAATTCTAGATCTAACACCCAAAATCTAGAGGTAAAGACCAATATCTAGAGGTAAAACCCAAGATCTAGAGGTAAAGCCAGATATCTAGAGGTAAAGCCCAACATCTAGAGGAAAAGCCAGATATCTAGAGGTAAAGCCCAACATCTAGAGGAAAAGCAAAATATATAGATTTCAAACCCAAATTCTAGAGTTCAATCCCAACATCTAGAGGTAAAGCCCAACTTCCAGAGTTAAAGTCCAAAATCTAGAGGTAAACACCAATACCTAAAGTTAGAGCCCAAAATCTAGAGATAAAGCCCAACATCTAGAGATAAAGCCAGATATATAGATTTAAAATCCAAAATCTGGAGGTAAAGCCCAACATCTAGAGGTAAAGCCCCAAATCTAGATGTAAAGCCCAATTGCTAGATCTAAAGCCAAATACTCTAGAGGTAAAGCCCAACATGTAGAGGTAAAGACTAAGATCTAGAGGTGAATTCCAATATCTAGTGTTAAAGGCCGACACCTACAGTTAAAGCCAAACATCTAGATGTACAACCCAACTTCTAGAGGTAAAGCCGAATATCTAGAGTTAAAGCGCATCCTTTCGAGTAAAGCCCAAAATCTAGAGTTAAAGCCCAACATCTAGAGGGAAAGCCCAGAATCTAGATGTAAAGCCTAACATCTAGAGGTGAATTCCAAAATCAAGTGTTAAGGCCTGACATCTACAGTTAAATCCAACCATATAGATATAACCCCCAACTTCTAGAGGTAAGGCCCAAAATCTAGAGGTAAAGCCCAACAGCTAGAGTTAAAGACGAACGTCTTGAGGTAAAGCCCAAAGTCTAGAGTTAAAGCCCAACTTCTAGAGGTAAAGCCCAACATCTAGACGTAAAGCCAGATATCTGACGGTAAAGCCCAACATCTAGAGGAAAAGCCAAATATATAGATTTAAAACCCAAAATCTAGAGATAAAGCCGAACATCTAAATGTAAAGCAAAACATCTAGATGTAATCCAAACATCTAGAGGTAAAGCCTAACATCTAGAGGTGAAGCACAACATATAGAGGTATAACCCAACATCAAGAGATAAAGACCAACATCTAAATGTAAAGCAAAACATCTAGATGTAAAACCCTACATCTAGAGGTAAAGTCCAATATCTAGACCTAAAGACCAACATCTAGAGGTAAAACCCAACATCTAGTGGTAAAGCCCAACGTCTGGAGGTAAAGCCCAGATTCTAGAGAGAAGCCAAAAATCCAGATGGAAAACCCAAAATCTAGGGGTAAAGCCCAACATCTAGAGGAAAAGCCAAATATATAGATATAAAACCCAAAATCTAGAGGTAAAGCCCAATATCTAGACGTAAAGCCCAAAATCTAGATGAAAAGCACAACTTCCAGATCTAAAGCCCAACATCTAGAGGTAAAGACCAATAGCTAGAGGTAAATCCCAACATCTAGAGGTAAAGCCAGATATCTAGAGGTGAAGCCCAACGTCTGGAGGTAAAGCCCATCATCTAGTCCTATAGCCCAATGTCTGCAGGTAAAGCCCAACTTACAGAGGTGAAGGCAAACATCTAGATGTAAAACCCCAAATCTAGAGGTAAAGCCCAACATCTAGAGGAAAAGCCAAATATATATATATTTAAAACCCAAAATCTAGGGGTAAAGCCCAACATCTAGAGGAAAAGCCAAATATCTAGGGGTAAAGGCCAACATCTAGAGGAAAAGCCAAATATATAGATTTAAAACCCAAAATCTAGAGGTAAAGCCCAATATCAAGACGTAAAGGCCAAAATCTAGATGTAAAGCCCAGCTTCTTGATCTAAAGCCCAAAATCTAGATGTAAAGCCCAAATTCTAGATCTAACGCCCAAAATCTAGAGATAAAGACCAATATCTAGAGGTAAAACCCAACATCTAGAGGTAAAGCCAGATATCTAGAGGTAAAGCCCAACATCTAGAGGAAAAGCAAAATATATAGATTTCAAACCCAAATTCTAGAGTTCAATCCCAACATCTAGAGGTAAATCCCAAAGTCTAGATGTAAAGCTCAACTTCCAGATTTAAAGTCAAAAATCTAAATGTAAATACCAATACCTAGAGGTAGAGCCCAAAATGTAGAGGTAAAGCCCAACATCTAGAGATAAAGCCAGATATATAGATCTAAACCCCAAAATCTAGAGGTGAAGCCCAATATCTAGACGTAAAGCCCAAAATCTAGATGTAAAGCCCAACTTCTAGATCTAAAGCCCAAAATATAGCTGTAAATCCCAACTTCTAAATCTAAAGCCCAACATCTAGAGGTAAAGCCCAATATTTAGAGTTTAAGCGCATCATTTAGAGGTAAAGCCCAAAATCTAGATGTAAAGCCCAACTTCTAGAGGTAAAGCCCATCATCTAGTCCTACAGCCCAATGTCTGCAGGTAAAGCACATCTTACAGAGGTGAAGGCAAACATCTAGATGTAAAACCCAAAATCTAGAGGTAAAGCCCAACATCTAGAGGAAAAGCCAAATATATAGATTTAAAACCCAGAATCTAGAGGTAAAGCCCAATATCTAGACCTAAAGCCCAAAATCTAGATGTAAAGCCCAACTTCTAGATCTAAAGCCCAAAATCTAGATTTAAAGCCCAAATTCTAGATCTAACACCCAAAATCTAGAGGTAAAGACCAATATCTAGAGGTAAAACCCAACATCTAGAGGTAAAGCCAGATATCTAGAGGTAAAGCCCAACATCTAGAGGAAAAGCAAAATATATAGATTTCAAACCCAAATTCTAGAGTTCAATCCCAACATCTAGAGGTAAAGCCCAACTTCCAGAGTTAAAGTCCAAAATCTAGAGGTAAACACCAATACCTAAAGTTAGAGCCCAAAATCTAGAGATAAAGCCCAACATCTAGAGATAAAGCCAGATATATAGATTTAAAATCCAAAATCTGGAGGTAAAGCCCAACATCTAGAGGTAAAGCCCCAAATCTAGATGTAAAGCCCAATTGCTAGATCTAAAGCCAAATACTCTAGAGGTAAAGCCCAACATGTAGAGGTAAAGACTAAGATCTAGAGGTGAATTCCAATATCTAGTGTTAAAGGCCGACACCTACAGTTAAAGCCAAACATCTAGATGTAAAACCCAACTTCTAGAGGTAAAGCCGAATATCTAGAGTTAAAGCGCATCCTTTCGAGTAAAGCCCAAAATCTAGAGTTAAAGCCCAACATCTAGAGGGAAAGCCCAGAATCTAGAGGTAAAGCCCAACAGCTAGAGTTAAAGCCGAACGTCTTGAGGTAAAGCCCAACTTCTAGAGGTAAAGACCAACATCTAGACGTAAAGCCAGATATCTGACGGTAAACCCAACATCTAGAGGAAAAGCCAAATATATAGATTTAAAACCCAAAATCTAGAGATAAAGCCGAACATCTAAATGTAAAGCAAAACATCTAGTTGTAATCCAAACATCTAGAGGTAAAGCCTAACATCTAGAGGTGAAGCACAACATATAGAGGTATAACCCAACATCTAGAGATAAAGACCAACATCTAAATGTAAAGCAAAACATCTAGATGTAAACCCCTACATCTAGAGGTAAAGTCCAATATCTAGACCTAAAGACCAACATCTAGAGGTAAAACCCAACATCTAGTGGTAAAGCCCAACGTCTGGAGGTAAAGCCCAGATTCTAGAGAGAAGCCAAAAATCCAGATGGAAAACCCAAAATCTAGAGGTAAAGCCCAACATCTACAGGTAAATCCAGATATCTAGGGGTAAAGCCCAACATCTAGAGGAAAAGCCAAATATATAGATATAAAACCCAAAATCTAGAGGTAAAGCCCAATATCTAGACGTAAAGCCCAAAATCTAGATGAAAAGCACAACTTCTAGATCTAAAGCCCAACATCTAGAGGTAAAGACCAATAGCTAGAGGTAAATCCCAACATCTAGAGGTAAAGCCAGATATCTAGAGGTAAAGCCCAACGTCTGGAGGTAAAGCCCATCATCTAGTCCTATAGCCCAATGTCTGCAGGTAAATCCCAACTTACAGAGGTGAAGGCAAACATCTAGATGTAAAACCCCAAATCTAGAGGTAAAGCCCAACATCTAGAGGAAAAGCCAAATATATATATATTTAAAACCCAAAACCTAGAGGTAAAGCCCAACATCTAGAGGTAAAGCCAGATATCTAGGGTTAAAGGCCAACATCTAGAGGAAAAGCCAAATATATATATATTTAAAACCCAAAATCTAGAGGTAAAGCCCAACATCTAGAGGTAAAGCCAGATATCTAGGGTTAAAGGCCAACATCTAGAGGAAAAGCCAAATATATAGATTTAAAACCCAAAATCTAGAGGTAAAGCCCAATATCAAGACGTAAAGGCCAAAATCTGGATGTAAAGCCCAGCTTCTTGATCTAAAGCCCAAAATCTAGATGTAAAGCCCAAATTCTAGATCTAACGCCCAAAATCTAGAGATAAAGACCAATATCTAGAGGTAAAACCCAACATCTAGAGGTAAAGCCAGATATCTAGAGGTAAAGCCCAACATCTAGAGGAAAAGCAAAATATATAGATTTCAAACCCAAATTCTAGAGTTCAATCCCAACATCTAGAGGTAAATCCCAAAGTCTAGATGTAAAGCTCAACTTCCAGATTTAAAGTCAAAAATCTAAATGTAAATACCAATACCTAGAGGTAGAGCCCAAAATGTAGAGGTAAAGCCCAACATCTAGAGATAAAGCCAGATATATAGATCTAAACCCCAAAATCTAGAGGTGAAGCCCAATATCTAGACGTAAAGCCCAAAATCTAGATGTAAAGCCCAACTTCTAGATCTAAAGCCCAAAATATAGCTGTAAAGCCCAACTTCTAAATCTAAAGCCCAAAATCTAGAGGTAAAGCCCAATATTTAGAGTTTAAGCGCATCATTTAGAGGTAAAGCCCAAAATCTAGATGTAAAGCCCAACTTCTAGAGGTAAAGCCCATCATCTAGTCCTACAGCCCAATGTCTGCAGGTAAAGCACATCTTACAGAGGTGAAGGCAAACATCTAGATGTAAAACCCAAAATCTAGAGGTAAAGCCCAACATCTAGAGGAAAAGCCAAATATATAGATTTAAAACCCAGAATCTAGAGGTAAAGCCCAATATCTAGACCTAAAGCCCAAAATCTAGATGTAAAGCCCAACTTCTAGATCTAAAGCCCAAAATCTAGATGTAAAGCCCAAATTCTAGATCTAACACCCAAAATCTAGAGGTAAAGACCAATATCTAGAGGTAAAACCCAACATCTAGAGGTAAAGCCAGATATCTAGAGGTAAAGCCCAACATCTAGAGGAAAAGCAAAATATATAGATTTCAAACCCAAATTCTAGAGTTCAATCCCAACATCTAGAGGTAAAGCCCAACTTCCAGAGTTAAAGTCCAAAATCTAGAGGTAAACACCAATACCTAAAGTTAGAGCCCAAAATCTAGAGATAAAGCCCAACATCTAGAGATAAAGCCAGATATATAGATTTAAAATCCAAAATCTGGAGGTAAAGCCCAACATCTAGAGGTAAAGCCCCAAATCTAGATGTAAAGCCCAATTGCTAGATCTAAAGCCAAATACTCTAGAGGTAAAGCCCAACATGTAGAGGTAAAGACTAAGATCTAGAGGTGAATTCCAATATCTAGTGTTAAAGGCCGACACCTACAGTTAAAGCCAAACATCTAGATGTACAACCCAACTTCTAGAGGTAAAGCCGAATATCTAGAGTTAAAGCGCATCCTTTAGAGTAAAGCCCAAAATCTAGAGTTAAAGCCCAACATCTAGAGGGAAAGCCCAGAATCTAGATGTAAAGCCTAACATCTAGAGGTGAATTCCAAAATCAAGTGTTAAGGCCTGACATCTACAGTTAAATCCAACCATATAGATATAACCCCCAACTTCTAGAGGTAAGGCCCAAAATCTAGAGGTAAAGCCCAACAGCTAGAGTTAAAGCCGAACGTCTTGAGGTAAAGCCCAACTTCTAGAGGTAAAGCCCAGCATCTAGACGTAAAGCCAGATATCTGACGGTAAACCCAACATCTAGAGGAAAAGCCAAATATATAGATTTAAAACCCAAAATCTAGAGATAAAGCCGAACATCTAAATGTAAAGCAAAACATCTAGTTGTAATCCAAACATCTAGAGGTAAAGCCTAACATCTAGAGGTGAAGCACAACATATAGAGGTATAACCCAACATCTAGAGGTAAAGACCAACATCTAAATGTAAAGCAAAACATCTAGATGTAAACCCCTACATCTAGAGGTAAAGTCCAATATCTAGACCTAAAGACCAACATCTAGAGGTAAAACCCAACATCTAGTGGTAAAGCCCAACGTCTGGAGGTAAAGCCCAGATTCTAGAGAGAAGCCAAAAATCCAGATGGAAAACCCAAAATCTAGAGGTAAAGCCCAACATCTACAGGTAAATCCAGATATCTAGGGGTAAAGCCCAACATCTAGAGGAAAAGCCAAATATATCGATATAAAACCCAAAATCTAGAGGTAAAGCCCAATATCGAGACGTAAAGCCCAAAATCTAGATGTAAAGCCCAAATTCTAGATCTAAAGATCAACATCTAGAGGTAAAGACCAATATTTAGAGTTTAAGCGCATCATTTAGAGGTAAAGCCCAAAATCTAGATGTAAAGCCCAACTTCTAGAGGTAAAGCCCATCATCTAGTCCTACAGCCCAATGTCTGCAGGTAAAGCACATCTTACAGAGGTAAAGGCAAACATCTAGATGTAAAACCCAAAATCTAGAGGTAAAGCCCAACATCTAGAGGAAAAGCCAAATATATAGATTTAAAACCCAAAATCTAGAGGTAAAGCCCAATATCTAGACCTAAAGCCCAAAATCTAGATGTAAAGCCCAACTTCCAGATCTAAAGCCCAACTTCTAGATCTAAAGCCCAAATTCTAGATCTAACACCCAAAATCTAGAGGTAAAGACCAATATCTAGTGGTAAACCCCAACATCTAGAGGTAAAGCCAGATATCTAGAGGTAAAGCCCAACATCTAGAGGAAAAGCAAAATATATAGATTTCAAACCCAAATTCTAGAGTTCAATCCCAACATCTAGAGGTAAAGCCCAACTTCCAGAGTTAAAGTCCAAAATCTAGAGGTAAACACCAATACCTAAAGTTAGAGCCCAAAATCTAGAGATAAAGCCCAACATCTAGAGATAAAGCCAGATATATAGATTTAAAATCCAAAATCTGGAGGTAAAGCCCAACATCTAGAGGTAAAGCCCCAAATCTAGATGTAAAGCCCAATTGCTAGATCTAAAGCCAAATACTCTAGAGTTAAAGCCCAACATGTAGAGGTAAAGACTAAGATCTAGAGGTGAATTCCAATATCTAGTGTTAAAGGCCGACACCTACAGTTAAAGCCAAACATCTAGATGTACAACCCAACTTCTAGAGGTAAAGCCGAATATCTAGAGTTAAAGCGCATCCTTTAGAGTAAAGCCCAAAATCTAGAGTTAAAGCCCAACATCTAGAGGGAAAGCCCAGAATCTAGATGTAAAGCCTAACATCTAGAGGTGAATTCCAAAATCAAGTGTTAAGGCCTGACATCTACAGTTAAATCCAACCATATAGATATAACCCCCAACTTCTAGAGGTAAGGCCCAAAATCTAGAGGTAAAGCCCAACAGCTAGAGTTAAAGCCGAACGTCTTGAGGTAAAGCCCAACTTCTAGAGGTAAAGCCCAACATCTAGACGTAAAGCCAAATATATAGATTTAAAACCCAAAATCTAGAGATAAAGCCGAACATCTAAATGTAAAGCAAAACATCTAGATGTAATCCAAACATCTAGAGGTAAAGCCTAACATCTAGAGGTGAAGCGCAACATATAGAGGTATAACCCAACATCTAGAGATAAAGACCAACATCTAAATGTAAAGCAAAACATCTAGATGTAGAACCCTACATCTAGAGGTAAAGTCCAATATCTAGACCTAAAGACCAACATCTAGAGGTAAAACCCAACATCTAGTGGTAAAGCCCAACGTCTGGAGGTAAAGCCCAGATTCTAGAGAGAAGCCAAAAATCCAGATGGAAAACCCAAAATCTAGAGGTAAAGCCCAACATCTACAGGTAAATCCAGATATCTAGGGGTAAAGCCCAACATCTAGAGGAAAAGCCAAATATATAGATATAAAACCCAAAATCTAGAGGTAAAGCCCAATATCTAGACGTAAAGCCCAAAATCTAGATGAAAAGCACAACTTCTAGATCTAAAGCCCAACATCTAGAGGTAAAGACCAAGAGCTAGAGGTAAATCCCAACATCTAGAGGTAAAGCCAGATATCTAGAGGTAAAGCCCAACATCTAGAGGAAAAGCAAAATATATAGATTTCAAACCCAAATTCTAGAGTTCAATCCCAACATCTAGAGGTAAATCCCAAAGTCTAGATGTAAAGCTCAACTTCCAGATTTAAAGTCAAAAATCTAAATGTAAATACCAATACCTAGAGGTAGAGCCCAAAATGTAGAGGTAAAGCCCAACATCTAGAGATAAAGCCAGATATATAGATCTAAACACCAAAATCTAGAGGTGAAGCCCAATATCTAGACGTAAAGCCCAAAATCTAGATGTAAAGCCCAACTTCTAGATCTAAAGCCCAAAATATAGCTGTAAAGCCCAACTTCTAAATCTAAAGCCCAACATCTAGAGGTAAGGCCCAATATTTAGTGTTTAAGCGCATCATTTAGAGGTAAAGCCCAAAATCTAGATGTAAAGCCCAACTTCTAGAGGTAAAGCCCATCATCTAGTCCTACAGCCCAATGTCTGCAGGTAAAGTCCAACTTACAGAGGTGAAGGCAAACATCTAGATGTAAAACCCAAAATCTAGAGGTAAAGCCCAACATCTAGAGGAAAAGCCAAATATATAGATTTAAAACCCAAAATCTAGAGGTAAAGCCCAATATCTAGACCTAAAGCCCAAAATCTAGATGTAAAGCCCAAATTCTAGATCTAACACCCAAAATCTAGAGGTAAAGACCAATATCTAGAGGTAAAACCCAACATCTAGAGGTAAAGCCAGATATCTAGAGGTAAAGCCCAACATCTAGAGGAAAAGCAAAATATATAGATTTCAAACCCAAATTCTAGAGTTCAATCCCAACATCTAGAGGTAAAGCCCAACTTCCAGAGTTAAAGTCCAAAATCTAGAGGTAAACACCAATACCTAAAGTTAGAGCCCAAAATCTAGAGATAAAGCCCAACATCTAGAGATAAAGCCAGATATATAGATTTAAAATCCAAAATCTGGAGGTAAAGCCCAACATCTAGAGGTAAAGCCCCAAATCTAGATGTAAAGCCCAATTGCTAGATCTAAAGCCAAATACTCTAGAGGTAAAGCCCAACATGTAGAGGTAAAGACTAAGATCTAGAGGTGAGTTCCAATATCTAGTGTTAAAGGCCGACACCTACAGTTAAAGCCAAACATCTAGATGTAAAACCCAACTTCTAGAGGTAAAGCCGAATATCTAGAGTTAAAGCGCATCCTTTCGAGTAAAGCCCAAAATCTAGAGTTAAAGCCCAACATCTAGAGGGAAAGCCCAGAATCTAGATGTAAAGCCTAACATCTAGAGGTGAATTCCAAAATCAAGTGTTAAGGCCTGACATCTACAGTTAAATCCAACCATATAGATATAACCCCCAACTTCTAGAGGTAAGGCCCAAAATCTAGAGGTAAAGCCCAACAGCTAGAGTTAAAGCCGAACGTCTTGAGGTAAAGCCCAAAGTCTAGATTTAAAGCCCAACTTCTAGAGGTAAAGCCCAACATCTAGACGTAAAGCCAGATATCTGACGGTAAAGCCCAACATCTAGAGGAAAAGCCAAATATATAGATTTAAAACCCAAAATCTAGAGATAAAGCCGAACACCTAAATGTAAAGCAAAACATCTAGATGTAATCCAAACATCTAGAGGTAAAGCCTAACCTCTAGAGGTGAAGCACAACATATAGAGGTATAACCCAACATCTAGAGATAAAGACCAACATCTAAATGTAAAGCAAAACATCTAGATGTAAAACCCTACATCTAGAGGTAAAGTCCAATATCTAGACCTAAAGACCAACATCTAGAGGTAAAACCCAACATCTAGTGGTAAAGCCCAACGTCTGGAGGTAAAGCCCAGATTCTAGAGAGAAGCCAAAAATCCAGATGGAAACCCCAAAATCTAGAGGTAAAGCCCAACATCTACAGGTAAATCCAGATATCTAGGGGTAAAGCCCAACATCTAGAAAAAAAGCCAAATATATAGATATAAAACACAAAATCTAGAGGTAAAGCCCAATATCTAGGCATAAAGCCCAAAATCTAGATGAAAAGCACAACTTCTAGATCTAAAGGTCAACATCTAGAGGTAAAGATCAATAGCTAGAAGTAAAACCCAACATCTAGAGATAAAGCCAGATATCTAGAGGTAAAGCCCAACATCTGGAGGTAAAGCCCATCATCTAGTCCTACAGCCCAATGTCTGCAGGTAAAGCCCAACTTACAGAGGTGAAGGCAAACATCTAGATGTAAAACCCCAAATCTAGAGGTAAAGCCCAACGTCTAGAGGAAAAGACAAATATATATATATTTAAAACCCAAAATCAAGAGGTAAAGCCCAACATCTGGATGTAAAGCCAGATATCTAGCGGTAAAGGCCAACATCTAGAGGAAAAGCCAAATATATAGATTTAAAACCAAAAATCTAGAGATAAAGCCCAACACCTAGAGATAAAGCCAGATATATAGATCTAAACCCCAAAACCTAGAGGTGAAGCCCAATATCTAGACGTAAAGCCCAATATCTAGATGTAAAGCCCAACTTCTAGATCTAAAGCCAAAAATATAGATGTAAAGCCCAACTTCTAAATCTAAAGCCCAACATCTAGAGGTAAAGCCCAACTTCTAGAGGTAAAGCCCATCATCTAGTCCTACAGCCCAATGTCTGCAGGTAAAGCCCAACTTACAGAGGTGAAGGCAAACATCTAGATGTAAAACCCAAAATCTAGAGGTAAAGCCCAATATCTAGACGTAAAGCCCAAAATCTAGATGTAAAGCCCAACTTCTAGATCTAAAGCCCAAAATCTAGATGTAAAGCCCAAATTCTAGATCTAACACCCAAAATCTAGAGGTAAAGACCAATATCTAGAGGTAAAACCCAACATCTAGAGGTAAAGCCAGATATCTAGAGGTAAAGCCCAACATCTAGAGGAAAAGCAAAATATATAGATTTCAAACCCAAATTCTAGAGTTCAATCCCAACATCTAGAGGTAAATCCCAAAGTCTAGATGTAAAGCTCAACTTCCAGATTTAAAGTCAAAAATCTAAATGTAAATACCAATACCTAGAGGTAGAGCCCAAAATGTAGAGGTAAAGCCCAACATCTAGAGATAAAGCCAGATATATAGATCTAAACCCCAAAATCTAGAGGTGAAGCCCAATATCTAGACGTAAAGCCCAAAATCTAGATGTAAAGCCCAACTTCTAGATCTAAAGCCCAAAATATAGCTGTAAAGCCCAACTTCTAAATCTAAAGCCCAACATCTAGAGGTAAGGCCCAATATTTAGTGTTTAAGCGCATCATTTAGAGGTAAACCCAAAATCTAGATGTAAAGCCCAACTTCTAGAGGTAAAGCCCATCATCTAGTCCTACAGCCCAATGTCTCCAGGTAAAGTCCAACTTACAGAGGTGAAGGCAAACATCTAGATGTAAAACCCAAAATCTAGAGGTAAAGCCCAACATCTAGAGGAAAAGCCAAATATATAGATTTAAAACCCAGAATCTAGAGGTAAAGCCCAATATCTAGACCTAAAGCCCAAAATCTAGATGTAAAGCCCAAATTCTAGATCTAACACCGAAAATCTAGAGGTAAAGACCAATATCTAGAGGTAAAACCCAACATCTAGAGGTAAAGCCAGATATCTAGAGGTAAAGCCCAACATCTAGAGGAAAAGCAAAATATATAGATTTCAAACCCAAATTCTAGAGTTCAATCCCAACATCTAGAGGTAAAGCCCAACTTCCAGAGTTAAAGTCCAAAATCTAGAGGTAAACACCAATACCTAGAGTTAGAGCCCAAAATCTAGAGATAAAGCCCAACATCTAGAGATAAAGCCAGATATATAGATTTAAAATCCAAAATCTGGAGGTAAAGCCCAACATCTAGAGGTAAAGCCCCAAATCTAGATGTAAAGCCCAATTGCTAGATCTAAAGCCAAATACTCTAGAGGTAAAGCCCAACATGTAGAGGTAAAGACTAAGATCTAGAGGTGAATTCCAATATCTAGTGTTAAAGGCCGACACCTACAGTTAAAGCCAAACATCTAGATGTACAACCCAACTTCTAGAGGTAAAGCCGAATATCTAGAGTTAAAGCGCATCCTTTCGAGTAAAGCCCAAAATCTAGAGTTAAAGCCCAACATCTAGAGGGAAAGCCCAGAATCTAGATGTAAAGCCTAACATCTAGAGGTGAATTCCAAAATCAAGTGTTAAGGCCTGACATCTACAGTTAAATCCAACCATATAGATATAACCCCCAACTTCTAGAGGTAAGGCCCAAAATCTAGAGGTAAAGCCCAACAGCTAGAGTAAAAGACGAACGTCTTGAGGTAAAGCCCAAAGTCTAGAGTTAAAGCCCAACTTCTAGAGGTAAAGCCCAACATCTAGACGTAAAGCCAGATATCTGACGGTAAAGCCCAACATCTAGAGGAAAAGCCAAATATATAGATTTAAAACCCAAAATCTAGAGATAAAGCCGAACATCTAAATGTAAAGCAAAACATCTAGATGTAATCCAAACATCTAGAGGTAAAGCCTAACATCTAGAGGTGAAGGACAACATATAGAGGTATAACCCAACATCTAGAGATAAAGACCAACATCTAAATGTAAAGCAAAACATCTAGATGTAAACCCCTACATCTAGAGGTAAAGTCCAATATCTAGACCTAAAGACCAACATCTAGAGGTAAAACCCAACATCTAGTGGTAAAGCCCAACGTCTGGAGGTAAAGCCCAGATTCTAGAGAGAAGCCAAAAATCCAGATGGAAAACCCAAAATCTAGAGGTAAAGCCCAACATCTACAGGTAAATCCAGATATCTAGGGGTAAAGCCCAACATCTAGAGGAAAAGCCAAATATATAGATATAAAACCCAAAATCTAGAGGTAAAGCCCAATATCGAGACGTAAAGCCCAAAATCTAGATGAAAAGCACAACTTCTAGATCTAAAGCCCAACATCTAGAGGTAAAGACCAACATCTAGAGGTAAAACCCAAAATCTATAGGTAAAGCCAGATATCTAGAGGTAAAGCCCAACGTCTGGAGGTAAAGCCCATCATCTAGTCCTACAGCCCAATGTCTGCAGGTAAAGCCCAACTTACAGAGGTGAAGGCAAACATCTAGATGTAAAACCCCAAATCTAGAGGTAAAGCCCAACATCTAGAGGAAAAGCCAAATATATATATATATTTAAAACCCAAAATCTAGAGGTATAGCCCAACATCTAGAGGTAAAGCCAGATATCTAGGGGTAAAGGCCAACATCTAGAGGAAAAGCCAAATATATAGATTTAAAACCCAAAATCTAGAGGTAAAGCCCAATATCAAGACGTAAAGTCCAAAATCTAGATGTAAAGCCCAGCTTCTTGATCTAAAGCCCAAAATCTAGATGTAAAGCCCAACTTCTAAATCTAAAGCCCAACATCTAGAGGTAAAGCCCAACTTCTAGAGGTAAAGCCCATCATCTAGTCCTACAGCCCAATGTCTGCAGGTAAAGCCCAACTTACAGAGGTGAAGGCAAACATCTAGATGTAAAACCCAAAATCTAGAGGTAAAGCCCAATATCTAGACGTAAAGCCCAAAATCTAGATGTAAAGCCCAACTTCTAGATCTAAAGCCCAAAATCTAGATGTAAAGCCCAAATTCTAGATCTAACACCCAAAATCTAGAGGTAAAGACCAATATCTAGAGGTAAAACCCAACATCTAGAGGTAAAGCCAGATATCTAGAGGTAAAGCCCAACATCTAGAGGAAAAGCAAAATATATAGATTTCAAACCCAAAATCTAGAGTTCAATCCCAACATCTAGAGGTAAATCCCAAAGTCTAGATGTAAAGCTCAACTTCCAGATTTAAAGTCAAAAATCTAAATGTAAATACCAATACCTAGAGGTAGAGCCCAAAATGTAGAGGTAAAGCCCAACATCTAGAGATAAAGCCAGATATATAGATCTAAACCCCAAAATCTAGAGGTGAAGCCCAATATCTAGACGTAAAGCCCAAAATCTAGATGTAAAGCCCAACTTCTAGATCTAAAGCCCAAAATATAGCTGTAAAGCCCAACTTCTAAATCTAAAGCCCAACATCTAGAGGTAAGGCCCAATATTTAGTGTTTAAGCGCATCATTTAGAGGTAAACCCAAAATCTAGATGTAAAGCCCAACTTCTAGAGGTAAAGCCCATCATCTAGTCCTACAGCCCAATGTCTCCAGGTAAAGTCCAACTTACAGAGGTGAAGGCAAACATCTAGATGTAAAACCCAAAATCTAGAGGTAAAGCCCAACATCTAGAGGAAAAGCCAAATATATAGATTTAAAACCCAGAATCTAGAGGTAAAGCCCAATATCTAGACCTAAAGCCCAAAATCTAGATGTAAAGCCCAAATTCTAGATCTAACACCGAAAATCTAGAGGTAAAGACCAATATCTAGAGGTAAAACCCAACATCTAGAGGTAAAGCCAGATATCTAGAGGTAAAGCCCAACATCTAGAGGAAAAGCAAAATATATAGATTTCAAACCCAAATTCTAGAGTTCAATCCCAACATCTAGAGGTAAAGCCCAACTTCCAGAGTTAAAGTCCAAAATCTAGAGGTAAACACCAATACCTAGAGTTAGAGCCCAAAATCTAGAGATAAAGCCCAACATCTAGAGATAAAGCCAGATATATAGATTTAAAATCCAAAATCTGGAGGTAAAGCCCAACATCTAGAGGTAAAGCCCCAAATCTAGATGTAAAGCCCAATTGCTAGATCTAAAGCCAAATACTCTAGAGGTAAAGCCCAACATGTAGAGGTAAAGACTAAGATCTAGAGGTGAATTCCAATATCTAGTGTTAAAGGCCGACACCTACAGTTAAAGCCAAACATCTAGATGTACAACCCAACTTCTAGAGGTAAAGCCGAATATCTAGAGTTAAAGCGCATCCTTTCGAGTAAAGCCCAAAATCTAGAGTTAAAGCCCAACATCTAGAGGGAAAGCCCAGAATCTAGATGTAAAGCCTAACATCTAGAGGTGAATTCCAAAATCAAGTGTTAAGGCCTGACATCTACAGTTAAATCCAACCATATAGATATAACCCCCAACTTCTAGAGGTAAGGCCCAAAATCTAGAGGTAAAGCCCAACAGCTAGAGTAAAAGACGAACGTCTTGAGGTAAAGCCCAAAGTCTAGAGTTAAAGCCCAACTTCTAGAGGTAAAGCCCAACATCTAGACGTAAAGCCAGATATCTGACGGTAAAGCCCAACATCTAGAGGAAAAGCCAAATATATAGATTTAAAACCCAAAATCTAGAGATAAAGCCGAACATCTAAATGTAAAGCAAAACATCTAGATGTAATCCAAACATCTAGAGGTAAAGCCTAACATCTAGAGGTGAAGCACAACATATAGAGGTATAACCCAACATCAAGAGATAAAGACCAACATCTAAATGTAAAGCAAAACATCTAGATGTAAACCCCTACATCTAGAGGTAAAGTCCAATATCTAGACCTAAAGACCAACATCTAGAGGTAAAACCCAACATCTAGTGGTAAAGCCCAACGTCTGGAGGTAAAGCCCAGATTCTAGAGAGAAGCCAAAAATCCAGATGGAAAACCCAAAATCTAGAGGTAAAGCCCAACATCTACAGGTAAATCCAGATATCTAGGGGTAAAGCCCAACATCTAGAGGAAAAGCCAAATATATCGATATAAAACCCAAAATCTAGAGGTAAAGCCCAATATCGAGACGTAAAGCCCAAAATCTAGATGAAAAGCACAACTTCTAGATCTAAAGATCAACATCTAGAGGTAAAGACCAATAGCTAGAGGTAAATCCCAACATCTAGAGGTAAAGCCAGATATCTAGAGGTAAAGCCCAACGTCTGGAGGTAAAGCCCATCATCTAGTCCTACAGCCCAATGTCTGCAGGTAAAGCCCAACTTACAGAGGTGAAGGCAAACATCTAGATGTAAAACCCCAAATCTAGAGGTAAAGCCCAACATCTAGAGGAAAAGCCAAATATATATATATTTAAAACGCAAAATCTAGAGGTAAAGCCCAACATCTAGAGGTAAAGCCAGATATCTAGGGTTAAAGGCCAACATCTAGAGGAAAAGCCAAATATATAGATTTAAAACCCAAAATCTAGAGGTAAAGCCCAATATCAAGACGTAAAGGCCAAAATCTAGATGTAAAGCCCAGCTTCTTGATCTAAAGCCCAAAATCTAGATGTAAAGCCCAAATTCTAGATCTAACGCCCAAAATCTAGAGATAAAGACCAATATCTAGAGGTAAAACCCAACATCTAGAGGTAAAGCCAGATATCTAGAGGTAAAGCCCAACATCTAGAGGAAAAGCAAAATATATAGATTTCAAACCCAAATTCTAGAGTTCAATCCCAACATCTAGAGCTAAATCCCAAAGTCTAGATGTAAAGCTCAACTTCCAGATTTAAAGTCAAAAATCTAAATGTAAATACCAATACCTAGAGGTAGAGCCCAAAATGTAGAGGTAAAGCCCAACATCTAGAGATAAAGCCAGATATATAGATCTAAACCCCAAAATCTAGAGGTGAAGCCCAATATCTAGACGTAAAGCCCAAAATCTAGATGTAAAGCCCAACTTCTAGATCTAAAGCCCAAAATATAGCTGTAAATCCCAACTTCTAAATCTAAAGCCCAACATCTAGAGGTAAAGCCCAATATTTAGAGTTTAAGCGCATCATTTAGAGGTAAAGCCCAAAATCTAGATGTAAAGCCCAACTTCTAGAGGTAAAGCCCATCATCTAGTCCTACAGCCCAATGTCTGCAGGTAAAGTCCAACTTACAGAGGTGAAGGCAAACATCTAGATGTAAAACCCAAAATCTAGAGGTAAAGCCCAACATCTAGAGGAAAAGCCAAATATATAGATTTAAAACCCAGAATCTAGAGGTAAAGCCCAATATCTAGACCTAAAGCCCAAAATCTAGATGTAAAGCCCAAATTCTAGATCTAACACCCAAAATCTAGAGGTAAAGACCAATATCTAGAGGTAAAACCCAACATCTAGAGGTAAAGCCAGATATCTAGAGGTAAAGCCCAACATCTAGAGGAAAAGCAAAATATATAGATTTCAAACCCAAATTCTAGAGTTCAATCCCAACATCTAGAGGTAAAGCCCAACTTCCAGAGTTAAAGTCCAAAATCTAGAGGTAAACACCAATACCTAGATTTAGAGCCCAAAATCTAGAGATAAAGCCCAACATCTAGAGATAAAGCCAGATATATAGATTTAAAATCCAAAATCTGGAGGTAAAGCCCAACATCTAGAGGTAAAGCCCCAAATCTAGATGTAAAGCCCAATTGCTAGATCTAAAGCCAAATACTCTAGAGGTAAAGCCCAACATGTAGAGGTAAAGACTAAGATCTAGAGGTGAATTCCAATATCTAGTGTTAAAGGCCGACACCTACAGTTAAAGCCAAACATCTAGATGTACAACCCAACTTCTAGAGGTAAAGCCGAATATCTAGAGTTAAAGCGCATCCTTTCGAGTAAAGCCCAAAATCTAGAGTTAAAGCCCAACATCTAGAGGGAAAGCCCAGAATCTAGATGTAAAGCCTAACATCTAGAGGTGAATTCCAAAATCAAGTGTTAAGGCCTGACATCTACAGTTAAATCCAACCATATAGATATAACCCCCAACTTCTAGAGGTAAGGCCCAAAATCTAGAGGTAAAGCCCAACAGCTAGAGTTAAAGCCGAACGTCTTGAGGTAAAGCCCAAAGTCTAGAGTTAAAGCCCAACTTCTAGAGGTAAAGCCCAACATCTAGACGTAAAGCCAGATATCTGCCGGTAAAGCCCAACATCTAGAGGAAAAGCCAAATATATAGATTTAAAACCCAAAATCTAGAGATAAAGCCGAACATCTAAATGTAAAGCAAAACATCTAGATGTAATCCAAACATCTAGAGGTAAAGCCTAACATCTAGAGGTGAAGCACAACATATAGAGGTATAACCCAACATCAAAAGATAAAGACCAACATCTAAATGTAAAGCAAAACATCTAGATGTAAACCCCTACATCTAGAGGTAAAGTCCAATATCTAGACCAAAAGACCAACATCTAGAGGTAAAACCCAACATCTAGTGGTAAAGCCCAACGTCTGGAGGTAAAGCCCAGATTCTAGAGAGAAGCCAAAAATCCAGATGGAAAACCCAAAATCTAGAGGTAAAGCCCAACATCTACAGGTAAATCCAGATATCTAGGGGTAAAGCCCAACATCTAGAGGAAAAGCCAAATATATCGATATAAAACCCAAAATCTAGAGGTAAAGCCCAATATCTAGACGTAAAGCCCAAAATCTAGATGAAAAGCACAACTTCTAGATCGAAAGCCCAACATCTAGAGGTAAAGACCAATAGCTAGAGGTAAAACCCAACATCTAGAGGTAAAGCCAGATATCTAGAGGTAAAGCCCAACGTCTGGAGGTAAAGCCCATCATCTAGTCCTACAGCCCAATGTCTGCAGGTAAAGCCCAACTTACAGAGGTGAAGGCAAACATCTAGATGTAAAACCCCAAATCTAGAGGTAAAGCCCAACATCTAGAGGAAAAGCCAAATATATATATATTTAAAACGCAAAATCTAGAGGTAAAGCCCAACATCTAGAGGTAAAGCCAGATATCTAGGGTTAAAGGCCAACATCTAGAGGAAAAGCCAAATATATAGATTTAAAACCCAAAATCTAGAGGTAAAGCCCAATATCAAGACGTAAAGGCCAAAATCTAGATGTAAAGCCCAGCTTCTTGATCTAAAGCCCAAAATCTAGATGTAAAGCCCAAATTCTAGATCTAACGCCCAAAATCTAGAGATAAAGACCAATATCTAGAGGTAAAACCCAACATCTAGAGGTAAAGCCAGATATCTAGAGGTAAAGCCCAACATCTAGAGGAAAAGCAAAATATATAGATTTCAAACCCAAATTCTAGAGTTCAATCCCAACATCTAGAGCTAAATCCCAAAGTCTAGATGTAAAGCTCAACTTCCAGATTTAAAGTCAAAAATCTAAATGTAAATACCAATACCTAGAGGTAGAGCCCAAAATGTAGAGGTAAAGCCCAACATCTAGAGATAAAGCCAGATATATAGATCTAAACCCCAAAATCTAGAGGTGAAGCCCAATATCTAGACGTAAAGCCCAAAATCTAGATGTAAAGCCCAACTTCTAGATCTAAAGCCCAAAATATAGCTGTAAATCCCAACTTCTAAATCTAAAGCCCAACATCTAGAGGTAAAGCCCAATATTTAGAGTTTAAGCGCATCATTTAGAGGTAAAGCCCAAAATCTAGATGTAAAGCCCAACTTCTAGAGGTAAAGCCCATCATCTAGTCCTACAGCCCAATGTCTCCAGGTAAAGTCCAACTTACAGAGGTGAAGGCAAACATCTAGATGTAAAACCCAAAATCTAGAGGTAAAGCCCAACATCTAGAGGAAAAGCCAAATATATAGATTTAAAACCCAGAATCTAGAGGTAAAGCCCAATATCTAGACCTAAAGCCCAAAATCTAGATGTAAAGCCCAAATTCTAGATCTAACACCCAAAATCTAGAGGTAAAGACCAATATCTAGAGGTAAAACCCAACATCTAGAGGTAAAGCCAGATATCTAGAGGTAAAGCCCAACATCTAGAGGAAAAGCAAAATATATAGATTTCAAACCCAAATTCTAGAGTTCAATCCCAACATCTAGAGGTAAAGCCCAACTTCCAGAGTTAAAGTCCAAAATCTAGAGGTAAACACCAATACCTAGATTTAGAGCCCAAAATCTAGAGATAAAGCCCAACATCTAGAGATAAAGCCAGATATATAGATTTAAAATCCAAAATCTGGAGGTAAAGCCCAACATCTAGAGGTAAAGCCCCAAATCTAGATGTAAAGCCCAATTGCTAGATCTAAAGCCAAATACTCTAGAGGTAAAGCCCAACATGTAGAGGTAAAGACTAAGATCTAGAGGTGAATTCCAATATCTAGTGTTAAAGGCCGACACCTACAGTTAAAGCCAAACATCTAGATGTACAACCCAACTTCTAGAGGTAAAGCCGAATATCTAGAGTTAAAGCGCATCCTTTCGAGTAAAGCCCAAAATCTAGAGTTAAAGCCCAACATCTAGAGGGAAAGCCCAGAATCTAGATGTAAAGCCTAACATCTAGAGGTGAATTCCAAAATCAAGTGTTAAGGCCTGACATCTACAGTTAAATCCAACCATATAGATATAACCCCCAACTTCTAGAGGTAAGGCCCAAAATCTAGAGGTAAAGCCCAACAGCTAGAGTTAAAGCCGAACGTCTTGAGGTAAAGCCCAAAGTCTAGAGTTAAAGCCCAACTTCTAGAGGTAAAGCCCAACATCTAGACGTAAAGCCAGATATCTGCCGGTAAAGCCCAACATCTAGAGGAAAAGCCAAATATATAGATTTAAAACCCAAAATCTAGAGATAAAGCCGAACATCTAAATGTAAAGCAAAACATCTAGATGTAATCCAAACATCTAGAGGTAAAGCCTAACATCTAGAGGTGAAGCACAACATATAGAGGTATAACCCAACATCTAGAGATAAAGACCAACATCTAAATGTAAAGCAAAACATCTAGATGTAAACCCCTACATCTAGAGGTAAAGTCCAATATCTAGACCTAAAGACCAACATCTAGAGGTAAAACCCAACATCTAGTGGTAAAGCCCAACGTCTGGAGGTAAAGCCCAGATTCTAGAGAGAAGCCAAAAATCCAGATGGAAAACCCAAAATCTAGAGGTAAAGCCCAACATCTACAGGTAAATCCAGATATCTAGGGGTAAAGCCCAACATCTAGAGGAAAAGCCAAATATATCGATATAAAACCCAAAATCTAGAGGTAAAGCCCAATATCTAGACGTAAAGCCCAAAATCTAGATGAAAAGCACAACTTCTAGATCGAAAGCCCAACATCTAGAGGTAAAGACCAATAGCTAGAGGTAAAACCCAACATCTAGAGATAAAGCCAGATATCTAGAGGTAAAGCCCAATGTCTGGAGGTAAAGCCCATCATCTAGTCCTACAGCCCAATGTCTGCAGGTAAAGCCCAACTTACAGAGGTGAAGGCAAACATCTAGATGTAAAACACCAAATCTAGAGGTAAAGCCCAACATCTAGAGGAAAAGCCAAATATATATATATTTAAAACCCAAAATCTAGAGATAAAGCCCAACATCTAGAGGTAAAGCCAGATATCTAGGGGTAAAGGCCAACATCTAGAGGAAAAGCCAAATATATAGATTTAAAACCCAAAATCTAGAGGTAAAGCCCAATATCAAGACGTAAAGGCCAAAATCTAGATGTAAAGCCCAGCTTCTTGATCTAAAGCCCAAAATCTAGATGTAAAGCCCAAATTCTAGATCTAACGCCCAAAATCTAGAGATAAAGACCAATATCTAGAGGTAAAACCCAACATCTAGAGGTAAAGCCAGATATCTAGAGGTAAAGCCCAACATCTAAAGGAAAAGCAAAATATATAGATTTCAAACCCAAATTCTAGAGTTCAATCCCAACATCTAGAGGTAAATCCCAAAGTCTAGATGTAAAGCTCAACTTCCAGATTTAAAGTCAAAAATCTAAATGTAAATACCAATACCTAGAGGTAGAGCCCAAAATGTAGAGGTAAAGCCCAACATCTAGAGATAAAGCCAGATATATAGATCTAAACCCCAAAATCTAGAGGTGAAGCCCAATATCTAGACGTAAAGCCCAAAATCTAGATGTAAAGCCCAACTTCTAGATCTAAAGCCCAAAATATAGCTGTAAAGCCCAACTTCTAAATCTAAAGCCCAACATCTAGAGGTAAAGCCCAATATTTAGAGTTTAAGCGCATCATTTAGAGGTAAAGCCCAAAATCTAGATGTAAAGCCCAACTTCTAGAGGTAAAGCCCATCATCTAGTCCTACAGCCCAATGTCTGCAGGTAAAGCCCAACCTACAGAGGTGAAGGCAAACATCTAGATGTAAAACCCAAAATCTAGAGGTAAAGCCCAACATCTAGAGGAAAAGCCAAATATATAGATTTAAAACCCAAAATCTAGAGGTAAAGCCCAATATCTAGACCTAAAGCCCAAAATCTAGATGTAAAGCCCAACTTCTAGATCTAAAGCCCAAAATCTAGATGTAAAGCCCAAATTCTAGATCTAACACCCAAAATCTAGAGGTAAAGACCAATATCTAGAGGTAAAACCCAAGATCTAGAGGTAAAGCCAGATATCTAGAGGTAAAGCCCAACATCTAGAGGAAAAGCAAAATATATAGATTTCAAACCCAAATTCTAGAGTTCAATCCCAACATCTAGAGGTAAAGCCCAACTTCCAGAGTTAAAGTCCAAAATCTAGAGGTAAACACCAATACCTAAAGTTAGAGCCCAAAATCTAGAGATAAAGCCCAACATCTAGAGATAAAGCCAGATATATAGATTTAAAATCCAAAATCTGGAGGTAAAGCCCAACATCTAGAGGTAAAGCCCCAAATCTAGATGTAAAGCCCAATTGCTAGATCTAAAGCCAAATAATCTAGAGGTAAAGCCCAACATGTAGAGGTAAAGACTAAGATCTAGAGGTGAATTCCAATATCTAGTGTTAAAGCCCGACACCTACAGTTAAAGCCAAACATCTAGATGTACAACCCAACTTCTAGAGGTAAAGCCGAATATCTAGAGTTAAAGCGCATCCTTTAGAGTAAAGCCCAAAATCTAGAGTTAAAGCCCAACATCTAGAGGGAAAGCCCAGAATCTAGATTAAAGCCTAACATCTAGAGGTGAATTCCAAAATCAAGTGTTAAGGCCTGACATCTACAGTTAAATCCAACCATATAGATATAACCCCCAACTTCTAGAGGTAAGGCCCAAAATCTAGAGGTAAAGCCCAACAGCTAGAGTTAAAGCCGAACGTCTTGAGGTAAAGCCCAACTTCTAGAGGTAAAGCCCAACATCTAGACGTAAAGCCAGATATCTGACGGTAAACCCAACATCTAGAGGAAAAGCCAAATATATAGATTTAAAACCCAAAATCTAGAGATAAAGCCGAACATCTAAATGTAAAGCAAAACATCTAGATGTAATCCAAACATCTAGAGGTAAAGCCTAACATCTAGAGGTGAAGCACAACATATAGAGGTATAACCCAACATCTAGAGATAAAGACCAACATCTAAATGTAAAGCAAAACATCTAGATGTAAACCCCTACATCTAGAGGTAAAGTCCAATATCTAGACCTAAAGACCAACATCTAGAGGTAAAACCCAACATCTAGTGGTAAAGCCCAACGTCTGGAGGTAAAGCCCAGATTCTAGAGAGAAGCCAAAAATCCAGATGGAAAACCCAAAATCTAGAGGTAAAGCCCAACATCTACAGGTAAATCCAGATATCTAGGGGTAAAGCCCAACATCTAGAGGAAAAGCCAAATATATAGATATAAAACCCAAAATCTAGAGGTAAAGCCCAATATCTAGACGTAAAGCCCAAAATCTAGATGAAAAGCACAACTTCTAGATCGAAAGCCCAACATCTAGAGGTAAAGACCAATAGCTAGAGGTAAAACCCAACATCTAGAGGTAAAGCGAGATATCTAGAGGTAAAGCCCAACGTCTGGAGGTAAAGCCCATCATCTAGTCCTACAGCCCAATGTCTGCAGGTAAAGCCCAACTTACAGAGGTGAAGGCAAACATCTAGATGTAAAACCCCAAATCTAGAGGTAAAGCCCAACATCTAGAGGAAAAGCCAAATATATATATATTTAAAACCCAAAATCTAGAGGTAAAGCCCAACATCTAGAGGTAAAGCCAGATATCTAGGGGTAAAGCCCAACATCTAGAGGAAAAGCCAAATATACAGATTTAAACCCCAAAATCTAGAGGTAAAGCCCAATATCAAGACGTAAAGGCCAAAATCTAGATGTAAAGCCCAGCTTCTTGATCTAAAGCCCAAAATCTAGATGTAAAGCCCAAATTCTAGATCTAACGCCCAAAATCTAGAGATAAAGACCAATATCTAGAGGTAAAACCCAACATCTAGAGGTAAAGCCAGATATCTAGAGGTAAAGCCCAACATCTAGAGGAAAAGCAAAATATATAGATTTCAAACCCAAATTCTAGAGTTCAATCCCAACATCTAGAGGTAAATCCCAAAGTCTAGATGTAAAGCTCAACTTCCAGATTTAAAGTCAAAAATCTAAATGTAAATACCAATACCTAGAGGTAGAGCCCAAAATGTAGAGGTAAAGCCCAACATCTAGAGATAAAGCCAGATATATAGATCTAAACCCCAAAATCTAGAGGTGAAGCCCAATATCTAGACGTAAAGCCCAAAATCTAGATGTAAAGCCCAACTTCTAGATCTAAAGCCCAAAATATAGCTGTAAATCCCAACTTCTAAATCTAAAGCCCAACATCTAGAGGTAAAGCCCAATATTTAGAGTTTAAGCGCATCATTTAGAGGTAAAGCCCAAAATCTAGATGTAAAGCCCAACTTCTAGAGGTAAAGCCCATCATCTAGTCCTACAGCCCAATGTCTGCAGGTAAAGCACATCTTACAGAGGTGAAGGCAAACATCTAGATGTAAAACCCAAAATCTAGAGGTAAAGCCCAACATCTAGAGGAAAAGCCAAATATATAGATTTAAAACCCAGAATCTAGAGGTAAAGCCCAATATCTAGACCTAAAGCCCAAAATCTAGATGTAAAGCCCAACTTCTAGATCTAAAGCCCAAAATCTAGATGTAAAGCCCAAATTCTAGATCTAACACCCAAAATCTAGAGGTAAAGACCAATATCTAGAGGTAAAACCCAACATCTAGAGGTAAAGCCAGATATCTAGAGGTAAAGCCCAACATCTAGAGGAAAAGCAAAATATATAGATTTCAAACCCAAATTCTAGAGTTCAATCCCAACATCTAGAGGTAAAGCCCAACTTCCAGAGTTAAAGTCCAAAATCTAGAGGTAAACACCAATACCTAAAGTTAGAGCCCAAAATCTAGAGATAAAGCCCAACATCTAGAGATAAAGCCAGATATATAGATTTAAAATCCAAAATCTGGAGGTAAAGCCCAACATCTAGAGCTAAAGCCCCAAATCTAGATGTAAAGCCCAATTGCTAGATCTAAAGCCAAATACTCTAGAGGTAAAGCCCAACATGTAGAGGTAAAGACTAAGATCTAGAGGTGAATTCCAATTTCTAGTGTTAAAGGCCGACACCTACAGTTAAAGCCAAACATCTAGATGTAAAACCCAACTTCTAGAGGTAAAGCCGAATATCTAGAGTGAAAGCGCATCCTTTAGAGTAAAGCCCAAAATCTAGAGTTAAAGGCCAACATCTAGAGGGAAAGCCCAGAATCTAGATGTAAAGCCTAACATCTAGAGGTGAATTCCAAAATCAAGTGTTAAGGCCTGACATCTACAGTTAAATCCAACCATATAGATATAACCCCCAACTTCTAGAGGTAAGGCCCAAAATCTAGAGGTAAAGCCCAACAGCTAGAGTTAAAGCCGAACGTCTTGAGGTAAAGAGCAAAGTCTAGAGTTAAAGCCCAACTTCTAGAGGTAAAGCCCAACATCTAGACGTAAAGCCAGATATCTGACGGTAAAGCCCAACATCTAGAGGAAAAGCCAAATATATAGATTTAAAACCCAAAATCTAGAGATAAAGCCGAACATCTAAATGTAAAGCAAAACATCTAGATGTAATCCAAACATCTAGAGGTAAAGCCTAACATCTAGAGGTGAAGCACAACATATAGAGGTATAACCCAACATCTAGAGGTAAAGACCAACATCTAAATGTAAAGCAAAACATCTAGATGTAAACCCCTACATCTAGAGGTAAAGTCCAATATCTAGACCTAAAGACCAACATCTAGAGGTAAAACCCAACATCTAGTGGTAAAGCCCAACGTCTGGAGGTAAAGCCCAGATTCTAGAGAGAAGCCAAAAATCCAGATGGAAAACCCAAAATCTAGAGGTAAAGCCCAACATCTACAGGTAAATCCAGATATCTAGGGGTAAAGCCCAACATCTAGAGGAAAAGCCAAATATATAGATATAAAACCCAAAATCTAGAGGTAAAGCCCAACATCTAGAGGTAAAGCCCAACATCTAGAGGTAAAACCCAACATCTAGAGGTAAAGCCAGATATCTAGAGGTAAAGCCCAATGTCTGGAGGTAAAGCCCATCATCTAGTCCTACAGCCCAATGCCTGCAGGTATAGCCCAACTTACAGAGGTGAAGGCAAACATCTAGATGTAAAACCCCAAATCTAGAGGTAAAGCCCAACATCTAGAGGAAAAGATAAATATATTTATATTTAAATCCCAAAATCTAGAGGTATAGCCCAACATCTAGAGGTAAAGCCAGATATCTAGGGGTAAAGGCCAACATCTAGAGGAAAAGCCAAATATATAGATTTAAAACCCAAAATCTAAAGGTAAAGCCCAATATCTAGACGTAAAGGCCAAAATCTAGATGTAAAGCCCAGCTTCTTGATCTAAAGCCCAAAATCTAGATGTAAAGCCCAAATTCTAGATCTAAAGCCCAACATCTAGAGATAAAGCCAGATATATAGATCTAAACCCCAAAATCTAGAGGTGAAGCCCAATATCTAGACGTAAAGCCCAAAATCTAGATGTAAAGCCCAAATTCTAGATCTAAAGCCCAACATCTAGAGGTAAGGCCCAATATTTAGAGTTTAAGCTCATGATTTAGAGGTAAAGCCCAAAATCTAGAGTTAAAGCCCAAAATCTAGATGAAAAGCCCAACTTCTAGATCAAAAGCCCAACATCTAGAGGTAAAGACCAATATCTAGAGGTAAAACCCAACATCTAGAGGTAAAGCCAGATATCTAGAGGTAAAGCCCAACTTCTAGAGGTAAAGCCCATCATCTAGTCCTACAGCCCAATGTCTGCAGGTAAAGCCCAACTTACAGAGGTGAAGGCAAACATCTAGATGTAAACCTAAAAATCTAGGGGTAAAGACCAAAATCTAGACGTAAAGCCCAAAATATAGATGTAAACACAGATATCTACAGGTAAAGCCCAACATCTAGGAAAAGACAAATATATAGATTTAAAACCCAAAATCTAGAGGTGAAGCCCAATATCTAGACGTAAAGCCCAAAATCTAGATGTAAAGCCCAAATTCTAGATCTAAAGCCCAAAATATAGATGTAAAGCCCAACTTCTAAATCTAAAGCCCAACATCTAGAGGTAAAGCCCAGTATTTAGAGTTTAAGCTCATCATTTAGAGGTAAAGCCCAAAATCTAGATGTAAAGCCCAACTTCTAGAGGTAAAGCCCATCATCTAGTCCTACAGCCCAATGTCTGCAGGTAAAGCCCAACTTACAGAGGTGAAGGCAAACATCTAGATGTAAAACCCAAAATCTAGAGGTAAAGCCCAATATCTAGACGTAAAGCCCAAAATCTAGATGTAAAGCCCAACTTCCAGATCTAAAGCCCAACTTCCAGATCTAAAACCCAACTTCAAGATCTAAAGCCCAAATTCTAGATCTAACACCCAAAATCTAGAGGTAAAGACCAATATCTAGGGGTAAAACCCAACATCTAGAGGCAAAGCCAGATATCTAGAGGTAAAGCCCAACATCTAGAGGAAAAGCAAAATATATAGATTTCAAACCCAAATTCTAGAGTTCAATCCCAACATCTAGAGGTAAAGCCCAACTTCCAGAGTTAAAGTCCAAAATCTAGAGGTAAACACCAATACCTAAAGTTAGAGCCCAAAATCTAGAGATAAAGCCCACATCTAGAGATAAAGCCAGATATATAGATTTAAAATCCAAAATCTGGAGGTAAAGCCCAACATCTAGAGGTAAAGCCCCAAATCTAGATGTAAAGCCCAATTGCTAGATCTAAAGCCAAATACTCTAGAGGTAAAGCCCAACATCTAGACGTAAAGCCAGATATCTGACGGTAAAGCCCAACATTTAGAGGAAAAGCCAAATATATAGATTTAAAACCCAAAATCTAGAGATAAAGCCGAACACCTAAATGTAAAGCAAAACATCTAGATGTAATCCAAACATCTAGAGGTAAAGCCTAACATCTAGAGGTGAAGCACAACATATAGAGGTACAACCCAACATCTAGAGATAAAGACCAACATCTAAATGTAAAGCAAAACATCTAGATGTAAAACCCTACATCTAGAGGTAAAGTCCAATATCTAGACCTAAAGACCAACATCTAGAGGTAAAACCCAACATCTAGTGGTAAAGCCCAACGTCTGGAGGTAAAGCCCAGATTCTAGAGAGAAGCCAAAAATCCAGATGGAAAACCCAAAATCTAGAGGTAAAGCCCAACATCTACAGGTAAATCCAGATATCTAGGGGTAAAGCCCAACATCTAGAGGAAAAGCCAAATATATAGATATAAAACCCAAAATCTAGAGGTAAAGCCCAATATCTAGACGTAAAGCCCAAAATCTAGATGAAAAGCACAACTTCTAGATCTAAAGATCAATATCTAGAGGTAAAGACCAATAGCTAGAGGTAAATCCCAACATCTAGAGGTAAAGCCAGATATCTAGAGGTAAAGCCCAACGTCTGGAGGTAAAGCCCATCATCTAGTCCTACAGCCCAATGTCTGCAGGTAAAGCCCAACTTACAGAGGTGAAGGCAAACATCTAGATGTAAAACCCCAAATCTAGAGGTAAAGCCCAACATCTAGAGGAAAAGCCAAATATATATATATTTAAAACCCAAAATCTAGAGGTAAAGCCCAACATCTAGAGGTAAAGCCAGATATCTAGGGTTAAAGGCCAACATCTAGAGGAAAAGCCAAATATATAGATTTAAAACCCAAAATCTAGAGGTAAAGCCCAATATCAAGACGTAAAGGCCATAATCTAGATGTAAAGCCCAGCTTCTTGATCTAAAGCCCAAAATCTAGATGTACAGCACAACTTCTAGATCTAAAGCCCAACATCTAGAGGTAAAGACCAATATCTAGAGGTAAAACCCAACATCTAGAGGTAAAGCCAGATATCTAGAGGTAAAGCCCAACATCTAGAGGAAAAGCAAAATATATAGATTTCAAACCCAAATTCTAGAGTTCAATCCCAACATCTAGAGTTAAATCCCAAAGTCTAGATGTAAAGATCAACTTCCAGATTTAAAGTCAAAAATCTAAATGTAAATACCAATACCTAGAGGTAGAGCCCAAAATGTAGAGGTAAAGCCCAACATCTAGAGATAAAGCCAGATATATAGATCTAAACCCCAAAATCTAGAGGTGAAGCCCAATATCTAGACGTAAAGCCCAAAATCTAGATGTAAAGCCCAACTTCTAGATCTAAAGCCCAAAATATAGCTGTAAAGCCCAACTTCTAAATCTAAAGCCCAACATCTAGAGGTAAGGCCCAATATTTAGTGTTTAAGCGCATCATTTAGAGGTAAAGCCCAAAATCTAGATGTAAAGCCCAACTTCTAGAGGTAAAGCCCATCATCTAGTCCTACAGCCCAATGTCTGCAGGTAAAGCCCAACTTACAGAAGTGAAGGCAAACATCTAGATGTAAAACCCAAAATCTAGAGGTAAAGCCCAACATCTAGAGGAAAAGCCAAATATATAGATTTAAAACCCAAAATCTAGAGGTAAAGCCCAATATCAAGACGTAAAGGCCAAAATCTAGATGTAAAGCCCAGCTTCTTGATCTAAAGCCCAAAATCTAGATGTAAAGCCCAAATTCTAGATCTAAAGCCCAACATCTAGAGATAAAGACCAATATCTAGAGGTAAAACCCAACATCTAGAGGTAAAGCCAGATATCTAGAGGTAAAGCCCAACATCTAGAGGAAAAGCAAAATGTATAGATTTCAAACCCAAATTCTAGAGTTCAATCCCACATCTAGAGGTAAAGCCCAACTTCCAGAGTTAAAGTCCAAAATCTAGAGGTAAACACCAATACCTAAAGTTAGAGCCCAAAATCTAGAGATAAAGCCCACATCTAGAGATAAAGCCAGATATATAGATTTAAAATCCAAAATCTGGAGGTAAAGCCCAACATCTAGAGGTAAAGCCCCAAATCTAGATGTAAAGCCCAATTGCTAGATCTAAAGCCAAATACTCTAGAGGTAAAGCCCAACATCTAGACGTAAAGCCAGATATCTGACGGTAAAGCCCAACATCTAGAGGAAAAGCCAAATATATAGATTTAAAACCCAAAATCTAGAGATAAAGCCGAACACCTAAATGTAAAGCAAAACATCTAGATGTAATCCAAACATCTAGAGGTAAAGCCTAACATCTAGAGGTGAAGCACAACATATAGAGGTACAACCCAACATCTAGAGATAAAGACCAACATCTAAATGTAAAGCAAAACATCTAGATGTAGAACCCTACATCTAGAGGTAAAGTCCAATAGCTAGACCTAAAGACCAACATCTAGAGGTAAAACCCAACATCTAGTGGTAAAGCCCAACGTCTGGAGGTAAAGCCCAGATTCTAGAGAGAAGCCAAAAATCCAGATGGAAAACCCAAAATCTAGATGTAAAGCCCAACATCTAGAGGAAAAGCCAAATATATAGATTTAAAACCCAAAATCTAGAGGTAAAGCCCAACATCTAGAGGAAAAGCCAAATATATAGATTTAAAACCCAAAATCTAGAGGTAAAGCCCAATATCTAGACCTAAAGCCCAAAATCTAGATGTAAAGCCCAACTTCTAGATCTAAAGCCCAAAATCTAGATGTAAAGCCCAAATTCTAGATCTAACACCCAAAATCCAGAGGTAAAGACCAATATCTAGAGGTAAAACCCAACATCTAGAGGTAAAGCCAGATATCTAGAGGTAAAGCCCAACTTCTAGAGGAAAAGCAATATATATAAATTTCAAACCCAAATTCTAGAGTTAAATCCCAACATCTAGAGGTAAAGCCCAACTTCCAGAGTTAAAGTACAAAATCTAGAGGTAAACACCAATACAAAGAGTTAGAGCCCAAAATCTATAGATAAAGCCCAACATCTAGAGATAAAGCCGAACGTCTTGAGGTAAAGCCCAAAGTCTAGAGTTAAAGCCCAACTTCTAGAGGTAAAGCCCAACATCTAGACGTAAAGCCAGATATCTGACGGTAAAGCCCAACATCTAGAGGAAAAGCCAAATATATAGATTTAAAACCCAAAATCTAGAGATAAAGCCGAACATCTAAATGTAAAGCAAAACATCTAGATGTAATCCAAACATCTAGAGGTAAAGCCTAACATCTAGAGGTGAAGCACAACATATAGAGGTATAACCCAACATCAAGAGATAAAGACCAACATCTAAATGTAAAGCAAAACATCTAGATGTAAAACCCTACATCTAGAGGTAAAGTCCAATATCTAGACCTAAAGACCAACATCTAGAGGTAAAACCCAACATCTAGTGGTAAAGCCCAACGTCTGGAGGTAAAGCCCAGATTCTAGAGAGAAGCCAAAAATCCAGATGGAAAACCCAAAATCTAGAGGTAAAGCCCAACATCTACAGGTAAATCCAGATATCTAGGGGTAAAGCCCAACATCTAGAGGAAAAGCCAAATATATAGATATAAAACCCAAAATCTAGAGGTAAAGCCCAATATCTAGACGTAAAGCCCAAAATCTAGATGAAAAGCACAACTTCTAGATCTAAAGATCAATATCTAGAGGTAAAGACCAATAGCTAGAGGTAAATCCCAACATCTAGAGGTAAAGCCAGATATCTAGAGGTAAAGCCCAACGTCTGGAGGTAAAGCCCATCATCTAGTCCTACAGCCCAATGTCTGCAGGTAAAGCCCAACTTACAGAGGTGAAGGCAAACATCTAGATGTAAAACCCCAAATCTAGAGGTAAAGCCCAACATCTAGAGGAAAAGCCAGATATCTAGGGTTAAAGGCCAACATCTAGAGGAAAAGCCAAATATATAGATTTAAAACCCAAAATCTAGAGGTAAAGCCCAATATCAAGACGTAAAGGCCATAATCTAGATGTAAAGCCCAGCTTCTTGATCTAAAGCCCAAAATCTAGATGTACAGCACAACTTCTAGATCTAAAGCCCAACATCTAGAGGTAAAGACCAATATCTAGAGGTAAAACCCAACATCTAGAGGTAAAGCCAGATATCTAGAGGTAAAGCCCAACATCTAGAGGAAAAGCAAAATATATAGATTTCAAACCCAAATTCTAGAGTTCAATCCCAACATCTAGAGTTAAATCCCAAAGTCTAGATGTAAAGATCAACTTCCAGATTTAAAGTCAAAAATCTAAATGTAAATACCAATACCTAGAGGTAGAGCCCAAAATGTAGAGGTAAAGCCCAACATCTAGAGATAAAGCCAGATATATAGATCTAAACCCCAAAATCTAGAGGTGAAGCCCAATATCTAGACGTAAAGCCCAAAATCTAGATGTAAAGCCCAACTTCTAGATCTAAAGCCCAAAATATAGCTGTAAAGCCCAACTTCTAAATCTAAAGCCCAACATCTAGAGGTAAGGCCCAATATTTAGTGTTTAAGCGCATCATTTAGAGGTAAAGCCCAAAATCTAGATGTAAAGCCCAACTTCTAGAGGTAAAGCCCATCATCTAGTCCTACAGCCCAATGTCTGCAGGTAAAGCCCAACTTACAGAAGTGAAGGCAAACATCTAGATGTAAAACCCCAAATCTAGAGGTAAAGCCCAACATCTAGAGGAAAAGCCAAATATATAGATTTAAAACCCAAAATCTAGAGGTAAAGCCCAATATCAAGACGTAAAGGCCAAAATCTAGATGTAAAGCCCAGCTTCTTGATCTAAAGCCCAAAATCTAGATGTAAAGCCCAAATTCTAGATCTAAAGCCCAACATCTAGAGATAAAGACCAATATCTAGAGGTAAAACCCAACATCTAGAGGTAAAGCCAGATATCTAGAGGTAAAGCCCAACATCTAGAGGAAAAGCAAAATATATAGATTTCAAACCCAAATTCTAGAGTTCAATCCCACATCTAGAGGTAAAGCCCAACTTCCAGAGTTAAAGTCCAAAATCTAGAGGTAAACACCAATACCTAAAGTTAGAGCCCAAAATCTAGAGATAAAGCCCACATCTAGAGATAAAGCCAGATATATAGATTTAAAATCCAAAATCTGGAGGTAAAGCCCAACATCTAGAGGTAAAGCCCCAAATCTAGATGTAAAGCCCAATTGCTAGATCTAAAGCCAAATACTCTAGAGGTAAAGCCCAACATCTAGACGTAAAGCCAGATATCTGACGGTAAAGCCCAACATCTAGAGGAAAAGCCAAATATATAGATTTAAAACCCAAAATCTAGAGATAAAGCCGAACACCTAAATGTAAAGCAAAACATCTAGATGTAATCCAAACATCTAGAGGTAAAGCCTAACATCTAGAGGTGAAGCACAACATATAGAGGTACAACCCAACATCTAGAGATAAAGACCAACATCTAAATGTAAAGCAAAACATCTAGATGTAGAACCCTACATCTAGAGGTAAAGTCCAATATCTAGACCTAAAGACCAACATCTAGAGGTAAAACCCAACATCTAGTGGTAAAGCCCAACGTCTGGAGGTAAAGCCCAGATTCTAGAGAGAAGCCAAAAATCCAGATGGAAAACCCAAAATCTAGAGGTAAAGCCCAACATCTAGAGGAAAAGCCAAATATATAGATTTAAAACCCAAAATCTAGAGGTAAAGCCCAACATCTAGAGGAAAAGCCAAATATATAGATTTAAAACCCAAAATCTAGAGGTAAAGCCCAATATCTAGACCTAAAGCCCAAAATCTAGATGTAAAGCCCAACTTCTAGATCTAAAGCCCAAAATCTAGATGTAAAGCCCAAATTCTAGATCTAACACCCAAAATCTAGAGGTAAAGACCAATATCTAGAGGTAAAACCCAACATCTAGAGGTAAAGCCAGATATCTAGAGGTAAAGCCCAACTTCTAGAGGAAAAGCAATATATATAAATTTCAAACCCAAATTCTAGAGTTCAATCCCAACATCTAGAGGTAAAGCCCAACTTCCAGAGTTAAAGTCCAAAATCTAGAGGTAAACACCAATACCTAGAGTTAGAGCCCAAAATCTAGAGATAAAGCCCAACATCTAGAGATAAAGCCAGATATATAGATTTAAAATCCAAAATCTGGAGGTAAAGCCCAACATCTAGAGGTAAAGCCCCAAATCTAGATGTAAAGCCCAATTGCTAGATCTAAAGCCAAATACTCTAGAGGTAAAGCCCAACATGTAGAGGTAAAGACTAAGATCTAGAGGTGAATTCCAATTTCTAGTGTTAAAGCCTGACACCTACAGTTAAAACCAAACATCTAGATGTAAAACCCAACTTCTAGAGGTAAAGCCGAATATCTAGAGTTAAAGCGCATCCTTTCGAGTAAAGCCCAAAATCTAGAGTTAAAGCCCAACATCTAGAGGGAAAGCCCAGAATCTAGATGTAAAGCCTAACGTCTAGAGGTGAATTCCAAAATCAAGTGTTAAGGCCTGACATCTACAGTTAAATCCAACCATATAGATATAACCCCCAACTTCTAGAGGTAAGGCCCAAAATCTAGAGGTAAAGCCCAACAGCTAGAGTTAAAGCCGAACGTCTTGAGGTAAAGCCCAAAGTCTAGAGTTAAAGCCCAACTTCTAGAAGTAAAGCCCAACATCTAGACGTAAAGCCAGATATCTGACGGTAAAGCCCAACATCTAGAGGAAAAGCCAAATATATAGATTTAAAACCCAAAATCTAGAGATAAAGCCGAACATCTAAATGTAAAGCAAAACATCTAGATGTAATCCAAACATCTAGAGGTAAAGCCTAACATCTAGAAGTGAAGCACAACATATAGAGGTATAACCCAACATCAAGAGATAAAGACCAACATCTAAATGTAAAGCAAAACATCTAGATGTAAAACCCTACATCTAGAGGTAAAGTCCAATATCTAGACCTAAAGACCAACATCTAGAGGTAAAACCCAACATCTAGTGGTAAAGCCCAACGTCTGGAGGTAAAGCCCAGATTCTAGAGAGAAGCCAAAAATCCAGATGGAAAACCCAAAATCTAGAGGTAAAGCCCAACATCTACAGGTAAATCCAGATATCTAGGGGTAAAGCCCAACATCTAGAGGAAAAGCCAAATATATCGATATAAAACCCAAAATCTAGAGGTAAAGCCCAATATCTAGACGTAAAGCCCAAAATCTAGATGAAAAGCACAACTTCTAGATCTAAAGATCAACATCTAGAGGTAAAGACCAATAGCTAGAGGTAAATCCCAACATCTAGAGGTAAAGCCAGATATCTAGAGGTAAAGCCCAACGTCTGGAGGTAAAGCCCATCATCTAGTCCTACAGCCCAATGTCTGCAGGTAAAGCCCAACTTACAGAGGTGAAGGCAAACATCTAGATGTAAAACCCCAAATCTAGAGGTAAAGTCCAACATCTAGAGGAAAAGCCAAATATATATATATTTAAAACCCAAAATCTAGAGGTAAAGCCCAACATCTAGAGGTAAAGCCAGATATCTAGGGTTAAAGGCCAACATCTAGAGGAAAAGCCAAATATATAGATTTAAAACCCAAAATCTAGTGGTAAAGCCCAATATCAAGACGTAAAGGCCAAAATCTAGATGTAAAGCCCAGCTTCTTGATCTAAAGCCCAAAATCTAGATGTACAGCACAACTTCTAGATCTAAAGCCCAACATCTAGAGGTAAAGACCAATATCTAGAGGTAAAACCCAACATCTAGAGGTAAAGCCAGATATCTAGAGGTAAAGCCCAACATCTAGAGGAAAAGCAAAATATATAGATTTCAAACCCAAATTCTAGAGTTCAATCCCAACATCTAGAGTTAAATCCCAAAGTCTAGATGTAAAGATCAACTTCCAGATTTAAAGTCAAAAATCTAAATGTAAATACCAATACCTAGAGGTAGAGCCCAAAATGTAGAGGTAAAGCCCAACATCTAGAGATAAAGCCAGATATATAGATCTAAACCCCAAAATCTAGAGGTGAAGCCCAATATCTAGACGTAAAGCCCAAAATCTAGATGTAAAGCCCAACTTCTAGATCTAAAGCCCAAAATATAGCTGTAAAGCCCAACTTCTAAATCTAAAGCCCAACATCTAGAGGTAAGGCCCAATATTTAGTGTTTAAGCGCATCATTTAGAGGTAAAGCCCAAAATCTAGATGTAAAGCCCAACTTCTAGAGGTAAAGCCCATCATCTAGTCCTACAGCCCAATGTCTGCAGGTAAAGCCCAACTTACAGAAGTGAAGGCAAACATCTAGATGTAAAACCCCAAATCTAGAGGTAAAGCCCAACATCTAGAGGAAAAGCCAAATATATAGATTTAAAACCCAAAATCTAGAGGTAAAGCCCAATATCAAGACGTAAAGGCCAAAATCTAGATGTAAAGCCCAGCTTCTTGATCTAAAGCCCAAAATCTAGATGTAAAGCCCAAATTCTAGATCTAAAGCCCAACATCTAGAGATAAAGACCAATATCTAGAGGTAAAACCCAACATCTAGAGGTAAAGCCAGATATCTAGAGGTAAAGCCCAACATCTAGAGGAAAAGCAAAATATATAGATTTCAAACCCAAATTCTAGAGTTCAATCCCACATCTAGAGGTAAAGCCCAACTTCCAGAGTTAAAGTCCAAAATCTAGAGGTAAACACCAATACCTAAAGTTAGAGCCCAAAATCTAGAGATAAAGCCCACATCTAGAGATAAAGCCAGATATATAGATTTAAAATCCAAAATCTGGAGGTAAAGCCCAACATCTAGAGGTAAAGCCCCAAATCTAGATGTAAAGCCCAATTGCTAGATCTAAAGCCAAATACTCTAGAGGTAAAGCCCAACATCTAGACGTAAAGCCAGATATCTGACGGTAAAGCCCAACATCTAGAGGAAAAGCCAAATATATAGATTTAAAACCCAAAATCTAGAGATAAAGCCGAACACCTAAATGTAAAGCAAAACATCTAGATGTAATCCAAACATCTAGAGGTAAAGCCTAACATCTAGAGGTGAAGCACAACATATAGAGGTACAACCCAACATCTAGAGATAAAGACCAACATCTAAATGTAAAGCAAAACATCTAGATGTAGAACCCTACATCTAGAGGTAAAGTCCAATATCTAGACCTAAAGACCAACATCTAGAGGTAAAACCCAACATCTAGTGGTAAAGCCCAACGTCTGGAGGTAAAGCCCAGATTCTAGAGAGAAGCCAAAAATCCAGATGGAAAACCCAAAATCTAGAGGTAAAGCCCAACATCTAGAGGAAAAGCCAAATATATAGATTTAAAACCCAAAATCTAGAGGTAAAGCCCAACATCTAGAGGAAAAGCCAAATATATAGATTTAAAACCCAAAATCTAGAGGTAAAGCCCAATATCTAGACCTAAAGCCCAAAATCTAGATGTAAAGCCCAACTTCTAGATCTAAAGCCCAAAATCTAGATGTAAAGCCCAAATTCTAGATCTAACACCCAAAATCTAGAGGTAAAGACCAATATCTAGAGGTAAAACCCAACATCTAGAGGTAAAGCCAGATATCTAGAGGTAAAGCCCAACTTCTAGAGGAAAAGCAATATATATAAATTTCAAACCCAAATTCTAGAGTTCAATCCCAACATCTAGAGGTAAAGCCCAACTTCCAGAGTTAAAGTCCAAAATCTAGAGGTAAACACCAATACCTAGAGTTAGAGCCCAAAATCTAGAGATAAAGCCCAACATCTAGAGATAAAGCCAGATATATAGATTTAAAATCCAAAATCTGGAGGTAAAGCCCAACATCTAGAGGTAAAGCCCCAAATCTAGATGTAAAGCCCAATTGCTAGATCTAAAGCCAAATACTCTAGAGGTAAAGCCCAACATGTAGAGGTAAAGACTAAGATCTAGAGGTGAATTCCAATTTCTAGTGTTAAAGCCTGACACCTACAGTTAAAACCAAACATCTAGATGTAAAACCCAACTTCTAGAGGTAAAGCCGAATATCTAGAGTTAAAGCGCATCCTTTCGAGTAAAGCCCAAAATCTAGAGTTAAAGCCCAACATCTAGAGGGAAAGCCCAGAATCTAGATGTAAAGCCTAACGTCTAGAGGTGAATTCCAAAATCAAGTGTTAAGGCCTGACATCTACAGTTAAATCCAACCATATAGATATAACCCCCAACTTCTAGAGGTAAGGCCCAAAATCTAGAGGTAAAGCCCAACAGCTAGAGTTAAAGCCGAACGTCTTGAGGTAAAGCCCAAAGTCTAGAGTTAAAGCCCAACTTCTAGAAGTAAAGCCCAACATCTAGACGTAAAGCCAGATATCTGACGGTAAAGCCCAACATCTAGAGGAAAAGCCAAATATATAGATTTAAAACCCAAAATCTAGAGATAAAGCCGAACATCTAAATGTAAAGCAAAACATCTAGATGTAATCCAAACATCTAGAGGTAAAGCCTAACATCTAGAAGTGAAGCACAACATATAGAGGTATAACCCAACATCAAGAGATAAAGACCAACATCTAAATGTAAAGCAAAACATCTAGATGTAAAACCCTACATCTAGAGGTAAAGTCCAATATCTAGACCTAAAGACCAACATCTAGAGGTAAAACCCAACATCTAGTGGTAAAGCCCAACGTCTGGAGGTAAAGCCCAGATTCTAGAGAGAAGCCAAAAATCCAGATGGAAAACCCAAAATCTAGAGGTAAAGCCCAACATCTACAGGTAAATCCAGATATCTAGGGGTAAAGCCCAACATCTAGAGGAAAAGCCAAATATATCGATATAAAACCCAAAATCTAGAGGTAAAGCCCAATATCTAGACGTAAAGCCCAAAATCTAGATGAAAAGCACAACTTCTAGATCTAAAGATCAACATCTAGAGGTAAAGACCAATAGCTAGAGGTAAATCCCAACATCTAGAGGTAAAGCCAGATATCTAGAGGTAAAGCCCAACGTCTGGAGGTAAAGCCCATCATCTAGTCCTACAGCCCAATGTCTGCAGGTAAAGCCCAACTTACAGAGGTGAAGGCAAACATCTAGATGTAAAACCCCAAATCTAGAGGTAAAGTCCAACATCTAGAGGAAAAGCCAAATATATATATATTTAAAACCCAAAATCTAGAGGTAAAGCCCAACATCTAGAGGTAAAGCCAGATATATAGGGTTAAAGGCCAACATCTAGAGGAAAAGCCAAATATATAGATTTAAAACCCAAAATCTAGAGGTAAAGCCCAATATCAAGACGTAAAGGCCAAAATCTAGATGTAAAGCCCAGCTTCTTGATCTAAAGCCCAAAATCTAGATGTACAGCACAACTTCTAGATCTAAAGCCCAACATCTAGAGGTAAAGACCAATATCTAGAGGTAAAACCCAACATCTAGAGGTAAAGCCAGATATCTAGAGGTAAAGCCCAACATCTAGAGGAAAAGCAAAATATATAGATTTCAAACCCAAATTCTAGAGTTCAATCCCAACATCTAGAGTTAAATCCCAAAGTCTAGATGTAAAGATCAACTTCCAGATTTAAAGTCAAAAATCTAAATGTAAATACCAATACCTAGAGGTAGAGCCCAAAATGTAGAGGTAAAGCCCAACATCTAGAGATAAAGCCAGATATATAGATCTAAACCCCAAAATCTAGAGGTGAAGCCCAATATCTAGACGTAAAGCCCAAAATCTAGATGTAAAGCCCAACTTCTAGATCTAAAGCCCAAAATATAGCTGTAAAGCCCAACTTCTAAATCTAAAGCCCAACATCTAGAGGTAAGGCCCAATATTTAGTGTTTAAGCGCATCATTTAGAGGTAAAGCCCAAAATCTAGATGTAAAGCCCAACTTCTAGAGGTAAAGCCCATCATCTAGTCCTACAGCCCAATGTCTGCAGGTAAAGCCCAACTTACAGAAGTGAAGGCAAACATCTAGATGTAAAACCCAAAATCTAGAGGTAAAGCCCAACATCTAGAGGAAAAGCCAAATATATAGATTTAAAACCCAAAATCTAGAGGTAAAGCCCAATATCAAGACGTAAAGGCCAAAATCTAGATGTAAAGCCCAGCTTCTTGATCTAAAGCTCAAAATCTAGATGTAAAGCCCAAATTCTAGATCTAAAGCCCAACATCTAGAGATAAAGACCAATATCTAGAGGTAAAACCCAACATCTAGAGGTAAAGCCAGATATCTAGAGGTAAAGCCCAACATCTAGAGGAAAAGCAAAATATATAGATTTCAAACCCAAATTCTAGAGTTCAATCCCAACATCTAGAGGTAAAGCCCAACTTCCAGAGTTAAAGTCCAAAATCTAGAGGTAAACACCAATACCTAGAGTTAGAGCCCAAAATCTAGAGATAAAGCCCACATCTAGAGATAAAGCCAGATATATAGATTTAAAATCCAAAATCTGGAGGTAAAGCCCAACATCTAGACCTAAAGCCCCAAATCTAGATGTAAAGCCCAATTGCTAGATCTAAAGCCAAATACTCTAGAGGTAAAGCCCAACATCTAGACGTAAAGCCAGATATCTGACGGTAAAGCCCAACATCTAGAGGAAAAGCCAAATATATAGATTTAAAACCCAAAATCTAGAGATAAAGCCGAACATCTAAATGTAAAGCAAAACATCTAGATGTAATCCAAACATCTAGAGGTAAAGCCTAACATCTAGAGGTGAAGCACAACATATAGTGGTACAACCCAACATCTAGAGATAAAGACCAACATCTAAATGTAAAGCAAAACATCTAGATGTAGAACCCTACATCTAGAGGTAAAGTCCAATATCTAGACCTAAAGACCAACATCTAGAGGTAAAACCCAACATCTAGTGGTAAAGCCCAACGTCTGGAGGTAAAGCCCAGATTCTAGAGAGAAGCCAAAAATCCAGATGGAAAACCCAAAATCTAGAGGTAAAGCCCAACATCTAGAGGAAAAGCCAAATATATAGATTTAAAACCCAAAATCTAGAGGTAAAGCCCAATATCTAGACCTAAAGCCCAAAATCTAGATGTAAAGCCCAACTTCTAGATCTAAAGCCCAAAATCTAGATGTAAAGCCCAAATTCTAGATCTAACACCCAAAATCTAGAGGTAAAGACCAATATCTAGAGGTAAAACCCAACATCTAGAGGTAAAGCCAGATATCTAGAGGTAAAGCCCAACTTCTAGAGGAAAAGCAATATATATAAATTTCAAACCCAAATTCTAGAGTTAAATCCCAACATCTAGAGGTAAAGCCCAACTTCCAGAGTTAAAGTCCAAAATCTAGAGGTAAACACCAATACCTAGAGTTAGAGCCCAAAATCTAGAGATAAAGCCCAACATCTAGAGATAAAGCCAGATATATAGATTTAAAATCCAAAATCTGGAGGTAAAGCCCAACATCTAGAGGTAAAGCCCCAAATCTAGATGTAAAGCCCAATTGCTAGATCTAAAGCCAAATACTCTAGAGGTAAAGCCCAACATGTAGAGGTAAAGACTAAGATCTAGAGGTGAATTCCAATATCTAGTGTTAAAGCCTGACACCTACAGTTAAAACCAAACATCTAGATGTAAAACTCAACTCCTAGAGGTAAAGCCGAATATCTAGATTTAAAGCGCATCCTTTAGAGTAAAGCCCAAAATCTAGAGTTAAAGCCCAACATCTAGAGGGAAAGCCCAGAATCTAGATGTAAAGCCTAACGTCTAGAGGTGAATTCCAAAATCAAGTGTTAAGGCCTGACATCTACAGTTAAATCCAACCATATAGATATAACCCCCAACTTCTAGAGGTAAGGCCCAAAATCTAGAGGTAAAGCCCAACAGCTAGAGTTAAAGCCGAACGTCTTGAGGTAAAGAGCAAAGTCTAGAGTTAAAGCCCAACTTCTAGAGGTAAAGCCCAACATCTAGACGTAAAGCCAGATATCTGACGGTAAAGCCCAACATCTAGAGGAAAAGCCAAATATATAGATTTAAAACCCAAAATCTAGAGATAAAGCCGAACATCTAAATGTAAAGCAAAACATCTAGATGTAATCCAAACATCTAGAGGTAAAGCCTAACATCTAGAGGTGAAGCACAACATATAGAGGTATAACCCAACATCAAGAGATAAAGACCAACATCTAAATGTAAAGCAAAACATCTAGATGTAAAACCCTACATCTAGAGGTAAAGTCCAATATCTAGACCTAAAGACCAACATCTAGAGGTAAAACCCAACATCTAGTGGTAAAGCCCAACGTCTGGAGGTAAAGCCCAGATTCTAGAGAGAAGCCAAAAATCCAGATGGAAAACCCAAAATCTAGAGGTAAAGCCCAACATCTAGAGGAAAAGCCAAATATATAGATTTAAAACCCAAAATCTAGAGGTAAAGCCCAATATCTAGACCTAAAGCCCAAAATCTAGATGTAAAGCCCAAATTCTAGATCTAACACCCAAAATCTAGAGGTAAAGACCAATATCTAGAGGTAAAACCCAACATCTAGAGGTAAAGCCAGATATCTAGAGGTAAAGCCCAACTTCTAGAGGAAAAGCAATATATATAAATTTCAAACCCAAATTCTAGAGTTCAATCCCAACATCTAGAGGTAAAGCCCAACTTCCAGAGTTAAAGTCCAAAATCTAGAGGTAAACACCAATACCTAGAGTTAGAGCCCAAAATCTAGAGATAAAGCCCAACATCTAGAGATAAAGCCAGATATATAGATTTAAAATCCAAAATCTGGAGGTAAAGCCCAACATCTAGAGGTAAAGCCCCAAATCTAGATGTAAAGCCCAATTGCTAGATCTAAAGCCAAATACTCTAGAGGTAAAGCCCAACATGTAGAGGTAAAGACTAAGATCTAGAGGTGAATTCCAATATCTAGTGTTAAAGCCTGACACCTACAGTTAAAACCAAACATCTAGATGTAAAACCCAACTTCTAGAGGTAAAGCCGAATATCTAGAGTTAAAGCGCATCCTTTAGAGTAAAGCCCAAAATCTAGAGTTAAAGCCCAACATCTAGAGGGAAAGCCCAGAATCTAGATGTAAAGCCTAACGTCTAGAGGTGAATTCCAAAATCAAGTGTTAAGGCCTGACATCTACAGTTAAATCCAACCATATAGATATAACCCCCAACTTCTAGAGGTAAGGCCCAAAATCTAGAGGTAAAGCCCAACAGCTAGAGTTAAAGCCGAACGTCTTGAGGTAAAGCCCAAAGTCTAGAGTTAAAGCCCAACTTCTAGAGGTAAAGCCCAACATCTAGACGTATAGCCAGATATCTGACGGTAAAGCCCAACATCTAGAGGAAAAGCCAAATATATAGATTTAAAACCCAAAATCTAGAGATAAAGCCCAACATCTAAACGTAAAGCAAAACATCTAGATGTAATCCAAACATCTAGAGGTAAAGCCTAACATCTAGAGGTGAAGCACAACATATAGATGTATAACCCAACATCTAGAGATAAAGACCAACATCTAAATGTAAAGCAAAACATCTAGATGTAAAACCCTACATCTAGAGGTAAAGTCCAATATCTAGACCTAAAGACCAACATCTAGAGGTAAAACCCAACATCTAGTGGTAAAGCCCAACGTCTGGAGGTAAAGCCCAGATTCTAGAGAGAAGCTAAAAATCCAGATGGAAAACCCAAAATCTAGAGGTAAAGCCCAACATCTACAGGTAAATCCAGATATCTAGGGGTAAAGCCCAACATCTAGAGGAAAAGCCAAATATATAGATATAAAACCCAAAATCTAGAGGTAAAGCCCAATATCTAGACGTAAAGCCCAAAATCTAGATGAAAAGCACAACTTCTAGATCTAAAGCCCAACATCTAGAGGTAAAGACCAATATCTAGAGGTAAAACCCAACATCTAGAGGTAAAGCCAGATATCTAGAGGTAAAGCGCAATGTCTGGAGGTAAAGCCCATCATCTAGTCCTACACCCCAATGCCTGCAGGTATAGCCCAACTTACAGAGGTGAAGGCAAACATCTAGATGTAAAACCCGAAATCTAGAGGTAAAGCCCAACATCTAGAGGAAAAGCCAAATATATATAGATGTAAAACCCAAAATCTAAAGCTATAGCCCAACATCTAGAGGTAAAGCCAGATATCTAGGGGTAAAGGCCAACATCTAGAGGAAAAGCCAAATATATAGATTTAAACCCCAAAATCTAGAGGTAAAGCCCAATATCAAGACGTAAAGGCCAAAATCTAGATGTAAAGCCCAGCTTCTTGATCTAAAGCCCAAAATCTAGATGTAAAGCCCAAATTCTAGATCTAAAGCCCAACATCTAGAGATAAAGACCAATATCTAGAGGTAAAACCCAACATCTAGAGGTAAAGCCAGATATCTAGAGGTAAAGCCCAACATCTAGAGGAAAAGCAAAATATATACATTTCAAACCCAAATTCTAGAGTTCAATCCCAACATCTAGAGGTAAAGCCCAACTTCCAGAGTTAAAGTCCAAAATCTAGAGGTAAACACCAATACCTAGAGTTAGAGCCCAAAATCTAGAGATAAAGCCCACATCTAGAGATAAAGCCAGATATATAGATTTAAAATCCAAAATCTGGAGGTAAAGCCCAACATCTAGACCTAAAGCCCCAAATCTAGATGTAAAGCCCAATTGCTAGATCTAAAGCCAAATACTCTAGAGGTAAAGCCCAACATCTAGAGGAAAAGCCAAATTTATAGATTTAAAACCCAAAATCTAGAGATAAAGCCGAACACCTAAATGTAAAGCAAAACATCTAGATGTAATCCAAACATCTAGAGGTAAAGCCTAACATCTAGAGGTGAAGCACAACATATAGAGGTATAACCCAACATCTAGAGATAAAGACCAACATCTAAATGTAAAGCAAAACATCTAGATGTAAAACCCTACATCTAGAGGTAAAGTCCAATATCTAGACCTAAAGACCAACATCTAGAGGTAAAACCCAACATCTAGTGGTAAAGCCCAACGTCTGGAGGTAAAGCCCAGATTCTAGAGAGAAGCCAAAAATCCAGATGGAAAACCCAAAATCTAGAGGTAAAGCCCAACATCTACAGGTAAATCCAGATATCTAGGTGTAAAGCCCAACATCTAGAGGAAAAGCCAAATATATAGATATAAAACACAAAATCTAGAGGTAAAGCCCAATATCTAGACATAAAGCCCAAAATCTAGATGAAAAGCACAACTTCTAGATCTAAAGATCAACATCTAGAGGTAAAGATCAATAGCTAGAAGTAAAACCCAACATCTAGAGATAAAGCCAGATATCTAGAGGTAAAGCCCAACATCTGGAGGTAAAGCCCATCATCTAGTCCTACAGCCCAATGTCTGCAGGTAAAGCCCAACTTACAGAGGTGAAGGCAAACATCTAGATGTAAAACCCCAAATCTAGAAGTAAAGCCCAACGTCTAGAGGAAAAGCCAAATATATATATATTTAAAAACCAAAATCTAGAGGTAAAGCCCAACATCTGGATGTAAAGCCAGATATCTAGCGGTAAAGGCCAACATCTAGAGGAAAAGCCAAATATATAGACTTAAAACCAAAAATCTAGAGGTAAAGCCCAATATCAAGACGTAAAGGCCAAAATCTAGATGTAAAGCCTAACTTCTTGATCTAAAGCCCAAAATCTAGATGTAAAGCCCAAATTCTAGATCTAACGCCCAAAATCTAGAGATAAAGACCAATATCTAGAGGTAAACCCCAACATCTAGAGGTAAAGCCAGATATCTAGAGGTAAAGCCCAACATCTAGAGGAAAAGCCAAATATATAGATTTAAAACCAAATATCTAGAGATAAAGCCCAACACCTAGAGATAAAGCCAGATATATAGATCTAAACCCCAAAACCTAGAGGTGAAGCCCAATATCTAGACGTAAAGCCCAATATCTAGATGTAAAGCCCAACTTCTAGATCTAAAGCCCAAAATATAGATGTAAAGCCCAACTTCTAAATATAAAGCCCAACATCTAGAGGTAAAGCCCATCATCTAGTCCTACAGCCCAATGTCTGCAGGTAAAGCCCAACTTACAGAGGTGAAGGCAAACATCTAGATGTAAAACTCAAAATCTATAGGTAAAGCCTAACATCTAGAGGAAAAGCCAAATATATAGATTTAAAACCCAAAATCTAGAGGTAAAGCCCAATATCTAGACGTAAAGCCCAAAATCTAGATGTAAAGCCCAACTTCTAGATCTAACGCCCAAAATCTAGATGTAAAGCCCAAAATCTAGATCTAACACCCAAAATCTAGAGGTAAAGACCAATATCTAGAGGTAAAACCCAACATCTAGAGCTAAAGCCAGATATCTAGAGGGAAAGCCCAACATCTAGAGGAAAAGCAAAATATATAGATTTCAAACCCAAATTCTAGAGTTCAATCCCAACATCTAGAGGTAAAGCCCAAAATCTAGATGTAAAGCCCATCATCTAGTCCTACAGCCCAATGTCTGCAGGTAAAGCCCAACTTACAGAGGTGAAGGCAAACATCTAGATGTAAACCCCAAAATCTAGAGGTAAAGGAAAATATCTAGACGTAAAGCCCAAAGTCTAGATGTAAAGCCCAACTTCTAGATCTAAAGCCCAAAATCTAGATGTAAAGCCCAACTTCTAGATCTAAAGCCCAAAATATAGATGTAAAGCCCAACTTCTAAATATAAAGCCCAACATCTAGAGGTAAAGCCCAATATTTAGAGTTTAAGCACATCATTTATAGGTAAAGCCCAAAATCTAGATGTAAAGACCAACTTCTAGAGGTAAAGCCCATCATCTAGTCCTACAGCCCAATGTCTGCAGGTAAAGCCCAACTTACAGAGGTGAAGGCAAACATCTAGATGTAAACCCCAAAATCTAGAGGTAAAGCCCAATATCTAGACGTAAAGCCCAAAGTCTAGATGTAAAGCCCAACTTCTAGATCTAAAGCCCAAAATCTAGATGTAAAGCCCAACTTCTAGATCTAAAGCCCAAAATATAGATCTAAAGCCCAACTTCTAAATCTAAAGCCCAACATCTAGAGGTAAAGCCCAACATCTAGAGGAAAAGCCAAATATATAGATTTAAAACCCAAAATCTAAAGGTAAAGCCCAATATCTAGACCTAAAGCCCAAAATCTAGATGTAAAGCCCAAATTCTAGATCTAACACCCAAAATCTCGAGGTAAAGACCAATATCTAGATGTAAAACCCAACATCTAGAGGTAAAGCCAGATATCTAGAGGTAAAGCCCAACATCTAGAGGAAAAGCAAAATATATAGATTTCAAACCCAAATTCTAGAGTTAAATCCCAACATCTAGAGGTAAAGCCCAACTTCCAGAGTTAAAGTCCAAAATCTAGAGGTAAACACCAATACCTAGAGTTAGAGCCCAAAATCTAGAGATAAAGCCCAACATCTAGAGATAAAGCCAGATATATAGATTTAAAATCCACAATCTGGAGGTAAAGCCCAACATCTAGAGCTAAAGCCCCAAATCTAGATGTGAAGCCCAATTGCTAGATCTAAAGCCAAATACTCTAGAGGTAAAGCCCAACATGTAGAGGTAAAGACTAAGATCTAGAGGTGAATTCCAATATCTAGTGTTAAAGCCTGACACCTACAGTTAAAACCAAACATCTAGATGTAAAACCCAACTTCTAGAGGTAAAGCCGAATATCTAGAGTTAAAGCGCATCCTTTAGAGTAAAGCCCAAAATCTAGAGTTAAAGCCCAACATCTAGAGGGAAAGCCCAGAATCTAGATGTAAAGCCTAACGTCTAGAGGTGAATTCCAAAATCAAGTGTTAAGGCCTGACATCTACAGTTAAATCCAACCATATAGATATAACCCCCAACTTCTAGAGGTAAGGCCCAAAATCTAGAGGTAAAGCCCAACAGCTAGAGTTAAAGCCGAACGTCTTGAGGTAAAGCCCAAAGTCTAGAGTTAAAGCCCAACTTCTAGAAGTAAAGCCCAACATCTAGACGTAAAGCCAGATATCTGACGTTAAAGCCCAACATCTAGAGGAAAAGCCAAATATATAGATTTAAAACCCAAAATCTAGAGATAAAGCCCAACATCTAAATGTAAAGCAAAACATCTAGATGTAATCCAAATATCTAGAGGTAAAGCCTAACATCTAGAGGTGAAGCAAAACATATAGAGGTATAACCCAACATCAAGAGATAAAGACCAACATCTAAATGTAAAGCAAAACATCTAGATGTAGAACCCTACATCTAGAGGTAAAGTCCAATATCTAGACCTAAAGACCAACATCTAGAGGTAAAACCCAACATCTAGTGGTAAAGCCCAACGTCTGGAGGTAAAGCCCAGATTCTAGAGAGAAGCCAAAAATCCAGATGGAAAACCCAAAATCTAGAGGTAAAGCCCAACATCTACAGGTAAATCCAGATATCTAGGGGTAAAGCCCAACATCTAGAGGAAAAGCCAAATATATAGATATAAACCCCAAAATCCAGAGGTAAAGCCCAATATCTAGATGTAAAGCCCAAAATATAGATGAAAAGCACAACTTCTAGATCTAAAGCCCAACATCTGGAGGTAAATACCAATATCTAGAGGTAAAACCCAATATCTAGAGGTAAAGCGAGATATCTAGAGGTAAAGCCCAACGTCTGGAGGTAAAGCCCATCATCTAGCCCTACAGCCCAATGTCTGCAGGTAAAGCCCAACTTACAGAAGTGAAGGCAAACATCTAGATGTAAAACCCCAAAATCTAGAGGTAAAGCCCAATATCTAGACGTAAAGCCCAAAGTCTCGATGTAAAGCCCAACTTCTAGATCTAAAGCCCAAAATCTAGATGTAAAGCCCAACTTCTAGATCTAAAGCCCAAAATATAGATGTAAAGCCCAACTTCTAAATATAAAGCCCAACATCTAGAGGTAAAGCCCAATATTTATATATTTAAAACCCAAAATCTAGAGGTAAAGCCCAACATTTAGAGGTAAAGCCAGATATCTAGGGGTAAAGCCCAACATCTAGAGGAAAAGCCAAATATATAGATTTAAAACCCAAAATCTAGAGGTAAAGCCCAATATCTAGACCTAAAGCCCAAAATCTAGATGTAAAGCCCAAATTCTAGATCTAACACCCAAAATCTCGAGGTAAAGACCAATATCTAGAGGTAAAACCCAACATCTAGAGGTAAAGCCAGATATCTAGAGGTAAAGCCCAACATCTAGAGGAAAAGCAAAATATATAGATTTCAAACCCAAATTCTAGAGTTCAATCCCAACATCTAGAGGTAAAGCCCAACTTCCAGAGTTAAAGTCCAAAATCTAGAGGTAAACACCAATACCTAGAGTTAGAGCCCAAAATCTAGAGATAAAGCCCAACATCTAGAGATAAAGCCAGATATATAGATTTAAAATCCAAAATCTGGAGGTAAAGCCCAACATCTAGAGGTAAAGCCCCAAATCTAGATGTAAAGCCCAATTGCTAGATCTAAAGCCAAATACTCTAGAGGTAAAGCCCAACATGTAGAGGTAAAGACTAAGATCTAGAGGTGAATTCCAATATCTAGTGTTAAAGCCTGACACCTACAGTTAAAGCCAAACATCTAGATGTACAACCCAACTTCTAGAGGTAAAGCCGAATATCTAGAGTTAAAGCGCATCCTTTCGAGTAAAGCCCAAAGTCTAGAGTTAAAGCCCAACTTCTAGAGGGAAAGCCCAACATCTAGACGTAAAGCCAGATATCTGACGGTAAAGCCCAACATCTAGAGGAAAAGCCAAATATATAGATTTAAAACCCAAAATCTAGAGATAAAGCCCAACATCTAAATGTAAAGCAAAACATCTAGATGTAATCCAAACATCTAGAGGTAAAGCCTAACATCTAGAGGTGAAGCACAACATATAGAGGTATAACCCAACATCTAGAGATAAAGACCAACATCTAAATGTAAAGCAAAACATCTAGATGTAGAACCCTACATCTAGAGGTAAAGTCCAATATCTAGACCTAAAGACCAACATCTAGAGGTAAAACCCAACATCTAGTGGTAAAGCCCAACGTCTGGAGGTAAAGCCCAGATTCTAGAGAGAAGCCAAAAATCCAGATGGAAAACCCAAAATCTAGAGGTAAAGCCCAACATCTACAGGTAAATCCAGATATCTAGGGGTAAAGCCCAACATCTAGAGGAAAAGCCAAATATATAGATATAAAACCCAAAATCTAGAGGTAAAGCCCAATATCTAGACGTAAAGCCCAAAATCTAGATGAAAAGCACAACTTCTAGATCTAAAGCCCAACATCTAGAGGTAAATACCAATAGCTAGAGGTAAAACCCAACATCTAGAGGTAAAGCCAGATATCTAGAGGTAAAGCCCAACGTCTGGAGGTAAAGCCCATCATCTAGTCCTACAGCCCAATGTCTGCAGGTAAAGCCCAACTTACAGAGGTGAAGGCAAACATCTAGATGTAAAACCCAAAATCTATAGGTAAAGCCCAACATCTAGAGGAAAAGCCAAATATATAGATTTAAAACCCAAAATCTAGAGCTAAAGCCCAACTTCTAGATCTAAAGCCCAAAATCTAGATGTAAAGCCCAACTTCTAGATCTAAAGCCCAAAATATAGATGTAAAGCCCAACTTCTAAACCTAAAGCCCAACATCTAGAGGTAAGGCCCAATATTTAGAGTTTAAGTGCATCATTTAGAGGTAAAGCCCAAAATCTAGATGTAAAGCCTAACATCTAGAGGTGAATTCCAAAATCAAGTGTTAAGGCCTGACATCTACAGTTAAATCCAACCATATAGATATAACCCCCAACTTCTAGAGGTAAGGCCCAAAATCTAGAGGTAAAGCCCAACAGCTAGAGTTAAAGCCGAACGTCTTGAGGTAAAGCCCAAAGTCTAGAGTTAAAGCCCAACTTCTAGAGGTAAAGCCCAACATCTAGACGTAAAGCCAGATATCTGCCGGTAAAGCCCAACATCTAGAGGAAAAGCCAAATATATAGATTTAAAACCCAAAATCTAGAGATAAAGCCGAACATCTAAATGTAAAGCAAAACATCTAGATGTAATCCAAACATCTAGAGGTAAAGCCTAACATCTAGAGGTGAAGCACAACATATAGAGGTATAACCCAACATCTAGAGATAAAGACCAACATCTAAATGTAAAGCAAAACATCTAGATGTAAAACCCTACATCTAGAGGTAAAGTCCAATATCTAGACCTAAAGACCAACATCTAGAGGTAAAGCCCAACGTCTGGAGGTAAAGCCCAGATTCTAGAGGGAAGCCAAAAATCCAGATGGAAAACCCAAAATCTAGAGGTAAAGCCCAACATCTACAGGTAAATCCAGATATCTAGGGGTAAAGGCCAACAACTAGAGGAAAAGCTAAATATATCGATATAAAACCCAAAATCCAGAGGTAAAGCCCAATATCTAGACGTAAACCCAAAATCTAGATGAAAAGCACAACTTCTAGATCTAAAGCCCAACATCTAGAGGTAAATACCAATAGCTAGAGGTAAAACCCAACATCTAGAGGTAAAGCCAGATATCTAGAGGTAAAGTCCAACGTCTGGAGGTAAAGCCCATCATCTAGTCCTACAGCCCAATGTCTGCAGGTAAAGCCCAACTTACAGAGGTGAAGGCAAACATCTAGATGTAAAACCCCAAATCTAGAGGTAAAGCCCAACATTTAGAGGTAAAGCCAGATATCTAGGGGTAAAGCCCAACATCTAGAGGAAAAGCCAAATATATACATTTAAAACCCAAAATCTAGAGGTAAAGCCCAATATCTAGACGTAAAGCCCAAAATCTAGATGTAAAGACCAGCTTCTAGATCTAAAGCCCAAAATCTAGATGTAAAGCCCAAATTCTAGATCTAACACCCAAAATCTCGAGGTAAAGACCAATATCTAGAGGTAAAACCCAACATCTAGATGTAAAGCCAGATATCTAAAGGTAAAGCCCAACATCTAGAGGAAAAGCCAAATATATAGATTTCAAACCCAAATTCTAGAGTTAAAACCCAACATCTAGGGGTAAACCCCAACTTCCAGAGTTAAAGTCCAAAATCTAGAGGTAAATACCAATGCCTAGAGTTAGAGCCCAAAATCTAGAGATATGCCAAATATATAGATTTAAAACCCAAAATCTAGAGATAAAGCCGAACATCTAAATGTAAAGCAAAACATCTATATGTAATCCAAACATCTAGAGGGAAAGCCTAACATCTAGAGGTGAAGCACAACATATAGAGGTATAACCCAACATCTAGAGATAAAGACCAACATCTAAATGTAAAGCAAAACATCTAGATGTAAAACCCTACATCTAGAGGTAAAGTCCAATATCTAGACCTTAAGACCAACATCTAGAGGTAAAACCCAACATCTAGTGGTAAAGCCCAACGTCTGGAGGTAAAGCCCAGATTCTAGAGCGAAGCCAAAAATCCAGATGGAAAACGCAAAATCTAGAGGTAAAGCCCAACATCTACAGGTAAATCCAGATACCTAGGGGTAAAGCCCAACATCTAGAGGAAAAGCCAAATATATAGATATAAAACCCAAAATCTAGAGGTAAAGCCCAATATCTAGACGTAAAGCCCAAAGTCTAGATGTAAAGCCCAACTTCTAGATCTAAAGCCCAAAATCTAGATGTAAAGCCCAAATTCTAGATCTAACGCCCAAAATCTAGAGTTAAATACCAATATCTAGAAGTAAAACCCAACATCTAGAGGTAAAGCAGATATCTAGATGTAAAGCCCAACATCTAGAGGAAAAGCCAAATATATAGATTTAAAACCCAAAATCTAGAGATAAAGCTGAACATCTAAATGTAAAGCAAAACATCTAGATGTAATCCAAACATCTAGAGGTAAAGCCTAACATCTAGAGGTGAAGCACAACATATAGAGGTATAACACAACATCTAGAGATAAAGACCAACATCTAAATGTAAAGCAAAACATCTAGATGTAAAACCCTACATCTAGAGTTAAAGTCCAATATCTAGACCTAAAGACCAACATCTAGAGGTAAAACCCAACATCTAGTGGTAAAGCCCAACGTCTGGAGGTAAAGCCCAGATTCTAGAGAGAAGCCAAAAATCCAGATGTAAGAACCAAAATCTAGAGGTAAAGCCCAACATCTACAGGTAAATCCAGATATCTAGGGGTAAAGCCCAACATCTAGAGGAAAAGCCAAATATATAGATTTAAAGACCAAAATCTGGATGTAAAGCTCAACTTCTAGATCTAAAGCCCAACATCTAGATGTAAACCCAAATTCTAGATCTAACGCCCAAAATCTCGAGGTAAAGACCAATATCTAGAGGTAAAACCCAACATCTAGAGGTAAAGCCAGATATCTAAAGGTAAAGCCCAACATCTAGAGGAAAAGCTAAATATATAGATTTCAAACCCAAATTCTAGAGTTAAAACCCAACATCTAGGGGTAAACCCCAACTTCCAGAGTTAAAGTCCAAAATCTAGAGGTAAATACCAAAACCTAGAGTTAGAGCCCAAAATCTAGAGATATGCCAAATATATAGATTTAAAACCCAAAATCTAGAGATAAAGCCGAACATCTAAATGTAAAGCAAAACATCTAGATGTAATCCAAACATCTAGAGGGAAAGCCTAACATCTAGAGGTGAAGCACAACATATAGAGGTATAACCCAACATCTAGAGATAAAGACCAACATCTAAATGTAAAGCAAAACATCTAGATGTAAAACCCTACATCTAGAGGTAAAGTCCAATATCTAGACCTTAAGACCAACATCTAGAGGTAAAACCCAACATCTAGTGGTAAAGCCCAACGTCTGGAGGTAAAGCCCAGATTCTAGAGCGAAGCCAAAAATCCAGATGGAAAACGCAAAATCTAGAGGTAAAGCCCAACATCTACAGGTAAATCCAGATACCTAGGGGTAAAGCCCAACATCTAGAGGAAAAGCCAAATATATAGATATAAAACCCAAAATCTAGAGGTAAAGCCCAATATCTAGACGTAAAGCCCAAAGTCTAGATGTAAAGCCCAACTTCTAGATCTAAAGCCCAAAATCTAGATGTAAAGCCCAAATTCTAGATCTAACGCCCAAAATCTAGAGTTAAATACCAATATCTAGAAGTAAAACCCAACATCTAGAGGTAAAGCAGATATCTAGATGTAAAGCCCAACATCTAGAGGAAAAGCCAAATATATAGATTTAAAACCCAAAATCTAGAGATAAAGCTGAACATCTAAATGTAAAGCAAAACATCTAGATGTAATCCAAACATCTAGAGGTAAAGCCTAACATCTAGAGGTGAAGCACAACATATAGAGGTATAACACAACATCTAGAGATAAAGACCAACATCTAAATGTAAAGCAAAACATCTAGATGTAAAACCCTACATCTAGAGTTAAAGTCCAATATCTAGACCTAAAGACCAACATCTAGAGGTAAAACCCAACATCTAGTGGTAAAGCCCAACGTCTGGAGGTAAAGCCCAGATTCTAGAGAGAAGCCAAAAATCCAGATGTAAGAACCAAAATCTAGAGGTAAAGCCCAACATCTACAGGTAAATCCAGATATCTAGGGGTAAAGCCCAACATCTAGAGGAAAAGCCAAATATATAGATTTAAAGACCAAAATCTGGATGTAAAGCTCAACTTCTAGATCTAAAGCCCAACATCTAGATGTAAACCCAAATTCTAGATCTAACGCCCAAAATCTAGAGATAAAGACCAATATCTAGAGGTAAAACCCAACATCTAGAGTTAAAGCCTGATATCTAGAGGTAAAGCCCAACATCTAGAGGAAAAGCAAAATATATAGATTTCAAACTCAAATTCTAGAATTAAATCCCAACATCTAGGGGTAAACCCCAACTTCCAGAGTTAAAGTCCAAAATCTAGAGGTAAACACCAATACCTAGAGTTAGAACCCAAAATCTAGAGATATGCCAAATATATAGATTTAAAACCCAAAATCTAGAGATAAAGCCGAACACCTAAATGTAAAGCAAAACATCTAGATGTAATCCAAACATCTAGAGGTAAAGCCTAACAACTAGAGGTGAAGCACAACATATAGAGGTATAACCCAACATCTAAAGATAAAGACCAACATCCAAATGTAAAGCAAAATATCTAGATGTAAAACCCTACATCTAGAGGTAAAGTCCAATATCTAGACCTAAAGACCAACATCTAGAGGTAAAACCCAACATCTAGTGGTAAAGCCCAAATTCTGGAGGTAAAGCCCAGATTCTAGAGAGAAGTCAAAAATCCAGATGGAAAACCCAAAATCTAGAGGTAAAGCCCAACATCTACAGGTAAATCCAGATATCTAGGGGTAAAGCCCAACATCTAGAGGAAAAGCCAAATATATAGATATAAAACCCAAAATCTAGAGGTAAAGCCCAATATCTAGACGTAAAGCCCAAAATCTAGATGAAAAGCACAACTTTTAGGTCTAACGCCCAAAATCTAGAGATAAAGACCAATATCTAGAGGTAAATCCCAACATCTAGAGGTAAAGCCAGATATCTAGAGGTAAAGCCCAACGTCTCGAGGTAAAGCCCATCATCTAGTCCTACAGCCCAATGTCTGCAGGTAAAGCCCAACTTACAGACGTGAAGGCAAACATCTAGATGTAAAACCCAAAATCAAGAGGTAAAGACCAATATCTAGACGTAAAGCCCAAAATCTAGATGTAAAGCCCAACTTCTAGATCTAAAGCCCAAAATATAGATGTAAAGCCCAACTTCTAAATCTAAAGCCCAACATCTAGAGGTAAAGCCCAATATTTAGAGTTTAAGCGCACCATTTGGAGGTAAAGCCCAAAATCTAGATGTAAAGCCCAACTTCTAGAGGTAAAGCCCATCATCTAGTCCTACAGCCCAATGTCTGCAGGTAAAGCCCAACTGACAGAGGTGAAGGCAAACATCTAGATGTAAAACCCAAAATCTAGAGGTAAAGCCCAACATCTAGAGGAAAAGCCAAATATATAGATATAAACCCCAAAATCTAGAGGTAAAGCCCAATATCTAGACGTAAAGCCCAAAATCTAGATGTAAAGCCCAACTTCTAAATCTAAAGCCCAACATCTAGAGGTAAAGCCCAATATTTAGAGTTTAAGCGCACCATTTGGAGGTAAAGCCCAAAATCTAGATGTAAAGCCCAACTTCTAGAGGTAAAGCCCATCATCTAGTCCTACAGCCCAATGTCTGCAGGTAAAGCCCAACTTACAGAGGTGAAGGCAAACATCTAGATGTAAAACCCCAAATCTAGAGGTAAAGCCCTACATCTAGAGGAAAAGCCAAATATATATATATTTAAAACTCAAAATCTAGAGGTAAAGCCCAACATCTAGAGGTAAAGCCAGATATCTAGGGGTAAACACCAACATCTAGAGGAAAAGCCAAATATATAGATTTAAAACCCAAAATCTAGAGGTAAAGCCCAATATCAAGACGTAAAGGCCAAAATCTAGATGTAAAGCCCAACTTCTTGATCTAAAGCCCAAAATATAGATGTAAAGCCCAACTTCTAAACCTAAAGCCCAACATCTAGAGGTAAGGCCCAATATTTAGAGTTTAAGTGCATCATTTAGAGGTAAAGCCCAAAATCTAGATGTAAAGCCCAACTTCTAGAGGTAAAGCCCATCATCTAGTCCTACAGCCCAATGTCTGCAGGTAAAGCCCAACATACAGAGGTGAAGGCAAACATCTAGATGTAAAACCCAAAATCTAGAGGTAAAGCCCAACCTCTAGAGGAAAAGCCAAATATATATATATTTAAAACCCAAAACCTAGAGGTAAAGCCCAACATCTAGAGGTAAAGCCAGATATCTAGAGGTAAAGCCCAACCTCTAGAGGAAAAGCCAAATATATAGATTTAAAACCCAAAATCTAGAGGTAAATCCCAATATCTAGACGTAAAGCCCAAAATCTAGATGTAAACCCCAACATCTAGATCTAAAGCCCAAAATCTAGATGTAAAGCCCAAATTCTAGATCTAACGCCCAAAATCTAGAGATAAAGACCAATATCTAGAAGTAAAACCCAACATCTAGAGGTAAAGCAGATATCTAGAGGTAAAGCCCAACATCTAGAGGAAAAGCCAAATATATAGATTTAAAACCCAAAATCTAGAGATAAAGCTGAACATCTAAATGTAAAGCAAAACATCTAGATGTAATCCAAACATCTAGAGGTAAAGCCTAACATCTAGAGGTGAAGCACAACATATAGAGGTATAACACAACATCTAGAGATAAAGACCAACATCTAAATGTAAAGCAAAACATCTAGATGTAAAACCCTACATCTAGAGTTAAAGTCCAATATCTAGACCTAAAGACCAACATCTAGAGGTAAAACCCAACATCTAGTGGTAAAGCCCAACGTCTGGAGGTAAAGCCCAGATTCTAGAGAGAAGCCAAAAATCCAGATGTAAGAACCAAAATCTAGAGGTAAAGCCCAACATCTACAGGTAAATCCAGATACCTAGGGGTAAAGCCCAACATCTAGAGGAAAAGCCAAATATATAGATATAAAACCCAAAATCTAGAGGTAAAGCCCAATATCTAGACGTAAAGCCCAAAGTCTAGATGTAAAGCCCAACTTCTAGATCTAAAGCCCAAAATCTAGATGTAAAGCCCAAATTCTAGATCTAACGCCCAAAATCTAGAGTTAAATACCAATATCTAGAAGTAAAACCCAACATCTAGAGGTAAAGCAGATATCTAGATGTAAAGCCCAACATCTAGAGGAAAAGCCAAATATATAGATTTAAAACCCAAAATCTAGAGATAAAGCTGAACATCTAAATGTAAAGCAAAACATCTAGATGTAATCCAAACATCTAGAGGTAAAGCCTAACATCTAGAGGTGAAGCACAACATATAGAGGTATAACACAACATCTAGAGATAAAGACCAACATCTAAATGTAAAGCAAAACATCTAGATGTAAAACCCTACATCTAGAGTTAAAGTCCAATATCTAGACCTAAAGACCAACATCTAGAGGTAAAACCCAACATCTAGTGGTAAAGCCCAACGTCTGGAGGTAAAGCCCAGATTCTAGAGAGAAGCCAAAAATCCAGATGTAAGAACCAAAATCTAGAGGTAAAGCCCAACATCTACAGGTAAATCCAGATATCTAGGGGTAAAGCCCAACATCTAGAGGAAAAGCCAAATATATAGATTTAAAGACCAAAATCTGGATGTAAAGCTCAACTTCTAGATCTAAAGCCCAACATCTAGATGTAAACCCAAATTCTAGATCTAACGCCCAAAATCTAGAGATAAAGACCAATATCTAGAGGTAAAACCCAACATCTAGAGGTAAAGCCAGATATCTAGAGGTAAAGCCCAACATCTAGAGGAAAAGCAAAATATATAGATTTCAAACTCAAATTCTAGAGTTAAATCCCAACATCTAGGGGTAAACCCCAACTTCCAGAGTTAAAGTCCAAAATCTAGAGGTAAACACCAATACCTAGAGTTAGAACCCAAAATCTAGAGATATGCCAAATATATAGATTTAAAACCCAAAATCTAGAGATAAAGCCGAACACCTAAATGTAAAGCAAAACATCTAGATGTAATCCAAACATCTAGAGGTAAAGCCTAACAACTAGAGGTGAAGCACAACATATAGAGGTATAACCCAACATCTAAAGATAAAGACCAACATCCAAATGTAAAGCAAAATATCTAGATGTAAAACCCTACATCTAGAGGTAAAGTCCAATATCTAGACCTAAAGACCAACATCTAGAGGTAAAACCCAACATCTAGTGGTAAAGCCCAAATTCTGGAGGTAAAGCCCAGATTCTAGAGAGAAGTCAAAAATCCAGATGGAAAACCCAAAATCTAGAGGTAAAGCCCAACATCTACAGGTAAATCCAGATATCTAGGGGTAAAGCCCAACATCTAGAGGAAAAGCCAAATATATAGATATAAAACCCAAAATCTAGAGGTAAAGCCCAATATCTAGACGTAAAGCCCAAAATCTAGATGAAAAGCACAACTTTTAGGTCTAACGCCCAAAATCTAGAGATAAAGACCAATATCTAGAGGTAAATCCCAACATCTAGAGGTAAAGCCAGATATCTAGAGGTAAAGCCCAACGTCTCGAGGTAAAGCCCATCATCTAGTCCTACAGCCCAATGTCTGCAGGTAAAGCCCAACTTACAGACGTGAAGGCAAACATCTAGATGTAAAACCCAAAATCAAGAGGTAAAGACCAATATCTAGACGTAAAGCCCAAAATCTAGATGTAAAGCCCAACTTATAGATCTAAAGCCCAAAATATAGATGTAAAGCCCAACTTCTAAATCTAAAGCCCAACATCTAGAGGTAAAGCCCAATATTTAGAGTTTAAGCGCACCATTTGGAGGTAAAGCCCAAAATCTAGATGTAAAGCCCAACTTCTAGAGGTAAAGCCCATCATCTAGTCCTACAGCCCAATGTCTGCAGGTAAAGCCCAACTGACAGAGGTGAAGGCAAACATCTAGATGTAAAACCCAAAATCTAGAGGTAAAGCCCAACATCTAGAGGAAAAGCCAAATATATAGATATAAACCCCAAAATCTAGAGGTAAAGCCCAATATCTAGACGTAAAGCCCAAAATCTAGATGTAAAGCCCAACTTCTAAATCTAAAGCCCAACATCTAGAGGTAAAGCCCAATATTTAGAGTTTAAGCGCACCATTTGGAGGTAAAGCCCAAAATCTAGATGTAAAGCCCAACTTCTAGATCTAAAGCCCAAAATCTAGATGTAAAGCCCAAATTCTAGATCTAACGCCCAAAATCTAGAGTTAAATACCAATATCTAGAAGTAAAACCCAACATCTAGAGGTAAAGCAGATATCTAGATGTAAAGCCCAACATCTAGAGGAAAAGCCAAATATATAGATTTAATACCCAAAATCTAGAGATAAAGCTGAACATCTAAATGTAAAGCAAAACATCTAGATGTAATCCAAACATCTAGAGGTAAAGCCTAACATCTAGAGGTGAAGCACAACATATAGAGGTATAACACAACATCTAGAGATAAAGACCAACATCTAAATGTAAAGCAAAACATCTAGATGTAAAACCCTACATCTAGAGTTAAAGTCCAATATCTAGACCTAAAGACCAACATCTAGAGGTAAAACCCAACATCTAGTGGTAAAGCCCAACGTCTGGAGGTAAAGCCCAGATTCTAGAGAGAAGCCAAAAATCCAGATGTAAGAACCAAAATCTAGAGGTAAAGCCCAACATCTACAGGTAAATCCAGATATCTAGGGGTAAAGCCCAACATCTAGAGGAAAAGCCAAATATATAGATTTAAAGACCAAAATCTGGATGTAAAGCTCAACTTCTAGATCTAAAGCCCAACATCTAGATGTAAACCCAAATTCTAGATCTAACGCCCAAAATCTCGAGGTAAAGACCAATATCTAGAGGTAAAACCCAACATCTAGAGGTAAAGCCAGATATCTAAAGGTAAAGCCCAACATCTAGAGGAAAAGCTAAATATATAGATTTCAAACCCAAATTCTAGAGTTAAAACCCAACATCTAGGGGTAAACCCCAACTTCCAGAGTTAAAGTCCAAAATCTAGAGGTAAATACCAAAACCTAGAGTTAGAGCCCAAAATCTAGAGATATGCCAAATATATAGATTTAAAACCCAAAATCTAGAGATAAAGCCGAACATCTAAATGTAAAGCAAAACATCTAGATGTAATCCAAACATCTAGAGGGAAAGCCTAACATCTAGAGGTGAAGCACAACATATAGAGGTATAACCCAACATCTAGAGATAAAGACCAACATCTAAATGTAAAGCAAAACATCTAGATGTAAAACCCTACATCTAGAGGTAAAGTCCAATATCTAGACCTTAAGACCAACATCTAGAGGTAAAACCCAACATCTAGTGGTAAAGCCCAACGTCTGGAGGTAAAGCCCAGATTCTAGAGCGAAGCCAAAAATCCAGATGGAAAACGCAAAATCTAGAGGTAAAGCCCAACATCTACAGGTAAATCCAGATACCTAGGGGTAAAGCCCAACATCTAGAGGAAAAGCCAAATATATAGATATAAAACCCAAAATCTAGAGGTAAAGCCCAATATCTAGACGTAAAGCCCAAAGTCTAGATGTAAAGCCCAACTTCTAGATCTAAAGCCCAAAATCTAGATGTAAAGCCCAAATTCTAGATCTAACGCCCAAAATCTAGAGTTAAATACCAATATCTAGAAGTAAAACCCAACATCTAGAGGTAAAGCAGATATCTAGATGTAAAGCCCAACATCTAGAGGAAAAGCCAAATATATAGATTTAAAACCCAAAATCTAGAGATAAAGCTGAACATCTAAATGTAAAGCAAAACATCTAGATGTAATCCAAACATCTAGAGGTAAAGCCTAACATCTAGAGGTGAAGCACAACATATAGAGGTATAACACAACATCTAGAGATAAAGACCAACATCTAAATGTAAAGCAAAACATCTAGATGTAAAACCCTACATCTAGAGTTAAAGTCCAATATCTAGACCTAAAGACCAACATCTAGAGGTAAAACCCAACATCTAGTGGTAAAGCCCAACGTCTGGAGGTAAAGCCCAGATTCTAGAGAGAAGCCAAAAATCCAGATGTAAGAACCAAAATCTAGAGGTAAAGCCCAACATCTACAGGTAAATCCAGATATCTAGGGGTAAAGCCCAACATCTAGAGGAAAAGCCAAATATATAGATTTAAAGACCAAAATCTGGATGTAAAGCTCAACTTCTAGATCTAAAGCCCAACATCTAGATGTAAACCCAAATTCTAGATCTAACGCCCAAAATCTAGAGATAAAGACCAATATCTAGAGGTAAAACCCAACATCTAGAGTTAAAGCCTGATATCTAGAGGTAAAGCCCAACATCTAGAGGAAAAGCAAAATATATAGATTTCAAACTCAAATTCTAGAATTAAATCCCAACATCTAGGGGTAAACCCCAACTTCCAGAGTTAAAGTCCAAAATCTAGAGGTAAACACCAATACCTAGAGTTAGAACCCAAAATCTAGAGATATGCCAAATATATAGATTTAAAACCCAAAATCTAGAGATAAAGCCGAACACCTAAATGTAAAGCAAAACATCTAGATGTAATCCAAACATCTAGAGGTAAAGCCTAACAACTAGAGGTGAAGCACAACATATAGAGGTATAACCCAACATCTAAAGATAAAGACCAACATCCAAATGTAAAGCAAAATATCTAGATGTAAAACCCTACATCTAGAGGTAAAGTCCAATATCTAGACCTAAAGACCAACATCTAGAGGTAAAACCCAACATCTAGTGGTAAAGCCCAAATTCTGGAGGTAAAGCCCAGATTCTAGAGAGAAGTCAAAAATCCAGATGGAAAACCCAAAATCTAGAGGTAAAGCCCAACATCTACAGGTAAATCCAGATATCTAGGGGTAAAGCCCAACATCTAGAGGAAAAGCCAAATATATAGATATAAAACCCAAAATCTAGAGGTAAAGCCCAATATCTAGACGTAAAGCCCAAAATCTAGATGAAAAGCACAACTTTTAGGTCTAACGCCCAAAATCTAGAGATAAAGACCAATATCTAGAGGTAAATCCCAACATCTAGAGGTAAAGCCAGATATCTAGAGGTAAAGCCCAACGTCTCGAGGTAAAGCCCATCATCTAGTCCTACAGCCCAATGTCTGCAGGTAAAGCCCAACTTACAGACGTGAAGGCAAACATCTAGATGTAAAACCCAAAATCAAGAGGTAAAGACCAATATCTAGACGTAAAGCCCAAAATCTAGATGTAAAGCCCAACTTCTAGATCTAAAGCCCAAAATATAGATGTAAAGCCCAACTTCTAAATCTAAAGCCCAACATCTAGAGGTAAAGCCCAATATTTAGAGTTTAAGCGCACCATTTGGAGGTAAAGCCCAAAATCTAGATGTAAAGCCCAACTTCTAGAGGTAAAGCCCATCATCTAGTCCTACAGCCCAATGTCTGCAGGTAAAGCCCAACTGACAGAGGTGAAGGCAAACATCTAGATGTAAAACCCAAAATCTAGAGGTAAAGCCCAACATCTAGAGGAAAAGCCAAATATATAGATATAAACCCCAAAATCTAGAGGTAAAGCCCAATATCTAGACGTAAAGCCCAAAATCTAGATGTAAAGCCCAACTTCTAAATCTAAAGCCCAACATCTAGAGGTAAAGCCCAATATTTAGAGTTTAAGCGCACCATTTGGAGGTAAAGCCCAAAATCTAGATGTAAAGCCCAACTTCTAGAGGTAAAGCCCATCATCTAGTCCTACAGCCCAATGTCTGCAGGTAAAGCCCAACTTACAGAGGTGAAGGCAAACATCTAGATGTAAAACCCCAAATCTAGAGGTAAAGCCCTACATCTAGAGGAAAAGCCAAATATATATATATTTAAAACTCAAAATCTAGAGGTAAAGCCCAACATCTAGAGGTAAAGCCAGATATCTAGGGGTAAACACCAACATCTAGAGGAAAAGCCAAATATATAGATTTAAAACCCAAAATCTAGAGGTAAAGCCCAATATCAAGACGTAAAGGCCAAAATCTAGATGTAAAGCCCAACTTCTTGATCTAAAGCCCAAAATATAGATGTAAAGCCCAACTTCTAAACCTAAAGCCCAACATCTAGAGGTAAGGCCCAATATTTAGAGTTTAAGTGCATCATTTAGAGGTAAAGCCCAAAATCTAGATGTAAAGCCCAACTTCTAGAGGTAAAGCCCATCATCTAGTCCTACAGCCCAATGTCTGCAGGTAAAGCCCAACATACAGAGGTGAAGGCAAACATCTAGATGTAAAACCCAAAATCTAGAGGTAAAGCCCAACCTCTAGAGGAAAAGCCAAATATATATATATTTAAAACCCAAAACCTAGAGGTAAAGCCCAACATCTAGAGGTAAAGCCAGATATCTAGAGGTAAAGCCCAACCTCTAGAGGAAAAGCCAAATATATAGATTTAAAACCCAAAATCTAGAGGTAAATCCCAATATCTAGACGTAAAGCCCAAAATCTAGATGTAAACCCCAACATCTAGATCTAAAGCCCAAAATCTAGATGTAAAGCCCAAATTCTAGATCTAACGCCCAAAATCTAGAGATAAAGACCAATATCTAGAAGTAAAACCCAACATCTAGAGGTAAAGCAGATATCTAGAGGTAAAGCCCAACATCTAGAGGAAAAGCCAAATATATAGATTTAAAACCCAAAATCTAGAGATAAAGCTGAACATCTAAATGTAAAGCAAAACATCTAGATGTAATCCAAACATCTAGAGGTAAAGCCTAACATCTAGAGGTGAAGCACAACATATAGAGGTATAACACAACATCTAGAGATAAAGACCAACATCTAAATGTAAAGCAAAACATCTAGATGTAAAACCCTACATCTAGAGTTAAAGTCCAATATCTAGACCTAAAGACCAACATCTAGAGGTAAAACCCAACATCTAGTGGTAAAGCCCAACGTCTGGAGGTAAAGCCCAGATTCTAGAGAGAAGCCAAAAATCCAGATGTAAGAACCAAAATCTAGAGGTAAAGCCCAACATCTACAGGTAAATCCAGATACCTAGGGGTAAAGCCCAACATCTAGAGGAAAAGCCAAATATATAGATATAAAACCCAAAATCTAGAGGTAAAGCCCAATATCTAGACGTAAAGCCCAAAGTCTAGATGTAAAGCCCAACTTCTAGATCTAAAGCCCAAAATCTAGATGTAAAGCCCAAATTCTAGATCTAACGCCCAAAATCTAGAGTTAAATACCAATATCTAGAAGTAAAACCCAACATCTAGAGGTAAAGCAGATATCTAGATGTAAAGCCCAACATCTAGAGGAAAAGCCAAATATATAGATTTAAAACCCAAAATCTAGAGATAAAGCTGAACATCTAAATGTAAAGCAAAACATCTAGATGTAATCCAAACATCTAGAGGTAAAGCCTAACATCTAGAGGTGAAGCACAACATATAGAGGTATAACACAACATCTAGAGATAAAGACCAACATCTAAATGTAAAGCAAAACATCTAGATGTAAAACCCTACATCTAGAGTTAAAGTCCAATATCTAGACCTAAAGACCAACATCTAGAGGTAAAACCCAACATCTAGTGGTAAAGCCCAACGTCTGGAGGTAAAGCCCAGATTCTAGAGAGAAGCCAAAAATCCAGATGTAAGAACCAAAATCTAGAGGTAAAGCCCAACATCTACAGGTAAATCCAGATATCTAGGGGTAAAGCCCAACATCTAGAGGAAAAGCCAAATATATAGATTTAAAGACCAAAATCTGGATGTAAAGCTCAACTTCTAGATCTAAAGCCCAACATCTAGATGTAAACCCAAATTCTAGATCTAACGCCCAAAATCTAGAGATAAAGACCAATATCTAGAGGTAAAACCCAACATCTAGAGGTAAAGCCAGATATCTAGAGGTAAAGCCCAACATCTAGAGGAAAAGCAAAATATATAGATTTCAAACTCAAATTCTAGAGTTAAATCCCAACATCTAGGGGTAAACCCCAACTTCCAGAGTTAAAGTCCAAAATCTAGAGGTAAACACCAATACCTAGAGTTAGAACCCAAAATCTAGAGATATGCCAAATATATAGATTTAAAACCCAAAATCTAGAGATAAAGCCGAACACCTAAATGTAAAGCAAAACATCTAGATGTAATCCAAACATCTAGAGGTAAAGCCTAACAACTAGAGGTGAAGCACAACATATAGAGGTATAACCCAACATCTAAAGATAAAGACCAACATCCAAATGTAAAGCAAAATATCTAGATGTAAAACCCTACATCTAGAGGTAAAGTCCAATATCTAGACCTAAAGACCAACATCTAGAGGTAAAACCCAACATCTAGTGGTAAAGCCCAAATTCTGGAGGTAAAGCCCAGATTCTAGAGAGAAGTCAAAAATCCAGATGGAAAACCCAAAATCTAGAGGTAAAGCCCAACATCTACAGGTAAATCCAGATATCTAGGGGTAAAGCCCAACATCTAGAGGAAAAGCCAAATATATAGATATAAAACCCAAAATCTAGAGGTAAAGCCCAATATCTAGACGTAAAGCCCAAAATCTAGATGAAAAGCACAACTTTTAGGTCTAACGCCCAAAATCTAGAGATAAAGACCAATATCTAGAGGTAAATCCCAACATCTAGAGGTAAAGCCAGATATCTAGAGGTAAAGCCCAACGTCTCGAGGTAAAGCCCATCATCTAGTCCTACAGCCCAATGTCTGCAGGTAAAGCCCAACTTACAGACGTGAAGGCAAACATCTAGATGTAAAACCCAAAATCAAGAGGTAAAGACCAATATCTAGACGTAAAGCCCAAAATCTAGATGTAAAGCCCAACTTATAGATCTAAAGCCCAAAATATAGATGTAAAGCCCAACTTCTAAATCTAAAGCCCAACATCTAGAGGTAAAGCCCAATATTTAGAGTTTAAGCGCACCATTTGGAGGTAAAGCCCAAAATCTAGATGTAAAGCCCAACTTCAAGAGGTAAAGCCCATCATCTAGTCCTACAGCCCAATGTCTGCAGGTAAAGCCCAACTGACAGAGGTGAAGGCAAACATCTAGATGTAAAACCCAAAATCTAGAGGTAAAGCCCAACATCTAGAGGAAAAGCCAAATATATAGATTTAAAACCCAAAATCTAGAGGTAAAGCCCAACTTCTAGATCTAAAGCCCAAAATCTAGATGTAAAGCCCAAATTCTAGATCTAACACCCAAAATCTAGAGGTAAATACCAATATCTAGAGGTAAAACCCAACATCTAGAGGTAAAGCCAGATATCTAGAGGTAAAGCCCAACATCTAGAGGAAAAGCAAAATATATAGATTTCAAACCCAAATTCTAGAGTTCAATCCCAACATCTAGAGGTAAAGCCCAACTTCCAGAGTTAAAGTCCAAAATCTAGAGGTAAACACCAATACCTAGAGTTAGAGCCCAAAATCTAGAGATAAAGCCAGATATATAGATTTAAAATCCAAAATCTGGAGGTAAAGCCCAACATCTAGAGCTAAAGCCCCAAATCTAGATGTAAATCCCAATTGCTAGATCTAAAGCCAAATACTCCAGAGGTAAAGCCCAACATGTAGAGGTAAAGACTAAGATCTAGAGGTGAATTCCAATATCTAGTGTTAAAGCCTGACATCTACAGTTAAATCCAACCATATAGATATAACCCCCAACTTCTAGACGTAAGGCCCAAAATCTAGAGGTAAAGCCCAAAGTCTAGAGTTAAAGTCCAACTTCTAGAGGTAAAGCCCAACATCTAGACGTAAAGCCAGATATCTGACGGTAAAGCCCAACATCTAGAGGAAAACCCAAAATCTAGAGATAAAGCCGGACATCTAAATGTAAAGCAAAACATCTAGATGTAATCCAAACATCTAGAGGTAAAGCCTAACATCTAGAGGTGAAGCACAACATATAGAGGTATAACCCAACATCTAGAGATAAAGACCAACATCTAAATGTAAAGCAAAACATCTAGATGTAAAGCCCAACATCTAGAGGTAAAGTCCAATAGCTAGACCTAAAGACCAACATCTAGAGGTAAAACCCAACATCTAGAGGTAAAGCCCAACATCTACATGTAAATCCAGATATCTAGGGGTAAAGCCCAACATCTAGAGGAAAAGCCAAATATATAGATATAAACCGCAAAATCTAGAGGTAAAGCCCAATATCTAGACGTAAAGCCCAAAATCTAGATGAAAAGCACAACTTCTAGATCTAAAGCCAAACATCTAGAGGTAAAGACCAATATCTAGAGGTAAAACCCAACATCTAGAGGTAAAGCCAGATATCTAGAGGTAAAGCCAAACATCTAGAGGAAAAGCAAAATATATAGATTTCAAACCCAAATTCTAGAATTAAATCCCAACATCTAGAGGTAAATCCCAAAGTCTAGATGTAAAGCTCAACTTCCAGATTTAAAGTCAAAAATCTAAATGTAAATACCAATACCTAGAGGTAGAGCCCAAAATGTAGAGGTAAAGGCCAACATCTAGAGATAAAGCCAGATATATAGATCTAAACCCCAAAATCTAGAGATGAAGCCCAATATTTAGACGTAAAGCCCAAAATCTAGATGTAAAGCCCAACTTCTAGATCTAAAGCCCAAATTCTAGATGTAAAGCCCAACTTCTAAATCTAAAGCCCAACATCTAGAGGTAAAGCCCAATATTTAGAGCTTAAGCGCATCATTTAGAGGTAAAGCCAGATATTTAGAGGTAAAGCCCAACGTCTGGAGGTAAAGCCCATCATCTAGTCCTACAGCCCAATGTCTGCAGGTAAAGCCCAACTTACAGAGGTGAAGGCAAACATCTAGATGTAAACCCCAAAATCTAGAGGTAAAGCCCAATATCTAGAGGTAAAGCCCAAAGTCTAGATGTAAAACCCAACTTCTAGATCTAAAGCCCAAAATCTAGATGTAAAGCCCAACTTCTAAATCTAAAGCCCAACATCTAGAGGTAAAGCCCAATATTTAGAGTTTAAGCCCATCATTTATAGGTAAAGCCCAAAATCTAGATGTAAAGCCGAACTTCTAGAGGTAAAGCCCATCATCTAGTCCTACAGCCCAATGTCTGCAGGTAAAGCCCAACTTACAGAGGTGAAGGCAAACATCTAGATTTAAAACCCAAAATCTAGAGGTAAAGCCCAACATCTAGAGGAAAAGCCAAATATATAGATTTAAAACCCAAAATCTAGAGGTAAAGCCCAATATCTAGACCTAAAGCCCAAAATCTAGATGTAAAGCCCAAATTCTAGATCTAACACCCAAAATCTCGAGGTAAAGACCAATATCTAGACGTAAAACCCAACAGCTAGAGGTAAAGCCAGATATCTAGAGGTAAAGCCCAACATCTAGAGGAAAAGCAAAATATATAGATTTCAAACCCAAATTCTAGAGTTCAATCCCAACATCTAGAGGTAAAGCCCAACTTCCAGAGTTAAAGTCCAAAATCTAGAGGTAAACACCAATACCTAGAGTTAGAGCCCAAAATCTAGAGATAAAGCCCAACATCTAGAGATAAAGCCAGATATATACATCTAAACCCCAAAATCTAGAGGTAAAGCCCAATATTTAGAGTTTAAGCCCATCATTTAGAGGTAAAGCCAGATATCTAGAGGTAAAGCCCAACTTCTAGAGGTAAAGCCCATCATCTAGTCCTACAGCCCAATGTCTGCAGGTAAAGCCCAACTTACAGAGGTGAAGGCAAACATCTAGATGTAAAACACCAAATCTAGAGGTAAAGCCCAACATCTAGAGGAAAAGCCAAATATATATATATATTTAAAACCCCAAACCTAGAGGTAAAGCCCAACATCTAGAGGTAAAGCCAGATATCTAGGGGTAAAGGCCAACATCTAGAGGAAAAGCCAAATATATAGATTTAAAACCCAAAATCTAGAGGTAAAGCCCAATATCTAGACGTAAAGCCCAAAATCTAGATGTAAAGCCCAAATTCTAGATCTAACGCCCAAAATCTAGAGATAAAGACTAATATCTAGAAGTAAAACCCAACATCTAGAGGTAAAGCAGATATATAGAGGTAAAGCCCAACACCTAGAATAAAAGCCAAATATATAGATTTAAAACCCAAAATCTAGAGATAAAGCCGAACATCTAAATGTAAAGCAAAACATCTAGATGTAATCCAAACATCTAGAGGTAAAGCCTAACATCTAGAGGTGAAGCACAACATATAGAGGTATAAGCTAACATCTAGAGATAAAGACCAACATCTAAATGTAAAGCAAAACATCTAGATGTAAAACCCAACATCTAGAGGTAAAGTCCAATATCTAGACCTAAAGACCAACATGTAGAGGTAAAACCCAACATCTAGTGGTAAAGCCCAACGTCTGGAGGTAAAGCCCAGATTCTAGAGAGAAGCCAAAAATCCAGATGGAAAACCCAAAATCTAGAGGTAAAGCCCAACATCTACAGGTAAGTCCAGATATCTAGGGGTAAAGCCCAACATCTAGAGGAAAAGCCAAATATATAGATATAAAACCCAAAATCTAGAGGTAAAGCCAGATATCTAGAGGTAAAGCCCAACATCTGGAGGTAAAGCCCATCATCTAGTCCTACAGCCCAATGTCTGCAGGTAAAGCCCAACTTACAGAGGTGAAGGCAAACATCTAGATGTAAAACCCCAAATCTAGAGGTAAAGCCCAACGTCTAGAGGAAAAGCCAAATATATATATATTTAAAACCCAAAATCTAGAGGTAAAGCCCAACATTTAGAGGTAAAGCCAGATATCTTGGGGTAAAGCCCAACATCTAGAGGAAAAGTCAGATATCTAGAGGTAAAACCCAACATCTAGAGGAAAAGCAAAATATATAGATTTCAAACCCAAATTCTAGAGTTAAATCCCAACATCTAGGGGTAAACCCCAACTTCCAGAGTTAAAGTCCAAAATCTAGAGGTAAACACCAATACCTAGAGTTAGAGCCCAAAATCTAGAGATATGCCAAATATATAGATTTAAAACCCAAAATCTAGAGATAAAGCCGAACATCTAAATGTAAAGCAAAACATCTAGATGTAATCCAAACATCTAGAGGTAAAGCCTAACATCTAGAGGTGAAGCACAACATATAGAGGTATAACCCAACATCTAGAGATAAAGACCAAAATCTAAATGTAAAGCAAAACATCTAGATGTAAAACCCTACATCTGGAGGTAAAGTCCAATATCTAGACCTAAAGACCAACATCTAGAGGTAAAACCCAACATCTAGAGGTAAAGCCAGATATCTAGAGGTAAAGCCCAACATCTAGAGGAAAAGCAAAATATATAGATTTCAAACCCAAATTCTAGAGTTAAATCCCAACATCTAGGGGTAAACCTCAACTTCCAGAGTTGAAGTCCAAAATCTAGAGGTAAACACCAATACCTAGAGTTAGAGCCCAAAATCTAGAGATAAAGCCCAACATCTAGAGATAAAGCCAGATATATAGATTTAAAATCCAAAATCTATAGGTAAAGCCCAACATCTAGAGCTAAAGCCCCAAATCTAGATGTAAAGCCCAATTGCTAGATCTAAAGCCAAATACTCTAGAGGTAAAGCCCAACATGTAGAGGTAAAGACTAAGATCTAGAGGTGAATTCCAATATCTAGTGTTAAAGGCCGACACCTACAGTTAAAACCAAACATCTAGATGTACAACCCAACTTCTAGAGGTAAAGCCGAATATCTAGAGTTAAAGCGCATCCTTTCGAGTAAAGCCCAAAATCTAGAGTTAAAGCCAACATCTAGAGGGAAAGCCCAGAATCTAGATGTAAAGCCTAACATCTAGAGGTGAATTCCAAAATCAAGTGTTAAGGCCTGACATCTACAGTTAAATCCAACCATATAGATATAACCCCCAACTTCTAGAGGTAAGGCCCAAAATCTAGAGGTAAACACCAATACCTAGAGTTAGAGCCCAAAATCTAGAGATATGCCAAATATATAGATCTAACACCCAAAATCTAGAGGTAAAGACCAATATCTAGAGGTAAAACCCAACATCTAGAGGTAAAGCCAGATATCTAGAGGTAAAGCCCAACGTCTGGAGGTAAAGCCCATCATCTAGTCCTACAGCCCAATGTCTGCAGGTAAAGCCCAACTTACAGAGGTGAAGGCAAACATCTAGATGTAAAACCCCAAATCTAGAGGTAAAGCCCAACATCTAGAGGAAAAGCCAAATATATATATATTTAAAACCCAAAATCTAGAGGTAAAGCCCAACATTTAGAGGTAAAGCCAGATATCTAGGGGTAAAGCCCAACATCTAGAGGAAAAGCCAAATATATAGATTTAAAACCCAAAATCTAGAGGTAAAGCCCAATATCTAGACGTAAAGCCCAAAATCTAGATGTAAAGCCCAGCTTCTAGATCTAAAGCCCAAAATCTAGATGTAAAGCCCAAATTCTAGATCTAACACCCAAAATCTAGAGGTAAAGACCAATATCTACAGGTAAAACCCAACATCTAGAGGTAAAGCCAGATATCTAGAGGTAAAGCCCAACATCTAGAGGAAAAGCAAAATATATAGATTTCAAACCCAAATTCTAGAGTTCAATCCCAACATCTAGAGGTAAAGCCCAACTTCCAGAGTTAAAGTCCAAAATCTAGAGGTAAACACCAATACCTAGAGTTAGAGCCCTAAATCTAGAGATAAAGCCCAACATCTAGAATTAAAGCCAGATATATAGATTTAAAATCCACAATCTGGAGGTAAAGCCCAACATCTAGAGCTAAAGCCCCAAATCTAGATGTAAAGCCCAATTGCTAGATCTAAAGCCAAATACTCTAGAGGTAAAGCCCAACATGTAGAGGTAAAGACTAAGATCTAGAGGTGAATTCCAATATCTAGTATTAAAGCCTGACACCTACAGTTAAAGCCAAACATCTAGATGTAAAACCGAACTTCTAGAGGTAAAGCCGAATATCTAGAGTTAAAGCGCATCCTTTAGAGTAAACCCAAAATCTAGAGTTAAAGCCCAACATCTAGAGGGAAAGCCCAGAATCCAGATGTAAAGCCTAACATCTAGAGGTGAATTCCAAAATCAAGTGTTAAGGCCTGACATCTACAGTTAAATCCAACCATATAGATATAACCCCCAACTTCTAGAGATAAGGCCCAAAATCTAGAGGTAAAGCCCAACAGCTAGAGTCAAAGCCGAACGTCTTCAGGTAAAGCCCAAAGTCTAGAGTTAAAGCCCAACATCTAGAGGAAAAGCCAAATATATAGATTTAAAACCCAAAATCTAGAGCTAAAGCCCGACATCTAAATGTAAAGCAAAACATCTAGATGTAATCCAAACATCTAGAGGTAAAGCCTAACATCTAGAGGTGAAGCACAACATATAGAGGTATAAACCAACATCTAGAGATAAAGACCAACATCTAAATGTAAAGCAAAACATCTAGATGTAAAACCCTACATCTAGAGGTAAAGTCCAATATCTAGACCTAAAGACCAACATCTAGAGGTAAAACCCAACATCTAGTGGTAAAGCCCAACGTCTGGAGGTAAAGCCCAGATTCTAGAGAGAAGCCAAAAATCCAGATGGAAAACCCAAAATCTAGAGGTAAAGCCCAACATCTACAGGTAAATCCAGATATCTAGGGGTAAAGCCCAACATCTAGAGGAAAAGCCAAATATATAGATATTTAAAACCCAAAACCTAGATGTAAAGACCAACATCTAGAGGTAAAGCCAGATATCTAGGGGTAAAGCCCAACATCTAGAGGAAAAGCCAAATATATAGTTTTAAAACCCAAAATCAAGAGGTAAAGCCCAGTATCTAGACGTAAAGCCCAAAGTCTAGATGTAAAGCCCAACTTCTAGATCTAAAGCCCAAAATCTAGATGTAAAGCCCAAATTCTAGATCTAACACCCAAAATCTAGAGGTAACGACCAATATCTAGAGGTAAAACCCAACATCTAGTGGTAAAGCCCAACGACTGGAGGTAAAGCCCAGATTCTAGAGAGAAGCCAAAAATCCAGATGGAAAACCCAAAATCTAGAGGTAAAGCCCAACATCTAGAGGGAAAGCCCAGAATCCAGTTGTAAAGCCTAACATCTACAGGTGAATTCCAAAATCAAGTGTTAAGGCCTGACATCTACAGTTAAATCCAACCATATAGATATAACCCCCAACTTCTAGAGATAAGGCCCAAAATCTAGAGGTAAAGCCCAACAGCTAGAGTCAAAGCCGAACGTCTTCAGGTAAAGCCCAAAGTCTAGAGTTAAAGCCCAACATCTAGAGGAAAAGCCAAATATATAGATTTAAAACCCAAAATCTAGAGCTAAAGCCCGACATCTAAATGTAAAGCAAAACATCTAGATGTAATCCAAACATCTAGAGGTAAAGCCTAACATCTAGAGGTGAAGCACAACATATAGAGGTATAAACCAACATCTAGAGATAAAGACCAACATCTAAATGTAAAGCAAAACATCTAGATGTAAAACCCTACATCTAGAGGTAAAGTCCAATATCTAGACCTAAAGACCAACATCTAGAGGTAAAACCCAACATCTAGTGGTAAAGCCCAACGTCTGGAGGTAAAGCCCAGATTCTAGAGAGAAGCCAAAAATCCAGATGGAAAACCCAAAATCTAGAGGTAAAGCCCAACATCTACAGGTAAATCCAGATATCTAGGGGTAAAGCCCAACATCAAGAGGAAAAGCCAAATATATAGATATTTAAAACCCAAAACCTAGATGTAAAGACCAACATCTAGAGGTAAAGCCAGATATCTAGGGGTAAAGCCCAACATCTAGAGGAAAAGCCAAATATATAGATTTAAAACCCAAAATCAAGAGGTAAAGCCCAATATCTAGACGTAAAGCCCAAAGTCTAGATGTAAAGCCCAACTTCTAGATCTAAAGCCCAAAATCTAGATGTAAAGCCCAAATTCTAGATCTAACACCCAAAATCTAGAGGTAACGACCAATATCTAGAGGTAAAACCCAACATCTAGTGGTAAAGCCCAACGACTGGAGGTAAAGCCCAGATTCTAGAGAGAAGCCAAAAATCCAGATGGAAAACCCAAAATCTAGAGGTAAAGCCCAACATCTAGAGGGAAAGCCCAGAATCCAGTTGTAAAGCCTAACATCTACAGGTGAATTCCAAAATCAAGTGTTAAGGCCTGACATCTACAGTTAAATCCAACCATATAGATATAACCCCCAACTTCTAGAGATAAGGCCCAAAATCTAGAGGTAAAGCCCAACAGCTAGAGTCAAAGCCGAACGTCTTCAGGTAAAGCCCAAAGTCTAGAGTTAAAGCCCAACATCTAGAGGAAAAGCCAAATATATAGATTTAAAACCCAAAATCTAGAGCTAAAGCCCGACATCTAAATGTAAAGCAAAACATCTAGATGTAATCCAAACATCTAGAGGTAAAGCCTAACATCTAGAGGTGAAGCACAACATATAGAGGTATAAACCAACATCTAGAGATAAAGACCAACATCTAAATGTAAAGCAAAACATCTAGATGTAAAACCCTACATCTAGAGGTAAAGTCCAATATCTAGACCTAAAGACCAACATCTAGAGGTAAAACCCAACATCTAGTGGTAAAGCCCAACGTCTGGAGGTAAAGCCCAGATTCTAGAGAGAAGCCAAAAATCCAGATGGAAAACCCAAAATCTAGAGGTAAAGCCCAACATCTACAGGTAAATCCAGATATCTAGGGGTAAAGCCCAACATCTAGAGGAAAAGCCAAATATATAGATATTTAAAACCCAAAACCTAGATGTAAAGACCAACATCTAGAGGTAAAGCCAGATATCTAGGGGTAAAGCCCAACATCTAGAGGAAAAGCCAAATATATAGATTTAAAACCCAAAATCAAGAGGTAAAGCCCAATATCTAGACGTAAAGCCCAAAGTCTAGATGTAAAGCCCAACTTCTAGATCTAAAGCCCAAAATCTAGATGTAAAGCCCAAATTCTAGATCTAACACCCAAAATCTAGAGGTAACGACCAATATCTAGAGGTAAAACCCAACATCTAGTGGTAAAGCCCAACGACTGGAGGTAAAGCCCAGATTCTAGAGAGAAGCCAAAAATCCAGATGGAAAACCCAAAATCTAGAGGTAAAGCCCAACATCTAGAGGGAAAGCCCAGAATCCAGTTGTAAAGCCTAACATCTACAGGTGAATTCCAAAATCAAGTGTTAAGGCCTGACATCTACAGTTAAATCCAACCATATAGATATAACCCCCAACTTCTAGAGATAAGGCCCAAAATCTAGAGGTAAAGCCCAACAGCTAGAGTCAAAGCCGAACGTCTTCAGGTAAAGCCCAAAGTCTAGAGTTAAAGCCCAACATCTAGAGGAAAAGCCAAATATATAGATTTAAAACCCAAAATCTAGAGCTAAAGCCCGACATCTAAATGTAAAGCAAAACATCTAGATGTAATCCAAACATCTAGAGGTAAAGCCTAACATCTAGAGGTGAAGCACAACATATAGAGGTATAAACCAACATCTAGAGATAAAGACCAACATCTAAATGTAAAGCAAAACATCTAGATGTAAAACCCTACATCTAGAGGTAAAGTCCAATATCTAGACCTAAAGACCAACATCTAGAGGTAAAACCCAACATCTAGTGGTAAAGCCCAACGTCTGGAGGTAAAGCCCAGATTCTAGAGAGAAGCCAAAAATCCAGATGGAAAACCCAAAATCTAGAGGTAAAGCCCAACATCTACAGGTAAATCCAGATATCTAGGGGTAAAGCCCAACATCTAGAGGAAAAGCCAAATATATAGATATTTAAAACCCAAAACCTAGATGTAAAGACCAACATCTAGAGGTAAAGCCAGATATCTAGGGGTAAAGCCCAACATCTAGAGGAAAAGCCAAATATATAGATTTAAAACCCAAAATCAAGAGGTAAAGCCCAATATCTAGACGTAAAGCCCAAAGTCTAGATGTAAAGCCCAACTTCTAGATCTAAAGCCCAAAATCTAGATGTAAAGCCCAAATTCTAGATCTAACACCCAAAATCTAGAGGTAACGACCAATATCTAGAGGTAAAACCCAACATCTAGTGGTAAAGCCCAACGACTGGAGGTAAAGCCCAGATTCTAGAGAGAAGCCAAAAATCCAGATGGAAAACCCAAAATCTAGAGGTAAAGCCCAACATCTAGAGGGAAAGCCCAGAATCCAGTTGTAAAGCCTAACATCTACAGGTGAATTCCAAAATCAAGTGTTAAGGCCTGACATCTACAGTTAAATCCAACCATATAGATATAACCCCCAACTTCTAGAGATAAGGCCCAAAATCTAGAGGTAAAGCCCAACAGCTAGAGTCAAAGCCGAACGTCTTCAGGTAAAGCCCAAAGTCTAGAGTTAAAGCCCAACATCTAGAGGAAAAGCCAAATATATAGATTTAAAACCCAAAATCTAGAGCTAAAGCCCGACATCTAAATGTAAAGCAAAACATCTAGATGTAATCCAAACATCTAGAGGTAAAGCCTAACATCTAGAGGTGAAGCACAACATATAGAGGTATAAACCAACATCTAGAGATAAAGACCAACATCTAAATGTAAAGCAAAACATCTAGATGTAAAACCCTACATCTAGAGGTAAAGTCCAATATCTAGACCTAAAGATCAACATCTAGAGGTAAAACCCAACATCTAGTGGTAAAGCCCAACGTCTGGAGGTAAAGCCCAGATTCTAGAGAGAAGCCAAAAATCCAGATGGAAAACCCAAAATCTAGAGGTAAAGCCCAACATCTACAGGTAAATCCAGATATCTAGGGGTAAAGCCCAACATCTAGAGGAAAAGCCAAATATATAGATATTTAAAACCCAAAACCTAGATGTAAAGACCAACATCTAGAGGTAAAGCCAGATATCTAGGGGTAAAGCCCAACATCTAGAGGAAAAGCCAAATATATAGATTTAAAACCCAAAATCAAGAGGTAAAGCCCAATATCTAGACGTAGAGCCCAAAGTCTAGATGTAAAGCCCAACTTCTAGATCTAAAGCCCAAAATCTAGATGTAAAGCCCAAATTCTAGATCTAACACCCAAAATCTAGAGGTAACGACCAATATCTAGAGGTAAAACCCAACATCTAGTGGTAAAGCCCAACGACTGGAGGTAAAGCCCAGATTCTAGAGAGAAGCCAAAAATCCAGATGGAAAACCCAAAATCTAGAGGTAAAGCCCAACATCTAGAGGGAAAGCCCAGAATCCAGATGTAAAGCCTAACATCTAGAGGTGAATTCCAAAATCAAGTGTTAAGGCCTGACATCTACAGTTAAATCCAACCATATAGATATAACCCCCAACTTCTAGAGATAAGGCCCAAAATCTAGAGGTAAAGCCCAACAGCTAGAGTCAAAGCCGAACGTCTTCAGGTAAAGCCCAAAGTCTAGAGTTAAAGCCCAACATCTAGAGGAAAAGCCAAATATATAGATTTAAAACCCAAAATCTAGAGCTAAAGCCCGACATCTAAATGTAAAGCAAAACATCTAGATGTAATCCAAACATCTAGAGGTAAAGCCTAACATCTAGAGGTGAAGCACAACATATAGAGGTATAAACCAACATCTAGAGATAAAGACCAACATCTAAATGTAAAGCAAAACATCTAGATGTAAAACCCTACATCTAGAGGTAAAGTCCAATATCTAGACCTAAAGACCAACATCTAGAGGTAAAACCCAACATCTAGTGGTAAAGCCCAACGTCTGGAGGTAAAGCCCAGATTCTAGAGAGAAGCCAAAAATCCAGATGGAAAACCCAAAATCTAGAGGTAAAGCCCAACATCTAGAGGAAAAGCCAAATATATAGATTTAAAACCCAAAATCTAGAGGTAAAGCCCAATATCTAGACCTAAAGCCCAAAATCTAGATGTAAAGCCCAACTTCTAGATCTAAAGCCCAAAATCTAGATGTAAAGCCCAAATTCTAGATCTAACACCCAAAATCTAGAGGTAAAGACCAATATCTAGAGGTAAAACCCAACATCTAGAGGTAAAGCCAGATATCTAGAGGTAAAGCCCAACTTCTAGAGGAAAAGCAATATATATAAATTTCAAACCCAAATTCTAGAGTTAAATCCCAACATCTAGAGGTAAAGCCCAACTTCCAGAGTTAAAGTCCAAAATCTAGAGGTAAACACCAATACCTAGAGTTAGAGCCCAAAATCTAGAGATAAAGCCCAACATCTAGAGATAAAGCCAGATATATAGATTTAAAATCCAAAATCTGGAGGTAAAGCCCAACATCTAGAGGTAAAGCCCCAAATCTAGATGTAAAGCCCAATTGCTAGATCTAAAGCCAAATACTCTAGAGGTAAAGCCCAACATGTAGAGGTAAAGACTAAGATCTAGAGGTGAATTCCAATATCTAGTGTTAAAGCCTGACACCTACAGTTAAAACCAAACATCTAGATGTAAAACTCAACTCCTAGAGGTAAAGCCGAATATCTAGATTTAAAGCGCATCCTTTAGAGTAAAGCCCAAAATCTAGAGTTAAAGCCCAACATCTAGAGGGAAAGCCCAGAATCTAGATGTAAAGCCTAACGTCTAGAGGTGAATTCCAAAATCAAGTGTTAAGGCCTGACATCTACAGTTAAATCCAACCATATAGATATAACCCCCAACTTCTAGAGGTAAGGCCCAAAATCTAGAGGTAAAGCCCAACAGCTAGAGTTAAAGCCGAACGTCTTGAGGTAAAGAGCAAAGTCTAGAGTTAAAGCCCAACTTCTAGAGGTAAAGCCCAACATCTAGACGTAAAGCCAGATATCTGACGGTAAAGCCCAACATCTAGAGGAAAAGCCAAATATATAGATTTAAAACCCAAAATCTAGAGATAAAGCCGAACATCTAAATGTAAAGCAAAACATCTAGATGTAATCCAAACATCTAGAGGTAAAGCCTAACATCTAGAGGTGAAGCACAACATATAGAGGTATAACCCAACATCAAGAGATAAAGACCAACATCTAAATGTAAAGCAAAACATCTAGATGTAAAACCCTACATCTAGAGGTAAAGTCCAATATCTAGACCTAAAGACCAACATCTAGAGGTAAAACCCAACATCTAGTGGTAAAGCCCAACGTCTGGAGGTAAAGCCCAGATTCTAGAGAGAAGCCAAAAATCCAGATGGAAAACCCAAAATCTAGAGGTAAAGCCCAACATCTACAGGTAAATCCAGATATCTAGGGGTAAAGCCCAACATCTAGAGGAAAAGCCAAATATATCGATATAAAACCCAAAATCTAGAGGTAAAGCCCAATATCTAGACGTAAAGCCCAAAATCTAGATGAAAAGCACAACTTCTAGATCTAAAGATCAACATCTAGAGGTAAAGACCAATAGCTAGAGGTAAATCCCAACATCTAGAGGTAAAGCCAGATATCTAGAGGTAAAGCCCAACGTCTGGAGGTAAAGCCCATCATCTAGTCCTACAGCCCAATGTCTGCAGGTAAAGCCCAACTTACAGAGGTGAAGGCAAACATCTAGATGTAAAACCCCAAATCTAGAGGTAAAGTCCAACATCTAGAGGAAAAGCCAAATATATATATATTTAAAACCCAAAATCTAGAGGTAAAGCCCAACATCTAGAGGTAAAGCCAGATATCTAGGGTTAAAGGCCAACATCTAGAGGAAAAGCCAAATATATAGATTTAAAACCCAAAATCTAGAGGTAAAGCCCAATATCAAGACGTAAAGGCCAAAATCTAGATGTAAAGCCCAGCTTCTTGATCTAAAGCCCAAAATCTAGATGTAAAGCCCAAATTCTAGATCTAACGCCCAAAATCTAGAGATAAAGACCAATATCTAGAGGTAAAACCCAACATCTAGAGGTAAAGCCAGATATCTAGAGGTAAAGCCCAACATCTAGAGGAAAAGCAAAATATATAGATTTCAAACCCAAATTCTAGAGTTCAATCCCAACATCTAGAGTTAAATCCCAAAGTCTAGATGTAAAGATCAACTTCCAGATTTAAAGTCAAAAATCTAAATGTAAATACCAATACCTAGAGGTAGAGCCCAAAATGTAGAGGTAAAGCCCAACATCTAGAGATAAAGCCAGATATATAGATCTAAACCCCAAAATCTAGAGGTGAAGCCCAATATCTAGACGTAAAACCCAAAATCTAGATGTAAAGCCCAAATTCTAGATCTAAAGCCCAACATCTAGAGGTAAGGCCCAATATTTAGAGTTTAAGCTCATCATTTAGAGGTAAAGCCCAAAATCTAGAGTTAAAGCCCAACTTCTAGAGGTAAAGCCCATCATCTAGTCCTACAGCCAAATGTCTGCAGGTAAAGCCCAACTTACAGAGGTGAAGGCAAACATCTAGATGTAAACCCCAAAAACTAGAGGTAAAGACCAATATCTAGACGTAAAGCCCAAAATCTAGATGTAAAGACAGATATCTACAGGTAAAGCCCAACATCTAGAGGAAAAGCCAAATATATAGATTTAAAACCCAAAATCTAGAGGTAAAGCCCAATATCTAGATGTAAAGCCCAAAATCTAGATGTAAAGCCCAACTTCCAGATCTAAAGCCCAACTTCTAGATCTAAAGCCCAAATTCTAGATCTAACACCCAAAATCTAGAGGTAAAGACCAATATCTAGTGGTAAACCCCAACATCTAGAGGTAAAGCCAGATATCTAGAGGTAAAGCCCAACATCTAGAGGAAAAGCAAAATATATAGATTTCAAACCCAAATTCTAGAGTTAAATCCCAACATCTAGAGGTAAAGCCCAACTTCCAGAGTTAAAGTCCAAAATCTAGCGGTAAACACCAATACCTAGAGTTAGAGCCCAAAATCTAGAGATAAAGCCCAACATCTAGAGATAAAGCCAGATATATAGATTTAAAATCCAAAATCTGGAGGTAAAGCCCAACATCTAGAGCTAAAGCCCCAAATCTAGATGTAAAGCCCAATTGCTAGATCTAAAGCCAAATACTCTAGAGGTAAAGCCCAACATGTAGAGGGAAAGTCTAAGATCTAGAGGTGAATTCCAATATCTAGTGTTAAAGGCCGACACCTACAGTTAAAACCAAACATCTAGATGTAAAACCCAACATCTAGAGGTAAAGCCGAATATCTAGAGTTAAAGCGCATCCTTTAGAGTAAAGCCCAAAATCTAAAGCCCAACATCTAGAGGGAAAGCCCAGAATCTAGATGTAAAGCCTAACATCTAGAGGTGAATTCCAAAATCAAGTGTTAAGGCCTGACATCTACAGTTAAATCCAACCATATAGATATAACCCCCAACTTCTAGAGGTAAGGCCCAAAATCTAGAGGTAAAGCCCAACAGCTAGAGTTAAAGCCGAACGTCTTGAGGTAAAGCCCAAAGTCTAGAGTTAAAGCCCAACTTCTAGAGGTAAAGCCCAACATCTAGACGTAAAGCCAGATATCTGACGGTAAAGCCCAACATCTAGAGGAAAAGCCAAATATATAGATTTAAAACCCAAAATCTAGAGATAAAGCCCAACATCTAAATGTAAAGCAAAACATCTAGATGTAATCCAAACATCTAGAGGTAAAGCCTAACATCTAGAGGTGAAGCACAACATATAGAGGTATAACCCAACATCTAGAGATAAAGACCAACATCTAAATGTAAAGCAGAACATCTAGATGTAAAACCCTACATCTAGAGGTAAAGTCCAATATCTAGACCTAAAGACCAACATCTAGAGGTAAAACCCAAAATCTAGTGGTAAAGCCCAACGTCTGGAGGTAAAGCCCAGATTCTAGAGAGAAGCTAAAAATCCAGATGGAAAACCCAAAATCTAGAGGTAAAGCCCAACATCTACAGGTAAATCCAGATATCTAGGGGTAAAGCCCAACATCTAGAGGAAAAGCCAAATATATAGATATAAAACCCAAAATCTAGAGGTAAAGCCCAATATCTAGACGTAAAGCCCAAAATCTAGATGAAAAGCACAACTTCTAGATCTAAAGCCCAACATCTAGAGGTAAAGACCAATATCTAGAGGTAAAACCCAAAATCTAGAGGTAAAGCCAGATATCTAGAGGTAAAGCGCAATGTCTGGAGGTAAAGCCCATCATCTAGTCCTACAGCCCAATGCCTGCAGGTATAGCCCAACTTACAGAGGTGAAGGCAAACATCTAGATGTAAAACCCGAAATCTAGAGGTAAAGCCCAACATCTAGAGGAAAAGCCAAATATATATATATTTAAAACCCAAAATCTAAAGGTATAGCCCAACATCTAGAGGTAAAGCCCGATATCTAGGGGTAAAGGCCAACATCTAGAGGAAAAGCCAAATATATAGATTTAAACCCCAAAATCTAGAGGTAAAGCCCAATATCTAGACGTAAAGCCCAAAATCTAGATGAAAAGCACAACTTCTAGATCTAAAGCCCAAAATCTAGATGTAAAGCCCAAATTCTAGATCTAAAGCCCAACATCTAGAGATAAAGACCAATATCTAGAGGTAAAACCCAACATCTAGAGGTAAAGCCAGATATCTAGAGGTAAAGCCCAACATCTAGAGGAAAAGCAAAATATATAGATTTCAAACCCAAATTCTAGAGTTCAATCCCAACATCTAGAGGTAAAGCCCAACTTCCAGAGTTAAAGTCCAAAATCTAGAGGTAAACACCAATACCTAGAGTTAGAGCCCAAAATCTAGAGATAAAGCCCACATCTAGAGATAAAGCCAGATATATAGATTTAAAATCCAAAATCTGGAGGTAAAGACCAACATCTAGACCTAAAGCCCCAAATCTAGATGTAAAGCCCAATTGCTAGATCTAAAGCCAAATACTCTAGAGGTAAAGCCCAACATCTAGAGGAAAAGCCAAATATATAGATTTAAAACCCAAAATCTAGAGATAAAGCCGAACACCTAAATGTAAAGCAAAACATCTAGATGTAATCCAAACTTCTAGAGGTAAAGCCTAACATCTAGAGGTGCAGCACAACATATAGAGGTATAACCCAACATCTAGAGATAAAGACCAACATCTAAATGTAAAGCAAAACATCTAGATGTAAAACCCTACATCTAGAGGTAAAGTCCAATATCTAGACCTAAAGACCAACATCTAGAGGTAAAACCCAACATCTAGTGGTAAAGCCCAACGTCTGGAGGTAAAGCCCAGATTCTAGAGAGAAGCCAAAAATCCAGATGGAAAACCCAAAATCTAGAGGTAAAGCCCAACATCTACAGGTAAATCCAGATATCTAGGGGTAAAGCCCAACATCTAGAGGAAAAGCCAAATATATAGATATAAAACACAAAATCTAGAGGTAAAGCCCAATATCTAGACATAAAGCCCAAAATCTAGATGAAAAGCACAACTTCTAGATCTAAAGATCAACATCTAGAGGTAAAGATCAATAGCTAGAAGTAAAACCCAACATCTAGAGATAAAGCCAGATATCTAGAGGTAAAGCCCAACATCTGGAGGTAAAGCCCATCATCTAGTCCTACAGCCCAATGTCTGCAGGTAAAGCCCAACTTACAGAGGTGAAGGCAAATATCTAGATGTAAAACCCCAAATCTAGAAGTAAAGCCCAACGTCTAGAGGAAAAGCCAAATATATATATATTTAAAACCCAAAATCTAGAGGTAAAGACCAACATCTGGATGTAAAGCCAGATATCTAGCGGTAAAGGCCAACATCTAGAGGAAAAGCCAAATATATAGACTTAAAACCAAAAATCTAGAGGTAAAGCCCAATATCAAGACGTAAAGGCCAAAATCTAGATGTAAAGCCTAACTTCTTGATCTAAAGCCCAAAATCTAGATGTAAAGCCCAAATTCTAGATCTAACGCCCAACATCTAGAGATAAAGACCAATATCTAGAGGTAAAACCCAACATCTAGAGGTAAAGCCAGATATCTAGAGGTAAAGCCCAACATCTAGAGGAAAAGCCAAATATATAGATTTAAAACCAAAAATCTAGAGATAAAGCCCAACACCTAGAGATAAAGCCAGATATATAGATCTAAACCCCAAAACCTAGAGGTGAAGCCCAATATCTAGACGTAAAGCCCAATATCTAGATGTAAAGCCCAACTTCTAGATCTAAAGCCCAAAATATAGATGTAAAGCCCAACTTCTAAATATAAAGCCCAACATCTAGAGGTAAAGCCCATCATCTAGTCCTACAGCCCAATGTCTGCAGGTAAAGCCCAACTTACAGAGGTGAAGGCAAACATCTAGATGTAAAACTCAAAATCTATAGGTAAAGCCTAACATCTAGAGGAAAAGCCAAATATATAGATTTAAAACCCAAAATCTAGAGGTAAAGCCCAATATCTAGACGTAAAGCCCAAAATCTAGATGTAAAGCCCAACTTCTAGATCTAACGCCCAAAATCTAGATGTAAAGCCCAAAATCTAGATCTAACACCCAAAATCTAGAGGTAAAGACCAATATCTAGAGGTAAAACCCAACATCTAGAGCTAAAGCCAGATATCTAGAGGGAAAGCCCAACATCTAGAGGAAAAGCAAAATATATAGATTTCAAACCCAAATTCTAGAGTTCAATCCCAACATCTAGAGGTAAAGCCCAAAATCTAGATGTAAAGCCCATCATCTAGTCCTACAGCCCAATGTCTGCAGGTAAAGCCCAACTTACAGAGGTGAAGGCAAACATCTAGATGTAAACCCCAAAATCTAGAGGTAAAGCCCAATATCTAGACGTAAAGCCCAAAGTCTAGATGTAAAGCCCAACTTCTAGATCTAAAGCCCAAAATCTAGATGTAAAGCCCAACTTCTAGATCTAAAGCCCAAAATATAGATGTAAAGCCCAACTTCTAAATATAAAGCCCAACATCTAGAGGTAAAGCCCAATATTTAGAGTTTAAGCACATCATTTATAGGTAAAGCCCAAAATCTAGATGTAAAGCCCAACTTCTAGAGGTAAAGCCCATCATCTAGTCCTACAGCCCAATGTCTGCAGGTAAAGCCCAACTTACAGAGGTGAAGGCAAACATCTAGATGTAAACCCCAAAATCTAGAGGTAAAGCCCAATATCTAGACGTAAAGCCCAAAGTCTAGATGTAAAGCCCAACTTCTAGATCTAAAGCCCAAAATCTAGATGTAAAGCCCAACTTCTAGATCTAAAGCCCAAAATATAGATCTAAAGCCCAACTTCTAAATCTAAAGCCCAACATCTAGAGGTAAAGCCCAATATTTAGAGTTTAAGCACATCATTTATAGGTAAAGCCCAAAATCTAGATGTAAAGCCCAACTTCTAGAGGTAAAGCCCAACATCTAGAGGAAAAGCCAAATATATAGATTTAAAACCCAAAATCTAGAGGTAAAGCCCAATATCTAGACCTAAAGCCCAAAATCTAGATGTAAAGCCCAAATTCTAGATCTAACACCCAAAATCTCGAGGTAAAGACCAATATCTAGACGTAAAACCGAACATCTAGAGGTAAAGCCAGATATCTAGAGGTAAAGCCCAACATCTAGAGGAAAAGCAAAATATATAGATTTCAAACCCAAATTCTAGAGTTAAATCCCCACATCTAGAGGTAAAGCCCAACTTCCAGAGTTAAAGTCCAAAATCTAGAGGTAAACACCAATACCTAGAGTTAGAGCCCAAAATCTAGAGATAAAGCCCAACATCTAGAGATAAAGCCAGATATATAGATTTAAAATCCAAAATCTGGAGGTAAAGCCCAACATCTAGAGCTAAAGCCCCAAATCTAGATGTAAAGCCCAATTGCTAGATCTAAAGCCAAATACTCTAGAGGTAAAGCCCAACATGTAGAGGTAAAGACTAAGATCTAGAGGTGAATTCCAATATCTAGTGTTAAAGCCTGACACCTACAGTTAAAGCCAAACATCTAGATGTAAAACCCAACTTCTAGAGGTAAAGCCGAATATCTAGAGTTAAAGCGCATCCTTTAGAGTAAAGCCCAAAATCTAGAGTTAAAGCCCAACATCTAGAGGGAAAGCCCAGAATCTAGATGTAAAGCCTAACATCTAGAGGTGAATTCCAAAATCAAGTGTTAAGGCCTGACATCTACAGTTAAATCCAACCATATAGATATAACCCCCAACTTCTAGAGGTAAGGCCCAAAATCTAGAGGTAAAGCCCAACAGCTAGAGTTAAAGCCGAACGTCTTGAGGTAAAGCCCAAAGTCTAGAGTTAAAGCCCAACTTCTAGAAGTAAAGCCCAACATCTAGACGTAAAGCCAGATATCTGACGTTAAAGCCCAACATCTAGAGGAAAAGCCAAATATATAGATTTAAAACCCAAAATCTAGAGATAAAGCCCAACATCTAAATGTAAAGCAAAACATCTAGATGTAATCCAAGTATCTAGAGGTAAAGCCTAACATCTAGAGGTGAAGCACAACATATAGAGGTATAACCCAACATCAAGAGATAAAGACCAACATCTAAATGTAAAGCAAAACATCTAGATGTAGAACCCTACATCTAGAGGTAAAGTCCAATATCTAGACCTAAAGACCAACATCTAGAGGTAAAACCCAACATCTAGTGGTAAAGCCCAACGTCTGGAGGTAAAGCCCAGATTCTAGAGAGAAGCCAAAAATCCAGATGGAAAACCCAAAATCTAGAGGTAAAGCCCAACATCCACAGGTAAATCCAGATATCTAGGGGTAAAGCCCAACATCTAGAGGAAAAGCCAAATATATAGATATAAACCCCAAAATCCAGAGGTAAAGCCCAATATCTAGATGTAAAGCCCAAAATATAGATGAAAAGCACAACTTCTAGATCTAAAGCCCAACATCTGGAGGTAAATACCAATATCTAGAGGTAAAACCCAATATCTAGAGGTAAAGCGAGATATCTAGAGGTAAAGCCCAACGTCTGGAGGTAAAGCCCATCATCTAGCCCTACAGCCCAATGTCTGCAGGTAAAGCCCAACTTACAGAAGTGAAGGCAAACATCTAGATGTAAAACCCCAAATCTAGAGGTAAAGCCCAACATCTAGAGGAAAAGCCAAATATATATATATTTAAAACCCAAAATCTAGAGGTAAAGCCCAACATTTAGAGGTAAAGCCAGATATCTAGGGGTAAAGCCCAACATCTAGAGGAAAAGCCAAATATATAGATTTAAACCCCAAAATCTAGAGGTAAAGCCCAATATCAAGACGTAAAGCCCAAAATCTAGATGTAAAGCCCAGCTTCTAGATCTAAAGCCCAAAATCTAGATGTAAAGCCCAAATTCTAGATCTAACACCCAAAATCTCGAGGTAAAGACCAATATCTAGAGGTAAAACCCAACATCTAGAGGTAAAGCCAGATATCTAGAGGTAAAGCCCAACATCTAGAGGAAAAGCAAAATATATAGATTTAAAACCCAAATTCTAGAGTTAAATCCCAACATCTAGGGGTAAACCCCAACTTCCAGAGTTAAAGTCCAAAATCTAGAGGTAAATACCAATACCTAGAGTTAGAGCCCAAAATCTAGAGATATGCCAAATATATAGATTTAAAACCCAAAATCTAGAGATAAAGCCGAACATCTAAATGTAAAGCAAAACATCTAGATGTAATCCAAACATCTAGAGGGAAAGCCTAACATCTAGAGGTGAAGCACAACTTATAGAGGTATAACCCAACATCTAGAGATAAAGACCAACATCTAAATGTAAAGCAAAACATCTCGATGTAAAACCCTACATCTAGAGGTAAAGTCCAATATCTAGACCTAAAGACCAACATCTAGAGGTAAAACCCAACATCTAGTGGTAAAGCCCAACGTCTGGAGGTAAAGCCCAAATTCTAGAGAGAAGCCAAAAATCCAGATGGAAAACCCAAAATCTAGAGGTAAAGCCCAACATCTAGAGGAAAAGCCAAATATATAGATTTAAAACCCAAAATCTAGAGGTAAAGCCCAATATCTAGACCTAAAGCCCAAAATCTAGATGTAAAGCCCAACTTCTAGATCTAAAGCCCAAAATCTAGATGTAAAGCCCAAATTCTAGATCTAACACCCAAAATCTAGAGGTAAAGACCAATATCTAGAGGTAAAACCCAACATCTAGAGGAAAAGCAAAATATATAGATTTCAAACCCAAATTCTAGAGTTAAATCCCAACATCTAGAGGTAAAGCCCAACTTCCAGAGTTAAAGTACAAAATCTAGAGGTAAACACCAATACAAAGAGTTAGAGCCCAAAATCTAGAGATAAAGCCCAACATCTAGAGATAAAGCCGAACGTCTTGAGGTAAAGCCCAAAGTCTAGAGTTAAAGCCCAACTTCTAGAGGTAAAGCCCAACATCTAGACGTAAAGCCAGATATCTGACGGTAAAGCCCAACATCTAGAGGAAAAGCCAAATATATAGATTTAAAACCCAAAATCTAGAGATAAAGCCGAACATCTAAATGTAAAGCAAAACATCTAGATGTAATCCAAACATCTAGAGGTAAAGCCTAACATCTAGAGGTGAAGCACAACATATAGAGGTATAACCCAACATCAAGAGATAAAGACCAACATCTAAATGTAAAGCAAAACATCTAGATGTAAAACCCTACATCTAGAGGTAAAGTCCAATATCTAGACCTAAAGACCAACATCTAGAGGTAAAACCCAACATCTAGTGGTAAAGCCCAACGTCTGGAGGTAAAGCCCAGATTCTAGAGAGAAGCCAAAAATCCAGATGGAAAACCCAAAATCTAGAGGTAAAGCCCAACATCTACAGGTAAATCCAGATATCTAGGGGTAAAGCCCAACATCTAGAGGAAAAGCCAAATATATAGATATAAAACCCAAAATCTAGAGGTAAAGCCCAATATCTAGACGTAAAGCCCAAAATCTAGATCAAAAGCACAACTTCTAGATCTAAAGATCAATATCTAGAGGTAAAGACCAATAGCTAGAGGTAAATCCCAACATCTAGAGGTAAAGCCAGATATCTAGAGGTAAAGCCCAACGTCTGGAGGTAAAGCCCATCATCTAGTCCTACAGCCCAATGTCTGCAGGTAAAGCCCAACTTACAGAGGTGAAGGCAAACATCTAGATGTAAAACCCCAAATCTAGAGGTAAAGCCCAACATCTAGAGGAAAAGCCAAATATATATATATTTAAAACCCAAAATCTAGAGGTAAAGCCCAACATCTAGAGGTAAAGCCAGATATCTAGGGTTAAAGGCCAACATCTAGAGGAAAAGCCAAATATATAGATTTAAAACCCAAAATCTAGAGGTAAAGCCCAATATCAAGACGTAAAGGCCATAATCTAGATGTAAAGCCCAGCTTCTTGATCTAAAGCCCAAAATCTAGATGTACAGCACAACTTCTAGATCTAAAGCCCAACATCTAGAGGTAAAGACCAATATCTAGAGGTAAAACCCAACATCTAGAGGTAAAGCCAGATATCTAGAGGTAAAGCCAGATATCTACAGGTAAAGCCCAACATCTAGAGGAAAAGCAAAATATATAGATTTCAAACCCAAATTCTAGAGTTCAATCCCAACATCTAGAGTTAAATCCCAAAGTCTAGATGTAAAGATCAACTTCCAGATTTAAAGTCAAAAATCTAAATGTAAATACCAATACCTAGAGGTAGAGCCCAAAATGTAGAGGTAAAGCCCAACATCTAGAGATAAAGCCAGATATATAGATCTAAACCCCAAAATCTAGAGGTGAAGCCCAATATCTAGACGTAAAGCCCAAAATCTAGATGTAAAGCCCAACTTCTAGATCTAAAGCCCAAAATATAGCTGTAAAGCCCAACTTCTAAATCTAAAGCCCAACATCTAGAGGTAAGGCCCAATATTTAGTGTTTAAGCGCATCATTTAGAGGTAAAGCCCAAAATCTAGATGTAAAGCCCAACTTCTAGAGGTAAAGCCCATCATCTAGTCCTACAGCCCAATGTCTGCAGGTAAAGCCCAACTTACAGAAGTGAAGGCAAACATCTAGATGTAAAACCCAAAATCTAGAGGTAAAGCCCAACATCTAGAGGAAAAGCCAAATATATAGATTTAAAACCCAAAATCTAGAGGTAAAGCCCAATATCTAGACCTAAAGCCCAAAATCTAGATGTAAAGCCCAACTTCTAGATCTAAAGCCCAAAATCTAGATGTAAAGCCCAAATTCTAGATCTAACACCCAAAATCTAGAGGTAAAGACCAATATCTAGAGGTAAAACCCAACATCTAGAGGAAAAGCAAAATATATAGATTTCAAACCCAAATTCTAGAGTTAAATCCCAACATCTAGAGGTAAAGCCCAACTTCCAGAGTTAAAGTACAAAATCTAGAGGTAAACACCAATACAAAGAGTTAGAGCCCAAAATCTAGAGATAAAGCCCAACATCTAGAGATAAAGCCGAACGTCTTGAGGTAAAGCCCAAAGTCTAGAGTTAAAGCCCAACTTCTAGAGGTAAAGCCCAACATCTAGACGTAAAGCCAGATATCTGACGGTAAAGCCCAACATCTAGAGGAAAAGCCAAATATATAGATTTAAAACCCAAAATCTAGAGATAAAGCCGAACATCTAAATGTAAAGCAAAACATCTAGATGTAATCCAAACATCTAGAGGTAAAGCCTAACATCTAGAGGTGAAGCACAACATATAGAGGTATAACCCAACATCAAGAGATAAAGACCAACATCTAAATGTAAAGCAAAACATCTAGATGTAAAACCCTACATCTAGAGGTAAAGTCCAATATCTAGACCTAAAGACCAACATCTAGAGGTAAAACCCAACATCTAGTGGTAAAGCCCAACGTCTGGAGGTAAAGCCCAGATTCTAGAGAGAAGCCAAAAATCCAGATGGAAAACCCAAAATCTAGAGGTAAAGCCCAACATCTACAGGTAAATCCAGATATCTAGGGGTAAAGCCCAACATCTAGAGGAAAAGCCAAATATATAGATATAAAACCCAAAATCTAGAGGTAAAGCCCAATATCTAGACGTAAAGCCCAAAATCTAGATCAAAAGCACAACTTCTAGATCTAAAGATCAATATCTAGAGGTAAAGACCAATAGCTAGAGGTAAATCCCAACATCTAGAGGTAAAGCCAGATATCTAGAGGTAAAGCCCAACGTCTGGAGGTAAAGCCCATCATCTAGTCCTACAGCCCAATGTCTGCAGGTAAAGCCCAACTTACAGAGGTGAAGGCAAACATCTAGATGTAAAACCCCAAATCTAGAGGTAAAGCCCAACATCTAGAGGAAAAGCCAAATATATATATATTTAAAACCCAAAATCTAGAGGTAAAGCCCAACATCTAGAGGTAAAGCCAGATATCTAGGGTTAAAGGCCAACATCTAGAGGAAAAGCCAAATATATAGATTTAAAACCCAAAATCTAGAGGTAAAGCCCAATATCAAGACGTAAAGGCCATAATCTAGATGTAAAGCCCAGCTTCTTGATCTAAAGCCCAAAATCTAGATGTACAGCACAACTTCTAGATCTAAAGCCCAACATCTAGAGGTAAAGACCAATATCTAGAGGTAAAACCCAACATCTAGAGGTAAAGCCAGATATCTAGAGGTAAAGCCCAACATCTAGAGGAAAAGCAAAATATATAGATTTCAAACCCAAATTCTAGAGTTCAATCCCAACATCTAGAGTTAAATCCCAAAGTCTAGATGTAAAGATCAACTTCCAGATTTAAAGTCAAAAATCTAAATGTAAATACCAATACCTAGAGGTAGAGCCCAAAATGTAGAGGTAAAGCCCAACATCTAGAGATAAAGCCAGATATATAGATCTAAACCCCAAAATCTAGAGGTGAAGCCCAATATCTAGACGTAAAGCCCAAAATCTAGATGTAAAGCCCAACTTCTAGATCTAAAGCCCAAAATATAGCTGTAAAGCCCAACTTCTAAATCTAAAGCCCAACATCTAGAGGTAAGGCCCAATATTTAGTGTTTAAGCGCATCATTTAGAGGTAAAGCCCAAAATCTAGATGTAAAGCCCAACTTCTAGAGGTAAAGCCCATCATCTAGTCCTACAGCCCAATGTCTGCAGGTAAAGCCCAACTTACAGAGGTGAAGGCAAACATCTAGATGTAAAACCCAAAATCTAGAGGTAAAGCCCAACATCTAGAGGAAAAGCCAAATATATAGATTTAAAACCCAAAATCTAGAGGTAAAGCCCAAATTCTAGATCTAAAGCCCAACATCTAGAGATAAAGACCAATATCTAGAGGTAAAACCCAACATCTAGAGGTAAAGCCAGATATCTAGAGGTAAAGCCCAACATCTAGAGGAAAAGCAAAATATATAGATTTCAAACCCAAATTCTAGAGTTCAATCCCACATCTAGAGGTAAAGCCCAACTTCCAGAGTTAAAGTCCAAAATCTAGAGGTAAACACCAATACCTAAAGTTAGAGCCCAAAATCTAGAGATAAAGCCCACATCTAGAGATAAAGCCAGATATATAGATTTAAAATCCAAAATCTGGAGGTAAAGCCCAACATCTAGAGGTAAAGCCCCAAATCTAGATGTAAAGCCCAATTGCTAGATCTAAAGCCAAATACTCTAGAGGTAAAGCCCAACATCTAGACGTAAAGCCAGATATCTGACGGTAAAGCCCAACATCTAGAGGAAAAGCCAAATATATAGATTTAAAACCCAAAATCTAGAGATAAAGCCGAACACCTAAATGTAAAGCAAAACATCTAGATGTAATCCAAACATCTAGAGGTAAAGCCTAACATCTAGAGGTGAAGCACAACATATAGAGGTACAACCCAACATCTAGAGATAAAGACCAACATCTAAATGTAAAGCAAAACATCTAGATGTAGAACCCTACATCTAGAGGTAAAGTCCAATATCTAGACCTAAAGACCAACATCTAGAGGTAAAACCCAACATCTAGTGGTAAAGCCCAACGTCTGGAGGTAAAGCCCAGATTCTAGAGAGAAGCCAAAAATCCAGATGGAAAACCCAAAATCTAGAGGTAAAGCCCAACATCTAGAGGAAAAGCCAAATATATAGATTTAAAACCCAAAATCTAGAGGTAAAGCCCAATATCTAGACCTAAAGCCCAAAATCTAGATGTAAAGCCCAAATTCTAGATCTAACACCCAAAATCTAGAGGTAAAGACCAATATCTAGAGGTAAAACCCAACATCTAGAGGTAAAGCCAGATATCTAGAGGTAAAGCCCAACTTCTAGAGGAAAAGCAATATATATAAATTTCAAACCCAAATTCTAGAGTTCAATCCCAACATCTAGAGGTAAAGCCCAACTTCCAGAGTTAAAGTCCAAAATCTAGAGGTAAACACCAATACCTAGAGTTAGAGCCCAAAATCTAGAGATAAAGCCCAACATCTAGAGATAAAGCCAGATATATAGATTTAAAATCCAAAATCTGGAGGTAAAGCCCAACATCTAGAGGTAAAGCCCCAAATCTAGATGTAAACCCCAATTGCTAGATCTAAAGCCAAATACTCTAGAGGTAAAGCCCAACATGTAGAGGTAAAGACTAAGATCTAGAGGTGAATTCCAATATCTAGTGTTAAAGGCCGACACCTACAGTTAAAACCAAACATCTAGATGTAAAACCCAACTTCTAGAGGTAAAGCCGAATATCTAGAGTTAAAGCGCATCCTTTAGAGTAAAGCCCAAAATCTAGAGTTAAAGCCCAACATCTAGAGGGAAAGCCCAGAATCTAGAAGTAAAGCCTAACGTCTAGAGGTGAATTCCAAAATCAAGTGTTAAGGCCTGACATCTACAGTTAAATCCAACCATATAGATATAACCCCCAACTTCTAGAGGTAAGGCCCAAAATCTAGAGGTAAAGCCCAACAGCTAGAGTTAAAGCCGAACGTCTTGAGGTAAAGCCCAAAGTCTAGAGTTAAAGCCCAACTTCTAGAGGTAAAGCCCAACATCTAGACGTAAAGCCAGATATCTGACGGTAAAGCCCAACATCTAGAGGAAAAGCCAAATATATAGATTTAAAACCCAAAATCTAGAGATAAAGCCGAACATCTAAATGTAAAGCAAAACATCTAGATGTAAAACCCTACATCTAGAGGTAAAGTCCAATATCTAGACCTAAAGACCAACATCTAGAGGTAAAACCCAACATCTAGTGGTAAAGCCCAACGTCTGGAGGTAAAGCCCAGATTCTAGAGAGAAGCCAAAAATCCAGATGGAAAACCCAAAATCTAGAGGTAAAGCCCAACATCTAGAGGAAAAGCCAAATATATAGATTTAAAACCCAAAATCTAGAGGTAAAGCCCAATATCTAGACCTAAAGCCCAAAATCTAGATGTAAAGCCCAACTTCTAGATCTAAAGCCCAAAATCTAGATGTAAAGCCCAAATTCTAGATCTAACACCCAAAATCTAGAGGTAAAGACCAATATCTAGAGGTAAAACCCAACATCTAGAGGTAAAGCCAGATATCTAGAGGTAAAGCCCAACATCTAGAGGAAAAGCAATATATATAAATTTCAAACCCAAATTCTAGAGTTCAATCCCAACATCTAGAGGTAAAGCCCAACTTCCAGAGTTAAAGTCCAAAATCTAGAGGTAAACACCAATACCTAGAGTTAGAGCCCAAAATCTAGAGATAAAGCCCAACATCTAGAGATAAAGCCAGATATATAGATTTAAAATCCAAAATCTGGAGGTAAAGCCCAACATCTAGAGGTAAAGCCCCAAATCTAGATGTAAAGCCCAATTGCTAGATCTAAAGCCAAATACTCTAGAGGTAAAGCCCAACATGTAGAGGTAAAGACTAAGATCTAGAGGTGAATTCCAATATCTAGTGTTAAAGCCTGACACCTACAGTTAAAACCAAACATCTAGATGTAAAACCCAACTTCTAGAGGTAAAGCCGAATATCTAGAGTTAAAGCGCATCCTTTAGAGTAAAGCCCAAAATCTAGAGTTAAAGCCCAACATCTAGAGGGAAAGCCCAGAATCTAGATGTAAAGCCTAACGTCTAGAGGTGAATTCCAAAATCAAGTGTTAAGGCCTGACATCTACAGTTAAATCCAACCATATAGATATAACCCCCAACTTCTAGAGGTAAGGCCCAAAATCTAGAGGTAAAGCCCAACAGCTAGAGTTAAAGCCGAACGTCTTGAGGTAAAGCCCAAAGTCTAGAGTTAAAGCCCAACTTCTAGAGGTAAAGCCCAACATCTAGACGTATAGCCAGATATCTGACGGTAAAGCCCAACATCTAGAGGAAAAGCCAAATATATAGATTTAAAACCCAAAATCTAGAGATAAAGCCCAACATCTAAATGTAAAGCAAAACATCTAGATGTAATCCAAACATCTAGAGGTAAAGCCTAACATCTAGAGGTGAAGCACAACATATAGATGTATAACCCAACATCTAGAGATAAAGACCAACATCTAAATGTAAAGCAAAACATCTAGATGTAAAACCCTACATCTAGAGGTAAAGTCCAATATCTAGACCTAAAGACCAACATCTAGAGGTAAAACCCAACATCTAGTGGTAAAGCCCAACGTCTGGAGGTAAAGCCCAGATTCTAGAGAGAAGCTAAAAATCCAGATGGAAAACCCAAAATCTAGAGGTAAAGCCCAACATCTACAGGTAAATCCAGATATCTAGGGGTAAAGCCCAACATCTAGAGGAAAAGCCAAATATATAGATATAAAACCCAAAATCTAGAGGTAAAGCCCAATATCTAGACGTAAAGCCCAAAATCTAGATGAAAAGCACAACTTCTAGATCTAAAGCCCAACATCTAGAGGTAAAGACCAATATCTAGAGGTAAAACCCAACATCTAGAGGTAAAGCCAGATATCTAGAGGTAAAGCGCAATGTCTGGAGGTAAAGCCCATCATCTAGTCCTACACCCCAATGCCTGCAGGTATAGCCCAACTTACAGAGGTGAAGACAAACACCATATGTAAAACCCGAAATCTAGAGGTAAAGCCCAACATCTAGAGGAAAAGCCAAATATATATAGATGTAAAACCCAAAATCTAAAGGTATAGCCCAACATCTAGAGGTAAAGCCAAATATATAGATTTAAACCCCAAAATCTAGAGGTAAAGCCCAATATCAAGACGTAAAGGCCAAAATCTAGATGTAAAGCCCAGCTTCTTGATCTAAAGCCCAAAATCTAGATGTAAAGCCCAAATTCTAGATCTAAAGCCCAACATCTAGAGATAAAGACCAATATCTAGAGGTAAAACCCAACATCTAGAGGTAAAGCCAGATATCTAGAGGTAAAGCCCAACATCTAGAGGAAAAGCAAAATATATAGATTTCAAACCCAAATTCTAGAGTTCAATCCCAACATCTAGAGGTAAAGCCCAACTTCCAGAGTTAAAGTCCAAAATCTAGAGGTAAACACCAATACCTAGAGTTAGAGCCCAAAATCTAGAGATAAAGCCCACATCTAGAGATAAAGCCAGATATATAGATTTAAAATCCAAAATCTGGAGGTAAAGCCCAACATCTAGACCTAAAGCCCCAAATCTAGATGTAAAGCCCAATTGCTAGATCTAAAGCCAAATACTCTAGAGGTAAAGCCCAACATCTAGAGGAAAAGCCAAATTTATAGATTTAAAACCCAAAATCTAGAGATAAAGCCGAACACCTAAATGTAAAGCAAAACATCTAGATGTAATCCAAACATCTAGAGGTAAAGCCTAACATCTAGAGGTGAAGCACAACATATAGAGGTATAACCCAACATCTAGAGATAAAGACCAACATCTAAATGTAAAGCAAAACATCTAGATGTAAAACCCTACATCTAGAGGTAAAGTCCAATATCTAGACCTAAAGACCAACATCTAGAGGTAAAACCCAACATCTAGTGGTAAAGCCCAACGTCTGGAGGTAAAGCCCAGATTCTAGAGAGAAGCCAAAAATCCAGATGGAAAACCCAAAATCTAGAGGTAAAGCCCAACATCTACAGGTAAATCCAGATATCTAGGTGTAAAGCCCAACATCTAGAGGAAAAGCCAAATATATAGATATAAAACACAAAATCTAGAGGTAAAGCCCAATATCTAGACATAAAGCCCAAAATCTAGATGAAAAGCACAACTTCTAGATCTAAAGATCAACATCTAGAGGTAAAGATCAATAGCTAGAAGTAAAACCCAACATCTAGAGATAAAGCCAGATATCTAGAGGTAAAGCCCAACATCTGGAGGTAAAGCCCATCATCTAGTCCTACAGCCCAATGTCTGCAGGTAAAGCCCAACTTACAGAGGTGAAGGCAAACATCTAGATGTAAAACCCCAAATCTAGAAGTAAAGCCCAACGTCTAGAGGAAAAGCCAAATATATATATATTTAAAAACCAAAATCTAGAGGTAAAGCCCAACATCTGGATGTAAAGCCAGATATCTAGCGGTAAAGGCCAACATCTAGAGGAAAAGCCAAATATATAGACTTAAAACCAAAAATCTAGAGGTAAAGCCCAATATCAAGACGTAAAGGCCAAAATCTAGATGTAAAGCCTAACTTCTTGATCTAAAGCCCAAAATCTAGATGTAAAGCCCAAATTCTAGATCTAACGCCCAAAATCTAGAGATAAAGACCAATATCTAGAGGTAAACCCCAACATCTAGAGGTAAAGCCAGATATCTAGAGGTAAAGCCCAACATCTAGAGGAAAAGCCAAATATATAGATTTAAAACCAAATATCTAGAGATAAAGCCCAACACCTAGAGATAAAGCCAGATATATAGATCTAAACCCCAAAACCTAGAGGTGAAGCCCAATATCTAGACGTAAAGCCCAATATCTAGATGTAAAGCCCAACTTCTAGATCTAAAGCCCAAAATATAGATGTAAAGCCCAACTTCTAAATATAAAGCCCAACATCTAGAGGTAAAGCCCATCATCTAGTCCTACAGCCCAATGTCTGCAGGTAAAGCCCAACTTACAGAGGTGAAGGCAAACATCTAGATGTAAAACTCAAAATCTATAGGTAAAGCCTAACATCTAGAGGAAAAGCCAAATATATAGATTTAAAACCCAAAATCTAGAGGTAAAGCCCAATATCTAGACGTAAAGCCCAAAATCTAGATGTAAAGCCCAACTTCTAGATCTAACGCCCAAAATCTAGATGTAAAGCCCAAAATCTAGATCTAACACCCAAAATCTAGAGGTAAAGACCAATATCTAGAGGTAAAACCCAACATCTAGAGCTAAAGCCAGATATCTAGAGGGAAAGCCCAACATCTAGAGGAAAAGCAAAATATATAGATTTCAAACCCAAATTCTAGAGTTCAATCCCAACATCTAGAGGTAAAGCCCAAAATCTAGATGTAAAGCCCATCATCTAGTCCTACAGCCCAATGTCTGCAGGTAAAGCCCAACTTACAGAGGTGAAGGCAAACATCTAGATGTAAACCCCAAAATCTAGAGGTAAAGCCCAATATCTAGACGTAAAGCCCAAAGTCTAGATGTAAAGCCCAACTTCTAGATCTAAAGCCCAAAATCTAGATGTAAAGCCCAACTTCTAGATCTAAAGCCCAAAATATAGATGTAAAGCCCAACTTCTAAATATAAAGCCCAACATCTAGAGGTAAAGCCCAATATTTAGAGTTTAAGCACATCATTTATAGGTAAAGCCCAAAATCTAGATGTAAAGCCCAACTTCTAGAGGTAAAGCCCATCATCTAGTCCTACAGCCCAATGTCTGCAGGTAAAGCCCAACTTACAGAGGTGAAGGCAAACATCTAGATGTAAACCCCAAAATCTAGAGGTAAAGCCCAATATCGAGACGTAAAGCCCAAAGTCTAGATGTAAAGCCCAACTTCTAGATCTAAAGCCCAAAATCTAGATGTAAAGCCCAACTTCTAGATCTAAAGCCCAAAATATAGATCTAAAGCCCAACTTCTAAATCTAAAGCCCAACATCTAGAGGTAAAGCCCAACATCTAGAGGAAAAGCCAAATATATAGATTTAAAACCCAAAATCTAAAGGTAAAGCCCAATATCTAGACCTAAAGCCCAAAATCTAGATGTAAAGCCCAAATTCTAGATCTAACACACAAAATCTCGAGGTAAAGACCAATATCTAGACGTAAAACCCAACATCTAGAGGTAAAGCCAGATATCTAGAGGTAAAGCCCAACATCTAGAGGAAAAGCAAAATATATAGATTTCAAACCCAAATTCTAGAGTTAAATCCCAACATCTAGAGGTAAAGCCCAACTTCCAGAGTTAAAGTCCAAAATCTAGAGGTAAACACCAATACCTAGAGTTAGAGCCCAAAATCTAGAGATAAAGCCCAACATCTAGAGATAAAGCCAGATATATAGATTTAAAATCCACAATCTGGAGGTAAAGCCCAACATCTAGAGCTAAAGCCCCAAATCTAGATGTGAAGCCCAATTGCTAGATCTAAAGCCAAATACTCTAGAGGTAAAGCCCAACATGTAGAGGTAAAGACTAAGATCTAGAGGTGAATTCCAATATCTAGTGTTAAAGCCTGACACCTACAGTTAAAGCCAAACATCTAGATGTAAAACCCAACTTCTAGAGGTAAAGCCGAATATCTAGAGTTAAAGCGCATCCTTTAGAGTAAAGCCCAAAATCTAGAGTTAAAGCCCAACATCTAGAGGGAAAGCCCAGAATCTAGATGTAAAGCCTAACATCTAGAGGTGAATTCCAAAATCAAGTGTTAAGGCCTGACATCTACAGTTAAATCCAACCATATAGATATAACCCCCAACTTCTAGAGGTAAGGCCCAAAATCTAGAGGTAAAGCCCAACAGCTAGAGTTAAAGCCGAACGTCTTGAGGTAAAGCCCAAAGTCTAGAGTTAAAGCCCAACTTCTAGAAGTAAAGCCCAACATCTAGACGTAAAGCCAGATATCTGACGTTAAAGCCCAACATCTAGAGGAAAAGCCAAATATATAGATTTAAAACCCAAAATCTAGAGATAAAGCCCAACATCTAAATGTAAAGCAAAACATCTAGATGTAATCCAAATATCTAGAGGTAAAGCCTAACATCTAGAGGTGAAGCACAACATATAGAGGTATAACCCAACATCAAGAGATAAAGACCAACATCTAAATGTAAAGCAAAACATCTAGATGTAGAACCCTACATCTAGAGGTAAAGTCCAATATCTAGACCTAAAGACCAACATCTAGAGGTAAAACCCAACATCTAGTGGTAAAGCCCAACGTCTGGAGGTAAAGCCCAGATTCTAGAGAGAAGCCAAAAATCCAGATGGAAAACCCAAAATCTAGAGGTAAAGCCCAACATCTACAGGTAAATCCAGATATCTAGGGGTAAAGCCCAACATCTAGAGGAAAAGCCAAATATATAGATATAAACCCCAAAATCCAGAGGTAAAGCCCAATATCTAGATGTAAAGCCCAAAATATAGATGAAAAGCACAACTTCTAGATCTAAAGCCCAACATCTGGAGGTAAATACCAATATCTAGAGGTAAAACCCAATATCTAGAGGTAAAGCGAGATATCTAGAGGTAAAGCCCAACGTCTGGAGGTAAAGCCCATCATCTAGCCCTACAGCCCAATGTCTGCAGGTAAAGCCCAACTTACAGAAGTGAAGGCAAACATCTAGATGTAAAACCCCAAAATCTAGAGGTAAAGCCCAATATCTAGACGTAAAGCCCAAAGTCTCGATGTAAAGCCCAACTTCTAGATCTAAAGCCCAAAATCTAGATGTAAAGCCCAACTTCTAGATCTAAAGCCCAAAATATAGATGTAAAGCCCAACTTCTAAATATAAAGCCCAACATCTAGAGGTAAAGCCCAATATTTATATATTTAAAACCCAAAATCTAGAGGTAAAGCCCAACATTTAGAGGTAAAGCCAGATATCTAGGGGTAAAGCCCAACATCTAGAGGAAAAGCCAAATATATAGATTTAAAACCCAAAATCTAGAGGTAAAGCCCAATATCTAGACGTAAAGCCCAAAATCTAGATGTAAAGCCCAGCTTCTAGATCTAAAGCCCAAAATCTAGATGTAAAGCCCAAATTCTAGATCTAACACCCAAAATCTCGAGGTAAAGACCAATATCTAGAGGTAAAACCCAACATCTAGAGGTAAAGCCAGATATCTAGAGGTAAAGCCCAACATCTAGAGGAAAAGCAAAATATATAGATTTCAAACCCAAATTCTAGAGTTAAATCCCAACATCTAGGGGTAAACCCCAACTTCCAGAGTTAAAGTCCAAAATCTAGAGGTAAATACCAATACCTAGAGTTAGAGCCCAAAATCTAGAGATATGCCAAATATATAGATTTAAAACCCAAAATCTAGAGATAAAGCCGAACATCTAAATGTAAAGCAAAACATCTAGATGTAATCCAAACATCTAGAGGGAAAGCCTAACATCTAGAGGTGAAGCACAACTTATAGAGGTATAACCCAACATCTAGAGATAAAGACCAACATCTAAATGTAAAGCAAAACATCTAGATGTAAAACCCTACATCTAGAGGTAAAGTCCAATATCTAGACCTAAAGACCAACATCTAGAGGTAAAACCCAACATCTAGTGGTAAAGCCCAACGTCTGGAGGTAAAGCCCAGATTCTAGAGAGAAGCCAAAAATCCAGATGGAAAAACCAAAATCTAGAGGTAAAGCCCAACATCTACAGGTAAATCCAGATATCTAGGGGTAAAGCCCAACATCTAGAGGAAAAGCCAAATATATAGATATAAAACCCAAAATCTAGAGGTAAAGCCCAATATCTAGACGTAAAGCCCAAAGTCTAGATGTAAAGCCCAACTTCTAGATCTAAAGCCCAAAATATAGATGTAAATCCCAACTTCTAAATCTAAAGCTCAACATCTAGAGGTAAAGCCCAATATTTAGAGTTTAAGCACATCATTTATAGGTAAAGCCCAAAATCTAGATGTAAAGCCCAACTTCTAGAGGAAAAGCCCATCATCTAGTCCTACAGCCCAATGTCTGCAGGTAAAGCCCAACTGACAGAGGTGAAGGCAAACATCTAGATGTAAAACCCAAAATGTAGAGGTAAAGCCCAACATCTAGAGGAAAAGCCAAATATATAGATTTAAAACCCAAAATCTAGAGGTAAAGCCCAATATCTAGACCTAAAGCCCAAAATCTAGATGTAAAGCCCAAATTCTAGATCTAACACCCAAAATCTCGAGGTAAAGACCAATATCTAGAGGTAAAACCCAACATCTAGAGGTAAAGCCAGATATCTAGAGGTAAAGCCCAACATCTAGAGGAAAAGCAAAATATATAGATTTCAAACCCAAATTCTAGAGTTCAATCCCAACATCTAGAGGTAAAGCCCAACTTCCAGAGTTAAAGTCCAAAATCTAGAGGTAAACACCAATACCTAGAGTTAGAGCCCAAAATCTAGAGATAAAGCCCAACATCTAGAGATAAAGCCAGATATATAGATTTAAAATCCAAAATCTGGAGGTAAAGCCCAACATCTAGAGGTAAAGCCCCAAATCTAGATGTAAAGCCCAATTGCTAGATCTAAAGCCAAATACTCTAGAGGTAAAGCCCAACATGTAGAGGTAAAGACTAAGATCTAGAGGTGAATTCCAATATCTAGTGTTAAAGCCTGACACCTACAGTTAAAGCCAAACATCTAGATGTACAACCCAACTTCTAGAGGTAAAGCCGAATATCTAGAGTTAAAGCGCATCCTTTCGAGTAAAGCCCAAAGTCTAGAGTTAAAGCCCAACTTCTAGAGGGAAAGCCCAACATCTAGACGTAAAGCCAGATATCTGACGGTAAAGCCCAACATCTAGAGGAAAAGCCAAATATATAGATTTAAAACCCAAAATCTAGAGATAAAGCCCAACATCTAAATGTAAAGCAAAACATCTAGATGTAATCCAAACATCTAGAGGTAAAGCCTAACATCTAGAGGTGAAGCACAACATATAGAGGTATAACCCAACATCTAGATATAAAGACCAACATCTAAATGTAAAGCAAAACATCTAGATGTAGAACCCTACATCTAGAGGTAAAGTCCAATATCTAGACCTAAAGACCAACATCTAGAGGTAAAACCCAACATCTAGTGGTAAAGCCCAACGTCTGGAGGTAAAGCCCAGATTCTAGAGAGAAGCCAAAAATCCAGATGGAAAACCCAAAATCTAGAGGTAAAGCCCAACATCTACAGGTAAATCCAGATATCTAGGGGTAAAGCCCAACATCTAGAGGAAAAGCCAAATATATAGATATAAAACCCAAAATCTAGAGGTAAAGCCCAATATCTAGACGTAAAGCCCAAAATCTAGATGAAAAGCACAACTTCTAGATCTAAAGCCCAACATCTAGAGGTAAATACCAATAGCTAGAGGTAAAACCCAACATCTAGAGGTAAAGCCAGATATCTAGAGGTAAAGCCCAACGTCTGGAGGTAAAGCCCATCATCTAGTCCTACAGCCCAATGTCTGCAGGTAAAGCCCAACTTACAGAGGTGAAGGCAAACATCTAGATGTAAAACCCAAAATCTATAGGTAAAGCCCAACATCTAGAGGAAAAGCCAAATATATAGATTTAAAACCCAAAATCTAGAGCTAAAGCCCAATATCTAGACGTAAAGCCCAAAGTCTAGATGTAAAGCCCAACTTCTAGATCTAAAGCCCAAAATCTAGATGTAAAGCCCAACTTCTAGATCTAAAGCCCAAAATATAGATGTAAAGCCCAACTTCTAAACCTAAAGCCCAACATCTAGAGGTAAGGCCCAATATTTAGAGTTAAATGCATCATTTAGAGGTAAAGCCCAAAATCTAGATGTAAAGCCCAAGTTCGAGAGGTAAAGCCCATCATCTAGTCCTACAGCCCAATGTCTGCAGGTAAAGCCCAACATACAGAGGTGAAGGCAAACATCTAGATGTAAAAGCCAAAATCTAGAGGTAAAGCCCAACATCTAGAGGAAAAGCCAAATATATAGATTTAAAACCCAAAATCTAGAGGTAAAGCCCAATATCTAGACCTAAAGCCCAAAATCTAGATGTAAAGCCCAAATTCTAGATCTAACACCCAAAATCTAGAGGTAAAGACCAATATCTAGAGGTAAAACCCAAGATCTAGAGGTAAAGCCAGATATCTAGAGGTAAAGCCCAACATCTAGAGGAAAAGCAAAATATATAGATTTCAAACCCAAATTCTAGAGTTAAATCCCAACATCTAGAGGTAAAGCCCAACTTCCAGAGTTAAAGTCCAAAATCTAGAGGTAAACACCAATACCTAGAGTTAGAGCCCAAAATCTAGAGATAAAGCCCAACATCTAGAGATAGAGCCAGATATATAGATTTAAAATCCAAAATCTGGAGATAAAGCCCAACATCTAGAGCTTAAGCCCCAAATCTAGATGTAAAGCCCAATTGCTAGATCTAAAGCCAAATACTCTAGAGGTAAAGCCCAACATGTAGAGGTAAAGACTAAGATCTAGAGGTGAATTCCAATATCTAGTGTTAAAGCCTGACACCTACAGTTAAAGCCAAACATCTAGATGTAAAACCCAACTTCTAGAGGTAAAGCCGAATATCTAGAGTTAAAGCGCATCCTTTCGAGTAAAGCCCAAAATCTAGAGTTAAAGCCCAACATCTAGAGGGAAAGCCCAGAATCTAGATGTAAAGCCTAACATCTAGAGGTGAATTCCAAAATCAAGTGTTAAGGCCTGACATCTACAGTTAAATCCAACCATATAGATATAACCCCCAACTTCTAGAGGTAAGGCCCAAAATCTAGAGGTAAAGCCCAACAGCTAGAGTTAAAGCCGAACGTCTTGAGGTAAAGCCCAAAGTCTAGAGTTAAAGCCCAACTTCTAGAGGTAAAGCCCAACATCTAGACGTAAAGCCAGATATCTGCCGGTAAAGCCCAACATCTAGAGGAAAAGCCAAATATATAGATTTAAAACCCAAAATCTAGAGATAAAGCCGAACATCTAAATGTAAAGCAAAACATCTAGATGTAATCCAAACATCTAGAGGTAAAGCCTAACATCTAGAGGTGAAGCACAACATATAGAGGTATAACCCAACATCAAGAGATAAAGACCAACATCTAAATGTAAAGCAAAACATCTAGATGTAAAACCCTACATCTAGAGGTAAAGTCCAATATCTAGACCTAAAGACCAACATCTAGAGGTAAAGCCCAACGTCTGGAGGTAAAGCCCAGATTCTAGAGGGAAGCCAAAAATCCAGATGGAAAACCCAAAATCTAGAGGTAAAGCCCAACATCTACAGGTAAATCCAGATATCTAGGGGTAAAGGCCAACAACTAGAGGAAAAGCTAAATATATCGATATAAAACCCAAAATCCAGAGGTAAAGCCCAATATCTAGACGTAAACCCAAAATCTAGATGAAAAGCACAACTTCTAGATCTAAAGCCCAACATCTAGAGGTAAATACCAATAGCTAGAGGTAAAACCCAACATCTAGAGGAAAAGCCAAATATATAGATTTAAACCCCGAAATCTAGAGATAAAGCCCAACATCTAAATGTAAAGCAAAACATCTAGATGTAAAACCCTACATCTAGAGGTAAAGTCCAATATCTAGACCTTAAGACCAACATCTAGAGGTAAAACCCAACATCTAGTGGTAAAGCCCAACGTCTGGAGGTAAAGCCCAGATTCTAGAGCGAAGCCAAAAATCCAGATGGAAAACGCAAAATCTAGAGGTAAAGCCCAACATCTACAGGTAAATCCAGATACCTAGGGGTAAAGCCCAACATCTAGAGGAAAAGCCAAATATATAGATATAAAACCCAAAATCTAGAGGTAAAGCCCAATATCTAGACGTAAAGCCCAAAGTCTAGATGTAAAGCCCAACTTCTAGATCTAAAGCCCAAAATCTAGATGTAAAGCCCAAATTCTAGATCTAACGCCCAAAATCTAGAGTTAAATACCAATATCTAGAAGTAAAACCCAACATCTAGAGGTAAAGCAGATATCTAGATGTAAAGCCCAACATCTAGAGGAAAAGCCAAATATATAGATTTAAAACCCAAAATCTAGAGATAAAGCTGAACATCTAAATGTAAAGCAAAACATCTAGATGTAATCCAAACATCTAGAGGTAAAGCCTAACATCTAGAGGTGAAGCACAACATATAGAGGTATAACACAACATCTAGAGATAAAGACCAACATCTAAATGTAAAGCAAAACATCTAGATGTAAAACCCTACATCTAGAGTTAAAGTCCAATATCTAGACCTAAAGACCAACATCTAGAGGTAAAACCCAACATCTAGTGGTAAAGCCCAACGTCTGGAGGTAAAGCCCAGATTCTAGAGAGAAGCCAAAAATCCAGATGTAAGAACCAAAATCTAGAGGTAAAGCCCAACATCTACAGGTAAATCCAGATATCTAGGGGTAAAGCCCAACATCTAGAGGAAAAGCCAAATATATAGATTTAAAGACCAAAATCTGGATGTAAAGCTCAACTTCTAGATCTAAAGCCCAACATCTAGATGTAAACCCAAATTCTAGATCTAACGCCCAAAATCTCGAGGTAAAGACCAATATCTAGAGGTAAAACCCAACATCTAGAGGTAAAGCCAGATATCTAAAGGTAAAGCCCAACATCTAGAGGAAAAGCTAAATATATAGATTTCAAACCCAAATTCTAGAGTTAAAACCCAACATCTAGGGGTAAACCCCAACTTCCAGAGTTAAAGTCCAAAATCTAGAGGTAAATACCAATACCTAGAGTTAGAGCCCAAAATCTAGAGATATGCCAAATATATAGATTTAAAACCCAAAATCTAGAGATAAAGCCGAACATCTAAATGTAAAGCAAAACATCTAGATGTAATCCAAACATCTAGAGGGAAAGCCTAACATCTAGAGGTGAAGCACAACATATAGAGGTATAACCCAACATCTAGAGATAAAGACCAACATCTAAATGTAAAGCAAAACATCTAGATGTAAAACCCTACATCTAGAGGTAAAGTCCAATATCTAGACCTTAAGACCAACATCTAGAGGTAAAACCCAACATCTAGTGGTAAAGCCCAACGTCTGGAGGTAAAGCCCAGATTCTAGAGCGAAGCCAAAAATCCAGATGGAAAACGCAAAATCTAGAGGTAAAGCCCAACATCTACAGGTAAATCCAGATACCTAGGGGTAAAGCCCAACATCTAGAGGAAAAGCCAAATATATAGATATAAAACCCAAAATCTAGAGGTAAAGCCCAATATCTAGACGTAAAGCCCAAAGTCTAGATGTAAAGCCCAACTTCTAGATCTAAAGCCCAAAATCTAGATGTAAAGCCCAAATTCTAGATCTAACGCCCAAAATCTAGAGTTAAATACCAATATCTAGAAGTAAAACCCAACATCTAGAGGTAAAGCAGATATCTAGATGTAAAGCCCAACATCTAGAGGAAAAGCCAAATATATAGATTTAAAACCCAAAATCTAGAGATAAAGCTGAACATCTAAATGTAAAGCAAAACATCTAGATGTAATCCAAACATCTAGAGGTAAAGCCTAACATCTAGAGGTGAAGCACAACATATAGAGGTATAACACAACATCTAGAGATAAAGACCAACATCTAAATGTAAAGCAAAACATCTAGATGTAAAACCCTACATCTAGAGTTAAAGTCCAATATCTAGACCTAAAGACCAACATCTAGAGGTAAAACCCAACATCTAGTGGTAAAGCCCAACGTCTGGAGGTAAAGCCCAGATTCTAGAGAGAAGCCAAAAATCCAGATGTAAGAACCAAAATCTAGAGGTAAAGCCCAACATCTACAGGTAAATCCAGATATCTAGGGGTAAAGCCCAACATCTAGAGGAAAAGCCAAATATATAGATTTAAAGACCAAAATCTGGATGTAAAGCTCAACTTCTAGATCTAAAGCCCAACATCTAGATGTAAACCCAAATTCTAGATCTAACGCCCAAAATCTAGAGATAAAGACCAATATCTAGAGGTAAAACCCAACATCTAGAGTTAAAGCCTGATATCTAGAGGTAAAGCCCAACATCTAGAGGAAAAGCAAAATATATAGATTTCAAACTCAAATTCTAGAATTAAATCCCAACATCTAGGGGTAAACCCCAACTTCCAGAGTTAAAGTCCAAAATCTAGAGGTAAACACCAATACCTAGAGTTAGAACCCAAAATCTAGAGATATGCCAAATATATAGATTTAAAACCCAAAATCTAGAGATAAAGCCGAACACCTAAATGTAAAGCAAAACATCTAGATGTAATCCAAACATCTAGAGGTAAAGCCTAACAACTAGAGGTGAAGCACAACATATAGAGGTATAACCCAACATCTAAAGATAAAGACCAACATCCAAATGTAAAGCAAAATATCTAGATGTAAAACCCTACATCTAGAGGTAAAGTCCAATATCTAGACCTAAAGACCAACATCTAGAGGTAAAACCCAACATCTAGTGGTAAAGCCCAAATTCTGGAGGTAAAGCCCAGATTCTAGAGAGAAGTCAAAAATCCAGATGGAAAACCCAAAATCTAGAGGTAAAGCCCAACATCTACAGGTAAATCCAGATATCTAGGGGTAAAGCCCAACATCTAGAGGAAAAGCCAAATATATAGATATAAAACCCAAAATCTAGAGGTAAAGCCCAATATCTAGACGTAAAGCCCAAAATCTAGATGAAAAGCACAACTTTTAGGTCTAACGCCCAAAATCTAGAGATAAAGACCAATATCTAGAGGTAAATCCCAACATCTAGAGGTAAAGCCAGATATCTAGAGGTAAAGCCCAACGTCTCGAGGTAAAGCCCATCATCTAGTCCTACAGCCCAATGTCTGCAGGTAAAGCCCAACTTACAGACGTGAAGGCAAACATCTAGATGTAAAACCCAAAATCAAGAGGTAAAGACCAATATCTAGACGTAAAGCCCAAAATCTAGATGTAAAGCCCAACTTCTAGATCTAAAGCCCAAAATATAGATGTAAAGCCCAACTTCTAAATCTAAAGCCCAACATCTAGAGGTAAAGCCCAATATTTAGAGTTTAAGCGCACCATTTGGAGGTAAAGCCCAAAATCTAGATGTAAAGCCCAACTTCTAGAGGTAAAGCCCATCATCTAGTCCTACAGCCCAATGTCTGCAGGTAAAGCCCAACTGACAGAGGTGAAGGCAAACATCTAGATGTAAAACCCAAAATCTAGAGGTAAAGCCCAACATCTAGAGGAAAAGCCAAATATATAGATATAAACCCCAAAATCTAGAGGTAAAGCCCAATATCTAGACGTAAAGCCCAAAATCTAGATGTAAAGCCCAACTTCTAAATCTAAAGCCCAACATCTAGAGGTAAAGCCCAATATTTAGAGTTTAAGCGCACCATTTGGAGGTAAAGCCCAAAATCTAGATGTAAAGCCCAACTTCTAGAGGTAAAGCCCATCATCTAGTCCTACAGCCCAATGTCTGCAGGTAAAGCCCAACTTACAGAGGTGAAGGCAAACATCTAGATGTAAAACCCCAAATCTAGAGGTAAAGCCCTACATCTAGAGGAAAAGCCAAATATATATATATTTAAAACTCAAAATCTAGAGGTAAAGCCCAACATCTAGAGGTAAAGCCAGATATCTAGGGGTAAACACCAACATCTAGAGGAAAAGCCAAATATATAGATTTAAAACCCAAAATCTAGAGGTAAAGCCCAATATCTAGACGTAAAGACCAATATCTAGATATAAAGCCCAACTTCTAGATCTAAAGACCAAAATCTATATGTAAAGCCCAACTTCTAGACCAAAAGCCTAAAATCTAGATGTAAAGCCCAACTTCTAGAGGTAAAGCCGAATATATAAAGCGCATCATTTAGAGTAAAGCCCAAAATCTAGAGTTGAAGCCCCACATCTAGAGGGAAAGCCCAGAATCTAGATGTAAAGCCTAACATCTAGAGGTGAATTCCAAAATCAAGTGTTAAGGCCCGACATCTACAGTTAAAGCCATACATATAGATGCAACCCCCAACTTCTAGAGGTAAGGACCAAAATCTAGAGGTAAAGCCCAATATCAAGACGTAAAGGCCAAAATCTAGATGTAAAGCCCAACTTCTTGATCTAAAGCCCAAAATATAGATGTAAAGCCCAACTTCTAAATCTAAAGCCCAACATCTAGAGGTAAAGCCCAATATTTAGAGTTTAAGCGCACCATTTGGAGGTAAAGCCCAAAATCTAGATGTAAAGCCCAACTTCTAGAGGTAAAGCCCATCATCTAGTCCTACAGACCAATGTCTGCAGTTAAAGCCCAACTGACAGAGGTGAAGGCAAACATCTAGATGTAAAACCCAAAATCTAGAGGTAAAGCCCAACATCTAGAGGAACAGCCAAATATATAGATTTAAAACCCAAAATCTAGAGGTAAAGCCGAATATCTAGAGTTAAAGCGCATCCTTTAGAGTAAAGCCCAAAATCTAGAGTTAAAGCCCAACATCTAGAGGGAAAGCCCAGAATCTAGATGTAAAGCCTAACATCTAGAGGTGAATTCCAAAATCAAATGTTAAGGCCTGACATCTACAGTTAAATCCAACCATATAGATATAACCCCCAACTTCTAGAGGTAAGGCCCAAAATCTAGAGGTAAAGCCCAACAGCTAGAGTTAAAGCCGAACGTCTTGAGGTAAAGCCCAAAGTCTAGAGTTAAAGCCCAACTTCTAGAGGGAAAGCCCAACATCTAGACGTAAAGCCAGATATCTGACGGTAAAGCCCAACATCTAGAGGAAAAGCCAAATATATAGATTTAAAACCCAAAAACTAGAGATAAAGCCGAACATCTAAATGTAAAGCAAAACATCTAGATGTAATCCAAACATCTAGAGGTAAAGCCTAACATCTAGAGGTGAAGCACAACATATAGAGGTATAACCCAACATCTAGAGAAAAAGACCAACATCTAAATGTAAAGCAAAACATCTAGATGTAAAACCCTACATCTAGAGGTAAAGTCCAATATCTAGACCTAAAGACCAACATCTAGAGGTAAAACCCAACATCTAGTGGTAAAGCCCAACGCCTGGAGGTAAAGCCCAGATTCTAGAGAGAAGCCAAAAATCCAGATGTAAAAACCAAAATCTAGAGGTAAAGCCCAACATCTACAGGTAAATCCAGATATCTAGGGGTAAAGCCCAACATCTAGAGGAAAAGCCAAATATATAGATATAAAACCCAAAATCTAGAGGTAAAGCCCAATATCTAGACGTAAAGCCCAAAATCTAGATGAAAAGCACAACTTCTAGATCTAAAGCCCAACATCTAGAGGTAAAGACCAATAGCTAGAGGTAAAACCCAACATCTAGAGGTAAAGCCAGATATCTAGAGGTAAAGCCCAACGTCTGGAGGTAAAGCCCATCATCTAGTCCTACAGCCCAATGTCTGCAGGTAAAGCCCAACTTACAGAGGTGAAGGCAAACATCTAGATGTAAAACCCCAAATCTAGAGTTAAAGCCCTACATCTAGAGGAAAAGCCAAATATATATATATTTAAAACTCAAAATCTAGAGGTAAAGCCCAACATCTAGAGGAAAAGCCAGATATCTAGGGGTAAATACCAACATCTAGAGGAAAAGCCAAATATATAGATTTAAAACCCAAAATCTAGAGGTAAAGCCCAATATCAAGACGTAAAGGCCAAAATCTAGATGTAAAGCCCAACTTCGTGATCTAAAGCCCAAAATATAGATGTAAAGCCCAACTTCTAAACCTAAAGCCCAACATCTAGAGGTAAGGCCCAATATTTAGAGTTTAAGCGCATCATTTAGAGGTAAAGCCCAAAATCTAGATGTAAAGCCCAACTTCTAGAGGTAAAGCCCATCATCTAGTCCTACAGCCCAATGTCTGCAGTTAAGCCCAACATACAGAGGTGAAGGCAAACATCTAGATGTAAAACCCAAAATCTAGAGGTAATGACCAATATCTAGACGTAAAGCCCAAAATCTAGATGTAAAGCCCAACTTCTAGAGGTAAAGCCCATCATCTAGTCCTACAGCCCAATGTCTGCAGGTAAAGCCCAACTTACAGAGTTGAAGGCAAACATCTATATGTAAAACCCAAAATCTAGAGATAAAGCTTAACATCTAGAGATAAAGCCAGATATATAGATCTAAAACCCAAAATCTAGAGGTGAAGCCCAATATCTAGACGTAAAGCCCAATATCTAGATGTAAAGCCCAACTTCTAGATCTAAAGCCCAAAATATAGATGTAAAGCCCAACTTCTAAATCTAAAGCCCAACATCTAGAGGTAAAGCCCAATATTTAGAGTTTTAGCGCATCATTTAGAGGTAAAGCCCAAAATCTACATGTAAAGCCCAACTTCTAGAGGTAAAGCCCATCATCTAGTCCTACAGCCCAATGTCTGCAGGTAAAGCCCAACTTACCGAGGTGAAGGCAAACATCTAGATGTAAAACCCCAAATCTAGAGGTAAAGCCCAACATCTAGAGGAAAAGCCAAATATATATATATTTAAAACCCAAAATCTAGAGGTAAAGCCCAACATCTAGAGGTAAAGCCAGATATCTAGGGGTAAAGGCCAACATCTAGAGGAAAAGCCAAATATATAGATTTAAAACCCAAATTCTAGAGTTAAATCCCAACATCTAGGGGTAAACCCCAACTTCCAGAGTTAAAGTCCAAAATCTACAGGTAAACACCAATACCTAGATTTAGAGCCCAAAATCTAGAGATATGCCAAATATATAGATTAAAAACCCAAAATCTAGAGATAAAGCCGAACGTCTAAATGTAAAGCAAAACATCTAGATGTAATCCAAACATCTAGAGGTAAAGCCTAACATCTAGAGGTGAAGCACAACATATAGAGGTATAACCCAACATCTAGAGATAAAGACCAACATCTAAATGTAAAGCAAAACATCTAGATGTAAAACCCTACATCTAGAGGTAAAGTCCAATATCTAGACCTAAAGACCAACATCTAGAGGTAAAGCCCAACGTCTGGAGGTAAAGCCCAGATTCTAGAGGGAAGCCAAAAATCCAGATGGAAAACTCAAAATCTAGAGGTAAAGCCCAACATCTACAGGTAAATCCAGATATCTAGGGGTAAAGCCCAACATCTAGAGGAAAAGACAAATATATAGATATAAACCCCAAAATCTAGAGGTAAAGCCCAATATCTAGACTTAAAGATCAAAATCTAGATATAAAGCCCAACTTCTAGATCTAAAGCCCAAAATATAGATGTAAAGCCCAACTTCTAAATCTAAAGCCCAAAATCTAGAGGTAAAGCCCAATATTTAGAGTTTAAGCGCATCATTTAGAGGTAAAGCCCAAAATCTAGAGGTAAATCCTAACATCTAGAGGTAAAGCCAGATATCAAGAGGTAAAGCCCAACGTCTGGAGGTAAAGCCCATCATCCAGTCCTACAGCCCAATGTCTGCAGGTAAAGCCCAACTTACAGAGGTGAAGGCAAACATCCAAATGTAAAACCCAAAATCTAGAGGTAAAGCCCAACATCTAGAGGAAAAGCCAAATATATAGATTTAAAACCCAAAATCTAGAGGTAAAGCCCAATATCTAGACCTAAAGCCCAAAGTCTAGATATAAAGCCCAACTTCTAGATCTAAAGCCCAAAATCTAGATGTAAAGCCCAAATTCTAGATCAATAGCCCAAAATCTAGAGGTAAAGACCAATATCTAGAGGTAAAACCCAACATCTAGAGGTAAAGCCAGATATCTAGAGGTAAAGCCCAACATCTAGAGGAAAAGCAAAATATATAGATTTCAAACCCAAATTCTAGAGTTCAATTCCAACATCTAGAGGTAAATCCCAAAGTCTAGATGTAAAGCTCAACTTCCAGATTTAAAGTCAAAAATCTAAATGTAAATACCAATACCTAGAGGTAGAGCCCAAAATGTAGAGGTAAAGCCCAACATCTAGAGATAAAGCCAGATATATAGATCTAAACCCCAAAATCTAGAGGTGAAGCCCAATATCTAGACGTAAATCCCAAAATCTAGATGTAAAGCCCAACTTCTAGAGGTAAAGCCCATCATCTAGTCCTACAGCCCAATGTCTGCAGGTAAAGCCCAACTTACAGAGGTGAAGGCAAACATCTAGATGTAAAGCCCAAAATCTAGAGGTAAAGCCCAACATCTAGAGGGAAAGCCCAGAATCTAGATGTAAAGCCCAACTTCTAGATCTAAAGCCCAAAATCTAGATGTAAAGCCCAACTTCTAGATCTAAAGCCCAAAATATAGATGTAAAGCCCAACTTCTAAATCTAAAGCCCAACATCTAGAGTTAAAGCCCAATATTTAGAATTTAAGCGCATCATTTAGAGGTAATGCCCAAAATCTAGATGTAAAGCCCAACTTCTAGAGGTAAAGCCCATCATCTAGTCCTACAGCCAAATGTCTGCAGGTAAAGCCCAACTTACAGAGGTGAAGGCAAACATCTAGATGTAAAACCCAAAATCTAGAGGTAAAGCCCAACATCTAGAGGAAAAGCCAAATATATAGATTTAAAACCCAAAATCTAGAGGTAAAGCCCAATATCTAGACGTAAAGCTCAAAATCTAGATTTAAAGCCCAACTTCTAGATCTAAAGCCCAAAATCTAGATGTAAAGCCCAAATTCTAGATCTAACACCCAAAATCTAGAGGTAAAGACCAATATCTAGAGGTAAAACCCAACATCTAGAGGTAAAGCCAGATATCTAGAGGTAAAGCCCATCTAGAGGAAAAGCAAAATATATAGATTTCAAACCCAAATTCTAGAGTTCAATCCCAACATCTAGAGGTAAAGCCCAACTTCCAGAGTTAAAGTCCAAAATCTAGAGGTAAACACCAATACCTAGAGTTAGAGCCCAAAATCTAGAGATAAAGCCCAACATCTAGAGATAAAGCCAGATATATAGATTTAAAATCCAAAATCTGGAGGTAAAGCCCAACATCTAGAGCTAAAGCCCCAAATCTAGATGTAAAGCCCAATCGCTACATCTAAAGCCAAATACTCTAGAGGTAAAGCCCAACATGTAGAGGTAAAGACTAAGATCTAGAGGTGAATTCCAATATCTAGTGTTAAAGCCCGACACCTACAGTTAAAGCCAAACATCTAGATGTAAAACCCAACTTCTAGAGGTAAAGCCGAATCTCTAGAGTTAAAGCGCATCCTTTAGAGTAAAGCCCAAAATCTAGAGTTAAAGCCCAACATCTAGAGGGAAAGCCCAGGATCTAGATGTAAAGCCTAACATCTAGAGGTGAATTCCAAAATCAAGTGTTAAGGCCTGACATCTACAGTTAAATCCAACCATATAGATATAACCCCCAACTTCTAGAGGTAAAGCCCAACAGCTAGAGTTAAAGCCGAACGTCTTGAGGTAAAGTCCAAAGTCTAGAGGTAAAGCCCAACTTCTAGAGGTAAAGCCCAACATCTAGACGTAAAGCCCAAAATCTAGAGGTAAAGCCCAACAGCTAGAGTTAAAGCCGAACGTCTTGAGGTAAAGTCCAAAGTCTAGAGGTAAAGCCCAACTTCTAGAGGTAAAGCCCAACATCTAGACGTAAAGCCAGATATCTGACGGTAAAGCCCAACATCTAGAGGAAAAGCCAAATATATAGATTTAAAACCCAAAATCTAGAGGTAAAGCCCAATATCTAGACGTAAAGCCCAAAATCTAGATGTAAAGCACAACTTCTAGATCTAAAGCCCAACATCTAGAGGTAAAGACCAATATCTAGAGGTAAAACCCAACATCTAGAGGTAAAGCCAGATATCTAGAGGTAAAGCCCAACGTCTGGAGGTAAAGCCCATCATCTAGTCCTACAGCCCAATGTCTGCAGGTAAAGCCCAACTTACCGAGGTGAAGGCAAACATCTAGATGTAAAACCCCAAATCTAGAGGTAAAGCCCAACATCTAGAGGAAAAGCCAAATATATATATATTTAAAACCCAAAATCTAGAGGTAAAGCCCAACATCTAGAGGTAAAGCCAGATATCTAGGGGTAAAGGCCAACATCTAGAGGAAAAGCCAAATATATAGATTTAAAACCCAAATTCTAGAGTTAAATCCCAACATCTAGGGGTAAACCCCAACTTCCAGAGTTAAAGTCCAAAATCTACAGGTAAACACCAATACCTAGATTTAGAGCCCAAAATCTAGAGATATGCCAAATATATAGATTAAAAACCCAAAATCTAGAGATAAAGCCGAACGTCTAAATGTAAAGCAAAACATCTAGATGTAATCCAAAGATCTAGAGGTAAAGCCTAACATCTAGAAGTGAAGCACAACATATAGAGGTATAACCCAACATCTAGAGATAAAGACCAACATCTAAATGTAAAGCAAAACATCTAGATGTAAAACCCTACATCTAGAGGTAAAGTCCAATATCTAGACCTAAAGACCAACATCTAGAGGTAAAACCCAACATCTAGAGGTAAAGCCCAACGTCTGGAGGGAAAGCCCAGATTCTAGAGGGAAGCCAAAAATCCTGATGGAAAACTCAAAATCTAGAGGTAAAGCCCAACATCTACAGGTAAATCCAGATATCTAGGGGTAAAGCCCAACATCTAGAGGAAAAGCCAAATATATAGATATAAACCCCAAAATCTAGAGGTAAAGCCCAATATCTAGACTTAAAGATCAAAATCTAGATATAAAGACCAACTTCTAGATCTAAAGCCCAAAATATAGATGTAAAGCCAACTTCTAAATCTAAAGCCCAACATCTAGAGGTAAAGCCCAATATTTAGATTTTAAGCGCATCATTTAGAGGTAAAGCCCAAAATCTAGAGGTAAATCCCAACATCTAGAGGTAAAGCCAGATATCAAGAGGTAAAGCCCAACGTCTGGAGGTAAAGCCCATCATCTAGTCCTACAGCCCAATATCTGCAGGTAAAGCCCAACTTACAGAGGTGAAGGCAAACATCCAAATGTAAAACCCAAAATCTAGAGGTAAAGCCCAACATCTAGAGGAAAAGCCAAATATATAGATTTAAAACTCAAAATCTAGAGTTAAATCCCAACATCTAGAGGTAAATCCCAAAGTCTAGATGTAAAGCTCAACTTCCAGATTTAAAGTCAAAAAATATAAATGTAAATACCAATACCTAGAGTTAGAGCCCAACATCTAGAGATAAAGCCCAACATCTAGAGATAAAGCCAGATATATAGATTTAAAATCCAAAATCTGGAGGTAAAGCCCAACATCTAGAGCTAAAGCCCCAAATCTAGATGTAAAGCCCAATCGCTACATCTAAAGCCAAATACTCTAGAGGTAAAGCCCAACATGTAGAGGTAAAGACTAAGATCTAGAGGTGAATTCCAATATCTAGTGTTAAAGGCCGACACCTACAGTTAAAGCCAAACATCTAGATGTAAAACCCAACTTCTAGAGGTAAAGCCGAATATCTAGAGTTAAAGCGCATCTTTTAGAGTAAAGCCCAAAATCTAGAGTTAAAGCCCAACATCTAGAGGGAAAGCCCAGAATCTAGATGTAAAGCCTAACATCTAGAGGTGAATTCCAAAATCAAGTGTTAAGGCCTGACATCTACAGTTAAATCCAACCATATAGATATAACCCCCAACTTCTAGAGGTAAAGCCCAACAGCTAGAGTTAAAGCCGAACGTCTTGAGGTAAAGTCCAAAGTCTAGAGGTAAAGCCCAACTTCTAGAGGTAAAGCCCAACTTCTAGAGGTAAAGCCCAACATCTAGACGTAAAGCCCAAAATCTAGAGGTAAAGCCCAACAGCTAGAGTTAAAGCCGAACGTCTTGAGGTAAAGTCCAAAGTCTAGAGGTAAAGCCCAACTTCTAGAGGTAAAGCCCAACATCTAGACGTAAAGCCAGATATCTGACGGTAAAGCCCAACATCTAGAGGAAAAGCCAAATATATAGATTTAAAACCCAAAATCTAGAGATAAAGCCGAACATCTAAATGTAAAGCAAAACATCTAGATGTAATCCAAACATCTAGAGGTAAAGCCTAACATCTAGAGGTGAAGCACAACATATAGAGGTATAACCCAACATCTAGAGATAAAGACCAACATCTAAATGTAAAGCAAAACATCTAGATGTAAAACCCTACATCTAGAGGTAAAGTCCAATATCTAGACCTAAAGACCAACATCTAGAGGTAAAGCCCAACGTCTGGAGGTAAAGCCCAGATTCTAGAGGGAAGCCAAAAATCCAGATGGAAAACTCAAAATCTAGAGGTAAAGCCCAACATCTACAGGTAAATCCAGATATCTAGGGGTAAAGCCCAACATCTAGAGGAAAAGACAAATATATAGATATAAACCCCAAAATCTAGAGGTAAAGCCCAATATCTAGACTTAAAGATCAAAATCTAGATATAAAGCCCAACTTCTAGATCTAAAGCCCAAAATATAGATGTAAAGCCCAACTTCTAAATCTAAAGCCCAAAATCTAGAGGTAAAGCCCAATATTTAGAGTTTAAGCGCATCATTTAGAGGTAAAGCCCAACATCTAGAGGTAAAGCCAGATATCAAGAGGTAAAGCCCAACGTCTGGAGGTAAAGCCCATCATCTAGTCCTACAGCCCAATGTCTGCAGGTAAAGCCCAACTTACAGAGGTGAAGGCAAACATCCAAATGTAAAACCCAAAATCTAGAGGTAAAGCCCAACATCTAGAGGAAAAGCCAAATATATAGATTTAAAACCCAAAATCTAGAGTTAAATCCCAACATCTAGAGGTAAATCCCAAAGTCTAGATGTAAAGCTCAACTTCCAGATTTAAAGTCAAAAAATCTAAATGTAAATACCAATACCTAGAGTTAGAGCCCAACATCTAGAGATAAAGCCCAACATCTAGAGATAAAGCCAGATATATATATTTAAAATCCAAAATCTGGAGGTAAAGCCCAACATCTAGAGCTAAAGCCCCAAATCTAGATGTAAAGCCCAATTGCTAGATCTAAAGCCAAATAATCTAGAGGTAAAGCCCAACATGTAGAGGTAAAGACTAAGATCTAGAGGTGAATTCCAATATCTAGTGTTAAAGCTTGACACCTACAGTTAAAGCCAAACATCTAGATGTAAAACCCAACTTCTAGAGGTAAAGCCAAATATCTAGAGTTAAAGCGCATCCTTTAGAGTAAAGCCCAAAATCTAGAGTTAAAGCCCAACATCTAGAGGGAAAGCCCAGAATCTAGATGTAAAGCCTAACATCTAGAGGTGAATTCCAAAATCAAGTGTTAAGGCCTGACATCTACAGTTAAATCCAACCATATAGATATAACCCCCAACTTCTAGAGGTAAAGCCCAACAGCTAGAGTTAAAGCCGAACGTCTTGAGGTAAAGTCCAAAGTCTAGAGGTAAAGCCCAACTTCTAGAGGTAAAGCCCAACTTCTAGAGGTAAAGCCCAACATCTAGACGTAAAGCCCAAAATCTAGAGGTAAAGCCCAACTTCTAGAGGTAAAGCCCAACATCTAGACGTAAAGCCAGATATCTGACGGTAAAGCCCAACATCTAGAGGAAAAGCCAAATATATAGATTTAAAACCCAAAATCTAGAGATAAAGCCGAACATCTAAATGTAAAGCAAAACATCTAGATGTAATCCAAACATCTAGAGGTAAAGCCTAACATCTAGAGGTGAAGCACAACATATAGAGGTATAACCCAACATCTAGAGATAAAGACCAACATCTAAATGTAAAGCAAAACATCTAGATGTAAAACCATACATCTAGAGGTAAAGTCCAATATCTAGACCTAAAGACCAACATCTAGAGGTAAAACCCAACATCTAGTGGTAAAGCCCAACGTCTGGAGGTAAAGCCCAGATTCTAGAGAGAAGCCAAAAATCCAGATGGAAAACCCAAAATCTAGAGGTAAAGCCCAACATCTACAGGTAAATCCAGATATCTAGGGGTAAAGCCCAACATCTAGAGGAAAAGCCAAATATATCGATATAAAACCCAAAATCTAGAGGTAAAGCCCAATATCTAGACGTAAAGCCCAAAATCTAGATGTAAAGCACAACTTCTAGATCTAAAGCCCAACATCTAGAGGTAAAGACCAATATCTAGAGATAAAACCCAACATCTAGAGGTAAAGCCAGATATCTAGAGGTAAAGCCCAACGTCTGGAGGTAAAGCCCATCATCTAGTCCTACAGCCCAATGTCTGCAGGTAAAGCCCAACTTACCGAGGTGAAGGCAAACATCTAGATGTAAAACCCCAGATCTAGAGGTAAAGCCCAACATCTAGAGGAAAAGCCAAATATAGATATATTTAAAACCCAAAATCTAGAGGTAAAGCCCAACATCTAGAGGTAAAGCCAGATATCTAGGGGTAAAGGCCAACATCTAGAGGAAAAGCCAAATATATAGATTTAAAACCCAAATTCTAGAGTTAAATCCCAACATCTAGGGGTAAACCCCAACTTCCAGAGTTAAAGTCCAAAATCTACAGGTAAACACCAATACCTAGATTTAGAGCCCAAAATCTAGAGATATGCCAAATATATAGATTAAAAACCCAAAATCTAGAGATAAAGCCGAACGTCTAAATGTAAAGCAAAACATCTAGATGTAATCCAAACATCTAGAGGTAAAGCCTAACATCTAGAGGTGAAGCACAACATATAGAGGTATAACCCAACATCTAGAGATAAAGACCAACATCTAAATGTAAAGCAAAACATCTAGATGTAAAACCCTACATCTAGAGGTAAAGTCCAATATCTAGACCTAAAGACCAACATCTAGAGGTAAAGCCCAACGTCTGGAGGTAAAGCCCAGATTCTAGAGGGAAGCCAAAAATCCAGGTGGAAAACTCAAAATCTAGAGGTAAAGCCCAACATCTACAGGTAAATCCAGATATCTAGGGGTAAAGCCCAACATCTAGAGGAAAAGACAAATATATAGATATAAACCCCAAAATCTAGAGGTAAAGCCCAATATCTAGACTTAAAGATCAAAATCTAGATATAAAGCCCAACTTCTAGATCTAAAGCCCAAAATCTAGATGTAAAGCCCAACTTCTAAATCTAAAGCCCAACATCTGGAGGTAAAGCCCAATATTTAGAATTTAAGCGCATCATTTAGAGGTAAAGCCCAAAATCTAGATGTAAAGCACAACTTCTAGAGGTAAAGCCCATCATCTAGTCCTACAGCCCAATGTCTGCAGGTAAAGCCCAACTTACAGAGGTGAAGGCAAACATCTAGATGTAAAACCCAAAATCTAGAGGTAAAGCCCAACATCTAGACGTAAAGCCCAAAATCTAGATGTAAAGCCCAGCTTCTAGATCTAAAGCCCCAAATCTAGATGTAAAGCCCAAATTCTAGCTCTAACGCCCAAAATCTAGAGATAAAGACCAATATCTAGAGGTAAAACCCAACATCTAGAGGTAAAGCCAGGTATCTAGATGCAAAGCCCAACATCTAGAGGTAAAACCCAACTTCCAGAGTTAAAGTCCAAAATCTAGAGGTAAACACCAATACCTAAAGTTAGAGCCCAAAATCTAGAGATAAAGTCCAACATCTAGAGATAAAGTCAGATATATAGATTTAAAATCCAAAATCTGGAGGTAAAGCCCAACATCTAGAGCTAAAGCCCCAAATCTAGATGTAAAGCCCAATTGCTAGATCTAAAGACAAATACTCTAGAGGTAAAGCCCAACATGTAGAGGTAAAGACTAAGATCTAGAGGTGAATTCCAATATCTAGTGTTAAAGGCCGACACCGACAGTTAAAGCCAAACATCTAGATGTAAAACCCAACTTCTAGAGGTAAAGCCGAATATCTAGAGTTAAAGCGCATCCTTTCGAGTAAAGCCCAAAATCTAGAGTTAAAGCCCAACATCTAGAGGGAAAGCCCAGAATCTAGATGTAAAGCCTAACATCTAGAGGTGAATTCCAAAATCAAGTGTTAAGGCCTGACATCTACAGTTAAACCCAACCATATAGGTATAACCCCCAACTTCTAGAGGTAAGGCCCAAAATCTAGAGGTAAAGCCCAACAGCTAGAGTTAAAGCCGAACGTCTTGAGGTAAAGCCCAAAGTCTAGAGTTAAAGCCCAACTTCTAGAGGTAAAGCCCAACATCTAGACGTAAAGCCAGATATCTGACGGTAAAGACCAACATCTAGAGGAAAAGCCAAATATATAGATTTAAAACCCAAAATCTAGAGATAAAGCCGAACATCTAAATGTAAAGCAAAACATCTAGATGTAATCCAAACATCTAGAGGTAAAGCCTAACATCTAGAGGTGAAGCACAACATGTAGAGGTATAACCCAACATCTAGAGATAAAGACCAACATCTAAATGTAAAGCAAAACATCTAGATGTAAAACCCTACATCTAGAGGTAAAGTCCAATATCTAGACCTAAAGACCAACATCTAGAGGTAAAACCCAACATCTAGAGGTAAAGCCCAACGTCTGGAGGGAAAGCCCAGATTCTAGAGGGAAGCCAAAAATCCAGATGGAAAACTCAATATCTAGAGGTAAAGCCCAACATCTACAGGTAAATCCAGATATCTAGGGGTAAAGCCCAACATCTAGAGGAAAAGACAAATATATAGATATAAACCCCAAAATCTAGAGGTAAAGCCCAATATCTAGACTTAAAGATCAAAATCTAGATATAAAGCCTAACTTCTAGATCTAAAGCCCAAAATATAGATGTAAAGCCTAACTTCTAAATCTAAAGCCCAACATCTAGAGGTAAAGCCCAATATTTAGAGTTTAAGCGCATCATTTAGAGGTAAAGCCCAAAATCTAGAGGTAAATCCCAACATCTAGAGGTAAAGCCAGATATCAAGAGGTAAAGCCCAACGTCTGGAGGTAAAGCCCATCATCTAGTCCTACAGCCCAATGTCTGCAGGTAAAGCCCAACTTACAGAGGTGAAGGCAAACATCCAAATGTAAAACCCAAAATCTAGAGGTAAAGCCCAACATCTAGAGGAAAAGCCAAATATATAGATTTAAAACCCAAAATCTAGAGTTAAATCCCAACATCTAGAGGTAAATCCCAAAGTCTAGATGTAAAGCTCAACTTCCAGATTTAAAGTCAAAAAATCTAAATGTAAATACCAATACCTAGAGTTAGAGCCCAACATCTAGAGATAAAGCCCAACATCTAGAGATAAAGCCAGATATATAGATTTAAAATCCAAAATCTGGAGGTAAAGCCCAACATCTAGAGCTAAAGCCCCAAATCTAGATGTAAAGCCCAATTGCTAGATCTAAAGCCAAATAATCTAGAGGTAAAGCCCAACATGTAGAGGTAAAGACTAAGATCTAGAGGTGAATTCCAATATCTAGTGTTAAAGCTTGACACCTACAGTTAAAGCCAAACATCTAGATGTAAAACCCAACTTCTAGAGGTAAAGCCAAATATCTAGAGTTAAAGCGCATCCTTTAGAGTAAAGCCCAAAACTTAGAGTTAAAGCCCAACATCTAGAGGGAAAGCCCAGAATCTAGATGTAAAGCCTAACATCTAGAGGTGAATTCCAAAATCAAGTGTTAAGGCCTGACATCTACAGTTAAATCCAACCATATAGATATAACCCCCAACTTCTAGAGGTAAAGCCCAACAGCTAGAGTTAAAGCCGAACGTCTTGAGGTAAAGTCCAAAGTCTAGAGGTAAAGCCCAACTTCTAGAGGTAAAGCCCAACTTCTAGAGGTAAAGCCCAACATCTAGACGTAAAGCCCAAAATCTAGAGGTAAAGCCCAACTTCTAGAGGTAAAGCCCAACATCTAGACGTAAAGCCAGATATCTGACGGTAAAGCCCAACATCTAGAGGAAAAGCCAAATATATAGATTTAAAACCCAAAATCTAGAGATAAAGCCCAACATCTAAATGTAAAGCAAAACATCTAGATGTAATCCAAACATCTAGAGGTAAAGCCTAACATCTAGAGGTGAAGCACAACATATAGAGGTATAACCCAACATCTAGAGATAAAGACCAACATCTAAATGTAAAGCAAAACATCTAGATGTAAAACCATACATCTAGAGGTAAAGTCCAATATCTAGACCTAAAGACCAACATCTAGAGGTAAAACCCAACATCTAGTGGTAAAGCCCAACGTCTGGAGGTAAAGCCCAGATTCTAGAGAGAAGCCAAAAATCCAGATGGAAAACCCAAAATCTAGAGGTAAAGCCCAACATCTACAGGTAAATCCAGATATCTAGGGGTAAAGCCCAACATCTAGAGGAAAAGCCAAATATATCGATATAAAACCCAAAATCTAGAGGTAAAGCCCAATATCTAGACGTAAAGCCCAAAATCTAGATGTAAAGCACAACTTCTAGATCTAAAGCCCAACATCTAGAGGTAAAGACCAATATCTAGAGTTAAAACCCAACATCTAGAGGTAAAGCCAGATATCTAGAGGTAAAGCCCAACGTCTGGAGGTAAAGCCCATCATCTAGTCCTACAGCCCAATGTCTGCAGGTAAAGCCCAACTTACCGAGGTGAAGGCAAACATCTAGATGTAAAACCCCAGATCTAGAGGTAAAGCCCAACATCTAGAGGAAAAGCCAAATATAGATATATTTAAAACCCAAAATCTAGAGGTAAAGCCCAACATCTATAGGTAAAGCCAGATATCTAGGGGTAAAGGCCAACATCTAGAGGAAAAGCCAAATATATAGATTTAAAACCCAAATTCTAGAGTTAAATCCCAACATCTAGGGGTAAACCCCAACTTCCAGAGTTAAAGTCCAAAATCTACAGGTAAACACCAATACCTAGATTTAGAGCCCAAAATCTAGAGATATGCCAAATATATAGATTAAAAACCCAAAATCTAGAGATAAAGCCGAACGTCTAAATGTAAAGCAAAACATCTAGATGTAATCCAAACATCTAGAGGTAAAGCCTAACATCTAGAGGTGAAGCACAACATATAGAGGTATAACCCAACATCTAGAGATAAAGACCAACATCTAAATGTAAAGCAAAACATCTAGATGTAAAACCCTACATCTAGAGGTAAAGTCCAATATCTAGACCTAAAGACCAACATCTAGAGGTAAAGCCCAACGTCTGGATGTAAAGCCCAGATTCTAGAGGGAAGCCAAAAATCCAGGTGGAAAACTCAAAATCTAGAGGTAAAGCCCAACATCTACAGGTAAATCCAGATATCTAGGGTTAAATCCCAACATCTAGAGGAAAAGACAAATATATAGATATAAACCCCAAAATCTAGAGGTAAAGCCCAATATCTAGACTTAAAGATCAAAATCTAGATATAAAGCCCAACTTCTAGATCTAAAGCCCAAAATATAGATGTAAAGCCCAACTTCTAAATCTAAAGCCCAACATCTAGAGGTAAAGCCCAATATTTAGAGTTTAAGCGCATCATTTAGAGGTAAAGCCCAAAATCTAGAGGTAAATCCCAACATCTAGAGGTAAAGCCAGATATCAAGAGGTAAAGCCCAACGTCTGGAGGTAAAGCCCATCATCTAGTCCTACAGCCCAATGTCTGCAGGTAAAGCCCAACTTACAGAGGTGAAGGCAAACATCCAAATGTAAAACCCAAAATCTAGAGGTAAAGCCCAACATCTAGAGGAAAAGCCAAATATATAGATTTAAAACCCAAAATCTAGAGGTAAAGCCCAATATCTAGACCTAAAGCCCAATATCTAGACGTAAAGCCCAAAATCTAGATGTAAAGCCCAACTTCTTGATCTAAAGCCCAAAATCTAGATGTAAAGCCCAAATTCTATATCTAACGCCCAAAATCTAGAGATAAAGACCAATATCTAGAGGTAAAACCCAACATCTAGAGGTAAAGCCAGATATCTAGAGGTAAAGCCCAACATCTAGAGGAAAAGCAAAATATATAGATTTCAAACCCAAATTCTAGAGTTAAATCCCAACATCTAGAGGTAAAGCCCAAAGTCTAGATGTAAAGCTCAACTTCCAGATTTAAAGTCAAAAATCTTAATGTAAATACCAATACCTAGAGGTAGAGCCCAAAATGTAGAGGTAAAGCCCAACATCTAGAGATAAAGCCAGATATATAGATCTAAACCCCAAAATCTAGAGGTGAAGCCCAATATCTAGACGTAAAGACCAAAATCTCGATGTAAAGACCAAATTCTAGACCTAAAGCCCAAAATCTAGATGTAAAGCCCAACTTCTAAATCTAAAGCCCAACATCTAGAGGTAAAGCCCAATATTTAGAATTTAAGCGCATCATTTAGAGGTAAAGCCCAAAATCTAGATGTAAAGCACAACTTCTAGAGTTAAAGCCCATCATCTAGTCCTACAGCCCAATGTCTGCAGGTAAAGCCCAACTTACAGAGGTGAAGGCAAACATCTAGATGTAAAACCCAAAATCTAGAGGTAAAGCCCAACAACTAGACGTAAAGCCCAAAATCTAGATGTAAAGCCCAGCTTCTAGATCTAAAGCCCCAAATCTAGATGTAAAGCCCAAATTCTAGCTCTAACGCCCAAAATCTAGAGATAAAGACCAATATCTAGAGGTAAAACCCAACATCTAGAGGTAAAGCCAGGTATCTAGATGTAAAGCCCAACATCTAGAGGTAAAACCCAACTTCCAGAGTTAAAGTCCAAAATCTAGAGGTAAACACCAATACCTAGAGGTAGAGCCCAAAATCTAGAGATAAAGCCCAACATCTAGAGATAAAGTCAGATATATAGATTTAAAATCCAAAATCTGGAGGTAAAGCCCAACATCTAGAGCTAAAGCCCCAAATCTAGATGTAAAGCCCAATTGCTAGATCTAAAGCCAAATACTCTAGAGGTAAAGCCCAACATGTAGAGGTAAAGACTAAGATCTAGAGGTGAATTCCAATATCTAGTGTTAAAGGCCGACACCGACAGTTAAAGCCAAACATCTAGATGTAAAACCCAACTTCTAGAGGTAAAGCCGAATATCTAGAGTTAAAGCGCATCTTTTAGAGTAAAGCCCAAAATCTAGATCTAAAGCCCAACATCTAGAGGTAAAGCCTAACATCTAGAGGTGAATTCCAAAATCAAGTGTTAAGGCCTGACATCTACAGTTAAACCCAACCATATAGGTATAACCCCCAACTTCTAGAGGTAAGGCCCAAAATCTAGAGGTAAAGCCCAACAGCTAGAGTTAAAGCCGAACGTCTTGAGGTAAAGCCCAAAGTCTAGAGTTAAAGCCCAACTTCTAGAGGTAAAGCCCAACATCTAGACGTAAAGCCAGATATCTGACGGTAAAGCCCAACATCTAGAGGAAAAGCCAAATATATAGATTTAAAACCCAAAATCTAGAGATAAAGCCGAACATCTAAATGTAAAGCAAAACATCTAGATGTAATCCAAACATCTCGAGGTAAAGCCTAACATCTAGAGGTGAAGCACAACATATAGAGGTATAACCCAACATCTAGAGATAAAGACCAACATCTAAATGTAAAGCAAAACATCTAGATGTAAAACCCTACATCTAGAGGTAAAGTCCAATATCTAGACCTAAAGACCAACATCTAGAGGTAAAACCCAACATCTAGAGGTAAAGCCCAACGTCTGGAGGGAAAGCCCAGATTCTAGAGGGAAGCCAAAAATCCAGATGGAAAACTCAAAATCTAGAGGTAAAGCCCAACATCTACAGGTAAATCCAGATATCTAGGGGTAAAGCCCAACATCTAGAGGAAAAGACAAATATATAGATATAAACCCCAAAATCTAGAGGTAAAGCCCAATATCTAGACTTAAAGATCAAAATCTAGATATAAAGCCTAACTTCTAGATCTAAAGCCCAAAATATAGATGTAAAGCCCAACTTCTAAATCTAAAGCCCAACATCTAGAGGTAAAGCCCAATATTTAGAGTTTAAGCGCATCATTTAGAGGTAAAGCCCAAAATCTAGAGGTAAATCCCAACATCTAGAGGTAAAGCCAGATATCAAGAGGTAAAGCCCAACGTCTGGAGGTAAAGCCCATCATCTAGTCCTACAGCCCAATGTCTGCAGGTAAAGCCCAACTTACAGAGGTGAAGGCAAACATCCAAATGTAAAACCCAAAATCTAGAGGTAAAGCCCAACATCTAGAGGAAAAGCCAAATATATAGATTTAAAACCCAAAATCTAGAGTTAAATCCCAACATCTAGAGGTAAATCCCAAAGTCTAGATGTAAAGCTCAACTTCCAGATTTAAAGTCAAAAAATCTAAATGTAAATACCAATACCTAGAGTTAGAGCCCAACATCTAGAGATAAAGCCCAACATCTAGAGATAAAGCCAGATATATATATTTAAAATCCAAAATCTGGAGGTAAAGCCCAACATCTAGAGCTAAAGCCCCAAATCTAGATGTAAAGCCCAATCGCTACATCTAAAGCCAAATACTCTAGAGGTAAAGCCCAACATGTAGAGGTAAAGACTAAGATCTAGAGGTGAATTCCAATATCTAGTGTTAAAGGCCGACACCTACAGTTAAAGCCAAACATCTAGATGTAAAACCCAACTTCTAGAGGTAAAGCCAAATATCTAGAGTTAAAGCGCATCCTTTAGAGTAAAGCCCAAAATCTAGAGTTAAAGCCCAACATCTAGAGGGAAAGCCCAGAATCTAGATGTAAAGCCTAACATCTAGAGGTGAATTCCAAAATCAAGTGTTAAGGCCTGACATCTACAGTTAAATCCAACCATATAGATATAACCCCCAACTTCTAGAGGTAAAGCCCAACAGCTAGAGTTAAAGCCGAACGTCTTGAGGTAAAGTCCAAAGTCTAGAGGTAAAGCCCAACTTCTAGAGGTAAAGCCCAACTTCTAGAGGTAAAGCCCAACATCTAGACGTAAAGCCCAAAATCTAGAGGTAAAGCCCAACTTCTAGAGGTAAAGCCCAACATCTAGACGTAAAGCCAGATATCTGACGGTAAAGCCCAACATCTAGAGGAAAAGCCAAATATATAGATTTAAAACCCAAAATCTAGAGATAAAGCCGAACATCTAAATGTAAAGCAAAACATCTAGATGTAATCCAAACATCTAGAGGTAAAGCCTAACAACTAGAGGTGAAGCACAACATATAGAGGTATAACCCAACATCTAGAGATAAAGACCAACATCTAAATGTAAAGCAAAACATCTAGATGTAAAACCATACATCTAGAGGTAAAGTCCAATATCTAGACCTAAAGACCAACATCTAGAGGTAAAACCCAACATCTAGTGGTAAAGCCCAACGTCTGGAGGTAAAGCCCAGATTCTAGAGAGAAGCCAAAAATCCAGATGGAAAACCCAAAATCTAGAGGTAAAGCCCAACATCTACAGGTAAATCCAGATATCTAGGGGTAAAGCCCAACATCTAGAGGAAAAGCCAAATATATCGATATAAAACCCAAAATCTAGAGGTAAAGCCCAATATCTAGACGTAAAGCCCAAAATCTAGATGTAAAGCACAACTTCTAGATCTAAAGCCCAACATCTAGAGGTAAAGACCAATATCTAGAGTTAAAACCCAACATCTAGAGGTAAAGCCAGATATCTAGAGGTAAAGCCCAACGTCTGGAGGTAAAGCCCATCATCTAGTCCTACAGCCCAATGTCTGCAGGTAAAGCCCAACTTACCGAGGTGAAGGCAAACATCTAGATGTAAAACCCCAGATCTAGAGGTAAAGCCCAACATCTAGAGGAAAAGCCAAATATAGATATATTTAAAACCCAAAATCTAGAGGTAAAGCCCAACATCTAGAGGTAAAGCCAGATATCTAGGGGTAAAGGCCAACATCTAGAGGAAAAGCCAAATATATAGATTTAAAACCCAAATTCTAGAGTTAAATCCCAACATCTAGGGGTAAACCCCAACTTCCAGAGTTAAAGTCCAAAATCTACAGGTAAACACCAATACCTAGATTTAGAGCCCAAAATCTAGAGATATGCCAAATATATAGATTAAAAACCCAAAATCTAGAGATAAAGCCGAACGTCTAAATGTAAAGCAAAACATCTAGATGTAATCCAAACATCTAGAGGTAAAGCCTAACATCTAGAGGTGAAGCACAACATATAGAGGTATAACCCAACATCTAGAGATAAAGACCAACATCTAAATGTAAAGCAAAACATCTAGATGTAAAACCCTACATCTAGAGGTAAAGTCCAATATCTAGACCTAAAGACCAACATCTAGAGGTAAAGCCCAACGTCTGGATGTAAAGCCCAGATTCTAGAGGGAAGCCAAAAATCCAGGTGGAAAACTCAAAATCTAGAGGTAAAGCCCAACATCTACAGGTAAATCCAGATATCTAGGGGTAAAGCCCAACATCTAGAGGAGAAGACAAATATATAGATATAAACCCCAAAATCTAGAGGTAAAGCCCAATATCTAGACTTAAAGATCAAAATCTAGATATAAAGCCCAACTTCTAGATCTAAAGCCCAAAATATAGATGTAAAGCCCAAGTTCTAAATCTAAAGCCCAACATCTAGAGGTAAAGCCCAATATTTAGAGTTTAAGCGCATCATTTAGAGGTAAAGCCCAAAATCTAGAGGTAAATCCCAACATCTAGAGGTAAAGCCAGATATCAAGAGGTAAAGCCCAACGTCTGGAGGTAAAGCCCATCATCTAGTCCTACAGCCCAATGTCTGCAGGTAAAGCCCAACTTACAGAGGTGAAGGCAAACATCCAAATGTAAAACCCAAAATCTAGAGGTAAAGCCCAACATCTAGAGGAAAAGCCAAATATATAGATTTAAAACCCAAAATCTAGAGGTAAAGCCCAATATCTAGACCTAAAGCCCAATATCTAGACGTAAAGCCCAAAATCTAGATGTAAAGCCCAACTTCTTGATCTAAAGCCCAAAATCTAGATGTAAAGCCCAAATTCTATATCTAACGCCCAAAATCTAGAGATAAAGACCAATATCTAGAGGTAAAACCCAACATCTAGAGGTAAAGCCAGATATCTAGAGGTAAAGCCCAACATCTAGAGGAAAAGCAAAATATATAGATTTCAAACCCAAATTCTAGAGTTAAATCCCAACATCTAGAGGTAAAGCCCAAAGTCTAGATGTAAAGCTCAACTTCCAGATTTAAAGTCAAAAATCTTAATGTAAATACCAATACCTAGAGGTAGAGCCCAAAATGTAGAGGTAAAGCCCAACATCTAGAGATAAAGCCAGATATATAGATCTAAACCCCAAAATCTAGAGGTGAAGCCCAATATCTAGACGTAAAGACCAAAATCTCGATGTAAAGACCAAATTCTAGACCTAAAGCCCAAAATCTAGATGTAAAGCCCAACTTCTAAATCTAAAGCCCAACATCTAGAGGTAAAGCCCAATATTTAGAATTTAAGCGCATCATTTAGAGGTAAAGCCCAAAATCTAGATGTAAAGCACAACTTCTAGAGTTAAAGCCCATCATCTAGTCCTACAGCCCAATGTCTGCAGGTAAAGCCCAACTTACAGAGGTGAAGGCAAACATCTAGATGTAAAACCCAAAATCTAGAGGTAAAGCCCAACAACTAGACGTAAAGCCCAAAATCTAGATGTAAAGCCCAGCTTCTAGATCTAAAGCCCCAAATCTAGATGTAAAGCCCAAATTCTAGCTCTAACGCCCAAAATCTAGAGATAAAGACCAATATCTAGAGGTAAAACCCAACATCTAGAGGTAAAGCCAGGTATCTAGATGTAAAGCCCAACATCTAGAGGTAAAACCCAACTTCCAGAGTTAAAGTCCAAAATCTAGAGGTAAACACCAATACCTAGAGGTAGAGCCCAAAATCTAGAGATAAAGCCCAACATCTAGAGATAAAGTCAGATATATAGATTTAAAATCCAAAATCTGGAGGTAAAGCCCAACATCTAGAGCTAAAGCCCCAAATCTAGATGTAAAGCCCAATTGCTAGATCTAAAGCCAAATACTCTAGAGGTAAAGCCCAACATGTAGAGGTAAAGACTAAGATCTAGAGGTGAATTCCAATATCTAGTGTTAAAGGCCGACACCGACAGTTAAAGCCAAACATCTAGATGTAAAACCCAACTTCTAGAGGTAAAGCCGAATATCTAGAGTTAAAGCGCATCTTTTAGAGTAAAGCCCAAAATCTAGATCTAAAGCCCAACATCTAGAGGTAAAGCCTAACATCTAGAGGTGAATTCCAAAATCAAGTGTTAAGGCCTGACATCTACAGTTAAACCCAACCATATAGGTATAACCCCCAACTTCTAGAGGTAAGGCCCAAAATCTAGAGGTAAAGCCCAACAGCTAGAGTTAAAGCCGAACGTCTTGAGGTAAAGCCCAAAGTCTAGAGTTAAAGCCCAACTTCTAGAGGTAAAGCCCAACATCTAGACGTAAAGCCAGATATCTGACGGTAAAGCCCAACATCTAGAGGAAAAGCCAAATATATAGATTTAAAACCCAAAATCTAGAGATAAAGCCCAACATCTAAATGTAAAGCAAAACATCTAGATGTAATCCAAACATCTCGAGGTAAAGCCTAACATCTAGAGGTGAAGCACAACATATAGAGGTATAACCCAACATCAAGAGATAAAGACCAACATCTAAATGTAAAGCAAAACATCTAGATGTAAAACCCTACATCTAGAGGTAAAGTCCAATATCTAGACCTAAAGACCAACATCTAGAGGTAAAACCCAACATCTAGAGGTAAAGCCCAACGTCTGGAGGGAAAGCCCAGATTCTAGAGGGAAGCCAAAAATCCAGATGGAAAACTCAATATCTAGAGGTAAAGCCCAACATCTACAGGTAAATCCAGATATCTAGGGGTAAAGCCCAACATCTAGAGGAAAAGACAAATATATAGATATAAACCCCAAAATCTAGAGGTAAAGCCCAATATCTAGACTTAAAGATCAAAATCTAGATATAAAGCCCAACTTCTAGATCTAAAGCCCAAAATATAGATGTAAAGCCCAACTTCTAAATCTAAAGCCCAACATCTAGAGGTAAAGCCCAATATTTAGAGTTTAAGCGCATCATTTAGAGGTAAAGCCCAAAATCTAGAGGTAAATCCCAACATCTAGAGGTAAAGCCAGATATCAAGAGGTAAAGCCCAACGTCTGGAGGTAAAGCCCATCATCTAGTCCTACAGCCCAATGTCTGCAGGTAAAGCCCAACTTACAAAGGTGAAGGCAAACATCCAAATGTAAAACCCAAAATCTAGAGGTAAAGCCCAACATCTAGAGGAAAAGCCAAATATATAGATTTAAAACCCAAAATCTAGAGTTAAATCCCAACATCTAGAGGTAAATCCCAAAGTCTAGATGTAAAGCTCAACTTCCAGATTTAAAGTCAAAAAATCTAAATGTAAATACCAATACCTAGAGTTAGAGCCCAACATCTAGAGATAAAGCCCAACATCTAGAGATAAAGCCAGATATATATATTTAAAATCCAAAATCTGGAGGTAAAGCCCAACATCTAGAGCTAAAGCCCCAAATCTAGATGTAAAGCCCAATCGCTACATCTAAAGCCAAATACTCTAGAGGTAAAGCCCAACATGTAGAGGTAAAGACTAAGATCTAGAGGTGAATTCCAATATCTAGTGTTAAAGGCCGACACCTACAGTTAAAGCCAAACATCTAGATGTAAAACCCAACTTCTAGAGGTAAAGCCAAATATCTAGAGTTAAAGCGCATCCTTTAGAGTAAAGCCCAAAATCTAGAGTTAAAGCCCAACATCTAGAGGGAAAGCCCAGAATCTAGATGTAAAGCCTAACATCTAGAGGTGAATTCCAAAATCAAGTGTTAAGGCCTGACATCTACAGTTAAATCCAACCATATAGATATAACCCCCAACTTCTAGAGGTAAAGCCCAACAGCTAGAGTTAAAGCCGAACGTCTTGAGGTAAAGTCCAAAGTCTAGAGGTAAAGCCCAACTTCTAGAGGTAAAGCCCAACTTCTAGAGGTAAAGCCCAACATCTAGACGTAAAGCCCAAAATCTAGAGGTAAAGCCCAACAGCTAGAGTTAAAGCCGAACGTCTTGAGGTAAAGTCCAAAGTCTAGAGGTAAAGCCCAACTTCTAGAGGTAAAGCCCAACATCTAGACGTAAAGCCAGATATCTGACGGTAAAGCCCAACATCTAGAGGAAAAGCCAAATATATAGATTTAAAACCCAAAATCTAGAGATAAAGCCCAACATCTAAATGTAAAGCAAAACATCTAGATGTAATCCAAACATCTAGAGGTAAAGCCTAACATCTAGAGGTGAAGCACAACATATAGAGGTATAACCCAACATCTAGAGATAAAGACCAACATCTAAATGTAAAGCAAAACATCTAGATGTAAAACCCTACATCTAGAGGTAAAGTCCAATATCTAGACCTAAAGACCAACATCTAGAGGTAAAACCCAACATCTAGTGGTAAAGCCCAACGTCTGGAGGTAAAGCCCAGATTCTAGAGAGAAGCCAAAAATCCAGATGGAAAACCCAAAATCTAGAGGTAAAGCCCAACATCTACAGGTAAATCCAGATATCTAGGGGTAAAGCCCAACATCTAGAGGAAAAGCCAAATATATCGATATAAAACCCAAAATCTAGAGGTAAAGCCCAATATCGAGACATAAAGCCCAAAATCTAGATGAAAAGCAGAACTTCTAGATCGAAAGCCCAACATCTAGAGGTAAAGACCAATATCTAGAGGTAAAACCCAACATCTAGAGGTAAAGCCAGATATCTAGAGGTAAAGCCCAACATCTAGAGGAAAAGCAAAATATATAGATTTCAAACCCAAATTCTAGAGTTAAATCCCAACATCTAGAGGTAAATCCCAAAGTCTAGATGTAAAGCTCAACTTCCAGATTTAAAGTCAAAAATCTAAATGTAAATACCAATACCTAGAGGTAGAGCCCAAAATGTACAGGTAAAGCCCAACCTCTAGAGATAAAGCCAGATATATAGATCTAAACCCCAAAATCTAGAGGTGAAGCCCAATATTTAGATGTAAAGCCCAAAATCTAGATGTAAAGCCCAACTTCTAGATCTAAAGCTGAAAATATACTTGTAAAGCCCAACTTCTAAATCTAAAGCCCAACATCTGGAGGTAAAGCCCAATATTTAGAGTTTAAGCGCATCATTTAGAGGTAAAGCCAGATATCTAGGGGTAAAGCCCAACGTCTGGAGGTAAAGCCCATCATCTAGTCCTACAGCCCAATGTCTGCAGGTAAAGCCCAACTTACAGAGGTGAAGGCAAACATCTAGATGTAAAACCCCCAATCTAGAGGTAAAGCCCAACATCTAGAGGAAAAACCAAATATATATATATTTAAAACCCAAAATCTAGAGGTAAAGCCCAACATCTAGAGGTAAAGCCAGATATCTAGGGGTAAAGGCCAACATCTAGAGGAAAAGGCAAATATATATATTTAAAACCCAAAATCTAGAGGTAAAGCCCAATATCTAGACGTAAAGCCCAAAATCTAGATGTAAAGGCCAGCTTCTAGATCTAAAGCCAAAATCCAGATGTAAAGCCCAAATTCTAGATCTAACACCCAAAATCTAGAGATAAAGACCAATATCTAGAAGTAAAACCCGACATATATAGGTAAAGCCAGATATCTACAGGTAAAGCCCAACATCTAGATGAAAAGCAAAATATATAGATTTAAAACCCAAAATCTAGAGATTAAGCCGAACATCTAAATGTAAAGCAAAACATCTAGATGTAATCCAAACATCTAGAGGTAAAGCCTAACATCTAGAGGTGAAGCACAACATATAGAGGTATAACCCAACATCTAGAGATAAAGACCAACATCTAAATGTAAAGCAAAACATCTAGATGTAAAACCCTACATCTAGAGGTAAAGTCCAATATCTAGACCTAAAGACCAACATCTAGAGGTAAAACCCAACATCTAGTGGTAAAGCCCAACGTCTGGAGGTAAAGCCCAGATTCTAGAGAGAAGCCAAAAATCCAGATGGAAAACCCAACATCTAGAGGAAAAGCCAAATATATAGATTTAAAACCCAAAATCTAGAGGTAAAGCCCAATATCTAGACCTAAAGCCCAAAATCTAGATATAAAGCCCAACTTCTAGATCTAAAGCCCAAATTCTAGATCTAACAGCCAAAATCCCGAGGTAAAGACCAATATCTAGAGGTAAAACCCAACAGCTAGAGGTAAAGCCAGATATCTAGAGGTAAAGCCCAACATCTAGAGGAAAAGCAAAATATATGGATTTCAAACCCAAATTCTAGAGTTCAATACCAACATCTAGAGCTAAAGCCCAACTTCCAGAGTTAAAGTCCCAAGTCTAGAGGTAAACACCAATACCTAGAGTTAGAGCCCAAAATCTAGAGATAAAGCCCAACATCTAGAGATAAAGCCAGATATATAGATTTAAAATCCACAATCTGGAGGTAAAGCCCAACATCTAGAGCTAAAGCCCCAAATCTAGATGTAAAGCCCAATTGCTAGATCTAAAGCCAAATACTCTAGAGGTAAAGCCCAACATGTAGAGGTAAAGACTAAGATCTAGAGGTGAATTCCAATATCTAGTGTTAAAGCCCGACACCTACAGTTAAAGCCAAACATCTAGATGTACAACCCAACTTCTAAAGGTAAAGCCGAATATCTAGAGTTAAAGCGCATCCTTTCGAGTAAAGCCCAAAATCTAGAGTTAAAGCCCAACATCTAGAGGGAAAGCCCAGAATCTAGATGTAAAGCCTAACATCTAGAGGTGAATTCCAAAATCAAGTGTTAAGGCCTGACATCTACAGTTAAATCCAACCATATAGATATAACCCCCAACTTCTAGAGGTAAGGCCCAAAATCTAGAGGTAAAGCCCAACAGCTAGAGTTAAAGCCGAACGTCTTGAGGTAAAGCCCAAAGTCTAGAGTTAAAGCCCAACTTCTAGAGGTAAAGCCCAACTTCCAGAGTTAAAGTGCAAAATCTAGAGGTAAACACCAATACCTAGAGTTAGAGCCCAACATCTAGAGATATGCCAAATATATAGATTTAAAACCCAAAATCTAGAGATAAAGCCGAACATCTAAATGTAAAGCAAAACATCTAGATGTAATCCAAACATCTAGAGGTAAAGCCTGACATCTAGAGGTGAAGCACAACATATAGAGGTATAACCCAACATCTAGAGATAAAGACCAACATCTAAATGTAAAGCAAAACATCTAGATGTAAAACCCTACATCTAGAGGTAAAGTCCAATACCTAGACCTAAAGACCAACATCTAGAGGTAAAACCCAACATCTAGTGGTAAAGCCCAAGGTCTGGAGGTAAAGCCCAGATTCTAGAGAGAAGCCAAAAATCCAGATGGAAAACTTAAAATCTAGAGGTAAAGCCCAACATCTACAGGTAAATCCAGATATGTAGGGGTAAAGCCCAACATCTAGAGGAAAAGCCAAATATATAGATATAAAACCCAAAATCTAGAGGTAAAGCCCAATATCTAGACGTAAAGCCCAAAATCTAGTTGAAAAGCACAACTTCTAGATCGAAAGCCCAACATCTAGAGGTAAAGACCAATATCTAGAGGTAAAACCCAACATCTAGAGGTAAAGCCAGATATCTAGAGGTAAAGCCCAACATCTAGAGGAAAAGCAGATATATAGATTTCAAACCCAAATTCTAGAGTTAAATCCCAACATCTAGAGGTAAATCCCAAAGTCTAGATGTAAAGCTCAACTTCCAGATTTAAAGTCAAAAATCTAAATGTAAATACCAATACCTAGAGGTAGAGCCCAAAATGTAGAGGTAAAGCCCAACATCTAGAGATAAACCCAGATATATAGATCTAAACCCCAAAATCTAGAGGTGAAGCCCAATATTTAGATGTAAAGCCCAAAATCTAGATGTAAAGACCAACTTCTAGATCTAAAGCCGAAAATATAGTTGTAAAGCCCAACTTCTAAATCTAAAGCCCAACATCTGGAGGAAAAGCCCAATATTTAGAGTTTAAGCGCATCATTTAGAGGTAAAGCCAGATATCTAGAGGTAAAGCCCAACGTCTGGAGGTAAAGCCCATCATCTAGTCCTACAGCCCAATGTCTGCAGGTAAAGCCCAACTTACAGAGGTGAAGGCAAACATCTAGATGTAAAACCCCAAATCTAGAGGTAAAGCCCAACCTCTAGAGGAAAAGCCAAATATATATATATTTAAAACCCAAAATCTAGAGGTAAAGCCCAACATCTAGAGGAAAAGCCAAATATATATAGATTTAAAACCCAAAACCTAGAGGTAAAGCCCAATATCTAGACGTAAAGCCCAAAATCTAGATGTAAAGCCCAAATTCTTGGTCTAACACCCAAAATCTAGAGGTTAAGACCAATATCTAGAGGTAAAACCCAACATCTAGAGGTAAAGCCAGATATCTAGAGGTAAAGCCCAACGTCTGGAGGTAAAGCCAGATATCTAGAGGTAAAGCCCAACATCTAGAGGAAAAGCCAAATATATAGATTTCAAACCCAAATTCTAGAGTTAAATCCCAACATCTAGATGTAAAGCCCAACTTCCAAAGTTAAAGTCCAAAATCTAGAGGTAAACACCAATACCTAGTGTTAGAGCCCAAAATCTAGAGATAAAGCCCAACATCTAGAGATAAAGCCAAATATATAGATTTAAAACCCAAAATCTAGAGATAAAGCCGAACATCTAAATGTAAAGCAAAACATCTAGATGTAATCCAAACATCTAGAGGTAAAGCCTAACATCTAGAGGTGAAGCACAACATATAGAGGTATAACCCAACATCTAGAGATAAAGACCAACATCTAAATGTAAAGCAAAACATCTAGATGTAAAACCCTACATCTAGAGGTAAAATCCAATATCTAGACCTAAAGACCAACATCTAGAGGTAAAACCCAACATCTAGTGGTAAAGCCCAACGTCTGGAGGTAAAGCCCAGATTCTAGAGGGAAGCCAAAAATCCAGATGGAAAACCCAAAATCTAGAGGTAAAGCCCAACATCTACAGGCAAATCCAGATATCTAGGGGTAAAGCCCAATATCTAGAGGAAAAGCCAAATATATAGATATAAACCCAAAAATCTAGAGGTAAAGCCCAATATCTAGACGTAAAGCCCAAAAACTAGATGAAAAGCACAACTTCTAGATCTAAAGCCCAACATCTAGAGGTAAAGACCAATATCTAGAGGTAAAACCCAACATCTAGAGGTAAAGCCAGATATCTAGAGGTAAAGCCCAACGTCTGGAGGTAAAGCCCATCATCTAGTCCTACAGCCCAATGTCTGCAGGTAAAGCCCAACTTACAGAGGTGAAGGCAAACATCTAGATGTAAAACCCCAAATCTAGCGGTAAAGCCCAACATCTAGAGGAAAAGCCAAATATATATATATTTAAAACCAAAAATCTAGAGGTAAAGCCCAACATCTAGAGGTAAAGCCAGATATCTAGAGGTAAAGCCCAGCTTCTAGATCTAAAGCCCAAAATCTAGATGTAAAGCCCAAATTCTAGATCTAACACCCAAAATCTAGAGGTAAAGACCAATATCTAGAGGTAAAACCCAACATCTAGAGGTAAAGCCAGATATCTAGAGGTAAAGCCCAACATCTAGAGGAAAAGCAAAATATATAGATTTCAAACCCAAATTCTAGAGTTAAATCCCAACATCTACAGGTAAAGCCCAAAGTCTAGATGTAAAGCCCCAAATTCCAGATTTAAAGTCAAAAATCTAAATGTAAATACCAATACCTAGAGGTAGAGCCCAAAATGTAGAGGTAAAGCCCAACATCTAGAGGGAAAGCCCAGAATCTAGATGTAAAGCCTAACATCTAGAGGTGAATTCCAAAATCAAGTGTTAAGGCCTGACATCTACAGTTAAATCCAACCATATAGATATAACCCCCAACTTCTAGAGGTAAGGCCCAAAATCTAGAGGTAAAGCCCAACAGCTAGAGTTAAAGCCGAACGTCTTGAGGTAAAGCCCAAAGTCTAGAGTTAAAGCCCAACTTCTAGAGGTAAAGCCCAACATCTAGACGTATAGCCAGATATCTGACGGTAAAGCCCAACATCTAGAGGAAAAGCCAAATATATAGATTTAAAACCCAAAATTTAGAGATAAAGCCGAACATCTAAATGTAAAGCAAAACATCTAGATGTAATCCAAACATCTAGAGGTAAAGCCTAACATCTAGAGGTGAAGCACAACATATAGAGGTATAACCCAACATCTAGAGATAAAGACCAACATCTAAATGTAAAGCAAAACATCTAGATGTAAAACCCTACATCTAGAGGTAAAGTCCAATATCTAGACCTAAAGACCAACATCTAGAGGTAAAACCCAACATCTAGTGGTAAAGCCCAACGTCTGGAGGTAAAGACCAGATTCTAGAGGGAAGCCAAAAATCCAGATGGAAAACCCAAAATCTAGAGGTAAAGCCCAACAGCTAGAGTTAAAGCCGAACGTCTTGAGGTAAAGCCCAAATTCTAGAATTAAAGCCCAACTTCTAGAAGTAAAGCCCAACATCTAGACGTAAAGGCAGATATCTAGACGTAAAGCCCAAAATCTAGATGAAAATCCCAACTTCTAGATCTAAAGCCCAACATCTAGAGGTAAAGACCAATATCTAGAGGTAAAACCCAACATCTACAGGTAAAGCCAGATATCTAGAGGTAAAGCCCAACGTCTGGAGGTAAAGCCCATCATCTAGTCCTACAGCCCAATGTCTGCAGGTAAAGCCCAACTTACAGAGGTGAAGGCAAACATCCAAATGTAAAACCCAAAATCTAGAGGTAAAGCCCAACATCTAGAGGAAAAGCCAAATATATAGATTTAAAACCCAAAATCTAGAGGTAAAGCCCAATATCTAGACGTAAAGCCAGATATCTAGAGGTAAAGCCCAACTTCTAGATCTAAAGCCCAAAATCTAGATGTAAAGCCCAAATTCTAGATCTAACACCCAAAATCTAGAGGTAAAGACCAATATCTAGAGGTAAAACCCAACATCTAGAGGTAAAGCCAGATATCTAGAGGTAAAGCCCAACATCTAGAGGAAAAGCAGAGATATAGATTTCAAACCCAAATTCTAGAGTTCAATCCCAACATCTAGAGGTAAAGCCCAACTTCCAGAGTTAAAGTCCAAAATCTAGAGGTAAACACCAATACCTAGAGTTAGAGCCCAAAATCTAGAGATAAAGCCCAACATCTAGAGATAAAGCCAGATATATAGATTTAAAATCCAAAATCTGGAGGTAAAGCCCAACATCTAGAGGTAAAGCCCCAAATCTAGATGTAAAGCCCAATTGCTAGATCTAAAGCCAAATACTCTAGAGGTAACGCCCAAAATGTAGAGGTAAAGACTAAGATCTAGAGGTGAATTCCAATATCTAGTGTTAAAGCCCGACACCTACAGTTAAAGCCAAACATCTAGATGTAAAACCCAACTTCTAGAGGTAAAGCCGAATATCTAGAGTTAAAGCGCATCCTTTAGAGTAAAGCCCAAAATCTAGAGTTAAAGCCCAACATCTAGAGGGAAAGCCCAGAATCTAGATGTAAAGCCTAACATCTAGAGGTGAATTCCAAAATCAAGTGTTAAGGCCTGACATCTACAGTTAAATCCAACCATATAGATATAACCCCCAACTTCTAGAGGTAAGGCCCAAAATACAGAGGTAAAGCCCAACAGCTAGAGTTAAAGCCGAACGTCTTGAGGTAAAGCCCAAAGTCTAGAGTTAAAGCCCAACTTCTAGAGGTAAAGCCCAACTTCCAGAGTTAAAGTCCAAAATCTAGATGTAAACACCAATACCTAGAGTTAGAGCCCAACATCTAGAGATATGCCAAATATATAGATTTAAAACCCAAAATCTAGAGATAAAGCCGAACATCTAAATGTAAAGCAAAACATCTAGATGTAATCCAAACATCTAGAGGTAAAGCCTAACATCTAGAGGTGAAGCACAACATATAGAGGTATAACCCAACATCTAGATATAAAGACCAACATCTAAATGTAAAGCAAAACATCTAGATGTAAAACCATACATCTAGAGGTAAAGTCCAATATCTAGACCTAAAGACCAACATGTAGAGGTAAAACCCAACATATAGTGGTAAAGCCCAACGTCTGGAGGTAAAGCCCAGATTCTAGAGAGAAGCCAAAAATCCAGATGGAAAACCCAAAATCTAGAGGTAAAGCCCAACATCTACAGGTAAATCCAGATATCTAGGGGTAAAGCCCAACATCTAGAGGAAAAGCCAAATATATCGATATAAAACCCAAAATCTAGAGGTAAAGCCCAATATCTAGACGTAAAGCCCAAAATCTAGATGTAAAGCACAACTTCTAGATCTAAAGCCCAACATCTAGAGGTAAAGACCAATATCTAGAGTTAAAACCCAAAATCTAGAGGTAAAGCCAGATATCTAGAGGTAAAGCCCAACGTCTGGAGGTAAAGCCCATCATCTAGTCCTACAGCCCAATGTCTGCAGGTAAAGCCCAACTTACCGAGGTGAAGGCAAACATCTAGATGTAAAACCCCAGATCTAGAGGTAAAGCCCAACATCTAGAGGAAAAGCCAAATATAGATATATTTAAAACCCAAAATCTAGAGGTAAAGCCCAACATCTAGAGGTAAAGCCAGATATCTAGGGGTAAAGGCCAACATCTAGAGGAAAAGCCAAATATATAGATTTAAAACCCAAATTCTAGAGTTAAATCCCAACATCTAGGGGTAAACCCCAACTTCCAGAGTTAAAGTCCAAAATCTACAGGTAAACACCAATACCTAGATTTAGAGCCCAAAATCTAGAGATATGCCAAATATATAGATTAAAAACCCAAAATCTAGAGATAAAGCCGAACGTCTAAATGTAAAGCAAAACATCTAGATGTAATCCAAACATCTAGAGGTAAAGCCTAACATCTAGAGGTGAAGCACAACATATAGAGGTATAACCCAACATCTAGAGATAAAGACCAACATCTAAATGTAAAGCAAAACATCTAGATGTAAAACCCTACATCTAGAGGTAAAGTCCAATATCTAGACCTAAAGACCAACATCTAGAGGTAAAGCCCAACGTCTGGATGTAAAGCCCAGATTCTAGAGGGAAGCCAAAAATCCAGATGGAAAACTCAAAATCTAGAGGTAAAGCCCAACATCTACAGGTAAATCCAGATATCTAGGGGTAAAGCCCAACATCTAGAGGAAAAGACAAATATATAGATATAAACCCCAAAATCTAGAGGTAAAGCCCAATATCTAGACTTAAAGATCAAAATCTAGATATAAAGCCCAACTTCTAGATCTAAAGCCCAAAATATAGATGTAAAGCCTAACTTCTAAATCTAAAGCCCAACATCTAGAGGTAAAGCCCAATATTTAGAGTTTAAGCGCATCATTTAGAGGTAAAGCCCAAAATCTAGAGGTAAATCCCAACATCTAGAGGTAAAGCCAGATATCAAGAGGTAAAGCCCAACGTCTGGAGGTAAAGCCCATCATCTAGTCCTACAGCCCAATGTCTGCAGGTAAAGCCCAACTTACAGAGGTGAAGGCAAACATCCAAATGTAAAACCCAAAATCTAGAGGAAAAGCCAAATATATAGATTTAAAACCCAAAATCTAGAGGTAAAGCCCAATATCTAGACGTAAAGCCCAAAATCTAGATGTAAAGCCCAACTTCTTGATCTAAAGCCCAAAATCTAGATGTAAAGCCCAATTTCTAGATCTAACGCCCAAAATCTAGAGGTAAAGACCAATATGTAGAGGTAAAACCCAACATCTAGAGGTAAAGCCAGATATCTAGAGGTAAAGCCCAACATCTAGAGGAAAAGCAAAATATATAGATTTCAAACCCAAATTCTAGAGTTAAATCCCAACATCTAGAGGTTAAGCCCAACTTCCAGAGTTAAAGTCCAAAATCTAGAGGTTTAACACCAATACCTAGAGTTAGAGCCCAATATCTAGAGATGAAGCCCAACATCTAGAGATAAAGCCAGATATATAGATTTAAAATCCAAAATCTGGAGGTAAAGCCCAACATCTAGAGCTAAAGCCCCAAATCTAGATGTAAAGCCCAATTGCTAGATCTAAAGCCAAATACTCTAGAGGTAAAGCCCAACATGTAGAGGTAAAGACTAAGATCTAGAGGTGAATTCCAATATCTAGTGTTAAAGCCCGACACCTACAGTTAAAGCCAAACATCTAGATGTAAAACCCAACTTCTAGAGGTAAAGCCGAATATCTAGAGTTAAAGCGCATCCTTTAGAGTAAAGCCCAAAATCTAGAGATAAAGCCCAACATCTAGAGGGAAAGCCCAGAATCTAGATGTAAAGCCTAACATCTAGAGGTGAATTCCAAAATCAAGTGTTAAGGCCTGACATCTACAGTTAAATCCAACCATATAGATATAACCCCCAACTTCTAGAGGTAAGGCCCAAAATCTAGAGGTAAAGCCCAACAGCTAGAGTTAAAGCCGAACGTCTTGAGGTAAAGCCCAACTTCTAGAGGTAAAGCCCAACTTCTAGAGGTAAAGCCCAACATCTAGACGTAAAGCCAGATATCTGACGGTAAAGCCCAACATCTAGAGGAAAAACAAAATATATAGATTTAAAACCCAAAAACTAGAGATAAATCCGAACATCTAAATGTAAAGCAAAACATCTAGATGTAAAACCCTACATCTAGAGGTAAAGTCCAATATCTAGACCTAAAGACCAACATCTAGAGGTATAACCCAACATCTAGTGGTAAAGCCCAACGTCTGGAGGTAAAGCCCAGATTCTAGAGGGAAGCCAAACATCCAGATGGAAAACCCAAAATCTAGAGGTAAAGCCCAACAGCTAGAGTTAAATCCGAACGTCTTGAGGTAAAGCCCAAAGTCTAGAGTTAAAGCCCAACTTCTAGAGGTAAAGCCCAACATCTAGACGTAAAGCCAGATATCTAGACGTAAAGCCCAAAATCTAGATGAAAATCCCAACTTCTAGATCTAAAGCCCAACATCTAGAGGTAAAGACCAATATCTAGAGGTAAAACCCAACATCTACAGGTAAAGCCAGATATCTAGAGGTAAAGCCCAACATCTAGAGGAAAAGCAAAATATATGGATTTCAAACCCAAATTCTAGAGTTAAATCCCAACATCTAAAGGTAAAGCCCAACTTCCAGAGTTAAAGTCCAAAATCTAGAAGTAAACACCAATACCTAGAGTTAGAGCCCAAAATCTAGAGATATGCCAAATATATAGATTTAAAACCGAAAATCTAGAGATAAAGCTGAACGTCTAAATGTAAAGCAAAACATCTAGATGTAATCCAAACATCTAGAGGTAAAGCCTAACATCTAGAGGTGAAGCACAATATATAGATGTATAACCCAACATCTAGAGATAAAGACCAACATCTAAATGTAAAGCAAAACATCTAGATGTAAAACCCTACATCTAGAGGTAAAGTCCAATATCTAGACCTAAAGACCAACATCTAGAGGTAAAACCCAACTTCTATTGGTAAAGCCCAACGTCTGGGGGTAAAGCCCAGATTCAAGAGAGAAGCCAAAAATCCAGATGGAAATCCCAAAATCTAGAGGTAAAGCCCAACATCTAGAGGAAAAGCCAAATATATAGATATAAAACCCAAAATCTAGAGGTAAAGCCCAATATCTAGATGTAAAGCCCAAAATCTAGATGAAAAGCACAACTTCTAGATCTAAAGCCCAACATCTAGAGGTATAGACCAATATCTAGAGGTAAAACCCAACATCTAGAGGTAAAGCCAGATATCTAGAGGTAAAGCCCAACGTCTGGAGGTAAAGCTCATCATCTAGTCCTACAGCCCAATGTCTGCAGGTAAAGCCCAACTTACAGAGGTGAAGGCAAACATCTAGATGTAAACCCCAAATCTAGAGGTAAAGCCCAACATCTAGAGGAAAAGCCAAATATATATATATTTAAAACCCAAAATCTAGAGGTAAAGCCCAACATTTAGAGGTAAAGCCAGATATCTAGGGGTAAAGCCCAACGTCTGGAGGTAAAGCCCATCATCTAGTCCTACAGCCCAATGTCTGCAGGTAAAGCCCAACTTACAGAGGTGAAGGCAAACATCTAGATGTAAAACCCAAAATCTAGAGGTAAAGCCCAACATCTAGAGGAAAAGCCAAATATATATATATTTAATACCCAAAACCTAGAGGTAAAGCCCAACATCTAGAGGTAAAGCCAGATATCTAGGGGTAAAGCCCAACATCTAGAGGAAAAGCCAAATATATAGAGTTAAAACACAAAATCTAGAGGTAAAGCCCAATATCTAAAAGTAAAGCACAAAATCTAGATGTAAAGCCCAGCTTCTAGATCTAAAGCCCAAAATCTAGATGTAAAGCCTAACATCTAGAGGTGAATTCCAAAATCAAGTGTTAAGGCCTGACATCTACAGTTAAATCCAACCATATAGATATAACCCCCAACTTCTAGAGGTAAGGCCCAAAATCTAGAGGTAAAGTCCAACAGCTAGAGTTAAAGCCGAACGTCTTGAGGTAAAGCCCAAAGTCTAGAGTTAAAGCCCAACTTCTAGAGGTAAAGCCCAACTTCCAGAGTTAAAATCCAAAATCTAGAGGTAAACACCAATACCTAGAGTTAGAGCCCAACATCTAGAGATATGCCAAATATATAGATTTAAAACCCAAAATCTAGAGATAAAGCCGAACATCTAAATGTAAAGCAAAACATCTAGATGTAATCCAAACATCTAGAGGTAAAGCCTAACATCTAGAGGTGAAGCACAACATATAGAGGTATAACCCAACATCTAGAGATAAAGACCAACATCTAAATGTAAAGCAAAACATCTAGATGTAAAACCCTACATCTAGAGGTAAAGTCCAATATCTAGATCTAAAGACCAACATCTAGAGGTAAAACCCAACATCTAGTGGTAAAGCCCAAGGTCTGGAGGTAAAGCCCAGATTCTAGAGAGAAGCCAAAAATCCAGATGGAAAACCTAAAATCTAGAGGTAAAGCCCAACATCTACAGGTAAATCCAGATATCTAGGGGTAAAGACCAACATCTAGAGGAAAAGCCAAATATATAGATATAAAACCCAAAATCTAGAGGTAAAGCCCAATATCTAGACGTAAAGCCCAAAATCTAGATGAAAAGCACAACTTCTAGATCGAAAGCCCAACATCTAGAGGTAAAGACCAATATCTAGAGGTAAAACCCAACATCTAGAGGTAAAGCCAGATATCTAGAGGTAAAGCCCAACATCTAGAGGAAAAGCAAAATATATAGATTTCAAACCCAAATTCTAGAGTTCAATCCCAACATCTAGAGTTAAATCCCAAAGTCTAGATGTAAAGCTCAACTTCTAGAGGTAAAGCCCATCATCTAGTCCTACAGCCTAATGGCTGCAGGTAAAGCCCAAGTTACAGAGGTGGAGGTAAACATCAGGATGTAAAACCCAAAATCTAGAGGTAAAGCCCAATATCTAGACCTAAAGCCCAATATCTAGACGTAAAGCCCAAAATCTAGATGTAAAGCCCAACTTCTAGATCTAAAGCCGAAAATATAGTTGTAAAGCCCAACTTCTAAATCTAAAGCCCAACATCTGGAGGAAAAGCCCAATATTTAGAGTTTAAGCGCATCATTTAGAGGTAAAGCCAGATATCTAGACTTAAAGCCCAACGTCTGGAGGTAAAGCCCATCACCTAGTCCTACAGCCCAATGTCTGCAGGTAAAGCCCACTTACAGAGGTGAAGGCAAACATCTAGATGTAAAACCCCAAATCTAGATGTAAAGCCCAACATCTAGAGGAAAAGCCAAATATATATAGATTTAAAACCCAAAACCTAGAGTAAAGCTCAATATCTAGACGTAAAGCCCAAAATCTAGATGTAAAGCCCAAATTCTAGATCTAACGCCCAAAATTTAGATGTAAAGCCCAAATTCTTGGTCTAACACCCAAAATCTAGAGGTAAAGACCAATATCTAGAGGTAAAACCCAACATCTAGAGGTAAAGCCAGATATCTAGAGGTAAAGCCCAACATCTAGAGGAAAAGCAAAATATATAGATTTCAAACCCAAATTCTAGAGTTAAATCCCAACATCTAGGGGTAAACCCCAACTTCCAGAGTTAAAGTCCAAAAACTAGAGGTAAACACCAATACCTAGAGTTAGAGCCCAACATCTAGAGATATGCCAAATACATAGATTTAAAACCCAAAATCTAGAGATAAAGCCGAACATCTAAATGTAAAGCAAAACATCTAGATGTAATCCAAACATCTAGAGGTAAAGCCTAACATCTACAGGTAAATCCAGATATCTAGGGGTAAAGCCCAACATCTAGAGGAAAAGCCAAATATATAGATATAAAACCCAAAATCTAGAGGTAAAGCCCAATAACTAGACGTAAAGATCAAAATCTAGATGTAAAGCCCAACTTCTAGATCTAAAGCCCAAAATATAGATGTAAATCCCAACTTCTAAATCTAAAGCCCAACATCTAGAGGTAAAGCCCAATATTTAGAGTTTAAGCGCATCATTTAGAGGTAAAGCCCAAAATCTAGATGTAAAGCTCAACTTCTAGAGGTAAAGCCCATCATCTAGTCCTACAGCCTAATGGCTGCAGGTAAAGCCCAAGTTACAGAGGTGGAGGTAAACATCAGGATGTAAAACCCAAAATCTAGAGGTAAAGCCCAATATCTAGACCTAAAGCCCAATATCTAGACGTAAAGCCCAAAATCTAGATGTAAAGCCCAACTTCTAGATCTAAAGCCGAAAATATAGTTGTAAAGCCCAACTTCTAAATCTAAAGCCCAACATCTGGAGGAAAAGCCCAATATTTAGAGTTTAAGCGCATCATTTAGAGGTAAAGCCAGATATCTAGAGGTAAAGCCCAACGTCTGGAGGTAAAGCCCATCACCTAGTCCTACAGCCCAATGTCTGCAGGTAAAGCCCAACTTACAGAGGTGAAGGCAAACATCTAGATGTAAAACCCCAAATCTAGATGTAAAGCCCAACATCTAGAGGAAAAGCCAAATATATATAGATTTAAAACCCAAAACCTAGAGTAAAGCCCAATATCTAGACGTAAAGCCCAAAATCTAGATGTAAAGCCCAAATTCTAGATCTAACGCCCAAAATCTAGATGTAAAGCCCAAATTCTTGGTCTAACACCCAAAATCTAGAGGTAAAGACCAATATCTAGAGGTAAAACCCAACATCTAGAGGTAAAGCCAGATATCTAGAGGTAAAGCCCAACATCTAGAGGAAAAGCCAAATATATATATATTTAAAATTCAAAATCTAGAGGTAAAGCCCAACATTTAGATGTAAAGCCAGATATCTAGGGGTAAAGCCCAAAGTCTGGAGGTAAAGCCCATCATCTAGTCCTACAGCCCAATGTCTGCAGGTAAAGCCCAACTTACAGAGGTGAAGGCAAACATCTGGATGTAAAACCCAAAATCTAGAGGTAAAGCCCAACATCTAGAGGAAAAGCCAAATATATAGAGTTAAAACACAAAATCTAGAGGTAAAGCCCAATATCTAGGCGTAAAGCACAAAATCTAGATGTAAAGCCCAGCTTCTAGATCTAAAGCCCAAAATCTAGATATAAAGCCTAACATCTAGAGGTGAATTCCAAAATCAAGTGTTAAGGCCTGACATCTACAGTTAAATCCAACCATATAGATATAACCCCCAACTTCTAGAGGTAAGGCCCAAAATACAGAGGTAAAGCCCAACAGCTAGAGTTAAAGCCGAACGTCTTGAGGTAAAGCCCAAAGTCTAGAGTTAAAGCCCAACTTCTAGAGGTAAAGCCCAACTTCCAGACTTAAAGTCCAAAATCCAGAGGTAAACATCAATACCTAGAGTTAGAGCCCAACATCTAGAGATATGCCAAATATATACATTTAAAACCCAAAATCTAGAGATAAAGCCGAACATCTAAATGTAAAGCAAAACATCTAGATGTAATCCAAATATCTAGAGGTAAAGCCTAACATCTAGAGGTGAAGCACAACATATAGAGGTATAACCCAACATCTAGAGATAAAGACCAACATCTAAATGTAAAGCAAAACATCTAGATGTAAAACCCTACATCTAGAGGTAAAGTCCAATACCTAGACCTAAAGACCAACATCTAGAGGTAAAACCCAACATCTAGTGGTAAAGCCCAACGTCTGGAGGTAAAGCCCAGATTCTAGAGAGAAGCCAAAAATCCAGATGGAAAACCCAAAATCTAGAGGTAAAGCCCAACATCTACAAATAAATCCAGATATCTAGGGGTAAAGCCCAACATCTAGAGGTAAAGCCCAATATTTAGAGTTTAAGCGCATCATTTAGAGGTAAAGCCCAAAATCTAGATGTAAAGCTCAACTTCTAGAGGTAAAGCCCATCATCTAGTCCTACAGCCTAATGGCTGCAGGTAAAGCCCAGCTTACAGAGGTGAAGGCAAACATCAGGATGTAAAACCCAAAATCTAGAGGTAAAGCCCAACATCTAGAGGAAAAGCCAAATATATAGATTTAAAACCCAAAATCTAGAGGTAAAGCCCAATATCTAGACCTAAAGCCCAATATCTAGACGTAAAGCCCAAAATCTAGATGAAAAGCACAACTTCTAGATCTGAAGCCCAACATCTAGAGGTAAAGACCAATAGCTAGAGGTAAAACCCAACATCTAGAGGTAAAGCCAGATATCTAGAGGTAAAGCCCAACATCTGGAGGTAAAGCCCATCATCTAGTCCTACAGCCCAATGTCTGCAGGTAAAGCCCAACTTACAGAGGTGAAGGCAAACATCTAGATGTAAAACACCAAATCTAGAGGTAAAGCCCAACATCTAGAGGAAAAGCCAAATATATATATATTTAAAACCCAAAATCTAGAGGTAAAGCCCAACATCTAGAGGAAAAGCCAAATATATAGAGTTAAAACCCAAAATCTAGAGGTAAAGCCCAATATCTAGACGTAAAGCCCAAAATCTAGATGTAAAGCCCAGCTTCTAGATCTAAAGCCCAAAATCTAGATGTAAAGCCCAAATTCTAGATCTAACGCCCAAAATCTAGAGGTAAAGACCAATAGCTAGAGGTAAAACCCAACATCTAGAGGTAAAGCCAGATATCTAGAGGTAAAGCCCAACATCTAGAGGAAAAGCAAAATATATAGATTTCAAACCCAAATTCTAGAGTTAAATCCCAACATCTAGGGGTAAACCCCAACTTCCAGAGTTAAAGTCCAAAATTTAGAGGTAAACACCAATACCTAGAGTTAGAGCCCAACATCTAGAGATATGCCAAATATATAGATTTAAAACCCAAAATCTAGAGATAAAGCTGAACGTCTAAATGTAAAGCAAAACATCTAGATGTAATCCAAACATCTAGAGGTAAAGCCTAACATCTAGAGGTGAAGCACAACATATAGAGGTATAACCCAACATCTAGAGATAAAGACCAACATCTAAATGTAAAGCAAAACATCTAGATGTAAAACCCTACATCTAGAGGTAAAGTCCAATATCTAGACCTAAAGACCAACATCTAGAGGTAAAACCCAACATCTAGTGGTAAAGCCCAACGTCTGGAGGTAAAGCCCAGATTCTAGAGAGAAGCCAAAAATCCAGATGGAAAACCCAAAATCTGGAGGTAAAGCCCAACATCTACAGGTAAATCCAGATATCTAGGGGTAAAGCCCAACATCTAGAGGAAAAGCCAAATATATAGATATAAAACCCAAAATCTAGAGGTAAAGCCCAATATCTAGACGTAAAGCCCAAAATCTAGATGAAAAGCACAACTTCTAGATCTAAAGCCCAACATCTAGAGGTAAAGACCAATATCTAGAGGTAAAACCCAACATCTAGAGGTAAAGCCAGATATTTAGAGGTAAAGCCCAATGTCTGGAGGTAAAGCTCATCATCTAGTCCTACAGCCCAATGTCTGCAGGTAAAGCCCAACTTACAGAGGTGAAGGCAAACATCTAGATGTAAACCCCCAAATCTAGAGGTAAAGCCCAACATCTAGAGGAAAAGCCAAATATATATATATTTAAAACCCAAAATCTAGAGGTAAAGCCCAACATTTAGAGGTAAAGCCAGATATCTAGGGGTAAAGCCCAACGTCTGGAGGTAAAGCCCATCATCTAGTCCTACAGCCCAATGTCTGCAGGTAAAGCCCAACTTACAGAGGTGAAGGCAAACATCTAGATGTAAAACCCAAAATCTAGAGGTAAAGCCCAACATCTAGAGGAAAAGCCAAATATATATATATTTAATACCCAAAACCTAGAGGTAAAGCCCAACATCTAGAGGTAAAGCCAGATATCTAGGGGTAAAGCCCAACATCTAGAGGAAAAGCCAAATATATAGAGTTAAAACACAAAATCTAGAGGTAAAGCCCAATATCTAGACGTAAAGCACAAAATCTAGATGTAAAGCCCAGCTTCTAGATCTAAAGCCCAAAATCTAGATGTAAAGCCTAACATCTAGAGGTGAATTCCAAAATCAAGTGTTAAGGCCTGACATCTACAGTTAAATCCAACCATATAGATATAACCCCCAACTTCTAGAGGTAAGGCCCAAAATACAGAGGTAAAGCCCAACAGCTAGAGTTAAAGCCGAACGTCTTGAGGTAAAGCCCAAAGTCTAGAGTTAAAGCCCAACTTCTAGAGGTAAAGCCCAACTTCCAGACTTAAAGTCCAAAATCTAGAGGTAAACACCAATACCTAGAGTTAGAGCCCAACATCTAGAGATATGCCAAATATATAGATTTAAAACCCAAAATCTAGAGATAAAGCCGAACATCTAAATGTAAAGCAAAACATCTAGATGTAATCCAAACATCTAGAGGTAAAGCCTAACATCTAGAGGTGAAGCACAACATATAGAGGTATAACCCAACATCTAGAGATAAAGACCAACATCTAAATGTAAAGCAAAACATCTAGAAATAAAACCCTACATCTAGAGGTAAAGTCCAATATCTAGACCTAAAGACCAACATCTAGAGGTAAAACCCAACATCTAGTGGTAAAGCCCAACGTCTGGAGGTAAAGCCCAGATTCTAGAGAGAAGCCAAATATCGAGATGGAAAACCCAAAATCTAGAGGAAAAGCCAAATATATAGATTTAAAACCCAAAATCTAGAGGTAAAGCCCAATATCTAGACCTAAAGCACAAAATCTAGATGTAAAACCCAACTTCTAGATCTAAAGCCCAAATTCTAGATCTAACAGCCAAAATCTAGAGGTAAAGACCAATATCTAGAGGTAAAACCCAACATCTAGAGGTAAAGCCAGATATCTAGAGGTAAAGCCCAACATCTAGAGGAAAAGCAAAATATATGGATTTCAAACCCAAATTCTAGAGTTCAATCCCAACATCTAGAGCTAAAGCCCAACTTCCAGAGTTAAAGTCCAAAGTCTAGAGGTAAACACCAATACCTAGAGTTAGAGCCCAAAATCTAGAGATAAAGCCCAACATCTAGAGATAAAGCCAGATATATAGATTTAAAATCCACAATCTGGAGGTAAAGCCCAACATCTAGAGCTAAAGCCCCAAATCTAGATGTAAAGCCCAATTGCTAGATCGAAAGCCAAATACTCTAGAGGTAAAGCCCAACATGTAGAGGTAAAGACTAAGATCTAGAGGTGAATTCCAATATCTAGTGTTAAAGCCCGACACCTACAGTTAAAGCCAAACATCTAGATGTACAACCCAACTTCTAGAGGTAAAGCCCAATATCTAGAGTTAAAGCGCATCCTTTCGAGTAAAGCCCAAAATCTAGAGTTAAAGCCCAAAATCTAGAGTTAAAGCCCAACATCTAGAGGGAAAGCCCAGAATCTAGATGTAAAGCCTAACATCTAGAGGTGAATTCCAAAATCAAGTGTTAAGGCCTGACATCTACAGTTAAATCCAACCATATAGATATAACCCCCAACTTCTAGAGGTAAGGCCCAAAATCTAGAGGTAAAGTCCAACAGCTAGAGTTAAAGCCGAACGTCTTGAGGTAAAGCCCAAAGTCTAGAGTTAAAGCCCAACTTCTAGAGGTAAAGCCCAACTTCCAGAGTTAAAGTCCAAAATCTAGAGGTAAACACCAATACCTAGAGTTAGAGCCCAACATCTAGAGATATGCCAAATATATAGATTTAAAACCCAAAATCTAGAGATAAAGCCGAACATCTAAATGTAAAGCAAAACATCTAGATGTAATCCAAACATCTAGAGGTAAAGCCTAACATCTAGAGGTGAAGCACAACATATAGAGGTATAACCCAACATCTAGAGATAAAGACCAACATCTAAATGTAAAGCAAAACATCTAGATGTAAAACCCTACATCTAGAGGTAAAGTCCAATATCTAGACCTAAAGACCAACATCTAGAGGTAAAACCCAACATCTAGTGGTAAAGCCCAACGTCTGGAGGTAAAGCCCAGATTCTAGAGAGAAGCCAAAAATCCAGATGGAAAACCTAAAATCTAGAGGTAAAGCCCAACATCTACAGGTAAATCCAGATATCTAGGGGTAAAGCCCAACATCTAGAGGAAAAGCCAAATATATAGATATAAAACCCAAAATCTAGAGGTAAAGCCCAATATCTAGACGTAAAGCCCAAAATCTAGATGAAAAGCACAACTTCTAGATCGAAAGCCCAACATCTAGAGGTAAAGACCAATATCTAGAGGTAAAACAAAACATCTAGAGGTAAAGCCAGATATCTAGAGGTAAAGCCCAACATATAGATGAAAAGCAAAATATATAGATTTCAAACGCAAATTCTAGAGTTAAATCCCAACATCTAGAGGTAAATCCCAAAGTCTAGATGTAAAGCTCAACTTCCAGATTTAAAGTCAAAAATCTAAATGTAAATACCAATACCTAGAGGTAGAGCCCAAAATGTAGAGGTAAAGCCCAACATCTAGAGATAAAGCCAGATATATAGATCTAAACCCCAAAATCTAGAGGTGAAGCCCAACTTCTAGATCTAAAGCCGAAAATATAGTTGTAAAGCCCAACTTCTAAATCTAAAGCCCAACATCTGGAGGAAAAGCCCAATATTTAGAGTTTAAGCGCATCATTTAGAGGTAAAGCCAGATATCTAGAGGTAAAGCCCAACGTCTGGAGGTAAAGCCCATCATCTAGTCCTACAGCCCAATGTCTGCAGGTAAAGCCCAACTTACAGAGGTGAAGGCAAACATCTAGATGTAAAACCCCAAATCTAGATGTAAAGCCCAACATCTAGAGGAAAAGCCAAATATATATAGATTTAAAACCCAAAACCTAGAGGTAAAGCCCAATATCTAGACGTAAAGCCCAAAATCTAGATGTAAAGCCCAAATTCTAGTTCTAACGCCCAAAATCAAGATGTAAAGCCCAAATTCTTGGTCTAACACCCAAAATCTAGAGGTAAAGACCAATATCTAGAGGTAAAACCCAACATCTAGAGGTAAAGCCAGATATCTAGAGGTAAAGCCCAACATCTAGAGGTAAAGCCAGATATCTAGAGGTAAAGCCCAACATCTAGAGGAAAAGCAAAATATATAGATTTCAAACCCAAATTCTAGAGTTAAATCCCAACATCTAGATGTAAAGCCCAACTTCCAAAGTTAAAGTCCAAAATCTAGAGGTAAACACCAATACCTAGAGTTAGAGCCCAACATCTAGAGATATGCCAAAAATATAGATTTAAAACCCAAAATCTAGAGATAAAGCCGAACATCTAAATGTAAAGCAAAACATCTAGATGTAATCCAAACATCTAGAGGTAAAGCCTAACATCTACAGGTAAATCCAGATATCTAGGGGTAAAGCCCAACATCTAGAGGGAAAGCCAAATATATAGATATAAAACCCAAAATCTAGAGGTAAAGCCCAATATCTAGACGTAAAGATCAAAATCTAGATATAAATCCCAACTTCTAGATCTAAAGCCCAAAATATAGATGTAAATCCCAACTTCTAAATCTAAAGCCCAACATCTAGAGGTAAAGCCCAATATTTAGAGTTTAAGCGCATCATTTAGAGGTAAAGCCCAAAATCTAGATGTAAAGCTCAACTTCTAGAGGTAAAGCCCATCATCTAGTCCTACAGCCTAATGGCTACAGGTAAAGCCCAACTTACAGAGGTGAAGGCAAACATCTAGATGTAAAACCCCAAATCTAGAGGTAAACCCCATCATCTAGAGGAAAAGCCAAATATATAGATTTAAAACCCAAAATCTAGAGGTAAAGCCCAATATCTAGACCTAAAGCCCAATATCTAGACGTAAAGCACAAAATCTAGATGTAAAGCCCAGCTTCTAGATCTAAAGCCCAAAATCTAGATGTAAAGCCTAACATCTAGAGGTGAATTCCAAAATCAAGTGTTAAGGCCTGACATCTACAGTTAAATCCAACCATATAGATATAACCCCCAACTTCTAGAGGTAAGGCCCAAAATACAGAGGTAAAGCCCAACAGCTAGAGTTAAAGCCCAACTTCTAGAGGTAAAGCCCAACTTCCAGAGTTAAAGTCCAAAATCTAGAGGTAAACACCAATACCTAGAGTTAGAGCCCAACATCTAGAGATATGCCAAATATATAGATTTAAAACCCAAAATCTAGAGATAAAGCCGAACATCTAAATGTAAAGCAAAACATCTAGATGTAATCCAAACATCTAGAGGTAAAGCCTAACATCTAGAGGTGAAGCACAACATATAGAGGTATAACCCAACATCTAGAGATAAAGACCAACATCTAAATGTAAAGCAAAACATCTAGAAATAAAACCCTACATCTAGAGGTAAAGTCCAATATCTAGACCTAAAGACCAACATCTAGAGGTAAAACCCAACATCTAGTGGTAAAGCCCAACGTCTGGAGGTAAAGCCCAGATTCTAGAGAGAAGCCAAATATCCAGATGGAAAACCCAAAATCTAGAGGAAAAGCCAAATATATAGATTTAAAACCCAAAATCTAGAGGTAAAGCCCAATATCTAGACCTAAAGCACAAAATCTAGATGTAAAGCCCAACTTCTAGATCTAAAGCCCAAATTCTAGATCTAACAGCCAAAATGTAGAGGTAAAGCCCAATATCTAGACGTAAAGATCAAAATCTAGATATAAATCCCAACTTCTATATCTAAAGCCCAAAATATAGATGTAAATCCCAACTTCTAAATCTAAAGCCCAACATCTAGAGGTAAAGCCCAATATTTAGAGTTTAAGCGCACCATTTAGAGGTAAAGCCCAAAATCTAGATGTAAAGTTCAACTTCTAGAGGTAAAGCCCATCATCTAGTCCTACAGCCTAATGGCTGCAGGTAAAGCCCAGCTTACAGAGGTGAAGGCAAACATCAGGATGTAAAACCCAAAATCTAGAGGTAAAGCCCAACATCTAGAGGAAAAGCCAAATATATAGATTTAAAAACCAAAATCTAGAGGTAAAGCCCAATATCTAGACCTAAAGCCCAATATCTAGACGTAAAGCCCAAAATCTAGATGAAAAGCACAACTTCTAGATCTAAAGCCCAACATCTAGAGGTAAAGACCAATATCTAGAGGTAAAACCCAACATCTAGAGGTAAAGCCAGATATCTAGAGGTAAAGCCCAACGTCTGGAGGTAAAGCCCATCATCTAGTCCTACAGCCCAATGTCTGCAGGTAAAGCCCAACTTACAGAGGTGAAGGCAAACATCTAGATGTAAAACCACAAATCTAGAGGTAAAGCCCAACATCTAGAGGAAAAGCCAAATATATATATATTTAAAACCCAAAATCTAGAGGTAAAGCCCAACATCTAGAGGTAAAGCCAGATATCTAGAGGTAAAGCCCAACATCTAGAGGAAAAGCAAAATATATAGATTTCAAACCCAAATTCTAGAGTTAAATCCCAACATCTAGATGTAAAGCCCAACTTCCAAAGTTAAAGTCCAAAATCTAGAGGTAAACACCAATACCTAGTGTTAGAGCCCAAAATCTAGAGGTAAAGCCCAACATCTAGAAGAAAAGCCAAATATATAGATATAAAACCCAAAATCTAGAGGTAAAGCCCAATATCTAGACGTAAAGCCCAAAATCTAGATGAAAAGCACAACTTCTAGATCGAAAGCCCAACATCTAGATGTAAAGACCAATAGCTAGAGGTAAAACCCAACATCTAGAGGTAAAGCCAGATATCTAGAGGTAAAGCCCAACATCTGGAGGTAAAGCCCATCATCTAGTCCTACAGCCCAATGTCTGCAGGTAAAGCCCAACTTACAGAGGTGAAGGCAAACATCTAGATGTAAAACCCCAAATCTAGCGGTAAAGCCCAACATCTAGAGGAAAAGCCAAATATATAGATATAAAACCCAAAATCTAAAGGTAAAGCCCAATATCTAGACGTAAAGCCCAAAATCTAGATGAAAAGCACAACTTCTAGATCGAAAGCCCAACATCTAGAGGTAAAGACCAATATCTAGAGGTAAAACCCAACATCTAGAGGTAAAGCCAGATATCTAGAGGTAAAGCCCAACATCTAGAGGAAAAGCAAAATATATAGATTTCAAACCCAAATTCTAGAGTTAAATCCCAACATCTAGAGGTAAATCCCAAAGTCTAGATGTAAAGCTCAACTTCCAGATTTAAAGTCAAAAAATCTAAATGTAAATACCAATACCTAGAGGTAGAGCCCAAAATGTAGAGGTAAAGCCCAACATCTAGAGATAAAGCCAGATATATAGATCTAAACCCCAAAATCTAGAGGTGAAGCCCAACTTCTAGATCTAAAGCCGAAAATATAGTTGTAAAGCCCAACTTCTAAATCTAAAGCCCAACATCTGGAGGAAAAGCCCAATATTTAGAGTTTAAGCGCATCATTTAGAGGTAAAGCCAGATATCTAGAGGTAAAGCAAAACGTCTGGAGGTAAAGCCCATCATCTAGTCCTACAGCCTAATGGCTACAGGTAAAGCCCAACTTACAGAGGTGAAGGCAAACATCTAGATGTAAAACCCCAAATCTAGAGGTAAACCCCATCATCTAGAGGAAAAGCCAAATATATAGATTTAAAACCCAAAATCTAGAGGTAAAGCCCAATATCTAGACCTAAAGCCCAATATCTAGACGTAAAGCACAAAATCTAGATGTAAAGCCCAGCTTCTAGATCTAAAGCCCAAAATCTAGATGTAAAGCCTAACATCTAGAGGTGAATTCCAAAATCAAGTGTTAAGGCCTGACATCTACAGTTAAATCCAACCATATAGATATAACCCCCAACTTCTAGAGGTAAGGCCCAAAATACAGAGGTAAAGCCCAACAGCTAGAGTTAAAGCCCAACTTCTAGAGGTAAAGCCCAACTTCCAGAGTTAAAGTCCAAAATCTAGAGGTAAACACCAATACCTAGAGTTAGAGCCCAACATCTAGAGATATGCCAAATATATAGATTTAAAACCCAAAATCTAGAGATAAAGCTGAACATCTAAATGTAAAGCAAAACATCTAGATGTAATCCAAACATCTAGAGGTAAAGCCTAACATCTAGAGGTGAAGCACAACATATAGAGGTATAACCCAACATCTAGAGATAAAGACCAACATCTAAATGTAAAGCAAAACATCTAGAAATAAAACCCTACATCTAGAGGTAAAGTCCAATATCTAGACCTAAAGACCAACATCTAGAGGTAAAACCCAACATCTAGTGGTAAAGCCCAACGTCTGGAGGTAAAGCCCAGATTCTAGAGAGAAGCCAAATATCCAGATGGAAAACCCAAAATCTAGAGGAAAAGCCAAATATATAGATTTAAAACCCAAAATCTAGAGGTAAAGCCCAATATCTAGACCTAAAGCACAAAATCTAGATGTAAAGCCCAACTTCTAGATCTAAAGCCCAAATTCTAGATCTAACAGCCAAAATGTAGAGGTAAAGCCCAATATCTAGACGTAAAGATCAAAATCTAGATATAAATCCCAACTTCTATATCTAAAGCCCAAAATATAGATGTAAATCCCAACTTCTAAATCTAAAGCCCAACATCTAGAGGTAAAGCCCAATATTTAGAGTTTAAGCGCACCATTTAGAGGTAAAGCCCAAAATCTAGATGTAAAGTTCAACTTCTAGAGGTAAAGCCCATCATCTAGTCCTACAGCCTAATGGCTGCAGGTAAAGCACAGCTTACAGAGGTGAAGGCAAACATCAGGATGTAAAACCCAAAATCTAGAGGTAAAGCCCAACATCTAGAGGAAAAGCCAAATATATAGATTTAAAAACCAAAATCTAGAGGTAAAGCCCAATATCTAGACCTAAAGCCCAATATCTAGACGTAAAGCCCAAAATCTAGATGAAAAGCACAACTTCTAGATCGAAAGCCCAACATCTAGATGTAAAGACCAATAGCTAGAGGTAAAACCCAACATCTAGAGGTAAAGCCAGATATCTAGAGGTAAAGCCCAACATCTGGAGGTAAAGCCCATCATCTAGTCCTACAGCCCAATGTCTGCAGGTAAAGCCCAACTTACAGAGGTGAAGGCAAACATCTAGATGTAAAACCCCAAATCTAGCGGTAAAGCCCAACATCTAGAGGAAAAGCCAAATATATAGATATAAAACCCAAAATCTAAAGGTAAAGCCCAATATCTAGACGTAAAGCCCAAAATCTAGATGAAAAGCACAACTTCTAGATCGAAAGCCCAACATCTAGAGGTAAAGACCAATATCTAGAGGTAAAACCCAACATCTAGAGGTAAAGCCAGATATCTAGAGGTAAAGCCCAACATCTAGAGGAAAAGCAAAATATATAGATTTCAAACCCAAATTCTAGAGTTAAATCCCAACATCTAGAGGTAAATCCCAAAGTCTAGATGTAAAGCTCAACTTCCAGATTTAAAGTCAAAAAATCTAAATGTAAATACCAATACCTAGAGGTAGAGCCCAAAATGTAGAGGTAAAGCCCAACATCTAGAGATAAAGCCCAATATTTAGAGTTTAAGCGCATCATTTAGAGGTAAAGCCAGATAACTAGAGGTAAAGCCCATCATCTAGTCGTACAGCCAAATGTCTGCAGGTAAAGCCCAACTTACAGAGGTGAAGGCAAACATCTAGATGTAAAACCCAAAATCTAGAGGTAAAGCCCAACATCTAGAGGTAAAGACCAATATTTAGAGTTTAAGCGCATCATTTAGAGGTAAAGCCCAAAATCTAGATGTAAAGCCCAACTTCTAGAGGTAAAGCCCTTCATCTAGTCCTACAGCCCAATGTCTGCAGGTAAAGCCCAACTTACAGAGGTGAAGGCAAACATCTAGATGTAAAACCCAAAATCTAGAGGTAAAGCCCAACATCTAGAGGAAAAGCCAAATATATAGATTTAAAACCCAAAATCTAGATGTAAACCCCAACTTCTAGATCTAAAGCCCAAAATCTAGATATAAAGTCCAAATTCTAGATCTCACGCCCAAAATCTAGAGATAAAGACCAATATCTAGAAGTAAAACCCAACATCTAGAGGTAAAGCAGATATCTAGAGGTAAAGCCAAACATCTAGAAGAAAAGCCAAATATATAGATTTAAAACCCAAAATCTAGAGATAAAGCCGCACATCTAAATGTAAAGCAAAACATCTAGATGTAATCCAAACATCTAGAGGTAAAGCCTAACATCTAGAGGTGAAGGACAACATATAGATGTATAACCCAACATCTAGAGATAAAGACCAACATCTAAATGTAAAGCAAAACATCTAGATGTAAAACCCTACATCTAGAGGTAAAGTCCAATATCTAGACCTAAAGACCAACATCTAGAGGTAAAACCCAACATCTAGTGGTAAAGCCCAACGTCTGGAGGTAAAGCCCAGATTCTAGAGAGAAGCCAAAAATCCAGATGGAAAACCCAAAATCTAGAGGTAAAGCCCAACATCTACAGGTAAATCCAGATATCTAGGGGTAAAGCCCAACATCTAGAGGAAAAGCCAAATATATAGATATAAAACCCAAAATCTAGAGGTAAAGCCCAATATCTAGACGTAGAGCCCAAAATCTAGATGAAAAGCACAACTTCTAGATCTAAAGCCCAACATCTAGAGGTAAAGACCAATATCTAGAGGTAAAACCCAACATCTAGAGGTAAAGCCAGATATCTAGAGGTAAAGCCCAACGTCTGGAGGTAAAGCCCATCATCTAGTCCTACAACCGAATGTCTGCAGGTAAAGCCCAACTTACAGAGGTGAAGGCAAACATCTAGATGTAAAACCCCAAATCTAGAGGTAAAGACCAACATCTAGAGGAAAAGCCAAATATATATATATTTAAAACCCAAAACCTAGAGGTAAAGCCCAACATCTAGATGTAAAGCCAGATATCTAGGTGTAAAAGCCAACATCTAGAGGAAAAGTCAAATATATAGATTTAAAACCCAAAATCTAGAGGTAAAGCCCAATATCTAGACGTAAAGCCCAAAATCTAGATGTAAAGCCCATCTTCTAGATCTAAAGCCCAAAATCAAGATGTAAAGCCCAAATTCTAGATCTAACGCCCAAAATCTAGAGATAAAGACCAATATCTAGAGGTAAAACCCAACATCTAGAGGTAAAGCCAGATATCTAGAGGTAAAGCCCAACATCTAGAGGAAAAGCAAAATATATAGATTTCAAACCCAAATTCTAGAGTTAAATCCCAACATCTAGGGGTAAACCCCAACTTCCAGAGTTAAAGTCCAAAATCTAGAGGTAAACACCAATACCTAGAGTTAGAGCCCAAAATCTAGAGATATGCCAAATATATAGATTTAAAACCCAAAATCTAGAGATAAAGCCGAACATCTAAATGTAAAGCAAAACATCTAGATGTAATCCAAACATCTAGAGGTAAAGCCTAACATCTAGAGGTGAAGCACAACATATAGAGGTATAACCCAACATCTAGAGATAAAGACCAACATCTAAATGTAAAGCAAAACATCTAGATGTAAAACCCTACATCTAGAGGTAAAGTCCAATATCTAGACCTAAAGACCAACATCTAGAGGTAAAAACCAACATCTAGTGGTAAAGCCCAACGTCTGGAGGTAAAGCCCAGATTCTAGAGAGAAGCCAAATATCCAGATGGAAAACCCAAAATCTAGAGGTAAAGCCCAACATCTACAGGTAAATCCAGATATCTAGGGGTAAAGTCCAACATCAAGAGGAAAAGCCAAATATATACATATAAAACCTAAAACCTAGAGGTAAAGTCCAACATCTAGAGGTAAAGCCAGATATCTAGAGGTAAAGCCCAACATCTAGAGGAAAAGCAAAATATATAGATTTCAAACCCAAATTCTAGAGTTAAATCCCAACATCTAGAGGTAAATCCCAAAGTCTAGATGTAAAGCTCAACTTCCAGATTTAAAGTCAAAAAATCTAAATGTAAATACCAATACCTAGAGGTAGAGCCCAAAATGTAGAGGTAAAGCCCAACATCTAGAGATAAAGCCAGATATATAGATCTAAACCCCAAAATCTAGAGGTGAAGCCCAATATCTAGACGTAAAGCCCAAAATCTAGATGTAAAGCCCAACTTCTAGATCTAAAGCCCAAAATCTAGATGTAAAGCCCAACTTCTAAATCTAAAGCCCAACATCTAGAGGTAAAGCCCAATATTTAGAGTTTAAGCACATCATTTATAGGTAAAGCCCAAAATCTAGATGTAAAGCCCAACTTCTAGAGGTAAAGCCCATCATCTAGTCCTACAGCCCAATGTCTGCAGGTAAAGCCCAACTTACATAGGTGAAGGCAAACATCTAGATGTAAAACCCCAAATCTAGAGGTAAAGCCCAACATCTAGAGGAAAAGCCAAATATATATATATTTAAAACCCAAAACCTAGAGGTAAAGCCCAAGATCTAGATGTAAACCCCAACTTCTAGATCTAAAGCCCAACATCTAGATGTAAAGCCCAAATTCTAGATCTAACGCCCAAAATCTAGAGGTAAAGACCAATAGCTAGAGGTAAAACCCAACATCTAGAGGTAAAGCCAGATATCTAGAGGTAAAGCCCAACATCTAGAGGAAAAGCAAAATATATAGATTTCAAACCCAAATTCTAGAGTTAAATCCCAACATCTAGGGGTAAACCCCAACTTCCAGAGTTAAAGTCCAAAATCTAGAGGTAAACACCTATCCCTAGAGTTAGAGCCCAAAATCTAGAGATATGCCAAATATATAGATTTAAAACCCAAAATCTAGAGATAAAGCCGAAAGTCTAAATGTGAACCAAAACATCTAGATGTAATCCAAACATCTAGAGGTAAAGCCTAACATCTAGAGGTGAAGCACAACATATAGAGGTATAACCCAACATCTAGAGATAAAGACCAACATCTAAATGTAAAGCAAAACATCTAGATGTAAAACCCTACATCTAGAGGTAAAGTCCAATATCTAGACCTAAAGACCAACATCTAGAGGTAAAACCCAACATCTAGTGGTAAAACCCAACATCTAGTGGTAAAGCCCAACGTCTGGAGGTAAAGCCCAGATTCTAGAGAGAAGCCAAAAATCCAGATGGAAAACCCAAAATCTAGAGGTAAAGCCCAACATCTACAGGTAAATCCAGATATCTAGGTGTAAAGCCCAACATCTAGAGGAAAAGCCAAATATATAGATATAAAACCCAAAACCTAGAGGTAAAGCCCAATATCTAGACGTAAAGCCCAAAATCTAGATGAAAAGCACAACTTCTAGATCTAAAGCCCAACATCTAGTGGTAAAGACCAATAGCTAGAGGTAAAACCCAACATCTAGAGGTAAAGCCAGATATCTAGAGGAAAAGCCCAACGTCTGGAGGTAAAGCCCATCATCTAGCCCTACAGCCCAATGTCTGCAGGTAAAGCCCAACTTACAGAGGTGAAGGCAAACATCTAGATGTAAACCCCAAAATCTAGAGGTAAAGTCCAAAATCAGGAGGAAAAGCAAAATATATATATATTTAAAAACCAAAACCTAGAAGTAAAGCCCAACATCTAGAGGTAAAGCCAGATATCTAGGGGTAAAGCCCAACATCTAGAGGAAAAGCCAAATATATAGATTTAAAACCCAAAATCTAGAGGTAAAGCCCAATATCTAGACGTAAAGCCCAAAATCTAGATGTAAACCCCAACTTCTAGATCTAAAGCCCAAAATCTAGATGTAAAGCCCAAATTCTAGATCTAACGCCTAAAATCTAGAGATAAATACCAATATCTAGAAGTAAAACCCAACATCTAGAGGTAAAGCCGATATCTAGATGTAAAGCCCAACATCTAGAAGAAAGGCCAAATATATAGATTTAAAACCCAAAATCTAGAGATAAAGCCGAACATCTAAATGTAAAGCAAAACATCTAGATGTAATCCAAACATCTAGAGCTAAAGCCTAACATCTAGAGGTGATGCACAACATATAGAGGTATAACCCAACGTCTAGAGATAAAGACCAACATCTAAATGTAAAGCAAAACATCTAGATGTAAAACCCTACATCTAGAGGTAAAGTCCAATATCTAGACCTAAAGACCAACATCTAGAGGTAAAAACCAACATCTAGTGGTAAAGCCCAACGTCTGGAGGTAAAGCCCAGATTCTAGAGAGAAGCCAAAAATCCAGATGTAAAAGCGAAAATCTAGAGGTAAAGCCCAACATCTAGTCCTACAGCCTAATGGCTACAGGTAAAGCCCAACTTACAGAGGTGAAGGCAAACATCTAGATGTAAAACCCCAAATCTAGAGGTAAACCCCATCATCTAGAGGAAAAGCCAAATATATAGATTTAAAACCCAAAATCTAGAGGTAAAGCCCAATATCTAGACCTAAAGCCCAATATCTAGACGTAAAGCACAAAATCTAGATGTAAAGCCCAGCTTCTAGATCTAAAGCCCAAAATCTAGATGTAAAGCCTAACATCTAGAGGTGAATTCCAAAATCAAGTGTTAAGGCCTGACATCTACAGTTAAATCCAACCATATAGATATAACCCCCAACTTCTAGAGGTAAGGCCCAAAATACAGAGGTAAAGCCCAACAGCTAGAGTTAAAGCCCAACTTCTAGAGGTAAAGCCCAACTTCCAGACTTAAAGTCCAAAATCTAGAGGTAAACACCAATACCTAGAGTTAGAGCCCAACATCTAGAGATATGCCAAATATATAGATTTAAACCCAAAATCTAGAGATAAAGCCGAACATCTAAATGTAAAGCAAAACATCTAGATGTAATCCAAACATCTAGAGGTAAAGCCTAACATCTAGAGGTGAAGCACAACATATAGAGGTATAACCCAACATCTAGAGATAAAGACCAACATCTAAATGTAAAGCAAAACATCTAGAAATAAAACCCTACATCTAGAGGTAAAGTCCAATATCTAGACCTAAAGACCAACATCTAGAGGTAAAACCCAACATCTAGTGGTAAAGCCCAACGTCTGGAGGTAAAGCCCAGATTCTAGAGAGAAGCCAAATATCCAGATGGAAAACCCAAAATCTAGAGGAAAAGCCAAATATATAGATTTAAAACCCAAAATCTAGAGGTAAAGCCCAATATCTAGACCTAAAGCACAAAATCTAGATGTAAAACCCAACTTCTAGATCTAAAGCCCAAATTCTAGATCTAACAGCCAAAATCTAGAGGTAAAGACCAATATCTAGAGGTAAAACCCAACATCTAGAGGTAAAGCCAGATATCTAGAGGTAAAGGCCAACATCTAGAGGAAAAGCAAAATATATGGATTTCAAACCCAAATTCTAGAGTTCAATCCCAACATCTAGAGCTAAAGCCCAACTTCCAGAGTTAAAGTCCAAAGTCTAGAGGTAAACACCAATACCTAGAGTTAGAGCCCAAAATCTAGAGATAAAGCCCAACATCTAGAGATAAAGCCAGATATATAGATTTAAAATCCACAATCTGGAGGTAAAGCCCAACATCTAGAGCTAAAGCCCCAAATCTAGATGTAAAGCCCAATTGCTAGATCGAAAGCCAAATACTCTAGAGGTAAAGCCCAACATGTAGAGGTAAAGACTAAGATCTAGAGGTGAATTCCAATATCTAGTGGTAAAGTCCGACACCTACAGTTAAAGCCAAACATCTAGATGTACAACCCAACTTCTAGAGGTAAAGCCCAATATCTAGAGTTAAAGCGCATCCTTTCGAGTAAAGCCCAAAATCTAGAGTTAAAGCCCAACATCTAGAGGGAAAGCCCAGAATCTAGAGGTAAAGCCTAACATCTAGAGGTGAATTCCAAAATCAAGTGTTAAGGCCTGACATCTACAGTTAAATCCAACCATATAGATATAACCCCCAACTTCTAGAGGTAAGGCCCAAAATCTAGAGGTAAAGTCCAACAGCTAGAGTTAAAGCCGAACGTCTTGAGGTAAAGCCCAAAGTCTAGAGTTAAAGCCCAACTTCTAGAGGTAAAGCCCAACTTCCAGAGTTAAAGTCCAAAATCTAGAGGTAAACACCAATACCTAGAGTTAGAGCCCAACATCTAGAGATATGCCAAATATATAGATTTAAAACCCAAAATCTAGAGATAAAGCCGAACATCTAAATGTAAAGCAAAACATCTAGATGTAATCCAAACATCTAGAGGTAAAGACTAACATCTAGAGGTGAAGCACAACATATAGAGGTATAACCCAACATCTAGAGATAAAGACCAACATCTAAATGTAAAGCAAAACATCTAGATGTAAAACCCTACATCTAGAGGTAAAGTCCAATATCTAGATCTAAAGACCAACATCTAGAGGTAAAACCCAACGTCTGGAGGTAAAGCCCAGATTCTAGAGAGAAGCCAAAAATCCAGATGGAAAACCTAAAATCTAGAGGTAAAGCCCAACATCTACAGGTAAATCCAGATATCTAGGGGTAAAGCCCAACATCTAGAGGAAAAGCCAAATATATAGATATAAAACCCAAAATCTAGAGGTAAAGCCCAATATCTAGACGTAAAGCCCAAAATCTAGATGAAAAGCACAACTTCTAGATCGAAAGCCCAACATCTAGAGGTAAAGACCAATATCTAGAGGTAAAACCAAACATCTAGAGGTAAAGCCAGATATCTAGAGGTAAAGCCCAACATCTAGAGGAAAAGCAAAATATATATATTTCAAACGCAAATTCTAGAGTTAAATCCCAACATCTAGAGGTAAATCCCAAAGTCTAGATGTAAAGCTCAACTTCCAGATTTAAAGTCAAAAATCTAAATGTAAATACCAATACCTAGAGGTAGAGCCCAAAATGTAGAGATAAAGCCCAACATCTAGAGATAAAGCCAGATATATAGATCTAAACCCCAAAATCTAGAGGTGAAGCCCAACTTCTAGATCTAAAGCCGAAAATATAGTTGTAAAGCCCAACTTCTAAATCTAAAGCCCAACATCTGGAGGAAAAGCCCAATATTTAGAGTTTAAGCGCATCATTTAGAGGTAAAGCCAGATATCTAGAGGTAAAGCCCAACGTCTGGAGGTAAAGCCCATCATCTAGTCCTACAGCCCAATGTCTGCAGGTAAAGCCCAACTTACAGAGGTGAAGGCAAACATCTAGATGTAAAACCCCAAATCTAGATGTAAAGCCCAACATCTAGAGGAAAAGCCAAATATATATAGATTTAAAACCCAAAACCTAGAGGTAAAGCCCAATATCTAGACGTAAAGCCCAAAATCTAGATGTAAAGCCCAAATTCTAGTTCTAACGCCCAAAATCAAGATGTAAAGCCCAAATTCTTGGTCTAACACCCAACATCTAGAGGTAAAGCCCAATATCTAGAGGTAAAACCCAACATCTAGAGGTAAAGCCAGATATCTAGAGGTAAAGCCCAACATCTAGAGGTAAAGCCAGATATCTAGAGGTAAAGCCCAACATCTAGAGGAAAAGCAAAATATATAGATTTCAAACCCAAATTCTAGAGTTAAATCCCAACATCTAGGGGTAAACCCCAACTTCCAGAGTTAAAGTCCAAAATCTAGAGGTAAACACCAATACCTAGAGTTAGAGCCCAACATCTAGAGATATGCCAAATATATAGATTTAAAACCCAAAATCTAGAGATAAAGCCGAACATCTAAATGTAAAGCAAAACATCTAGATGTAATCCAAACATCTAGAGGTAAAGCCTAACATCTACAGGTAAATCCAGATATCTAGGGGTAAAGCCCAACATCTAGAGGAAAAGCCAAATATATAGATATAAAACCCAAAATCTAGAGGTAAAGCCCAATATCTAGACGTAAAGATCAAAATCTAGATATAAATCCCAACTTCTAGATCTAAAGCCCAAAATATAGATGTAAATCCCAACTTCTAAATCTAAAGCCCAACATCTAGAGGTAAAGCCCAATATTTAGAGTTTAAGCGCACCATTTAGAGGTAAAGCCCAAAATCTAGATGTAAAGTTCAACTTCTAGAGGTAAAGCCCATCATCTAGTCCTACAGCCTAATGGCTGCAGGTAAAGCCCAGCTTACAGAGGTGAAGGCAAACATCAGGATGTAAAACCCAAAATCTAGAGGTAAAGCCCAACATCTAGAGGAAAAGCCAAATATATAGATTTAAAAACCAAAATCTAGAGGTAAAGCCCAATATCTAGACCTAAAGCCCAATATCTAGACGTAAAGCCCAAAATCTAGATGAAAAGCACAACTTCTAGATCTAAACCCCAACATCTAGAGGTAAAGACCAATATCTAGAGGTAAAACCCAAGATCTAGAGGTAAAGCCAGATATCTAGAGGTAAAGCCCAACGTCTGGAGGTAAAGCCCATCATCTAGTCCTATAGCCCAATGTCTGCAGGTAAAGCCCAACTTACAGAGGTGAAGGCAAACATCTAGATGTAAAACCCCAAATCTAGAGGTAAAGCCCAACATCTAGAGGAAAAGCCAAATATATATATATTTAAAACCCAAAATCTAGAGGTAAAGCCCAACATCTAGAGGTAAAGCCAGATATCTAGAGGTAAAGCCCAACATCTAGAGGAAAAGCAAAATATATAGATTTCAAACCCAAATTCTAGAGTTAAATCCCAACATCTAGATGTAAAGCCCAACTTCCAAAGTTAAAGTCCAAAATCTAGAGGTAAACACCAATACCTAGTGTTAGAGCCCAAAATCTAGAGGTAAAGCCCAACATCTAGAAGAAAAGCCAAATATATAGATATAAAACCCAAAATCTAGAGGTAAAGCCCAATATCTAGACGTAAAGCCCAAAATCTAGATGAAAAGCACAACTTCTAGATCGAAAGCCCAACATCTAGAGGTAAAGACCAATAGCTAGAGGTAAAACCCAACATCTAGAGGTAAAGCCAGATATCTAGAGGTAAAGCCCATCATCTGGAGGTAAAGCCCATCATCTAGTCCTACAGCCCAATGTCTGCAGGTAAAGCCCAACTTACAGAGGTGAAGGCAAACATCTAGATGTAAAACCCCAAATCTAGTTGTAAAGCCCAACATCTAGAGGAAAAGCCAAATATATAGATATAAAACCCAAAATCTAAAGGTAAAGCCCAATATCTAGACGTAAAGCCCAAAATCTAGATGAAAAGCACAACTTCTAGATCGAAAGCCCAACATCTAGAGGTAAAGACCAATATCTAGAGGTAAAACCCAACATCTAGAGGTAAAGCCAGATATCTAGAGGTAAAGCCCAACATCTAGAGGAAAAGCAAAATATATAGATTTCAAACCCAAATTCTAGAGTTAAATCCCAACATCTAGAGGTAAATCCCAAAGTCTAGATGTAAAGCTCAACTTCCAGTTTTAAATTCAAAAAATCTAAATGTAAATACCAATACCTAGAGGTAGAGCCCAAAATGTAGAGGTAAAGCCCAACATCTAGAGATAAAGCCCAATATTTAGAGTTTAAGCGCATCATTTAGAGGTAAAGCCAGATAACTAGAGGTAAAGCCCATCATCTAGTCGTACAGCCCAATGTCTGCAGGTAAAGCCCAACTTACAGAGGTGAAGGCAAACATCTAGATGTAAAACCCAAAATCTAGAGGTAAAGCCCAACATCTAGAGGTAAAGACCAATATTTAGAGTTTAAGCGCATCATTTAGAGGTAAAGCCCAAAATCTAGATGTAAAGCCCAACTTCTAGAGGTAAAGCCCTTCATCTAGTCCTACAGCCCAATGTCTGCAGGTAAAGCCCAACTTACAGAGGTGAAGGCAAACATCTAGATGTAAAACCCAAAATCTAGAGGTAAAGCCCAACATCTAGAGGAAAAGCCAAATATATAGATTTAAAACCCAAAATCTAGAGGTAAAGCCCAATATCTAGACTTAAAGCCCAATATCTAGACTTAAACCCAAAATCTAGGTGTAAACCCTAACTTCTAGATCTAAAGCCCAAAATCTAGATGTAAAGTCCAAATTCTAGATCTAACGCCCAAAATCTAGAGATAAAGACCAATATCTAGAAGTAAAACCCAACATCTAGAGGTAAAGCAGATATCTAGAGGTAAAGCCAAACATCTAGAAGAAAAGCCAAATATATAGATTTAAAACCCAAAATCTAGAGATAAAGCCGCACATCTAAATGTAAAGCAAAACATCTAGATGTAATCCAAACATCTAGAGGTAAAGCCTAACATCTAGAGGTGAAGGACAACATATAGATGTATAACCCAACATCTAGAGATAAAGACCAACATCTAAATGTAAAGCAAAACATCTAGATGTAAAACCCTACATCTAGAGGTAAAGTCCAATATCTAGACCTAAAGACCAACATCTAGAGGTAAAACCCAACATCTAGTGGTAAAGCCCAACATCTGGAGGTAAAGCCCAGATTCTAGAGAGAAGCCAAAAATCCAGATGGAAAACCCAAAATCTAGAGGTAAAGCCCAACATCTACAGGTAAATCCAGATATCTAGGGGTAAAGCCCAACATCTAGAGGAAAAGCCAAATATATAGATATAAAACCCAAAATCTAGAGGTAAAGCCCAATATCTAGACGTAGAGCCCAAAATCTAGATGAAAAGCACAACTTCTAGATCTAAAGCCCAACATCTAGAGGTAAAGACCAATATCTAGAGGTAAAACCCAACATCTAGAGGTAAAGCCAGATATCTAGAGGTAAAGCCCAACGTCTGGAGGTAAAGCCCATCATCTAGTCCTACAACCGAATGTCTGCAGGTAAAGCCCAACTTACAGAGGTGAAGGCAAACATCTAGATGTAAAACCCCAAATCTAGAGGTAAAGACCAACATCTAGAGGAAAAGCCAAATATATATATATTTAAAACCCAAAACCTAGAGGTAAAGCCCAACATCTAGAGGTAAAGCCAGATATCTAGGGGTAAAAGCCAACATCTAGAGGAAAAGTCAAATATATAGATTTAAAACCCAAAATCTAGAGGTAAAGCCCAATATCTAGACGTAAAGCCCAAAATCTAGATGTAAAGCCCATCTTCTAGATCTAAAGCCCAAAATCAAGATGTAAAGCCCAAATTCTAGATCTAACGCCCAAAATCTAGAGATAAAGACCAATATCTAGAGGTAAAACCCAACATCTAGAGGTAAAGCCAGATATCTAGAGGGAAAGCCCAACATCTAGAGGAAAAGCAAAATATATAGATTTCAAACCCAAATTCTAGAGTTAAATCCCAACATCTAGGGGTAAACTCCAACTTCCAGAGTTAAAGTCCAAAATCTAGAGGTAAACACCAATACCTAGAGTTAGAGCCCAAAATCTAGAGATATGCCAAATATATAGATTTAAAACCCAAAATCTAGAGATAAAACCGAACATCTAAATGTAAAGCAAAACATCTAGATGTAATCCAAACATCTAGAGGTAAAGCCTAACATCTAGAGTTGAAGTACAACATATAGAGGTATAACCCAACATCTAGAGATAAAGACCAACATCTAAATGTAAAGCAAAACATCTAGATGTAAAACCCTACATCTAGAGGTAAAGTCCAATATCTAGACCTAAAGACCAACATCTAGAGGTAAAAACCAACATCTAGTGGTAAAGCCCAACGTCTGGAGGTAAAGCCCAGATTCTAGAGAGAAGCCAAATATCCAGATGGAAAACCCAAAATCTAGAGCTAAAGCCCAACATCTACAGGTAAATCCAGATATCTAGGGGTAAAGTCCAACATCTAGAGGAAAAGCCAAATATATAGATATAAAACCTAAAACCTAGAGGTAAAGCCCAACATCTAGAGGTAGAGACCAATATCTAGAGGTAAAACCCAACATCTAGAGGTAAAGCCAGATATCTAGAGGTAAAGCCCAACATCTAGAGGAAAAGCAAAATATATAGATTTCAAACCCAAATTCTAGAGTTAAATCCCAACATCTAGAGGTAAATCCCAAAGTCTAGATGTAAAGCTCAACTTCCAGATTTAAAGTCAAAAAATCTAAATGTAAATACCAATACCTAGAGGTAGAGCCCAAAATGTAGAGGTAAAGCCCAACATCTAGAGATAAAGCCAGATATATAGATCTAAACCCCAAAATCTAGAGGTGAAGCCCAATATCTAGACGTAAAGCCCAAAATCTAGATGTAAAGCCCAACTTCTAGACCTAAAGCCCAAAATCTAGATGTAAACCCAACTTCTAAATCTAAAGCCCAACATCTATAGGTAAAGCCCAATATTTAGAGTTTAAGCGCACCATTTAGAGGTAACGCCAGATAACTAGAGGTAAAGCCCAACGTCTGGAGGTAAAGCGCATCATCTAGTCCTACAGCCCAATGTCTGCAGGTAAAGCCCAACTTACAGAGGTGAAGGCAAACATCTAGATGTAAAACCCAAAATCTAGAGGTAAAGCCCAACATCTAGAGGAAAAGCCAAATATATATATATTTAAAACCCAAAACCTAGAGGTAAAGCCCAAGATCTAGATGTAAACCCCAACTTCTAGATCTAAAGCCCAACATCTAGATGTAAAGCCCAAATTCTAGATCTAACGCCCAAAATCTAGAGGTAAAGACCAATAGCTAGAGGTAAAACCCAACATCTAGAGGTAAAGCCAGATATCTAGAGGTAAAGCCCAACATCTAGAGGAAAAGCAAAATATATAGATTTCAAACCCAAATTCTAGAGTTAAATCCCAACATCTAGGGGTAAACCCCAACTTCCAGAGTTAAAGTCCAAAATCTAGAGGTAAACACCAATCCCTAGATTTAGAGCCCAAAATCTAGAGATATGCCAAATATATAGATTTAAAACCCAAAATCTAGAGATAAAGCCGAACGTCTAAATGTAAAGCAAAACATCTAGATGTAATCCAAACATCTAGAGGTAAAGCCTAACATCTAGAGGTGAAGCACAACATATAGAGGTATAACCCAACATCTAGAGATAAAGACCAACATCTAAATGTAAAGCAAAACATCTAGATGTAAAACCCTACATCTAGAGGTAAAGTCCAATATCTAGACCTAAAGACCAACATCTAGAGGTAAAACCCAACATCTAGAGGTAAAGCCCAACGTCTGGAGGTAAAGCCCAGATTCTAGAGAGAAGCCAAAAATCCAGATGGAAAACCCCAAATCTAGAGGTAAAGCCCAACATCTACAGGTAAATCCAGATATCTAGCTGTAAAGCCCAACATCTAGAGGAAAAGCCAAATATATAGATATAAAACCCAAAACCTAGAGGTAAAGCCCAATATCTAGAAGTAAAGCCCAAAATCTAGATGAAAAGCACAACTTCTAGATCTAAAGCCCAACATCTAGAGGTAAAGACCAATAGCTAGAGGTAAAACCCAACATCTAGAGGTAAAGCCAGATATCTAGAGGTAAAGCCCAACGTCTGGAGGTAAAGCCCATCATCTAGCCCTACAGCCCAATGTCTGGAGGTAAAGCCCAACTTACAGAGGTGAAGGCAAACATCTAGATGTAAACCCCAAAATCTAGAGGTAAAGTCCAACATCAGGAGGAAAAGCAAAATATATATATATTTAAAAACCAAAACCTAGAAGTAAAGCCCAACATCTAGAGGTAAAGCCAGATATCTAGGGGTAAAGCCCAACATCTAGAGGAAAAGCCAAATATATAGATTTAAAACCCAAAATCTAGAGGTAAAGCCCAATATCTAGATGTAAACCCCAACTTCTAGATCTAAAGCCCAAAATCTAGATGTAAAGCCCAAATTCTAGATCTAACGCCTAAAATCTAGAGATAAAGACCAATATCTAGAAGTAAAACCCAACATCTAGAGGTAAAGCCGATATCTAGAGGTAAAGTCCAACATCTAGAAGAAAGGCCAAATATATAGATTTAAAACCCAAAATCTAGAGATAAAGCCGAACATCTAAATGTAAAGCAAAACATCTAGATGTAATCCAAACATCTAGAGCTAAAGCCTAACATCTAGAGGTGATGCACAACATATAGAGGTATAACCCAACGTCTAGAGATAAAGACCAACATCTAAATGTAAAGCAAAACATCTAGATGTAAAACCCTACATCTAGAGGTAAAGTCCAATATCTAGACCTAAAGACCAACATCTAGAGGTAAAAACCAACATCTAGTGGTAAAGCCCAACGTCTGGAGGTAAAGCCCAGATTCTAGAGAGAAGCCAAAAATCCAGATGTAAAAGCGAAAATCTAGAGGTAAAGCCCAACATCTACAGGTAAATCCAGATATCTAGGGGTAAAGCCCAACATCTAGAGGAAAAGCCAAATATATAGATTTAAAGCCCAAAATCTAGAGGTAAAGCCCAACTTCTAGATCTAAAGCCCAACATCTAGATGTAAAGCCCAAATTCTAGATCTAACGCCCAAAATCTAGAGATAAAGATCAATATCTAAAGGTAAAACCCAACATCTAGAGTTAAAGCCAGATATCTAGAGGTAAAGCCCAACATCTAGAGGAAAAGCAAAATATATAGATTTCAAACCCAAATTCTAGAGTTAAATCCCAACATCTAGGGGTAAACCCCAACTTCCAGAGTTAAAGTCCAAAATCTAGAGGTAAACACCAATACCTAGAGCTAGAGCCCAAAATCTAGAGATATGCCAAATATATAGATTTAAAACCCAAAATCTAGAGATAAAGCCGAACGTCTAAATGTAAAGCAAAACATCTAGATGTAATGCAAACATCTAGAGGTAAAGCCTAACAACTAGAGGTGAAGCACAACATATAGAGGTATAACCCAACATCTAGAGATAAAGACCAACATCTAAATGTAAAGCAAAACATCTAGATGTAAAACCCTACATCTAGAGGTAAAGTCCAATATCTAGACCTAAAGACCAACATCTAGAGGTAAAACCCAACATCTAGTGGTAAAACCCAACATCTAGTGGTAAAGCCCAATGTCTGGAGGTAAAGCCCAGATTCTAGAGAGAAGCCAAAAATCCAGATGGAAAACCCAAAATCTAGAGGTAAAGCCCAACATCTACAGGTAAATCCAGATATCTAGGTGTAAAGCCCAACATCTAGAGGAAAAGCCAAATATATAGATATAAAACCCAAAATCTAGAGGTAAAGCCCAATATCTAGATGTAAAGCCCAAAATCTAGATGAAAAGCACAACTTCTAGATCTAAAGCCGAACATCTAGTGGTAAAGACCAATAGCTAGAGGTAAAACCCAACATCTAGAGGTAAAGCCAGGTATCTAGAGGTAAAGCCCAACATCTAGAGGAAAAGCAAAATATATAGATTTCAAACCCAAATTCTAGAGTTAAATCCCAACATCTAGGGGTAAACCCCAACTTCCAGAGTTAAAGTCCAAAATCTAGAGGTAAACACCAATACCTAGAGTTAGAGCCCAAAATCTAGAGATATGCCAAATATATAGATTTAAAACCCAAAACCTAGAGATAAAGCCGAACATCTAAATGTAAAGCAAAACATCTAGATGTAATCCAAACATCTAGAGGTAAAGCCTAACATCTAGAGGTGAAGCACAACATATAGAGGTATAACCCAACATCTAGAGATAAAGACCAACATCTAAATGTAAAGCAAAACATCTAGATGTAATACCCTACATCTAGAGGTAAAGTCCAATATCTAGACCTAAAGACCAACATCTAGAGGTAAAACCCAACATCTAGTGGTAAAGCCCAACGTCTGGAGGTAAAGCCCAGATTCTAGAGAGAAGCCAAAAATCCAGATGGAAAACCCAAAATCTAGAGGTAAAGCCCAACATCTACAGGTAAATCCAGATATCTAGGGGTAAAGCCCAACATCTAGAGGAAAAGCCAAATATATCGATATAAAACCCAAAACCTAGAGGTAAAGCCCAATATCTAGACGTAAAGCCCAAAATCTAGATGAAAAGCACAACTTCTAGATCTAAAGCCCAACATCTAGAGGTAAAGACCAATATCTAGAGGTAAAACCCAACATCTAGAGGTAAAGCCAGATATCTAGAGGTAAAGCCCAACGTCTGGAGGTAAAGCCCATCATCTAGTCCTACAACCGAATGTCTGCAGGTAAAGCCCAACTTACAGAGGTGAAGGCAAACATCTAGATGTAAAACCCCAAATCTAGAGGTAAAGACCAACATCTAGAGGAAAAGCCAAATATATATATATTTAAAACCCAAAACCTAGAGGTAAAGCCCAACATCTAGATGTAAAGCCAGATATCTAGGGGTAAAAGCCAACATCTAGAGGAAAAGTCAAATATATAGATTTAAAACCCAAAATCTAGAGGTAAAGCCCAATATCTAGACGTAAAGCCCAAAATCTAGATGTAAAGCCCATCTTCTAGATCTAAAGCCCAAAATCAAGATGTAAAGCCCAAATTCTAGATCTAACGCCCAAAATCTAGAGATAAAGACCAATATCTAGAGGTAAAACCCAACATCTAGAGGTAAAGCCAGATATCTAGATGTAAAGCCCAACATCTAGAGGAAAAGCAAAATATATAGATTTCAAACCCAAATTCTAGAGTTAAATCCCAACATCTAGGGGTAAACCCCAACTTCCAGAGTTAAAGTCCAAAATCTAGAGGTAAACACCAATACCTAGAGTTAGAGCCCAAAATCTAGAGATATGCCAAATATATAGATTTAAAACCCAAAATCTAGAGATAAAACCGAACATCTAAATGTAAAGCAAAACATCTAGATGTAATCCAAACATCTAGAGGTAAAGCCTAACATCTAGAGGTGAAGCACAACATACAGAGGTATAACCCAACATCTAGAGATAAAGACCAACATCTAAATGTAAAGCAAAACATCTAGATGTAAAACCCTACATCTAGAGGTAAAGTCCAATATCTAGACCTAAAGACCAACATCTAGAGGTAAAAACCAACATCTAGTGGTAAAGCCCAACGTCTGGAGGTAAAGCCCAGATTCTAGAGAGAAGCCAAATATCCAGATGGAAAACCTAAAATCTAGAGGTAAAGCCCAACATCTACAGGTAAATCCAGATATCTAGGGGTAAAGTCCAACATCTAGAGGAAAAGCCAAATATATAGATATAAAACCTAAAACCTAGAGGTAAAGCCCAACATCTAGAGGTAAAGACCAATATCTAGAGGTAAAACCCAACATCTAGAGGTAAAGCCAGATATCTAGAGGTAAAGCCCAACATCTAGAGGAAAAGCAAACTATATAGATTTCAAACCCAAATTCTAGAGTTAAATCCCAACATCTAGAGGTAAATCCCAAAGTCTAGATGTAAAGCTCAACTTCCAGATTTAAAGTCAAAAAATCTAAATGTAAATACCAATACCTAGAGGTAGAGCCCAAAATGTAGAGGTAAAGCCCAACATCTAGGGATAAAGCCAGATATATAGATCTAAACCTCAAAATCTAGAGGTGAAGCCCAATATCTGGACGTAAAGCCCAAAATCTAGATGTAAAGCCCAACTTCTAGACCTAAAGCCCAAAATCTAGATGTAAACCCAACTTCTAAATCTAAAGCCCAACATCTATAGGTAAAGCCCAATATTTAGAGTTTAAGCGCATCATTTAGAGGTAAAGCCAGATAACTAGAGGTAAAGCCCAACGTCTGGAGGTAAAGCCCATCATCTAGTCCTACAGCCCAAAGTCTGCAGGTAAAGCCCAACTTACAGAGGTGAAGGCAAACATCTAGATGTAAAACCCAAAATCTAGAGGTAAAGCCCAACATCTAGAGGAAAAGCCAAATATATATATATTTAAAACCCAAAACCTAGAGGTAAAGCCCAAGATCTAGATGTAAACCCCAACTTCTAGATCTAAAGCCCAACATCTAGATGTAAAGCCCAAATTCTAGATCTAACGCCCAAAATCTAGAGGTAAAGACCAATAGCTAGAGGTAAAACCCAACATCTAGAGGTAAAGCCAGATATCTAGAGGTAAAGCCCAACATCTAGAGGAAAAGCAAAATATATAGATTTCAAACCCAAATTCTAGAGTTAAATCCCAACATCTAGGGGTAAACCCCAACTTCCAGAGTTAAAGTCCAAAATCTAGAGGTAAACACCAATACCTAGAGTTAGAGCCCAAAATCTAGAGATATGCCAAATATATAGATTTAAAACCCAAAATCTAGAGATAAAGCCGAACGTCTAAATGTAAACCAAAACATCTAGATGTAATCCAAACATCTAGAGGTAAAGCCTAACATCTAGAGGTGAAGCACAACATATAGAGGTATAACCCAACATCTAGAGATAAAGACCAACATCTAAATGTAAAGCAAAACATCTAGATGTAAAACCCTACATCTAGAGGTAAAGTCCAATATCTAGACCTAAAGACCAACATCTAGAGGTAAAACCCAACATCTAGTGGTAAAACCCAACATCTAGTGGTAAAGCCCAACGTCTGGAGGTAAAGCCCAGATTCTAGAGAGAAGCCAAAAATCCAGATGGAAAACCCCAAATCTAGAGGTAAAGCCCAACATCTACAGGTAAATCCAGATATCTAGGTGTAAAGCCCAACATCTAGAGGAAAAGCCAAATATATAGATATAAAACCCAAAACCTAGAGGTAAAGCCCAATATCTAGACGTAAAGCCCAAAATCTAGATGAAAAGCACAACTTCTAGATCTAAAGCCCAACATCTAGAGGTAAAGACCAATAGCTAGAGGTAAAACCCAACATCTAGAGGTAAAGCCAGATATCTAGAGGTAAAGCCCAACGTCTGGAGGTAAAGCCCATCATCTAGCCCTACAGCCCAATGTCTGCAGGTAAAGCCCAACTTACAGAGGTGAAGGCAAACATCTAGATGTAAACCCCAAAATCTAGAGGTAAAGTCCAACATCAGGAGGAAAAGCCAAATATATATATATTTAAAAACCAAAACCTAGAAGTAAAGCCCAACATCTAGAGGTAAAGCCAGATATCTAGGGGTAAAGCCCAACATCTAGAGGAAAAGCCAAATATATAGATTTAAAACCCAAAATCTAGAGGTAAAGCCCAATATCTAGACGTAAAGCCCAAAATCTAGATGTAAACCCCAACTTCTAGATCTAAAGCCCAAAATCTAGATGTAAAGCCCAAATTCTAGATCTAACGCCTAAAATCTAGAGATAAAGACCAATATCTAGAAGTAAAACCCAACAGCTAGAGGTAAAGCCGATATCTAGAGGTAAAGCCCAACATCTAGAAGAAAAGCCAAATATATAGATTTAAAACCCAAAATCTAGAGATAAAGCCGAACATCTAAATGTAAAGCAAAACATCTAGATGTAATCCAAACATCTAGAGCTAAAGCCTAACATCTAGAGGTTATGCACAACATATAGAGGTATAACCGAACGTCTAGAGATAAAGACCAACATCTAAATGTAAAGCAAAACATCTAGATGTAAAACCCTACATCTAGAGGTAAAGTCCAATATCTAGACCTAAAGACCAACATCTAGAGGTAAAAAACAACATCTATTGGTAAAGCCCAACGTCTGGAGGTAAAGCCCAGATTCTAGAGAGAAGACAAAAATCCAGATGTAAAAGCGAAAATCTAGAGGTAAAGCCCAACATCTACAGGTAAATCCAGATATCTAGGGGTAAAGCCCAACATCTAGAGGAAAAGCCAAATATATAGATTTAAAACCCAAAATCTAGAGGTAAAGCCCAACTTCTAGATCTAAAGCCCAACATCTAGATGTAAAGCCCAAATTCTAGATCTAACGCCCAAAATCTAGAGATAAAGATCAATATCTAAAGGTAAAACCCAACATCTAGAGTTAAAGCCAGATATCTAGAGGTAAAGCCCAACATCTAGAGGAAAAGCAAAATATATAGATTTCAAACCCAAATTCTAGAGTTAAATCCCAACATCTAGGGGTAAACCCCAACTTCCAGAGTTAAAGTCCAAATCTAGAGGCAAACACCAATACCTAGAGCTAGAGCCCAAAATCTAGAGATATGCCAAATATATAGATTTAAAACCCAAAATCTAGAGATAAAGCCGAACGTCTAAATGTAAAGCAAAACATCTAGATGTAATGCAAACATCTAGAGATAAAGCCTAACAACTAGAGGTGAAGCACAACATATAGAGGTATAACCCAACATCTAGAGATAAAGACCAACATATAAATGTAAAGCAAAACATCTAGATGTAAAACCCTACATCTAGAGGTAAAGTCCAATATCTAGACCTAAAGACCAACATCTAGAGGTAAAACCCAACATCTAGTGGTAAAACCCAACATCTAGTGGTAAAGCCCAATGTCTGGAGGTAAAGCCCAGATTCTAGAGAGAAGCCAAAAATCCAGATGGAAAACCCAAAATCTAGAGGTAAAGCCCAACATCTACAGGTAAATCCAGATATCTAGGTGTAAAGCCCAACATCTAGAGGAAAAGCCAAATATATAGATATAAAACCCAAAATCTAGAGGTAAAGCCCAATATCTAGATGTAAAGCCCAAAATCTAGATGAAAAGCACAACTTCTAGATCTAAAGCCCAACATCTAGTGGTAAAGACCAATAGCTAGAGGTAAAACCCAACATCTAGAGGTAAAGCCAGGTATCTAGAGGTAAAGCCCAACATCTAGAGGAAAAGCAAAATATATAGATTTCAAACCCAAATTCTAGAGTTAAATCCCAACATCTAGGGGTAAACCCCAACTTCCAGAGTTAAAGTCCAAAATCTAGAGGTAAACACCAATACCTAGAGTTAGAGCCCAAAATCTAGAGATATGCCAAATATATAGATTTAAAACCCAAAATCTAGAGATAAAGCCGAACATCTAAATGTAAAGCAAAACATCTAGATGTAATCCAAACATCTAGAGGTAAAGCCTAACATCTAGAGGTGAAGCACAACATATAGAGGTATAACCCAACATCTAGAGATAAAGACCAACATCTAAATGTAAAGCAAAACATCTAGATGTAAAACCCTACATCTAGAGGTAAAGTCCAATATCTAGACCTAAAGACCAACATCTAGAGGTAAAACCCAACATCTAGTGGTAAAGCCCAACGTCTGGAGGTAAAGCCCAGATTCTAGAGAGAAGCCAAAAATCCAGATGGAAAACCCCAAATCTAGAGGTAAAGCCCAACATCTACAGGTAAATCCAGATATCTAGGGGTAAAGCCCAACATCTAGAGGAAAAGCCAAATATATCGATATAAAACCCAAAATCTAGAGGTAAAGCCCAATATCTAGACGTAAAGCCCAAAATCTAGATGAAAAGCACAACTTCTAGATCTAAAGCCCAACATCTAGAGGTAAAGCCCAATATTTACAGGTAAAACCCAACATCTAGAGGTAAAGCCAGATATCTAGAGGTAAAGCCCAACGTCTGGAGGTAAAGCCCATCATCTAGCCCTACAGCCCAATGTCTGCAGGTAAAGCCCAACTTACAGAGGTGAAGGCAAACATCTAGATGTAAACCCCAAAATCTAGAGGTAAAGTCCAACATCAGGAGGAAAAGCCAAATATATATATATTTAAAAACCAAAACCTAGAAGTAAAGCCCAACATCTAGAGGTAAAGCCAGATATCTAGGGGTAAAGCCCAACATCTAGAGGAAAAGCCAAATATATAGATTTAAAACCCAAAATCTAGAGGTAAAGCCCAATATCTAGACGTAAAGCCCAAAATCTAGATGTAAACCCCAACTTCTAGATCTAAAGCCCAAAATCTAGATGTAAAGCCCAAATTCTAGATCTAACGCCTAAAATCTAGAGATAAAGACCAATATCTAGAAGTAAAACCCAACAGCTAGAGGTAAAGCCGATATCTAGAGGTAAAGCCCAACATCTAGAAGAAAAGCCAAATATATAGATTTAAAACCCAAAATCTAGAGATAAAGCCGAACATCTAAATGTAAAGCAAAACATCTAGATGTAATCCAAACATCTAGAGCTAAAGCCTAACATCTAGAGGTTATGCACAACATATAGAGGTATAACCGAACGTCTAGAGATAAAGACCAACATCTAAATGTAAAGCAAAACATCTAGATGTAAAACCCTACATCTAGAGGTAAAGTCCAATATCTAGACCTAAAGACCAACATCTAGAGGTAAAAAACAACATCTATTGGTAAAGCCCAACGTCTGGAGGTAAAGCCCAGATTCTAGAGAGAAGACAAAAATCCAGATGTAAAAGCGAAAATCTAGAGGTAAAGCCCAACATCTACAGGTAAATCCAGATATCTAGGGGTAAAGCCCAACATCTAGAGGAAAAGCCAAATATATAGATTTAAAACCCAAAATCTAGAGGTAAAGCCCAACTTCTAGATCTAAAGCCCAACATCTAGATGTAAAGCCCAAATTCTAGATCTAACGCCCAAAATCTAGAGATAAAGATCAATATCTAAAGGTAAAACCCAACATCTAGAGTTAAAGCCAGATATCTAGAGGTAAAGCCCAACATCTAGAGGAAAAGCAAAATATATAGATTTCAAACCCAAATTCTAGAGTTAAATCCCAACATCTAGGGGTAAACCCCAACTTCCAGAGTTAAAGTCCAAAATCTAGAGGCAAACACCAATACCTAGAGCTAGAGCCCAAAATCTAGAGATATGCCAAATATATAGATTTAAAACCCAAAATCTAGAGATAAAGCCGAACGTCTAAATGTAAAGCAAAACATCTAGATGTAATGCAAACATCTAGAGGTAAAGCCTAACATCTAGAGGTGAAGCACAACATATAGAGGTATAACCCAACATCTAGAGATAAAGACCAACATATAAATGTAAAGCAAAACATCTAGATGTAAAACCCTACATCTAGAGGTAAAGTCCAATATCTAGACCTAAAGACCAACATCTAGAGGTAAAACCCAACATCTAGTGGTAAAACCCAACATCTAGTGGTAAAGCCCAATGTCTGGAGGTAAAGCCCAGATTCTAGAGAGAAGCCAAAAATCCAGATGGAAAACCCAAAATCTAGAGGTAAAGCCCAACATCTACAGGTAAATCCAGATATCTAGGTGTAAAGCCCAACATCTAGAGGAAAAGCCAAATATATAGATATAAAACCCAAAATCTAGAGGTAAAGCCCAATATCTAGATGTAAAGCCCAAAATCTAGATGAAAAGCACAACTTCTAGATCTAAAGCCCAACATCTAGTGGTAAAGACCAATAGCTAGAGGTAAAACCCAACATCTAGAGGTAAAGCCAGGTATCTAGAGGTAAAGCCCAACATCTAGAGGAAAAGCAAAATATATAGATTTCAAACCCAAATTCTAGAGTTAAATCCCAACATCTAGGGGTAAACCCCAACTTCCAGAGTTAAAGTCCAAAATCTAGAGGTAAACACCAATACCTAGAGTTAGAGCCCAAAATCTAGAGATATGCCAAATATATAGATTTAAAACCCAAAATCTAGAGATAAAGCCGAACATCTAAATGTAAAGCAAAACATCTAGATGTAATCCAAACATCTAGAGGTAAAGCCTAACATCTAGAGGTGAAGCACAACATATAGAGGTATAACCCAACATCTAGAGATAAAGACCAACATCTAAATGTAAAGCAAAACATCTAGATGTAAAACCCTACATCTAGAGGTAAAGTCCAATATCTAGACCTAAAGACCAACATCTAGAGGTAAAACCCAACATCTAGTGGTAAAGCCCAACGTCTGGAGGTAAAGCCCAGATTCTAGAGAGAAGCCAAAAATCCAGATGGAAAACCCAAAATCTAGAGGTAAAGCCCAACATCTACAGGTAAATCCAGATATCTAGGGGTAAAGCCCAACATCTAGAGGAAAAGCCAAATATATCGATATAAAACCCAAAATCTAGAGGTAAAGCCCAATATCTAGACGTAAAGCCCAAAATCTAGATGAAAAGCACAACTTCTAGATCTAAAGCCCAACATCTAGAGGTAAAGCCCAATATTTACAGGTAAAACCCAACATCTAGAGGTAAAGCCAGATATCTAGAGGTAAAGCCCAACATCTAGAGGAAAAGCAAAATATATAGATTTCAAACCCAAATTCTAGAGTTAAATCCCAACATCTAGAGGTAAATCCCAAAGTCTAGATGTAAAGCTCAACTTCCGGATTTAAAGTCAAAAAATCTAAATGTAAATACCAATACCTAGAGGTAGAGCCCAAAATGTAGAGGTAAAGCCCAACATCTAGAGATAAAGCCAGATATATAGATCTAAACCCCAAAATCTAGAGGTGAAGCCCAATATCTAGACGTAAAGCCCAAAATCTAGATGTAAAGCCCAACTTCTAAATCTAAAGCCCAAAATCTAGATGTAAAGCCCAACTTCTAAATCTAAAGCCCAACATCTAGAGGTAAAGCCCAATATTTAGAGTTTAAGCGCATCTTTTAGAGGTAAAGCCAGATATCTAGAGGTAAAGCCCAACGTCTGGAGGTAAAGCCCATCATCTAGTCCTACAGCCCAATGTCTGCAGGTAAAGCCCAACTTACAGAGGTGAAGGCAAACATCTAGATGTAAAACCCCAAATCTAGCGGTAAAGCCCAACATCTAGAGGAAAAGCCAAATATAGATATATTTAAAACCCAAAACCTAGAGGTAAAGCCCAACATCTAGAGGTAAAGCCAGATATCTAGGGGTAAAGCCCAACATCTAGAGGAAAAGCCCAATATCTAGATTAAAAGCTCAAAATCTAGATGTAAAGCCCAACTTCTAGATCTAAAGCCCAACATCTAGATGTAAAGCCCAAATTCTAGATCTAACGCCCAAAATCTAGAGATAAAGACCAATATCTAGAGGTAAAACCCAACATCTAGTGGTAAAGCCAGATATCTAGAGGTAAAGCCCAACATCTAGAGGAAAAGCAAAATATATAGATTTCAAACCCAAATTCTAGAGTTAAATCCCAACATATAGGGGTAAACCCCAACTTCCAGAGTTAAATTCCAAAATCTAGAGGTAAATACCAATACCTAGAGTTAGAGCCCAAAATCTAGAGATATGCCAAATATATAGATTTAAAACCCAAAATCTAGAGATAAAGCCGAACGTCTAAATGTAAAGCAAAACATCTAGATGTAATGCAAACATCTAGAGGTAAAGCCTAACAACTAGAGGTGAAGCACAACATATAGAGGTATAACCCAACATCTAGAGATAAAGACCAACATCTAAATGTAAAGCAAAACATCTAGATGTAAAACCCTACATCTAGAGGTAAAGTCCAATATCTAGACCTAAAGACCAACATCTAGAGGTTAACCCCAACATCTAGTGGTAAAGCCCAACGTCTGGAGGTAAAGCCCAGATTCTAGAGAGAAGCCAAAAATCCAGATGGAAAACCCAAAATCTAGAGGTAAAGCCCAACATCTACAGGTAAATCCAGATATCTAGGGGTAAAGCCCAACATCTAGAGGAAAAGACCAATATCTAGAGGTAAAACCCAACATCTAGAGGTAAAGCCAGATATCTAGAGGTAAAGCCCAACATCTAGAGGAAAAGCAAACTATATAGATTTCAAACCCAAATTCTAGAGTTAAATCCCAACATCTAGAGGTAAATCCCAAAGTCTAGATGTAAAGCTCAACTTCCAGATTTAAAGTCAAAAATCTAAATGTAAATACCAATACCTAGAGGTAGAGCCCAAAATGTAGAGGTAAAGCCCAACATCTAGAGGAAAAGCCAAATATATAGATATAAAACCCAAAATCTAGAGGTAAAGCCCAATATCTAGACGTAAAGCCCAAAATCTAGATGTAAAGCCCAACTTCTAAATCTAAAGCCCAAAATATAGATGTAAAGCCCAACTTCTAAATCTAAAGCCCAACATCTAGAGGTAAAGAACAATATCTAGAGGTAAAAACCAACATCTAGAGGTAAAGCCAGATATCTAGAGGTAAAGCCCAACGTCTGGAGGTAAAGCCCATCATCTAGCCCTACAGCCCAATGTCTGTAGGTAAAGCCCAACTTACAGAGGTGAAGGCAAACATCTAGATGTAAAACCCCAAATCTAGAGGTAAAGCCCAACATCTAGAGGAAAAGCCAAATATATATATATTTTAAACCCAAAATCTAGAGATAAAGCCCAACATTTAGAGGTAAAGCCAGATATCTAGGGGTAAAGCCCAACATCTAGAGGAAAAGCCAAATATATAGATTTAAAACACAAAATCTAGAGGTAAAGCCCAATATCTAGATGTAAAGCCCAGCTTCTAGATCTAAAGCCCAAAATCTAGATGTAAAGCCAAAATTCTAGATCTAACACACAAAATCTAGAGGTAAAGGCCAATATCTAGAGGTAAAATCCAACATCTATAGGTAAAGCCCAACATCTAGAGGAAAAGCCAAATATATAGATTTCAAACCCAAATTCTAGAGTTAAATCCCAACATCTAGGGGTAAACCCCAACTTCCAGAGTTAAAGTCCAAAATCTAGAGGTAAACACCAATACCTAGATTTAGAGCCCAAAATCTAGAGATATGCCAAATATATAGATTTAAAACCCAAAATCTAGAGATAAAGCCGAACGTCTAAATGTAAAGCAAAACATCTAGATGTAATCCAAACATCTAGAGGTAAAGCCTAACATCTAGAGGTGAAGCACAACATATAGAGGTATAACCCAACATCTAGAGATAAAGACCAACATCTAAATGTAAAGCAAAACATCTCGATGTAAAACCCTACATCTAGAGGTAAAGTCCAATATCTAGACCTAAAGACCAACATCTAGAGGTAAAACCCAACATCTAGTGGTAAAGCCCAACGTCTGGAGGTAAAGCCCAGATTCTAGAGAGAAGCCAAAAATCCAGATGGAAAACCCAAAATCTAGAGGTAAAGCCCAACATCTACAGGTAAATCCAGATATCTAGGGGTAAAGCCCAACATCTAGAGGAAAAGCCAAATATATAGATATAAAACCCAAAATCTAGAGGTAAAGCCCAATATCTAGACGTAAAGCCCAAAATCTAGATGAAAAGCACAACTTCTAGATCTAAAGCCCAACATCTAGAGGTAAAGACCAATATCTAGAGGTAAAACCCAACATCTAGAGGTAAAGCCAGATATCTAGAGGTAAAGCCCAACATCTAGAGGAAAAGCCAAATATATAGATTTCAAACCCAAATTCTAGAGTTAAATCCCAACATCTAGGGGTAAACCCCAACTTCCAGAGTTAAAGTCCAAAATCTAGAGGTAAACACCAATACCTAGAGTTAGAGCCCAAAATCTAGAGATATGCCAAATATATAGATTTAAAACCCAAAATCTAGAGATAAAGCCGAACGTCTAAATGTAAAGCAAAACATCTAGATGTAATGCAAACATCTAGAGGTAAAGCCTAACAACTAGAGGTGAAGCACAACATATAGAGGTATAACCCAACATCTAGAGATAAAGACCAACATCTAAATGTAAAGCAAAACATCTCGATGTAAAACCCTACATCTAGAGGTAAAGTCCAATATCTAGACCTAAAGACCAACATCTAGAGGTAAAACCCAACATCTAGTGGTAAAGCTCAACGTCTGGAGGTAAAGCCCAGATTCTAGAGAGAAGCCAAAAATCCAGATGGAAAACCCAAAATCTAGAGGTAAAGCCCAACATCTACAGGTAAATCCAGATATCTAGGGGTAAAGCCCAACATCTAGAGGAAAAGCCCAATATCTAGATTTAAAGCCCAAAATCTAGATGTAAAGCCCAACTTCTAGATCTAAAGCACAACATCTAGATGTAAAGCCCAAATTCTAGATCTAACGCCCAAAATCTAGAGATAAAGACCAATATCTAGAGGTAAAACCCAACATCTAGAGGTGAAGCCAGATATCTAGAGGTAAAGCCCAACATCTAGAGGAAAAGCAAAATATATAGATTTCAAACCCAAATTCTAGAGTTAAATCCCAACATCTAGGGGTAAACCCCAACTTCCAGAGTTAAAGTCCAAAATCTAGAGGTAAACACCAATACCTAGAGTTAGAGCCCAAAAAATAGACATATGCCAAATATATAGATTTAAAACCCAAAATCTAGATATAAAGCCGAACGTCTAAATGTAAAGCAAAACATCTAGATGTAATGCAAACATCTAGAGGTAAAGCCTAACAACTAGAGGTGAAGCACAACATATAGAGGTATAACCCAACATCTAGAGATAAAGACCAACATCTAAATGTAAAGCAAAACATCTAGATGTAAAACCCTACATCTAGAGGTAAAGTCCAATATCTAGACCTAAAGACCAACATCTAGAGGTTAACCCCAACATCTAGTGGTAAAGCCCAACGTCTGGAGGTAAAGCCCAGATTCTAGAGAGAAGCCAAAAATCCAGATGGAAAACCCAAAATCTAGAGGTAAAGCCCAACATCTACAGGTAAATCCAGATATCTAGGGGTAAAGCCCAACATCTAGAGGAAAAGACCAATATCTAGAGGTAAAACCCAACATCTAGAGGTAAAGCCAGATATCTAGAGGTAAAGCCCAACATCTAGAGGAAAAGCAAAATATATAGATTTGAAACCCAAATTCTAGAGTTAAATCCCAACATCTAGAGGTAAATCCCAAAGTCTAGATGTAAAGCTCAACTTCCAGATTTAAAGTCAAAAATCTAAATGTAAATACCAATACCTAGAGGTAGAGCCCAAAATGTAGAGGTAAAGCCCAACATCTAGAGATAAAGCCAGATACATAGATCTAAACCCCAAAATCTAGAGGTGAAGCCCAATATCTAGACGTAAAGACCAAAATCTAGATGTAAAGCCCAACTTCTAGATCTAAAGCCCAAAATCTAGATGTAAAGCCCAACTTCTAAATCTAAAGCCAACATCTAGAGGTAAAGCCCAATATTTAGAGTTTAAGCGCATCATTTAGAGGTAAAGCCCAAAATCTAGATGTAAAGCTCAACTTCTAGAGGTAAAGCCCATCATCTAGTCCTGCAGCCTAATGGCTGCAGGTAAAGACCAACTTACAGAGGTGAAGGCAAACATCTAGATGTAAACCCCCAAATCTAGAGGTAAAGCCCAACATCTAGAGGAAAAGCCAAATATATAGATATAAAACCCAAAATCTAGAGGTAAAGCCCAATATCTAGACGTAAAGATCAAAATCTAGATATAAAGCCCAACTTCTAGATCTAAAGCCTAAAATATAGATGTAAAGCCCAACTTCTAAATCTAAAGCCCAACATCTAGAGGTAAATCCCAATATTTAGAGTTTAAGCGCATCATTTAGAGGTAAAGCCCAAAATCTAGATGTAAAGCTCAACTTCCAGATTTAAAGTCAAAAATCTAAATGTAAATACCAATACCTAGAGGTAGAGCCCAAAATGTAGAGGTAAAGCCCAACATCTAGAGATAAAGCCAGATATATAGATCTAACCCCAAAATCTAGAGGTGAAGCAAAATATCTAGATCTAAAGCCCAAAATCTAGATGTATAGCCCAACTTCTAAATCTAAAGCCCAACATCTAGAGGTAAATCCCAATATTTAGAGTTTAAGCACATCATTTAGAGGTAAAGCCAGATAACTAGAGGTAAAGCCCAACGTCTGGAGGTAAAGCCCATCATCTAGTCCTACAGCCCAATGTCTGCAGGTAAAGCCCAACTTACAGAGGTGAAGGCAAACATCTAGATGTAAAACCCAAAATCTAGAGGTAAAGCCCAACATCTAGAGGAAAAGCCAAATATATATATATTTAAAAACCAAAAACCTAGAGGTAAAGCCCAACATCTAGAGGTAAAGCCAGATATCTAGGGGTAAAGCCCAACATCTAGAGGAAAAGCCAAATATATACATTTAAAACCCAAAATCTAGAGGTAAAGCCCAATATCTAGACGTAAAGCCCAAAATCTAGATGTAAAGCACAACTTCTAGATCTAAAGCCCAAAATCTAGTTGTAAAGCCCATATTCTAGATCTAACGCCCAAAATCTAGAGATAAAGACCAATATCTAGAAGTAAAACCCAACATCTAGAGGTAAAGCCGATATCTAGAGGTAAAGCCCAACATCTAGAAGAAAAGCCAAATATATAGATTTAAAACCCAAAATCTAGAGTTATAGCCCAATATCTAGACCTAAAGCCCAATATCTAGACGTAAAGCCCAAAAACTAGATGAAAAGCACAACTTCTAGATCTAAAGCCCAACATCTAGAGGTAAAGACCAATATCTAGAGGTAAAACTCAACATCTAGAGGTAAAGCCAGATATCTAGAGGTAAAGCCCAACGTCTGGAGGTAAAGCCCATCATCTAGCCCTACAGCCCAATGTCTGCAGGTAAAGCCCAACTTACAGAGGTGAAGGCAAACATCTAGATGTAAAACCCAAAATCTAGAGGTAAAGCATAACATCTAGAGGTAAAGCCAGATATCTAGGGGTAAAGCCCAACATCTAGAGGAAAAGCCAAATATATAGATTTAAAACCCAAAATCTAGAGGTAAAGCCCAATATCTAGACGTAAAGCCCAAAATCTAGATGTAAACCCCAACGTCTAGATCTAAAGCCCAACATCTAGATGTAAAGACCAAATTCTAGATCTAACGCCCAAAATCTAGAGATAAAGACCAATATCTAGAGGTAAAACCCAACATCTAGAGGTAAAGCCAGATATCTAGAGGTAAAGCCCAACATCTAGAGGAAAAGCAAAATATATAGATTTCAAACCCAAATTCTAGAGTTAAATCCCAACATCTAGGGGTAAACCCCAACTTCCAGAGTTAAAGTCCAAAATCTAGAGGTAAACACCAATACCTAGAGTTAGAGCCCAAAATCTAGAGATATGCCAAATATACAGATTTAAAACCCAAAATCTAGAGATAAAGCCGAACGTCTAAATGTAAATCAAAACATCTAGATGTAATGCAAACATCTAGAGGTAAAGCCTAACAACTAGAGGTGAAGCACAACATATAGAGGTATAACCCAACATCTAGAGATAAAGACCAACATCTAAATGTAAAGCAAAACATCTCGATGTAAAACCCTACATCTAGAGGTAAAGTCCAATATCTAGACCTAAAGACCAACATCTAGAGGTAAAACCCAACATCTAGTGGTAAAGCCCAACGTCTGGAGGTAAAGCCCAGATTCTAGAGAGAAGCCAAAAATCCAGATGGAAAACCCAAAATCTAGAGGTAAAGCCCAACATCTACAGGTAAATCCAGATATCTAGGGGTAAAGCCCAACATCTAGAGGAAAAGCCAAATATATAGATATAAAACCCAAAATCTAGAGGTAAAGCCCAATATCTAGACGTAAAGATCAAAATCTAGATATAAAGCCCAACTTCTAGATCTAAAGCCTAAAATATAGATGTAAAGCCCAACTTCTAAATCTAAAGCCCAACATCTAGAGGTAAAGCCCAATATTTAGAGTTTAAGCGCATCATTTAGAGGTAAAGCCCAAAATCTAGATGTAAAGCTCAACTTCTAGAGGTAAAGCCCATCATCTAGTCCTACAGCCTAATGGCTACAGGTAAAGCCCAACTTACAGAGGTGAAGGCAAACATCTAGATGTAAAACCCCAAATCTAGAGGTAAACCCCATCATCTAGAGGAAAAGCCAAATATATAGATTTAAAACCCAAAATCTAGAGGTAAAGCCCAATATCTAGACCTAAAGCCCAATATCTAGACGTAAAGCCCAAAAACTAGATGAAAAGCACAACTTCTAGATCTAAAGCCCAACATCTAGAGGTAAAGACCAATATCTAGAGGTAAAACCCAACATCTAGATGTAAAGCCAGATATCTAGAGGTAAAGCCCAACGTCTGGAGGTAAAGCCCATCATCTAGCCCTACAGCCCAATGTCTGCAGGTAAAGCACAACTTACAGAGGTGAAGGCAAACATCTAGATGTAAAACCCAAAATCTAGAGGTAAAGCCCAACATCTAGAGGAAAAGCCAAATATATATATATTTAAAACCCAAAATCTAGAGGTAAAGCCCAACATTTAGAGGTAAAGCCAGATATCTAGGTGTAAAGCCCAACATCTAGAGGAAAAGCCAAATATATATATATTTAAAACACAAAATCTAGAGGTAAAGCCCAATATCTAGACGTAAAGCCCAAAAACTAGATGTAAAGCCCAGCTTCTAGATCTAAAGCCCACAATCTAGATGTAAAGCCCAAATTCTAGATCTAACACCCAAAATCTAGAGGTAAAGACCAATATCTAGAGGTAAAACCCAACATCTAGAGGTAAAGCCAGATATCTAGAGGTAAAGCCCAACATCTAGAGAAAAAGCAAAATATATAGATTTCAAACCCAAATTCTAGAGTTAAATCCCAACATCTAGAGGTAAATCCCAAAGTCTAGATGTAAAGCTCAACTTCCAGATTTAAAGTCAAAAAATCTAAATGTAAATACCAATACCTAGAGGTAGAGCCCAAAATGTAGAGGTAAAGCCCAACATCTAGAGATAAAGCCAGATATATAGATCTAAACCCCAAAATCTAGAGGTGAAGCCCAATATCTAGACGTAAAGCCCAAAATCTAGATGTAAAGCCCAACTTCTAGATCTAAAGCCCAAAATCTAGATGTAAAGCCCAACTTCTAAATCTAAAGCCCAACATCTAGAGGTAAAGCCCAATATTTAGAGTTTAAGCACATCATTTAGAGGTAAAGCCAGATAACTAGAGGTAAAGCCCAACGTCTGGAGGTAAAGCCCATCATCTAGTCCTACAGCCCAATGTCTGCAGGTAAAGCCCAACTTACAGAGGTGAAGGCAAACATCTAGATGTAAAACCCAAAATCTAGACTTAAAGCCCAACATCTAGAGGAAAAGCCAAATATATATATATTTAAAAACCAAAAACCTAGAGGTAAAGCCCAACATCTAGGGGTAAAGCCAGATATCTAGGGGTAAAGCCCAACATCTAGAGGAAAAGCCAAATATATACATTTAAAACCCAAAATCTAGAGGTAAAGCCCAATATCTAGACGTAAAGCTCAAAATCTAGATGTAAAGCACAACTTCTAGATCTAAAGCCCAAAATCTAGATGTAAAGCCCAAATTCTAGATCTAAAGCCCAAAATCTAGAGATAAAGACCAATATCTAGAAGTAAAACCCAACATCTAGAGGTAAAGCCGATATCTAGAGGTAAAGCCCAACATCTAGAAGAAAAGCCAAATATATAGATTTAAAACCCAAAATCTAGAGATAAAGCCGAACATCTAAATGTAAAGTAAAACATCTAGATGTAATCCAAACATCTAGAGGTAAAGCCTAACATCTAGAGGTGAAGCACAACATATAGAGGTATAACCCAACATCTAGAGATAAAGACCAACATCTAAATGTAAAGCAAAACATCTAGATGTAAAACCCTACATCTAGAGGTAAAGTCCAATATCTAGACCTAAAGACCAACATCTAGAGGTAAAAACCAACATCTAGTGGTAAAGCCCAACGCCTGGAGGTAAAGCCCAGATTCTAGAGAGAAGCCAAAAATCCAGATGTAAAAACCAAAATCTAGAGGTAAAGCCCAACATCTACAGGTAAATCCAGATATCTAGGGGTAAAGCCCAACATCTAGAGGAAAAGCCATATATATAGATTTAAAGCCCAACATCTAGATGTAAAGCCCAACTTCTAGATCTAAAGCCCAACATCTAGATGTAAAGCCCAAATTCTAGATCTAACGCCCAAAGTCTAGAGATAAAGACCAATATCTAGAGGTAAAACCCAACATCTAGTGGTAAAGCCAGATATCTAGAGGTAAAGCCCAACATCTAGAGGAAAAGCAAAATATATAGATTTCAAAACCAAATTCTAGAGTTAAATCCCAACATCTAGGGGTAAACCCCAACTTCCAGAGTTAAAGTCCAAAATCTAGAGGTAAACACCAATACCTAGAGTTAGAGCCCAAAATCTAGAGATATGCCAAATATATAGATTTATAACCCAAAATCTAGAGATAAAGCCGAACGTCTAAATGTAAAGCAAAACATCTAGATGTAATCCAAACATCTAGTGGTAAAGCCTAACAACTAGAGGTGAAGCACAACATATAGAGGTATAACCCAACATCTAGAGATAAAGACCAACATCTAAATGTAAAGCAAAACATCTAGATGTAAAACCCTACATCTAGAGGTAAAGTCCAATATCTAGACCTAAAGACCAACATCTAGAGGTAAAACCCAACATCTAGTGGTAAAGCCCAACGTCTGGAGGTAAAGCCCAGATTCTAGAGCGAAGCCAAAAATCCAGATGGAAAACCCAAAATCTAGAGGTAAAGCCCAACATCTACAGATAAATCCAGATATCTAGGGGTAAAGCCCAACATCTAGAGGAAAAGACCAATATCTAGAGGTAAAACCCAACATCTACAGGTAAATCCAGATATCTAGGGGTAAAGCCCAACATCTAGAGGAAAAGCCAAATATATAGATATAAAACCCAAAATCTAGAGGTAAAGCCCAATATCTAGACGTAAAGATCAAAATCTAGATATAAAGCCCAACTTCTAGATCTAAAGCCTAAAATATAGATGTAAAGCCCAACTTCTAAATCTAAAGCCCAACATCTAGAGGTAAAGCCCAATATTTAGAGTTTAAGCGCATCATTTAGAGGTAAAGCCCAAAATCTAGATGTAAAGCTCAACTTCTAGAGGTAAACCCCATCATCTAGAGGAAAAGCCAAATATATAGATTTAAAACCCAAAATCTAGAGGTAAAGCCCAATATCTAGACCTAAAGCCCAATATCTAGACGTAAAGCCCAAAAACTAGATGAAAAGCACAACTTCTAGATCTAAAGCCCAACATCTAGAGGTAAAGACCAATATCTAGAGGTAAAACCCAACATCTAGAGGTAAAGCCAGATATCTAGAGGTAAAGCCCAACGTCTGGAGGTAAAGCCCATCATCTAGCCCTACAGCCCAATGTCTGCAGGTAAAGCCCAACTTACAGAGGTGAAGGCAAACATCTAGATGTAAAACCCAAAATCTAGAGGTAAAGCATAACATCTAGAGGAAAAGCCAGATATCTAGGGGTAAAGCCCAATATCTAGAGGAAAAGCCAAATATATAGATTTAAAACCCAAAATCTAGAGGTAAAGCCCAATATCTAGACGTAAAGCCCAAAATCTAGATTTAAACCCCAACTTCTAGATCTAAAGCCCAACATCTAGATGTAAAGACCAAATTCTAGATCTAACGCCCAAAATCTAGAGATAAAGACCACTATCTAGAGGTAAAACCCAACATCTAGAGGTAAAGCCAGATATCTAGAGGTAAAGCCCAACATCTAGAGGAAAAGCAAAATATATAGATTTCAAACCCAAATTCTAGAGTTAAATCCCAACATCTAGGGGTAAACCCCAACTTCCAGAGTTAAAGTCCAAAATCTAGAGGTAAACACCAATACCTAGAGTTAGAGCCCAAAATCTAGAGATATGCCAAATATATAGATTTAAAACCCAAAATCTAGAGATAAAGCCGAACGTCTAAATGTAAAGCAAAACATCTAGATGTAATGCAAACATCTAGAGGTAAAGCCTAACAACTAGAGGTGAAGCACAACATATAGAGGTATAACCCAACATCTAGAGATAAAGACCAACATCTAAATGTAAAGCAAAACATCTAGATGTAAAACCCTACATCTAGAGGTAAAGTCCAATATCTAGACCTAAAGACCAACATCTAGAGGTAAAAACCAACATCTAGTGGTAAAGCCCAACGTCTGGAGGTAAAGCCCAGATTCTAGAGAGAAGCCAAAAATCCAGATGGAAAAACCAAAATCTAGAGGTAAAGCCCAACATCTACAGGTAAATCCAGATAACTAGGGGTAAAGCCCAACATCTAGAGGAAAAGCCAAATATATAGATATAAAACCCAAAATCTAGAGGTAAAGCCCAATATCTAGACGTAAAGATCAAAATCTAGATATAAAGCCCAACTTCTAGATCTAAAGCCTAAAATATAGATGTAAAGCCCAACTTCTAAATCTAAAGCCCAACATCTAGAGGTAAAGCCCAATATTTAGAGTTTAAGCGCACCATTTAGAGGTAAAGCCCAAAATCTAGATGTAAAGCTCAATTTCTAGAGGTAAAGCCCATCATCTAGTCCTACAGCCCAATGTCTGCAGGTAAAGCCCAACTTACAGAGGTGAAGGCAAACATCTAGATGTAAAACCCCAAATCTAGAGGTAAACCCCATCATCTAGAGGAAAAGCCAAATATATAGATTTAAAACCCAAAATCTAGAGGTAAAGCCCAATATCTAGACCTAAAGCCCAATATCTAGACGTAAAACCCAAAAACTAGATGAAAAGCACAACTTCTAGATCTAAAGCCCAACATCTAGAGGTAAAGACCAATATCTAGAGGTAAAACCCAACATCTAGAGGTAAAGCCAGATATCTAGAGGTAAAGCCCAACGTCTGGAGGTAAAGCCCATCATCTAGCCCTACAGCCCAATGTCTGCAGGTAAAGCCCAACTTACAGAGGTGAAGGCAAACATCTAGATGTAAAACCCAAAATCTAGAGGTAAAGCATAACATCTAGAGGAAAAGCCAAATATATATATATATTTAAAACCCAAAATCTAGAGGTAAAGCCCAACATTTAGAGGTAAAGCCAGATATCTAGGTGTAAAGCCCAACATCTAGAGGAAAAGCCAAATATATAGATTTAAAACACAAAATCTAGAGGTAAAGCCCAATATCTAGACGTAAAGCCCAAAATCTAGATGTAAAGCCCAGCTTCTAGATCTAAAGCCCACAATCTAGATGTAAAGCCCAAATTCTAGATCTAACACCCAAAATCTAGAGGTAAAGACCAATATCTAGAGGTAAAACCCAACATCTAGAGGTAAAGCCAGATATCTAGAGGTAAAGCCCAACATCTAGAGGAAAAGCAAAATATATAGATTTCAAACCCAAATTCTAGAGTTAAATCCCAACATCTAGAGGTAAATCCCAAAGTCTAGATGTAAAGCTCAACTTCCAGTTTTAAAGTCAAAAATCTAAATGTAAATACCAATACCTAGAGGTAGAGACCAAAATGTAGAGGTAAAGCCCAACATCTAGAGATAAAGCCATATATATAGATCTAAACCCCAAAATCTAGAGGTGAAGCCAAATATCTAGACGTAAAGCCCAAAGTCTAGATGTAAAGCCCAACTTCTAGATCTAAAGCCCAAAATATAAATGTAAAGCCCAACTTCTAAATCTAAAGCCCAACATCTAGAGGTAAAGCCCAATATTTAGAGTTTAAGCGCATCATTTAGAGGTAAAGCCCAAAATCTAGATGTAAAGCTCAACTTCTAGAGGTAAAGCCCATCATGTAGTCCTACAGCCTAATGGCTGCAGGTAAAGCCCAACTTACAGAGGTGAAGGGAAACATCTAGATGTAAAACCCCAAATCTAGAGGTAAAGCCCAACATCTAGAGGAAAAGCCAAATATATAGATTTAAAACCCAAAACCTAGAGGTAAAGCTCAATATCTAGAGGTAAATCCAGATATCTAGGGGTAAAGCCCCACATCTACAGGAAAAGCCAAATATATAGATTTAAAACCCAAAATCTAGAGGTAAAGCCCAATATCTAGACGTAAAGCCCAAAATCTAGATGTAAAGCCCAAATTCTAGATCTAACGCCCAAAATCTAGAGATAAAGACCAATATCTAGAAGGAAAACCCAAGATCTAGAGGTAAAACCGATATCTAGAGGTAAAGCCCAACATCTAGAAGAAAAGCCAAATATATAGATTTAAAACCCAAAATCTAGAGATAAAGCCGAACATCTAAATGTAAAGCAAAACATCTAGATGTAATCCAAACATCTAGAGGTAAAGCCTAACATCTAGAGGTGAAGCACAACATATAGAGGTATAGCCCAACATCTAGAGATAAAGACCAACATCTAAATGTAAAGCAAAACATCTAGATGTAAAACCCTACATCTAGAGGTAAAGTCCAATATCTAGACCTAAAGACCAACATCTAGAGGTAAAAACCAACATCTAGTGGTAAAGACCAATAGCTAGAGGTAAAGCCCAGATTCTAGAGAGAAGCCAAAACTCCAGATGTAAAAACCAAAATCTAGAGGTAAAGCCCAACATCTACAGGTAAATCCAGATATCTAGGGGTAAAGCCCAACATCTAGAGGAAAAGCCAAATATATAGATTTAAAGCCCAAAATCTAGATGTAAAGCCCAACTTCTAGATCTAAAGCCCAACATCTAGATGTAAAGACCAAATTCTTGATCTAACGCCCAAAATCTAGAGATAAAGACCAATATCTAGAGGTAAAACCCAACATCTAGAGGTAAAGCCAGATATCTAGAGGTAAAGCCCAACATCTAGAGGAAAAGCAAAAGATATAGATTTCAAACCCAAATTCTAGAGTTAAATCCCAACATCTAGGGGTAAACCCCAACTTCCAGAGTTAAAGTCCAAAATCTAGAGGTAAACACCAATACCTAGAGTTAGAGCCCAAAATCTAGAGATATGCCAAATATATAGATTTAAAACCCAAAATCTAGAGATAAAGCCGAACGTCTAAATGTAAAGCAAAACATCTAGATGTAATCCAAACATCTAGAGGTAAAGCCTAACAACTAGAGGTGAAGCACAACATATAGAGGTATAACCCAACATCTAGAGATAAAGACCAACATCTAAATGTAAAGCAAAACATCTAGATGTAAAACCCTACATCTAGAGGTAAAGTCCAATATCTAGACCTAAAGACCAACATCTAGAGGTAAAAACCAACATCTAGTGGTAAAGCCCAACGTCTGGAGGTAAAGCCCAGATTCTAGAGAGAAGCCAAAACTCCAGATGTAAAAACCAAAATCTAGAGGTAAAGCCCAACATCTACAGGTAAATCCAGATATCTAGGGGTAAAGCCCAACATCTAGAGGAAAAGCCAAATATATAGATATAAAACCCAAAATCTAGAGGTAAAGCCCAATATCTAGACGTAAAGATCAAAATCTAGATATAAAGCCCAACTTCTAAATCTAAAGACCAAAATATAGATGTAAAGCCCAACTTCTAAATCTAAAGCCCAACATCTAGAGGTAAAGCCCAATATTTAGAGTTTAAGCGCATCATTTAGAGGTAAAGCCCAAAATCTAGAGGTAAAGCCCAACATCTACAGGTAAATCCAGATATCTAGGGGTAAAGCCCAACATCTAGAGGAAAAGCCAAATATATAGAAATAAAACCCAAAATCTAGAGGTAAAGACCAATATCTAGACGTAAAGCCCAAAATCTTGATGTAAAGCCCAACTTCTAAATCTAAAGCCCAACATCTAGAGGTAAAGCCCAATATTTAGAGTTTAAGCGCATCATTTAGAGGTAAAGCCCAAAATCTAGATGTAAAGCTCAACTTCTAGAGGTAAAGCCCATCATCTAGTCCTACAGCCTAATGGCTGCAGGTAAAGCCCAACTTACAGAGGTGAAGGGAAACATCTAGATGTAAAACCCCAAATCTAGATGTAAAGCCCAACATCTAGAAGAAAAGCCAAATATATAGATTTAAAACCCAAAATCTAGAGATAAAGCCGAACACCTAAATGTAAAGCAAAACATCTAGATGTAATCCAAACATCTAGAGGTAAAGCCTAACATCTAGAGGTGAAACACAACATATAGAGGTATAACCCAACATCTAGAGATAAAGACCAACATCTAAATGTAAAGCAAAACATCTAGATGTAAAACCCTACATCTAGAGGTAAAGTCCAATATCTAGACCTAAAGACCAACATCTAGAGGTAAAACCCAACATCTAGTGGTAAAGCCCAACGTCTGGAGGTAAAGCCCAGATTCTAGAGAGAAGCCAAAAATCCAGATGGAAAACCCAAAATCTAGAGGTAAAGCCCAACATCTACAGGTAAATCCAGATATCTAGGGGTAAAGCCCAACATCTAGAGGAAAAGACAAATATATAGATATAAAACCCAAAATCTAGAGGTAAAGCCCAATATCTAGACGTAAAGATCAAAATCTAGATATAAAGCCCAACTTCTAAATCTAAAGACCAAAATATAGATGTAAAGCCCAACTTCTAAATCTAAAGCCCAACATCTAGAGGTAAAGCCCAATATTTAGAGTTTAAGCGCATCATTTAGAGGTAAAGCCCAAAATCTAGAGGTAAAGCCCAACATCTACAGGTAAATCCAGATATCTAGGGGTAAAGCCCAACATCTAGAGGAAAAGCCAAATATATAGAAATAAAACCCAAAATCTAGAGGTAAAGACCAATATCTAGACGTAAAGCCCAAAATCTTGATGTAAAGCCCAACTTCTAAATCTAAAGCCCAACATCTAGAGGTAAAGCCCAATATTTAGAGTTTAAGCGCATCATTTAGAGGTAAAGCCCAAAATCTAGATGTAAAGCTCAACTTCTAGAGGTAAAGCCCATCATCTAGTCCTACAGCCTAATGGCTGCAGGTAAAGCCCAACTTACAGAGGTGAAGGCAAACATCTAGATGTAAAACCCTACATCTAGAGGTAAAGTCCAATATCTAGACCTAAAGACCAACATCTAGAGGTAAAACTCAACATCTAGTGGTAAAGCCCAACGTCTGGAGGTAAAGCCCAGATTCTAGAGAGAAGCCAAAACTCCAGATGTAAAAACCAAAATCTAGAGGTAAAGCCCAACATCTAGAGGTAAATCCAGATATCTAGGGGTAAAGCCCAACATCTAGAGGAAAAGCCAAATATATAGATTTAAAGCCCAAAATCTAGATGTAAAGCCCAACTTCTAGACCTAAAGCCCAACATCTAGATGTAAAGACCAAATTCTAGATCTAACGCCCAAAATCTAGAGATAAAGACCACTATCTAGAGGTAAAACCCAACATCTAGAGGTAAAGCCAGATATCTAGAGGTAAAGCCCAACATCTAGAGGAAAAGCAAAAGATATAGATTTCAAACCCAAATTCTAGAGTTAAATCCCAACATCTAGGGGTAAACCCCAACTTCCAGAGTTAAAGTCCAAAATCTAGAGGTAAACACCAATACCTAGAGTTAGAGCCCAAAATCTAGAGATATGCCAAATATATAGATTTAAAACCCAAAATCTAGAGATAAAGCCGAACGTCTAAATGTAAAGCAAAACATCTAGATGTAATGCAAACATCTAGAGGTAAAGCCTAACAACTAGAGGTGAAGCACAACATATAGAGGTATAACCCAACATCTAGAGATAAAGACCAACATCTAAATGTAAAGCAAAACATCTAGATGTAAAACCCTACATCTAGAGGTAAAGTCCAATATCTAGACCTAAAGACCAACATCTAGAGGTTAACCCCAACATCTAGTGGTAAAGCCCAACGTCTGGAGGTAAAGCCCAGATTCTAGAGAGAAGCCAAAAATCCAGATGGAAAACCCAAAATCTAGAGGTAAAGCCCAACATCTACAGGTAAATCCAGATATCTAGGGGTAAAGCCCAACATCTAGAGGAAAAGCCAAATATATAGATATAAAACCCAAAATCTAGAGGTAAAGCCCAATATCTAGACGTAAAGCCCAAAATCTAGATGAAAAGCACAACTTCTAGATCTAAAGCCCAACATCTAGAGGTAAAGACCAATATCTAGAGGTAAAACCCAACATCTAGAGGTAAAGCCAGATATCTAGAGGTAAAGCCCAACATCTAGAGGAAAAGCAAAATATGTAGATTTCAAACCCAAATTCTAGAGTTAAATCCCAACATCTAGAGGTAAATCCCAAAGTCTAGATGTAAAGCTCAACTTCCAGATTTAAAGTCAAAAATCTAAATGTAAATACCAATACCTAGAGGTAGAGCCCAAAATGTAGAGGTAAAGCCCAACATCTAGAGATAAAGCCCAATATTTAGAGTTTAAGCACATCATTTAGAGGTAAAGCCAGTTAACTAGAGGTAAAGCCCAACTTCTGGAGGTAAAGACCATCATCTAGTCCTACAGCCCAATGTCTGCAGGTAAAGCCCAACTTACAGAGATGAAGGCAAACATCTAGATGTAAAACCCAAAATCTAGAGGTAAAGCCCAACATCTAGAGGAAAAGCCAAATATATATATATTTAAAACTCAAAACCTAGAGGTAAAGCCCAACATCTAGAGGTAAAGCCAGATATCTAGGGGTAAAGCCCAACATCTAGAGGAAAAGCCAAATATATAGATTTAAAACCCAAAATCTAGAGGTAAAGCCCAATATCTAGACGTAAAGCCCAAAATCTAGATGTAAACCCCAACTTCTAGATCTAAAGCCCAAAATCTAGATGTAAAGCCCAAATTCTAGATCTAACGCCCAAAATCTAGAGATAAAGTCCAATATCTAGAAGTAAAACCCAACATCTAGAGGTAAAGCCGATATCTAGAGGTAAAGCCCAACATCTAGAAGAAAAGCCAAATATATAGATTTAAAACCCAAAATCTAGAGATAAAGCCGAACGTCTAAATGTAAAGCAAAACATCTAGATGTAATCCAAACATCTAGAGGTAAAGCCTAACAACTAGAGGTGAAGCACAACATATAGAGGTATAACCCAACATCTAGAGATAAAGACCAACATCTAAATGTAAAGCAAAATATCTAGATGTAAAACCCTACATCTAGAGGTAAAGTCCAGTATCTAGACCTAAAGACCAACATCTAGAGGTAAAAACCAACATCTAGTGGTAAAGCCCAACGCCTGGAGGTAAAGCCCAGATTCTAGAGAGAAGCCAAAAATCCAGATGTAAAAACCAAAATCTAGAGGTAAAGCCCAACATCTAGAGGTAAATCCAGATATCTAGGGGTAAAGCCCAACATCTAGAGGAAAAGCCAAATATATAGATTTAAAGCCCAAAATCTAGATGTAAAGCCCAACTTCTAGATCTAACGCCCAAAATCTAGAGATAAAGACCAATATCTAGAAGTAAAACCCAACATCTAGAGGTAAAGCCGATATCTAGAGGTAAAGCCCAACATCTAGAAGAAAAGCCAAATATATAGATTTAAAACCCAAAATCTAGAGATAAAGCCGAACATCTAAATGTAAAGCAAAACATCTAGATGTAATCCAAACATCTAGAGGTAAAGCCTAACATCTAGAGGTGAAGCACAACATATAGAGGTATAACCCAACATCTAGAGATAAAGACCAACATCTAAATGTAAAGCAAAACATCTAGATGTAAAACCCTACATCTAGAGGTAAAGTCCAATATCTAGACCTAAAGACCAACATCTAGAGGTTAACCCCAACATCTAGTGGTAAAGCCCAACGTCTGGAGGTAAAGCCCAGATTCTAGAGAGAAGCCAAAAATCCAGATGGAAAACCCAAAATCTAGAGGTAAAGCCCAACATCTACAGGTAAATCCAGATATCTAGGGGTAAAGCCCAACATCTAGAGGAAAAGCCAAATATATAGATATAAAACCCAAAATCTAGAGGTAAAGCCCAATATCTAGACGTGAAGCCCAAAATCTAGATGAAAAGCACAACTTCTAGATCTAAAGCCCAACATCTAGAGGTAAAGACCAATATCTAGAGGTAAAACCCAACATCTAGAGGTAAAGCCAGATATCTAGAGGTAAAGCCCAACATCTAGAGGTAAAGCCCAATATTTAGAGTTTAAGCGCATCATTTAGAGGTAAACCCAAAATCTAGATGTAAAGCCCAACTTCTAGAGGTAAAGCCCATCATCTAGTCCTACAGCCCAATGTCTGCAGGTAAAGCCCAACTTACAGAGATGAAGGCAAACATCTAGATGTAAAACCCAAAATCTAGAGGTAAAGCCCAACATCTAGAGGAAAAGCCAAATATATATATATTTAAAACTCAAAACCTAGAGGTAAAGCCCAACATCTAGAGGTAAAGCCAGATATCTAGGGGTAAAGCCCAACATCTAGAGGAAAAGCCAAATATATAGATTTAAAACCCAAAATCTAGAGGTAAAGCCCAATATCTAGACGTAAAGCCCAAAATCTAGATGTAAACCCCAACTTCTAGATCTAAAGCCCAAAATCTAGATGTAAAGCCTAAATTCTAGATCTAACGCCCAAAATCTAGAGATAAAGACCAATATCTAGAAGTAAAACCCAACATCTAGAGGTAAAGCCGATATCTAGAGGTAAAGCCCAACATCTAGAAGAAAAGCCAAATATATAGATTTAAAACCCAAAATCTAGAGATAAAGCCGAACGTCTAAATGTAAAGCAAAACATCTAGATGTAATCCAAACATCTAGAGGTAAAGCCTAACAACTAGAGGTGAAGCACAACATATAGAGGTATAACCCAACATCTAGAGATAAAGACCAACATCTAAATGTAAAGCAAAATATCTAGATGTAAAACCCTACATCTAGAGGTAAAGTCCAGTATCTAGACCTAAAGACCAACATCTAGAGGTAAAAACCAACATCTACTGGTAAAGCCCAACGCCTGGAGGTAAAGCCCAGATTCTAGAGAGAAGCCAAAAATCCAGATGTAAAAACCAAAATCTAGAGGTAAAGCCCAACATCTAGAGGTAAATCCAGATATCTAGGGGTAAAGCCCAACATCTAGAGGAAAAGCCAAATATATAGATTTAAAGCCCAAAATCTAGATGTAAAGCCCAACTTCTAGATCTAACGCCCAAAATCTAGAGATAAAGACCAATATCTAGAAGTAAAACCCAACATCTAGAGGTAAAGCCGATATCTAGAGGTAAAGCCCAACATCTAGAAGAAAAGCCAAATATATAGATTTAAAACCCAAAATCTAGAGATAAAGCCGAACATCTAAATGTAAAGCAAAACATCTAGATGTAATCCAAACATCTAGAGGTAAAGCCTAACATCTAGAGGAAAAGCCAAATATATAGATTTAAAACCCAAAATCTAGAGACACAGCCCAACATCTAAATGTAAAGCAAAACATCTAGATGTAAAACCCTACATCTAGAGGTAAAGTCCAATATCTAGACTTAAAGACCAACATCTAGAGGTAAAACCCAACATCTAGAGGTAAAGCCCAACGTCTGGAGGTAAAGCCCAGATTCTAGAGAGAAGCCAAAAATCCAGATGGAAAACCCAAAATCTAGAGGTAAAGCCGAACGTCTAAATGTAAAGCAAAACATCTAGATGTAATGCAAACATCTAGAGGTAAAGCCTAACAACTAGAGGTGAAGCACAACATATAGAGGTATAACCCAACATCTAGAGATAAAGACCAACATCTAAATGTAAGCAAAACATCTAGATGTAAAACCCTACATCTAGAGGTAAAGTCCAATATCTAGACCTAAAGACCAACATCTAGAGGTTAACCCCAACATCTAGTGGTAAAGCCCAACGTCTGGAGGTAAAGCCCAGATTCTAGAGAGAAGCCAAAAATCCAGATGGAAAACCCAAAATCTAGAGGTAAAGCCCAACATCTACAGGTAAATCCAGATATCTAGGGGTAAAGCCCAACATCTAGAGGAAAAGCCAAATATATAGATATAAAACCCAAAATCTAGAGGTAAAGCCCAATATCTAGACGTGAAGCCCAAAATCTAGATGAAAAGCACAACTTCTAGATCTAAAGCCCAACATCTAGAGGTAAAGACCAATATCTAGAGGTAAAACCCAACATCTAGAGGTAAAGCCAGATATCTAGAGGCAAAGCCCAACATCTAGAGGTAAAGCCCAAATTCTAGATCTAACGCCCAAAATCTAGAGATAAAGACCAATATCTAGAAGTAAAACCCAACATCTAGAGGTAAAGCCGATATCTAGAGGTAAAGCCCAACATCTAGAAGAAAAGCCAAATATATAGATTTAAAACCCAAAATCTAGAGTTAAAGCCGAACGTCTAAATGTAAAGCAAAACATCTAGATGTAATCCAAACATCTAGAGGTAAAGCCTAACAACTAGAGGTGAAGCACAACATATAGAGGTATAACCCAACATCTAGAGATAAAGACCAACATCTAAATGTAAAGCAAAATATCTAGATGTAAAACCCTACATCTAGAGGTAAAGTCCAGTATCTAGACCTAAAGACCAACATCTAGAGGTAAAAACCAACATCTACTGGTAAAGCCCAACGCCTGGAGGTAAAGCCCAGATTCTAGAGAGAAGCCAAAAATCCAGATGTAAAAACCAAAATCTAGAGGTAAAGCCCAACATCTAGAGGTAAATCCAGATATCTAGGCGTAAAGCCCAACATCTAGAGGAAAAGCCAAATATATAGATTTAAAGCCCAAAATCTAGATGTAAAGCCCAACTTCTAGATCTAACGCCCAAAATCTAGAGATAAAGACCAATATCTAGAAGTAAAACCCAACATCTAGAGGTAAAGCCGATATCTAGAGGTAAAGCCCAACATCTAGAAGAAAAGCCAAATATATAGATTTAAAACCCAAAATCTAGAGATAAAGCCGAACATCTAAATGTAAAGCAAAACATCTAGATGTAATCCAAACATCTAGAGGTAAAGCCTAACATCTAGAGGTGAAGCACAACATATAGAGGTATAACCCAACATCTAGAGATAAAGACCAACATCTAAATGTAAAGCAAAACATCTAGATGTAAAACCCTACATCTAGAGGTAAAGTCCAATATCTAGACCTAAAGACCAACATCTAGAGGTTAACCCCAACATCTAGTGGTAAAGCCCAACGTCTGGAGGTAAAGCCCAGATTCTAGAGAGAAGCCAAAAATCCAGATGGAAAACCCAAAATCTAGAGGTAAAGCCCAACATCTACAGGTAAATCCAGATATCTAGGGGTAAAGCCCAACATCTAGAGGAAAAGCCAAATATATAGATATAAAACCCAAAATCTAGAGGTAAAGCCCAATATCTAGACGTGAAGCCCAAAATCTAGATGAAAAGCACAACTTCTAGATCTAAAGCCCAACATCTAGAGGTAAAGACCAATATCTAGAGGTAAAACCCAACATCTAGAGGTAAAGCCAGATATCTAGAGGTAAAGCCCAACATCTAGAGGAAAAGCAAAATATATAGATTTCAAACCCAAATTCTAGAGTTAAATCCCAACATCTAGAGGTAAATCCCAAAGTGTAGATGTAAAGCTCAACTTCCAGATTTAAAGTCAAAAATCTAAATGTAAATACCAATACCTAGAGGTAGAGCCCAAAATGTAGAGGTAAAGCCCAACATCTAGAGATAAAGCCAGATATATAGATCTAACCCCAAAATCTAGAGGTGAAGCCCAATATCTAGATCTAAAGCCCAAAATCTAGATGTAAAGCCCAACTTCTAAATCTAAAGCCCAACATCTAGAGGTAAAGCCCAATATTTAGAGTTTAAGCACATCATTTAGAGGTAAAGCCAGTTAACTAGAGGTAAAGCCCAACTTCTGGAGGTAAAGACCATCATCTAGTCCTACAGCCCAATGTCTGCAGGTAAAGCCCAACTTACAGAGATGAAGGCAAACATCTAGATGTAAAACCCAAAATCTAGAGGTAAAGCCCAACATCTAGAGGAAAAGCCAAATATATATATATTTAAAACTCAAAACCTAGAGGTAAAGCCCAACATCTAGAGGTAAAGCCAGATATCTAGGGGTAAAGCCCAACATCTAGAGGAAAAGCCAAATATATAGATTTAAAACCCAAAATCTAGAGGTAAAGCCCAATATCTAGACGTAAAGCCCAAAATCTAGATGTAAACCCCAACTTCTAGATCTAAAGCCCAAAATCTAGATGTAAAGCCCAAATTCTAGATCTAACGCCCAAAATCTAGAGATAAAGACCAATATCTAGAAGTAAAACCCAACATCTAGAGGTAAAGCCGATATCTAGAGGTAAAGCCCAACATCTAGAGATATGCCAAATATATAGATTTAAAACCCAAAATCTAGAGATAAAGCCGAACGTCTAAATGTAAAGCAAAACATCTAGATGTAATCCAAACATCTAGAGGTAAAGCCTAACATCTAGAGGTGAAGCACAACATATAGAGGTATAACCCGACATCTAGAGATAAAGACCAACATCTAAATGTAAAGCAAAACATCTAGATGTAAAACCCTACATCTAGAGGTAAAGTCCAATATCTAGACCTAAAGACCAACATCTAGAGGTAAAAACCAACATCTAGTGGTAAAGCCCAACGCCTGGAGGTAAAGCCCAGATTCTAGAGAGAAGCCAAAAATCCAGATGTAAAAACCAAAATCTAGAGGTAAAGCCCAACATCTAGAGGTAAATCCAGATATCTAGGGGTAAAGCCCAACATCTAGAGGATAAGCCAAATATATAGATTTAAAGCCCAAAATCTAGAGGTAAAGCCCAACTTCTAGATCTAAAGCCCAACATCTAGATGTAAAGCCCAAATTCTAGATCTAACGCCCAAAATCTAGAGATAAAGACCAATATCTAGAAGGAAAACCCAAGATCTAGAGGTAAAACCGATATCTAGAGGTAAAGCCCAACATCTAGAAGAAAAGCCAAATATATAGATTTAAAACCCAAAATCTAGAGATAAAGCCGAACATCTAAATGTAAAGCAAAACATCTAGATGTAATCCAAACATCTAGAGGTAAAGCCTAACATCTAGAGGTGAAGCACAACATATAGAGGTATAGCCCAACATCTAGAGATAAAGACCAACATCTAAATGTAAAGCAAAACATCTAGATGTAAAACCCTACATCTAGAGGTAAAGTCCAATATCTAGACCTAAAGACCAACATCTAGAGGTAAAAACCAACATCTAGTGGTAAAGCCCAACGTCTGGAGGTAAAGCCCAGATTCTAGAGAGAAGCCAAAAATCCAGATGGAAAACCCAAAATCTAGAGGTAAAGCCCAACATCTACAGGTAAATCCAGATATCTAGGGGTAAAGCCCAACATCTAGAGGAAAAGCCAAATATATAGATATAAAACCCAAAATCTAGAGGTAAAGCCCAATATCTAGACGTGAAGCCCAAAATCTAGATGAAAAGCACAACTTCTAGATCTAAAGCCCAACATCTAGAGGTAAAGACCAATATCTAGAGGTAAATCCCAACATCTAGAGGTAAAGCCAGATATCTAGAGGTAAAGCCCAACATCAAGAGGAAAAGCAAAATATATAGATTTCAAACCCAAATTCTAGAGTTAAATCCCAACATATAGAGGTAAATCCCAAAGTCTAGATGTAAAGCTCAACTTCCAGATTTAAAGTCAAAAATCTAAATGTAAATACCAATACCTAGAGGTAGAGCCCAAAATGTAGAGGTAAAGCCCAACATCTAGAGATAAAGCCAGATATATAGATCTAACCCCAAAATCTAGAGGTGAAGCCCAATATCTAGATCTAAAGCCCAAAATCTAGATGTAAAGCCCAACTTCTAAATCTAAAGCCCAACATCTAGAGGTAAAGCCCAATATTTAGAGTTTAAGCGCATCATTTAGAGGTAAAGCCAGATATCTAGAGGTAAAGCCCAACGTCTGGAGGTAAAGCCCATCATCTAGTCCTACAGCCCAATGTCTGCAGGTAAAGCCCAACTTACAGAGGTGAAGGCAAACATCTAGATGTAAAACCCAAAATCTAGAGGTAAAGCCCAACATCTAGAGGAAAAGCCAAATATATATATATTTAAAACCCAAAACCTAGAGGTAAAGCCCAACATCTAGAGGTAAAGCCAGATATCTAGGGGTAAAGCCCAACATCTAGAGGAAAAGCCAAATATATAGATATAAAACCCAAAATCTAGAGGTAAAGCCCAATATCTAGACGTAAAGCCCAAAATCTAGATGAAAAGCACAACTTCTAGATCTAAAGCCCAACATCTAGAGGTAAAGACCAATATCTAGAGGTAAAACCCAACATCTAGAGGTAAAGCCAGATATCTAGAGGTAAAGCCCAACATCTAGAGGAAAAGCAAAATATATAGATTTCAAACCCAAATTCTAGAGTTAAATCCCAACATCTAGAGGTAAATCCCAAAGTCTAGATGTAAAGCTCAACTTCCAGATTTAAAGTCAAAAATCTAAATGTAAATACCAATACCTAGAGGTAGAGCCCAAAATGTAGAGGTAAAGCCCAACATCTAGAGATAAAGCCCAATATTTAGAGTTTAAGCACATCATTTAGAGGTAAAGCCAGTTAACTAGAGGTAAAGCCCAACTTCTGGAGGTAAAGACCATCATCTAGTCCTACAGCCCAATGTCTGCAGGTAAAGCCCAACTTACAGAGATGAAGGCAAACATCTAGATGTAAAACCCAAAGTCTAGAGGTAAAGCCCAACATCTAGAGGAAAAGCCAAATATATATATATTTAAAACTCAAAACCTAGAGGTAAAGCCCAACATCTAGAGGTAAAGCCAGATATCTAGGGGTAAAGCCCAACATCTAGAGGAAAAGCCAAATATATAGATTTAAAACCCAAAATCTAGAGGTAAAGCCCAATATCTAGACGTAAAGCCCAAAATCTAGATGTAAACCCCAACTTCTAGATCTAAAGCCCAAAATCTAGATGTAAAGCCCAAATTCTAGATCTAACGCCCAAAATCTAGAGATAAAGACCAATATCTAGAAGTAAAACCCAACATCTAGAGGTAAAGCCGATATCTAGAGGTAAAGCCCAACATCTAGAAGAAAAGCCAAATATATAGATTTAAAACCCAAAATCTAGAGATAAAGCCGAACGTCTAAATGTAAAGCAAAACATCTAGATGTAATCCAAACATCTAGAGGTAAAGCCTAACAACTAGAGGTGAAGCACAACATATAGAGGTATAACCCAACATCTAGAGATAAAGACCAACATCTAAATGTAAAGCAAAATATCTAGATGTAAAACCCTACATCTAGAGGTAAAGTCCAGTATCTAGACCTAAAGACCAACATCTAGAGGTAAAAACCAACATCTAGTGGTAAAGCCCAACGCCTGGAGGTAAAGCCCAGATTCTAGAGAGAAGCCAAAAATCCAGATGTAAAACCCAAAATCTAGAGGTAAAGCCCAACATCTAGAGGTAAATCCAGATATCTAGGGGTAAAGCCCAACATCTAGAGGAAAAGCCAAATATATAGATTTAAAGCCCAAAATCTAGATGTAAAGCCCAACTTCTAGATCTAACGCCCAAAATCTAGAGATAAAGACCAATATCTAGAAGTAAAACCCAACATCTAGAGGTAAAGCCGATATCTAGAGGTAAAGCCCAACATCTAGAAGAAAAGCCAAATATATAGATTTAAAACCCAAAATCTAGAGATAAAGCCAAACATCTAAATGTAAAGCAAAACATCTAGATGTAATCCAAACATCTAGAGGTAAAGCCTAACATCTAGAGGTGAAGCACAACATATAGAGGTATAACCCAACATCTAGAGATAAAGACCAACATCTAAATGTAAAGCAAAACATCTAGATGTAAAACCCTACATCTAGAGGTAAAGTCCAATATCTAGACCTAAAGACCAACATCTAGAGGTTAACCCCAACATCTAGTGGTAAAGCCCAACGTCTGGAGGTAAAGCCCAGATTCTAGAGAGAAGCCAAAAATCCAGATGGAAAACCCAAAATCTAGAGGTAAAGCCCAACATCTACAGGTAAATCCAGATATCTAGGGGTAAAGCCCAACATCTAGAGGAAAAGCCAAATATATAGATATAAAACCCAAAATCTAGAGGTAAAGCCCAATATCTAGACGTGAAGCCCAAAATCTAGATGAAAAGCACAACTTCTAGATCTAAAGCCCAACATCTAGAGGTAAAGACCAATATCTAGAGGTAAAACCCAACATCTAGAGGTAAAGCCAGATATCTAGAGGTAAAGCCCAACATCTAGAGGAAAAGCAAAATATATAGATTTCAAACCCAAATTCTAGAGTTAAATCCCAACATCTAGAGGTAAATCCCAAAGTCTAGATGTAAAGCTCAACTTCCAGATTTAAAGTCAAAAATCTAAATGTAAATACCAATACCTAGAGGTAGAGCCCAAAATGTAGAGGTAAAGCCCAACATCTAGAGATAAAGCCAGATATATAGATCTAACCCCAAAATCTAGAGGTGAAGCCCAATATCTAGATCTAAAGCCCAAAATCTAGATGTAAAGCCCAACTTCTAAATCTAAAGCCCAACATCTAGAGGTAAAGCCCAATATTTAGAGTTTAAGCACATCATTTAGAGGTAAAGCCAGTTAACTAGAGGTAAAGCCCAACTTCTGGAGGTAAAGACCATCATCTAGTCCTACAGCCTAATGTCTGCAGGTAAAGCCCAACTTACAGAGATGAAGGCAAACATCTAGATGTAAAACCCAAAATCTAGAGGTAAAGCCCAACATCTAGAGGAAAAGCCAAATATATATATATTTAAAACTCAAAACCTAGAGGTAAAGCCCAACATCTAGAGGTAAAGCCAGATATCTAGGGGTAAAGCCCAACATCTAGAGGAAAAGCCAAATATATAGATTTAAAACCCAAAATCTAGAGGTAAAGCCCAATATCTAAACGTAAAGCCCAAAATCTAGATGTAAACCCCAACTTCTAGATCTAAAGCCCAAAATCTAGATGTAAAGCCCAAATTCTAGATCTAACGCCCAAAATCTAGAGATAAAGACCAATATCTAGAAGTAAAACCCAACATCTAGAGGTAAAGCCGATATCTAGAGGTAAAGCCCAACATCTAGAGATATGCCAAATATATAGATTTAAAACCCAAAATCTAGAGATAAAGCCAAACGTCTAAATGTAAAGCAAAACATCTAGATGTAATCCAAACATCTAGAGGTAAAGCCTAACATCTAGAGGTGAAGCACAACATATAGAGGTATAACCCAACATCTAGAGATAAAGACCAACATCTAAATGTAAAGCAAAACATCTAGATGTAAAACCCTACATCTAGAGGTAAAGTCCAATATCTAGACCTAAAGACCAACATCTAGAGGTAAAAACCAACATCTAGTGGTAAAGCCCAACGCCTGGAGGTAAAGCCCAGATTCTAGAGAGAAGCCAAAAATCCAGATGTAAAAACCAAAATCTAGAGGTAAAGCCCAACATCTAGAGGTAAATCCAGATATCTAGGGGTAAAGCCCAACATCTAGAGGAAAAGCCAAATATATAGATTTAAAGCCCAAAATCTAGAGGTAAAGCCCAACTTCTAGATCTAAAGCCCAACATCTAGATGTAAAGCCCAAATTCTAGATCTAACGCCCAAAATCTAGAGATAAAGACCAATATCTAGAAGTAAAACCCAAGATCTAGAGGTAAAGCCGATATCTAGAGGTAAAGCCCAACATCTAGAAGAAAAGCCAAATATATAGATTTAAAACCCAAAATCTAGAGATAAAGCCGAACATCTAAATGTAAAGCAAAACATCTAGATGTAATCCAAACATCTAGAGGTAAAGCCTAACATCTAGAGGTGAAGCACAACATATAGAGGTATAGCCCAACATCTAGAGATAAAGACCAACATCTAAATGTAAAGCAAAACATCTAGATGTAAAACCCTACATCTAGAGGTAAAGTCCAATATCTAGACCTAAAGACCAACATCTAGAGGTAAAACCCAACATCTAGTGGTAAAGCCCAACGTCTGGAGGTAAAGCCCAGATTCTAGAGAGAAGCCAAAAATCCAGATGGAAAACCCAAAATCTAGAGGTAAAGCCCAACATCTACAGGTAAATCCAGATATCTAGGGGTAAAGCCCAACATCTAGAGGAAAAGCCAAATATATAGATATAAAACCCAAAATCTAGAGGTAAAGCCCAATATCTAGACGTGAAGCCCAAAATCTAGATGAAAAGCACAACTTCTAGATCTAAAGCCCAACATCTAGAGGTAAAGACCAATATCTAGAGGTAAAACCCAACATCTAGAGGTAAAGCCAGATATCTAGAGGTAAAGCCCAACATCTAGAGGAAAAGCCAAATATATAGATTTCAAACCCAAATTCTAGAGTTAAATCCCAACATCTAGGGGTAAAACCCAACTTCCAGAGTTAAAGTCCAAAATCTAGAGGTAAACACCAATACCTAGAATTAGAGCCCAAAATCTAGAGATATGCCAAATATATAGATTTAAAACCCAAAATCTAGAGATAAAGCCGAACATCTAAATGTAAAGCAAAACATCTAGATGTAATCCAAACATATAGAGGTATATCCCAACATCTAGAGATAAAGACCAAAATCTAAGTGTAAAGCAAAACATCTAGATGTAAAACCCTACATCTAGAGGTATAGTCCAATATCTAGACCTAAAGACCAACATCTAGAGGTAAAAACCAACATCTAGTGGTAAAGCCCAACGCCTGAAGGTAAAGCCCAGATTTTAGAGAGAAGCCAAAAATCCAGATGTAAAAACCAAAATCTAGAGGTAAAGCCCAATATCTACACGTAAAGCCCAAAATCTAGATGAAAAGCACATCTTCTAGATCTAAAGCCCAAAATCTAGATGTAAAGCCCAACTTCTAAATCTAAAGCCCAACATCTAGAGGTAAAGCCCAATATTTAGAGTTTAAGCGCATCTTTTAGAGGTAAAGCCAGATATCTAGAGGTAAAGCCCAACGTCTGGAGGTAAAGCCCATCATCTAGTCCTACAGCCCAATGACTGCAGGTAAAGCCCAACTTACAGAGGTGAAGGCAAACATCTAGATGTAAAACCCAAAATCTAGAGGTAAAGCCCAACATCTAGAGGAAAAGCCAAATATATATATATTTAAAACCCAAAACCTAGAGGTAAAGCCCAACATCTAGAGGTAAAGCCAGATATCTAGGGGTAAAGCCCAACATCTAGAGGAAAAGCCAAATATATAGATTTAAAACCCAAAATCTAGAGGTAAAGCCCAATATCTAGACGTAAAGCCCAAAATCTAGATGTAAACCCCAACTTCTGGACCTAAAGCCCAAAATCTAGATGTAAAGCCCAAACTCTAGATCTAATGCCAAAAATCTAGAGATAAAGATCAATATCTAGAAGTAAAACCCAACATCTAGAGGTAAAGCCGATATCTAGAGGTAAAGCCCAACATCTAGAAGAAAAGCCAAATATATAGATTTAAAACCCAAAATCAAGAGATAAAGCCAAACATATAAATGTAAAGTAAAACATCTAGATGTAAAACCCTACATCTAGAGGTAAAGTCCAATATCTAGACCTAAAGACCAACATCTAGAGGTAAAAACCAACATCTATTGGTAAAGCCCAACGTCTGGAGGTAAAGCCCAGATTCTAGAGAGAAGCCAAAAATCCAGATGGAAAACCCAAAATCTAGAGGTAAAGCCCAACATCTACAGGTAAATCCAGATATCTAGGGGTAAAGCCCAACATCTAGAGGAAAAGCCCAATATCTAGATTTAAAGCCCAAAATCTAGATGTAAAGCCCAACTTCTAGATCTAAAGCCCAACATCTAGATGTAAAGCCCAAATTCTAGATCTAACGCCCAAAATCTAGAGATAAAGACCAATATCTAGAGGTAAAACCCAACATCTAGAGGTAAAGCCAGATATCTAGAGGTAAAGCCCAACATCTACAGGAAAAGCAAAATATATAGATTTCAAACTCAAATTCTAGAGTTAAATCCCAACATCTAGGGGTAAACGCCAACTTCCAGAGTTAAAGTCCAACATCTAGAGGTAAACACCAATACCTAGTGTTAGAGCCCAAAATCTAGAGATATGCCAAATATATAGATTTAAAACCCAAAATCTAGAGATAAAGCCGAACGTCTAAATGTAAAGCAAAACTTCTAGATGTAATCCAAACATCTAGAGGTAAAGCCTAACAACTAGAGGTGAAGCACAACATATAGAGGTATAACCCAACATCTAGAGATAAAGACCAACATCTAAATGTAAAGCAAAACATCTAGATGTAAAACCCTACATCTAGAGGTAAAGTCCAATATCTAGACCTAAAGACCAACATCTAGAGGTAAAATCCAACATCTAGTGGTAAAGCCCAACGTCTGGAGGTAAAGGCCAGATTCTAGAGAGAAGCCAAAAATCCAGATGGAAAACCCAAAATCTAGAGGTAAAGCCCAACATCTACAGGTAAATCCAGATATCTAGGGGTAAAGCCCAGTATCTAGAGGAAAAGCCAAATATATAGATATAAACCCAAAAATCTAGAGGTAAAGCCCAATATCTAGACGTAAAGCCCAAAATCTAGATGTAAAGCCCAACTTCTAAATCTAAAGCCCAACATCTAGAGGTAAAGCCCTATATTTAGAGTTTAAGCACATCATTTAGAGGTAAAGCCAGATAACTAGATGTAAAGCCCAACGTCTGGAGGTAAAGCCCATCATCTAGTCCTACAGCCCAATGTCTGCAGGTAAAGCCCAACTTACAGAGGTGAAGGCAAACATCTAGATGTAAAACCCAAAATCTAGAGGTAAAGCCCAATATCTAGACGTAAAGCCCAAAATCTAGATGTAAACCCCAACTTCTAGATCTAAAGCCCAAAATCTAGATGTAAAGCCCAAATTCTAGATCTAACGCCCAAAATCTAGAGATAAAGACCAATATCTAGAAGTAAAACCCAACATCTGGAGGTAAAGCCGATATCTAGAGGTAAAGCCCAACATCTAGAAGAAAAGCCAAATATATAGATTTAAAACCCAAAATCTAGAGATAAAGCCAAACATCTAAATGTAAAGCAAAACATCTAGATGTAATCCAAACATCTAGAGGTAAAGCCTAACATCTAGAGGTGAAGCACAACATATAGAGGTATAACCCAACATCTAGAGATAAAGACCAACATCTAAATGTAAAGCAAAACATCTAGATGTAAAACCCTACATCTAGAGGTAAAGTCCAATATCTAGACCTAAAGACCAACATCTAGAGGTAAAAACCAACATCTAGTGGTAAAGCCCAACGCCTGGAGGTAAAGCCCAGATTCTAGAGAGAAGCCAAAAATCCAGATGTAAAAACCAAAATCTAGAGGTAAAGCCCAACATCTACAGGTAAATCGAGATATCTAGGGGTAAAGCCCAACATCTAGAGGAAAAGCCAAATATATAGATATAAAACCCAAAATCTAGAGGTAAAGCCCAATATCTAGACGTAAAGCCCAAAATCTAGATGAAAAGCGCAACTTCTAGATCTAAAGCCCAACATCTAGAGGTAAAGACCAATATCTAGAGGTAAAACCCAACATCTAGAGGTAAATCCAGATATCTAGAGGTAAAGCCCAACATCTAGAGGAAAAGCCAAATATATAGATTTCAAACCCAAATTCTAGAATTAAATCCCAACATCTAGGGGTAAACCCCAACTTCCAGAGTTAAAGTCCAAAATCTAGAGGTAAACACCAATACCTAGAGTTAGAGTCCAAAATCTAGAGATATGCCAAATATATAGATTTAAAACCCAAAATCTAGAGATAAAGCCCAATATCTAGACGCAAAGCCCAAAATCTAGATGTAAACCCCAACTTCTAGATCTAAAGCCCAAAATCTAGATGTAAAGCCCAAATTCTAGATCTAACGCCCAAAATCTAGAGATAAAGACCAATATCTAGAAGTAAAACCCAACATCTAGAGGTAAAGCCGATATCTAGAGGTAAAGCCCAACATCCAGAAGAAAAGCCAAATATATAGATTTAAAACCCAAAATCTAGAGATAAAGCCGAACATCTAAATGTAAAGCAAAACATCTAGATGTAATCCAAACATCTAGAGGTAAAGCCTAACAACTAGAGGTGAAGCACAACATATAGAGGTATAACCCAACATCTAGAGATAAAGACCAACATCTAAATGTAAAGCAAAACATCTAGATGTAAAACCCTACATCTAGAGGTAAAGTCCAATATCTAGACCTAAAGACCAACATCTAGAGGTAAAACCCAACATCTAGTGGTAAAGACCAATAGCTAGAGGTAAAGCCCAGATTCTAGAGAGAAGCCAAAAATCCAGATGGAAAACCCAAAATCTAGAGGTAAAGCATAACATCTACAGGTAAATCCAGATATCTAAGGGTAAAGCCCAACATCTAGAGGAAAAGCCAAATATATATATTTAAAGACCAAAATCTAGATGTAAAGCTCAACTTCTAGATCTAAAGCCCAAAATCTAGATGTAAAGCCCAAATTCTAGATCTAACGCCCAAAATCTAGAGATAAAGACCACTATCTAGAGGTAAAACCCAACATCTAGAGGTAAAGCCAGATATCTAGAGGTAAAGCCCAACATCTAGAGGAAAAGCAAAATATATAGATTTCAAACCCAAATTCTAGAGTTAAATCCCAACATCTAGGGGTAAACCCCAACTTCCAGAGTTAAAGTCCAAAATCTAGAGGTAAACACCAATACCTAGAGTTAGAGCCCAAAATCTAGAGATATGCCAAATATATAGATTTAAAACCCAAAATCTAGAGATAAAGCCGAACATCTAAATGTAAAGCAAAACATCTAGATGTAATCCAAACATCTAGAGGTAAAGCCTAACATCTAGAGGTGAAGCACAACATATAGAGGTATAACCCAACATCTAGAGATAAAGACCAACATCTAAATGTAAAGCAAAACATCTAGATGTAAAACCCTACATCTAGAGGTAAAGTCCAATATCTAGACCTAAAGACCAACATCTAGAGGTAAAACCCAACATCTAGTGGTAAAGACCAATAGCTAGAGGTAAAACCCAACATCTAGAGGTAAAGCCCAGATAACTAGAGGTAAAGCCCAACGTCTGGAGGTAAAGCCCATCATCTAGTCCTACAGCCCAATGTCTGCAGTAAAGCCCAACTTACAGAGGTGAAGGCAAACATCTAGATGTAAAACCCCAAATCTAGAGGTAAAGCCCAACATCAGGAGGAAAAGCCAAATATATATATATTTAAAACCCAAAATCTAGAGGTAAAGCCCAACATTTAGAGGTAAAGCCAGATATCTAGGGGTAAAGCCCAACATCTAGAGGAAAAGTCAAATATATAGATTTAAAACCCAAAATCTAGAGGTAAAGCCCAATATCTAGACGTAAAGCCAAAATCTAGATGTAAAGCCCAGCTTCTAGATCTAAAGCCCGAAATCTAGATGTAAAGCCCAAATTCTAGATCTAACACCCAAAATGTAGAGGTAAAGACCAATATCTAGAGGTAAAACCCAACATCTAGAGGTAAAGCCAGATATCTAGAGGTAAAGCCCAACATCTAGAGGAAAAGCAAAATATATAGATTTCAAACCCAAATTCTAGAGTTAAATCCCAACATCTAGGGGTAAATCCCAACTTCCAGAGTTAAAGTCCAAAATCTAGAGGTAAACACCAATACCTAGAGTTAGAGCCCAAAATCTAGAGATATGCCAAATATATAGATTTAAAACCCAAAATCTAGAGATAAAGCCGAACATCTAAATGTAAAGCAAAACATCTAGAGGTAAAGCCTAACATCGAGAGGGAAAGCCCAGAATCTAGATGTAAAGCCTAACATCTAGAGGTGAATTCCAAAATCAAGTGTTAAGGCCTGACATCTACAGTTAAATCCAACCATATAGATATAACCCCCAACTTCTAGAGGTAAGGCCCAAAATTTAGAGGTAAAGCACAACAGCTAGAGTTAAAGCCGAAAGTCTTGATGTAAAGCCCAAAGTCTAGAGTTAAAGACCAACTTCTAGAAGTAAAGCCCAACATCTAGACGTAAAGCCAGATATCTGACGGTAAAGCCCAACATCTAGAGGAAAAGCCAAATATATAGATTTAAAACCCAAAATCTAGAGATAAAGCCGAACATCTAAATGTAAAGCAAAACATCTAGATGTAATCCAAACATCTAGAGGTAAAGCCTAACAACTAGAGGTGAAGCACAACATATAGAGGTATAACCCAACATCTAGAGATAAAGACCAACATCTAAATGTAAAGCAAAACATCTAGATGTAAAACCCTACATCTAGAGGTAAAGTCCAATATTTAGACCTAAAGACCAACATCTAGAGGTAAAACCCAACATCTAGTGGTAAAGACCAATAGCTAGAGGTAAAGCCCAGATTCTAGAGAGAAGCCAAAAATCCAGATGGAAAACCCAAAATCTAGAGGTAAAGCCCAACATCTACAGGTAAATCCAGATATCTAAGGGTAAAGCCCAACATCTAGAGGAAAAGCCAAATATATATATTTAAAGACCAAAATCTAGATGTAAAGCTCAACTTCTAGATCTAAAGCCCAAAATCTAGATGTAAAGCCCAAATTCTAGATCTAACGCCCAAAATCTAGAGATAAAGACCACTATCTAGAGGTAAAACCCAACATCTAGAGGTAAAGCCAGATATCTAGAGGTAAAGCCCAACATCTAGAGGAAAAGCAAAATATATAGATTTCAAACCCAAATTCTAGAGTTAAATCCCAACATCTAGGGGTAAACCCCAACTTCCAGAGTTAAAGTCCAAAATCTAGAGGTAAACACCAATACCTAGAGTTAGAGCCCAAAATCTAGAGATATGCCAAATATATAGATTTAAAACCCAAAATCTAGAGATAAAGCCGAACGTCTAAATGTAAAGCAAAACATCTAGATGTAATCCAAACATCTAGAGGTAAAGCCTAACATCTAGAGGTGAAGCACAACATATAGAGGTATAACCCAACATCTAGAGATAAAGACCAACATCTAAATGTAAAGCAAAACATCTAGATGTAAAACCCTACATCTAGAGGTAAAGTCCAATATCTAGACCTAAAGACCAACATCTAGAGGTAAAACCCAACATCTAGTGGTAAAGACCAATAGCTAGAGGTAAAACCCAACATCTAGAGGTAAAGCCCAGATAACTAGAGGTAAAGCCCAACGTCTGGAGGTAAAGCCCATCATCTAGTCCTACAGCCCAATGTCTGCAGTAAAGCCCAACTTACAGAGGTGAAGGCAAACATCTAGATGTAAAACCCCAAATCTAGAGGTAAAGCCCAACATCAGGAGGAAAAGCCAAATATATATATATTTAAAACCCAAAATCTAGAGGTAAAGCCCAACATTTAGAGGTAAAGCCAGATATCTAGGGGTAAAGCCCAACATCTAGAGGAAAAGTCAAATATATAGATTTTAAACCCAAAATCTAGAGGTAAAGCCCAATATCTAGACGTAAAGCCCAAAATCTAGATGTAAAGCCCAGCTTCTAGATCTAAAGCCCGAAATCTAGATGTAAAGCCCAAATTCTAGATCTAACACCCAAAATGTAGAGGTAAAGACCAATATCTAGAGGTAAAACCCAACATCTAGAGGTAAAGCCAGATATCTAGAGGTAAAGCCCAACATCTAGAGGAAAAGCAAAATATATAGATTTCAAACCCAAATTCTAGAGTTAAATCCCAACATCTAGGGGTAAATCCCAACTTCCAGAGTTAAAGTCCAAAATCTAGAGGTAAACACCAATACCTAGAGTTAGAGCCCAAAATCTAGAGATATGCCAAATATATAGATTTAAAACCCAAAATCTAGAGATAAAGCCGAACATCTAAATGTAAAGCAAAACATCTAGAGGTAAAGCCTAACATCGAGAGGGAAAGCCCAGAATCTAGATGTAAAGCCTAACATCTAGAGGTGAATTCCAAAATCAAGTGTTAAGGCCTGACATCTACAGTTAAATCCAACCATATAGATATAACCCCCAACTTCTAGAGGTAAGGCCCAAAATTTAGAGGTAAAGCACAACAGCTAGAGTTAAAGCCGAAAGTCTTGATGTAAAGCCCAAAGTCTAGAGTTAAAGACCAACTTCTAGAAGTAAAGCCCAACATCTAGACGTAAAGCCAGATATCTGACGGTAAAGCCCAACATCTAGAGGAAAAGCCAAATATATAGATTTAAAACCCAAAATCTAGAGATAAAGCCGAACATCTAAATGTAAAGCAAAACATCTAGATGTAATCCAAACATCTAGAGGTAAAGCCTAACAACTAGAGGTGAAGCACAACATATAGAGGTATAACCCAACATCTAGAGATAAAGACCAACATCTAAATGTAAAGCAAAACATCTAGATGTAAAATCCTACATCTAGAGGTAAAGTCCAATATCTAGACCTAAAGACCAACATCTAGAGGTAAAACCCAACATCTAGTGGTAAAGACCAATAGCTAGAGGTAAAGCCCAGATTCTAGAGAGAAGCCAAAAATCCAGATGGAAAACCCAAAATCTAGAGGTAAAGCCCAACATCTACAGGTAAATCCAGATATCTAAGGGTAAAGCCCAACATCTAGAGGAAAAGCCAAATATATATATTTAAAGACCAAAATCTAGATGTAAAGCTCAACTTCTAGATCTAAAGCCCAAAATCTAGATGTAAAGCCCAAATTCTAGATCTAACGCCCAAAATCTAGAGATAAAGACCACTATCTAGAGGTAAAACCCAACATCTAGAGGTAAAGCCAGATATCTAGAGGTAAAGCCCAACATCTAGAGGAAAAGCAAAATATATAGATTTCAAACCCAAATTCTAGAGTTAAATCCCAACATCTAGGGGTAAACCCCAACTTCCAGAGTTAAAGTCCAAAATCTAGAGGTAAACACCAATACCTAGAGTTAGAGCCCAAAATCTAGAGATATGCCAAATATATAGATTTAAAACCCAAAATCTAGAGATAAAGCCGAACGTCTAAATGTAAAGCAAAACATCTAGATGTAATCCAAACATCTAGAGGTAAAGCCTAACAACTAGAGGTGAAGCACAACATATAGAGGTATAACCCAACATCTAGAGATAAAGACCAACATCTAAATGTAAAGCAAAACATCTAGATGTAAAACCCTACATCTAGAGGTAAAGTCCAATATCTAGACCTAAAGACCAACATCTAGAGGTAAAACCCAACATCTAGTGGTAAAGACCAATAGCTAGAGGTAAAACCCAACATCTAGAGGTAAAGCCCAGATAACTAGAGGTAAAGCCCAACGTCTGGAGGTAAAGCCCATCATCTAGTCCTACAGCCCAATGTCTGCAGTAAAGCCCAACTTACAGAGGTGAAGGCAAACATCTAGATGTAAAACCCCAAATCTAGAGGTAAAGCCCAACATCAGGAGGAAAAGCCAAATATATATATATTTAAAACCCAAAATCTAGAGGTAAAGCCCAACATTTAGAGGTAAAGCCAGATATCTAGGGGTAAAGCCCAACATCTAGAGGAAAAGTCAAATATATAGATTTAAAACCCAAAATCTAGAGGTAAAGCCCAATATCTAGACGTAAAGCCCAAAATCTAGATGTAAAGCCCAGCTTCTAGATCTAAAGCCCGAAATCTAGATGTAAAGCCCAAATTCTAGATCTAACACCCAAAATGTAGAGGTAAAGACCAATATCTAGAGGTAAAACCCAACATCTAGAGGTAAAGCCAGATATCTAGAGGTAAAGCCCAACATCTAGAGGAAAAGCAAAATATATAGATTTCAAACCCAAATTCTAGAGTTAAATCCCAACATCTAGGGGTAAATCCCAACTTCCAGAGTTAAAGTCCAAAATCTAGAGGTAAACACCAATACCTAGAGTTAGAGCCCAAAATCTAGAGATATGCCAAATATATAGATTTAAAACCCAAAATCTAGAGATAAAGCCGAACATCTAAATGTAAAGCAAAACATCTAGAGGTAAAGCCTAACATCGAGAGGGAAAGCCCAGAATCTAGATGTAAAGCCTAACATCTAGAGGTGAATTCCAAAATCAAGTGTTAAGGCCTGACATCTACAGTTAAATCCAACCATATAGATATAACCCCCAACTTCTAGAGGTAAGGCCCAAAATTTAGAGGTAAAGCACAACAGCTAGAGTTAAAGCCGAAAGTCTTGATGTAAAGCCCAAAGTCTAGAGTTAAAGACCAACTTCTAGAAGTAAAGCCCAACATCTAGACGTAAAGCCAGATATCTGACGGTAAAGCCCAACATCTAGAGGAAAAGCCAAATATATAGATTTAAAACCCAAAATCTAGAGATAAAGCCGAACATCTAAATGTAAAGCAAAACATCTAGATGTAATCCAAACATCTAGAGGTAAAGCCTAACAACTAGAGGTGAAGCACAACATATAGAGGTATAACCCAACATCTAGAGATAAAGACCAACATCTAAATGTAAAGCAAAACATCTAGATGTAAAACCCTACATCTAGAGGTAAAGTCCAATATCTAGACCTAAAGACCAACATCTAGAGGTAAAACCCAACATCTAGTGGTAAAGCCCAACGTCTGGAGGTAAAGCCCAGATTCTAGAGAGAAGCCAAAAATCCAGATGGAAAACCCAAAATCTAGAGGTAAAGCCCAACATCTACAGGTAAATCCAGATATCTAAGGGTAAAGCCCAACATCTAGAGGAAAAGCCAAATATATATATTTAAAGACCAAAATCTAGATGTAAAGCTCAACTTCTAGATCTAAAGCCCAAAATCTAGATGTAAAGCCCAAATTCTAGATCTAACGCCCAAAATCTAGAGATAAAGACCACTATCTAGAGGTAAAACCCAACATCTAGAGGTAAAGCCAGATATCTAGAGGTAAAGCCCAACATCTAGAGGAAAAGCAAAATATATAGATTTCAAACCCAAATTCTAGAGTTAAATCCCAACATCTAGGGGTAAACCCCAACTTCCAGAGTTAAAGTCCAAAATCTAGAGGTAAACACCAATACCTAGAGTTAGAGCCCAAAATCTAGAGATATGCCAAATATATAGATTTAAAACCCAAAATCTAGAGATAAAGCCGAACGTCTAAATGTAAAGCAAAACATCTAGATGTAATCCAAACATCTAGAGGTAAAGCCTAACAACTAGAGGTGAAGCACAACATATAGAGGTATAACCCAACATCTAGAGATAAAGACCAACATCTAAATGTAAAGCAAAACATCTAGATGTAAAACCCTACATCTAGAGGTAAAGTCCAATATCTAGACCTAAAGACCAACATCTAGAGGTAAAACCCAACATCTAGTGGTAAAGACCAATAGCTAGAGGTAAAACCCAACATCTAGAGGTAAAGCCCAGATAACTAGAGGTAAAGCCCAACGTCTGGAGGTAAAGCCCATCATCTAGTCCTACAGCCCAATGTCTGCAGTAAAGCCCAACTTACAGAGGTGAAGGCAAACATCTAGATGTAAAACCCCAAATCTAGAGGTAAAGCCCAACATCAGGAGGAAAAGCCAAATATATATATATTTAAAACCCAAAATCTAGAGGTAAAGCCCAACATTTAGAGGTAAAGCCAGATATCTAGGGGTAAAGCCCAACATCTAGAGGAAAAGTCAAATATATAGATTTTAAACCCAAAATCTAGAGGTAAAGCCCAATATCTAGACGTAAAGCCCAAAATCTAGATGTAAAGCCCAGCTTCTAGATCTAAAGCCCGAAATCTAGATGTAAAGCCCAAATTCTAGATCTAACACCCAAAATGTAGAGGTAAAGACCAATATCTAGAGGTAAAACCCAACATCTAGAGGTAAAGCCAGATATCTAGAGGTAAAGCCCAACATCTAGAGGAAAAGCAAAATATATAGATTTCAAACCCAAATTCTAGAGTTAAATCCCAACATCTAGGGGTAAATCCCAACTTCCAGAGTTAAAGTCCAAAATCTAGAGGTAAACACCAATACCTAGAGTTAGAGCCCAAAATCTAGAGATATGCCAAATATATAGATTTAAAACCCAAAATCTAGAGATAAAGCCGAACATCTAAATGTAAAGCAAAACATCTAGAGGTAAAGCCTAACATCGAGAGGGAAAGCCCAGAATCTAGATGTAAAGCCTAACATCTAGAGGTGAATTCCAAAATCAAGTGTTAAGGCCTGACATCTACAGTTAAATCCAACCATATAGATATAACCCCCAACTTCTAGAGGTAAGGCCCAAAATTTAGAGGTAAAGCACAACAGCTAGAGTTAAAGCCGAAAGTCTTGATGTAAAGCCCAAAGTCTAGAGTTAAAGACCAACTTCTAGAAGTAAAGCCCAACATCTAGACGTAAAGCCAGATATCTGACGGTAAAGCCCAACATCTAGAGGAAAAGCCAAATATATAGATTTAAAACCCAAAATCTAGAGATAAAGCCGAACATCTAAATGTAAAGCAAAACATCTAGATGTAATCCAAACATCTAGAGGTAAAGCCTAACAACTAGAGGTGAAGCACAACATATAGAGGTATAACCCAACATCTAGAGATAAAGACCAACATCTAAATGTAAAGCAAAACATCTAGATGTAAAACCCTACATCTAGAGGTAAAGTCCAATATCTAGACCTAAAGACCAACATCTAGAGGTAAAACCCAACATCTAGTGGTAAAGCCCAACGTCTGGAGGTAAAGCCCAGATTCTAGAGAGAAGCCAAAAATCCAGATGGAAAACCCAAAATCTAGAGGTAAAGCCCAACATCTACAGGTAAATCCAGATATCTAAGGGTAAAGCCCAACATCTAGAGGAAAAGCCAAATATATATATTTAAAGACCAAAATCTAGATGTAAAGCTCAACTTCTAGATCTAAAGCCCAAAATCTAGATGTAAAGCCCAAATTCTAGATCTAACGCCCAAAATCTAGAGATAAAGACCACTATCTAGAGGTAAAACCCAACATCTAGAGGTAAAGCCAGATATCTAGAGGTAAAGCCCAACATCTAGAGGAAAAGCAAAATATATAGATTTCAAACCCAAATTCTAGAGTTAAATCCCAACATCTAGGGGTAAACCCCAACTTCCAGAGTTAAAGTCCAAAATCTAGAGGTAAACACCAATACCTAGAGTTAGAGCCCAAAATCTAGAGATATGCCAAATATATAGATTTAAAACCCAAAATCTAGAGATAAAGCCGAACGTCTAAATGTAAAGCAAAACATCTAGATGTAATCCAAACATCTAGAGGTAAAGCCTAACATCTAGAGGTGAAGCACAACATATAGAGGTATAACCCAACATCTAGAGATAAAGACCAACATCTAAATGTAAAGCAAAACATCTAGATGTAAAACCCTACATCTAGAGGTAAAGTCCAATATCTAGACCTAAAGACCAACATCTAGAGGTAAAACCCAACATCTAGTGGTAAAGACCAATAGCTAGAGGTAAAACCCAACATCTAGAGGTAAAGCCCAGATAACTAGAGGTAAAGCCCAACGTCTGGAGGTAAAGCCCATCATCTAGTCCTACAGCCCAATGTCTGCAGTAAAGCCCAACTTACAGAGGTGAAGGCAAACATCTAGATGTAAAACCCCAAATCTAGAGGTAAAGCCCAACATCAGGAGGAAAAGCCAAATATATATATATTTAAAACCCAAAATCTAGAGGTAAAGCCCAACATTTAGAGGTAAAGCCAGATATCTAGGGGTAAAGCCCAACATCTAGAGGAAAAGTCAAATATATAGATTTAAAACCCAAAATCTAGAGGTAAAGCCCAATATCTAGACGTAAAGCCCAAAATCTAGATGTAAAGCCCAGCTTCTAGATCTAAAGCCCGAAATCTAGATGTAAAGCCCAAATTCTAGATCTAACACCCAAAATGTAGAGGTAAAGACCAATATCTAGAGGTAAAACCCAACATCTAGAGGTAAAGCCAGATATCTAGAGGTAAAGCCCAACATCTAGAGGAAAAGCAAAATATATAGATTTCAAACCCAAATTCTAGAGTTAAATCCCAACATCTAGGGGTAAATCCCAACTTCCAGAGTTAAAGTCCAAAATCTAGAGGTAAACACCAATACCTAGAGTTAGAGCCCAAAATCTAGAGATATGCCAAATATATAGATTTAAAACCCAAAATCTAGAGATAAAGCCGAACATCTAAATGTAAAGCAAAACATCTAGAGGTAAAGCCTAACATCGAGAGGGAAAGCCCAGAATCTAGATGTAAAGCCTAACATCTAGAGGTGAATTCCAAAATCAAGTGTTAAGGCCTGACATCTACAGTTAAATCCAACCATATAGATATAACCCCCAACTTCTAGAGGTAAGGCCCAAAATTTAGAGGTAAAGCACAACAGCTAGAGTTAAAGCCGAAAGTCTTGATGTAAAGCCCAAAGTCTAGAGTTAAAGACCAACTTCTAGAAGTAAAGCCCAACATCTAGACGTAAAGCCAGATATCTGACGGTAAAGCCCAACATCTAGAGGAAAAGCCAAATATATAGATTTAAAACCCAAAATCTAGAGATAAAGCCGAACATCTAAATGTAAAGCAAAACATCTAGATGTAATCCAAACATCTAGAGGTAAAGCCTAACAACTAGAGGTGAAGCACAACATATAGAGGTATAACCCAACATCTAGAGATAAAGACCAACATCTAAATGTAAAGCAAAACATCTAGATGTAAAACCCTACATCTAGAGGTAAAGTCCAATATCTAGACCTAAAGACCAACATCTAGAGGTAAAACCCAACATCTAGTGGTAAAGCCCAACGTCTGGAGGTAAAGCCCAGATTCTAGAGAGAAGCCAAAAATCCAGATGGAAAACCCAAAATCTAGAGGTAAAGCCCAACATCTACAGGTAAATCCAGATATCTAAGGGTAAAGCCCAACATCTAGAGGAAAAGCCAAATATATATATTTAAAGACCAAAATCTAGATGTAAAGCTCAACTTCTAGATCTAAAGCCCAAAATCTAGATGTAAAGCCCAAATTCTAGATCTAACGCCCAAAATCTAGAGATAAAGACCACTATCTAGAGGTAAAACCCAACATCTAGAGGTAAAGCCAGATATCTAGAGGTAAAGCCCAACATCTAGAGGAAAAGCAAAATATATAGATTTCAAACCCAAATTCTAGAGTTAAATCCCAACATCTAGGGGTAAACCCCAACTTCCAGAGTTAAAGTCCAAAATCTAGAGGTAAACACCAATACCTAGAGTTAGAGCCCAAAATCTAGAGATATGCCAAATATATAGATTTAAAACCCAAAATCTAGAGATAAAGCCGAACGTCTAAATGTAAAGCAAAACATCTAGATGTAATCCAAACATCTAGAGGTAAAGCCTAACAACTAGAGGTGAAGCACAACATATAGAGGTATAACCCAACATCTAGAGATAAAGACCAACATCTAAATGTAAAGCAAAACATCTAGATGTAAAACCCTACATCTAGAGGTAAAGTCCAATATCTAGACCTAAAGACCAACATCTAGAGGTAAAACCCAACATCTAGTGGTAAAGACCAATAGCTAGAGGTAAAACCCAACATCTAGAGGTAAAGCCCAGATAACTAGAGGTAAAGCCCAACGTCTGGAGGTAAAGCCCATCATCTAGTCCTACAGCCCAATGTCTGCAGTAAAGCCCAACTTACAGAGGTGAAGGCAAACATCTAGATGTAAAACCCCAAATCTAGAGGTAAAGCCCAACATCAGGAGGAAAAGCCAAATATATATATATTTAAAACCCAAAATCTAGAGGTAAAGCCCAACATTTAGAGGTAAAGCCAGATATCTAGGGGTAAAGCCCAACATCTAGAGGAAAAGTCAAATATATAGATTTAAAACCCAAAATCTAGAGGTAAAGCCCAATATCTAGACGTAAAGCCCAAAATCTAGATGTAAAGCCCAGCTTCTAGATCTAAAGCCCGAAATCTAGATGTAAAGCCCAAATTCTAGATCTAACACCCAAAATGTAGAGGTAAAGACCAATATCTAGAGGTAAAACCCAACATCTAGAGGTAAAGCCAGATATCTAGAGGTAAAGCCCAACATCTAGAGGAAAAGCAAAATATATAGATTTCAAACCCAAATTCTAGAGTTAAATCCCAACATCTAGGGGTAAATCCCAACTTCCAGAGTTAAAGTCCAAAATCTAGAGGTAAACACCAATACCTAGAGTTAGAGCCCAAAATCTAGAGATATGCCAAATATATAGATTTAAAACCCAAAATCTAGAGATAAAGCCGAACATCTAAATGTAAAGCAAAACATCTAGAGGTAAAGCCTAACATCGAGAGGGAAAGCCCAGAATCTAGATGTAAAGCCTAACATCTAGAGGTGAATTCCAAAATCAAGTGTTAAGGCCTGACATCTACAGTTAAATCCAACCATATAGATGTAACCCCCAACTTCTAGAGGTAAGGCCGAAAATCTAGAGGTAAAGCCCAACAGCTAGAGCTAAAGCCGAACGTCTTGAGGTAAAGCCCAAAGTCTAGAGTTAAAGCCCAACTTCTAGAGGTAAAGCCCAACTTCCAGAGTTAAATTCCAAAATCTAGAGGTAAACACCATACCTAGAGGTAAAGCCCAAAGTCTAGAGGTAAAGCCCAACTTCTAGAGGCAAAGTCCAAAATCTAGAGGTAAAGCCCAAGACCTAGTGGTAGAGCCCCAAATCTAGAGGTAAAGCCCAACATCTAGACGTAAAGCCAGATATCTAGAGGTAAAGCCCAACATCTAGAGGAAAAGCCAAATATATAGATTTAAAACCCAAAATCTAGAAGTAAAGCCCAATATCTAGACATAAAGACCAAAATATAGATGTAAAGCCCAGCTTCTAGATCTAAAGCCCAACATCTAGAGGTAAAGCCCAATATTTATATTTTAAGTGCATCATTTAGAGGTAAAGCCCAAAATCTAGATGTAAAGCCCAACTTCTAGAGGTAAAGCCCATCATCTAGACCTTCAGCCCAATGTCTGCAGGTAAAGCCCAACTTACAGAGGTAAAGGTAAACATCTAGATGTAAAACACAAAATCTAGAGGTAAAGCCCAAATTCTAGAGGTAAGTCCAACGTCTAGATGTAATCGCAACATCTAAAGGTAAAGCACAACATCTAGATGTGAAGCACTACATATAGAGGTACAACCCAACGTCTAGAGATAAAGACCAACATCTAAATGTAAAGCAAAACATCCAGATGTAAAACCCTACATCTAGAGGTAAAGCCCAATATCTAGACGTAAAGACCAAAATCTAGATGTAAAGCCCAAATTCTAGAGGTAAAGCCGAAAATCTAGAGTTAAAGCGCATCATTTAGAGTAAAGCCCAAAATCTAGAGTTAAAGCCGAACATCTAGAGGGAAAGCCCAGAATCTAGAGGTAAAGCCTAACATCTAGAGCTGAATTCCAAAATCAAGTGTTAAGGCCCGACATCTACAGTTAAAGCCAACCATATAGATGTAACCCCCAACTTCTAGAGGTAAGGCCCAAAATCTAGAGGTAAAGCCCAACAGCTAGAGTTAAAGCCGAATGTCTTGAGGTAAAGCCCAAAGTCTAGAGGTAAAGCCCAACTTCTAGAGGTAAAGTCCAAAATCTAGAGGTAAAGCCCAAGACCTAGTGGTAGAGCCCAAAATCTAGAGGTAAAGCCCAACATCTAGACGTAAAGCCAGATATCTGACGGTAAAGCCCAACATCTAGAGGAAAAGCCAAATATATAGATTTAAAACCCAAAATCTAGAGACACAGCCCAACATCTAAATGTAAAGCAAAACATCTAGATGTAAAACCCTACATCTAGAGGTAAAGTCCAATATATAGACTTAAAGACCAACATCTAGAGGTAAAACCCAACATCTAGAGGTAAAGCCCAACGTCTGGAGGTAAAGACCAATATTTAAAGTTTAAGCGCATCCTTTAGAGTTAAAGCCCAAAATCTAAATGTAAAGTCCAACTTCTAGAGGTAAAGCCCATCATCTAGTCCTACAGCCCAATGTCTGCAGGTAAAGCCCAACTTACAGAGGTGAAGGCAAACATCTAGATGTAAACCCCAAAATCTAGAGGTAAAGCCCAATATCTAGACGTAAAGACCAAAATCTAGATGTAAAGCCCAACTTCTAGATCTAAAGCCCAAAATATATATGTAAAGCCCAACTTCTAAATCTAAAGCCCAACATCTAGAGGTAAAGCCCAATATTTAGAGATTAAGCGCATCCTATAGAGTTAAAGCCCAAAATCTAAATGTAAAGTCCAACTTCTAGAGGTAAAGCCCATCATCTAGTCCTACAGCCCAATGTCTGCAGGTAAAGCCCAACTTACAGAGGTGAAGGCAAACATCTAGATGTAAAACCCAAATCTAGAGGTAAAGCCCAACATCTAGAGGTGAAGCACAACATATAGAGGTATAACCCAAATTCTAGAGATAAATTCCAAATTCTAGATGTAATCCCAACATCTAGAGGTAAAGCCTAAAATCTAGAGGTGAAGCACAACATATAGAGGTATAACCCAACATCTAGAGATAAAGACCAACATCTAAATGTAAAGCAAAACATCTCGATGTAAAACCCTACATCTAGAGGTAAAGTCCAATATCTAGACTTAAAGACCAACATCTGGAGGTAAATCCCAATGTCTAGAGGTAATGACCAACTTCTAGAGCTAAACCCCCAAATCTAGATTTAAACCCCAACATCTAGAGATAAAGCCCAAGTTCTAGATCTAAGCCAGAAATCTAGTGGTAAAGCCCAACGTCTAGAGGAAAAGCCTAACATCTAGTGGTGAATTCAAAAATCTAGTGTTAAGGCCCGATATCCACAGTTAAAGCCAAACATATAGATGTAAACCCCAACTTCTAGAGGTAAGGTTCAAAATCTAGATGTAAAGCCCAACATCTAGAGTTAAAGCCCAACGTCTTGAGGTAAAGCCCAAAGTATAGAGATAAAGCCCAAATTTTAGAAGTAAAGCGAAATATCTAGATTTAAATCCCAAAATCTAGAGGTAAAGCCCAAATTCTAGAGGTAAAGCCAGATATCTAGAGGTAAAGCCCAACATCTAGAGGAAAAGCCAAATATATAGACTTAAAGACCAACATCTGGAGGTAAAGCCCAAAATCTAGAGGTAAAGCCCAACTTCCAGACTTAAAGTCCAAAATCTAGAGGTAAACACCAATACCTAGAGGTAGAGGCCAAAATCTAGAAATAAAGCCCAACATCTAGAGATAAAGCCAGATATATAGATTTAAATCCCAAAATCTGGAGGTAAAGCCCAACATCTAGAGCTAAAGCCCCAAATCTAGATGTAAAGCCCAATTTCTACATTTAAAGCCAAATAATCTAGAGGTAAAGCCCAACATGTAGAGGTAAAGACTAAGATCTAGAGGTGAATTCCAATATCTAGTGTTAAAGCCCGACACCTACAGTTAAAGCCAAACATCTAGATGTAAAACCCAACTTCTAGAGGTAAAGCCGAATATCTAGAGTTAAAGCGCATCCTTTAGAGTAAAGCCCAAAATCTAGAGTTAAAGCCCAACATCTAGAGGGAAAGCCCAGAATCCAGATGTAAAGCCTAACATCTAGAGGTGAATTCCGAAATCAAGTGTTAAGGCCCGACACCTACAGTTAAAGGCAACCATATAGATGTAACCCCCAACTTCTAGAGGTAAGGCCCAAAATCTAGAGGTAAAGCCCAAGACCTAGTGGTAGATCCCAAAATCTAGAGTTAAAGCCCAACATCTAGACGTAAAGCCATATATCTTATGGTAAAGCCCAACATCTAGAGGAAAAGCCAAATATATAGATTTAAAACCCAAAATCTAGAGACACAGCCCAACATCTAAATGTAAAGCAAAACATCTAGATGTAAAACCCTACATCTAGAGGTAAAGTCCAATATCTAGACTTAAAGACCAACATCTAGAGGTAAAACCCAACATCTAGAGGTAAAGCCCAACGTCTGGAGGTAAAGCCCAGATTCTAGAGAGAAGCCAAAAATCCAGATGGAAAACCCAAAATCTAGAGGTAAAGCCCAACATCTAGAGGTAAAGCCCAGAATCTAGAGGTAAAGCCTAACATCTAGAGGTGAATTCCAAAATCTAGTCTTAAGGCCCGACATCTACAATTAAAGCCAAACATATAGATGTAACCCCCAACTTCTAGAGGTAAGACCCAAAATCTAGAGGTAAAGCCCAACTTCTAGAGTTAAAGCCGAACGTCTTGAGGTAAAGTCCAAAGTCTAGAGGTAAAGACCTACTTCTAGAGGTAAAGTCCGAAATCTAGAAGTAAAGCCCAAGACCCAGTGGTAGAGCCCAAAATCTAGACGTAAATCCCAACATCTAGAGGAAAAGCCAAATATACATATTTAAAAACCAAAACCTAGAGGTAAAGCCCAATATCTAGACGTAAAGACCAAAATCTAGATGTAAAGCCCAACTTCTAAATCTAAAGCCCAACATATAGAGGTAAAGTCCAATATTTAGAGTTTAAGCGCATCCTTTAGAGTTAAAGCCGAAAATCTAAATGTAAAGCCCAACTTCTAGAGGTAAAGCCCATCGTCTAGTCCTACAGCCCAATGTCTGCAGGTAAAGCCCAACTTACAGAGGTGAAGGCAAACATCTAGATGTAAAACCCAAAATCTAGAGGTAAAGCCCAACATCTAGAGGTGAAGCACAACATATAGAGGTATAACCCAACATCTAGAGATAAAGACCAACATCTAATTGTAAAGCAAAACATCTAGATGTAAAACCCTACATCTAGAGGTAAAGTCCAATATCTAGACTTAAAGACCCACATCTGGAGGTAAATCCCAATGTCTAGAGGTAATGACGAACTTCTAGAGCTAAAAACCCAAATCTAGATTTAAACCCAACATCTAGAGATAAAGCCCAAGTTCTAGATCTAAGCAAAAATTCTAGAGGTAACCCCCAACATCTAGAGGAAAAGAAAAATATATAGATTTAAAACCAAAATCTAGAGATAAAGCCCAACATCTAAATGTAAAGCAAAACATCTAGATGTAAAACCCTACATCTAGAGGTAAAGTCCAATATCTAGACTTAAAGACCAACATCTAGAGGTAAAATCCAACATCTAGAGTTGATACCCAACGTCTGGAGGTAAAGCCCGGATTCTAGGGAGAAGCCAAAAATACAGATGGAAAACCCATAATCTAGAGGTAAAGCCCAACATCTGGAGGTAAAGCCCAGAATCTAGACGTAAAGCCTAACATCTAGAGGTGAATTCCAAAATCTAGTCTTAAGGGCTGACATCTACAATTAAAGCCAAACATATAGATGTAAACCCCAACTTCTAGAGGTAAGACCCAAAATCTAGAGGTGAAGCCCAACATCTAGAGTTAAAGCCGAACGTCTTGAGGTAAAGTCCAAAGTCTAGAGGTAAAGACCTACTTCTAGAGGTAAAGTCCGAAACCTAGAAGTAAAGCCCAAGACCTAGTGGTAGAGCCCAAAATCTAGAGGTAAAGCCCAACATCTAGAGGAAAAGCCAAATATACAGATTTAAAACCCAAAATCTAGAGGTAAAGCCCAATATCTAGATGTAAAGACCAAAATCTAGATGTAAAGCCCAACTTCTAGATCTAAAGCCCAAAATCTAGATGTAAAGCCCAATATTTAGAGTTTAAGCGCATCCTTTAGAGTTAAAGCCGAAAATCTAAATGTAAAGCCGAACTTCTAGAGGTAAAGCCCATCATCTAGTCCTACAGCCCAATGTCTGCAGGTAAAGCCCAACTTACAGAGGTGAAGGCAAACATCTAGATGTAAAACCCAAAATCTAGAGGTAAAGCCCAACATCTAGAGGTGAAGCACAACATATAGAGGTATAACCCAACATCTAGAGATAAAGACCAACATCTAAATGTAAAGCAAAACATCTAGATGTAAAACCCTACATCTAGAGGTAAAGTGCAATATCTAGACTTAAAGACCCACATCTGGAGGTAAATCCCAATGTCTAGAGGTAATGACCAACTTCTAGAGTTAAAAACCCAAATCTAGATTTAAACCCAACATCTAGAGATAAAGCCCAAGTTCTAGATCTAAGCCAAACTTCTAGAGGTAAAGCCCAACATCTAGAGGAAAAGCCTAACATCTAGTGGTGAATTCCAAAATCTAGTGTTAAGGCCCGATATCCACATTTAAAGCCAAACATATAGATGTAAACCCGAACTTCTAGAGGTAAGGCCCAAAATCTAGAGGTAAAGCCCAACATCTAGAGTTAAAGCCCAACGTCTTGAGGTAAAGCCCAAAGTCTACAGGTAAAGCCCAAATTTTAGAGGTAAAGCCAAATATCTAGGTTTAAATCCCAAAAACTAGAGGTAAAGCTCAAATTCTAGATGTAAAGCCCAACTTCTAGAGGTAAGGTCCAAATTCTAGAGACAAAGCCCAACACCTAGAGGTAGAGACCAAAATCTAGAGGTAAAGCCCAACTTCTAGAGGTAAAGTCCAAATTCTAAAGGTAAAGCCCAACACCGAGACGTAAAGCCAGATATCTAGATGTAAAGCCCAACAACTAGACATAAAGCCAGATATCTAGAGGTAAAGCCCAACTTCTAGAAATAAAGTCCAAAATCTAGAGGTAAAGTCCAAGACCTAGTGTTCGAGCCCAAAATCTAGAGGTAAAGCCCAACATCTAGACGTAAAGCCAGATATCTGATGGTAAAGCCCAACATCTAGAGGAAAAGCCAAATATATAGATTTAAAACCCAAAATCTAGAGACACAGCCCAACATCTAAATGTAAAGCAAAACATCTAGATGTAAAACCCTACATCTAGAGGTAAAGTCCAATATCTAGACTTAAAGACCAACATCTAGAGGTAAAACCCAACATCTAGAGGTAAAGCCCAACGTCTGGAGGTAAAGCCCAGATTCTAGAGAGAAGCCAAAAATCCAGATGGAAAACCCAAACTCTAGAGGTAAAGCCCAATATCTAGACGTTAAGTCCAAAATCTAGATGTAAAGCCCAACTTCTAGATCTAAAGCCCAACATCTAGATGTAAAGCCCAACTTCTAAATCTAAAGCCCAACATCTAGAGGTAAAGCCCAATATTTAGATTTTAAGCGCATCCTTTAGAGTTAAAGCCCAAAATCTAAATGTAAAGCCCAACTTCTAGAGGTAAAGCCCATCATCTAGTCCTACAGCCCAATGTCTGCAAGTAAAGCCCAACTTACAGAGGTGAGGGCAAACATCTAGATGTAAAACCCAAAATCTAGAGGTAAAGCCCAACATCTAGAGGTGAAGCACAACATACAGAGGTATAACCCAACATCTAGAGATAAAGACCAACATCTAAATGTAAAGCAAAACATCTAGATGTAAAACCCTACATCTAGAGGTAAAGTCCAATATCTAGACCTAAAGACCAACATCTAGAGGTAAAACCCAACATCTAGAGGAAAAGCCAAATATACAGATTTAAAACCCAAAATCTAGAGGTAAAGCCCAATATCGAGACGTAAAACCAAAATCTAGATGTAAAGCCCAACTTCTAGATCTAAAGCCCAAAATATAGATGTAAAGCCCAACTTCTAAATCTAAAGCCCAACATCTAGAGGTAAAGCCCAATATTTAGAGTTTAAGCACATCATTTAGAGGTAAAGCCCAAAATCTAGATGTAAAGCCCAACTTCTAGAGGTAAAGCCCATCATCTTGTCCTACAGCCCAATGTCTGCAGGTAAAGCCCAACTTACAGAGGTGGAGGCAAACATCTGGATGTAAAACCCAAAATCTAGAGGTAAACCCGAACATCTAGAGGTGAAGCACAACATATAGAGGTATAACCCAACATCTAGAGATAAAGAGCAACATCTAAATGTAAAGCAAAACATCTAGATGTAAAACCCTACATCTAGAGATAAAGTCCAGTATCTAGACTTAAAGACCAACATCTGGAGGTAAAGCCCAAAGTCTAGATGTAAAGCCCAACTTCCAGAGTTAAAGTCCAAAATCTAGAGGTAAACACCAATACCTAGAGGTAGAGGCCAAAATCTAGAGGTAAAGCCCAACATCTAGAGGGAAAGCCCAGAATCTAGATGTAAAGCCTAACATCTAGAGCTGAATTCCAAAATCAAGTGTTAGGGCCCGACATCTAAAGTTAAAGCCAACCATATAGATGTAACCCCCAACTTCTAGAGGTAAGGCCCAAAATCTAGAGCTAAAGCCCAACAGCTAGAGTTAAAGCCGAATGTCTTGAGGTAAAGCCCAAAGTCTAGAGGTAAAGCCCAACTTCTAGAGGTAAAGTCCAAAATCTAGCGGTAAAGCCCAAGACCTAGTGGTATAGCCCAAAATCTAGAGGTAAAGCCCAACATCTAGACGTAAAGCCAGATATCTGATGGTAAAGCCCAACATCTAGAGGAAAAGCCAAATATATAGATTTAAAACCCAAAATCTAGAGACACAGCCCAACATCTAAATGTAAAGCAAAACATCTAGATGTAAAACCCTACATCTAGAGGTAAAGTCCAATATCTAGACTTAAAGACCAACATCTAGAGGTAAAACCCAACATCTAGAGGTAAAGCCCAACGTCTGGAGGTAAAGCCCAGATTCTAGAGAGAAGCCAAAAATCCAGATGGAAAACCCAAAATCTAGAGGTAAAGCCCAACATCTAGAGGTAAAGCCCAGAATCTAGAGGTAAAGCCTAACATCTAGAGGTGAATTCCAAAATCTATCTTAAGGCCCGACATCTACAATTAAAGCCAAACATATAGATGTAACCCCCAACTTCTAGAGGTAAGACCCAAAATCTAGAGGTAAAGCCCAACTTCTAGAGTTAAAGCCGAACGTCTTGAGGTAAAGTCCAAAGTCTAGAGGTAAAGACCTACTTCTAGAGGTAAAGTCCGAAATCTAGAAGTAAAGCCCAAGACCCAGTGGTAGAGCCCAAAATCTAGAGGTAAATCCCAACATCTAGAGGAAAAGCCAAATATACATATTTAAAAACCAAAACCTAGAGGTAAAGCCCAATATCTAGACGTAAAGACCAAAATCTAGATGTAAAGCCCAACTTCTAAATCTAAAGCCCAACATATAGAGGTAAAGTCCAATATTTAGAGTTTAAGCGCATCCTTTAGAGTTAAAGCCGAAAATCTAAATGTAAAGCCCAACTTCTAGAGGTAAAGCCCATCGTCTAGTCCTACAGCCCAATGTCTGCAGGTAAAGCCCAACTTACAGAGGTGAAGGCAAACATCTAGATGTAAAACCCAAAATCTAGAGGTAAAGCCCAACATCTAGAGGTGAAGCACAACATATAGAGGTATAACCCAACATCTAGAGATAAAGACCAACATCTAATTGTAAAGCAAAACATCTAGATGTAAAACCCTACATCTAGAGGTAAAGTCCAATATCTAGACTTAAAGACCCACATCTGGAGGTAAATCCCAATGTCTAGAGGTAATGACGAACTTCTAGAGCTAAAAACCCAAATCTAGATTTAAACCCAACATCTAGAGATAAAGCCCAAGTTCTAGATCTAAGCAAAAATTCTAGAGGTAACCCCCAACATCTAGAGGAAAAGAAAAATATATAGATTTAAAACCAAAATCTAGAGATAAAGCCCAACATCTAAATGTAAAGCAAAACATCTAGATGTAAAACCCTACATCTAGAGGTAAAGTCCAATATCTAGACTTAAAGACCAACATCTAGAGGTAAAATCCAACATCTAGAGTTGATACCCAACGTCTGGAGGTAAAGCCCGGATTCTAGGGAGAAGCCAAAAATACAGATGGAAAACCCATAATCTAGAGGTAAAGCCCAACATCTGGAGGTAAAGCCCAGAATCTAGACGTAAAGCCTAACATCTAGAGGTGAATTCCAAAATCTAGTCTTAAGGGCTGACATCTACAATTAAAGCCAAACATATAGATGTAAACCCCAACTTCTAGAGGTAAGACCCAAAATCTAGAGGTGAAGCCCAACATCTAGAGTTAAAGCCGAACGTCTTGAGGTAAAGTCCAAAGTCTAGAGGTAAAGACCTACTTCTAGAGGTAAAGTCCGAAATCTAGAAGTAAAGCCCAAGACCCAGTGGTAGAGCCCAAAATCTAGAGGTAAAGCCCAACATCTTGAGGAAAAGCCAAATATACAGATTTAAAACCCAAAATCTAGAGGTAAAGCCCAATATCGAGACGTAAAACCAAAATCTAGATGTAAAGCCCAACTTCTAGATCTAAAGCCCAAAATCTAGATGTAAAGCCCAACTTCTAAATCTAAAGCCCAACATCTAGAGGTAAAGCCCAATATTTAGAGTTTAAGCACATCATTTAGAGGTAAACCCCAAAATCTAGATGTAAAGCCCAACTTCTAGAGGTAAAGCCCATCATCTTGTCCTACAGCCCAATGTCTGCAGGTAAAGCCCAACTTACAGAGGTGAAGGCAAACATCTGGATGTAAAACCCAAAATCTAGAGGTAAAGCCGAACATCTAGAGGTGAAGCACGGCATATAGAGGTATAACCCAACATCTAGAGATAAAGAGCAACATCTAAATGTAAAGCAAAACATCTAGATGTAAAACCCTACATCTAGAGGTAAAGTCCAGTATCTAGACTTAAAGACCAACATCTGGAGGTAAAGCCCAAAGTCTAGATGTAAAGCCCAACTTCCAGAGTTAAAGTCCAAAATCTAGAGGTAAACACCAATACCTAGAGGTAGAGGCCAAAATCTAGAGGTAAAGCCCAACATCTAGAGATAAAGCCAGATATATAGATTTAAAACCCAAAATCTGGAGGTAAAGCCCAACATCAAGAGCTAAAGCCCCGAATCTAGATGTAAAGCCCAATTTCTAGATCTAAAGCCAAATAATCTAGAGGTAAAGCCCAACATGTAGAGGTAAAGACTAAGATCTAGAGGTGAATTCCAATATCTAGTGTTAAAGCCCGACACCTACAGTTAAAGCCAAACATCTAGATGTAAAACCCAACTTCTAGAGGTAAAGCCGAATATCTAGAGTTAAAGCGCATCCTTTAGAGTAAAGCCCAAAATCTAGAGTTAAAGCCGAACATCTAGAGGGAAAGCCCAGAATCCAGATGTAAAGCCTAACATCTAGAGGTGAATTCCAAAATCAAGTGTTAAGGCCCGACATCTACAGTTAAAGCCAACCATATAGATGTAACCCCCAACATCTAGAGGTAAGGCCCAAAATCTAGAGGTAAAGCCCAACAGCTAGAGTTAAAGCCGAATGTCTTGACGTAAAGCCCAAAGTCTAGAGGTAAAGCCCAACTTCTAGAGGTAAAGACCAAAATCTAGAGGTAAAGCCCAAGACCTAGTGGTAGAGCCCAAAATCTAGAGGTAAAGCCCAACATCTAGACGTAAAGCCAGATATCTGATGGTAAAGCCCAACATCTAGAGGAAAAGCCAAATATATAGATTTAAAACCCAAAATCTAGAGACACAGCCCAACATCTAAATGTAAAGCAAAACATCTAGATGTAAAACCCTACATCTAGAGGTAAAGTCCAATATCTAGACTTAAAGACCAACATCTAGAGGTAAAACCCAACATCTAGAGGTAAAGCCAAACGTCTGGAGGTACAGCCCTGATTCTAGAGAGAAGCCAAAAATCCAGATGGAAAATCAAAATCTAGAGGTAAAGCCCAGAATCTAGAGTTAAAGCCTAACATCTAGAGGTGAATTCCAAAATCTAGTCTTAAGGGCTGACATCTACAATTAAATCCAAACATATAGATGTAACCCCCAACTTCTAGAGGTAAGACCCAAAATCTAGAGGTGAAGCCCAACATCTAGAGTTAAAGCCGAACGTCTTGAGGTAAAGTCCAAAGTCTAGAGGTAAAGACCTACTTCTAGAGGTAAAGTCCGAAATATAGAAGTAAAGCCCAAGACCCAGTGGTAGAGCCCAAAATCTAGAGGTAAAGCCCAACATCTAGAGGAAAAGCCAAATATACAGATTTAAAACCCAAAATCTATAGGTAAAGCCCAATATCGAGACGTAAAGACCAAAATCTAGATGTAAAGCCCAACTTCTAGATCTAAAGCCCAAAATCCAGATGTAAAGCCCAAAATCTAAATGTAAAGTGCAACTTCTAGAGGTAAAGCCCATCATCTAGTCCTACAGCCCAATGTCTGCAGGTAAAGCCCAACTTACAGAGGTGAAGCACAACATATAGAGGTATAACCCAAATTCTAGAGATAAAATCCAACGTCTAGATGTAATCCCAACATCTAGAGGTAAAGCCTAAAATCTAGAGGTGAAGCACAACTTATAGAGGTATAACCCAAAATCTAGAGATAAAGACCAACATCTAATTGTAAAGCAAAACATCTAGATGTAAAACCCTACATCTAGAGGTAAAGTCCAATATCTACACTTAAAGACCAACATCTGGAGGTAAAGCCCAATGTCTAGAGGTAATGAACAACTTCTAGAGCTAAAACCCCAAATCTAGATTTAAACCCCAACATCTAGAGATAAAGCCCAAGTTCTAGATCTAAGCCAAACTTCTAGAGGTAAAGCCCAACATCTAGAGGAAAAGCCTAACATCTAGTGGTGAATTCCAAAATCAAGTGTTAAGGCCCGATATCCACATTTAAAGCCAAACATATAGATGTAAACCCGAACTTCTAGAGGTAAGGCCCAAAATCTAGAGGTAAAGCCCAACATCTAGATTTAAAGCCCAACGTCTTGAGGTAAAGCCCAAAGTCTAGAGGTGAAGCCCAAATTTTAGTGTTAAAGCCACATATCTAGATTTAAATCCCTAAAATATAGACGTAAAGCTCAAATTCTAGATGTAAAGCCCAACTTCTAGAGATAAGGTCCAAATTCTAGAGGTAAAGCCCAAAATCGAGACGTAAAGCCAGATATCTAGAGGTAAAGCCCAACATCTAGAGGAAAAGCCAAATATATAGATTTAAAACCCAAAATCTAGAGGTAAAGCCCAATATCTAGAGATAAAGTTTAAATTCTAGAGGTAAAGCCCAACTTCCAGAGTTAAAGTCCAAAATCTAGTGGTAAACACCAATACCTAGAGGTAGAGGCCAAAATCTAGAGGTAAAGACCAACATCTAGAGATAAAGCCAGATATATAGATTTAAAACCCAAAATCTGGAGGTAAAGCCCAACATCTAGAGCTAAAGACCCAAATCTAGATGTAAAGCCCAATTTCTAGATCTAAAGCCAAATAATCTAGGGGTAAAGCCCAACATGTAGAGGTAAAGACTAAGATCTAGAGGTGAATTCCAATATCTAGTGTTAAAGCCCGACACCTACAGTTAAAGCCAAACATCTAGATGTAAAACCCAACTTCTAGAGGTAAAGCCGTATATCTAGAGTTAAAGCGCATCCTTTAGAGTAAAGCCCAAAATCTAGAGGTAAAGCCCAACATCTAGAATTAAGCCGAAAGTCTTGAGGTAAAGCCCAAAGTCTATAGTTAAAGCCCAACTTCTAGAGATAAAGCCCAAAGTCTAGAGGTAAAGACCAACTTCTAGAGGTAAAGTCCGAAATCTAGAAGTAAAGCACAAGACCCAGTGGTAGAGCCCAAAATCTAGAGGTAAAGCCCAACATCTATAGGAAAAGCCTAACATCTAGTGGTGAATTCCAAAATCTAGTGTTAAGGCCCGATATCCACATTTAAAGCCAAACATATAGATGTAAACCCGAACTTCTAGAGGTAAGGCCCAAAATCTAGAGGTAAAGCCCAACATATAGAGTTAAAGCCCAACGTCTTGAGGTAAAGCCCAAAGTCTAGAGGTAAAGCCCAAATTTTAGAGGTAAAGCCAAATATCTAGGTTTAAATCCCAAAATCTAGAGGTAAAGCTCAAATTGTAGATGTAAAGCCCAACTTCTAGAGGTAAGGTCCAAATTCTAGAGGCAAAGCCCAACACCTAGAGGTAGAGACCAAAATCTAGAGGTAAAGCCCAACATCTAGACGTAAAGCCAGATATCTAGATGTAAAGCCCAACATCTAGACGTAAAGCCAGATATCTAGAGGTAAAGCCCAACATCTAGAGGAAAAGCCAAATATATAGATTTAAATCCAAAATCTAGAGGTAAAGCCCAATATCTAGAGGTAAAGCCCAAATTCTAGAGGTAAAGCCCAACTTCCAGAGTTAAAGTCCAAAATCTAGAGGTAAACACCAATACCTAGAGGTAGAGGCCAAAATCTAGAAATAAAGCCCAACATCTAGATATAAAGCCAGATATATAGATTTAAAACCCAAAATCTGGAGGTAAAGCCCAACATCTAGAGCTAAAGCCCCAAATCTAGATGTAAAGCCCAATTGCTAGATCTAAAGCCAAATAATCTAGAGGTAAAGCCCAACATGTAGAGGTAAAGACTAAGATCTAGAGGTGAATTCCAATATATAGTGTTAAAGCCCGACACCTACATTTAAAGCCAAACATCTAGATGTAAACCCCAACTTCTAGAGGTAAAGCCGAATATCTGGAGTTATAGCGCATCCTTTATGGTAAAGCCCAAAATCTAGAGTTAAAGCCCCACATCTAGAGGGAAAGCCCAGAATCTAGTTGTAAAGCCTAACATCTAGAGCTGAATTCCAAAATCAAGTGTTAAGGCCCGACATCTAAAGTTAAAGCCAACCATATAGATGTAACCCCCAACTTCTAGAGGTAAGGCCCAAAATCTAGAGGTAAAGCCCAACAGCTAGAGTTAAAGCCGAATGTCTTGAGGTAAAGCCCAAAGTCTAGAGGTAAAGCCAACTTCCAGAGGTAAAGTCCAAAATCTAGAGGTAAAGCCCAAGACCTAGTGGTAGAGCCCAAAATCTAGAGGTAAAGCCCAACATCTAGACGTAAAGCCAAATATATAGATTTAAAACCCAAAATCTAGAGACACAGCCCAACATCTAAATGTAAAGCAAAACATCTAGATGTAAAACCCTACATCTAGAGGTAAAGTCCAATATCTAGACTTAAAGACCAACATCTAGAGGTAAAACCCAACATCTTGAGGTAAAGCCCAACGTCTGGAGGTACAGCCCTGATTCTAGAGAGAAGCCAAAAATCCAGATGGAAAATCCAAAATCTAGAGGTAAAGCCCAGAATCTAGAGGTAAAGCCTAACATCTAGAGGTGAATTCCAAAATCTATCTTAAGGCCCGACATCTACAATTAAAGCCAAACATATAGATGTAACCCCCAACTTCTAGAGGTAAGACCCAAAATCTAGAGGTAAAGCCCAACATCTAGAGTTAAAGCCGAACGCCTTGAGGTAAAGTCCAAAGTCTAGAGGTAAAGACCTACTTCTAGAGGTAAAGTCCGAAATCTAGAAGTAAAGCCCAAGACCCAGTGGTAGAGCCCAAAATCTAGAGGTAAAGCCCAACATCTAGAGGAAAAGCCAAATATACAGATTTAAAACCCAAAACCTAGAGGTAAAGCCCAATACCTAGACGTAAAGACCAAAATCTAGATCTAAAGCCCAACTTCAAGATCTAAAGCCCAAAATCTAGATGTAAAGCCCAGCTTCTAAATCTAAAGCCCAACATCTAGAGGTAAAGCCCAATATTTAGAGTTTAAGCGCATCCTTTAGAGTTAAAGCCCAAAATCTAAATGTAAAGCCCAACTTCTAGAGGTAAAGCCCATCATCTAGTCCTACAGCCCAATGTCTGCAGGTAAAGCCCAGCTTACAGAGGTGAAGGCAAACATCTAGATGTAAAACCCAAAATCTAGAGGTAAAGCCCAACATCTAGAGCTGAAGCACAACATATAGAGGTATAACCCAACATCTAGAGATAAAGACCAACATCTAAATGTAAAGCAAAACATCTAGATGTAAAACCCTACATCTAGAGGTAAAGTGCAATATCTAGACTTAAAGACCCACATCTGGAGGTAAATACCAATGTCTAGAGGTAATGACCAACTTCTAGAGTTAAAAACCCAAATCTAGATTTAAACCCAACATCTAGAGATAAAGCCCAAGTTCTAGATCTAAGCCAAACTTCTAGAGGTAAAGCCCAACATCTAGAGGAAAAGCCTAACATCTAGTGGTGAATTCCAAAATCTAGTGTTAAGGCCCGATATCCACATTTAAAGCCAAACATATAGATGTAAACCTGAACTTCTAGAGGTAAGGCCCAAATTCTAGAGGTAAAGCCCAACATCTAGATTTAAAGCCCAACGTCTTGAGGTAAAGCCCAAAGTCTAGAGGTGAAGCCCAAATTTTAGTGTTAAAGCCACATATCTAGATTTAAATCCCTAAAATCTAGACGTAAAGCTCAAATTCTAGATGTAAAGCCCAACTTCTAGAGGTAAGGTCCAAATTCTAGAGGTAAAGCCCAAAATCGAGACGTAAAGCCAGATATCTAGATGTAAAGCCCAACATCTAGACGTAAAGCCAGATATCTAGAGGTAAAGCCCAACATCTAGAGGAAAAGCCAAATATATAGATTTAAAACCCAAAATCTAGAGGTAAAGCCCAATATCTAGAGATAAAGCTTAAATTCTAGAGGTAAAGCCCAACTTCCAGAGTTAAAGTCCAAAATCTAGTGGTAAACACCAATACCTAGAGGTAGAGGCCAAAATCTAGAGGTAAAGACCAACATCTAGAGATAAAGCCAGATATATAGATTTAAAACCCAAAATCTGGAGGTAAAGCCCAACATCTAGAGCTAAAGCCCCAAATCTAGATGTAAAGCCCAATTTCTAGATCTAAAGCCAAATAATCTAGAGGTAAAGCCCAACATGTAGAGGTAAAGACTAAGATCTTGAGGTGAATTCCAATATCTAGTGTTAAAGCCCGACACCTACAGTTAAAGCCAAACATCTAGATGTAAAACCCAACTTCTAGACGTAAAGCCGTATATCTAGAGTTAAAGCGCATCCTTTAGAGTAAAGCCCAAAATCTAGAGTTAAAGCCCAACATCTAGAGGGAAAGCCCAGAATCTAGATGTAAAGACTAACATCTAGAGCTGAATTCCAAAATCAAGTGTTAAGGCCCGACATCTACAGTTAAAGCCAACCATATAGATGTAACCCCCAACTTCTAGAGGTAAGGCCCAAAATCTAGAGGTAAAGCCCAACAGCTAGAGTTAAAGCCGAATGTCTTGAGGTAAAGCCCAAAGTCTAGAGGTAAAGCCCAAAGTCTAGAGGTAAAGCCCAACTTCTAGAGGTAAAGTCCAAAATCTAGAGGTAAAGCCCAAGACCTAGTGGTAGAGCCCAAAATCTAGAGGTAAAGCCCAACATCTAGACGTAAAGCCAGATATCTGATGGTAAAGCCCAACATCTAGAGGAAAAGCCAAATATATAGATTTAAAACCCAAAATCTAGAGACACAGCCCAACATCTAAATGTAAAGCAAAACATCTAGATGTAAAACCCTACAGCTAGAGGTAAAGTCCAATATCTAGACTTAAAGACCAACATCTAGAGGTAAAACCCAACATCTAGAGGTAAAGCCCAACGTCTGGAGGTAAAGCCCAGATTCTAGAGAGAAGCCAAAAATCCAGATGGAAAACCCAAAATCTAGAGGTAAAGCCCAACATCTAGAGGTAAAGCCCAGAATCTAGAGGTAAAGCCTAACATCTAGAGGTGAATTCCAAAATCTATCTTAAGGCCAAACATCTACAATTAAAGCCAAACATATAGATGTAACCCCCAACTTCTAGAGGTAAGACCCAAAATCTAGAGGTAAAGCCCAACATCTAGAGTTAAAGCCGAACGTCAAGAGGTAAAGTCCAAAGTCTAGAGGTAAAGACCTACTTCTAGAGGTAAAGTCCGAAATCTAGAAGTAAAGCCCAAGACCTAGTGGTAGAGCACAAAATCTAGAGGTAAAGCCCAACATCTAGAGGAAAAGCCAAATATACAGATTTAAAACCCAAAATCTAGAGGTAAAGCCCAATATCGAGACGTAAAACCAAAATCTAGATGTAAAGCCCAACTTCTAGATCTTAAGCCCAAAATCTAGATGGAAAGCCCAACTTCTAAATCTAAAGCCCAACATCTAGAGGTAAAGCCCTATATTTAGAGTTTAAGCGCATCCTTTAGAGTTAAAGCCCAAAATGTAAATGTAAAGCCCAACTTCTAGAGGTAAAGCCCATCATCTAGTCCTACAGCCCAATGTCTGCAGGTAAAGCCCAACTTACAGAGGTGAAGGCAAACATCTAGATGTAAAACCCAAAATCTAGAGGTAAAGCCCAACATCTAGAGGTGAAGCACAACATATAGAGGTATAACCCAAATTCTAGAGATAAAATCCAACGTCTAGATGTAATCCCAACATCTAGAGGTAAAGCCTAAAATCTAGAGGTGAAGCACAACATATAGAGGTATAACCCAACATCTAGAGATAAAGACCAACATCTAAATGTAAAGCAAAACATCTAGATGTAAAACCCTACATCTAGAGATAAAGTCCAGTATCTAGACTTAAAGACCAACATCTAGAGGTAAAGCCCAAAGTCTAGATGTAAAGCCCAACTTCCAGAGTTAAAGTCCAAAATCTAGAGGTAAACACCAATACCTAGAGGTAGAGGCCAAAATCTAGAGGGAAAGACCAACATCTAGAGATAAAGCCAGATATATAGATTTAAAACCCAAAATCTGGAGGTAAAGCCCAACATCTAGAGCTAAAGACCCAAATCTAGATGTAAAGCCCAATTTCTAGATCTAAAGCCAAATAATCTAGGGGTAAAGCCCAACATGTAGAGGTAAAGACTAAGATCTAGAGGTGAATTCCAATATCAAGTGTTAAAGCCCGACACCTACAGTTAAAGCCAAACATCTAGATGTAAAACCCAACTTCTAGAGGTAAAGCCGAATATCTGGAGTTATAGCGCATCCTTTATGGTAAAGCCCAAAATCTAGAGTTAAAGCCCCACATCTAGAGGGAAAGCCCAGAATCTAGTTGTAAAGCCTAACATCTAGAGCTGAATTCCAAAATCAAGTGTTAAGGCCCGACATCTAAAGTTAAAGCCAACCATATAGATGTAACCCCCAACTTCTAGAGGTAAGGCCCAAAATCTAGAGGTAAAGCCCAACAGCTAGAGTTAAAGCCGAATGTCTTGAGGTAAAGCCCAAAGTCTAGAGGTAAAGCCAACTTCCAGAGGTAAAGTCCAAAATCTAGAGGTAAAGCCCAAGACCTAGTGGTAGAGCCCAAAATCTAGAGGTAAAGCCCAACATCTAGACGTAAAGCCAAATATATAGATTTAAAACCCAAAATCTAGAGACACAGCCCAACATCTAAATGTAAAGCAAAACATCTAGATGTAAAACCCTACATCTAGAGGTAAAGTCCAATATCTAGACTTAAAGACCAACATCTAGAGGTAAAACCCAACATCTTGAGGTAAAGCCCAACGTCTGGAGGTACAGCCCTGATTCTAGAGAGAAGCCAAAAATCCAGATGGAAAATCCAAAATCTAGAGGTAAAGCCCAGAATCTAGAGGTAAAGCCTAACATCTAGAGGTGAATTCCAAAATCTATCTTAAGGCCCGACATCTACAATTAAAGCCAAACATATAGATGTAACCCCCAACTTCTAGAGGTAAGACCCAAAATCTAGAGGTAAAGCCCAACATCTAGAGTTAAAGCCGAACGCCTTGAGGTAAAGTCCAAAGTCTAGAGGTAAAGACCTACTTCTAGAGGTAAAGTCCGAAATCTAGAAGTAAAGCCCAAGACCCAGTGGTAGAGCCCAAAATCTAGAGGTAAAGCCCAACATCTAGAGGAAAAGCCAAATATACAGATTTAAAACCCAAAACCTAGAGGTAAAGCCCAATATCTAGACGTAAAGACCAAAATCTAGATCTAAAGCCCAACTTCAAGATCTAAAGCCCAAAATCTAGATGTAAAGCCCAGCTTCTAAATCTAAAGCCCAACATCTAGAGGTAAAGCCCAATATTTAGAGTTTAAGCGCATCCTTTAGAGTTAAAGCCCAAAATCTAAATGTAAAGCCCAACTTCTAGAGGTAAAGCCCATCATCTAGTCCTACAGCCCAATGTCTGCAGGTAAAGCCCAGCTTACAGAGGTGAAGGCAAACATCTAGATGTAAAACCCAAAATCTAGAGGTAAAGCCCAACATCTAGAGCTGAAGCACAACATATAGAGGTATAACCCAACATCTAGAGATAAAGACCAACATCTAAATGTAAAGCAAAACATCTAGATGTAAAACCCTACATCTAGAGGTAAAGTGCAATATCTAGACTTAAAGACCCACATCTGGAGGTAAATACCAATGTCTAGAGGTAATGACCAACTTCTAGAGTTAAAAACCCAAATCTAGATTTAAACCCAACATCTAGAGATAAAGCCCAAGTTCTAGATCTAAGCCAAACTTCTAGAGGTAAAGCCCAACATCTAGAGGAAAAGCCTAACATCTAGTGGTGAATTCCAAAATCTAGTGTTAAGGCCCGATATCCACATTTAAAGCCAAACATATAGATGTAAACCCGAACTTCTAGAGGTAAGGCCCAAAATCTAGAGGTAAAGCCCAACATCTAGATTTAAAGCCCAACGTCTTGAGGTAAAGCCCAAAGTCTAGAGGTGAAGCCCAAATTTTAGTGTTAAAGCCACATATCTAGATTTAAATCCCTAAAATCTAGACGTAAAGCTCAAATTCTAGATGTAAAGCCCAACTTCTAGAGGTAAGGTCCAAATTCTAGAGGTAAAGCCCAAAATCGAGACGTAAAGCCAGATATCTAGATGTAAAGCCCAACATCTAGACGTAAAGCCAGATATCTAGAGGTAAAGCCCAACATCTAGAGGAAAAGCCAAATATATAGATTTAAAACCCAAAATCTAGAGGTAAAGCCCAATATCTAGAGATAAAGCTTAAATTCTAGAGGTAAAGCCCAACTTCCAGAGTTAAAGTCCAAAATCTAGTGGTAAACACCAATACCTAGAGGTAGAGGCCAAAATCTAGAGGTAAAGACCAACATCTAGAGATAAAGCCAGATATATAGATTTAAAACCCAAAATCTGGAGGTAAAGCCCAACATCTAGAGCTAAAGCCCCAAATCTAGATGTAAAGCCCAATTTCTAGATCTAAAGCCAAATAATCTAGAGGTAAAGCCCAACATGTAGAGGTAAAGACTAAGATCTTGAGGTGAATTCCAATATCTAGTGTTAAAGCCCGACACCTACAGTTAAAGCCAAACATCTAGATGTAAAACCCAACTTCTAGACGTAAAGCCGTATATCTAGAGTTAAAGCGCATCCTTTAGAGTAAAGCCCAAAATCTAGAGTTAAAGCCCAACATCTAGAGGGAAAGCCCAGAATCTAGATGTAAAGACTAACATCTAGAGCTGAATTCCAAAATCAAGTGTTAAGGCCCGACATCTACAGTTAAAGCCAACCATATAGATGTAACCCCCAACTTCTAGAGGTAAGGCCCAAAATCTAGAGGTAAAGCCCAACAGCTAGAGTTAAAGCCGAATGTCTTGAGGTAAAGCCCAAAGTCTAGAGGTAAAGCCCAAAGTCTAGAGGTAAAGCCCAACTTCTAGAGGTAAAGTCCAAAATCTAGAGGTAAAGCCCAAGACCTAGTGGTAGAGCCCAAAATCTAGAGGTAAAGCCCAACATCTAGACGTAAAGCCAGATATCTTATGGTAAAGCCCAACATCTAGAGGAAAAGCCAAATATATAGATTTAAAACCCAAAATCTAGAGACACAGCCCAACATCTAAATGTAAAGCAAAACATCTAGATGTAAAACCCTACAGCTAGAGGTAAAGTCCAATATCTAGACCTAAAGACCAACATCTAGAGGTAAAAACCAACATCTAGAGGTAAAGCCCAACGTCTGGAGGTAAAGCCCAGATTCTAGAGAGAAGCCAAAAATCCAGATGGAAAACCCAAAATCTAGAGGTAAAGCCCAACATCTAGAGGTAAAGCCCAGAATCTAGAGGTAAAGCCTAACATCTAGAGGTGAATTCCAAAATCTATCTTAAGGCCAAACATCTACAATTAAAGCCAAACATATAGATGTAACCCCCAACTTCTAGAGGTAAGACCCAAAATCTAGAGGTAAAGCCCAACATCTAGAGTTAAAGCCGAACGTCAAGAGGTAAAGTCCAAAGTCTAGAGGTAAAGACCTACTTCTAGAGGTAAAGTCCGAAATCTAGAAGTAAAGCCCAAGACCTAGTGGTAGAGCACAAAATCTAGAGGTAAAGCCCAACATCTAGAGGAAAAGCCAAATATACAGATTTAAAACCCAAAATCTAGAGGTAAAGCCCAATATCGAGGCGTAAAACCAAAATCTAGATGTAAAGCCCAACTTCTAGATCTTAAGCCCAAAATCTAGATGGAAAGCCCAACTTCTAAATCTAAAGCCCAACATCTAGAGGTAAAGCCCAATATTTAGAGTTTAAGCGCATCCTTTAGAGTTAAAGCCCAAAATGTAAATGTAAAGCCCAACTTCTAGAGGTAAAGCCCATCATCTAGTCCTACAGCCCAATGTCTGCAGGTAAAGCCCAACTTACAGAGGTGAAGGCAAACATCTAGATGTAAAACCCAAAATCTAGAGGTAAAGCCCAACATCTAGAGGTGAAGCACAACATATAGAGGTATAACCCAAATTCTAGAGATAAAATCCAACGTCTAGATGTAATCCCAACATCTAGAGGTAAAGCCTAAAATCTAGAGGTGAAGCACAACATATAGAGGTATAACCCAACATCTAGAGATAAAGACCAACATCTAAATGTAAAGCAAAACATCTAGATGTAAAACCCTACATCTAGAGATAAAGTCCAGTATCTAGACTTAAAGACCAACATCTAGAGGTAAAGCCCAAAGTCTAGATGTAAAGCCCAACTTCCAGAGTTAAAGTCCAAAATCTAGAGGTAAACACCAATACCTAGAGGTAGAGGCCAAAATCTAGAGGGAAAGACCAACATCTAGAGATAAAGCCAGATATATAGATTTAAAACCCAAAATCTGGAGGTAAAGCCCAACATCTAGAGCTAAAGACCCAAATCTAGATGTAAAGCCCAATTTCTAGATCTAAAGCCAAATAATCTAGAGGTAAAGCCCAACATGTAGAGGTAAAGACTAAGATCTAGAGGTGAATTCCATTATCTAGTGTTAAAGCCCGACACCTACAGTTAAAGCCAAACATCTAGATGTACAACCCAACTTCTAGAGGTAAAGCCGAATACCTGGAGTTAAAGAGCATCCTTTAGAGTAAAGCCCAAAATCTAGAGTTAAAGCCCAACATCTAGAGGGAAAGCCCAGAATCTAGATGTAAAGACTAACATCTAGAGCTGAATTCCAAAATCAAGTGTTAAGGCCCGACATCTACAGTTAAAGCCAACCATATAGATGTAACCCCCAACTTCTAGAGGTAAGGCCCAAAATCTAGAGGTAAAGCCCAACAGCTAGAGTTAAAGCCGAATGTCTTGAGGTAAAGCCCAAAGTCTAGAGGTAAAGCCCAAAGTCTAGAGGTAAAGCGCAACTTCTAGAGGTAAAGTCCAAAATCTAGAGGTAAAGCCCAATATCTAGACGTAAAGACATATATCTAGAAGTAAAGCCCAACATCTATAGGAAAAGCCAAATATATACATTTAAACCCCAAAATCTAGAGGTAAAGCCCAATATCTAGACGTAAAGACCAAAATCTAGATGTAAAGCACAACTTCTAGATCTAAAACTCAAAATACAGATGTAAAGCCCAACTTCTAAATCTAAAGCCCAACATCTAGAGGTAAAGCCCAATATTTAGAGTTTATGCGCATCAGTTAGAGGTAAAGCCCAAAATCTATATGTAAAGCCCAACTTCTAGAGGTAAAGCCCATCATCTAGTCCTACAGCCCAACGTCTGCAGGTAAAGCCCAACTTACAGAGGTAAAGGCAAACATCTAGATGTAAAACCCAAACTCTAGAGGTAAAGCCCAACATATAGAGGTATAGCCCAACATCTAGAGATAAAGACCAACATCTAATTGTAAAGCAAAACATCTAGATGTAAAACCCTACATCTAGAGGTAAAGTCCAATATCTAGACTTAAAGACCAACATCTGGAGGTAAAGCCCAATGTCTAGAGGTAATGACCAACTTCTAGAGCTGAAACCCCAAATCTAGATTTAAACCCCAACATCTAGAGATAAAGCCCAACTTCTAGATCTAAGCCAAAAATCTAGAGGTAAAGCCCAACATCTAGAGGTAAAGCCTACCATCTAGTGGTGAATTCCAAAATCTAGTGTTAAGGCCCAACATCTACAGTTAAAGCTAAACATATAGATGTAAAGCCCAACGTCTAGAGGTAAGGCCCAAAATCTAGAAGTCAAGCCCAACATCTAGAGTTCAAGCCCAAAGTATTGAGGTAAATCCCAAAGTCTAGAGGTAAAGCCCAAATTCTAGATGTAAAGCCAAATATATAGATTTAAATACCAAAATCTAGAGGTAAAGCCCAAATTGCAGATATAAAGCCCAACATCTAGAGGTAAAGCCAGATATCTAGACGTAAAGCCCAAAATCTAGATGTAAAGCCCAACTTCTAGATCTAAGGCCAAAAATCTAGATGTAAAGCCTAACTTCTAGAGGTAAAGCCGAATATATAGAGTTAAAGCGCATCATTTAGAGTAAAGCCCAAAATCTAGTGTTAAAGCCCCACATCTAGTGGGAAAGCCCACAATCTAGATGTAAAGCCTATCATCTAGAGGTGAATTCCAAAATCAAGTATTAAGGCCCGACATCTACAGTTAAAGCCAACCATATAGATGTAACCCCCAAATTCTAGAGGTAAGGCCCAAAATCTAGAGGTAAAGCGCAACTTCTAATGTCCAAAATCTAGAGTTAAAGGCCAAAGTCTAGAGGTAAAGCCCAACTTCTAGAGGTAAATTCCAAAATCTAGAGGTAAAGCCGCAGACCTAGTGGTAGAGCCCAAAATCTAGATGTAAAGCCCAACTTAAAGACGTAAAGCCAGTTATCTGATGGTAAAGCCCAACATCTAGAGGAAAAGCGAAATATATAGATTTAAAACCCAAAATCTAGAGGTAAAGCCCAACATCTAAATGTAAAGCAAAACATCTAGATGTAAAACCCTACATCTAGAGGTAAAGTCCAATATCTAGACTTAAAGACCAACATCTAGAGGTAAAGCCCAACGTCTGGAGATAAAGCCCAGATTCTAGAGAGAAGTCAAAAATCCAGATGGAAAACCCAAACTCTAGAGGTAAAGCCCAACATATAGAGGTAAAGCCAGATATCTAGAGGTAAAGCCCAACATCTAGAGGTGAATTCCAAAATCTAGTCTTAAGGCCCGACATCTACAGTTAAAGCCAAACATATAGATGTAACCCTCAACTTCTAGAGGTAAGGCCCAAATTCTAGAGGCAAAGCTCAACACCTAGAGGTAGAGCCCAAAATCTAGATGTAAATCCGAACATCTAGAGGTAAAGCCAGATATCTAGAGGTAAAGCCCAACATCTAGAGGAAAAGCCAAATATATAGATTTAAAACCCAAAATCTAGAGGTAAAGCCCAATAGCTAGACGTAAACCCCAAAATCTAGATGTAAAGCCCAACTTCTAGAGGTAAAGCCGAATATCTAGAGTTAAAGCTCATCCTTTAGAGTAAAGCCCAAAATCTAGAGTTAAAGCCCAACATCTAGAGGGAAAGCCCAGAATCTAGATGTAAAGCCTAACATCTAGAGGTGAATTCCAAAATCAAGTGTTAAGGCCCGACATCTACAGTTAAAGCCAACCATATAGATGTAACCCCCAACTTCTAGAAGTAAGGCCCAAAATCTAGAGGTAAAGCCCAACAGCTAGAGTTAAAGCCGAACGTCTTGAGGTAAAGCCCAAATTTTAGACGTAAACCCAACTTCCAGAGGTAAAGTCCGAAATCTAGAAGTAAAGCCCAAATTGCAGATGTAAATCCCAACTTCTAGAGGTAAAGTCAAAATTCTAGAGGCAAAGCTCAACACCTAGAGGTAGAGCCCAAAATCTAGAGGTAAAGCCCGATATCTAGAGGTAAAGCACAACTTCTAGAGGTAAAGCCGAATATATAAAGTTAAAGCGCATCATTTAGAGTAAAGCCCAAAATCTAGAGTTAAAGCCCCACATCTAGAGGGAAAGCCCAGAATCTAGAGGTAAAGCACAAGACCTAGTGGTAGAGCCCAAAATCCAGAGGTAAAACCCAACATCTAGAGGTAAAGCCAGATATCTGATGGTAAATCCCAACATCTAGAGGAAAAGCCAAATATATAGATTTAAAACCCAAAATCTAGAGATAAAGCCCAACATCAAAATGTAAAGCAAAACATCTAGATGTAAAACCCTACATCTAGAGGTAAAGTCCAATATCTAGACTTAAAGAACAACATCTAGAGGTAAAACCCAACATCTTGAGGTAAAGCCCAACGTCTGGAGGTACAGCCCAGATTCTAGAGAGAAGCCAAAAATCCAGATGGAAAACCCAAAATCCCAGGTAAAACCTAACATCTAGAGGTGAATTCCAAAATCTAGTGTTAAGGCCCGACATCTAGAGTTAAAGCCAAACATATAGATGTAAACCCCAACTTTTAGAGGTAAGGCCCAAAATCTAGAGGTAAAGCCCAACAGCTAGAGTTAAAGCCGAACGTCTTGTGGTAAAGCCCAAAATCTAGAGGTAAAGCCCAACTTCTAGAGGTAAAGTCCAAAATCTAGAGGTAAAGCCCAAGACCTAGTGGTAGACCCCAAAATCTAGAGGTAAAGCCCAACATCTAGACGTAAAGACATATATCTAGAAGTAAAGCCCAACATCTAGAGGAAAAGCCAAATATATAGATTTAAAACACAAAATCTAGAGATAAAGCCCAACACCTAAATGTAAAGCAAAACATCTAGATGTAAAACCCTACATCTAGAGGTAAAGTCCAATATCTAGACTTAAAGACCAACATCTAGAGGTAAAACCCAACATCTAGAGGTAAAGCCCAATATTTAGAGTTTATGCGCATCAGTTAGAGGTAAAGCCCAAAATCTAGATGTAAAACCCAACTTCTAGAGGTAAAGCCCATCATCTAGTCCTACAGCCCAATGTCTGCAGGTAAAGCCCAACTTACAGAGGTAAAGGCAAACATCTAGATGTAAAACCCAAACTCTAGAGGTAAAGCCCAACATATAGAGGTATAGCCCAAATTCTAGAGATAAAGTCCAATGTCTAGATGTAATCCCAACATCTAGAGGTAAAGCCATAACATCTAGAGGTGAAGCACAACATATAGAGGTATAACCCTACATCTAGAGATAAAACCAACATCTAAATGTAAAGCAAAAAATCTAGATGTAAAACCCTATATCTAGAGGTAAAGTCCAATATCTAGTCATAAAGACCAACATCTGGAGGTAAAGCCCAATGTCTAGAGGTAATGACCAACTTCTAGAGCTGAAAACCCCAAATCTAGATTTAAACCCCAATATCTAGAAATAAAGCCCAAATTCTAGATCTAAGCCAAAAATCTAGTGGTAAAGCCCAACATCTAGAGGTAAAGCCTACCATCCAGTGGTGAATACCAAAATCTAGTGTTAAGGCCCAACATCTACAGTTAAAGCCAAACATATAGATGTAAAACCCAACTTTTAGAGGTAAGGCCCAAAATCTAGAGGTAAAGCCCAACAGCTAGAGTTCAAGCCCAAAGTCTTGAGGTAAAGCCCAAAGTCTAGATGTAAAGCCCAAATTCTAGAGGTAAAGCCAAATATCTAGATTTAAATCCCAAAATCTAGAGGTAAAGCCCAAATTGCAGATGTAAAGCCCAACATCTAGAGGTACAGCCAGATATCTAGAAGTAAAGCCCAACATCTAGAGGAAATGCCAAATATATAGATTTAAAACCCAAAATCCTGAGGTAAAGCCCAATATATAGACGTGGAGCCCAAAATCTAGATGTAAAGCCCAACTTCTAGATCTAAGGCCCAAAATCTAGATGTAAAGCCAAACTTCTAGAGGTAAAGCCGAATATATAGAGTTAACGCGCATCATTTTGAGTAAAGTCCAAAATCTAGAGTTAAAGCCCGACATCTAGTGGGAAAGCCCACAATCTAGATGTAAAGCCTAATATGAAGAGGTGAATTCCAAAATCAAGTGTTAAGGCCCGACATCTACAGTTAAAGCCAACCATATAGATGTAACCCCCAACTTCTAGAGGTAAAGTCCAAAATATAGAGGTAAAGGCCAAAGTCTAGAGGTAAAGCCGAAATTCTAGAGGTAAAGTCCAAAATCTAGAGTTAAAGCCCAAGACCTAGTGGTAGAGCCCATAATCTAGAGATAAAGCCCAACATCTAGAGGTAAAGCCAGATATCTGACGGTAAAGCCCAACATCTAGAGGAAAAGCCAAATATATAGATTTAAAACCCAAAATCTAGAAGTAAAGCCCAATATCTAGACGTAAAGCCCAAAATCTAGATGTAAAGCCCAACTTCTAGATCTAAAGCCCAAAATCTAGATGTAAAGCCCAACTTCTAAATCTATTGCCCAACTTCTAGAGGTAACGCCCAATATTTAGAGTTTAAGCGCATCATTTAGAGGTAAAGCCCAAAATCTAGATGTAAAGCCCAACTTCTACAGGTAAAGCCCATCATCTAGTCCTACAGCCCAATGTCCGCAGGTAAAGGATAACTTACAGAGGTAAAGGCAAACATCTAGATGTAAAACGCAAACTCTAGAGGTAAAGCCCAACATACAGAGGTATAGCCCAACTTCTAGAGATAAAGTCCAACGTCTAGATGTAATCCCAACATCTAGAGGTAAAGCCCAACATCTAGAGGTAAAGCCTAACATCTAGTGGTGAATTCCAAAATCTAGTGTTAAGGCCCGACATCTACAGTTAAAGGCAAACATATAGATGTAAACCCCAACTTCTAGAGGTAAGGCCCAGAATCTAGAGGTAAAGCCCAACCTCTAGAGTTAAAGCCCAACGTCTTGAGGTAAAGACAAATATATAGATTTAAAACCAAACATCTAGAGGTAAAGCCCAATATCTAGACGTAAAGCCCAACTTCTAGAGGAAAAGTCCAAATTCTAGAGGCAAAGCCCAACACCTAGAGGTAGAGCCCAAAATCTAGAGGTAAAGCAACATCTAGAGGTAAAGCCAGATATCTAGAGGTAAAGCCAAACATCTAGAGGAAAATCCAAATATATAGATTTAAAACCCAAAATATAGAGGTAAAGCTCGATATCTAGACGTAAAGATCAAAATCTAGATGTAAAGCCCAACTTCTAGAGGTAAAGCCGAATATATAAAGCGCATCATTTAGAGTAAAGCCCAAAACCTAGAGCTAAAGCCCCACATCTAGAGGGAAAGCCCAGAATCTAGAGGTAAAGCCTAACATCTAGACGTGAATTCCAAAATCAAGTGTTAAGGCCCGACATCTACAGTTAAAGCCAACCATATAGATGTAACCCCCAACTTCTAGAGGTAAGGCCCAAAATCTAGAGGTAAAGCCCAAGACCTAGTGGTAGAGCCCAAAATCTAGAGGTAAAGCCCAACATCTAGACGTAAAGCCAGATATCTGATGGTAAAGCCCAAGATCTAGAGGAAAAGCCAAATATATAGATTTAAAACCCAGAATCTAGAGGTAAAGCCCAATATCTAGACGTAAAGCAAAACATCTAGATGTAAAACCCTACATCTAGAGGTAAAGTCCAATATCTAGACTTAAAGACCAACATCTAGAGGTAAAACCCAACATCTTGAGGTAAAGCCCAACGTCTGGAGGTATAGACCAGATTCTAGAGAGAAGCCAAAAATCCAGATGGAAACCCCAAATCTAGAGGTAAAGCCCAACATATAGAGGTAAAGCCCAGAATCTAGAGGTAAAGCCTAACATCTAGATGTGAATTCCAAAATCTAGTCTTAAGGCCGACATCTACATTTAAAGCCAAACATATAGATGTAACCCCCAACTTCTGGAGGTAAGGCCCAAAATCTAGAGGTAAAGCCCAACTTCTAGAGGTAAAGTCCAAAATCTAGAGGTAAAGCCCAATATCTAGACGTAAAGACATATATCTAGAAGTAAAGCCCAACATCTATAGGAAAAGCCAAATATATACATTTAAACCCCAAAATCTAGAGGTAAAGCCCAATATCTAGACGTAAAGACCAAAATCTAGATGTAAAGCACAACTTCTAGATCTAAAACTCAAAATACAGATGTAAAGCCCAACTTCTAAATCTAAAGCCCAACATCTAGAGGTAAAGCCCAATATTTAGAGTTTATGCGCATCAGTTAGAGGTAAAGCCCAAAATCTATATGTAAAGCCCAACTTCTAGAGGTAAAGCCCATCATCTAGTCCTACAGCCCAACGTCTGCAGGTAAAGCCCAACTTACAGAGGTAAAGGCAAACATCTAGATGTAAAACCCAAACTCTAGAGGTAAAGCCCAACATATAGAGGTATAGCCCAAAATCTAGAGATAAAGACCAACATCTAATTGTAAAGCAAAACATCTAGATGTAAAACCCTACATCTAGAGGTAAAGTCCAATATCTAGACTTAAAGACCAACATCTGGAGGTAAAGCCCAATGTCTAGAGGTAATGACCAACTTCTAGAGCTGAAACCCCAAATCTAGATTTAAACCCCAACATCTAGAGATAAAGCCCAACTTCTAGATCTAAGCCAAAAATCTAGAGGTAAAGCCCAACATCTAGAGGTAAAGCCTACCATCTAGTGGTGAATTCCAAAATCTAGTGTTAAGGCCCAACATATACAGTTAAAGCTAAACATATAGATGTAAAACCCAACGTCTAGAGGTAAGGACCAAAATCTAGAAGTCAAGCCCAACATCTAGAGTTCAAGCCCAAAGTATTGACTTAAATCCCAAAGTCTAGAGGTAAAGCCCAATATATAGATTTAAATACCAAAATCTAGAGGTAAAGCCCAAATTGCAGATATAAAGCCCAACATCTAGAGGTAAAGCCAGATATCTAGACGTAAAGCCCAAAATCTAGATGTAAAGCCCAACTTCTAGATCTAAGGCCAAAAATCTAGATGTAAAGCCTAACTTCTAGAGGTAAAGCCGAATATATAGAGTTAAAGCGCATCATTTAGAGTAAAGCCCAAAATCTAGTGTTAAAGCCCCACATCTAGTGGGAAAGCCCACAATCTAGATGTAAAGCCTATCATCTAGAGGTGAATTCCAAAATCAAGTATTAAGGCCCGACATCTACAGTTAAAGCCAACCATATAGATGTAACCCCCAAATTCTAGAGGTAAGGCCCAAAATCTAGAGGTAAAGCGCAACTTCTAATGTCCAAAATCTAGAGTTAAAGGCCAAAGTCTAGAGGTAAAGCCCAACTTCTAGAGGTAAATTCCAAAATCTAGAGGTAAAGCCGCAGACGTAGTGGTAGAGCCCAAAATCTAGATGTAAATCCCAACTTAAAGACGTAAAGCCAGTTATCTGATGGTAAAGCCCAACATCTAGAGGAAAAGCGAAATATATATATTTAAAACCCAAAATCTAGAGGTAAAGCCCAACATCTAAATGTAAAGCAAAACATCTAGATGTAAAGCCCTACATCTAGAGGTAAAGTCCAATATCTAGACTTAAAGACCAACATCTAGAGGTAAAGCCCAACGTCTGGAGGTAAAGCCCAGATTCTAGAGAGAAGCCAAAAATCCAGATGGAAAACCCAAACTCTAGAGGTAAAGCCCAACATATAGAGGTAAAGCCAGATATCTAGAGGTAAAGCCCAACATCTAGAGTTAAAGCCCAATATTTAGAGTTTATACGCATCAGTTAGAGGTAAAGCCCAAAATATAGATGTAAAGCCCATCTTCTAGAGGTAAAGCCCATCATCTAGTCCTACACCCCTATGTCTGCAGGTAAAGCCCAACTTACAGAGGTAAAGGCAAACATCTAGATGTAAACCCCAAAATCTAGAGGTAAAGCCGAACATCTAGAGGTAAAGCCAGATATCTAGAGGTAAAGCCCAACATCTAGAGGAAAAGCCAAATATATTGATTTAAAACCCAAAATCTAGAGGTAAAGCCCAATAGCTAGACGTAAAGCCCAAAATCTAGATGTTAAGCCCAACTTCTAGATCTAAAGCCCAAAATCTAGATGTAAAGCCCAACTTCTAGAGGTAAAGCCGAATATCTAGAGTTAAAGCGCATCCTTTAGAGTAAAGCCCAAAATCTAGAGTTAAAGCCCAACATCTAGAGGGAAAGCCCAGAATCTAGATGTAAAGCCTAACATCTAGAGGTGAATTCCAAAATCAAGTGTTAAGGCCCGACATCTACAGTTAAAGCCAACCATATAGATGTAACCCCCAACTTCTAGAAGTAAGGCCCAAAATCTAGAGGTAAAGCCCAACAGCTAGAGTTAAAGCCGAACGTCTTGAGGTAAAGCCCAAATTTTAGACGTAAACCCAACTTCCAGAGGTAAAGTCCGAAATCTAGAAGTAAAGCCCAAATTGCAGATGTAAATCCCAACTTCTAGAGGTAAAGTCCAAATTCTAGAGGCAAAGCTCAACACCTAGAGGTAGAGCCCAAAATCTAGAGGTAAAGCCCGATATCTAGAGGTAAAGCCCAACTTCTAGAGATAAAGCCGAATATATAAAGTTAAAGCGCATCATTTAGAGTAAAGCCCAAAATCTAGAGTTAAAGCCCCACATCTAGAGGGAAAGCCCAGAATCTAGAGGTAAAGCACAAGACCTAGTGGTAGAGCCCAAAATCCAGAGGTAAAACCCAACATCTAGAGGTAAAGCCAGATATCTGATGGTAAATCCCAACATCTAGAGGAAAAGCCAAATATATAGATTTAAAACCCAAAATCTAGAGATAAAGCCCAACATCAAAATGTAAAGCAAAACATCTAGATGTAAAACCCTACATCTAGAGGTAAAGTCCAATATCTAGACTTAAAGAACAACATCTAGAGGTAAAACCCAACATCTTGAGGTAAAGCCAACGTCTGGAGGTACAGCCCAGATTCTAGAGAGAAGCCAAAAATCCAGATGGAAAACCCAAAATCCCAGGTAAAACCTAACATCTAGAGGTGAATTCCAAAATCTTGTGTTAAGGCCCGACATCTAGAGTTAAAGCCAAACATATAGATGTAAACCCCAACTTTTAGAGGTAAGGCCCAAAATCTAGAGGTAAAGCCCAACAGCTAGAGTTAAAGCCGAACGTCTTGAGGTAAAGCCCAAAGTCTAGAGGTAAAGCCCAACTTCTAGAGGTAAAGTCCAAAATCTAGAGGTAAAGCCCAAGACCTAGTGGTAGACCCCAAAATCTAGAGGTAAAGCCCAACATCTAGACGTAAAGACATATATCTAGAAGTAAAGCCCAACATCTAGAGGAAAAGCCAAATATATAGATTTAAAACACAAAATCTAGAGATAAAGCCCAACACCTAAATGTAAAGCAAAACATCTAGATGTAAAACCCTACATCTAGAGGTAAAGTCCAATATCTAGACTTAAAGACCAACATCTAGAGGTAAAACCCAACATCTAGAGGTAAAGCCCAATATTTAGAGTTTATGCGCATCAGTTAGAGGTAAAGCCCAAAATCTAGATGTAAAACCCAACTTCTAGAGGTAAAGCCCATCATCTAGTCCTACAGCCCAATGTCTGCAGGTAAAGCCCAACTTACAGAGGTAAAGGCAAACATCTAGATGTAAAACCCAAACTCTAGAGGTAAAGCCCAACATATAGAGGTATAGCCCAAATTCTAGAGATAAAGTCCAATGTCTAGATGTAATCCCAACATCTAGAGGTAAAGCCATAACATCTAGAGGTGAAGCACAACATATAGAGGTATAACCCTACATCTAGAGATAAAACCAACATCTAAATGTAAAGCAAAAAATCTAGATGTAAAACCCTATATCTAGAGGTAAAGTCCAATATCTAGTCATAAAGACCAACATCTGGAGGTAAAGCCCAATGTCTAGAGGTAATGACCAACTTCTAGAGCTGAAAACCCCAAATCTAGATTTAAACCCCAATATCTAGAAATAAAGCCCAAATTCTAGATCTAAGCCAAAAATCTAGTGGTAAAGCCCAACATCTAGAGGTAAAGCCTACCATCCAGTGGTGAATACCAAAATCTAGTGTTAAGGCCCAACATCTACAGTTAAAGCCAAACATATAGATGTAAAACCCAACTTTTAGAGGTAAGGCCCAAAATCTAGAGGTAAAGCCCAACAGCTAGAGTTCAAGCCCAAAGTCTTGAGGTAAAGCCCAAAGTCTAGATGTAACCCCCAACTTCTAGAGGTAAGGCCCAAAATCTAGAGGTAAAGCCCAAGACCTAGTGGTAGAGCCCAAAATCTAGAGGTAAAGCCCAACATCTAGATGTAAAGCCCAACTTCTAAATCTATTGCCCAACTTCTAGAGGTAACGCCCAATATTTAGAGTTTAAGCGCATCATTTAGAGGTAAAGCCCAAAATCTAGATGTAAAGCCCAACTTCTACAGGTAAAGCCCATCATCTAGTCCTACAGCCCAATGTCCGCAGGTAAAGGATAACTTACAGAGGTAAAGGCAAACATCTAGATGTCAAACGCAAACTCTAGAGGTAAAGCCCAACATACAGAGGTATAGCCCAACTTCTAGAGATAAAGTCCAACGTCTAGATGTAATCCCAACATCTAGAGGTAAAGCCTAACATCTAGTGGTGAATTCCAAAATCTAGTGTTAAGGCCCGACATCTACAGTTAAAGGCAAACATATAGATGTAAACCCCAACTTCTAGAGGTAAGGCCCAGAATCTAGAGGTAAAGCCCAACCTCTAGAGTTAAAGCCCAACGTCTTGAGGTAAAGACAAATATATAGATTTAAAACCCAACATCTAGAGGTAAAGCCCAATATCTAGACGTAAAGCCCAACTTCTAGAGGAAAAGTCCAAATTCTAGAGGCAAAGCCCAACACCTAGAGGTAGAGCCCAAAATCTAGAGGTAAAGCAACATCTAGAGGTAAAGCCAGATATCTAGAGGTAAAGCCAAACATCTAGAGGAAAAGCCAAATATATAGATTTAAAACCCAAAATATAGAGGTAAAGCTCGATATCTAGACGTAAAGATCAAAATCTAGATGTAAAGCCCAACTTCTAGATCTAAAGCCCAAAATCTAGATGTAAAGCCCAACTTCTAGAGGTAAAGCCGAATATATAAAGCGCATCATTTAGAGTAAAGCCCAAAACCTAGAGCTAAAGCCCCACATCTAGAGGGAAAGCCCAGAATCTAGATGTAAAGCCTAACATGTAGAGGTGAATTCCAAAATCAAGTGTTAAGGCCCGACATCTACAGTTAAAGCCAACCATATAGATGTAACCCTCAACTTCTAGAGGTAAGGCCCAAAATCTAGAGGTAAAGCCCAACATCTAGAGTTAAAGCCCAACGTCTTGAGGTAAAGCCAAAGTCTAGAGGTAAAGCCCAACTTCTAGAGGTAAATCCCAAAATCTAGAGGTAAATCCCAAATTGCAGATGTAAAGCCCAACTTTTAGAGTTAAAGTCCAAATTCTAGAGGCAAAGCTCAACACCTAGAGGTAGAGCCCAAAATCTAGAGGTAAAGCCGAACATCTAGAGGAAAAGCCAAATATATAGATTTAAAACCCAAAATCTAGAGGTAAAGCCCAATAGCTAGACCTAAAGCCCAAAATCTAGAAGTTAAGCCCAACTTCTAGATCTAAAGCCCAAAATCTAGATGTAAAGCCCAACTTCTAGAGGTAAAGCCGAATATCTAGAGATAAAGCGCATCATTTAAAGCCCAAAATCTAGAGTTAAAGCCCCACATCTAGAGGGAAAGCCCAGAAGCTACTTGTAAAGCCTAACATCTAGAGGTGAATTCCAAAATCAAGTGTTAAGGCCCGACATCTACAGTTAAAGCCAACCATATAGATGTAACCCCCAACTTCTAGAGGTAAGGCCCAAAATCTAGAGGTAAAGCCCAAGACCTAGTGGTAGAGCCCAAAATCTAGAGGTAAAGCCCAACATCTAGACGTAAAGCCAGATATCTGATGGTAAAGCCCAAGATCTAGAGGAAAAGCCAAATATATAGATTTAAAACCCAGAATCTAGAGGTAAAGCCCAATATCTAGACGTAAAGCAAAACATCTAGATGTAAAACCCTACATCTAGAGGTAAAGTCCAATATCTAGACTTAAAGACCAACATCTAGAGGTAAAACCCAACATCTTGAGGTAAAGCCCAACGTCTGGAGGTACAGACCAGATTCTAGAGAGAAGCCAAAAATCCAGATGGAAACCCCAAATCTAGAGGTAAAGCCCAACATATAGAGGTAAAGCCCAGAATCTAGAGGTAAAGCCTAACATCTAGAGGTGAATTCCAAAATCTAGTCTTAAGGCCGACATCTACATTTAAAGCCAAACATATAGATGTAACCCCCAACTTCTGGAGGTAAGGCCCAAAATCTAGAGGTAAAGCCCAAATTCTAGAGGTAAAGTCCAAAATCTAGAGGTAAAGCCCAATATCTAGACGTAAACACATATATCTAGAAGTAAAGCCCAACATCTAGAGGAAAAGCCAAATATCTAGACCTAAAGCCCAAAATCTAGATGTAAAGCCCAACTTCTAGAGGTAAAGCCCATCATCTAGTCCTACAGCCCAATGTCTGCAGGTAAAGCCCAACTTACAGAGGTAAAGGCAAACATCTAGATGTAAAACCCAAACTCTAGAGGTAAAGCCCAACATATAGAGGTATAGCCCAAATTCTAGAGGTAAAGTCCAATGTCTAGATGTAATCCCAACATCTAGAGGTAAAGCCATAACATCTAGAGGTGAAGCACAACATATAGAGGTATAACCCTACATCTAGAGATAAAACCAACATCTAAATGTAAAGCAAAAAATCTAGATGTAAAACCCTATATCTAGAGGTAAAGTCCAATATCTAGTCATAAAGACCAACATCTGGAGGTAAAGCCCAATGTCTAGAGGTAATGACCAACTTCTAGAGCTTAAAACCCCAAATCTAGATTTAAACCCCAATATCTAGAAATAAAGCCCAAATTCTAGATCTAAGCCAAAAATCTAGTGGTAAAGCCCAACATCTAGAGGTAAAGCCTACCATCCAGTGGTGAATACCAAAATCTAGTGTTAAGGCCCAACATCTACAGTTAAAGCCAAACATATAGATGTAAAACCCAACTTTTAGAGGTAAGGCCCAAAATCTAGAGGTAAAGCCCAACAGCTAGAGTTCAAGCCCAAAGTCTTGAGGTAAAGCCCAAAGTCTAGATATAAAGCCCAAATTCTAGAGGTAAAGCCAAATATCTAGATTTAAATCCCAAAATCTAGAGGTAAAGCCCAAATTGCAGATGTAAAGCCCAACATCTAGAGGTACAGCCAGATATCTAGAAGTAAAGCCCAACATCTAGAGGAAATGCCAAATATATAGATTTAAAACCCAAAATCCTGAGGTAAAGCCCAATATATAGACGTGGAGCCCAAAATCTAGATGTAAAGCCCAACTTCTAGATCTAAGGCCCAAAATCTAGATGTAAAGCCAAACTTCTAGAGGTAAAGCCGAATATATAGAGTTAACGCGCATCATTTTGAGTAAAGCCCAAAATCTAGAGTTAAAGCCCGACATCTAGTGGGAAAGCCCACAATCTAGATGTAAAGCCTAATATGAAGAGGTGAATTCCAAAATCAAGTGTTAAGGCCCGACATCTACAGTTAAAGCCAACCATATAGATGTAACCCCCAACTTCTAGAGGTAAAGTCCAAAATCTAGAGGTAAAGGCCAAAGTCTAGAGGTAAAGCCCAAATTCTAGAGGTAAAGTCCAAAATCTAGAGTTAAAGCCCAAGACCTAGTGGTAGAGCCCATAATCTAGAGGTAAAGCCCAACATCTAGAGGTAAAGCCAAATATATAGATTTAAAACCCAAAATCTAGAAGTAAAGCCCAATATCTAGACGTAAAGCCCAAAATCTAGATGTAAAGCCCAACTTCTAGATCTAAAGCCCAAAATCTAGATGAAAGCCCAACTTCTAAATCTATTGCCCAACTTCTAGAGGTAACGCCCAATATTTAGAGTTTAAGCGCATCATTTAGAGGTAAAGCCCAAAATCTAGATGTAAAGCCCAACTTCTACAGGTAAAGCCCATCATCTAGTCCTACAGCCCAATGTCCGCAGGTAAAGGATAACTTACAGAGGTAAAGGCAAACATCTAGATGTAAAACGCAAACTCTAGAGGTAAAGCCCAACATACAGAGGTATAGCCCAACTTCTAGAGATAAAGTCCAACGTCTAGATGTAATCCCAACATCTAGAGGTAAAGCCTAACATCTAGTGGTGAATTCCAAAATCTAGTGTTAAGGCCCGACATCTACAGTTAAAGGCAAACATATAGATGTAAACCCCAACTTCTAGAGGTAAGGCCCAGAATCTAGAGGTAAAGCCCAACCTCTAGAGTTAAAGCCCAACGTCTTGAGGTAAAGACAAATATATAGATTTAAAACCCAACATCTAGAGGTAAAGCCCAATATCTAGACGTAAAGCCCAACTTCTAGAGGAAAAGTCCAAATTCTAGAGGCAAAGCCCAACACCTAGAGGTAGAGCCCAAAATCTAGAGGTAAAGCAACATCTAGAGGTAAAGCCAGATATCTAGAGGTAAAGCCAAACATCTAGAGGAAAAGCCAAATATATAGATTTAAAACCCAAAATATAGAGGTAAAGCTCGATATCTAGACGTAAAGATCAAAATCTAGATGTAAAGCCCAACTTCTAGATCTAAAGCCCAAAATCTAGATGTAAAGCCCAACTTCTAGAGGTAAAGCCGAATATATAAAGCGCATCATTTAGAGTAAAGCCCAAAACCTAGAGCTAAAGCCCCACATCTAGAGGGAAAGCCCAGAATCTAGATGTAAAGCCTAACATCTAGAGGTGAATTCCAAAATCAAGTGTTAAGGCCCGACATCTACAGTTAAAGCCAACCATATAGATGTAACCCACAACTTCTAGAGGTAAGGCCCAAAATCTAGAGGTAAAGCCCAACATCTAGAGTTAAAGCCCAACGTCTTGAGGTAAAGCCAAAGTCTAGAGGTAAAGCCCAACTTCTAGAGGTAAATCCCAAAATCTAGAGGTAAATCCCAAATTGCAGATGTAAAGCCCAACTTTTAGAGTTAAAGTCCACATTCTAGAGGCAAAGCTCAACACCTAGAGGTAGAGCCCAAAATCTAGAGGTAAAGCCGAACATCTAGAGGAAAAGCCAAATATATAGATTTAAAACCCAAAATCTAGAGGTAAAGCCCAATAGCTAGACGTAAAGCCCAAAATCTAGAAGTTAAGCCCAACTTCTAGATCTAAAGCCCAAAATCTAGATGTAAAGCCCAACTTCTAGAGGTAAAGCCGAATATCTAGAGATAAAGCGCATCATTTAAAGCCCAAAATCTAGAGTTAAAGCCCCACATCTAGAGGGAAAGCCCAGAAGCTACATGTAAAGCCTAACATCTAGAGGTGAATTCCAAAATCAAGTGTTAAGGCCCGACACCTACAGTTAAAGCCAACCATATAGATGTAACCCCCAACTTCTAGAGGTAAGGCCCAAAATCTAGAGGTAAAGCCCAACTTCTAGAGTTAAAGTCCAAAATCTAGAGGTAAAGCCCAAGACCTAGTGGTAGAGCACAAAATCTAGAGGTAAAGCCCAACATCTAGACGTAAAGCCAGATATCTGATGGTAAAGCCAAGATCTAGAGGAAAAGCCAAATATATAGATTTAAAACCCAGAATCTAGAGGTAAAGCCCAATATCTAGACGTAAAGCAAAACATCTAGATGTAAAACCCTACATCTAGAGGTAAAGTCCAATATCTAGACTTAAAGACCAACATCTAGAGGTAAAACCCAACATCTTGAGGTAAAGCCCAACGTCTGGAGGTACAGACCAGATTCTAGAGAGAAGCCAAAAATCCAGATGGAAACCCCAAATCTAGAGGTAAAGCCCAACATATAGAGGTAAAGCCCAGAATCTAGAGGTAAAGCCTAACATCTAGAGGTGAATTCCAAAATCTAGTCTTAAGGCCGACATCTACATTTAAAGCCAAACATATAGATGTAACCCCCAACTTCTAGAGGTAAGGCCCAAAATCTAGAGGTAAAGCCCAACTTCTAGAGGTAAAGTCCAAAATCTAGAGGTAAAGCCCAATATCTAGACGTAAAGACATATATCTAGAAGTAAAGCCCAACATCTATAGGAAAAGCCAAATATATACATTTAAACCCCAAAATCTAGAGGTAAAGCCCAATATCTAGACGTAAAGACCAAAATCTAGATGTAAAGCACAACTTCTAGATCTAAAACTCAAAATACAGATGTAAAGCCCAACTTCTAAATCTAAAGCCCAACATCTAGAGGTAAAGCCCAATATTTAGAGTTTATGCGCATCAGTTAGAGGTAAAGCCCAAAATCTATATGTAAAGCCCAACTTCTAGAGGTAAAGCCCATCATCTAGTCCTACAGCCCAACGTCTGCAGGTAAAGCCCAACTTACAGAGGTAAAGGCAAACATCTAGATGTAAAACCCAAACTCTAGAGGTAAAGCCCAACATATAGAGGTATAGCCCAACATCTAGAGATAAAGACCAACATCTAATTGTAAAGCAAAACATCTAGATGTAAAACCCTACATCTAGAGGTAAAGTCCAATATCTAGACTTAAAGACCAACATCTGGAGGTAAAGCCCAATGTCTAGAGGTAATGACCAACTTCTAGAGCTGAAACCCCAAATCTAGATTTAAACCCCAACATCTAGAGATAAAGCCCAACTTCTAGATCTAAGCCAAAAATCTAGAGGTAAAGCCCAACATCTAGAGGTAAAGCCTACCATCTAGTGGTGAATTCCAAAATCTAGTGTTAAGGCCCAACATCTACAGTTAAAGCTAAACATATAGATGTAAAACCCAACGTCTAGAGGTAAGGACCAAAATCTAGAAGTCAAGCCCAACATCTAGAGTTCAAGCCCAAAGTATTGACTTAAATCCCAAAGTCTAGAGGTAAAGCCCAAATTCTAGAGGTAAAGCCAAATATATAGATTTAAATACCAAAATCTAGAGGTAAAGCCCAAATTGCAGATATAAAGCCCAACATCTAGAGGTAAAGCCAGATATCTAGACGTAAAGCCCAAAATCTAGATGTAAAGCCCAACTTCTAGATCTAAGGCCAAAAATCTAGATGTAAAGCCTAACTTCTAGAGGTAAAGCCGAATATATAGAGTTAAAGCGCATCATTTAGAGTAAAGCCCAAAATCTAGTGTTAAAGCCCCATATCTAGTGGGAAAGCCCACAATCTAGATGTAAAGCCTATCATCTAGAGGTGAATTCCAAAATCAAGTATTAAGGCCCGACATCTACAGTTAAAGCCAACCATATAGATGTAACCCCCAAATTCTAGAGGTAAGGCCCAAAATCTAGAGGTAAAGCGCAACTTCTAATGTCCAAAATCTAGAGTTAAAGGCCAAAGTCTAGAGGTAAAGCCCAACTTCTAGAGGTAAATTCCAAAATCTAGAGGTAAAGCCGCAGACCTAGTGGTAGAGCCCAAAATCTAGATGTAAAGCCCAACTTAAAGACGTAAAGCCAGTTATCTGATGGTAAAGCCCAACATCTAGAGGAAAAGCGAAATATATAGATTTAAAACCCAAAATCTAGAGGTAAAGCCCAACATCTAAATGTAAAGCAAAACATCTAGATGTAAAACCCTACATCTAGAGGTAAAGTCCAATATCTAGACTTAAAGACCAACATATAGAGGTAAAGCCCAACGTCTGGAGATAAAGCCCAGATTCTAGAGAGAAGTCAAAAATCCAGATGGAAAACCCAAACTCTAGAGGTAAAGCCCAACATATAGAGGTAAAGCCAGATATCTAGAGGTAAAGCCCAACATCTAGAGGTGAATTCCAAAATCTAGTCTTAAGGCCCGACATCTACAGTTAAAGCCAAACATATAGATGTAACCCTCAACTTCTAGAGGTAAGGCCCAAATTCTAGAGGCAAAGCTCAACACCTAGAGGTAGAGCCCAAAATCTAGATGTAAATCCGAACATCTAGAGGTAAAGCCAGATATCTAGAGGTAAAGCCCAACATCTAGAGGAAAAGCCAAATATATAGATTTAAAACCCAAAATCTAGAGGTAAAGCCCAATAGCTAGACGTAAACCCCAAAATCTAGATGTAAAGCCCAACTTCTAGAGGTAAAGCCGAATATCTAGAGTTAAAGCGCATCCTTTAGAGTAAAGCCCAAAATCTAGAGTTAAAGCCCAACATCTAGAGGGAAAGCCCAGAATCTAGATGTAAAGCCTAACATCTAGAGGTGAATTCCAAAATCAAGTGTTAAGGCCCGACATCTACAGTTAAAGCCAACCATATAGATGTAACCCCCAACTTCTAGAAGTAAGGCCCAAAATCTAGAGGTAAAGCCCAACAGCTAGAGTTAAAGCCGAACGTCTTGAGGTAAAGCCCAAATTTTAGACGTAAACCCAACTTCCAGAGGTAAAGTCCGAAATCTAGAAGTAAAGCCCAAATTGCAGATGTAAATCCCAACTTCTAGAGGTAAAGTCCAAATTCTAGAGGCAAAGCTCAACACCTAGAGGTAGAGCCCAAAATCTAGAGGTAAAGCCCGATATCTAGAGGTAAAGCCCAACTTCTAGAGGTAAAGCCGAATATATAAAGTTAAAGCGCATCATTTAGAGTAAAGCCCAAAATCTAGAGTTAAAGCCCCACATCTAGAGGGAAAGCCCAGAATCTAGAGGTAAAGCACAAGACCTAGTGGTAGAGCCCAAAATCCAGAGGTAAAACCCAACATCTAGAGGTAAAGCCAGATATCTGATGGTAAATCCCAACATCTAGAGGAAAAGCCAAATATATAGATTTAAAACCCAAAATCTAGAGATAAAGCCCAACATCTAAATGTAAAGCAAAACATCTAGATGTAAAACCCTACATCTAGAGGTAAAGTCCAATATCTAGACTTAAAGAACAACATCTAGAGGTAAAACCCAACATCTTGAGGTAAAGCCAACGTCTGGAGGTACAGCCCTGATTCTAGAGAGAAGCCAAAAATCCAGATGGAAAACCCAAAATCCCAGGTAAAACCTAACATCTAGAGGTGAATTCCAAAATCTTGTGTTAAGGCCCGACATCTAGAGTTAAAGCCAAACATATAGATGTAAACCCCAACTTTTAGAGGTAAGGCCCAAAATCTAGAGGTAAAGCCCAACAGCTAGAGTTAAAGCCGAACGTCTTGAGGTAAAGCCCAAAGTCTAGAGGTAAAGCCCAACTTCTAGAGGTAAAGTCCAAAATCTAGAGGTAAAGCCCAAGACCTAGTGGTAGACCCCAAAATCTAGAGGTAAAGCCCAACATCTAGACGTAAAGACATATATCTAGAAGTAAAGCCCAACATCTAGAGGAAAAGCCAAATATATAGATTTAAAACACAAAATCTAGAGATAAAGCCCAACACCTAAATGTAAAGCAAAACATCTAGATGTAAAACCCTACATCTAGAGGTAAAGTCCAATATCTAGACTTAAAGACCAACATCTAGAGGTAAAACCCAACATCTAGAGGTAAAGCCCAATATTTAGAGTTTATGCGCATCAGTTAGAGGTAAAGCCCAAAATCTAGATGTAAAACCCAACTTCTAGAGGTAAAGCCCATCATCTAGTCCTACAGCCCAATGTCTGCAGGTAAAGCCCAACTTACAGAGGTAAAGGCAAACATCTAGATGTAAAACCCAAACTCTAGAGGTAAAGCCCAACATATAGAGGTATAGCCCAAATTCTAGAGATAAAGTCCAATGTCTAGATGTAATCCCAACATCTAGAGGTAAAGCCATAACATCTAGAGGTGAAGCACAACATATAGAGGTATAACCCTACATCTAGAGATAAAACCAACATCTAAATGTAAAGCAAAAAATCTAGATGTAAAACCCTATATCTAGAGGTAAAGTCCAATATCTAGTCATAAAGACCAACATCTGGAGGTAAAGCCCAATGTCTAGAGGTAATGACCAACTTCTAGAGCTGAAAACCCCAAATCTAGATTTAAACCCCAATATCTAGAAATAAAGCCCAAATTCTAGATCTAAGCCAAAAATCTAGTGGTAAAGCCCAACATCTAGAGGTAAAGCCTACCATCCAGTGGTGAATACCAAAATCTAGTGTTAAGGCCCAACATCTACAGTTAAAGCCAAACATATAGATGTAAAACCCAACTTTTAGAGGTAAGGCCCAAAATCTAGAGGTAAAGCCCAACAGCTAGAGTTCAAGCCCAAAGTCTTGAGGTAAAGCCCAAAGTCTAGATGTAACCCCCAACTTCTAGAGGTAAGGCCCAAAATCTAGAGGTAAAGCCCAAGACCTAGTGGTAGAGCCCAAAATCTAGAGGTAAAGCCCAACATCTAGATGTAAAGCCCAACTTCTAAATCTATTGCCCAACTTCTAGAGGTAACGCCCAATATTTAGAGTTTAAGCGCATCATTTAGAGGTAAAGCCCAAAATCTAGATGTAAAGCCCAACTTCTACAGGTAAAGCCCATCATCTAGTCCTACAGCCCAATGTCCGCAGGTAAAGGATAACTTACAGAGGTAAAGGCAAACATCTAGATGTCAAACGCAAACTCTAGAGGTAAAGCCCAACATACAGAGGTATAGCCCAACTTCTAGAGATAAAGTCCAACGTCTAGATGTAATCCCAACATCTAGAGGTAAAGCCTAACATCTAGTGGTGAATTCCAAAATCTAGTGTTAAGGCCCGACATCTACAGTTAAAGCCAACCATATAGATGTAACCCCCAACTTCTAGAGGTAAGGCCCAAAATCTAGAGGTAAAGCCCAAGACCTAGTGGTAGAGCCCAAAATCTAGAGGTAAAGCCCAACATCTAGACGTAAAGCCAGATATCTGATGGTAAAGCCCAAGATCTAGAGGAAAAGCCAAATATATAGATTTAAAACCCAGAATCTAGAGGTAAAGCCCAATATCTAGACGTAAAGCAAAACATCTAGATGTAAAACCCTACATCTAGAGGTAAAGTCCAATATCTAGACTTAAAGACCAACATCTAGAGGTAAAACCCAACATCTTGAGGTAAAGCCCAACGTCTGGAGGTACAGACCAGATTCTAGAGAGAAGCCAAAAATCCAGATGGAAACCCCAAATCTAGAGGTAAAGCCCAACATATAGAGGTAAAGCCCAGAATCTAGAGGTAAAGCCTAACATCTAGAGGTGAATTCCAAAATCTAGTCTTAAGGCCGACATCTACATTTAAAGCCAAACATATAGATGTAACCCCCAACTTCTGGAGGTAAGGCCCAAAATCTAGAGGTAAAGCCCAAATTCTAGAGGTAAAGTCCAAAATCTAGAGGTAAAGCCCAAGACCTAGTGGTAGAGCCCATAATCTAGAGGTAAAGCCCAACATCTAGAGGTAAAGCCAGATATCTGACGGTAAAGCCCAACATCTAGAGGAAAAGCCAAATATATAGATTTAAAACCCAAAATCTAGAAGTAAAGCCCAATATCTAGACGTAAAGCCCAAAATCTAGATGTAAAGCCCAACTTCTAGATCTAAAGCCCAAAATCTAGATGTAAAGCCCAACTTCTAAATCTAAAGCCCAACGTCTAGAGGTAACGCCCAATATTTAGAGTTTAAGCGCATCATTTAGAGGTAAAGCCCAAAATCTAGATGTAAAGCCCAACTTCTACAGGTAAAGCCCATCATCTAGTCCTACAGCCCAATGTCCGCAGGTAAAGGATAACTTACAGAGGTAAAGGCAAACATCTAGATGTCAAACGCAAACTCTAGAGGTAAAGCCCAACATACAGAGGTATAGCCCAACTTCTAGAGATAAAGTCCAACGTCTAGATGTAATCCCAACATCTAGAGGTAAAGCCTAACATCTAGTGGTGAATTCCAAAATCTAGTGTTAAGGCCCGACATCTACAGTTAAAGGCAAACATATAGATGTAAACCCCAACTTCTAGAGGTAAGGCCCAGAATCTAGAGGTAAAGCCCAACCTCTAGAGTTAAAGCCCAACGTCTTGAGGTAAAGACAAATATATAGATTTAAAACCCAACATCTAGAGGTAAAGCCCAATATCTAGACGTAAAGCCCAACTTCTAGAGGAAAAGTCCAAATTCTAGAGGCAAAGCCCAACACCTAGAGGTAGAGCCCAAAATCTAGAGGTAAAGCAACATCTAGAGGTAAAGCCAGATATCTAGAGGTAAAGCCAAACATCTAGAGGAAAAGCCAAATATATAGATTTAAAACCCAAAATATAGAGGTAAAGCTCGATATCTAGACGTAAAGATCAAAATCTAGATGTAAAGCCCAACTTCTAGATCTAAAGCCCAAAATCTAGATGTAAAGCCCAACTTCTAGAGGTAAAGCCGAATATATAAAGCGCATCATTTAGAGTAAAGCCCAAAACCTAGAGCTAAAGCCCCACATCTAGAGGGAAAGCCCAGAATCTAGATGTAAAGCCTAACATCTAGAGGTGAATTCCAAAATCAAGTGTTAAGGCCCGACATCTACAGTTAAAGCCAACCATATAGATGTAACCCACAACTTCTAGAGGTAAGGCCCAAAATCTAGAGGTAAAGCCCAACATCTAGAGTTAAAGCCCAACGTCTTGAGGTAAAGCCAAAGTCTAGAGGTAAAGCCCAACTTCTAGAGGTAAATCCCAAAATCTAGAGGTAAATCCCAAATTGCAGATGTAAAGCCCAACTTTTAGAGTTAAAGTCCACATTCTAGAGGCAAAGCTCAACACCTAGAGGTAGAGCCCAAAATCTAGAGGTAAAGCCGAACATCTAGAGGAAAAGCCAAATATATAGATTTAAAACCCAAAATCTAGAGGTAAAGCCCAATAGCTAGACGTAAAGCCCAAAATCTAGAAGTTAAGCCCAACTTCTAGATCTAAAGCCCAAAATCTAGATGTAAAGCCCAACTTCTAGAGGTAAAGCCGAATATCTAGAGATAAAGCGCATCATTTAAAGCCCAAAATCTAGAGTTAAAGCCCCACATCTAGAGGGAAAGCCCAGAAGCTACTTGTAAAGCCTAACATCTAGAGGTGAATTCCAAAATCAAGTGTTAAGGCCCGACATCTACAGTTAAAGCCAACCATATAGATGTAACCCCCAACTTCTAGAGGTAAGGCCCAAAATCTAGAGGTAAAGCCCAAGACCTAGTGGTAGAGCCCAAAATCTAGAGGTAAAGCCCAACATCTAGACGTAAAGCCAGATATCTGATGGTAAAGCCCAAGATCTAGAGGAAAAGCCAAATATATAGATTTAAAACCCAGAATCTAGAGGTAAAGCCCAATATCTAGACGTAAAGCAAAACATCTAGATGTAAAACCCTACATCTAGAGGTAAAGTCCAATATCTAGACTTAAAGACCAACATCTAGAGGTAAAACCCAACATCTTGAGGTAAAGCCCAACGTCTGGAGGTACAGACCAGATTCTAGAGAGAAGCCAAAAATCCAGATGGAAACCCCAAATCTAGAGGTAAAGCCCAACATATAGAGGTAAAGCCCAGAATCTAGAGGTAAAGCCTAACATCTAGAGGTGAATTCCAAAATCTAGTCTTAAGGCCGACATCTACATTTAAAGCCAAACATATAGATGTAACCCCCAACTTCTGGAGGTAAGGCCCAAAATCTAGAGGTAAAGCCCAAATTCTAGAGGTAAAGTCCAAAATCTAGAGGTAAAGCCCAAGACCTAGTGGTAGAGCCCATAATCTAGAGGTAAAGCCCAACATCTAGAGGTAAAGCCAGATATCTGACGGTAAAGCCCAACATCTAGAGGAAAAGCCAAATATATAGATTTAAAACCCAAAATCTAGAAGTAAAGCCCAATATCTAGACGTAAAGCCCAAAATCTAGATGTAAAGCCCAACTTCTAGATCTAAAGCCCAAAATCTAGATGTAAAGCCCAACTTCTAAATCTAAAGCCCAACGTCTAGAGGTAACGCCCAATATTTAGAGTTTAAGCGCATCATTTAGAGGTAAAGCCCAAAATCTAGATGTAAAGCCCAACTTCTACAGGTAAAGCCCATCATCTAGTCCTACAGCCCAATGTCCGCAGGTAAAGGATAACTTACAGAGGTAAAGGCAAACATCTAGATGTCAAACGCAAACTCTAGAGGTAAAGCCCAACATACAGAGGTATAGCCCAACTTCTAGAGATAAAGTCCAACGTCTAGATGTAATCCCAACATCTAGAGGTAAAGCCCAACATCTAGAGGTAAAGCCTAACATCTAGTGGTGAATTCCAAAATCTAGTGTTAAGGCCCGACATCTACAGTTAAAGGCAAACATATAGATGTAAACCCCAACTTCTAGAGGTAAGGCCCAGAATCTAGAGGTAAAGCCCAACCTCTAGAGTTAAAGCCCAACGTCTTGAGGTAAAGACAAATATATAGATTTAAAACCCAACATCTAGAGGTAAAGCCCAATATCTAGACGTAAAGCCCAACTTCTAGAGGAAAAGTCCAAATTCTAGAGGCAAAGCCCAACACCTAGAGGTAGAGCCCAAAATCTAGAGGTAAAGCAACATCTAGAGGTAAAGCCAGATATCTAGAGGTAAAGCCAAACATCTAGAGGAAAAGCCAAATATATAGATTTAAAACCCAAAATATAGAGGTAAAGCTCGATATCTAGACGTAAAGATCAAAATCTAGATGTAAAGCCCAACTTCTAGATCTAAAGCCCAAAATCTAGATGTAAAGCCCAACTTCTAGAGGTAAAGCCGAATATATAAAGCGCATCATTTAGAGTAAAGCCCAAAACCTAGAGCTAAAGCCCCACATCTAGAGGGAAAGCCCAGAATCTAGATGTAAAGCCTAACATGTAGAGGTGAATTCCAAAATCAAGTGTTAAGGCCCGACATCTACAGTTAAAGCCAACCATATAGATGTAACCCTCAACTTCTAGAGGTAAGGCCCAAAATCTAGAGGTAAAGCCCAACATCTAGAGTTAAAGCCCAACGTCTTGAGGTAAAGCCAAAGTCTAGAGGTAAAGCCCAACTTCTAGAGGTAAATCCCAAAATCTAGAGGTAAATCCCAAATTGCAGATGTAAAGCCCAACTTTTAGAGTTAAAGTCCAAATTCTAGAGGCAAAGCTCAACACCTAGAGGTAGAGCCCAAAATCTAGAGGTAAAGCCGAACATCTAGAGGAAAAGCCAAATATATAGATTTAAAACCCAAAATCTAGAGGTAAAGCCCAATAGCTAGACCTAAAGCCCAAAATCTAGAAGTTAAGCCCAACTTCTAGATCTAAAGCCCAAAATCTAGATGTAAAGCCCAACTTCTAGAGGTAAAGCCGAATATCTAGAGATAAAGCGCATCATTTAAAGCCCAAAATCTAGAGTTAAAGCCCCACATCTAGAGGGAAAGCCCAGAAGCTACTTGTAAAGCCTAACATCTAGAGGTGAATTCCAAAATCAAGTGTTAAGGCCCGACATCTACAGTTAAAGCCAACCATATAGATGTAACCCCCAACTTCTAGAGGTAAGGCCCAAAATCTAGAGGTAAAGCCCAAGACCTAGTGGTAGAGCCCAAAATCTAGAGGTAAAGCCCAACATCTAGACGTAAAGCCAGATATCTGATGGTAAAGCCCAAGATCTAGAGGAAAAGCCAAATATATAGATTTAAAACCCAGAATCTAGAGGTAAAGCCCAATATCTAGACGTAAAGCAAAACATCTAGATGTAAAACCCTACATCTAGAGGTAAAGTCCAATATCTAGACTTAAAGACCAACATCTAGAGGTAAAACCCAACATCTTGAGGTAAAGCCCAACGTCTGGAGGTACAGACCAGATTCTAGAGAGAAGCCAAAAATCCAGATGGAAACCCCAAATCTAGAGGTAAAGCCCAACATATAGAGGTAAAGCCCAGAATCTAGAGGTAAAGCCTAACATCTAGAGGTGAATTCCAAAATCTAGTCTTAAGGCCGACATCTACATTTAAAGCCAAACATATAGATGTAACCCCCAACTTCTGGAGGTAAGGCCCAAAATCTAGAGGTAAAGCCCAAATTCTAGAGGTAAAGTCCAAAATCTAGAGTTAAAGCCCAATATCTAGACGTAAACACATATATCTAGAAGTAAAGCCCAACATCTATAGGAAAAGCCAAATATATACATTTAAACCCCAAAATCTAGAGGTAAAGCCCAATATCTAGACGTAAAGACCAAAATCTAGATGTAAAGCACAACTTCTAGATCTAAAACTCAAAATACAGATGTAAAGCCCAACTTCTAAATCTAAAGCCCAACATCTAGAGGTAAAGCCCAATATTTAGAGTTTATGCGCATCAGTTAGAGGTAAAGCCCAAAATCTATATGTAAAGCCCAACTTCTAGAGGTAAAGCCCATCATCTAGTCCTACAGCCCAACGTCTGCAGGTAAAGCCCAACTTACAGAGGTAAAGGCAAACATCTAGATGTAAAACCCAAACTCTAGAGGTAAAGCCCAACATATAGAGGTATAGCCCAACATCTAGAGATAAAGACCAACATCTAATTGTAAAGCAAAACATCTAGATGTAAAACCCTACATCTAGAGGTAAAGTCCAATATCTAGACTTAAAGACCAACATCTGGAGGTAAAGCCCAATGTCTAGAGGTAATGACCAACTTCTAGAGCTGAAACCCCAAATCTAGATTTAAACCCCAACATCTAGAGATAAAGCCCAACTTCTAGATCTAAGCCAAAAATCTAGAGGTAAAGCCCAACATCTAGAGGTAAAGCCTACCATCTAGTGGTGAATTCCAAAATCTAGTGTTAAGGCCCAACATCTACAGTTAAAGCTAAACATATAGATGTAAAACCCAACGTCTAGAGGTAAGGACCAAAATCTAGAAGTCAAGCCCAACATCTAGAGTTCAAGCCCAAAGTATTGACTTAAATCCCAAAGTCTAGAGGTAAAGCCCAAATTCTAGAGGTAAAGCCAAATATATAGATTTAAATACCAAAATCTAGAGTTAAAGCCCAAATTGCAGATATAAAGCCCAACATCTAGAGGTAAAGCCAGATATCTAGACGTAAAGCCCAAAATCTAGATGTAAAGCCCAACTTCTAGATCTAAGGCCAAAAATCTAGATGTAAAGCCTAACTTCTAGAGGTAAAGCCGAATATATAGAGTTAAAGCGCATCATTTAGAGTAAAGCCCAAAATCTAGTGTTAAAGCCCCACATCTAGTGGGAAAGCCCACAATCTAGATGTAAAGCCTATCATCTAGAGGTGAATTCCAAAATCAAGTATTAAGGCCCGACATCTACAGTTAAAGCCAACCATATAGATGTAACCCCCAAATTCTAGAGGTAAGGCCCAAAATCTAGAGGTAAAGCGCAACTTCTAATGTCCAAAATCTAGAGTTAAAGGCCAAAGTCTAGAGGTAAAGCCCAACTTCTAGAGGTAAATTCCAAAATCTAGAGGTAAAGCCGCAGACGTAGTGGTAGAGCCCAAAATCTAGATGTAAATCCCAACTTAAAGACGTAAAGCCAGTTATCTGATGGTAAAGCCCAACATCTAGAGGAAAAGCGAAATATATAGATTTAAAACCCAAAATCTAGAGGTAAAGCCCAACATCTAAATGTAAAGCAAAACATCTAGATGTAAAACCCTACATCTAGAGGTAAAGTCCAATATCTAGACTTAAAGACCAACATCTAGATGTAAAGCCCAACGTCTGGAGGTAAAGCCCAGATTCTAGAGAGAAGCCAAAAATCCAGATGGAAAACCCAAACTCTAGAGGTAAAGCCCAACATATAGAGGTAAAGCCAGATATCTAGAGGTAAAGCCCAACATCTAGTGTTAAAGCCCAATATTTAGAGTTTATGCGCATCAGTTAGAGGTAAAGCCCAAAATCTAGATGTAAAGCCCATCTTCTAGAGGTAAAGCCCATCATCTAGTCCTACACCCCTATGTCTGCAGGTAAAGCCCAACTTACAGAGGTAAAGGCAAACATCTAGATGTAAACCCCAAAATCTAGAGGTAAAGCCGAACATCTAGAGGTAAAGCCAGATATCTAGAGGTAAAGCCCAACATCTAGAGGAAAAGCCAAATATATTGATTTAAAACCCAAAATCTAGAGGTAAAGCCCAATAGCTAGACGTAAAGCCCAAAATCTAGATGTTAAGCCCAACTTCTAGATCTAAAGCCCAAAATCTAGATGTAAAGCCCAACTTCTAGAGGTAAAGCCGAATATCTAGAGTTAAAGCGCATCCTTTAGAGTAAAGCCCAAAATCTAGAGTTAAAGCCCAACATCTAGAGGGAAAGCCCAGAATCTAGATGTAAAGCCTAACATCTAGAGGTGAATTCCAAAATCAAGTGTTAAGGCCCGACATCTACAGTTAAAGCCAACCATATAGATGTAACCCCCAACTTCTAGAAGTAAGGCCCAAAATCTAGAGGTAAAGCCCAACAGCTAGAGTTAAAGCCGAACGTCTTGAGGTAAAGCCCAAATTTTAGACGTAAACCCAACTTCCAGAGGTAAAGTCCGAAATCTAGAAGTAAAGCCCAAATTGCAGATGTAAATCCCAACTTCTAGAGGTAAAGTCCAAATTCTAGAGGCAAAGCTCAACACCTAGAGGTAGAGCCCAAAATCTAGAGGTAAAGCCCGATATCTAGAGGTAAAGCCCAACTTCTAGAGGTAAAGCCGAATATATAAAGTTAAAGCGCATCATTTAGAGTAAAGCCCAAAATCTAGAGTTAAAGCCCCACATCTAGAGGGAAAGCCCAGAATCTAGAGGTAAAGCACAAGACCTAGTGGTAGAGCCCAAAATCCAGAGGTAAAACCCAACATCTAGAGGTAAAGCCAGATATCTGATGGTAAATCCCAACATCTAGAGGAAAAGCCAAATATATAGATTTAAAACCCAAAATCTAGAGAGAAAGCCCAACATCAAAATGTAAAGCAAAACATCTAGATGTAAAACCCTACATCTAGAGGTAAAGTCCAATATCTAGACTTAAAGACCAACATCTAGAGGTAAAACCCAACATCTTGAGGTAAAGCCCAACGTCTGGAGGTACAGCCCTGATTCTAGAGAGAAGCCAAAAATCCAGATGGAAAACCCAAAATCCCAGGTAAAACCTAACATCTAGAGGTGAATTCCAAAATCTAGTCTTAAGGCCCGACATCTAGAGTTAAAGCCAAACATATAGATGTAAACCCCAACTTTTAGAGGTAAGGCCCAAAATCTAGAGGTAAAGCCCAACAGCTAGAGTTAAAGCCGAACGTCTTGAGGTAATGCCCAAAGTCTAGAGGTAAAGCCCAACTTCTAGAGGTAAAGTACAAAATCTAGAGGTAAAGCCCAAGACCTAGTGGTAGAGCCCATAATCTAGAGGTAAAGCCCAACATCTAGACGTAAAGACATATATCTAGAAGTAAAGCCCAACATCTAGAGGAAAAGCCAAATATATAGATTTAAACCCAAAAATCTAGAGGTAAAGCCCAATATCTAGACGTAACGACCAAAATCTAGATGTAAAGCCCAAATTCTAGATCTAAAGCCCAAAAATGTAGATGTAAAGCCCAACTTCTAAATCTAAAGCCCAACATCTAGAGTTAAAGCCCAATATTTAGAGTTTATGCGCATCAGTCAGAGGTAAAGCCCAAAAACTAGATGTAAAGCCCATCTTCTAGAGGTAAAGCCCATCATCTAGTCCTACACACCTATGTCTGCAGGTAAAGCCCAACTTACAGAGGTAAAGGCAAACATCTAGATGTAAACCCCAAAATCTAGAGGTAAAGCCGAACATCTAGAGGTAAAGCCAGATATCTAGAGGTAAAGCCCAACATCTAGAGGAAAAGCCAAATATATTGATTTAAAACCCAAAATCTAGAGGTAAAGCCCAATAGCTAGACGTAAAGCCCAAAATCTAGATGTTAAGCCCAACTTCTAGATCTAAAGCCCAAAATCTAGATGTAAAGCCCAACTTCTAGAGGTAAAGCCGAATATCTAGAGTTAAAGCGCATCCTTTAGAGTAAAGCCCAAAATCTAGAGTTAAAGCCCAACATCTAGAGGGAAAGCCCAGAATCTAGATGTAAAGCCTAACATCTAGAGGTGAATTCCAAAATCAAGTGTTAAGGCCCGACATCTACAGTTAAAGCCAACCATATAGATGTAACCCCCAACTTCTAGAAGTAAGGCCCAAAATCTAGAGGTAAAGCCCAACAGCTAGAGTTAAAGCCGAACGTCTTGAGGTAAAGCCCAAATTTTAGACGTAAACCCAACTTCCAGAGGTAAAGTCCGAAATCTAGAAGTAAAGCCCAAATTGCAGATGTAAATCCCAACTTCTAGAGGTAAAGTCCAAATTCTAGAGGCAAAGCTCAACACCTAGAGGTAGAGCCCAAAATCTAGAGGTAAAGCCCGATATCTAGAGGTAAAGCCCAACTTCTAGAGGTAAAGCCGAATATATAAAGTTAAAGCGCATCATTTAGAGTAAAGCCCAAAATCTAGAGTTAAAGCCCCACATCTAGAGGGAAAGCCCAGAATCTAGAGGTAAAGCACAAGACCTAGTGGTAGAGCCCAAAATCCAGAGGTAAAACCCAACATCTAGAGGTAAAGCCAGATATCTGATGGTAAATCCCAACATCTAGAGGAAAAGCCAAATATATAGATTTAAAACCCAAAATCTAGAGAGAAAGCCCAACATCAAAATGTAAAGCAAAACATCTAGATGTAAAACCCTACATCTAGAGGTAAAGTCCAATATCTAGACTTAAAGACCAACATCTAGAGGTAAAACCCAACATCTTGAGGTAAAGCCCAACGTCTGGAGGTACAGCCCTGATTCTAGAGAGAAGCCAAAAATCCAGATGGAAAACCCAAAATCCCAGGTAAAACCTAACATCTAGAGGTGAATTCCAAAATCTAGTCTTAAGGCCCGACATCTAGAGTTAAAGCCAAACATATAGATGTAAACCCCAACTTTTAGAGGTAAGGCCCAAAATCTAGAGGTAAAGCCCAACAGCTAGAGTTAAAGCCGAACGTCTTGAGGTAATGCCCAAAGTCTAGAGGTAAAGCCCAACTTCTAGAGGTAAAGTACAAAATCTAGAGGTAAAGCCCAAGACCTAGTGGTAGAGCCCATAATCTAGAGGTAAAGCCCAACATCTAGACGTAAAGACATATATCTAGAAGTAAAGCCCAACATCTAGAGGAAAAGCCAAATATATAGATTTAAACCCAAAAATCTAGAGGTAAAGCCCAATATCTAGACGTAACGACCAAAATCTAGATGTAAAGCCCAAATTCTAGATCTAAAGCCCAAAAATGTAGATGTAAAGCCCAACTTCTAAATCTAAAGCCCAACATCTAGAGTTAAAGCCCAATATTTAGAGTTTATGCGCATCAGTCAGAGGTAAAGCCCAAAAACTAGATGTAAAGCCCATCTTCTAGAGGTAAAGCCCATCATCTAGTCCTACACACCTATGTCTGCAGGTAAAGCCCAACTTACAGAGGTAAAGGCAAACATCTAGATGTAAACCCCAAAATCTAGAGGTAAAGCCGAACATCTAGAGGTAAAGCCAGATATCTAGAGGTAAAGCCCAACATCTAGAGGAAAAGCCAAATATATTGATTTAAAACCCAAAATCTAGAGGTAAAGCCCAATAGCTAGACGTAAAGCCCAAAATCTAGATGTTAAGCCCAACTTCTAGATCTAAAGCCCAAAATCTAGATGTAAAGCCCAACTTCTAGAGGTAAAGCCGAATATCTAGAGTTAAAGCGCATCCTTTAGAGTAAAGCCCAAAATCTAGAGTTAAAGCCCAACATCTAGAGGGAAAGCTCAGAATCTAGATGTAAAGCCTAACATCTAGAGGTGAATTCCAAAATCAAGTGTTAAGGCCCGACATCTACAGTTAAAGCCAACCATATAGATGTAACCCCCAACTTCTAGAAGTAAGGCCCAAAATCTAGAGGTAAAGCCCAACAGCTAGAGTTAAAGCCGAACGTCTTGAGGTAAAGCCCAAATTTTAGACGTAAACCCAAAATCCAGAGGTAAAGTCCGAAATCTAGAAGTAAAGCCCAAATTGCAGATGTAAATCCCAACTTCTAGAGGTAAAGTCCAAATTCTAGAGGCAAAGCTCAACACCTAGAGGTAGAGCCCAAAATCTAGAGGTAAAGCCCGATATCTAGAGGTAAAGCCCAACTTCTAGAGGTAAAGCCGAATATATAAAGTTAAAGCGCATCATTTAGAGTAAAGCCCAAAATCTAGAGTTAAAGCCCCACATCTAGAGGGAAAGCCCAGAATCTAGAGGTAAAGCACAAGACCTAGTGGTAGAGCCCAAAATCCAGAGGTAAAACCCAACATCTAGAGGTAAAGCCAGATATCTGATGGTAAATCCCAACATCTAGAGGAAAAGCCAAATATATAGATTTAAAACCCAAAATCTAGAGATAAAGCCCAACATCAAAATGTAAAGCAAAACATCTAGATGTAAAACCCGACATCTAGAGGTAAAGTCCAATATCTAGACTTAAAGACCAACATCTAGAGGTAAAACCCAACATCTTGAGGTAAAGCCCAACGTCTGGAGGTACAGCCCTGATTCTAGAGAGAAGCCAAAAATCCAGATGGAAAACCCAAAATCCCAGGTAAAACCTAACATCTAGAGGTGAATTCCAAAATCTAGTGTTAAGGCCCGACATCTAGAGTTAAAGCCAAACATATAGATGTTAAACACCAACTTTTAGAGGTAAGGCCCAAAATCTAGAGGTAAAGCCCAACAGCTAGAGTTAAAGCCGAACGTCTTGAGGTAATGCCCAAAGTCTAGAGGTAAAGCCCAACTTCTAGAGGTAAAGCCCAACATCTAGACGTAAAGCCAGATATCTGATGGTAAAGCCCAACATCTAGAGGAAAAGCCAAATATATAGATTTAAAACCCAAAATCTAGAGATAAAGCCCAACACCTAAATGTAAAGCAAAACATCTAGATGTAAAACCCTACATCTAGAGGTAAAGCCCAATATTTAGAGTTTATGCGCATCAGTTAGAGGTAAAGCCCAAAATCTAGATGTAAAGCCCAACTTCTAGAGGTAAAGCCCATCATCTAGTCCTACAGCCCAATGTCTGCAGGTAAAGCATAACTTATAGAGGTAAAGGCAAATATCTAGATGTAAAACCCAAAATCTAGAGGTAAAGCCCAATATACAGAGGTATACCCAAATTCTAGAGTTAAAGTCCAACGTCTAGATGTAATCCCAACATCTAGAATTAAACCTAACATCTAGAGGTGAAGCACAACATATAGAGGTATAACCCAACATCTAGAGATAAAGACCAACATTTAAATGTAAAGCAAAACATCTAGATGTAAAACCCTACATCTAGAGGTAAAGTCCAATATCTAGACTTAAAGACCAACATCTGGAGGTAAAGTCCAATGTCTAGAGGTAATGACCAACTTCCAGAGCTAAAACCCCAAATCTAGATTTAAACCCCAACATCTAGAGATAAAGCCCAACTTCTAGATCTAACCCAAACATCTAGAGGTAAAGTCCAACATCTAGAGGTAAAGCCTAACATCTAGTGGTGAATTCCAAAATCTAGTGTTAAGGCCCGACATCTACAGTTAAAGCCAAACATATAGATATAAAACCCAACTTCTAGAGGTAAGGCCCAAAACCTAGAGTTAAAGCCCAACATCTAGAGTTAAAGCCCAACGTCTTGAGGTAAAGCCCAAAGTCTAGAGGTAAAGCCCAAATTCTAGATGTAAAGCCAAATATCTAGATTTAAATCCGAAAATCTAGAGGTAAAGATAAAATTGCAGATGTAAAGCCCAACTTCTAGAGGTGAAGACCAAATTCTTGAGGCAAAGCTCAACACCTAGAGGTAGAGCCCAAAATCTAGAGGTAAAGCCAGATATCTAGATGTAAAGCCCAACATCTAGAGGAAAAGCCAAATATATAGATTTAAAACCCAAAATCCAGAGGTAAAGCCCAATACCTAGACGTAAAGCCAAAAAATCTAGATGTAAAGCCCAACTTCTAGATCTAAAGCCCAAAATCTAGATGTAAAGCCCAACTTCTAGAGGTAAAGCCGAATATATAAAGCGCATCTTTTAGAGTAAAGCCCAAAATCTAGAGTTAAAGCCCCACATCTAGAGGGAAAGCCCAGAATCTAGATGTAAGGCCTAACATCTAGAGGTGAATTCCAAAATCAAGTGTTAAGGCCCGATATCTACAGTTAAAGCCAACCATATAGATGTAACCCCCAACTTCTAGAGGTAAGGCCCAAAATCTAGAGGTAAAGCCCAACAGCTAGAGTTAAAGCCGAACGTCTTGAGGTAAAGCCCAAATTTTAGATGTAAACCCAACTTCCAGAGGTAAAGTCCGAAATCTAGAAGTAAAGCCCAAATTGCAGATGTAAATCCCAACTTCTAGAGGTAAAGTCCAAATTCTAGAGGCAAAGCTCAACACCTAGAGGTAGAGCCCAAAATCTAGAGGTAAAGCCCGATATCTAGAGGTAAAGCCCAACTTCTAGAGGTAAAGCCGAATATATAAAGTTAAAGCGCATCATTTAGAGTAAAGCCCAAAATCTAGAGTTAAAGCCCCACATCTAGAGGGAAAGCCCAGAATCTAGAGGTAAAGCACAAGACCTAGTGGTAGAGCCCAAAATCCAGAGGTAAAACCCAACATCTAGAGGTAAAGCCAGATATCTGATGGTAAATCCCAACATCTAGAGGAAAAGCCAAATATATAGATTTAAAACCCAAAATCTAGAGAGAAAGCCCAACATCAAAATGTAAAGCAAAACATCTAGATGTAAAACCCTACATCTAGAGGTAAAGTCCAATATCTAGACTTAAAGACCAACATCTAGAGGTAAAACCCAACATCTTGAGGTAAAGCCAACGTCTGGAGGTACAGCCCAGATTCTAGAGAGAAGCCAAAAATCCAGATGGAAAACCCAAAATCCCAGGTAAAACCTAACATCTAGAGGTGAATTCCAAAATCTAGTGTTAAGGCCCGACATCTAGAGTTAAAGCCAAACATATAGATGTAAACCCCAACTTTTAGAGGTAAGGCCCAAAATCTAGAGGTAAAGCCCAACAGCTAGAGTTAAAGCCGAACGTCTTGAGGTAAAGCCCAAAGTCTAGAGGTAAAGCCCAACTTCTAGAGGTAAAGTCCAAAATCTAGAGGTAAAGCCCAAGACCTAGTGGTAGACCCCAAAATCTAGAGGTAAAGCCCAACATCTAGACATAAAGACATATATCTAGAAGTAAAGCCCAACATCTAGAGGAAAAGCCAAATATATAGATTTAAAACCCAAAATCTAGAGAGAAAGCCCAACATCAAAATGTAAAGCAAAACATCTAGATGTAAAACCCGACATCTAGAGGTAAAGTCCAATATCTAGACTTAAAGACCAACATCTAGAGGTAAAACCCAACATCTTGAGGTAAAGCCAACGTCTGGAGGTACAGCCCAGATTCTAGAGAGAAGCCAAAAATCCAGATGGAAAACCCAAAATCCCAGGTAAAACCTAACATCTAGAGGTGAATTCCAAAATCTAGTGTTAAGGCCCGACATCTAGAGTTAAAGCCAAACATATAGATGTAAACCCCAACTTTTAGAGGTAAGGCCCAAAATCTAGAGGTAAAGCCCAACAGCTAGAGTTAAAGCCGAACGTCTTGAGGTAAAGCCCAAAGTCTAGAGGTAAAGCACCACTTCTAGAGGTAAAGTCCAAAATCTAGAGGTAAAGCCCAAGACCTAGTGGTAGACCCCAAAATCTAGAGGTAAAGCCCAACATCTAGACGTAAATACATATATCTAGAAGTAAAGCCCAAAATCTAGAGGAAAAGCCAAATATATAGATTTAAAACACAAAATCTAGAGATAAAGCCCAACACCTAAATGTAAAGCAAAACATCTAGATGTAAAACCCTACATCTAGAGGTAAAGTCCAATATCTAGACTTAAAGACCAACATCTAGAGGTAAAACCCAACATCTAGAGGTAAAGCCCAATATTTAGAGTTTATGCGCATCAGTTAGAGGTAAAGCCCAAAATCTAGATGTAAAGCCCAACTTCTAGAGGTAAAGCCCATCATCTAGTCCTACAGCCCAATGTCTGCAGGTAAAGCCCAACTTACAGAGGTAAAGGCAAACATCTAGATGTAAAACCCAAACTCTAGAGGTAAAGCCCAACATATAGAGGTATAGCCCAAATTCTAGAGATAAAGTCAAATGTCTAGATGTAATCCCAACATCTAGAGGTAAAGCCTAACATCTAGAGGTGAAGCACAACATATAGAGGTATAACCCTACATCTAGAGATAAAACCAACATCTAAATGTAAAGCAAAAAATCTAGATGTAAAACCCTATATCTAGAGGTAAAGTCCAATATCTAGTCATAAAGACCAACATCTGGAGGTAAAGCCCAATGTCTAGAGGTAATGACCAACTTCTAGAGCTGAAAACCCAAATCTAGATTTAAACCCCAATATCTAGAAATAAAGCCCAAATTCTAGATCTAAGCCAAAAATCTAGTGGTAAAGCCCAACATCTAGAGGTAAAGCCTACCATCCAGTGGTGAATACCAAAATCTAGTGTTAAGGCCCAACATCTACAGTTAAAGCCTAACATATAGATGTAAAACCCAACTTTTAGAGGTAAGGCCCAAAATCTAGAGGTAAAGCCCAACATCTAGAGTTCAAGCCCAAAGTCTTGAGGTAAAGCCCAAAGTCTAGATGTAAAGCCCAAATTCTAGAGGTAAAGCCAAATATCTAGATTTAAATCCCAAAATCTAGAGGTAAAGCCCAAATTGCAGATGTAAAGCCCAACATCTAGAGGTACAGCCAGATATCTAGAAGTAAAGCCCAACATCTAGAGGAAATGCCAAATATATAGATTTAAAACCCAAAATCCTGAGGTAAAGCCCAATATATAGACGTGAAGCCCAAAATCTAGATGTAAAGCCCAACTTCTAGATCTAAGGCCCAAAATCTAGATGTAAAGCCCAACTTCTAGAGGTAAAGCCGAATATATAGAGTTAACGCGCATCATTTTGAGTAAAGCCCAAAATCTAGAGTTAAAGCCCGACATCTAGTGGGAAAGCCCACAATCTTGATGTAAAGCCTAATATCAAGAGGTGAATTCCAAAATCAAGTGTTAAGGCCCGACATCTACAGTTAAAGCCAAGCATATAGATGTAACCCCCAACTTCTAGAGGTAAAGTCCAAAATCTAGAGGTAAAGGCCAAAGTCTAGAGGTAAAGCCCAAATTCTAGAGGTAAAGTCCAAAATCTAGAGTTAAAGCCCAAGACCTAGTGGTAGAGCCCATAATCTAGAGGTAAAGCCCAACATCTAGAGGTAAAGCCAGATATCTGACGGTAAAGCCCAACATCTAGAGGAAAAGCCAAATATATAGATTTAAAACCCAAAATCTAGAAGTAAAGCCCAATATCTAGACGTAAAGCCCAAAATCTAGATGTAAAGCCCAACTTCTAGATCTAAAGCCCAAAATCTAGATGTAAAGCCCAACTTCTAAATCTATAGCCCAACTTCTAGAGGTAACGCCCAATATTTAGAGTTTAAGCGCATCATTTAGAGGTAAAGCCCAAAATCTAGATGTAAAGCCCAACTTCTACAGGTAAAGCCCATCATCTAGTCCTACAGCCCAATGTCCGCAGGTAAAGGATACCTTACAGAGGTAAAGGCAAACATCTAGATGTAAAACCCAAAATCTAGTGGTAAAGCCCAACATACAGAGGTATAGCCCAACTTCTAGAGATAAAGTCCAACGTCTAGATGTAATCCCAACATCTAGAGGTAAAGCCTAACATCTAGAGGTGAAGCACATCATATAGAGGTATAACCCAACATCTAGAGATAAAGACCAACATCTAAATGTAAAGCAAAATATCTAGATGTAAAACCCTACATCTAGAGGTAAAGTCCAATATCTACTCTTAAAGACCAACATCTGGAGGTAAAGCCCAATGTCTAGAGGTAATGACCAACTTCCACAGCTAAAAACCGAAATCTAGATTTAAACCCCAACATCTAGAGATAAAGCCCAACTTCTAGATCTAACCCAAACATCTAGAGGTAAAGCCCAACATCTAGAGGTAAAGCCTAACATCTAGTGGTGAATTCCAAAATCTAGTGTTAAGGCCCGACATCTACAGTTAAAGGCAAACATATAGATGTAAACCCCAACTTCTAGAGGTAAGGCCCAGAATCTAGAGGTAAAGCCCAACCTCTAGAGTTAAAGCCCAACGTCTTGTGGTAAAGACAAATATATAGATTTAAAACCCAACATCTAGAGGTAAAGCCCAATATCTAGACGTAAAGCCTAACTTCTAGAGGAAAAGTCCAAATTCTAGAGGAAAAGCCCAACACCTAGAGGTAGAGCCCAAAATCTAGAGGTAAAGCAAGATCTAGAGGTAAAGCCAGATATCTAGAGGTAAAGCCCAACATCTAGAGGAAAAGCCAAATATATAGATTTAAAACCCAAAATATAGAGGTAAAGCCCGATATCTAGACGTAAAGATCAAAATCTAGATGTAAAGCCCAACTTCTAGATCTAAAGCCCAAAATCTAGATGTAAAGCCCAACTTCTAGAGGTAAAGCCGAATATATAGAGTTAACGCGCATCATTTAGAGTAAAGCCCAAAATCTAGAGTTAAAGCCCGACATCTAGTGGGAAAGCCCACAATCTAGATGTAAAGCCTAATATCAAGAGGTGAATTCCAAAATCAAGTGTTAAGGCCCGACATCTACAGTTAAAGCCAACCATATAGATGTAACCCCCAACTTCTAGAGGTAAAGTCCAAAATCTAGAGGTAAAGGCCAAAGTCTAGAGGTAAAGCCCAAATTTTAGAGGTAAAGTCCAAAATCTAGAGTTAAAGCCCAAGACCTAGTGGTAGAGCCCATAATCTAGAGGTAAAGCCCAACATCTAGAGGTAAAGCCAGATATCTGACGGTAAACCCCAACATCTAGAGGAAAAGCCAAATATATAGATTTTAAACCCAAAATCTAGAAGTAAAGCCCAATATCTAGACGTAAAGACCAAAATCTAGATGTAAAGCCCAATTTCTAGAGGTAAAGCCGAATATATAAAGCGCATCATTTAGAGTAAAGCCCAAAATCTAGAGTTAAAGCCCCACATCTAGAGGGAAAGCCCAGAATCTAGAGGTAAAGCACAAGACCTAGTGGTAGAGCCCAAAATCTAGAGGTAAAGCCCAACATCTAGAGGTAAAGCCAGATATCTGATGGTAAAGCCCAACATCTAGAGGAAAAGCCAAATATATAGATTTAAAACCCAAAATCTAGAGATAAAGCCCAACATCAAAATGTAAAGCAAAACATCTAGATGTAAAACCCGACATCTAGAGGGAAAGTCCAATATCTAGACTTAAAGACCAACATCTAGAGGTAAAACCCAACATCTTGAGGTAAAGCCCAACGTCTGGAGGTACAGCCCAGATTCTAGAGAGAAGCCAAAAATCCAGATGGAAAACCCAAAATCTAGAGGTAAAGCCCAACATCTAGAGGGAAAGCCCAGAATCTAGAGGTAAAGCCTAACATCTAGAGGTGAATTCCAAAATCAAGTGTTAAGGCCCGACATCTACAGTTAAAGCCAACCATATAGATGTAACCCTCAACTTCTAGAGGTCAGGCCGAAAATCTAGAGGTAAAGCCCAACATCTAGAGTTAAAGCCCAACGTCTTGAGGTAAAGCCAAAGTCTAGAGGTAAAGCCCAAGTTCTAGAGGTAAATCCCAAAATCTAGAGGTAAATTCCAAATTGCAGATGTAAAGCCCAACTTTTAGAGTTAAAGTCCAAATTCTAGAGGCAAAGCTCAACACCTAGAGGTAGAGCCCAAAATCTAGAGGTAAAGCCGAACATCTAGAGGAAAAGCCAAATATATAGATTTAAAACCCAAAATCTAGAGGTAAAGCCCAATAGCTAGACGTAAAGCCCAAAATCTAGATGTTAAGCCCAACTTCTAGATCTAAAGCCCAAAATCTAGATGTAAAACCCAACTTCTAGAGGTAAAGCCGAATATCTAGAGATAAGCGCATCATTTAAAGCCCAAAATCTAGAGTTAAAGCCCCACATCTAGAGGGAAAGCCCAGAAGCTACTTGTAAAGCCTAACATCTAGAGGTGAATTCCAAAATCAAGTGTTAAGGCCCGACATCTACAGTTAAAGCCAACCATATAGATGTAACCCCCAACTTCTAGAGGTAAGGCCCAAAATCTAGAGGTAAAGCCCAACAGCTAGAGTTAAAGCCGAACGTCTTGAGGTAAAGCCCAAAGTCTAGAGGTAAAGCCCAACTTCTAGAGGTAAAGTCCAAAATCTAGAGGTAAAGCCCAAGACCTAGTGGTAGAGCCCAAAATCTAGAGGTAAAGCCCAACATCTAGACGTAAAGCCAGATATCTGATGGTAAAGCCCAACATCTAGAGGAAAAGCCAAATATATAGATTTAAAACCCAAAATCTAGAGACACAGCCCAACACCTAAATGTAAAGCAAAACATCTAGATGTAAAACCCTACATCTAGAGGTAAAGTCCAATATCTAGACTTAAAGACCAACATCTAGAGGTAAAACCCAACATCTAGAGGTAAAGCCCAATATCTAGACGTTAAGTCCAAAATCTAGATGTAAAGCACAACTTCTAGATCTAAAGCTCAAAATATAGATGTAAAGCCCAACTTCTAAATCTAAAGCCCAACATCTAGAGGTAAAGCCCAATATTTCGAGTTTAAGCGCATCATTTAGAGGTAAAGCCCAAAATCTAGATGTAAAGCCCAACTTCTAGAGGTAAAGCCCATCATCTAGTCCTACAGCCCAATGTCTGCAGGTAAAGCCTAACTTACAGAGATAAAGGCAAACATCTAGATGTAAAACCCAAACTCTAGAGGTAAAGCCCAACATATAGAGGTATAGCCCAAATTCTAGAGATAAAGTCCAACATCTAGATGTAATCCCAACATCTAGAGGTAAAGCCTAACATCTAGAGGTGAAGCACAACATATAGAGGTATAACCCAACATCTAGAGATAAAGACCAACATCTAAATGTAAAGCAAAACATCTAGATGTAAAACCCTACATCTAGAGGTAAAGTCCAATATCTAGACTTAAAGACCAACATCTGGAGGTAAAGCCCAATGTCTAGAGATAATGACCAAATTCCAGAGCTAAAACCCCAAATCTAGATTTAAACCCCAACTTCTAGAGATAAGGCCGAAAATCTAGAGGTAAAGCCAAAGTCTAGAATTAAAGCCCAACTTCTAGAGGTAAAGCCCAAGACCTAGTGGTAGAGCCCAAAATCTAGAGGTAAAGGCCAACATCTAGACGTAAAGCCAGATATCTGATGGTAAAGCCCAACATCTAGAGGATAAGCCAAATATATAGATTTAAAACCCAAAATCTAGAGACACAGCCCAACATCTAAATGTAAAGCAAAACATCTAGATGTAAAACCCTACATCTAGAGGTAAAGTCCAATATCTAGACTTAAAGACCAACATCTAGAGGTAAAACCCAACATCTTGAGGTAAAGCCCAACGTCTGGAGGTACAGCCCAGATTCTAGAGAGAAGCCAAAAATCAGATGGAAACCCCAAAATCTAGAAGTCAAGCTCAACATCTAGAGGTAAAGCCCAAAATCTAGACGTAAAGCCTAACATCTAGAGATGAATTCCAAAATCCAGTGTTAAGGCCCGACATCTACAGTTAAATCCAAACATATAGATGTAACCCCCAACTTCTAGAGGTAAAGCCCAACATCTAGAGATAAAGCCGAAAGTCTTGAGGTAAAGCCAAAAGTCTAGATGTAAAGCCCAACTTCTAGAGGTAAAGTCCAAAATCTAGAGGTAAAGATCAAGACCTAGGGGTAGAGCCCAAAATGTAGAGGTAAAGCCCAACATCTAGAGGAAAAGCCAAATATATAGATTTAAAACCCAAAATCTAGAGATAAAGCCCAACATCTAAATGTAAAGCAAAACATCTAGATGTAAAACTTGACATCTAGAGGTAAAGTCCAATATCTAGACTTAAAGACCAACATCTAGAGGTAAAACCCAAGATCTAGAGGTAAAGCCCAACATCTGGAGGTAAAGCCCAGATTCTAGAGAGAAGCCAAAAATCCAGATGGAAAAACCAAAATCTAGAGGTAAAGCCCAACATCTAGAGGTAAAGCCAGATATCTAGGGGTAAAGCCCAACATCTAGAGGAAAAGCCAAATACATAGATTTAAAACCCAAAATCTAGAGGTAAAGACCAATATCTAGACGTAAAGCCTAAAATCTAGATGTAAAGCCCAACTTCTAGATCTAAAGCCCAACATCCACAGGTAAAGCCTAACATCTAGTGGTGAATTCCAAAATCTAGTCTTAAGGCCCGACATCTACAGTTAAAGGCAAACATATAGATGTAAACCCCAACTTCTAGAGGTAAGGCCCAAATCTAGAGGTAAAGCCAAAGTCTAGAATTAAAGCCCAACTTCTAGAGGTAAAGACAAATATATAGATTTAAAACCCAACATCTAGAGGTAAAGCCCAATATCTAGAAGTAAAGCCCAACTTCTAGAGGAAAAGTCCAAATTCTAAAGGCAAAGCCCAACACCTAGAGGTAGAGCCCAAAATCTAGAGGTAAAGGAACATCTAGAGGTAAAGCCAGATGTCTAGAGGTAAAGCCCAACATCTAGAGGAAAAGCCAAATATATAGATTTAAAACCCAAAATCTAGAGATAAAGCCCAACATCTAAATGTAAAGGAAAACATCTAGATGTAAAACCCGACATCTAGAGGTAAATTCCAATATCTAGACTTAAAGACCAACATCTAGAGGTAAAACCCAACATCTTGAGGTAAAGCCCAACGTCTGGAGGTACAGCCCAGATTCTAGAGAGAAGCCAAAAATCCAGATGGAAAACCCAAAATCTAGTGTTAAAGCCCAACATCTAGAGGTAAAGCCCAGAATCTAGAGGTAAAGCCTAATATCTAGAGGTGAATTCTTAAATCAAGTCTTAAGACCCGACATCTACAGTTAAAGCCAAAGATATAGATGTAACCCCCAACTTCTAGAGGTAAGGCCCAAAATCTAGATGTAAAGCCCAACTTCTAGATGTAAAGCCTAACATCTAGAGGTGAATTCCAAAATCAAGTGTTAAGGACCGACATCTACAGTTAAAGCCAAACATATAGATGCAACCCCCAACTTCTAGAGGTAAGGCCCAAAATCTAGAGGTAAAGCCCAACTTCTAGAGGTAAAGTCCAAAATCTAGAGGTAAAGCCCAAGACCTAGTGGTAGAGCCCAAAATGTAGAGGTAAAGCCCAACATCTATAGGAAAAGCCAAATATATAGATTTAAAACCCAAAATCTAGAGATAAAGCCCAACATCTAAATGTAAAGCAAAACATCTAGATGTAAAACCCGACATCTAGAGGTAAAGTCCAATATCTAGACTTAAAGTCCAACATCTAGAGGTAAAACCCAAGATCTAGAGGTAAAGCCCAACATCTGGAGGTAAAGCCCAGATTCTAGAGAGAAGCCACAAATCCAGATGGAAAACCCAAAATCTAGAGGTAAAGCCCAACATCTACAGGTAAATCCAGATATCTAGGGGTAAAGCCCAACATCTAGAGGAAAATCCAAATATATAGATTTAAAAACCAAAATCTAGAGGTAAAGCCCAATATCTAGACGTAAAGCCCAAAATCTAGATGTAAAGCCCAATTTCTAGATCTAACGCCCAAAATCTAGAGATAAAGACTAATATCTAGAGGTAAAACCCAACATCTAGAGGTAAAGCCAGATATCTAGAGGTAAAGCCCAACATCTAGAGGAAAAGCAAAATATATAGATTTCAAACCCAAATTCTAGAGTTAAATCCCAACATCTAGAGGTAAATCCCAAAGTCTAGATGTAAAGCTCAACTTCCAGATTTAAAGTCAAAAATCTAAATGTAAATACCAATACCTAGAGGTAGAGCCCAAAATGTAGAGGTAAAGCCCAACATCTAGACGTAAAGCCAGATATCTAGAGGTAAAGCCCAACATCTAGAGGAAAAGCAAAATATATAGATTTCAAACCCAAATTCTAGAGTTATATCCCAACATCTAGGGGTAAACCCCAACTTCCAGAGTTAAAGTCCAAAATCTAGAGGTAAACACCAATACATAGAGTTTGAGCCCAAAATCTAGAGATAAAGCCCAACATCTAGAGATAAAGCCAGATATATAGATTTAAAATCCAATATCTGGAGGTAAAGCCCAACATCTAGAGCTAAAGCCCCAAATCTAGATGTAAAGCCCAATTGCTAGATCTAAATCCGAATACTCTAGAGGTAAAGCCCAACATGTAAAGACTAAGATCTAGAGGTGAATCCCAATATCTAGTGTTAAAGCCCGACACCTACAGTTAAAGCCAAACATCTAGATGTACAACCCAACTTCTAGAGGTAAAGCCGAATATCTAGAGTTAAAGCGCATCCTTTAGAGTAAAGCCCAAAATCTAGAGTTAAAGCCCAACATCTAGAGGGAAAGCCCAGAATCTAGATGTAAAGCCTAACATCTAGAGGTGAATTCCAAAATCAAGTGTTAAGGCCTGACATCTACAGTTAAATCCAACCATATAGATATAACCCCCAACTTCTAGAGGTAAGGCCCAAAATCTAGAGGTAAAGCCCAACAGCTAGAGTTAAAGCCGAACGTCTTGAGGTAAAGCCCAAAGTCTAGAGTTAAAGCCCAACTTCTAGAGGTAAAGCCCCACTTCCAGAGTTAAAGTCCAAAATCTAGAGGTAAACACCAATACCTAGAGTTAGAGCCCAAAATCTAGAGATATGCCAAATATATAGATTTAAAACCCAAAATCTAGAGATAAAGCCGAACATCGAAATGTAAAGCAAAACATCTAGATGTAATCCAAACATCTAGAGGTAAAGCCTAACACCTAGAGGTGAAGCACAACATATAGAGGTATAACCCAACATCTAGAGATAAAGACGAACATCTAAATGTAAAGCAAAACATCTAGATGTAAAACCCTACATCTAGAGGTAAAGCCCAACGCCTGGAGGTAAAGCCCAGATTCTAGAGAGAAGCCAAAAATCCAGATGGAAAACCCAAAATCTAGAGGTAAAGCCCAACATCTAAATGTAAAGCAAAACATCTAGATGTAAAACCCTACATCTAGAGGTAAAGTCCAATATCTAGACTTAAAGACCAACATCTAGAGGTAAAACCCAACATCTTGAGGTAAAGCCCAACGTCTGGAGGTACAGCCCTGATTCTAGAGAGAAGCCAAAAATCCAGATGGAAAACCCAAAATCTAGTGTTAAAGCCCAACATCTAGAGGTAAAGCCCAGAATCTAGAGGTAAAGCCTAATATCTAGAGGTGAATTCTTAAATCAAGTCTTAAGACCCGACATCTACAGTTAAAGCCAAAGATATAGATGTAACCCCCAACTTCTAGAGGTAAGGCCCAAAATCTAGATGTAAAGCCCAACTTCTAGATGTAAAGCCGAATATATAAAGCGCATCATTTAGAGTAAAGCCCAAAATCTAGAGTTAAAGCCCAACATCTAGAGGTAAAGCCCAGAATCTAGATGTAAAGCCTAACATCTAGAGGTAAAGCCGAACGTCTTGATGTAAAGACAAATATATAGATTTAAAACCCAACATCTAGAGGTAAAGCCCAATATCTAGACGTAAAGCCCAACATCTAGAGGAAAAGTCCAAATTCTGGAGGCAAAGCCCAACACCTAGAGGTAGAGCCCAAAATCTAGAGGTAAAGCAACATCTAGAGTTAAAGCCAGATATCTAGAGTCAAAGCCCAACATCTAGAGGAAAAGCCAAATATATAGATTTATAACCCAAAATATAGAGGTAAAGCCCGATATTTAGACATAAAGACCAAAATCTAGATGTAAAGCCCAACTTCTAGATCTAAAGCCTAAAATCTAGATGTAAAGCCAAACTTCTAGAGGTAAAGCTGAATATATATATCGCATCATTTAGAGTAAAGCCCAAAATCTAGAGTTGAAGCCCCACATCTAGAGGGAAAGCCCAGAATCTAGATGTAAAGCCTAACATCTAGAGGTGAATTCCAAAATCAAGTGTTAAGGCCCGACATCTACAGTTAAAGCCAACCATATAGATGCAACCCCACACTTCTAGAGGTAAGGCCCAAAATCTAGAGGTAGAGCCCAACTTCTAGAGGAAAAGTCCAAATTCTAGATGTAAAGCCCAAGACCTAGTGGTAGAGCCTAAAATCTAGAGGTAAAGCCATACATCTAGACGTAAAGCCAGATATCTGACGGTAAAACCCAAGATCTAGAGGTAAAGCCCAACATCTAAATGTAAAGCAAAACATCTAGATGTAAAACCCTACATCTAGAGGTAAAGTCCAATATCTAGACTTAAAGACCAACATCTAGAGGTAAAACCCAACATCTTGAGGTAAAGCCCAACGTCTGGAGGTACAGCCCAGATTCTAGAGAGAAGCCAAAAATCAGATGGAAACCCCAAAATCTAGAAGTCAAGCTCAACATCTAGAGGTAAAGCCCAAAATCTAGACGTAAAGCCTAACATCTAGAGGTGAATTCCAAAATCCAGTGTTAAGGCCCGACATCTACAGTTAAATCCAAACATATAGATGTAACCCCCAACTTCTAGATGTAAAACCCGACATCTAGAGGTAAAGTCCAATATCTAAACTTAAAGACCAACATCTAGAGGTAAAACCCAACATCTAGAGGTAAAGCCCAACGTCTGGAGGTACAGCCCAGATTCTAGAGAGAAGCCAAAAATCCAGATGGAAAACCCAAAATCTAGTGTTAAAGCCCAACATCTAGAGGTAAAGCCCAGAATCTAGAGGTAAAGCCTAATATCTAGAGGTGAATTCTTAAATCAAGTCTTAAGACCCGACATCTACAGTTAAAGCCAAAGATATAGATGTAACCCCCAACTTCTAGAGGTAAGGCCCAAAATCTAGATGTAAAGCCCAACTTCTAGATGTAAAGCCTAACATCTAGAGGTGAATTCCAAAATCAAGTGTTAAGGACCGACATCTACAGTTAAAGCCAAACATATAGATGCAACCCCCAACTTCTAGAGGTAAGGCCCAAAATCTAGAGGTAAAGCCCAACTTCTAGAGGTAAAGTCCAAAATCTAGAGGTAAAGCCCAAGACCTAGTGGTAGAGCCCAAAATGTAGAGGTAAAGCCCAACATCTATAGGAAAAGCCAAATATATAGATTTAAAACCCAAAATCTAGAGATAAAGCCCAACATCTAAATGTAAAGCAAAACATCTAGATGTAAAACCCGACATCTAGAGGTAAAGTCAATATCTAGACTTAAAGACCAACATCTAGAGGTAAAACCCAAGATCTAGAGGTAAAGCCCAACATCTGGAGGTAAAGCCCAGATTCTAGAGAGAAGCCAAAAATCCAGATGGAAAACCCAAAATCTAGTGTTAAAGCCCAACATCTAGAGGTAAAGCCCAGAATCTAGAGGTAAAGCCTAATATCTAGAGGTGAATTCTTAAATCAAGTCTTAAGACCCGACATCTACAGTTAAAGCCAAAGATATAGATGTAACCCCCAACTTCTAGAGGTAAGGCCCAAAATCTAGATGTAAAGCCCAACTTCTAGATGTAAAGCCTAACATCTAGAGGTGAATTCCAAAATCAAGTGTTAAGGACCGACATCTACAGTTAAAGCCAAACATATAGATGCAACCCCCAACTTCTAGAGGTAAGGCCCAAAATCTAGAGGTAAAGCCCAACTTCTAGAGGTAAAGTCCAAAATCTAGAGGTAAAGCCCAAGACCTAGTGGTAGAGCCCAAAATGTAGAGGTAAAGCCCAACATCTATAGGAAAAGCCAAATATATAGATTTAAAACCCAAAATCTAGAGATAAAGCCCAACATCTAAATGTAAAGCAAAACATCTAGATGTAAAACCCGACATCTAGAGGTAAAGTCCAATATCTAGACTTAAAGTCCAACATCTAGATGTAAAACCCAAGATCTAGAGGTAAAGCCCAACATCTGGAGGTAAAGCCCAGATTCTAGAGAGAAGCCAAAAATCCAGATGGAAAACCCAAAATCTAGAGGTAAAGCCCAACATCTACAGGTAAATCCAGATATCTAGGGGTAAAGCCCAACATCTAGAGGAAAATCCAAATATATAGATTTAAAAACCAAAATCTAGAGGTAAAGCCCAATATCTAGACGTAAAGCCCAAAATCTAGATGTAAAGCCCAAATTCTAGATCTAACGCCCAAAATCTAGAGATAAAGACCAATATCTAGAGGTAAAACCCAACATCTAGAGGTAAAGCCAGATATCTAGAGGTAAAGCCCAACATCTAGAGGAAAAGCAAAATATATAGATTTCAAACCCAAATTCTAGAGTTAAATCCCAACATCTAGAGGTAAATCCCAAAGTCTAGATGTAAAGCTCAACTTCCAGATTTAAAGTCAAAAATCTAAATGTAAATACCAATACCTAGAGGTAGAGCCCAAAATGTAGAGGTAAAGCCCAACATCTAGACGTAAAGCCAGATATCTAGAGGTAAAGCCCAACATCTAGAGGAAAAGCAAAATATATAGATTTCAAACCCAAATTCTAGAGTTATATCCCAACATCTAGGGGTAAACCTCAACTTCCAGAGTTAAAGTCCAAAATCTAGAGGTAAACACCAATACATAGAGTTTGAGCCCAAAATCTAGAGATAAAGCCCAACATCTAGAGATAAAGCCAGATATATAGATTTAAAATCCAATATCTGGAGGTAAAGCCCAACATCTAGAGCTAAAGCCCCAAATCTAGATGTAAAGCCCAATTGCTAGATCTAAATCCAAATACTCTAGAGGTAAAGCCCAACATGTAAAGACTAAGATCTAGAGGTGAATCCCAATATCTAGTGTTAAAGCCCGACACCTACAGTTAAAGCCAAACATCTAGATGTACAACCCAACTTCTAGAGGTAAAGCCGAATATCTAGAGTTAAAGCGCATCCTTTAGAGTAAAGCCCAAAATCTAGAGTTAAAGCCCAACATCTAGAGGGAAAGCCCAGAATCTAGATGTAAAGCCTAACATCTAGAGGTGAATTCCAAAATCAAGTGTTAAGGCCTGACATCTACAGTTAAATCCAACCATATAGATATAACCCCCAACTTCTAGAGGTAAGGCCCAAAATCTAGAGGTAAAGCCCAACAGCTAGAGTTAAAGCCGAACGTCTTGAGGTAAAGCCCAAAGTCTAGAGTTAAAGCCCAACTTCTAGAGGTAAAGCCCCACTTCCAGAGTTAAAGTCCAAAATCTAGAGGTAAACACCAATACCTAGAGTTAGAGCCCAAAATCTAGAGATATGCCAAATATATAGATTTAAAACCCAAAATCTAGAGATAAAGCCGAACATCGAAATGTAAAGCAAAACATCTAGATGTAATCCAAACATCTAGAGGTAAAGCCTAACACCTAGAGGTGAAGCACAACATATAGAGGTATAACCCAACATCTAGAGATAAAGACCAACATCTAAATGTAAAGCAAAACATCTAGATGTAAAACCCTACATCTAGAGGTAAAGCCCAACGCCTGGAGGTAAAGCCCAGATTCTAGAGAGAAGCCAAAAATCCAGATGGAAAACCCAAAATCTAGAGGTAAAGCCCAACATCTAAATGTAAAGCAAAACATCTAGATGTAAAACCCTACATCTAGAGGTAAAGTCCAATATCTAGACTTAAAGACCAACATCTAGAGGTAAAACCCAACATCTTGAGGTAAAGCCCAACGTCTGGAGGTACAGCCCAGATTCTAGAGAGAAGCCAAAAATCCAGATGGAAAACCCAAAATCTAGTGTTAAAGCCCAACATCTAGAGGTAAAGCCCAGAATCTAGAGGTAAAGCCTAATATCTAGAGGTGAATTCTTAAATCAAGTCTTAAGACCCGACATCTACAGTTAAAGCCAAACATATAGATGTAACCCCCAACTTCTAGAGGTAAGGCCCAAAATCTATATGTAAAGCCCAACTTCTAGATGTAAAGCCGAATATATAAAGCGCATCATTTAGAGTAAAGCCCAAAATCTAGAGTTAAAGCCCAACATCTAGAGGTAAAGCCCAGAATCTAGATGTAAAGCCTAACATCTAGAGGTAAAGCCGAACGTCTTGAGGTAAAGACAAATATATAGATTTAAAACCCAACATCTAGAGGTAAAGCCCAATATCTAGACGTAAAGACCAACATCTAGAGGAAAAGTCCAAATTCTGGAGGCAAAGCCCAACACCTAGAGGTAGAGCCCAAAATCTAGAGGTAAAGCAACATCTAGAGTTAAAGCCAGATATCTAGAGTCAAAGCCCAACATCTAGAGGAAAAGCCAAATATATAGATTTATAACCCAAAATATAGAGGTAAAGCCCGATATTTAGACATAAAGACCAAAATCTAGATGTAAAGCCCAACTTCTAGATCTAAAGCCTAAAATCTAGATGTAAAGCCAAACTTCTAGAGGTAAAGCTGAATATATATATCGCATCATTTAGAGTAAAGCCCAAAATCTAGAGTTGAAGCCCCACATCTAGAGGGAAAGCCCAGAATCTAGATGTAAAGCCTAACATCTAGAGGTGAATTCCAAAATCAAGTGTTAAGGCCCGACATCTACAGTTAAAGCCAACCATATAGATGCAACCCCACACTTCTAGAGGTAAGGCCCAAAATCTAGAGGTAGAGCCCAACTTCTAGAGGAAAAGTCCAAATTCTAGATGTAAAGCCCAAGACCTAGTGGTAGAGCCTAAAATCTAGAGGTAAAGCCATACATCTAGACGTAAAGCCAGATATCTGACGGTAAAACCCAAAATCTAGAGGTAAAGCCCAACATCTAAATGTAAAGCAAAACATCTAGATGTAAAACCCGACATCTAGAGGTAAAGTCCAATATCTAGACTTAAAGACCAACATCTAGAGGTAAAACCCAACATCTTGAGGTAAAGCCCAACGTCTGGAGGTACAGCCCAGATTCTAGAGAGAAGCCAAAAATCAGATGGAAACCCCAAAATCTAGAAGTCAAGCTCAACATCTAGAGGTAAAGCCCAAAATCTAGATGTAAAGCCTAACATCTAGAGGTGAATTCCAAAATCCAGTGTTAAGGCCCGACATCTACAGTTAAATCCAAACATATAGATGTAACCCCCAACTTCTAGAGGTAAAGCCCAACATCTAGAGGTAAAGCCGAAAGTCTTGAGGTAAAGCCAAAAGTCTAGATGTAAAGACCAACTTCTAGAGGTAAAGTCCAAAATCTAGAGGTAAAGATCAAGACCTAGGGGTAGAGCCCAAAATGTAGAGGTAAAGCCCAACATCTAGAGGAAAAGCCAAATATATAGATTTAAAACCCAAAATCTAGAGATAAAGCCCAACATCTAAATGTAAAGCAAAACATCTAGATGTAAAACTTGACATCTAGAGGTAAAGTCCAATATCTAGACTTAAAGACCAACATCTAGAGGTAAAACCCAAGATCTAGAGGTAAAGCCCAACATCTGGAGGTAAAGCCCAGATTCTAGAGAGAAGCCAAAAATCCAGATGGAAAAACCAAAATCTAGAGGTAAAGCCCAACATCTAGAGGTAAAGCCAGATATCTAGGGGTAAAGCCCAACATCTAGAGGAAAAGCCAAATACATAGATTTAAAACCCAAAATCTAGAGGTAAAGACCAATATCTAGACGTAAAGCCTAAAATCTAGATGTAAAGCCCAACTTCTAGATCTAAAGCCCAACATCCACAGGTAAAGCCTAACATCTAGTGGTGAATTCCAAAATCTAGTCTTAAGGCCCGACATCTACAGTTAAAGGCAAACATATAGATGTAAACCCCAACTTCTAGAGGTAAGGCCCAAAATCTAGAGGTAAAGCCAAAGTCTAGAATTAAAGCCCAACTTCTAGAGGTAAAGACAAATATATAGATTTAAAACCCAACATCTAGAGGTAAAGCCCAATATCTAGAAGTAAAGCCCAACTTCTAGAGGAAAAGTCCAAATTCTAAAGGCAAAGCCCAACACCTAGAGGTAGAGCCCAAAATCTAGAGGTAAAGGAACATCTAGAGGTAAAGCCAGATGTCTAGAGGTAAAGCCCAACATCTAGAGGAAAAGCCAAATATATAGATTTAAAACCCAAAATCTAGAGATAAAGCCCAACATCTAAATGTAAAGGAAAACATCTAGATGTAAAACCCGACATCTAGAGGTAAATTCCAATATCTAGACTTAAAGACCAACATCTAGAGGTAAAACCCAACATCTTGAGGTAAAGCCCAACGTCTGGAGGTACAGCCCAGATTCTAGAGAGAAGCCAAAATCCAGATGGAAAACCCAAAATCTAGTGTTAAAGCCCAACATCTAGAGGTAAAGCCGAATATATAAAGCGCATCATTTAGAGTAAAGCCCAAAATCTAGAGTTGAAGCCCCACATCTAGAGGGAAAGCCCAGAATCTAGATGTAAAGCCTAACATCTAGAGGTGAATTCCAAAATCAAGTGTTAAGGCCCGACATCTACAGTTAAATCCAAACATATAGATGTAACCCCCAACTTCCAGACGTAAGGTCCAAAAACTAGAGGTAAAGCGCAATATCTAGAGGTAAAGCCGAACATCTTGAGGTAAAGCCCAAAGTCTAGATGTAAAGAACAACTTCTAGAGGTAAAGTCCAAAATCTAGAGGTAAAGATCAAGACCTAGTGGTAGAGCCCAAAATGTAGAGGTAAAGCCCAACATCTATAGGAAAAGCCAAATATATAGATTTAAAACCCAAAATCTAGAGATAAAGCCCAACATCTAAATGTAAAGCAAAACATCTAGATGTAAAACCCGACATCTAGAGGTAAAGTCAATATCTAGACTTAAAGTCCAACATCTAGAGGTAAAACCCAAGATCTAGAGGTAAAGCCCAACATCTGGAGGTAAAGCCCAGATTCTAGAGAGAAGCCAAAAATCCAGATGGAAAACCCAAAATCTAGAGGTAAAGCCCAACATCTACAGGTAAATCCAGATATCTAGGGGTAAAGCCCAACATCTAGAGGAAAATCCAAATATATAGATTTAAAAACCAAAATCTAGAGGTAAAGCCCAATATCTAGACGTAAAGCCCAAAATCTAGATGTAAAGCCCAAATTCTAGATCTAACGCCCAAAATCTAGAGATAAAGACCAATATCTAGAGGTAAAACCCAACATCTAGAGGTAAAGCCAGATATCTAGAGGTAAAGCCCAACATCTAGAGGAAAAGCAAAATATATAGATTTCAAACCCAAATTCTAGAGTTAAATCCCAACATCTAGAGGTAAATCCCAAAGTCTAGATGTAAAGCTCAACTTCCAGATTTAAAGTCAAAAATCTAAATGTAAATACCAATACCTAGAGGTAGAGCCCAAAATGTAGAGGTAAAGCCCAACATCTAGACGTAAAGCCAGATATCTAGAGGTAAAGCCCAACATCTAGAGGAAAAGCAAAATATATAGATTTCAAACCCAAATTCTAGAGTTATATCCCAACATCTAGGGGTAAACCCCAACTTCCAGAGTTAAAGTCCAAAATCTAGAGGTAAACACCAATACATAGAGTTTGAGCCCAAAATCTAGAGATAAAGCCCAACATCTAGAGATAAAGCCAGATATATAGATTTAAAATCCAATATCTGGAGGTAAAGCCCAACATCTAGAGCTAAAGCCCCAAATCTAGATGTAAAGCCCAATTGCTAGATCTAAATCCAAATACTCTAGAGGTAAAGCCCAACATGTAAAGACTAAGATCTAGAGGTGAATTCCAATATCTAGTGTTAAAGCCCGACACCTACAGTTAAAGCCAAACATCTAGATGTACAACCCAACTTCTAGAGGTAAAGCCGAATATCTAGAGTTAAAGCGCATCCTTTAGAGTAAAGCCCAAAATCTAGAGTTAAAGCCCAACATCTAGAGGGAAAGCCCAGAATCTAGATGTAAAGCCTAACATCTAGAGGTGAATTCCAAAATCAAGTGTTAAGGCCTGACATCTACAGTTAAATCCAACCATATAGATATAACCCCCAACTTCTAGAGGTAAGGCCCAAAATCTAGAGGTAAAGCCCAACAGCTAGAGTTAAAGCCGAACGTCTTGAGGTAAAGCCCAAAGTCTAGAGTTAAAGCCCAACTTCTAGAGGTAAAGCCCCACTTCCAGAGTTAAAGTCCAAAATCTAGAGGTAAACACCAATACCTAGAGTTAGAGCCCAAAATCTAGAGATATGCCAAATATATAGATTTAAAACCCAAAATCTAGAGATAAAGCCGAACATCGAAATGTAAAGCAAAACATCTAGATGTAATCCAAACATCTAGAGGTAAAGCCTAACACCTAGAGGTGAAGCACAACATATAGAGGTATAACCCAACATCTAGAGATAAAGACCAACATCTAAATGTAAAGCAAAACATCTAGATGTAAAACCCTACATCTAGAGGTAAAGCCCAACGTCTGGAGGTAAAGCCCAGATTCTAGAGAGAAGCCAAAAATCCAGATGGAAAACCCAAAATCTAGAGGTAAAGCCCAACATCTAAATGTAAAGCAAAACATCTAGATGTAAAACCCTACATCTAGAGGTAAAGTCCAATATCTAGACTTAAAGACCAACATCTAGAGGTAAAACCCAACATCTTGAGGTAAAGCCCAACGTCTGGAGGTACAGCCCAGATTCTAGAGAGAAGCCAAAAATCCAGATGGAAAACCCAAAATCTAGTGTTAAAGCCCAACATCTAGAGGTAAAGCCCAGAATCTAGAGGTAAAGCCTAATATCTAGAGGTGAATTCTTAAATCAAGTCTTAAGACCCGACATCTACAGTTAAAGCCAAACATATAGATGTAACCCCCAACTTCTAGAGGTAAGGCCCAAAATCTATATGTAAAGCCCAACTTCTAGATGTAAAGCCGAATATATAAAGCGCATCATTTAGAGTAAAGCCCAAAATCTAGAGTTAAAGCCCAACATCTAGAGGTAAAGCCCAGAATCTAGATGTAAAGCCTAACATCTAGAGGTAAAGCCGAACGTCTTGAGGTAAAGACAAATATATAGATTTAAAACCCAACATCTAGAGGTAAAGCCCAATATCTAGACGTAAAGCCCAACATCTAGAGGAAAAGTCCAAATTCTGGAGGCAAAGCCCAACACCTAGAGGTAGAGCCCAAAATCTAGAGGTAAAGCAACATCTAGAGTTAAAGCCAGATATCTAGAGTCAAGGCCCAACATCTAGAGGAAAAGCCAAATATATAGATTTATAACCCAAAATATAGAGGTAAAGCCCGATATTTAGACATAAAGACCAAAATCTAGATGTAAAGCCCAACTTCTAGATCTAAAGCCTAAAATCTAGATGTAAAGCCAAACTTCTAGAGGTAAAGCTGAATATATATATCGCATCATTTAGAGTAAAGCCCAAAATCTAGAGTTGAAGCCCCACATCTAGAGGGAAAGCCCAGAATCTAGATGTAAAGCCTAACATCTAGAGGTGAATTCCAAAATCAAGTGTTAAGGCCCGATATCTACAGTTAAAGCCAACCATATAGATGCAACCCCACACTTCTAGAGGTAAGGCCCAAAATCTAGAGGTAGAGCCCAACTTCTAGAGGAAAAGTCCAAATTCTAGAGGTAAAGCCCAAGACCTAGTGGTAGAGCCTAAAATCTAGAGGTAAAGCCATACATCTAGACGTAAAGCCAGATATCTGACGGTAAAACCCAAGATCTAGAGGTAAAGCCCAACATCTAAATGTAAAGCAAAACATCTAGATGTAAAACCCGACATCTAGAGGTAAAGTCCAATATCTAGACTTAAAGACCAACATCTAGAGGTAAAACCCAACATCTTGAGGTAAAGCCCAACGTCTGGAGGTACAGCCCAGATTCTAGAGAGAAGCCAAAAATCAGATGGAAACCCCAAAATCTAGAAGTCAAGCTCAACATCTAGAGGTAAAGCCCAAAATCTAGACGTAAAGCCTAACATCTAGAGGTGAATTCCAAAATCCAGTGTTAAGGCCCGACATCTACAGTTAAATCCAAACATATAGATGTAACCCCCAACTTCTAGAGGTAAAGCCCAACATCTAGAGGTAAAGCCGAAAGTCTTGAGGTAAAGCCAAAAGTCTAGATGTAAAGACCAACTTCTAGAGGTAAAGTCCAAAATCTAGAGGTAAAGATCAAGACCTAGGGGTAGAGCCCAAAATGTAGAGGTAAAGCCCAACATCTAGAGGAAAAGCCAAATATATAGATTTAAAACCCAAAATCTAGAGATAAAGCCCAACATCTAAATGTAAAGCAAAACATCTAGATGTAAAACTTGACATCTAGAGGTAAAGTCCAATATCTAGACTTAAAGACCAACATCTAGAGGTAAAACCCAAGATCTAGAGGTAAAGCCCAACATCTGGAGGTAAAGCCCAGATTCTAGAGAGAAGCCAAAAATCCAGATGGAAAAACCAAAATCTAGAGGTAAAGCCCAACATCTAGAGGTAAAGCCAGATATCTAGGGGTAAAGCCCAACATCTAGAGGAAAAGCCAAATACATAGATTTAAAACCCAAAATCTAGAGGTAAAGACCAATATCTAGACGTAAAGCCTAAAATCTAGATGTAAAGCCCAACTTCTAGATCTAAAGCCCAACATCCACAGGTAAAGCCTAACATCTAGTGGTGAATTCCAAAATCTAGTCTTAAGGCCCGACATCTACAGTTAAAGGCAAACATATAGATGTAAACCCCAACTTCTAGAGGTAAGGCCCAAAATCTAGAGGTAAAGCCAAAGTCTAGAATTAAAGCCCAACTTCTAGAGGTAAAGACAAATATATAGATTTAAAACCCAACATCTAGAGGTAAAGCCCAATATCTAGAAGTAAAGCCCAACTTCTAGAGGAAAAGTCCAAATTCTAAAGGCAAAGCCCAACACCTAGAGGTAGAGCCCAAAATCTAGAGGTAAAGGAACATCTAGAGGTAAAGCCAGATGTCTAGAGGTAAAGCCCAACATCTAGAGGAAAAGCCAAATATATAGATTTAAAACCCAAAATCTAGAGATAAAGCCCAACATCTAAATGTAAAGGAAAACATCTAGATGTAAAACCCGACATCTAGAGGTAAATTCCAATATCTAGACTTAAAGACCAACATCTAGAGGTAAAACCCAACATCTTGAGGTAAAGCCCAACGTCTGGAGGTACAGCCCAGATTCTAGAGAGAAGCCAAAAATCCAGATGGAAAACCCAAAATCTAGTGTTAAAGCCCAACATCTAGAGGTAAAGCCGAATATATAAAGCGCATCATTTAGAGTAAAGCCCAAAATCTAGAGTTGAAGCCCCACATCTAGAGGGAAAGCCCAGAATCTAGATGTAAAGCCTAACATCTAGAGGTGAATTCCAAAATCAAGTGTTAAGGCCCGACATCTACAGTTAAATCCAAACATATAGATGTAACCCCCAACTTCCAGACGTAAGGTCCAAAAACTAGAGGTAAAGCGCAATATCTAGAGGTAAAGCCGAACATCTTGAGGTAAAGCCCAAAGTCTAGATGTAAAGAACAACTTCTAGAGGTAAAGTCCAAAATCTAGAGGTAAAGATCAAGACCTAGTGGTAGAGCCCAAAATGTAGAGGTAAAGCCCAACATCTATAGGAAAAGCCAAATATATAGATTTAAAACCCAAAATCTAGAGATAAAGCCCAACATCTAAATGTAAAGCAAAACATCTAGATGTAAAACCCGACATCTAGAGGTAAAGTCAATATCTAGACTTAAAGACCAACATCTAGAGGTAAAACCCAAGATCTAGAGGTAAAGCCCAACATCTGGAGGTAAAGCCCAGATTCTAGAGAGAAGCCAAAAATCCAGATGGAAAACCCAAAATCTAGTGTTAAAGCCCAACATCTAGAGGTAAAGCCCAGAATCTAGAGGTAAAGCCTAATATCTAGAGGTGAATTCTTAAATCAAGTCTTAAGACCCGACATCTACAGTTAAAGCCAAAGATATAGATGTAACCCCCAACTTCTAGAGGTAAGGCCCAAAATCTAGATGTAAAGCCCAACTTCTAGATGTAAAGCCTAACATCTAGAGGTGAATTCCAAAATCAAGTGTTAAGGACCGACATCTACAGTTAAAGCCAAACATATAGATGCAACCCCCAACTTCTAGAGGTAAGGCCCAAAATCTAGAGGTAAAGCCCAACTTCTAGAGGTAAAGTCCAAAATCTAGAGGTAAAGCCCAAGACCTAGTGGTAGAGCCCAAAATGTAGAGGTAAAGCCCAACATCTATAGGAAAAGCCAAATATATAGATTTAAAACCCAAAATCTAGAGATAAAGCCCAACATCTAAATGTAAAGCAAAACATCTAGATGTAAAACCCGACATCTAGAGGTAAAGTCCAATATCTAGACTTAAAGTCCAACATCTAGATGTAAAACCCAAGATCTAGAGGTAAAGCCCAACATCTGGAGGTAAAGCCCAGATTCTAGAGAGAAGCCAAAAATCCAGATGGAAAACCCAAAATCTAGAGGTAAAGCCCAACATCTACAGGTAAATCCAGATATCTAGGGGTAAAGCCCAACATCTAGAGGAAAATCCAAATATATAGATTTAAAAACCAAAATCTAGAGGTAAAGCCCAATATCTAGACATAAAGCCCAAAATCTAGATGTAAAGCCCAAATTCTAGATCTAACACCCAAAATCTAGAGATAAAGACCAATATCTAGAGGTAAAACCCAACATCTAGAGGTAAAGCCAGATATCTAGAGGTAAAGCCCAACATCTAGAGGAAAAGCAAAATATATAGATTTCAAACCCAAATTCTAGAGTTAAATCCCAACATCTAGAGGTAAATCCCAAAGTCTAGATGTAAAGCTCAACTTCCAGATTTAAAGTCAAAAATCTAAATGTAAATACCAATACCTAGAGGTAGAGCCCAAAATGTAGAGGTAAAGCCCAACATCTAGACGTAAAGCCAGATATCTAGAGGTAAAGCCCAACATCTAGAGGAAAAGCAAAATATATAGATTTCAAACCCAAATTCTAGAGTTATATCCCAACATCTAGGGGTAAACCCCAACTTCCAGAGTTAAAGTCCAAAATCTAGACGTAAACACCAATACATAGAGTTTGAGCCCAAAATCTAGAGATAAAGCCCAACATCTAAAGCCAGATATATAGATTTAAAATCCAATATCTGGAGGTAAAGCCCAACATCTAGAGCTAAAGCCCCAAATCTAGATGTAAAGCCCAATTGCTAGATCGAAAGCCAAATACTCTAGAGGTAAAGCCCAACATGTAAAGACTAAGATCTAGAGGTGAATTCCAATATCTAGTGTTAAAGCCCGACACCTACAGTTAAAGCCAAACATCTAGATGTACAACCCAACTTCTAGAGGTAAAGCCGAATATCTAGAGTTAAAGCGCATCCTTTAGAGTAAAGCCCAAAATCTAGAGTTAAAGCCCAACATCTAGAGGGAAAGCCCAGAATCTAGATGTAAAGCCTAACATCTAGAGGTGAATTCCAAAATCAAGTGTTAAGGCCTGACATCTACAGTTAAATCCAACCATATAGATATAACCCCCAACTTCTAGAGGTAAGGCCCAAAATCTAGAGGTAAAGCCCAACAGCTAGAGTTATAGCCGAACCTCTTGAGGTAAAGCCCAAAGTCTAGAGTTAAAGCCCAACTTCTAGAGGTAAAGCCCCACTTCCAGAGTTAAAGTCCAAAATCTAGAGGTAAACACCAATACCTAGAGTTAGAGCCCAAAATCTAGAGATATGCCAAATATATAGATTTAAAACCCAAAATCTAGAGATAAAGCCGAACATCGAAATGTAAAGCAAAACATCTAGATGTAATCCAAACATCTAGAGGTAAAGCCTAACACCTAGAGGTGAAGCACAACATATAGAGGTATAACCCAACATCTAGAGATAAAGACCAACATCTAAATGTAAAGCAAAACATCTAGATGTAAAACCCTACATCTAGAGGTAAAGCCCAACGTCTGGAGGTAAAGCCCAGATTCTAGAGAGAAGCCAAAAATCCAGATGGAAAACCCAAAATCTAGAGGTAAAGCCCAACATCTAAATGTAAAGCAAAACATCTAGATGTAATCCAAACATCTAGAGGTAAAGTCCAATATCTAGACTTAAAGACCAACATCTAGAGGTAAAACCCAACATCTTGAGGTAAAGCCCAACGTCTGGAGGTACAGCCCAGATTCTAGAGAGAAGCCAAAAATCCAGATGGAAAACCCAAAATCTAGTGTTAAAGCCCAACATCTAGAGGTAAAGCCCAGAATCTAGAGGTAAAGCCTAATATCTAGAGGTGAATTCTTAAATCAAGTCTTAAGACCCGACATCTACAGTTAAAGCCAAACATATAGATGTAACCCCCAACTTCTAGAGGTAAGGCCCAAAATCTATATGTAAAGCCCAACTTCTAGATGTAAAGCCGAATATATAAAGCGCATCATTTAGAGTAAAGCCCAAAATCTAGAGTTAAAGCCCAACATCTAGAGGTAAAGCCCAGAATCTAGATGTAAAGCCTAACATCTAGAGGTAAAGCCGAACGTCTTGAGGTAAAGACAAATATATAGATTTAAAACCCAACATCTAGAGGTAAAGCCCAATATCTAGACGTAAAGCCCAACATCTAGAGGAAAAGTCCAAATTCTGGAGGCAAAGCCCAACACCTAGAGGTAGAGCCCAAAATCTAGAGGTAAAGCAACATCTAGAGTTAAAGCCAGATATCTAGAGTCAAGGCCCAACATCTAGAGGAAAAGCCAAATATATAGATTTATAACCCAAAATATAGAGGTAAAGCCCGATATTTAGACATAAAGACCAAAATCTAGATGTAAAGCCCAACTTCTAGATCTAAAGCCTAAAATCTAGATGTAAAGCCAAACTTCTAGAGGTAAAGCTGAATATATATATCGCATCATTTAGAGTAAAGCCCAAAATCTAGAGTTGAAGCCCCACATCTAGAGGGAAAGCCCAGAATCTAGATGTAAAGCCTAACATCTAGAGGTGAATTCCAAAATCAAGTGTTAAGGCCCGACATCTACAGTTAAAGCCAACCATATAGATGCAACCCCACACTTCTAGAGGTAAGGCCCAAAATCTAGAGGTAGAGCCCAACTTCTAGAGGAAAAGTCCAAATTCTAGAGGTAAAGCCCAAGACCTAGTGGTAGAGCCTAAAATCTAGAGGTAAAGCCATACATCTAGATGTAAAGCCAGATATCTGACGGTAAAACCCAAAATCTAGAGGTAAAGCCCAACATCTAAATGTAAAGCAAAACATCTAGATGTAAAACCCGACATCTAGAGGTAAAGTCCAATATCTAGACTTAAAGACCAACATCTAGAGGTAAAACCCAAGATCTAGAGGTAAAGCCCAACATCTGGAGGTAAAGCCCAGATTCTAGAGAGAAGCCAAAAATCCAGATGGAAAACCCAAAATCTAGAGGTAAAGCCCAACATCTAGAGGAAAAGCCAAATATATAGATTTAAAACCCAAAATCGAGAGGTAAAGACCAATATCTAGACATGAAGCCCAAAATCTAGATGTAAAGCCCAACTTCTAGATCTAAAGCCACACATCTACAGGTAAAGCCTAACATCTAGTGGTGAATTCCAAATCTAGTGTTAAGGCCCGACATCTACAGTTAAAGGCAAACATATAGATGTAAACCCCAACTTCTAGAGGTAAGGCCCAAAATCTAGAGGTAAAGCCAAAGTGTAGAATTAAAGCCCAACTTCTAGAGGTAAAGACAAATATATAGATTTAAAACCCAACATCTAGAGGTAAAGCCCAATATCCAGACGTAAAGCCCAACTTCTAGAGGAAAAGTCCAAATTCTAGAGGCAAAGCCCAACACCTAGAGGTAGAGCCCAAAATCTAGAGGTAAAGGAACATCTAGAGGTAAAGCCAGATATCTAGAGGTAAAGCCCAACATCTAGAGGAAAAGCCAAATATATAGATTTATAACCCAAAATATAGAGGTAAAGCCCGATATCTAGACGTAAAGACCAAAATCTAGATGTAAAGCCCAACTTCTAGAGGTAAAGCCGAATATATAAAGCGCATCATTTAGAGTAAAGCCCAAAATCTAGAGTTGAAGCCCCACATCTAGAGGGAAAGCCCAGAATCTAGATGTAAAGCCTAACATCTAGAGGTGAATTCCAAAATCAAGTGTTAAGGCCCGACATCTACAGTTAAATCCAAACATATAGATGTAACCCCCAACTTCCAGACGTAAGGTCCAAAAACTAGAGGTGAAGCGCAATATCTAGAGGTAAATCCGAACATCTTGAGGTAAAGCCCAAAGTCTAGATGTAAAGCCCAACTTCTAGAGGTAAAGTCCAAAATCTAGAGGTAAAGATCAAGACCTAGTGGTAGAGCCCAAAATGTAGAGGTAAAGCCCAACATCTATAGGAAAAGCCAAATATATAGATTTAAAACCCAAAATCTAGAGATAAAGCCCAACATCTAAATGTAAAGCAAAACATCTAGATGTAAAACCTGACATCTAGAGGTAAAGTCAATATCTAGACTTAAAGTCCAACATCTAGAGGTAAAACCCAAGATCTAGAGGTAAAGCCCAACATCTGGAGGTAAAGCCCAGATTATAGAGAGAAGCCAAAAATCCAGATGGAAAACCCAAAATCTAGAGGTAAAGCCCAACATCTAGAGGTAAAGCCAGATATCTAGGGGTAAAGCCCAACATCTAGAGGAAAAGCCAAATACATAGATTTAAAACCCAAAATCTAGAGGTAAAGCCCAACATCTAAATGTAAAGCAAAACATCTAGATGTAAAGCCCAACTTCTAGATCTAAAGCCCAACATCTAGAGGTAAAGCCTAACATCTAGTGGTGAATTCCAAAATCTAGTGTTAAGGCCCGACATCTACAGTTAAAGGCAAACATATAGATGTAAACCCCAACTTCTAGAGGTAAGGCCCAAAATCTAGAGGTAAAGCCAAAGTGTAGAATTAAAGCCCAACTTCTAGAGGTAAAGACAAATATATAGATTTAAAACCCAACATCTAGAGGTAAAGCCCAATATCTAGACGTAAAGCCCAACTTCTAGAGGAAAAGTCCAAATTCTAGAGGCAAAGCCCAACACCTAGAGGTAGAGCCCAAAATCTAGAGGTAAAGGAACATCTAGAGGTAAAGCCAAATATATAGATTTATAACCCAAAATATAGAGGTAAAGCCCGATATCTAGACGTAAAGACCAAAATCTAGATGTAAAGCCCAACTTCTAGAGGTAAAGCCGAATATATAAAGCGCATCATTTAGAGTAAAGCCCAAAATCTAGAGTTGAAGCCCCACATCTAGAGGGAAAACCCAGAATCTAGATGTAAAGCCTAACATCTAGAGGTGAATTCCAAAATCAAGTGTTAAGGCCCGACATCTACAGTTAAAGCCAAACATATAGATGTAACCCCCAACTTCTAGAGGTAAGGCCCAAAATCTAGCGGTAAAGCCCAACTTCTAGAGGTAAAGTCCAAAATCTAGAGGTAAAGCCCAAGACCTAGTGGTAGAGCCCAAAATCTAGAGGTAAAGCCATACATATAGATGGTAAAGCCCAACATCTAGAGGAAAAGCCAAATATATAGATTTAAAACCCAAAATCTAGAGATAAAGCCCAACATCTAAATGTAAAGCAAAACATCTAGATGTAAAACCCGACATCTAGAGGTAAAGTCCAATATCTAGACTTAAAGACCAACATCTAGAGGTAAAACCCAACATCTTGAGGTAAAGCCCAACGTCTGGAGGTACAGCCCAGATTCTAGAGAGAAGCCAAAAATCCAGATGGAAAACCCAAAGTCTAGTGTTAAAGCCCAACATCTAGAGGTAAAGCCCAGAATCTAGAGGTAAAGCCTAATATCTAGAGGTGAATTCTTAAATCAAGTCTTAAGACCCGACATCTACAGTTAAAGCCAAAGATATAGATGTAACCCCCAACTTCTAGAGGTAAGGCCCAAAATCTAGATGTAAAGCCCAACTTCTAGATGTAAAGCCTAACATCTAGAGGTGAATTCCAAAATCAAGTGTTAAGGACCGACATCTACAGTTAAAGCCAAACATATAGATGCAACCCCCAACTTCTAGAGGTAAGGCCCAAAATCTAGAGATAAAGCCCAACATCTAAATGTAAAGCAAAACATCTAGATGTAGAACCCGACATCTAGAGGTAAAGTCCAATATCTAGACTTAAAGTCCAACATCTAGATGTAAAACCCAAGATCTAGAGGTAAAGCCCAACATCTGGAGGTAAAGCCCAGATTCTAGAGAGAAGCCAAAAATCCAGATGGAAAACCCAAAATCTAGAGGTAAAGCCCAACATCTACAGGTAAATCCAGATATCTAGGGGTAAAGCCCAACATCTAGAGGAAAATCCAAATATATAATTTAAAAACCAAAATCTAGAGGTAAAGCCCAATATCTAGACGTAAAGCCCAAAATCTAGATGTAAAGCCCAAATTCTAGATCTAACGCCCAAAATCTAGAGATAAAGACCAATATCTAGAGGTAAAACCCAACATCTAGAGGTAAAGCCAGATATCTAGAGGTAAAGCCCAACATCTAGAGGAAAAGCAAAATATATAGATTTCAAACCCAAATTCTAGAGTTAAATCCCAACATCTAGAGGTAAATCCCAAAGTCTAGATGTAAAGCTCAACTTCCAGATTTAAAGTCAAAAATCTAAATGTAAATACCAATACCTAGAGGTAGAGCCCAAAATGTAGAGGTAAAGCCCAACATCTAGACGTAAAGCCAGATATCTAGAGGTAAAGCCCAACATCTAGAGGAAAAGCAAAATATATAGATTTCAAACCCAAATTCTAGAGTTATATCCCAACATCTAGGGGTAAACCCCAACTTCCAGAGTTAAAGTCCAAAATCTAGAGGTAAACACCAATACATAGAGTTTGAGCCCAAAATCTAGAGATAAAGCCCAACATCTAGAGATAAAGCCAGATATATAGATTTAAAATCCAATATCTGGAGGTAAAGCCCAACATCTAGAGCTAAAGCCCCAAATCTAGATGTAAAGCCCAATTGCTAGATCTAAATCCAAATACTCTAGAGGTAAAGCCCAACATGTAAAGACTAAGATCTAGAGGTGAATTCCAATATCTAGTGTTAAAGCCCGACACCTACAGTTAAAGCCAAACATCTAGATGTACAACCCAACTTCTAGAGGTAAAGCCGAATATCTAGAGTTAAAGCGCATCCTTTAGAGTAAAGCCCAAAATCTAGAGTTAAAGCCCAACATCTAGAGGGAAAGCCCAGAATCTAGATGTAAAGCCTAACATCTAGAGGTGAATTCCAAAATCAAGTGTTAAGGCCTGACATCTACAGTTAAATCCAACCATATAGATATAACCCCCAACTTCTAGAGGTAAGGCCCAAAATCTAGAGGTAAAGCCCAACAGCTAGAGTTAAAGCCGAACGTCTTGAGGTAAAGCCCAAAGTCTAGAGTTAAAGCCCAACTTCTAGAGGTAAAGCCCCACTTCCAGAGTTAAAGTCCAAAATCTAGAGGTAAACACCAATACCTAGAGTTAGAGCCCAAAATCTAGAGATATGCCAAATATATAGATTTAAAACCCAAAATCTAGAGATAAAGCCGAACATCGAAATGTAAAGCAAAACATCTAGATGTAATCCAAACATCTAGAGGTAAAGCCTAACACCTAGAGGTGAAGCACAACATATAGAGGTATAACCCAACATCTAGAGATAAAGACCAACATCTAAATGTAAAGCAAAACATCTAGAGGTAAAACCCAACATCTTGAGGTAAAGCCCAACGTCTGGAGGTACAGCCCAGATTCTAGAGAGAAGCCAAAAATCCAGATGGAAAACCCAAAATCTAGTGTTAAAGCCCAACATCTAGAGGTAAAGCCCAGAATCTAGAGGTAAAGCCTAATATCTAGAGGTGAATTCTTAAATCAAGTCTTAAGACCCGACATCTACAGTTAAAGCCAAACATATAGATGTAACCCCCAACTTCTAGAGGTGAGGCCCAAAATCTATATGTAAAGCCCAACTTCTAGATGTAAAGCCGAATATATAAAGCGCATCATTTAGAGTAAAGCCCAAAATCTAGAGTTAAAGCCCAACATCTAGAGGTAAAGCCCAGAATCTAGATGTAAAGCCTAACATCTAGAGGTAAAGCCGAACGTCTTGAGGTAAAGACAAATATATAGATTTAAAACCCAACATCTAGAGGTAAAGCCCAATATCTAGACGTAAAGCCCAACATCTAGAGGAAAAGTCCAAATTCTGGAGGCAAAGCCCAACACCTAGAGGTAGAGCCCAAAATCTAGAGGTAAAGCAACATCTAGAGTTAAAGCCAGATATCTAGAGTCAAAGCCCAACATCTAGAGGAAACGCCAAATATATAGATTTATAACCCAAAATATAGAGGTAAAGCCCGATATTTAGACATAAAGACCAAAATCTAGATGTAAAGCCCAACTTCTAGATCTAAAGCCTAAAATCTAGATGTAAAGCCAAACTTCTAGAGGTAAAGCTGAATATATATATCGCATCATTTAGAGTAAAGCCCAAAATCTAGAGTTGAAGCCCCACATCTAGAGGGAAAGCCCAGAATCTAGATGTAAAGCCTAACATCTAGAGGTGAATTCCAAAATCAAGTGTTAAGGCCCGACATCTACAGTTAAAGCCAACCATATAGATGCAACCCCACACTTCTAGAGGAAAGGCCCAAAATCTAGAGGTAGAGCCCAACTTCTAGAGGAAAAGTCCAAATTCTAGAGGTAAAGCCCAAGACCTAGTGGTAGAGCCTAAAATCTAGAGGTAAAGCCATACATCTAGACGTAAAGCCAGATATCTGACGGTAAAACCCAAAATCTAGAGGTAAAGCCCAACATCTAAATGTAAAGCAAAACATCTAGATGTAAAACCCGACATCTAGAGGTAAAGACCAATATCTAGACTTAAAGACCAACATCTAGAGGTAAAACCCAAGATCTAGAGGTAAAGCCCAACATCTGGAGGTAAAGCCCAGATTCTAGAGAGAAGCCAAAAATCCAGATGGAAAACCCAAAATCTAGAGGTAAAGCCCAACATCTAGAGGAAAAGCCAAATATATAGATTTAAAACCCAAAATCGAGAGGTAAAGACCAATATCTAGACATGAAGCCCAAAATCTAGATGTAAAGCCCAACTTCTAGATCTAAAGCCCAACATCTACAGGTAAAGCCTAACATCTAGTGGTGAATTCCAAATCTAGTGTTAAGGCCCGACATCTACAGTTAAAGGCAAACATATAGATGTAAACCCCAACTTCTAGAGGTAAGGCCCAAAATCTAGAGGTAAAGCCAAAGTGTAGAATTAAAGCCCAACTTCTAGAGGTAAAGACAAATATATAGATTTAAAACCCAACATCTAGAGGTAAAGCCCAATATCTAGACGTAAAGCCCAACTTCTAGAGGAAAAGTCCAAATTCTAGAGGCAAAGCCCAACACCTAGAGGTAGAGCCCAAAATCTAGAGGTAAAGGAACATCTAGAGGTAAAGCCAGATATCTAGAGGTAAAGCCCAACATCTAGAGGAAAAGCCAAATATATAGATTTATAACCCAAAATATAGAGGTAAAGCCCGATATCTAGACGTAAAGACCAAAATCTAGATGTAAAGCCCAACTTCTAGAGGTAAAGCCGAATATATAAAGCGCATCATTTAGAGTAAAGCCCAAAATCTAGAGTTGAAGCCCCACATCTAGAGGGAAAACCCAGAATCTAGATGTAAAGCCTAACATCTAGAGGTGAATTCCAAAATCAAGTGTTAAGGCCCGACATCTACAGTTAAATCCAAACATATAGATGTAACCCCCAACTTCCAGACGTAAGGTCCAAAAACTAGAGGTAAAGCGCAATATCTAGAGGTAAATCCGAACGTCTTGAGGTAAAGCCCAAAGTCTAGATGTAAAGCCCAACTTCTAGAGGTAAAGTCCAAAATCTAGAGGTAAAGATCAAGACCTAGTGGTAGAGCCCAAAATGTAGAGGTAAAGCCCAACATCTATAGGAAAAGCCAAATATATAGATTTAAAACCCAAAATCTAGAGATAAAGCCCAACATCTAAATGTAAAGCAAAACATCTAGATGTAAAACCCGACATCTAGAGGTAAAGTCAATATCTAGACTTAAAGACCAACATCTAGAGGTAAAACCCAAGATCTAGAGGTAAAGCCCAACATCTGGAGGTAAAGCCCAGATTCTAGAGAGAAGCCAAAAATCCAGATGGAAAACCCAAAATCTAGAGGTAAAGCCCAACATCTAGAGGTAAAGCCAGATATCTAGGGGTAAAGCCCAACATCTAGAGGAAAAGCCAAATACATAGATTTAAAACCCAAAATCTAGAGGTAAAGCCCAACATCTAAATGTAAAGCAAAACATCTAGATGTAAAGCCCAACTTCTAGATCTAAAGCCCAACATCTAGAGGTAAAGCCTAACATCTAGTGGTGAATTCCAAAATCTAGTGTTAAGGCCCGACATCTACAGTTAAAGGCAAACATATAGATGTAAACCCCAACTTCTAGAGGTAAGGCCCAAAATCTAGAGGTAAAGCCAAAGTGTAGAATTAAAGCCCAACTTCTAGAGGTAAAGACAAATATATAGATTTAAAACCCAACATCTAGAGGTAAAGCCCAATATCTAGACGTAAAGCCCAACTTCTAGAGGAAAAGTCCAAATTCTAGAGGCAAAGCCCAACACCTAGAGGTAGAGCCCAAAATCTAGAGGTAAAGGAACATCTAGAGGTAAAGCCAAATATATAGATTTATAACCCAAAATATAGAGGTAAAGCCCGATATCTAGACGTAAAGACCAAAATCTAGATGTAAAGCCCAACTTCTAGAGGTAAAGCCGAATATATAAAGCGCATCATTTAGAGTAAAGCCCAAAATCTAGAGTTGAAGCCCCACATCTAGAGGGAAAACCCAGAATCTAGATGTAAAGCCTAACATCTAGAGGTGAATTCCAAAATCAAGTGTTAAGGCCCGACATCTACAGTTAAAGCCAAACATATAGATGTAACCCCCAACTTCTAGAGGTAAGGCCCAAAATCTAGCGGTAAAGCCCAACTTCTAGAGGTAAAGTCCAAAATCTAGAGGTAAAGCCCAAGACCTAGTGGTAGAGCCCAAAATCTAGAGGTAAAGCCATACATATAGATGGTAAAGCCCAACATCTAGAGGAAAAGCCAAATATATAGATTTAAAACCCAAAATCTAGAGATAAAGCCCAACATCTAAATGTAAAGCAAAACATCTAGATGTAAAACCCGACATCTAGAGGTAAAGTCCAATATCTAGACTTAAAGACCAACATCTAGAGGTAAAACCCAACATCTTGAGGTAAAGCCCAACGTCTGGAGGTACAGCCCAGATTCTAGAGAGAAGCCAAAAATCCAGATGGAAAACCCAAAGTCTAGTGTTAAAGCCCAACATCTAGAGGTAAAGCCCAGAATCTAGAGGTAAAGCCTAATATCTAGAGGTGAATTCTTAAATCAAGTCTTAAGACCCGACATCTACAGTTAAAGCCAAAGATATAGATGTAACCCCCAACTTCTAGAGGTAAGGCCCAAAATCTAGATGTAAAGCCCAACTTCTAGATGTAAAGCCTAACATCTAGAGGTGAATTCCAAAATCAAGTGTTAAGGACCGACATCTACAGTTAAAGCCAAACATATAGATGCAACCCCCAACTTCTAGAGGTAAGGCCCAAAATCTAGAGATAAAGCCCAACATCTAAATGTAAAGCAAAACATCTAGATGTAGAACCCGACATCTAGAGGTAAAGTCCAATATCTAGACTTAAAGTCCAACATCTAGATGTAAAACCCAAGATCTAGAGGTAAAGCCCAACATCTGGAGGTAAAGCCCAGATTCTAGAGAGAAGCCAAAAATCCAGATGGAAAACCCAAAATCTAGAGGTAAAGCCCAACATCTACAGGTAAATCCAGATATCTAGGGGTAAAGCCCAACATCTAGAGGAAAATCCAAATATATAATTTAAAAACCAAAATCTAGAGGTAAAGCCCAATATCTAGACGTAAAGCCCAAAATCTAGATGTAAAGCCCAAATTCTAGATCTAACGCCCAAAATCTAGAGATAAAGACCAATATCTAGAGGTAAAACCCAACATCTAGAGGTAAAGCCAGATATCTAGAGGTAAAGCCCAACATCTAGAGGAAAAGCAAAATATATAGATTTCAAACCCAAATTCTAGAGTTAAATCCCAACATCTAGAGGTAAATCCCAAAGTCTAGATGTAAAGCTCAACTTCCAGATTTAAAGTCAAAAATCTAAATGTAAATACCAATACCTAGAGGTAGAGCCCAAAATGTAGAGGTAAAGCCCAACATCTAGACGTAAAGCCAGATATCTAGAGGTAAAGCCCAACATCTAGAGGAAAAGCAAAATATATAGATTTCAAACCCAAATTCTAGAGTTATATCCCAACATCTAGGGGTAAACCCCAACTTCCAGAGTTAAAGTCCAAAATCTAGAGGTAAACACCAATACATAGAGTTTGAGCCCAAAATCTAGAGATAAAGCCCAACATCTAGAGATAAAGCCAGATATATAGATTTAAAATCCAATATCTGGAGGTAAAGCCCAACATCTAGAGCTAAAGCCCCAAATCTAGATGTAAAGCCCAATTGCTAGATCTAAATCCAAATACTCTAGAGGTAAAGCCCAACATGTAAAGACTAAGATCTAGAGGTGAATTCCAATATCTAGTGTTAAAGCCCGACACCTACAGTTAAAGCCAAACATCTAGATGTACAACCCAACTTCTAGAGGTAAAGCCGAATATCTAGAGTTAAAGCGCATCCTTTAGAGTAAAGCCCAAAATCTAGAGTTAAAGCCCAACATCTAGAGGGAAAGCCCAGAATCTAGATGTAAAGCCTAACATCTAGAGGTGAATTCCAAAATCAAGTGTTAAGGCCTGACATCTACAGTTAAATCCAACCATATAGATATAACCCCCAACTTCTAGAGGTAAGGCCCAAAATCTAGAGGTAAAGCCCAACAGCTAGAGTTAAAGCCGAACGTCTTGAGGTAAAGCCCAAAGTCTAGAGTTAAAGCCCAACTTCTAGAGGTAAAGCCCCACTTCCAGAGTTAAAGTCCAAAATCTAGAGGTAAACACCAATACCTAGAGTTAGAGCCCAAAATCTAGAGATATGCCAAATATATAGATTTAAAACCCAAAATCTAGAGATAAAGCCGAACATCGAAATGTAAAGCAAAACATCTAGATGTAATCCAAACATCTAGAGGTAAAGCCTAACACCTAGAGGTGAAGCACAACATATAGAGGTATAACCCAACATCTAGAGATAAAGACCAACATCTAAATGTAAAGCAAAACATCTAGAGGTAAAACCCAACATCTTGAGGTAAAGCCCAACGTCTGGAGGTACAGCCCAGATTCTAGAGAGAAGCCAAAAATCCAGATGGAAAACCCAAAATCTAGTGTTAAAGCCCAACATCTAGAGGTAAAGCCCAGAATCTAGAGGTAAAGCCTAATATCTAGAGGTGAATTCTTAAATCAAGTCTTAAGACCCGACATCTACAGTTAAAGCCAAACATATAGATGTAACCCCCAACTTCTAGAGGTGAGGCCCAAAATCTATATGTAAAGCCCAACTTCTAGATGTAAAGCCGAATATATAAAGCGCATCATTTAGAGTAAAGCCCAAAATCTAGAGTTAAAGCCCAACATCTAGAGGTAAAGCCCAGAATCTAGATGTAAAGCCTAACATCTAGAGGTAAAGCCGAACGTCTTGAGGTAAAGACAAATATATAGATTTAAAACCCAACATCTAGAGGTAAAGCCCAATATCTAGACGTAAAGCCCAACATCTAGAGGAAAAGTCCAAATTCTGGAGGCAAAGCCCAACACCTAGAGGTAGAGCCCAAAATCTAGAGGTAAAGCAACATCTAGAGTTAAAGCCAGATATCTAGAGTCAAAGCCCAACATCTAGAGGAAACGCCAAATATATAGATTTATAACCCAAAATATAGAGGTAAAGCCCGATATTTAGACATAAAGACCAAAATCTAGATGTAAAGCCCAACTTCTAGATCTAAAGCCTAAAATCTAGATGTAAAGCCAAACTTCTAGAGGTAAAGCTGAATATATATATCGCATCATTTAGAGTAAAGCCCAAAATCTAGAGTTGAAGCCCCACATCTAGAGGGAAAGCCCAGAATCTAGATGTAAAGCCTAACATCTAGAGGTGAATTCCAAAATCAAGTGTTAAGGCCCGACATCTACAGTTAAAGCCAACCATATAGATGCAACCCCACACTTCTAGAGGAAAGGCCCAAAATCTAGAGGTAGAGCCCAACTTCTAGAGGAAAAGTCCAAATTCTAGAGGTCAAGCCCAAGACCTAGTGGTAGAGCCTAAAATCTAGAGGTAAAGCCATACATCTAGACGTAAAGCCAGATATCTGACGGTAAAACCCAAAATCTAGAGGTAAAGCCCAACATCTAAATGTAAAGCAAAACATCTAGATGTAAAACCCGACATCTAGAGGTAAAGACCAATATCTAGACTTAAAGACCAACATCTAGAGGTAAAACCCAAGATCTAGAGGTAAAGCCCAACATCTGGAGGTAAAGCCCAGATTCTAGAGAGAAGCCAAAAATCCAGATGGAAAACCCAAAATCTAGAGGTAAAGCCCAACATCTAGAGGAAAAGCCAAATATATAGATTTAAAACCCAAAATCGAGAGGTAAAGACCAATATCTAGACATGAAGCCCAAAATCTAGATGTAAAGCCCAACTTCTAGATCTAAAGCCCAACATCTACAGGTAAAGCCTAACATCTAGTGGTGAATTCCAAATCTAGTGTTAAGGCCCGACATCTACAGTTAAAGGCAAACATATAGATGTAAACCCCAACTTCTAGAGGTAAGGCCCAAAATCTAGAGGTAAAGCCAAAGTGTAGAATTAAAGCCCAACTTCTAGAGGTAAAGACAAATATATAGATTTAAAACCCAACATCTAGAGGTAAAGCCCAATATCTAGACGTAAAGCCCAACTTCTAGAGGAAAAGTCCAAATTCTAGAGGCAAAGCCCAACACCTAGAGGTAGAGCCCAAAATCTAGAGGTAAAGGAACATCTAGAGGTAAAGCCAGATATCTAGAGGTAAAGCCCAACATCTAGAGGAAAAGCCAAATATATAGATTTATAACCCAAAATATAGAGGTAAAGCCCGATATCTAGACGTAAAGACCAAAATCTAGATGTAAAGCCCAACTTCTAGAGGTAAAGCCGAATATATAAAGCGCATCATTTAGAGTAAAGCCCAAAATCTAGAGTTGAAGCCCCACATCTAGAGGGAAAACCCAGAATCTAGATGTAAAGCCTAACATCTAGAGGTGAATTCCAAAATCAAGTGTTAAGGCCCGACATCTACAGTTAAATCCAAACATATAGATGTAACCCCCAACTTCCAGACGTAAGGTCCAAAAACTAGAGGTAAAGCGCAATATCTAGAGGTAAATCCGAACGTCTTGAGGTAAAGCCCAAAGTCTAGATGTAAAGCCCAACTTCTAGAGGTAAAGTCCAAAATCTAGAGGTAAAGATCAAGACCTAGTGGTAGAGCCCAAAATGTAGAGGTAAAGCCCAACATCTATAGGAAAAGCCAAATATATAGATTTAAAACCCAAAATCTAGAGATAAAGCCCAACATCTAAATGTAAAGCAAAACATCTAGATGTAAAACCCGACATCTAGAGGTAAAGTCAATATCTAGACTTAAAGACCAACATCTAGAGGTAAAACCCAAGATCTAGAGGTAAAGCCCAACATCTGGAGGTAAAGCCCAGATTCTAGAGAGAAGCCAAAAATCCAGATGGAAAAACCAAAATCTAGAGGTAAAGCCCAACATCTAGAGGTAAAGCCAGATATCTAGGGGTAAAGCCCAACATCTAGAGGAAAAGCCAAATACATAGATTTAAAACCCAAAATCTAGAGGTAAAGCCCAACATCTAAATGTAAAGCAAAACATCTAGATGTAAAGCCCAACTTCTAGATCTAAAGCCCAACATCTAGAGGTAAAGCCTAACATCTAGTGGTGAATTCCAAAATCTAGTGTTAAGGCCCGACATCTACAGTTAAAGGCAAACATATAGATGTAAACCCCAACTTCTAGAGGTAAGGCCCAAAATCTAGAGGTAAAGCCAAAGTGTAGAATTAAAGCCCAACTTCTAGAGGTAAAGACAAATATATAGATTTAAAACCCAACATCTAGAGGTAAAGCCCAATATCTAGACGTAAAGCCCAACTTCTAGAGGAAAAGTCCAAATTCTAGAGGCAAAGCCCAACACCTAGAGGTAGAGCCCAAAATCTAGAGGTAAAGGAACATCTAGAGGTAAAGCCAGATATCTAGAGGTAAAGCCCAACATCTAGAGGAAAAGCCAAATATATAGATTTATAACCCAAAATATAGAGGTAAAGCCCGATATCTAGACGTAAAGACCAAAATCTAGATGTAAAGCCCAACTTCTAGAGGTAAAGCCGAATATATAAAGCGCATCATTTAGAGTAAAGCCCAAAATCTAGAGTTGAAGCCCCACATCTAGAGGGAAAACCCAGAATCTAGATGTAAAGCCTAACATCTAGAGGTGAATTCCAAAATCAAGTGTTAAGGCCCGACATCTACAGTTAAAGCCAAACATATAGATGTAACCCCCAACTTCTAGAGGTAAGGCCCAAAATCTAGAGGTAAAGCCCAACTTCTAGAGGTAAAGTCCAAAATCTAGAGGTAAAGCCCAAGACCTAGTGGTAGAGCCCAAAATCTAGAGGTAAAGCCATACATCTAGACGTAAAGCCAGATATCTGACGGTAAAACCCAAAATCTAGAGGTAAAGCCCAACATCTAAATGTAAAGCAAAACATCTAGATGTAAAACCCGACATCTAGAGGTAAAGACCAATATCTAGACTTAAAGACCAACATCTAGAGGTAAAACCCAAGATCTAGAGGTAAAGCCCAACATCTGGAGGTAAAGCCCAGATTCTAGAGAGAAGCCAAAAATCCAGATGGAAAACCCAAAATCTAGAGGTAAAGCCCAACATCTAGAGGAAAAGCCAAATATATAGATTTAAAACCCAAAATCGAGAGGTAAAGACCAATATCTAGACATGAAGCCCAAAATCTAGATGTAAAGCCCAACTTCTAGATCTAAAGCCACACATCTACAGGTAAAGCCTAACATCTAGTGGTGAATTCCAAATCTAGTGTTAAGGCCCGACATCTACAGTTAAAGGCAAACATATAGATGTAAACCCCAACTTCTAGAGGTAAGGCCCAAAATCTAGAGGTAAAGCCAAAGTGTAGAATTAAAGCCCAACTTCTAGAGGTAAAGACAAATATATAGATTTAAAACCCAACATCTAGAGGTAAAGCCCAATATCTAGAAGTAAAGCCCAACTTCTAGAGGAAAAGTCCAAATTCTAAAGGCAAAGCCCAACACCTAGAGGTAGAGCCCAAAATCTAGAGGTAAAGGAACATCTAGAGGTAAAGCCAGATGTCTAGAGGTAAAGCCCAACATCTAGAGGAAAAGCCAAATATATAGATTTAAAACCCAAAATCTAGAGATAAAGCCCAACATCTAAATGTAAAGGAAAACATCTAGATGTAAAACCCGACATCTAGAGGTAAATTCCAATATCTAGACTTAAAGACCAACATCTAGAGGTAAAACCCAACATCTTGAGGTAAAGCCCAACGTCTGGAGGTACAGCCCAGATTCTAGAGAGAAGCCAAAAATCCAGATGGAAAACCCAAAATCTAGTGTTAAAGCCCAACATCTAGAGGTAAAGCCCAGAATCTAGAGGTAAAGCCTAATATCTAGAGGTGAATTCTTAAATCAAGTCTTAAGACCCGACATCTACAGTTAAAGCCAAACATATAGATGTAACCCCCAACTTCTAGAGGTAAGGCCCAAAATCTATATGTAAAGCCCAACTTCTAGATGTAAAGCCGAATATATAAAGCGCATCATTTAGAGTAAAGCCCAAAATCTAGAGTTAAAGCCCAACATCTAGAGGTAAAGCCCAGAATCTAGATGTAAAGCCTAACATCTAGAGGTAAAGCCGAACGTCTTGAGGTAAAGACAAATATATAGATTTAAAACCCAACATCTAGAGGTAAAGCCCAATATCTAGACGTAAAGACCAACATCTAGAGGAAAAGTCCAAATTCTGGAGGCAAAGCCCAACACCTAGAGGTAGAGCCCAAAATCTAGAGGTAAAGCAACATCTAGAGTTAAAGCCAGATATCTAGAGTCAAGGCCCAACATCTAGAGGAAAAGCCAAATATATAGATTTATAACCCAAAATATAGAGGTAAAGCCCGATATTTAGACATAAAGACCAAAATCTAGATGTAAAGCCCAACTTCTAGATCTAAAGCCTAAAATCTAGATGTAAAGCCAAACTTCTAGAGGTAAAGCTGAATATATATATCGCATCATTTAGAGTAAAGCCCAAAATCTAGAGTTGAAGCCCCACATCTACAGGGAAAGCCCAGAATCTAGATGTAAAGCCTAACATCTAGAGGTGAATTCCAAAATCAAGTGTTAAGGCCCGACATCTACAGTTAAAGCCAACCATATAGATGCAACCCCACACTTCTAGAGGTAAGGCCCAAAATCTAGAGGTAGAGCCCAACTTCTAGAGGAAAAGTCCAAATTCTAGAGGTAAAGCCCAAGACCTAGTGGTAGAGCCTAAAATCTAGAGGTAAAGCCATACATCTAGACGTAAAGCCAGATATCTGACGGTAAAACCCAAAATCTAGAGGTAAAGCCCAACATCTAAATGTAAAGCAAAACATCTAGATGTAAAACCCGACATCTAGAGGTAAAGACCAATATCTAGACTTAAAGACCAACATCTAGAGGTAAAACCCAAGATCTAGAGGTAAAGCCCAACATCTGGAGGTAAAGCCCAGATTCTAGAGAGAAGCCAAAAATCCAGATGGAAAACCCAAAATCTAGAGGTAAAGCCCAACATCTAGAGGAAAAGCCAAATATATAGATTTAAAACCCAAAATCGAGAGGTAAAGACCAATATCTAGACATGAAGCCCAAAATCTAGATGTAAAGCCCAACTTCTAGATCTAAAGCCACACATCTACAGGTAAAGCCTAACATCTAGTGGTGAATTCCAAATCTAGTGTTAAGGCCCGACATCTACAGTTAAAGGCAAACATATAGATGTAAACCCCAACTTCTAGAGGTAAGGCCCAAAATCTAGAGGTAAAGCCAAAGTGTAGAATTAAAGCCCAACTTCTAGAGGTAAAGACAAATATATAGATTTAAAACCCAACATCTAGAGGTAAAGCCCAATATCTAGAAGTAAAGCCCAACTTCTAGAGGAAAAGTCCAAATTCTAAAGGCAAAGCCCAACACCTAGAGGTAGAGCCCAAAATCTAGAGGTAAAGGAACATCTAGAGGTAAAGCCAGATGTCTAGAGGTAAAGCCCAACATCTAGAGGAAAAGCCAAATATATAGATTTAAAACCCAAAATCTAGAGATAAAGCCCAACATCTAAATGTAAAGGAAAACATCTAGATGTAAAACCCGACATCTAGAGGTAAATTCCAATATCTAGACTTAAAGACCAACATCTAGAGGTAAAACCCAACATCTTGAGGTAAAGCCCAACGTCTGGAGGTACAGCCCAGATTCTAGAGAGAAGCCAAAAATCCAGATGGAAAACCCAAAATCTAGTGTTAAAGCCCAACATCTAGAGGTAAAGCCCAGAATCTAGAGGTAAAGCCTAATATCTAGAGGTGAATTCTTAAATCAAGTCTTAAGACCCGACATCTACAGTTAAAGCCAAACATATAGATGTAACCCCCAACTTCTAGAGGTAAGGCCCAAAATCTATATGTAAAGCCCAACTTCTAGATGTAAAGCCGAATATATAAAGCGCATCATTTAGAGTAAAGCCCAAAATCTAGAGTTAAAGCCCAACATCTAGAGGTAAAGCCCAGAATCTAGATGTAAAGCCTAACATCTAGAGGTAAAGCCGAACGTCTTGAGGTAAAGACAAATATATAGATTTAAAACCCAACATCTAGAGGTAAAGCCCAATATCTAGACGTAAAGACCAACATCTAGAGGAAAAGTCCAAATTCTGGAGGCAAAGCCCAACACCTAGAGGTAGAGCCCAAAATCTAGAGGTAAAGCAACATCTAGAGTTAAAGCCAGATATCTAGAGTCAAGGCCCAACATCTAGAGGAAAAGCCAAATATATAGATTTATAACCCAAAATATAGAGGTAAAGCCCGATATTTAGACATAAAGACCAAAATCTAGATGTAAAGCCCAACTTCTAGATCTAAAGCCTAAAATCTAGATGTAAAGCCAAACTTCTAGAGGTAAAGCTGAATATATATATCGCATCATTTAGAGTAAAGCCCAAAATCTAGAGTTGAAGCCCCACATCTAGAGGGAAAGCCCAGAATCTAGATGTAAAGCCTAACATCTAGAGGTGAATTCCAAAATCAAGTGTTAAGGCCCGACATCTACAGTTAAAGCCAACCATATAGATGCAACCCCACACTTCTAGAGGTAAGGCCCAAAATCTAGAGGTAGAGCCCAACTTCTAGAGGAAAAGTCCAAATTCTAGAGGTAAAGCCCAAGACCTAGTGGTAGAGCCTAAAATCTAGAGGTAAAGCCATACATCTAGACGTAAAGCCAGATATCTGACGGTAAAACCCAAAATCTAGAGGTAAAGCCCAACATCTAAATGTAAAGCAAAACATCTAGATGTAAAACCCGACATCTAGAGGTAAAGACCAATATCTAGACTTAAAGACCAACATCTAGAGGTAAAACCCAAGATCTAGAGGTAAAGCCCAACATCTGGAGGTAAAGCCCAGATTCTAGAGAGAAGCCAAAAATCCAGATGGAAAACCCAAAATCTAGAGGTAAAGCCCAACATCTAGAGGAAAAGCCAAATATATAGATTTAAAACCCAAAATCGAGAGGTAAAGACCAATATCTAGACATGAAGCCCAAAATCTAGATGTAAAGCCCAACTTCTAGATCTAAAGCCACACATCTACAGGTAAAGCCTAACATCTAGTGGTGAATTCCAAATCTAGTGTTAAGGCCCGACATCTACAGTTAAAGGCAAACATATAGATGTAAACCCCAACTTCTAGAGGTAAGGCCCAAAATCTAGAGGTAAAGCCAAAGTGTAGAATTAAAGCCCAACTTCTAGAGGTAAAGACAAATATATAGATTTAAAACCCAACATCTAGAGGTAAAGCCCAATATCTAGACGTAAAGCCCAACTTCTAGAGGAAAAGTCCAAATTCTAGAGGCAAAGCCCAACACCTAGAGGTAGAGCCCAAAATCTAGAGGTAAAGGAACATCTAGAGGTAAAGCCAGATATCTAGAGGTAAAGCCCAACATCTAGAGGAAAAGCCAAATATATAGATTTATAACCCAAAATATAGAGGTAAAGCCCGATATCTAGATGTAAAGACCAAAATCTAGATGTAAAGCCCAACTTCTAGAGGTAAAGCTGAATATATAAAGCGCATCATTTAGAGTAAAGCCCAAAATCTAGAGTTGAAGCCCCACATCTAGAGGGAAAGCCCAGAATCTAGATGTAAAGCCTAACATCTAGAGGTGAATTCCAAAATCAAGTGTTAAGGCCCGACATCTACAGTTAAATCCAAACATATAGATGTAACCCCCAACTTCCAGACGTAAGGTCCAAAAACTAGAGGTAAAGCGCAATATCTAGAGGTAAATCCGAACGTCTTGAGGTAAAGCCCAAAGTCTAGATGTAAAGCCCAACTTCTAGAGGTAAAGTCCAAAATCTAGAGGTAAAGATCAAGACCTAGTGGTAGAGCCCAAAATGTAGAGGTAAAGCCCAACATCTATAGGAAAAGCCAAATATATAGATTTAAAACCCAAAATCTAGAGATAAAGCCCAACATCTAAATGTAAAGCAAAACATCTAGATGTAAAACCCGACATCTAGAGGTAAAGTCAATATCTAGACTTAAAGACCAACATCTAGAGGTAAAACCCAAGATCTAGAGGTAAAGCCCAACATCTGGAGGTAAAGCCCAGATTCTAGAGAGAAGCCAAAAATCCAGATGGAAAACCCAAAATCTAGAGGTAAAGCCCAACATCTAGAGGTAAAGCCAGATATCTAGGGGTAAAGCCCAACATCTAGAGGAAAAGCCAAATACATAGATTTAAAACCCAAAATCTAGAGGTAAAGCCCAACATCTAAATGTAAAGCAAAACATCTAGATGTAAAGCCCAACTTCTAGATCTAAAGCCCAACATCTAGAGGTAAAGCCTAACATCTAGTGGTGAATTCCAAAATCTAGTGTTAAGGCCCGACATCTACAGTTAAAGGCAGACATATAGATGTAAACCCCAACTTCTAGAGGTAAGGCCCAAAATCTAGAGGTAAAGCCAAAGTGTAGAATTAAAGCCCAACTTCTAGAGGTAAAGACAAATATATAGATTTAAAACCCAACATCTAGAGGTAAAGCCCAATATCTAGACGTAAAGCCCAACTTCTAGAGGAAAAGTCCAAATTCTAGAGGCAAAGCCCAACACCTAGAGGTAGAGCCCAAAATCTAGAGGTAAAGGAACATCTAGAGGTAAAGCCAGATATCTAGAGGTAAAGCCCAACATCTAGAGGAAAAGCCAAATATATAGATTTATAACCCAAAATATAGAGGTAAAGCCCGATATCTAGACGTAAAGACCAAAATCTAGATGTAAAGCCCAACTTCTAGAGGTAAAGCCGAATATATAAAGCGCATCATTTAGAGTAAAGCCCAAAATCTAGAGTTGAAGCCCCACATCTAGAGGGAAAGCCCAGAATCTAGATGTAAAGCCTAACATCTAGAGGTGAATTCCAAAATCAAGTGTTAAGGCCCGACATCTACAGTTAAAGCCAAACATATAGATGCAACCCCCAACTTCTAGAGGTAAGGCCCAAAATCTAGAGGTAAAGCCCAACTTCTAGAGGTAAAGTCCAAAATCTAGAGGTAAAGCCCAAGACCTAGTGGTAGAGCCCAAAATCTAGAGGTAAAGCCCAACATCTAGACGTAAAGCCAGATATCTAGGGGTAAAGCCCAACATCGAGAGGAAAAGCCAAATATATAGATTTAAACCCCAAAATCTAGAGGTAAAGACCAATATTTAGACTTAAAGCCCAAAATCTAGATGTAAAGCCCAACTTCTAGATCTAAAGCCTATCTTCCAGTGGTGAAGTCCAAAATATAGAGGTAAAGCCCAAGACCTAGTGGTAGAGCCCAAAATCTAGAGGTAAAGCCCAACATCTAGAGGTAAAACCAGATATCTAGAGGTAAAGCCAAACATCTAGAGGAAAAGCCAAATATATAGATTTAAAACCCAAAATCTAGAGGTAAAGACCAATATCTAGACATAAAGACCAATATCTAGATGTAAAGCCCAATTTCTAGATCTAAAGCCCAAAATCTAGATGTAAAGCCCAACTTCTAGAGGTAAAGGCGAATATCTAGAGTTAAAAAACATCTAGAGGGAAAGCCCAGAATCCAGAGGTAAAGCCGAACATCTAGAGGTGAATTCCAAAATCAAGTGTTAAGGCCCGACATCTACAGTTAAATCCAAACATATAGATGTAACCCCCAACTTCCAGACGTAAGGCCCAAATACTAGAGGTAAAGCGCAATATCTAGAGGTAAAGCCGAACATCTTGAGGTAAAGCCCAAAGTCTAGATGTAAAGCCCAACTTCTAGAGGTAAAGTCCAAAATCTAGAGGTAAAGATCAAGACCTAGTGGTAGAGCCCAAAATGTAGAGGTAAAGCCCAACATCTATAGGAAAAGCCAAATATATAGATTTAAAACCTAAAATCTAGAGATAAAGCCCAACATCTAAATGTAAAGCAAAACATCTAGATGTAAAACCCGACATCTAGAAGTAAAGTCAATATCTAGACTTAAAGACCAACATCTAGAGGTAAAACCCAAGATCTAGAGGTAAAGCCCAACATCTGGAGGTAAAGCCCAGATTCTAGAGAGAAGCCAAAAATCCAGATGGAAAACCCAAAATCTAGAGATAAAGCCCAACATCTAGAGGTAAAGCCAGATATCTAGGGGTAAAGCCCAACATCTAGAGGAAAAGCCAAATACATAGATTTAAAACCCAAAATCTAGAGGTAAAGCCCAACATCTAAATGTAAAGCAAAACATGTAGATGTAAAGCCCAACTTCTAGATCTAAAGCCCAACATCTAGAGGTAAAGCCTAACATCTAGTGGTGAATTCCAAAATCTAGTGTTAAGGCCCGACATCTACAGTTAAAGGCAAACATATAGATGTAAACCCCAACTTCTAGAGGTAAGGCCCAAAATCTAGAGGTAAAGCCAAAGTCTAGAATTAAAGCCCAACTTCTAGAGGTAAAGACAAATATATAGATTTAAAACCCAACATCTAGAGGTAAAGCCCAATATCTAGACGTAAAGCCCAACTTCTAGAGGAAAAGTCCAAATTCTAGAGGCAAAGCCCAACACCTAGAGGTAGAGCCCAAAATCTAGAGGTAAAAGAACATCTAGAGGTAAAGCCAGATATCTAGAGGTAAAGCCCAACATCTAGAGGAAAAGCCAAACATATAGATTTAAAACCCAAAATATAGAGGTAAAGCCCGATATCTAGACTTAAAGACCAAAATCTAGATGTAAAGCCCAACTTCTAGATCTAAAGCCTAAAATCTAGATGTAAAGCCCAACTTCTAGAGGTAAAGCTGAATATATAAAGCGCATCATTTAGAGTAAAGCCCAAAATCTAGAGTAGAAGCCCCACATCTAGAGGCAAAGCCCAGAATCTAGATGTAAAGCCTAACATCTAGAGGTGAATTCAAAATCAAGTGTTAAGGACCAACATCTACAGTTAAAGCCAAACATATAGATGCAACCCCCAACTTCTAGAGGTAAGGCCCAAAATCTAGAGGTAAAGCCCAACTTCTAGAGGTAAAGTCCAAAATCTAGAGGTAAAAATCAAGACCTAGTGGTAGAGCCCAAAATGTAGAGGTAAAGCCCAACATCTATAGGAAACGCCAAATATATAGATTTAAAACCCAAAATCTAGAGATAAAGCCCAACATCTAAATGTAAAGCAAAACATCTAGATGTAAAACCCGACATATAGAGGTAAATTCCAATATCTAGACTTAAAGACCAACATCTAGAGGTAAAACCCAAGATCTAGAGGTAAAGCCCAACATCTGGAGGTAAAGCCCAGATTCTAGAGAGAAGCCAAAAATCCAGATGGAAAACCCAAAATCTAGAGGTAAAGCCCAACATCTAGAGGAAAAGTCAAATATATAGATTTAAATTCCAAAATCTAGAGGTAAAGTCCAATATCGAGACGTAAAGCCCAACTTCTAGATGTAAAGCCCAACTTCTAGAGGTAAAGCCCAAGACCGAGTGGTAGAGCCCAAAATCTAGAGGTAAAGCCATACATCTAGAGGTAAAGCCATACATCTAGACGTAAAGCCAGATATCTGATGGTAAAGCCCAACATCTAGAGGATAAGCCAAATATATAGATTTAAAACCCAAAATCTAGTGATAAAGCCCAACATCTAAATGTAAAGCAAAATATCTAGATGTAAAACCCTACATCTAGAGGGAAAGTCCAATATCTAGACTTAAAGACCAACATCTAGAGGTAAAACCCAACATCTTGAGGTAAAGCCAAACGTCTGGAGATACAGCCCAGATTCTAGAGAGAAGCCAAAAATCCAGATGGAAAACCCAAAATCTAGTGTTAAAGCCCAACATCTAAAGGTAAAGCCCAGAATCTAGAGGTAAAGCCTAACATCTAGAGGTGAATTCCAAAATCAAGTGTTACGGCCCGACATCTACAGTTAAAGCCAAAGATATAGATGTAACCCCCAACTTCTAGAGGTAAGGCCCAAAATCTAGATGTAAAGCCCAACTTCTAGATGTAAAGCCGAATATATAAAGCGCATCATTTAGAGTAAAGCCCCAAATCCAGAGTTAAAGCCCAACATCTAGAGGTAAAGCCCAGAATCTAGAGGTAAAGCCTAACTTTTAGAGGTGAATTCCAAAATCAAGTGTTAAGGCCCGACATCTACAGTTAAAGCCAAACATATAGATGTAACCCCCGACTTCTAGAGGTAAGGCCCAAAATCTAGATGTAAAGCCCAAGTTCTAGATGTAAAGCCGAATATATAAATCGCATCATTTAGAGTAAAGCCCAAAATCTAGAGTTAAAGCCCAACATCTAGAGGTAAAGCCCAGAATCTAGATGTAAAGCCTAACATCTAGAGGTAAAGCCGAACGTCTTGAGGTAAAGACAAATATATAGATTTAAAACCCAACATCTAGAGGTAAAGCCCAATATCTAGATGTAAAGCCCAACTTCTAGAGGAAAAGTCCAAATTCTGGAGGCAAAGCCCAACACCTAGAGGTAGAGCCCAAAATGTAGACTTAAAGACAAACATCTGGAGGCAAAGCCCAATGTCTAGAGGTAATGACCAACTTCTAGAGCTAAAACCCCAAATCTAGATTTAAACCCCAACATGTAGAGATAAAGCCCAACTTCTAGATCTAAATCCTAACTTCTAGAGGTAAAGTCCAAAATCTAGAGGTAAAGCCCAAGACCTAGTGGTAGAGCTCAAAATCTAGAGGTAAAGCCCGATATCTAGAGGTAAAGCCCAACATAAGAGGAAAAGCCAAATATATAGATTTAAAACCCAAAATCTAGAGCTAAAGCCCAATATCTAGACGTAAAGACCAATATCTAGATGTAAAGCCCAACTTCTAGATCTAAAGCCCAAACATATAGATGTAAACGACAACTTCTAATTCTAAAGCCCAACATCTAGAGGTAAAGCCCAATATTTAGAGTTTAAGCTCATCATTTAGAGGTAAACCCCAAAATCTAGATGTAAAGCCAAACTTCTAGAGGTAAAGCCCATCATCTAGTCCTACAGCCCAATGTCTGCAGGTAAAGCCCAAATTACAGAGGTGAAGGCAAACATCTAGATGTAAAACCCAAAATCTAGAGGTAAAGCCCAACATCTAGAGGTGAAGCACAACATATAGAGGTATAACCCAACATCTAGAGATAAAGACCAACATCTAAATGTAAAGTAAAACATCTAGATGTAAAACCCTACATCTAGAGGGAAAGTCCAATATCTAGACTTAAAGACCAACATCTGGAGGTAAAGCCCAATGTCTAGAGGTAATGACCAACTTCCAGAGCTAAAACCCCAAATCTAGATTTAAACCCCAACATCTAGAGATAAAGCCCAACTTCTAGATCTAAGCCAAACATCTAGAGGTAAAGCCCAACATCTAGAGGTAAAGCCTAACATCTAGTGGTGAATTCCAAAATCTAGTGTTAATGCCCGACATCTACAGTTAAAGCCAAACATATAGATGTAAAACCCAACTTCTAGAGGTAAGGCCGAAAATCTAGAGGTAAAGCCCAACATCTAGAGTTAAAGCCCAACGTCCTGAGGTAAAGCCCAAAGTCTAGAGGTAAAGCCCAAATTCTAGAGGTAAAGCCAAATATCTAGATTTAAATCCCAAAATCTACAGGTGAAGCCCAAATTGCAGATATAAAGCCCAACATGTAGAGGCAAAGTCCAAATGCTAGAGGCAAAGCCCAAACCCTAGAGGCAGAGCCCAAAATCTAGAGTTAAAGCCCAACATCTAGAGGTAAAGCCAGATATCTAGAGGTAAAGCCCAACATCTAGAGGAAAAGCCCAGAATATAGAGGTAAAGGCTAACATCTAGAGGTGAATTCCAAAATCTAGTCTTAAGGCCCGATATCTACAATTAAAGCCAAACATATAGATGTAAAGCCCAACTTCTAGAGGAAAGACCCAAAATCTAGAGGTGAAGCCCAACATCTAGAGTTAAAGCCGAACGTCTTGAGGTAAAGCCCAAAATCTAGAGGTAACGCCCAACTTCAAGAGGTAAAGTCCAAAATCTAGAGGTAAAGCCCAAGACCTAGTGGTAGAGCCCAAAATCTAGAGGTAAAGGCCAACATCTAGACGTAAAGCCAGATATCTAGAGGTGAAGCCAAACACCTAGAGGAAAAGCCAAATATATAGATTTAAAACCCAAAATCTAGAGGTAAAGCCCAACATCTAGAGATAAAGCCAGATATAAAGATTTAAAACCCAAAATCTAGAGGTAAAGCCCAACATCTAGAGGTGAAGCACAACATATAGAGGTATAACCAAACATCTAGAGATAAAGACCAACATCTAAATGTAAAGCAAAACATCTAGATGTAAAACCCTACATCTAGAGGTAAAGTCCAGTATCTAGACTTAAAGACCAACATCTGGAGGTAAAGCCCAAAGTCTAGATGTAAAGCCCAACTTCCAGAGTTAAAGTCCAAAATCTAGAGGTAAACACCAATACCTAGAGGTAGAGCCCAAAATCTAGAGATAAAGCCCAACATCTAGAGATAAAGCCAGATATATAGATTTAAAACCCAAAATCTGGAGCTAAAGCCCAACATCTAGAGCTAAAGCCCCAAATCTAGATGTAAAGCCCAACCTCCAGAGTTAAAGTCCAAAATCTAGAGGTAAAAACCAATACCTAGAGGTAGAGCCCAAAATCTAGAGATAAAGCCCAACATCTAGAGATAAAGCCAGATATATAGATTTAAAACCCAAAATCTGGAGCTAAAGCCCAACATCTAGAGCTAAAGCCCCAAATCTAGATGTAAAGACCAATTTCTAGATCTAAAGCCAAATAATCTAGATGTAAAACCCAACATGCAGAGGTAAAGACTAAGATCTAGAGGTGAATTCCAATATCTAGTGTTAAAGCCCGACACTTACAGTTAAAGCCGAACATCTAGATGTAAAACCCAACTTCTAGAGGTAAAGCCGAATATCTAGAGTTAAAGCGCATCCTTTAGAGTAAAGCCCAAAATCTAGAGTTAAAGCCCAACATCTAGAGGGAAAGCCCAGAATCTAGATGTAAAGCCTAACATCTAGAGGTGAATTCCAAAATCAAGTGTTAAGGCCTGACATCTACAGTTAAATCCAACCATATAGGTATAACCCCCAACTTCTAGAGGTAAGGCCCAAAATCTAGAGGTAAAGCCCAACAGCTAGAGTTAAAGCCGAACGTCTTGAGGTAAAGCCCAAAGTCTAGAGTTAAAGCCCAACTTCTAGAGGTAAAGCCCAACATCTAGACGTAAAGCCAGATATCTGACGGTAAAGCCCAACATCTAGAGGAAAAGCCAAATATATAGATTTAAAACCCAAAATCTAGAGATAAAGCCGAACATCTAAATGTAAAGCAAAACATCTAGATGTAAAACCCTACATCTAGAGGTAAAGTCCAGTATCTAGACTTAAAGACCAACATCTGGAGGTAAAGCCCAAAGTCTAGATGTAAAGCCCAACTTCCAGAGTTAAAGTCCAAAATCTAGAGGTAAACACCAATACCTAGAGGTAGAGCCCAAAATCTAGAGATAAAGCCCAACATCTAGAGATAAAGCCAGATATATAGATTTAAAACCCAAAATCTGGAGCTAAAGCCCAACATCTAGAGCTAAAGCCCCAAATCTAGATGTAAAGCCCAACCTCCAGAGTTAAAGTCCAAAATCTAGAGGTAAACACCAATACCTAGAGGTAGAGCCCAAAATCTAGAGATAAAGCCCAACATCTAGAGATAAAGCCAGATATATAGATTTAAAACCCAAAATCTGGAGCTAAAGCCCAACATCTAGAGCTAAAGCCCCAAATCTAGATGTAAAGCCCAATTTCTAGATCTAAAGCAAAATAATCTAGATGTAAAACCCAACATGCAGAGGTAAAGACTAAGATCTAGAGGTGAATTCCAATATCTAGTGTTAAAGCCCGACACCTACAGTTAAAGCCAAACATCTAGATGTAAAACCCAACTTCTAGAGGTAAAGCCGAATATCTAGAGTTAAAGCGCATCCTTTCGAGTAAAGCCCAAAATCTAGAGATAAAGCCCAACATCTAGAGATAAAGCCAGATATAAAGATTTAAAACCCAAAATCTAGAGGTAAAGCCCAACATCTAAATGTAAAGCAAAACATAAGATGTAAAACCCTACATCTAGAGGTAAAGTCCAATATCTAGACTTAAAGACCAACATCTAGAGGTAAAACCCAACATCTAGAGTTAAAGCCCAACGTCAGGAGGTACAGCCCAGATTCTAGAGAGAAGCCAAAAATCCAGATGGAAAACCCAAAGTCTACAGGGAAAGCCCAACTTCTAGAGGGAAAGTCCAAAATCTAGAGGTAAAGCCCAAGACCTAGTGGTAGAGCCCAAAATCTAGAGATAAAGACCAACATCTAGACGTAAAGCCAGATATCTAGAGGTAAAGCCCAACATCTAGAGGAAAAGCCAAATATATAGTTTTAAAACCCAAAATCTAGAGGTAAAGCCCAATATCTAGACGTAAAGACCAAAATCTAGATGTAAAGCCCAACTTCTAGATCTAAAGCCCAAAATATAGATGTAAAGCCCAACTTCTAAATCTAAAGCCCAACATCTAGAGGTAAAGCCCAATATTTAGAGTTTAAGCACATCATTTAGAGGTAAAGCCCAAAATCTAGATGTAAAGCCCAACATCTAGAGGTGAAGCACAACATATAGAGGTATAACCCAACATCTAGAGATAAAGCCCAACATCTAGAGATAAAGCCAGATATAAAGATTTAAAACCCAAAATCTAGAGGTAAAGCCCAACATCTAAATGTAAAGCAAAACATAAGATGTAAAACCCGACATCTAGAGGTAAAGCCCAAAGTCTGGAGGTACAGCCCAGATTCTAGAGAGAAGCAAAAAATCCAGATGGAAAACCCAAACTCTAGAGGTAAAGCCTAACATCTAGAGGTAAAGCCCAGAATATAGAGGTAAAGGCTAACATCTAGAGGTGAATTCCCAAATCTAGTCTTAAGGCCCGACATCTACAATTAAAGCCAAACATATAGATGTAACCCCCAACTTCTAGAGGTAAGACCCAAAATCTAGAGGTAAACCCCAACAGCTAGAGTTAAAGCCGAACGTCTTGAGGTAAAGCCCAAAATCTAGAGGTAAAGCCCAACTTCTAGAGGTAAAGTCCAAAATCTAGAGGTAAAGCCCAAGACCCAGTGGTAGAGCCCAAAATCTAGAGGTAAAGCCCAACATCTAGACGTAAAGCCAGATATCTAGAGGTAAAGCCCAACATCTAGAGGAAAAGCCAAATATATAGATTTAAAACCCAAAATCTAGAGGTAAAGCCCAACATCTAGAGGTAAAGCCCCAAATCTAGGTGTAAAGCCCAATTGCTAGATCTAAAGCCAAATACTCTAGAGGTAAAGCCCAACATGTAGAGGTAAAGACTAAGATCTAGAGGTGAATTCCAATATCTAGTGTTAAAGCCCGGCACCTACAGTTAAAGTAAAACATCTAGATGTAAAACCCAACTTCTAGAGGTAAAGTCGAATATCTAGAGTTAAAGCGCATCCTTTAGAGTAAAGCCCAAAATCTAGAGTTAAAGCCCAACATCTAGATGGAAAGCCCAGAATCTAGATGTAAAGCCTAACAGCTAGAGGTGAATTCCAAAATCAAGTGTTAAGGCCAGACATCTACAATTAAAGACAAACATATAGCTGTAACCCCCAACTTCTAGAGGAAAGGCCCATAATCTAAAGGTAAAGCCCAACAGCTAGAGTTAAAGCCGAACGTCTTGAGGTAAAGCCCAAAGTCTAGAGGTAAAGCCCAACTTCTAGAGGTAAAGTCCAAAATCTAGAGGTAAAGCCCAACATCTAGACGTAAAGCCAGATATCTAGAGGTAAAGCCCAACATCTAGAGGAAAAGCCAAATATATAGATTTAAAACCCAAAATCTAGAGATAAAGCCCAACATCTAAATGTGAAGCAAAACATCTAGATGTAAAACCCGACATCTAGAGGTAAAGTCCAGTATCTAGACTTAAAGACCAACATCTGGAGGTAAAGCCCAAAGTCTAGATGTAAAGCCCAACTTCCAGAGTTAAAGTCCAAAATCTAGAGGTAAACACCAATACCTAGAGGTAGAGCCCAAAATCTAGAGATAAAGCCCAACATCTAGAGATAAAGCCAGATATATAGATTTAAAACCCAAAATCTGGAGCTAAAGCCCAACATCTAGAGCTAAAGCCCCAAATCTAGATGTAAAGCCCAATTTCTAGATCTAAAGCCAAATAATCTAGATGTAAAACCCAACATGCAGAGGTAAAGACTAAGATCTAGAGGTGAATTCCAATATCTAGTGTTAAAGCCCGACACCTACAGTTAAAGCCAAACATCTAGATGTAAAACCCAACTTCTAGAGGTAAAGACGAATATCTAGAGGTAAAGCGCATCCTTTCGAGTAAAGCCCAAAATCTAGAGATAAAGCCCAACATCTAGAGATAAAGCCAGATATAAAGATTTAAAACCCAAAATCTAGAGGTAAAGCCCAACATCTAACTGTAAAGCAAAACATAAGATGTAAAACCCTACATCTAGAGGTAAAGTCCAATATCTAGACTTAAAGACCAACATTTAGAGGTAAAACCCGACATCTAGAGTTAAAGCCCAACGTCTGGAGGTACAGCCCAGATTCTAGAGAGAAGCAAAAAATCCAGATGGAAAACCCAAACTCTAGAGGTAAAGCCCAACATCTAGAGGTAAAGCCCAGAATATAGAGGTAAAGGCTAACATCTAGAGGTGAATTCCAAAATCTAGTCTTAAGGCCCGACATCTACAATTAAAGCCAAACATATAGATGTAAACCCCAACTTCTACAGGAAAGGCCCAAAATCTAGAGGTAAACCCCAACAGCTAGAGTTAAAGCCGAACGTCTTGAGGTAAAGCCCAAAATCTAGAGGTAAAGCCCAACTTCTAGAGGTAAAGTCCAAAATCTAGAGGTAAAGCCCAAGACCCAGTGGTAGAGCCCAAAATCTAGAGGTAAAGCCCAACATCTAGACGTAAAGCCAGATATCTAGAGGTAAAGACAACATCTAGAGGAAAAGCCAAATATATAGATTTAAAACCCAAAATCTAGAGGTAAAGACCAACATCTAGACTTAAAGCCCGAAATCTAGATGTAAAGCCCAACTTCTAGAGGTAAAGCCGAATATATAAAGCGCATCATTTAGAGTAAAGCCCAAAATCTAGAGTTGAAGCCCCACATCTAGAGGGAAAGCCCAGAATCTAGATGTAAAGCCTAACATCTAGAGGTGAATTCCAAAATCAAGTGTTAAGGCCCGACATCTACAGTTAAAGCCAAACATATAGATGTAACCCCCAACTTCTAGAGGTAAGGCCCAAAATCTAGAGGTAAAGCCCAACTTCTAGAGGTAAAGACCCAAATCTAGAGGTAAAGCCCAAGACCTAGTGGTAGAGCCCAAAATCTAGAGGTAAAGCCCAACATCTAGACGTAAAGCCAGATACCTAGGGGTAAAGCCCAACATCTAGAGGAAAAGCCAAATATATAGATTTAAAACCCAATATCTAGAGGTAAAGACCAAATTCTAGAGGTAAAGCCAAATATCTAGATTTAACTCCCAAAATCTACAGGTGAAGCCCAAATTGCAGATGTAAAGCCCAACATCTAGAGGTACAGCCAGATATCTAGGAGTAAAGCCCAACATCTAGAGGAAAAGCCAGATATCTAGGAGTAAAGCCCAACATCTAGAGGAAAAGCCAAATATATAGATTTAAAACCCAAAATCTAGAGGTAAAGCCGAATATCTAGACGTAAAGCCCAAAAATCTAGATGTAAAGCCCAACTTCTAGACCTAAAGCCTAACTTCTAGAGGTAAAGTCCAAAATCTAGAGGTAAAGCCCAACATCTAGAGGAAAAGACAAATATATAGATTTAAAACCCAAAATCTAGAGGTAAAGCCCAATATCTAGATGTAAAGACCAAAATCTAGATGTAAAGCCCAACTTCTAGATGTAAAGCCGAATATATAAAGCGCATCATTTAGAGTAAAGCCCAAAATCTAGAGTTAAAGCCAAAGTCTAGAATTAAAGCGAAGTTCTAGAGGTAAAGACAAATATATAGATTTAAAACCCAACATCTAGAGGTAAAGCCCAATATCCAGACGTAAAGCTCAACTTCTAGAGGAAAAGTCCAAATTCTAGAGGCAAAGCCCAACACCTAGAGGTAGAGCCCAAAATCTAGAGGTAAAGGAACATCTAGAGGTAAAGCCAGATATCTAGAGGTAAAGCCCAACATCTAGAGGAAAAGCCAAATATATAGATTTAAACCACAATATATAGAGGTAAAGCCCGATATCTAGACGTAAAGACCAAAATCTAGATGTAAAGCCCAACTTCTAGATCTAAAGCGCGAAATCTAGATGTAAAACCCAACTTCTAGAGGTAAAGCTGAATATATAAAGCGCATCACTTAGAGTAAAGCCAAAAATCTAGTGGTAAAGCCCAAAATCTAGTGTTAAAGCCCAACATCTAGAGGGAAAGCCCAGAATCTAGAGGTAAAGCCTAATATCTAGAGGTGAATTACAAAATCAAGTGTTAAGGCCCGACATCTACAGTTAAAGCCAAACATATAGATGTAACCCCCAACTTCTAGAGGTAAGGCCCAAAATCTAGAGGTAAAGCCCAACTTCTAGAGGTAAAGTCCAAAATCTAGAGGTAAAGCCCAAGACCTAGTGGTAGAGCCCAAAATCTAGAGGTAAAGCCATACATCTAGACGTAAAGCCAGATATCTAGAGGTAAAGCCCAACATCTAGAGGATAAGCCAAATATATAGATTTAAAACCCGAAATCTAGAGATAAAGCCCAACATCTAAATGTAAAGCAAAACATCTAGATGTAAAACCCTACATCTAGAGGTAAAGTCCAATATCTAGACTTAAAGACCAACATCTAGAGGTAAAACCCAACATCTTGAGGTAAAGCCCAACGTCTGGGGGTACAACCCAGATTCTAGAGAGAAGACAAAAATCCAGATGGAAAACCCAAAATCTAGTGTTAAAGCCCAACATCTAGAGGTAAAGCCAGATATCTAGGAGTAAAGCCCAACATCTAGAGGAAAAGCCAAATATATAGATTTAAAACACAAAATCTAGAGGTAAAGCTCAATAAGTAGACGTAAAGCCCAAAATCTAGAGGTAAAGCCCAACATCTAGAGTTAAAGTTGAATGTCTTGAGGTAAAGCCAAAGTCTAGAGGTAAAGCCCAACTTCTAGAGGTAAAGTCCAAAATCTAGAGGTAAAGCCCAAGACCTAGTGGTAGAGCCCAAAATCTAGAGGTAAAGCGCAACTTCTAGATCGAAGCCAAACATCTAGAGGTAAGGCCCAAAATCTAGAGGTAAAGCCCAACATCCAGAGTTAATTTGAACGTCTTGAGGTAAAGCCCAAAGTCTAGAGGTAAAGCGCAACTTCTAGAGGTAAAGTCCAAAATCTAGAGTTAAAGCCAAAGACCTAGTGGTAGAGCCCAAAATGTAGAGGTGAAGCCCAACATCTACACGTAAAGCCAGCTATCAAGAGGTAAAGCCCAACATCTAGAGGAAAAGAGAAATATATAGATTTGAAACCCAAAATCTAGAGATAAAGCCCAACATCTAAATGTAAAGCAAAACATCTAGATGTAAAACCCTACATCTAGAGGTAAAGTCCAATATCTAGACTTAAAGACCAACATCTAGAGGTAAAACCCAACATCTAGAGGTAAAGCCCAACGTCTGGAGGTAAAGCCCAGATTCTAGAGAGAAGCCAAAAATCCAGATGGAAAACCCAAAGTCTAGAGGTAAAGCCCAACTTCTAGAGGTAAAGTCCAAAATCTAGAGGTAAAGCCCAAGACCTAGTGGTAGAGCCCAAACTCTAGAGCTAAATCCCAACATCTAGACGTAAAGCCAGATATCTGATGGTAAAGCCCAACATCTAGAGGAAAAGCCAAATATATAGATTTAAACCCCAAAATCTAGAGATAAAGCCCAACATCTAAATGTAAAGGAAAACATTTAGATGTAAAACCCTACATCTAGAGGTAAAGTCCAATATCTAGACTTAAAGCCCAACATCTAGAGGTAAAACCCAACATCTAGAGGTAAAGCCCAACATCTAGAGGTAAAGCCCAGAATCTAGAGGTAAAGCCTAACATCTAGAGGTGAATTCCAAAATCTAGAGGTAAAGCCCAACATCTAGAGGTAAAGCCGGGAATCTAGAGGTAAAGCCTAACATCTAGAGGTGAATGGCAAAATCTAGTCTTAAGGCCCGACATCTACAATTAAAGCCAAACATATAGATGTAAACACCAACTTCTAGAGGTAAAGTCCAAAATCTAGAGGTAAAGCCCAAGATCTAGTGGTAGAGCCCAAATTCTAGAGGTAAAGCCCAACATCTAGACGTAAAGCCAGATATCTGATGGTAAAGCCCAACATCTAGAGGAAAAGCCAAATATATAGATTTAAAACGCAAAACCTAGAGGTAAAGCCCAATATCTAGACGTAAAGACCAATATCTAGATGTAAAGCCCAACTTCTAGATCTAAAGCCCAACATATAGATGTAAAGCCCAACTTCTAAATCTAAAGCCCAACATCTAGAGGTAAAGCCCAATATTTAGAGTTTAAGCCCATCATTTAGAGGTAAAGCCCAAAATCTAGATGTAAAGCCCAACTTCTAGAAGTAAAGCCCATCATCTAGTCCTACAGCCCAAGGTCTGCAGGTAAAGCCCAACTTACAGAGGTGAAGGCAAACATCTAGATGTAAAACCCAAAATCTAGAGGTAAAGCCCAACATCTAGAGGTGAAGCACAACATATAGAGGTATAACCCAACATCTAGAGATAAAGACCACCATCTAAATGTAAAGCAAAACATCTAGATGTAAAACCCTACATCTAGAGGTAAAGTCCAGTATCTAGACTTAAAGACCAACATCTGGAGGTAAAGCCCAAAGTCTAGATGTAAAGCCAACTTCCAGAGTTAAAGTCCAAAATCTAGAGGTAAACACCAATACCTAGAGGTAGAGCCCAAAATCTAGAGATAAAGCCCAACATCTAGAGATAAAGCCAGATATATAGATTTAAAACGCAAAATCTGGAGGTAAAGCCCAACATCTAGAGCTAAAGCCCCAAATCTAGATGTAAAGCCCAATTTCTAGGTTTAAAGCCTAATCATCTAGAGGTAAAGCCCAACATGTAGAGGTAAAGACTAAGATCTAGAGGTGAATTCCAATATCTACTGTTAAAGCCCGACACCTACAGTTAAAGCCAAACATCTAGATGTAAAACCCAATTCTAGAGGTAAAGCCGAATATCTAGAGTCAAAGCGCATCCTTTAGAGTAAAGCCCAAAATCTAGAGTTAAAGCCCAACGTCTAGAGGGAAAGCCCAGAATCTAGAGGTAAAGCCTAACATCTAGAGGTGATTTCCAAAATCAAGTGTTAAGGTTTGACATCTACAGTTAAAGCCAACCATATAGATGTAACCCCCAACTTCTAGAGGTAAGGCCCAAAATCTAGAGGTAAAGCCCAACAGCTAGAGTTAAAGCCGAACGTCTTGAGGTAAAGCCCAAACTCTAGAGGTAAAGCCCAACTTCTAGAGGTAAAGTCCAAAATCTGGAGGTAAAGCCCAAGACCTAGTGGTAGAGCCCAAAATCTAGAGGTAAAGCCCAACATCTAGACGTAAAGCCAGATATCTGATGGTAAAGCCCAACAGCTAGAGGAAAAGCCAAATATATAGATTTAAAACCCAAAATCTAGAGATAAAGCCCAACATCTAAAAGTAAAGCAAAACATCTAGATGTAAAACCCGACATCTAGAGGTAAAGTCCAATATCTAAACTTAAAGACCAACCTCTAGAGGTAAAACCCAACATCTAGAGGTAAAGCCCAACGTCTGGAGGTACAGCCCAGATTCTGGAGAGAAGCCAAAAGTACAGATGGTAAACCCACAATCTAGAGGTAAAGCCCAACATCTAGAGGTAAAGCCCAGAATCTAGAGGTAAAGCCTAACATCTAGAGGTGAATTCCAAAATCAAGTGTTAAGGACCGACATCTACAGTTAAAGCCAAACATATAGATGCAACCCCCAACTTCTAGAGGTAAGGCCCAAAATCTAGAGGTAAAGCCCAACTTCTAGAGGTAAAGTCCAAAATCTAGAGGTAAAGCCCAAGACCTAGTGGTAGAGCCCAAAATCTAGAGGTAAAGCCCAACATCTAGAGGTAAAACCAGATATCTAGAGGTAAAGCCCAACATCTAGAGGAAAAGCCAAATATATAGATTTAAAACCCAAAATCTAGAGGTAAAGCCCAATATCTAGACATAAGGACCAATATCTAGATGTAAAGCCCAACTTCTAGATCTAAATCCCAAAATCTAGATGTAAAGCTCAAATTCTAGATGTAAAGACGAATATCTAGAGTATAAATCGCATCATTTGGAGTAAAGCCCAAAATCTAGAGTTAAAGGACAACATCTAGAGGGAAAGCCCAGAATCTAAAGGTAAAGCCTAACATCTAGAGGTGAATTCCAAAATCAAGTGTTAAGGCCCGACATCTACAGTTAAATCCAAACATATAGATGTAACCCCCAACTTCTAGACGTAAGGCCCAAAAACTAGAGGTAAAGCGCAACATCTAGAGGTAAAGCCGAACGTCTTGAGGTAAAGCCCAAAGTCTAGATGTAAAGCCCAAGTTCTAGAGGTAAAGTCCAAAATCTAGAGGTAAAGATCAAGACCTAGTGGTAGAGCCCAAAATGCAGAGGTAAAGCCCAACATCTATAGGAAAAGCCAAATATATAGATTTAAAACCCAAAATCTAGAGATAAAGCCCAAAATCTAAATGTAAAGCAAAACATCTAGATGTAAAACCCGACATCTAGAGGTAAAGTCCAATATCTAGACTTAAAGACCAACATCTAGAGGTAAGACACAACATCTGGAGGTAAAGCCCAGATTCTAGAGAGAAGCCAAAAATCCAGATGGAAAACCCAAAATCTAGAGGTAAAGCCCAACATCTAGAGGTAAAGCCAGATATCTAGGGGTAAAGCCCAACATCTAGAGGAAAAGCCAAATATATAGATTTAAAACCCAAAATCTAGAGGTAAAGACCAATATCTAGACGTAAATCCCAAAATCTAGACGTAAAGCCCAACTTCTAGATCTAAAGCCCAACATCTAGAGGTTAAGCCTAACATCTAGTGGTGAATTCCAAAATCTAGTGTTAATGCCCAACATCTACAGTTAAAGGCAAACATATAGATGTAAACCCCAACTTCTAGAGGTAAGGCCCAAAATCTAGAGGTAAAGCCCAAGACCTAGTGGTAGAGCCCAAAATCTAGAGGTAAAGCCCAACATCTAGACGTAAAGCCAGATACCTAGGGGTAAAGCCCAACATCTAGAGGAAAAGCCAAATATATAGATTTAAAACCCAATATCTAGAGGTAAAGACCAAATTCTAGAGATAAAGCCAAATATCTAGATTTAAATCCCAAAATCTACAGGTGAAGCCCAAATTGCAGATGTAAAGCCCAACATCTAGAGGCAAAGTCCAAATGTTAGAGGCAAAGCCCAACACCTAGAGGCAGAGCCCAAAATCTAGAGTTAAAGCCCAACATCTAGAGGTAAAGCCAGATATCTAGAGGTAAAGCCCAACATCTAGAGGAAAAGACAAATATATAGATTTAAAACCCAAAATCTAGATGTAAAGCCCAACTTCTAGACCTAAAGCCTAACTTCTAGAGGTAAAGTCCAAAATCTAGAGGTAAAGCCCAACATCTAGAGGTAAAACCAGATATCTAGAGGTAAAGCCCAACATCTAGAGGAAAAGCCAATTATATAGATTTAAAACCCAAAATCTAGAGGTAAAGCCAGATGTCTAGACGTAAAGACCAAAATCTAGATGTAAAGCCCAACTTCTAGATGTAAAGCCGAATATATAAAGCGCATCATTTAGAGTAAAGCCCAAAATCTAGAGTTAAAGCCAAAGTCTAGAGGGAAAGCCCAGAATCTAGATGTAAAGCCTAACATCTAGAGGTGAATTCCAAAATCAAGTGTTAAGGCCCGACATCTACAGTTAAAGCCAAACATATAGATGTAACCCCCAACTTCTAGAGGTAAGGCCCAGAATCTAGAGGTAAAGCCCAACTTCTAGAGGTAAAGTCCAAAATCTAGAGGTAAAGCCCAAGACCTAGTGGTAGAGCCCAAAATCTAGAGGTAAAGCCATACATCTAGACGTAAAGCCAGATATCTGATGGTAAAGCCCAACAGCTAGAGGAAAAGCCAAATATATAGATTTAAAACCCAACATCTAGAGATAAAGCCCAACATCTAAATGTAAAGCAAAACATCTAGATGTAAAACCCTACACCTAGAGGTAAAGTCCAATATCTAGACTTAAAGACCAACATCTAGAGGTAAAACCCAACATCTTGAGGTAAAGCCCAACGTCTGGAGGTACAGCCCAGATTCTAGAGAGAAGCCAAAAATCCAGATGGAAAACCCAAAATCTAGTGTTAAAGCCCAACATCTAGAGGTAAAGCCCAGAATCTAGAGGTAAAGCCTTACATCTGGAGGTGAATTCCAAAATCTAGTCTTAAGGCCCGACATCTACAGTTAAAGCCAAACATATAGATGTAAACGCCAACTTCTAGAGGTAAGGCCCAAAATCTAGAGGTAAAGCCCAACATCTAGAGTTAAAGCCCAACGTCTTGAGGTAAAGACAAATATATAGATTTAAAACCCAACATCTTGAGGTAAAGCCCAAAATCTAGAGGTAAAGCCCAACTTCTAGAGGTAAAGTCCAAAATGTAGAGGTAAAGCCCAAGACCTAGTGGTAGAGCCCAAACTCTAGAGCTAAATCCCAACATCTAGACGTAAAGCCAGATATCTGATGGTAAAGCCCAACATCTAGAGGAAAAGCCAAATATATAGATTTAAAACCCAAAATCTAGAGATAAAGCCCAACATCTAAAAGTAAAGCAAAACATCTAGATGTAAAACCCGACATCTAGAGGTAAAGTCCAATATCTAGACTTAAAGACCAACATCTAGGGGTAAAGCCAGATATCTAGAGGTAAAGCCAAACATCTAGAGGAATAGCCAAATATATAGATTTAAAACCCAAAATCTAGAGGTAAAAACCAATATCTAGACTTAAAGCCCAAAATCTAGATGTAAAGCCCAACTTCTAGATCTGAAGCCTAACTTCTAGAGGTAAAGTCCAAAATCTAGAGGTAAAGCCCAAGACCTAGTGGTAGAGCCCAAAATCTAGAGGTAAAGCCCAACATCTAGAGGTAAAACCAGATATCTAGAGGTAAAGCCCAACATCTAGAGGAAAAGCCAAATATATAGATTTAAAACCCAAAATCTAGAGGTAAAGCCCAATATCTAGACGTAAAGACCAATATCTAGATTTAAAGCCCAACTTCTAGATCTAAAGACCAAAATCTATATGTAAAGCCCAACTTCTAGACCAAAAGCCTAAAATCTAGATGTAAAGCCCAACTTCTAGAGGTAAAGCCGAATATATAAAGCGCATCATTTAGAGTAAAGCCCAAAATCTAGAGATGAAGCCCCACATCTAGAGGGAAAGCCCAGAATCTAGATGTAAAGCCTAACATCTAGAGGTGAATTCCAAAATCAAGTGTTAAGGCCCGACATCTACAGTTAAAGCCATACATATAGATGCAACCCCCAACTTCTAGAGGTAAGTTCCAAAATCTAGAGGTAAAGCCCAACTTCTAGAGGTAAAGTCCAAAATCTAGATGTAAAGCCCAAGACCTAGTGGTAGAGCCCAAAATCTAGAGGTAAAGCCCAACATCTAGACGTAAAGCCAGATATCTAGGGGTAAAGCCCAACATCTAGAGGAAAAGCCAAATATATAGATTTAAAACCCAAAATCTAGAGGTAAAGCCCAATATCTAGACGTAAAGCCCAAAATCTAGAGGTAAAGCCCAACTTCTACATCTAAAGCCCAAAATCTAGATGTAAAGCCCAACTTCTAGAGGTAAAGGCAAATATCTAGAGTTAAAGCGCATCGTTTAGAGTAAAGCCCATATCTAGAGTTAAAGAACAACATCTAGAGGGAAAGCCCAGAATCTAGAGGTAAAGCCTAACATCTAGAGGTGAATTCCAAAATCCAGTGTTAAGGCCCGACATCTACAGTTAAATGCAAACATATAGATGTAACCCCCAACTTCTAGACGTAAGGCCCAAAAAATAGAGGTAAAGCCCAACATCTAGAGGTAAAGCCGAACGTCTTGAGGTAAAGCCCAAAGTCTAGATGTAAAGCCCAACTTCTAGAGGTAAAGTCCAAAATGTAGAGGTAAAGATCAAGACCTAGTGGTAGAGCCCAAAATCTAAAGGTAAAGCCCAACATCTAGACTTAAAGCCAGATATCTAGGGGTAAAGCCCAACATCTAGAGGAAAAGGCAAATATATAGATTTAAAACCCAAAATCTAGAGGTAAAGCCCAATATCTAGACGTAAAGCCCAAAATCTAGAGGTAAAGCCCAACATCTAGAGGTAAATTTGAACGTCTTGTGGTAAAGCCAAAGTCTAGAGGTAAAGCCCAAGACCTAGTGGTAGAGCCCAAAATCTAGAGGTAAAGCCATACATCTAGACGTAAAGCCAGATATCTGATGGTAAAGCCCAACAGCTAGAGGAAAAGCCAAATATATAGATTTAAAACCCAACATCTAGAGATAAAGCCCAACATCTAAATGTAAAGCAAAACATCTAGATGTAAAACCCTACACCTAGAGGTAAAGTCCAATATCTAGACTTAAAGACCAACATCTAGAGGTAAAACCCAACATCTTGAGGTAAAGCCCAACGTCTGGAGGTACAGCCCAGATTCTAGAGAGAAGCCAAAAATCCAGATGGAAAACCCAAAATCTAGTGTTAAAGCCCAACATCTAGAGGTAAAGCCCAGAATCTAGAGGTAAAGCCTTACATCTGGAGGTGAATTCCAAAATCTAGTCTTAAGGCCCGACATCTACAGTTAAAGCCAAACATATAGATGTAAACGCCAACTTCTAGAGGTAAGGCCCAAAATCTAGAGGTAAAGCCCAACATCTAGAGTTAAAGCCCAACGTCTTGAGGTAAAGACAAATATATAGATTTAAAACCCAACATCTTGAGGTAAAGCCCAAAATCTAGAGGTAAAGCCCAACTTCTAGAGGTAAAGTCCAAAATGTAGAGGTAAAGCCCAAGACCTAGTGGTAGAGCCCAAACTCTAGAGCTAAATCCCAACATCTAGACGTAAAGCCAGATATCTGATGGTAAAGCCCAACATCTAGAGGAAAAGCCAAATATATAGATTTAAAACCCAAAATCTAGAGATAAAGCCCAACATCTAAAAGTAAAGCAAAACATCTAGATGTAAAACCCGACATCTAGAGGTAAAGTCCAATATCTAGACTTAAAGACCAACATCTAGGGGTAAAGCCAGATATCTAGTGGTAGAGCCCAAAATCTAGAGGTAAAGCCAGATATCTAGAGGTAAAGCCAAACATCTAGAGGAATAGCCAAATATATAGATTTAAAACCCAAAATCTAGAGGTAAAAACCAATATCTAGACTTAAAGCCCAAAATCTAGATGTAAAGCCCAACTTCTAGATCTGAAGCCTAACTTCTAGAGGTAAAGTCCAAAATCTAGAGGTAAAGCCCAAGACCTAGTGGTAGAGCCCAAAATCTAGAGGTAAAGCCCAACATCTAGAGGTAAAACCAGATATCTAGAGGTAAAGCCCAACATCTAGAGGAAAAGCCAAATATATAGATTTAAAACCCAAAATCTAGAGGTAAAGCCCAATATCTAGACGTAAAGACCAATATCTAGATTTAAAGCCCAACTTCTAGATCTAAAGACCAAAATCTATATGTAAAGCCCAACTTCTAGACCAAAAGCCTAAAATCTAGATGTAAAGCCCAACTTCTAGAGGTAAAGCCGAATATATAAAGCGCATCATTTAGAGTAAAGCCCAAAATCTAGAGATGAAGCCCCACATCTAGAGGGAAAGCCCAGAATCTAGATGTAAAGCCTAACATCTAGAGGTGAATTCCAAAATCAAGTGTTAAGGCCCGACATCTACAGTTAAAGCCATACATATAGATGCAACCCCCAACTTCTAGAGGTAAGGACCAAAATCTAGAGGTAAAGCCCAACTTCTAGAGGTAAAGTCCAAAATCTAGATGTAAAGCCCAAGACCTAGTGGTAGAGCCCAAAATCTAGAGGTAAAGCCCAACATCTAGACGTAAAGCCAGATATCTAGGGGTAAAGCCCAACATCTAGAGGAAAAGCCAAATATATAGATTTAAAACCCAAAATCTAGAGGTAAAGCCCAATATCTAGACGTAAAGCCCAAAATCTAGAGGTAAAGCCCAACTTCTACATCTAAAGCCCAAAATCTAGATGTAAAGCCCAACTTCTAGAGGTAAAGGCAAATATCTAGAGTTAAAGCGCATCGTTTAGAGTAAAGCCCATATCTAGAGTTAAAGAACAACATCTAGAGGGAAAGCCCAGAATCTAGAGGTAAAGCCTAACATCTAGAGGTGAATTCCAAAATCCAGTGTTAAGGCCCGACATCTACAGTTAAATGCAAACATATAGATGTAACCCCCAACTTCTAGACGTAAGGCCCAAAAAATAGAGGTAAAGCCCAACATCTAGAGGTAAAGCCGAACGTCTTGAGGTAAAGCCCAAAGTCTAGATGTAAAGCCCAACTTCTAGAGGTAAAGTCCAAAATGTAGAGGTAAAGATCAAGACCTAGTGGTAGAGCCCAAAATCTAAAGGTAAAGCCCAACATCTAGACTTAAAGCCAGATATCTAGGGGTAAAGCCCAACATCTAGAGGAAAAGGCAAATATATAGATTTAAAACCCAAAATCTAGAGGTAAAGCCCAATATCTAGACGTAAAGCCCAAAATCTAGAGGTAAAGCCCAACATCTAGAGGTAAATTTGAACGTCTTGTGGTAAAGCCAAAGTCTAGAGGTAAAGCCCAAGACCTAGTGGTAGAGCCCAAAATCTAGAGGTAAAGCCATACATCTAGACGTAAAGCCAGATATCTGATGGTAAAGCCCAACAGCTAGAGGAAAAGCCAAATATATAGATTTAAAACCCAACATCTAGAGATAAAGCCCAACATCTAAATGTAAAGCAAAACATCTAGATGTAAAACCCTACATCTAGAGGTAAAGTCCAATATCTAGACTTAAAGACCAACATCTAGAGGTAAAACCCAACATCTAGAGGTAAAGCCCAACGTCTGGAGGTAAAGCCCAGATTCTAGAGAGAAGCCAAAAATCAAGATGGAAAACCCAAAGTCTAGAGGTAAAGCCCAACTTCTAGAGGTAAAGTCCAAAATCTAGAGGTAAAGCCCAAGACCTAGTGGTAGAGCCCAAACTCTAGAGCTAAATCCCAACATCTAGACGTAAAGCCAGATATCTGATGGTAAAGCCCAACATCTAGAGGAAAAGCCAAATATATAGATTTAAACCCCGAAATCTAGAGATAAAGCCCAACATCTAAATGTAAAGGAAAACATTTAGATGTAAAACCCTACATCTAGAGGTAAAGTCCAATATCCAGACTTAAAGCCCAACATCTAGAGGTAAAACCCAACATCTAGAGGTAAAGCCCAACATCTAGAGGTAAAGCCCAGAATCTAGAGGTAAAGCCTAACATCTAGAGGTGAATTCCAAAATCTAGAGGTAAAGCCCAACATCTAGAGGTAAAGCCGGGAATCTAGAGGTAAAGCCTAACATCTAGAGGTGAATGGCAAAATCTAGTCTTAAGGCCCGACATCTACAATTAAAGCCAAACATATAGATGTAAACACCAACTTCTAGAGGAAAGGCCCAAAATCTAGAGGTAAAGCCCAACTTCTAGAGGTAAAGTCCAAAATCTAGAGGTAAAGCCCAAGATCTAGTGGTAGAGCCCAAATTCTAGAGGTAAAGCCCAACATCTAGACGTAAAGCCAGATATCTGATGGTAAAGCCCAACATCTAGAGGAAAAGCCAAATATATAGATTTAAAACGCAAAACCTATAGGTAAAGCCCAATATCTAGACGTAAAGACCAATATCTAGATGTAAAGCCCAACTTCTAGATCTAAAGCCCAAAATATAGATGTAAAGCCCAACTTCTAAATCTAAAGCCCAACATCTAGAGGTAAAGCCCAATATTTAGAGTTTAAGCCCATCATTTAGAGGTAAAGCCCAAAATCTAGATGTAAAGCCCAACTTCTAGAAGTAAAGCCCATCATCTAGTCCTACAGCCCAAGGTCTGCAGGTAAAGCCCAACTTACAGAGGTGAAGGCAAACATCTAGATGTAAAACCCAAAATCTAGAGGTAAAGCCCAACATCTAGAGGTGAAGCACAACATATAGAGGTATAACCCAACATCTAGAGATAAAGACCAACATCTAAATGTAAAGCAAAACATCTAGATGTAAAACCCTACATCTAGAGGTGAAGTCCAGTATCTAGACTTAAAGACCAACATCTGGAGGTAAAGCCCAAAGTCTAGATGTAAAGCCAACTTCCAGAGTTAAAGTCCAAAATCTAGAGGTAAACACCAATACCTAGAGGTAGAGCCCAAAATCTAGAGATAAAGCCCAACATCTAGAGATAAAGCCAGATATATAGATTTAAAACGCAAAATCTGGAGGTAAAGCCCAACATCTAGAGCTAAAGCCCCAAATCTAGATGTAAAGCCCAATTTCTAGGTTTAAAGCCTAATCATCTAGAGGTAAAGCCCAACATGTAGAGGTAAAGACTAAGATCTAGAGGTGAATTCCAATATCTACTGTTAAAGCCCGACACCTACAGTTAAAGCCAAACATCTAGATGTAAAACCCAATTCTAGAGGTAAAGCCGAATATCTAGAGTCAAAGCGCATCCTTTAGAGTAAAGCCCAAAATCTAGAGTTAAAGCCCAACGTCTAGAGGGAAAGCCCAGAATCTAGAGGTAAAGCCTAACATCTAGAGGTGATTTCCAAAATCAAGTGTTAAGGTTTGACATCTACAGTTAAAGCCAACCATATAGATGTAACCCCCAACTTCTAGAGGTAAGGCCCAAAATCTAGAGGTAAAGCCCAACAGCTAGAGTTAAAGCCGAACGTCTTGAGGTAAAGCCCAAACTCTAGAGGTAAAGCCCAACTTCTAGAGGTAAAGTCCAAAATCTGGAGGTAAAGCCCAAGACCTAGTGGTAGAGCCCAAAATCTAGAGCTAAAGCCCAACATCTAGACGTAAAGCCAGATATCTGATGGTAAAGCCCAACAGCTAGAGGAAAAGCCAAATATATAGATTTAAAACCCAAAATCTAGAGATAAAGCCCAACATCTAGAGGTAAATTTGAACGTCTTGTGGTAAAGCCAAAGTCTAGAGGTAAAGCCCAAGACCTAGTGGTAGAGCCCAAAATCTAGAGGTAAAGCCATACATCTAGACGTAAAGCCAGATATCTGATGGTAAAGCCCAACAGCTAGAGGAAAAGCCAAATATATAGATTTAAAACCCAACATCTAGAGATAAAGCCCAACATCTAAATGTAAAGCAAAACATCTAGATGTAAAACCCTACATCTAGAGGTAAAGTCCAATATCTAGACTTAAAGACCAACATCTAGAGGTAAAACCCAACATCTTGAGGTAAAGCCCAACGTCTGGAGGTACAGCCCAGATTCTAGAGAGAAGCCAAAAATCCAGATGGAAAACCCAAAATCTAGTGTTAAAGCCCAACATCTAGAGGTAAAGCCCAGAATCTAGAGGTAAAGCCTTACATCTGGAGGTGAATTCCAAAATCTAGTCTTAAGGCCCGACATCTACAGTTAAAGCCAAACATATAGATGTAAACGCCAACTTCTAGAGGTAAGGCCCAAAATCTAGAGGTAAAGCCCAACATCTAGAGTTAAAGCCCAACGTCTTGAGGTAAAGACAAATATATAGATTTAAAACCCAACATCTTGAGGTAAAGCCCAAAATCTAGAGGTAAAGCCCAACTTCTAGAGGTAAAGTCCAAAATGTAGAGGTAAAGCCCAAGACCTAGTGGTAGAGCCCAAACTCTAGAGCTAAATCCCAACATCTAGACGTAAAGCCAGATATCTGATGGTAAAGCCCAACATCTAGAGGAAAAGCCAAATATATAGATTTAAAACCCAAAATCTAGAGATAAAGCCCAACATCTAAAAGTAAAGCAAAACATCTAGATGTAAAACCCGACATCTAGAGGTAAAGTCCAATATCTAGACTTAAAGACCAACATCTAGGGGTAAAGCCAGATATCTAGTGGTAGAGCCCAAAATCTAGAGGTAAAGCCAGATATCTAGAGGTAAAGCCAAACATCTAGAGGAATAGCCAAATATATAGATTTAAAACCCAAAATCTAGAGGTAAAAACCAATATCTAGACTTAAAGCCCAAAATCTAGATGTAAAGCCCAACTTCTAGATCTGAAGCCTAACTTCTAGAGGTAAAGTCCAAAATCTAGAGGTAAAGCCCAAGACCTAGTGGTAGAGCCCAAAATCTAGAGGTAAAGCCCAACATCTAGAGGTAAAACCAGATATCTAGAGGTAAAGCCCAACATCTAGAGGAAAAGCCAAATATATAGATTTAAAACCCAAAATCTAGAGGTAAAGCCCAATATCTAGACGTAAAGACCAATATCTAGATTTAAAGCCCAACTTCTAGATCTAAAGACCAAAATCTATATGTAAAGCCCAACTTCTAGACCAAAAGCCTAAAATCTAGATGTAAAGCCCAACTTCTAGAGGTAAAGCCGAATATATAAAGCGCATCATTTAGAGTAAAGCCCAAAATCTAGAGATGAAGCCCCACATCTAGAGGGAAAGCCCAGAATCTAGATGTAAAGCCTAACATCTAGAGGTGAATTCCAAAATCAAGTGTTAAGGCCCGACATCTACAGTTAAAGCCATACATATAGATGCAACCCCCAACTTCTAGAGGTAAGGACCAAAATCTAGAGGTAAAGCCCAACTTCTAGAGGTAAAGTCCAAAATCTAGATGTAAAGCCCAAGACCTAGTGGTAGAGCCCAAAATCTAGAGGTAAAGCCCAACATCTAGACGTAAAGCCAGATATCTAGGGGTAAAGCCCAACATCTAGAGGAAAAGCCAAATATATAGATTTAAAACCCAAAATCTAGAGGTAAAGCCCAATATCTAGACGTAAAGCCCAAAATCTAGAGGTAAAGCCCAACTTCTACATCTAAAGCCCAAAATCTAGATGTAAAGCCCAACTTCTAGAGGTAAAGGCAAATATCTAGAGTTAAAGCGCATCGTTTAGAGTAAAGCCCATATCTAGAGTTAAAGAACAACATCTAGAGGGAAAGCCCAGAATCTAGAGGTAAAGCCTAACATCTAGAGGTGAATTCCAAAATCCAGTGTTAAGGCCCGACATCTACAGTTAAATGCAAACATATAGATGTAACCCCCAACTTCTAGACGTAAGGCCCAAAAAATAGAGGTAAAGCCCAACATCTAGAGGTAAAGCCGAACGTCTTGAGGTAAAGCCCAAAGTCTAGATGTAAAGCCCAACTTCTAGAGGTAAAGTCCAAAATGTAGAGGTAAAGATCAAGACCTAGTGGTAGAGCCCAAAATCTAAAGGTAAAGCCCAACATCTAGACTTAAAGCCAGATATCTAGGGGTAAAGCCCAACATCTAGAGGAAAAGGCAAATATATAGATTTAAAACCCAAAATCTAGAGGTAAAGCCCAATATCTAGACGTAAAGCCCAAAATCTAGAGGTAAAGCCCAACATCTAGAGGTAAATTTGAACGTCTTGTGGTAAAGCCAAAGTCTAGAGGTAAAGCCCAAGACCTAGTGGTAGAGCCCAAAATCTAGAGGTAAAGCCATACATCTAGACGTAAAGCCAGATATCTGATGGTAAAGCCCAACAGCTAGAGGAAAAGCCAAATATATAGATTTAAAACCCAACATCTAGAGATAAAGCCCAACATCTAAATGTAAAGCAAAACATCTAGATGTAAAACCCTACATCTAGAGGTAAAGTCCAATATCTAGACTTAAAGACCAACATCTAGAGGTAAAACCCAACATCTAGAGGTAAAGCCCAACGTCTGGAGGTAAAGCCCAGATTCTAGAGAGAAGCCAAAAATCCAGATGGAAAACCCAAAGTCTAGAGGTAAAGCCCAACTTCTAGAGGTAAAGTCCAAAATCTAGAGGTAAAGCCCAAGACCTAGTGGTAGAGCCCAAACTCTAGAGCTAAATCCCAACATCTAGACGTAAAGCCAGATATCTGATGGTAAAGCCCAACATCTAGAGGAAAAGCCAAATATATAGATTTAAACCCCGAAATCTAGAGATAAAGCCCAACATCTAAATGTAAAGGAAAACATTTAGATGTAAAACCCTACATCTAGAGGTAAAGTCCAATATCCAGACTTAAAGCCCAACATCTAGAGGTAAAACCCAACATCTAGAGGTAAAGCCCAACATCTAGAGGTAAAGCCCAGAATCTAGAGGTAAAGCCTAACATCTAGAGGTGAATTCCAAAATCTAGAGGTAAAGCCCAACATCTAGAGGTAAAGCCGGGAATCTAGAGGTAAAGCCTAACATCTAGAGGTGAATGGCAAAATCTAGTCTTAAGGCCCGACATCTACAATTAAAGCCAAACATATAGATGTAAACACCAACTTCTAGAGGAAAGGCCCAAAATCTAGAGGTAAAGCCCAACTTCTAGAGGTAAAGTCCAAAATCTAGAGGTAAAGCCCAAGATCTAGTGGTAGAGCCCAAATTCTAGAGGTAAAGCCCAACATCTAGACGTAAAGCCAGATATCTGATGGTAAAGCCCAACATCTAGAGGAAAAGCCAAATATATAGATTTAAAACGCAAAACCTATAGGTAAAGCCCAATATCTAGACGTAAAGACCAATATCTAGATGTAAAGCCCAACTTCTAGATCTAAAGCCCAAAATATAGATGTAAAGCCCAACTTCTAAATCTAAAGCCCAACATCTAGAGGTAAAGCCCAATATTTAGAGTTTAAGCCCATCATTTAGAGGTAAAACCCAAAATCTAGAGGTAAAGCCCAACATCTAGAGGTGAAGCACAACATATAGAGGTATAACCAAACATCTAGAGATAAAGACCAACATCTAAATGTAAAGCAAAACATCTAGATGTAAAACCCTACATCTAGAGGTAAAGTCCAGTATCTAGACTTAAAGACCAACATCTGGAGGTAAAGCCCAAAGTCTAGATGTAAAGCCAACTTCCAGAGTTAAAGTCCAAAATCTAGAGGTAAACACCAATACCTAGAGGTAGAGCCCAAAATCTAGAGATAAAGCCCAACATCTAGAGATAAAGCCAGATATATAGATTTAAAACGCAAAATCTGGAGGTAAAGCCCAACATCTAGAGCTAAAGCCCCAAATCTAGATGTAAAGCCCAATTTCTAGGTTTAAAGCCTAATCATCTAGAGGTAAAGCCCAACATGTAGAGGTAAAGACTAAGATCTAGAGGTGAATTCCAATATCTACTGTTAAAGCCCGACACCTACAGTTAAAGCCAAACATCTAGATGTAAAACCCAATTCTAGAGGTAAAGCCGAATATCTAGAGTCAAAGCGCATCCTTTAGAGTAAAGCCCAAAATCTAGAGTTAAAGCCCAACGTCTAGAGGGAAAGCCCAGAATCTAGAGGTAAAGCCTAACATCTAGAGGTGATTTCCAAAATCAAGTGTTAAGGTTTGACATCTACAGTTAAAGCCAACCATATAGATGTAACCCCCAACTTCTAGAGGTAAGGCCCAAAATCTAGAGGTAAAGCCCAACAGCTAGAGTTAAAGCCGAACGTCTTGAGGTAAAGCCCAAACTCTAGAGGTAAAGCCCAACTTCTAGAGGTAAAGTCCAAAATCTGGAGGTAAAGCCCAAGACCTAGTGGTAGAGCCCAAAATCTAGAGCTAAAGCCCAACATCTAGACGTAAAGCCAGATATCTGATGGTAAAGCCCAACAGCTAGAGGAAAAGCCAAATATATAGATTTAAAACCCAAAATCTAGAGATAAAGCCCAACATCTAAAAGTAAAGCAAAACATCTAGATGTAAAACCCGACATCTAGAGGTAAAGTCCAATATCTAAACTTAAAGACCAACCTCTAGAGGTAAAACCCAACATCTAGAGGTAAAGCCCAACGTCTGGAGGTACAGCCCAGATTCTGGAGAGAAGCCAAAAGTCCAGATGGTAAACCCAAAATCTAGAGGTAAAGCCCAACATCTAGAGGTAAAGCCCAGAATCTAGAGGTAAAGCCTAACATCTAGAGGTGAATTCCAAAATCAAGTGTTAAGGACCGACATCTACAGTTAAAGCCAAACATATAGATGCAACCCCCAACTTCTAGAGGTAAGGCCCAAAATCTAGAGGTAAAGCCCAACTTCTAGAGGTAAAGTCCAAAATCTAGAGGTAAAGCCCAAGACCTAGTGGTAGAGCCCAAAATCTAGAGGTAAAGCCCAACATCTAGAGGTAAAACCAGATATCTAGAGGTAAAGCCCAACATCTAGAGGAAAAGCCAAATATATAGATTTAAAACCCAAAATCTAGAGGTAAAGCCCAATATCTAGACATAAGGACCAATATCTAGATGTAAAGCCCAACTTCTAGATCTAAATCCCAAAATCTAGATGTAAAGCTCAAATTCTAGATGTAAAGACGAATATCTAGAGTATAAATCGCATCATTTGGAGTAAAGCCCAAAATCTAGAGTTAAAGGACAACATCTAGAGGGAAAGCCCAGAATCTAAAGGTAAAGCCTAACATCTAGAGGTGAATTCCAAAATCAAGTGTTAAGGCCCGACATCTACAGTTAAATCCAAACATATAGATGTAACCCCCAACTTCTAGACGTAAGGCCCAAAAACTAGAGGTAAAGCGCAACATCTAGAGGTAAAGCCGAACGTCTTGAGGTAAAGCCCAAAGTCTAGATGTAAAGCCCAACTTCTAGAGGTAAAGTCCAAAATCTAGAGGTAAAGATCAAGACCTAGTGGTAGAGCCCAAAATGCAGAGGTAAAGCCCAACATCTATAGGAAAAGCCAAATATATAGATTTAAAACCCAAAATCTAGAGATAAAGCCCAAAATCTAAATGTAAAGCAAAACATCTAGATGTAAAACCCGACATCTAGAGGTAAAGTCCAATATCTAGACTTAAAGACCAACATCTAGAGGTAAGACACAACATCTGGAGGTAAAGCCCAGATTCTAGAGAGAAGCCAAAAATCCAGATGGAAAACCCAAAATCTAGAGGTAAAGCCCAACATCTAGAGGTAAAGCCAGATATCTAGGGGTAAAGCCCAACATCTAGAGGAAAAGCCAAATATATAGATTTAAAACCCAAAATCTAGAGGTAAAGACCAATATCTAGACGTAAATCCCAAAATCTAGACGTAAAGCCCAACTTCTAGATCTAAAGCCCAACATCTAGAGGTTAAGCCTAACATCTAGTGGTGAATTCCAAAATCTAGTGTTAATGCCCAACATCTACAGTTAAAGGCAAACATATAGATGTAAACCCCAACTTCTAGAGGTAAGGCCCAAAATCTAGAGGTAAAGCCCAAGACCTAGTGGTAGAGCCCAAAATCTAGAGGTAAAGCCCAACATCTAGACGTAAAGCCAGATACCTAGGGGTAAAGCCCAACATCTAGAGGAAAAGCCAAATATATAGATTTAAAACCCAATATCTAGAGGTAAAGACCAAATTCTAGAGATAAAGCCAAATATCTAGATTTAAATCCCAAAATCTACAGGTGAAGCCCAAATTGCAGATGTAAAGCCCAACATCTAGAGGCAAAGTCCAAATGTTAGAGGCAAAGCCCAACACCTAGAGGTAAAGTCCAAAATCTAGAGTTAAAGCCCAACATCTAGAGGTAAAGCCAGATATCTAGAGGTAAAGCCCAACATCTAGAGGAAAAGACAAATATATAGATTTAAAACCCAAAATCTAGAGGTAAAGCCAGATGTCTAGACGTAAAGACCAAAATCTAGATGTAAAGCACAACTTCTAGATGTAAAGCCGAATATATAAAGCGCATCATTTAGAGTAAAGCCCAAAATCTAGAGTTAAAGCCAAAGTCTAGAGGGAAAGCCCAGAATCTAGATGTAAAGCCTAACATCTAGAGGTGAATTCCAAAATCAAGTGTTAAGGCCCGACATCTACAGTTAAAGCCAAACATATAGATGTAACCCCCAACTTCTAGAGGTAAGGCCCAGAATCTAGAGGTAAAGCCCAACTTCTAGAGGTAAAGTCCAAAATCTAGAGGTAAAGCCCAAGACCTAGTGGTAGAGCCCAAAATCTAGAGGTAAAGCCATACATCTAGACGTAAAGCCAGATATCTGATGGTAAAGCCCAACAGCTAGAGGAAAAGCCAAATATATAGATTTAAAACCCAAAATCTAGAGATAAAGCCCAACATCTAAATGTAAAGCAAAACATCTAGATGTAAAACCCTACACCTAGAGGTAAAGTCCAATATCTAGACTTAAAGACCAACATCTAGAGGTAAAACCCAACATCTTGAGGTAAAGCCCAACGTCTGGAGGTACAGCCCAGATTCTAGAGAGAAGCCAAAAATCCAGATGGAAAACCCAAAATCTAGTGTTAAAGCCCAACATCTAGAGGTAAAGCCCAGAATCTAGAGGTAAAGCCTTACATCTGGAGGTGAATTCCAAAATCTAGTCTTAAGGCCCGACATCTACAGTTAAAGCCAAACATATAGATGTAAACGCCAACTTCTAGAGGTAAGGCCCAAAATCTAGAGGTAAAGCCCAACATCTAGAGTTAAAGCCCAACGTCTTGAGGTAAAGACAAATATATAGATTTAAAACCCAACATCTTGAGGTAAAGCCCAAAATCTAGAGGTAAAGCCCAACTTCTAGAGGTAAAGTCCAAAATGTAGAGGTAAAGCCCAAGACCTAGTTGTAGAGCCCAAACTCTAGAGCTAAATCCCAACATCTAGACGTAAAGCCAGATATCTGATGGTAAAGCCCAACATCTAGAGGAAAAGCCAAATATATAGATTTAAACCCCAAAATCTAGAGATAAAGCCCAACATCTAAAAGTAAAGCAAAACATCTAGATGTAAAACCCGACATCTAGAGGTAAAGTCCAATATCTAGACTTAAAGACCAACATCTAGGGGTAAAGCCAGATATCTAGTGGTAGAGCCCAAAATCTAGAGGTAAAGCCAGATATCTAGAGGTAAAGCCAAACATCTAGAGGAATAGCCAAATATATAGATTTAAAACCCAAAATCTAGAGGTAAAAACCAATATCTAGACTTAAAGCCCAAAATCTAGATGTAAAGCCCAACTTCTAGATCTGAAGCCTAACTTCTAGAGGTAAAGTCCAAAATCTAGAGGTAAAGCCCAAGACCTAGTGGTAGAGCCCAAAATCTAGAGGTAAAGCCCAACATCTAGAGGTAAAACCAGATATCTAGAGGTAAAGCCCAACATCTAGAGGAAAAGCCAAATATATAGATTTAAAACCCAAAATCTAGAGGTAAAGCCCAATATCTAGACGTAAAGACCAATATCTAGATTTAAAGCCCAACTTCTAGATCTAAAGACCAAAATCTATATGTAAAGCCCAACTTCTAGACCAAAAGCCTAAAATCTAGATGTAAAGCCCAACTTCTAGAGGTAAAGCCGAATATATAAAGCGCATCATTTAGAGTAAAGCCCAAAATCTAGAGATGAAGCCCCACATCTAGAGGGAAAGCCCAGAATCTAGATGTAAAGCCTAACATCTAGAGGTGAATTCCAAAATCAAGTGTTAAGGCCCGACATCTACAGTTAAAGCCATACATATAGATGCAACCCCCAACTTCTAGAGGTAAGGACCAAAATCTAGAGGTAAAGCCCAACTTCTAGAGGTAAAGTCCAAAATCTAGATGTAAAGCCCAAGACCTAGTGGTAGAGCCCAAAATCTAGAGGTAAAGCCCAACATCTAGACGTAAAGCCAGATATCTAGGGGTAAAGCCCAACATCTAGAGGAAAAGCCAAATATATAGATTTAAAACCCAAAATCTAGAGGTAAAGCCCAATATCTAGACGTAAAGCCCAAAATCTAGAGGTAAAGCCCAACTTCTACATCTAAAGCCCAAAATCTAGATGTAAAGCCCAACTTCTAGAGGTAAAGGCAAATATCTAGAGTTAAAGCGCATCGTTTAGAGTAAAGCCCATATCTAGAGTTAAAGAACAACATCTAGAGGGAAAGCCCAGAATCTAGAGGTAAAGCCTAACATCTAGAGGTGAATTCCAAAATCCAGTGTTAAGGCCCGACATCTACAGTTAAATGCAAACATATAGATGTAACCCCCAACTTCTAGACGTAAGGCCCAAAAAATAGAGGTAAAGCCCAACATCTAGAGGTAAAGCCGAACGTCTTGAGGTAAAGCCCAAAGTCTAGATGTAAAGCCCAACTTCTAGAGGTAAAGTCCAAAATGTAGAGGTAAAGATCAAGACCTAGTGGTAGAGCCCAAAATCTAAAGGTAAAGCCCAACATCTAGACTTAAAGCCAGATATCTAGGGGTAAAGCCCAACATCTAGAGGAAAAGGCAAATATATAGATTTAAAACCCAAAATCTAGAGGTAAAGCCCAATATCTAGACGTAAAGCCCAAAATCTAGAGGTAAAGCCCAACATCTAGAGGTAAATTTGAACGTCTTGTGGTAAAGCCAAAGTCTAGAGGTAAAGCCCAAGACCTAGTGGTAGAGCCCAAAATCTAGAGGTAAAGCCATACATCTAGACGTAAAGCCAGATATCTGATGGTAAAGCCGAACAGCTAGAGGAAAAGCCAAATATATAGATTTAAAACCCAACATCTAGAGATAAAGCCCAACATCTAAATGTAAAGCAAAACATCTAGATGTAAAACCCTACATCTAGAGGTAAAGTCCAATATCTAGACTTAAAGACCAACATCTAGAGGTAAAACCCAACATCTAGAGGTAAAGCCCAACGCCTGGAGGTAAAGCCCAGATTCTAGAGAGAAGCCAAAAATCCAGATGGAAACCCCAAAATCTAGAGGTAAAGCCCAACTTCTAGAGGTAAAGTCCAAAATCTAGAGGTAAAGCCCAAGACCTAGTGGTAGAGCCCAAACTCTAGAGCTAAATCCCAACATCTAGACGTAAAGCCAGATATCTGATGGTAAAGCCCAACATCTAGAGGAAAAGCCAAATATATAGATTTAAACCCCGAAATCTAGAGATAAAGCCTAACATCTAAATGTAAAGGAAAACATTTAGATGTAAAACCCTACATCTAGAGGTAAAGTCCAATATCCAGACTTAAAGCCCAACATCTAGAGGTAAAACCCAACATCTAGAGGTAAAGCCCAACATCTAGAGGTAAAGCCCAGAATCTAGAGGTAAAGCCTAACATCTAGAGGTGAATTCCAAAATCTAGAGGTAAAGCCCAACGTCTAGAGGGAAAGCCCAGAATCTAGAGGTAAAGCCTAACATCTAGAGGTGATTTCCAAAATCAAGTGTTAAGGTTTGACATCTACAGTTAAAGCCAACCATATAGATGTAACCCCCAACTTCTAGAGGTAAGGCCCAAAATCTAGAGGTAAAGCCCAACAGCTAGAGTTAAAGCCGAACGTCTTGAGGTAAAGCCCGAACTCTAGAGGTAAAGCCCAACTTCTAGAGGTAAAGTCCAAAATCTGGAGGTAAAGCCCAAGACCTAGTGGTAGAGCCCAAAATCTAGAGCTAAAGCCCAACATCTAGACGTAAAGCCAGATATCTGATGGTAAAGCCCAACAGCTAGAGGAAAAGCCAAATATATAGATTTAAAACCCAAAATCTAGAGATAAAGCCCAACATCTAGAGGTAAATTTGAACGTCTTTTGGTAAAGCCAAAGTCTAGAGGTAAAGCCCAAGACCTAGTGGTAGAGCCCAAAATCTAGAGGTAAAGCCATACATCTAGACGTAAAGCCATATATCTGATGGTAAAGCCCAACAGCTAGAGGAAAAGCCAAATATATAGATTTAAAACCCAACATCTAGAGATAAAGCCCAACATCTAAATGTAAAGCAAAACATCTAGATGTAAAACCCTACACCTAGAGGTAAAGTCCAATATCTAGACTTAAAGACCAACATCTAGAGGTAAAACCCAACATCTTGAGGTAAAGCCCAACGTCTGGAGGTACAGCCCAGATTCTAGAGAGAAGCCAAAAATCCAGATGGAAAACCCAAAATCTAGTGTTAAAGCCCAACATCTAGAGGTAAAGCCCAGAATCTAGAGGTAAAGCCTTACATCTGGAGGTGAATTCCAAAATCTAGTCTTAAGGCCCGACATCTACAGTTAAAGCCAAACATATAGATGTAAACGCCAACTTCTAGAGGTAAGGCCCAAAATCTAGAGGTAAAGCCCAACATCTAGAGTTAAAGCCCAACGTCTTGAGGTAAAGACAAATATATAGATTTAAAACCCAACATCTTGAGGTAAAGCCCAAAATCTAGAGGTAAAGCCCAACTTCTAGAGGTAAAGTCCAAAATGTAGAGGTAAAGCCCAAGACCTAGTGGTAGAGCCCAAACTCTAGAGCTAAATCCCAACATCTAGACGTAAAGCCAGATATCTGATGGTAAAGCCCAACATCTAGAGGAAAAGCCAAATATATAGATTTAAAACCCAAAATCTAGAGATAAAGCCCAACATCTAAAAGTAAAGCAAAACATCTAGATGTAAAACCCGACATCTAGAGGTAAAGTCCAATATCTAGACTTAAAGACCAACATCTAGGGGTAAAGCCAGATATCTAGTGGTAGAGCCCAAAATCTAGAGGTAAAGCCAGATATCTAGAGGTAAAGCCAAACATCTAGAGGAATAGCCAAATATATAGATTTAAAACCCAAAATCTAGAGGTAAAAACCAATATCTAGACTTAAAGCCCAAAATCTAGATGTAAAGCCCAACTTCTAGATCTGAAGCCTAACTTCTAGAGGTAAAGTCCAAAATCTAGAGGTAAAGCCCAAGACCTAGTGGTAGAGCCCAAAATCTAGAGGTAAAGCCCAACATCTAGAGGTAAAACCAGATATCTAGAGGTAAAGCCCAACATCTAGAGGAAAAGCCAAATATATAGATTTAAAACCCAAAATCTAGAGGTAAAGCCCAATATCTAGACGTAAAGACCAATATCTAGATTTAAAGCCCAACTTCTAGATCTAAAGACCAAAATCTATATGTAAAGCCCAACTTCTAGACCAAAAGCCTAAAATCTAGATGTAAAGCCCAACTTCTAGAGGTAAAGCCGAATATATAAAGCGCATCATTTAGAGTAAAGCCCAAAATCTAGAGATGAAGCCCCACATCTAGAGGGAAAGCCCAGAATCTAGATGTAAAGCCTAACATCTAGAGGTGAATTCCAAAATCAAGTGTTAAGGCCCGACATCTACAGTTAAAGCCATACATATAGATGCAACCCCCAACTTCTAGAGGTAAGGACCAAAATCTAGAGGTAAAGCCCAACTTCTAGAGGTAAAGTCCAAAATCTAGATGTAAAGCCCAAGACCTAGTGGTAGAGCCCAAAATCTAGAGGTAAAGCCCAACATCTAGACGTAAAGCCAGATATCTAGGGGTAAAGCCCAACATCTAGAGGAAAAGCCAAATATATAGATTTAAAACCCAAAATCTAGAGGTAAAGCCCAATATCTAGACGTAAAGCCCAAAATCTAGAGGTAAAGCCCAACTTCTACATCTAAAGCCCAAAATCTAGATGTAAAGCCCAACTTCTAGAGGTAAAGGCAAATATCTAGAGTTAAAGCGCATCGTTTAGAGTAAAGCCCATATCTAGAGTTAAAGAACAACATCTAGAGGGAAAGCCCAGAATCTAGAGGTAAAGCCTAACATCTAGAGGTGAATTCCAAAATCCAGTGTTAAGGCCCGACATCTACAGTTAAATGCAAACATATAGATGTAACCCCCAACTTCTAGACGTAAGGCCCAAAAAATAGAGGTAAAGCCCAACATCTAGAGGTAAAGCCGAACGTCTTGAGGTAAAGCCCAAAGTCTAGATGTAAAGCCCAACTTCTAGAGGTAAAGTCCAAAATGTAGAGGTAAAGATCAAGACCTAGTGGTAGAGCCCAAAATCTAAAGGTAAAGCCCAACATCTAGACTTAAAGCCAGATATCTAGGGGTAAAGCCCAACATCTAGAGGAAAAGGCAAATATATAGATTTAAAACCCAAAATCTAGAGGTAAAGCCCAATATCTAGACGTAAAGCCCAAAATCTAGAGGTAAAGCCCAACATCTAGAGGTAAATTTGAACGTCTTGTGGTAAAGCCAAAGTCTAGAGGTAAAGCCCAACTTCTAGAGATATAGTCCAAAATCTAGAGGTAAAGCCCAACATCTAGAGGTAAAGCCAGATATCTAGAGGTAAAGCCCAACATCTAGAGGAAAAGCCAAATATATAGATTTAAAACCCAACATCTAGAGATAAAGCCCAACATCTAAATGTAAAGCAAAACATCTAGATGTAAAACCCAACATCTAGAGGTAAAGTCCTATATCTAGACTTAAAGACCAACATCTAGAGGTAAAACTCAACATCTAGAGGTAAAGCCCAACGTCTGGAGGTAAAGCCCAGATTCTAGAGAGAAGCCAAAAATCCAGATGGAAAACCCAAAATCTAGAGGTAAAGCCCACCATCTAGAGGTAAAGCCACATATCTAGGGGTAAAGCCCAACATCTAGAGGAAAAGCCAAATATATAGATTTAAAACCCAAAATCTAGAGGTAAAGCCCAATATCTAGACGTAAATCGCAAAATCTAGATGTAAAGCCCAACTTCTAGATCTAAAGCCTAACTTCTAGAGGTAAAGTCCTAAATCTAGAGGTAAAGCCCAAGACCTAGTGTTAGAGCCCAAAATCTAGAAGTAAAGCCCAAAATCTAGACGTAAAGCCAGATATCTAGAGGTAAAGTTAACATCTAGAGGAAAAGCCAAATATATAGATTTAAAACCCAAAATATAGAGGTAAAGCCCGATATCTAGACGTAAAGACCAATATCTAGATGTAAAGCCCAACTTCTAGAGGTAAAGCCGAATATATAAAGCGCATCATTTAGAGTAAAGCCCAAAATCTGGAGTTGAAGCCCCACATCTAGAGGGAAAGCCCAGAATCTAGAGGTAAAACCCAACTTCTAGAGGTAAAGTCCAAAATCTAGATGTAAAGCCCAAGACCTAGTGGTAGAGCCCAAAATCTAGATGTAAAGCCATACATCTAGACGTAAAGCCAGATATCTGATGGTAAAGCCCAACAGCTAGAGGAAAAGCCAAATATATAGATTTAAAACCCAAAATCTAGAGATAAAGCCCAACATCTAAATGTAAAGCAAAAGTTCTAGATGTAAAACCCGACATCTAGAGGTAAAGTCCAATATCTAGACTTAAAGACCAACATCTAGAGGTAAAACCCAACATCTTGAGGTAAAGCCCAACGTCTGGAGGTACAGCCCAGATTCTAGAGAGAAGCCAAAAATCCAGATGAAAACCCAAAATCTAGTGTTAAAGCCCAACATCTAGAGGTAAAGCCCAGAATCTAGAGGTAAAGCCTAATATCTAGAGGTGAATTCTTAAATCTAGTCTTAAGGCCCGACATCTACAGTTAAAGCCAAACATATAGATGTAACCCCCAACTTCCAGACGTAAGGCCCAAAAAATAGAGGTAAAGCCCAACATCTAGAGGTAAAGCCGAACGTCTTGAGGTAAAGCCAGATATCTAGGGGTAAGCCCAACATCTAGAGGAAAAGCCAAATATATAGATTTAAAACCCAATATCTAGAGGTAAAGCCCAATATCTGGACGTAAAGACCAAAATCTAGATGTAAAGACCAACTTCTAGATCTAAGGCCCAAAATCTAGATGTAAAGCCCAAGTTCTAGATGTAAAGCCGAATATATAAAGCGCAGCATTTAGAGTAAAGCCCAAAATCTAGAGTTAAAGAACAACATCTAGAGGGAAAGCCCAGAATCCAGAGGTAAAGCCTAACATCTAGAGGTGAATTCCAAAATCAAGTGTTAAGGCCCGACATCTACAGTTAAAGCCAAACATATAGATGTAACCCCCAACTTCTAGAGGTAAGGCCCAAAATCTAGAGGTAAAGCCCAACTTCTAGAGGTAAAATCCAAAATCTAGAGGTAAAGTCCAAGACCTAGTGGTAGAGCCCAAAATCTAGAGGTAAAGCCAGATATCTAGAGGTAAAGCCAAACATCTAGAGGAAAAGCCAAATGTATAGATTTAAAACCCAAAATCTAGATGTAAAGCTCAATAACTAGACGTAAAGCCCAAAATCTAGAGGTAAAGCCCAACATCTAGAGTTAAAGTTGAACGTCTTGAGGTAAAGCCAAAGTCTAGAGGTAAAGCCCAACTTCTAGAGGTAAAGTCCAAAATCTAGAGGTAAAGCCCAAGACCTAGTGGTAGAGCCCAAAATCTAGAGGTAAAGCGCAACTTCTAGATCGAAGCCAAACATCTAGAGGTAAGGCCCAAAATCTAGAGGTAAAGCCCAACATCTAGAGATAAAGCCAGATATATAGATTTAAAACGCAAAATCTGGAGGTAAAGCCCAACATCTAGAGCTAAAGCCCAAATCTAGATGTAAAGCCCAATTTCTAGGTTTAAAGCCTAATCATCTAGAGGTAAAGCCCAACATGTAGAGGTAAAGACTAAGATCTAGAGGTGAATTCCAATATCTACTGTTAAAGCCCGACACCTACAGTTAAAGCCAAACATCTAGATGTAAAACCCAATTTTAGAGGTAAAGCCGAATATCTAGAGTCAAAGCGCATCCTTTAGAGTAAAGCCCAAAATCTAGAGTTAAAGCCCAACGTCTAGAGGGAAAGCCCAGAATCTAGAGGTAAAGCCTAACATCTAGAGGTGATTTCCAAAATCAAGTGTTAAGGTTTGACATCTACAGTTAAAGCCAACCATATAGATGTAACCCCCAACTTCTAGAGGTAAGGCCCAAAATCTAGAGGTAAAGCCCAACACCTAGAGTTAAAGCCGAACGTCTTGAGGTAAAGCCCAAACTCTAGAGGTAAAGCCCAACTTCTAGAGGTAAAGTCCAAAATCTGGAGGTAAAGCCCAAGACCTAGTGGTAGAGCCCAAAATCTAGAGCTAAAGCCCAACATCTAGACGTAAAGCCAGATATCTGATGGTAAAGCCCAACAGCTAGAGGAAAAGCCAAATATATAGATTTAAAACCCAAAATCTAGAGATAAAGCCCAACATCTAAAAGTAAAGCAAAACATCTAGATGTAAAACCCGACATCTAGGAGTAAAGTCCAATATCTAAACTTAAAGACCAACATCTAGAGGTAAAACCCAACATCTAGAGGTAAAGCCCAACGTCTGGAGGTACAGCCCAGATTCTAGAGAGAAGCCTAAAATCCAGATGGTAAACCCAAAATCTAGAGGTAAAGCCTAACATCTAGAGGTGAATTCCAAAATCAAGTGTTAAGGACCGACATCTACAGTTAAAGCCAAACATATAGATGCAACCCCCAACTTCTAGAGGTAAGGCCCAAAATCTAGAGGTAAAGCCCAACTTCTAGAGGTAAAGTCCAAAATCTAGAGGTAAAGCCCAAGACCTAGTGGTAGAGAACAAAATCTAGAGTTAAAGCCCAACATCTAGACGTAAAGCCAGATATCTAGGGGTAAAGCCCAACATCTAGAGGAATAGCCAAATATATAGATTTAAAACCCAAAATCTAGAGGTAAAGACCAATATCTAGACGTAAAGCCCAAAATCTAGATGTAAAGCCCAACTTCTAGATCTAAAGCCTAACTTCTAGAGGTAAAGTCCAAAATCTAGAGGTAAAGCCCAACAGCTAGAGTTAAAGCCGAACGTCTTGAGGTAAAGCCCAAAGTCTAGAGGTAAAGCGCAACTTCTAGAGGTAAAGTCCAAAATCTAGAGTTAAAGCCAAAGACCTAGTGGTAGAGCCCAAAATGTAGAGGTGAAGCCCAACATCTACACGTAAAGCCAGCTATCTAGAGGTAAAGCCCAACATCTAGAGGAAAAGAGAAATATATAGATTTGAAACCCAAAATCTGGAGGTAAAGCCCAACATCTAGAGCTAAAGCCCCAAATCTAGATGTAAAGCCCAATTTCCAGATCTAAATCCAAATAATCTAGAGGTAAAGCCCAACATCTAGACGTAAAGCCAGATATCTAGAGGTAAAGCCCAACATCTAGAGGAAAAAGACAAATATATAGATTTGAAACCCAAAATCTAGAGATAAAGCCAAACATCTAAATGTAAAGCAAAACATCTAGATGTAAAACCCTACATCTAGAGGTAAAGTCCAATAGCTAGACTTAAAGACCAACATCTAGAGGTAAAACCCAACATCTAGAGGTAAAGCCCAACGTCTGGAGGTAAAGCCCAGATTCTAGAGAGAAGCCAAAAATCCAGATGGAAAAACCAAAGTCTAGAGGTAAAGCCCAACTTCTAGAGGTAAAGTCCAAAATCTAGAGGTAAAGCCCAAGACCTAGTGGTAGAGCCCAAACTCTAGAGCTAAATCCCAACATCTAGACGTAAAGCCAGATATCTGATGGTAAAGCCCAACATCTAGAGGAAAAGCCAAATATGTAGATTTAAACCCCAAAATCTAGAGATAAAGCCCAACATCTAAATGTAAAGGAAAACATTTAGATGTAAAACCCTACATCTAGAGGTAAAGTCCAATATCTAGACTTAAAGCCCAACATCTAGAGGTAAAACCCAACATCTAGAGGTAAAGCCCAACATCTAGAGGTAAAGCCCAGAATCTAGAGGTAAAGCCTAACATCTAGAGGTGAATTCCAAAATCTAGAGGTAAAGCCCAACATCTAGAGGTAAAGCCGGGAATCTAGAGGTAAAGCCTAACATCTAGAGGTGAATGGCAAAATCTAGTCTTAAGGCCCGACATCTACAATTAAAGCCAAACATATAGATGTAAACACCAACTTCTAGAGGAAAGGCCCAAAATCTAGAGGTAAAGCCCAACATCTAGAGTTAAAGCCGAACGTCTTGAGGTAAAGCCCAAAATCTAGAGGTAAAGCCCAACTTCTAGAGGTAAAGTCCAAAATCTAGAGGTAAAGCCCAAGATCTAGTGGTAGAGCCCAAATTCTAGAGGTAAAGCCCAACATCTAGACGTAAAGCCAGATATCTGATGGTAAAGCCCAACATCTAGAGGAAAAGCCAAATATATAGATTTAAAACGCAAAACCTAGAGGTAAAGCCCAATATCTAGACGTAAAGACCAATATCTAGATGTAAAGCCCAACTTCTAGATCTAAAGCCCAAAATATAGATGTAAAGCCCAACTTCTAAATCTAAAGCCGAACATCTAGAGGTAAAGCCCAATATTTAGAGTTTAAGCCCATCATTTAGAGGTAAAGCCCAAAATCTAGATGTAAAGCCCAACTTCTAGAGGTAAAGCGCATCATCTAGTCCTACAGCCCAATGTCTGCAGGTAAAGCCCAACTTACAGAGGTGAAGGCAAACATCTAGATGTAAAACCCAAAATCTAGAGGTAAAGCCCAACATCTAGAGGTGAAGCACAACATATAGAGGTATAACCCAACATCTAGAGATAAAGACCAACATCTAAATGTAAAGCAAAACATCTAGATGTAAAACCCTACATCTAGAGGTAAAGTCCAGTATCTAGACTTAAAGACCAACATCTGGAGGTAAAGCCCAAAGTCTAGATGTAAAGCCCAACTTCCAGAGTTAAAGTCCAAAATCTAGAGGTAAACACCAATACCTAGAGGTAGAGCCCAAAATCTAGAGATAAAGCCCAACATCTAGAGATAAAGCCAGATATATAGATTTAAAACGCAAAATCTGGAGGTAAAGCCCAACATCTAGAGCTAAAGCCCCAAATCTAGATGTAAAGCCCAATTTCTAGGTTTAAAGCCTAATCATCTAGAGGTAAAGCCCAACATGTAGAGGTAAAGACTAAGATCTAGAGGTGAATTCCAATATCTACTGTTAAAGCCCGACACCTACAGTTAAAGCCAAACATCTAGATGTAAAACCCAATTTTAGAGGTAAAGCCGAATATCTAGAGTCAAAGCGCATCCTTTAGAGTAAAGCCCAAAATCTAGAGTTAAAGCCCAACGTCTAGAGGGAAAGCCCAGAATCTAGAGGTAAAGCCTAACATCTAGAGGTGAATTCCAAAATCAAGTGTTAAGGTCCGACATCTACAGTTAAAGCCAACCATATAAATGTAACCCCCAACTTCTAGAGGTAAGGCCCAAAATCTAGAGGTAAAGCCCAACAGCTAGAGTTAAAGCCGAAGGTCTTGAGGTAAAGCCCAAACTCTAGAGGTAAAGCCCAACTTCTAGAGGTAAAGTCCAAAATCTGGAGGTAAAGCCCAAGACCTAGTGGTAGAGCCCAAAATCTAGAGCTAAAGCCCAACATCTAGACGTAAAGCCAGATATCTGATGGTAAAGCCCAACAGCTAGAGGAAAAGCCAAATATATAGATTTAAAACCCAAAATCTAGAGATAAAGCCCAACATCTAAAAGTAAAGCAAAACATCTAGATGTAAAACCCGACATCTAGAGGTAAAGTCCAATATCTAAACTTAAAGACCAACATCTAGAGGTAAAACCCAACATCTAGAGGTAAAGCCCAACGTCTGGAGGTACAGCCCAGATTCTGGAGAGAAGCCAAAAATCCAGATGGTAAACCCAAAATCTAGAGGTAAAGCCCAACATCTAGAGGTAAAGCCCAGAATCTAGAGGTAAAGCCTAACATCTAGAGGTGAATTCCAAAATCAAGTGTTAAGGACCGACATCTACAGTTAAAGCCAAACATATAGATGCAACCCCCAACTTCTAGAGGTAAGGCCCAAAATCTAGAGGTAAACCCAACTTCTAGAGGCAAAGTCCAAAATCTAGAGGTAAAGCCCAAGACCTAGTGGTAGAGCCCAAAATCTAGAGGTAAAGCCATACATCTAGACGTAAAGCCATATATCTGATGGTAAAGCCCAACAGCTAGAGGAAAAGCCAAATATATAGATTTAAAACCCAACATCTAGAGATAAAGCCCAACATCTAAATGTAAAGCAAAACATCTAGATGTAAAACCCTACATCTAGAGGTAAAGTCCAATATCTAGACCTAAAGACCAACATCTAGAGGTAAAACCCAACATCTAGTGGTAAAGCCCAACGTCTGGAGGTAAAGCCCAGATTCTAGAGAGAAGCCAAAAATCCAGATGGAAAACCCAAAATCTAGAGGTAAAGCCCAACATCTACAGGTAAATCCAGATATCTAGGGGTAAAGCCCAACATCTAGAGGAAAAGCCAAATATATATATATAAACCCCAAAATCCAGAGTTAAAGCCCAATATCTAGACGTAAAGCCCAAAATCTAGATGAAAAGCACAACTTCTAGATCTAAAGATCAACATCTATAGGTAAAGACCAATAGCTAGAGGTAAAACCCAACATCTAGAGGTAAAGCCAGATATCTAGAGGTAAAGCCCAACGTCTGGAGGTAAAGCCCATCATCTAGTCCTACAGCCCAATGCCTGCAGGTAAAGCCCAACTTACAGAGGTGAAGGCAAACATCTAGATGTAAAACCCCAAATCTAGAGGTAAAGCCCAATATCTAGAGGCAAAGCCCAACATCTAGAGGAAAAGCCAAATATATATATATTTAAAATTCAAAACCTAGAGGTAAAGCCCAACATCTAGAGGTAAAGCCAGATATCTAGGGGTAAAGCCCAACATCTAGAGGAAAAGCCAAATATATAGATTTAAAACCCAAAATCTAGAGGTAAAGCCCAATATCTAGACGTAAAGGCCAAAATCTAGATGTAAAGCCCAACTTCTTGATCTAAAGCCCAAAATCTAGACGTAAAGCCCAAATTCTAGATCTAAAGCCCAAAATCTAGAGATAAAGACCAATATCTAGAGGTAAAACCCAACATCGAGAGGTAAAGCCAGATATCTAGAGGTAAAGCCCAACATCTAGAGGAAAAGCAAAATAAATAGAATTCAAACCCAAATTCTAGAGTTAAATCCCAACATATAGAGGTAAAGCCCAAAGTCTAGATGTAAAGCTCAACTTCTAGATTTAAAGTCAAAAATCTAAATGTAAATACCAATACCTAGAGGTAGAGCCCAAAATGTAGAGATAAAGCCCAACATCTAGAGATAAAGCCAGATATATAGATCTAAAATCCAAAATTTAGAGGTGAAGCCCAATATCTAGACGTAAAGCCCAAAATCTAGATGTAAAGCCCAACTTCTATATCTAAAGCCCAACATCTAGAGGTAAAGCCCAATATTTAGAGGTAAAACCCACCATCTAGAGTTAAAGCCAGATATCTAGAGGTAAAGCCCAACATCTAGAGGAAAAGCCAAATATATAGATTTCAAACCCAAATTCTAGAGTTAAATGCCAACATCTAGAGGTAAAGACCAATAGCTAGAGGTAAAACCCAACATCTAGAGGTAAAGCCAGATATCTAGAGGTAAAGCCCAACGTCTGGAGGTAAAGCCCATCATCTAGTCCTACAGCCCAATGTCTGCAGGTAAAGCCCAACTTACAGAGGTGAAGGCAAACATCTAGATGTAAAACCCAAAATCTAGAGGTAAAGCCCAATATCTAGACGTAAAGACCAAAGTCTAGATGTAAAGCCCAACTTCTAGATCTAAAGCCCAAAATCTAGATGTAAAGCCCAACTTCTAGATCTAAAGCCCAAAATCTAGATGTAAAGCCGAAATTCTAGCTCTAACACCCAAAATCTAGAGGTAAATACCAATATCTAGAGGTAAAACCCAACATCTAGAGGTAAAGCCAGATATCTAGAGGTAAAGCCCAACATCTAGAGGAAAAGCAAAATATATAGATTTCAAACCCAAATTCTAGAGTTCAATCCCAACATCTAGAGGTAAAGCCCAACTTCCAGAGTTAAAGTCCAAAATCTAGAGGTAAACACCAATACCTAGAGTTAGAGCCCAAAATCTAGAGATAAAGCCAGATATATAGATTTAAAATCCAAAATCTGGAGGTAAAGCCCAACATCTAGAGCTAAAGCCCCAAATCTAGATGTAAATCCCAATTGCTAGATCTAAAGCCAAATACTCCAGAGGTAAAGCCCAACATGTAGAGGTAAAGACTAAGATCTAGAGGTGAATTCCAATATCTAGTGTTAAAGCCTGACATCTACAGTTAAATCCAACCATATAGATATAACCCCCAACTTCTAGACGTAAGGCCCAAAATCTAGAGGTAAAGCCCAAAGTCTAGAGTTAAAGTCCAACTTCTAGAGGTAAAGCCCAACATCTAGACGTAAAGCCAGATATCTGACGGTAAAGCCCAACATCTAGAGGAAAAGCCAAATATATAGATTTAAAACCCAAAATCTAGAGATAAAGCCGGACATCTAAATGTAAAGCAAAACACCTAGATATAATCCAAACATCTAGAGGTAAAGCCTAACATCTAGAGGTGAAGCACAACATATAGAGGTATAACCCAACATCTAGAGATAAAGACCAACATCTAAATGTAAAGCAAAACATCTAGATGTAAAGCCCAACATCTAGAGGTAAAGTCCAATAGCTAGACCTAAAGACCAACATCTAGAGGTAAAACCCAACATCTAGAGGTAAAGCCCAACATCTACATGTAAATCCAGATATCTAGGGGTAAAGCCCAACATCTAGAGGAAAAGCCAAATATATAGATATAAACCGCAAAATCTAGAGGTAAAGCCCAATATCTAGACGTAAAGCCCAAAATCTAGATGAAAAGCACAACTTCTAGATCTAAAGCCAAACATCTAGAGGTAAAGACCAATATCTAGAGGTAAAACCCAACATCTAGAGGTAAAGCCAGATATCTAGAGGTAAAGCCAAACATCTAGAGGAAAAGCAAAATATATAGATTTCAAACCCAAATTCTAGAATTAAATCCCAACATCTAGAGGTAAATCCCAAAGTCTAGATGTAAAGCTCAACTTCCAGATTTAAAGTCAAAAATCTAAATGTAAATACCAATACCTAGAGGTAGAGCCCAAAATGTAGAGGTAAAGGCCAACATCTAGAGATAAAGCCAGATATATAGATCTAAACCCCAAAATCTAGAGATGAAGCCCAATATTTAGACGTAAAGCCCAAAATCTAGATGTAAAGCCCAACTTCTAGATCTAAAGCCCAAATTCTAGATGTAAAGCCCAACTTCTAAATCTAAAGCCCAACATCTAGAGGTAAAGCCCAATATTTAGAGCTTAAGCGCATCATTTAGAGGTAAAGCCAGATATTTAGAGGTAAAGCCCAACGTCTGGAGGTAAAGCCCATCATCTAGTCCTACAGCCCAATGTCTGCAGGTAAAGCCCAACTTACAGAGGTGAAGGCAAACATCTAGATGTAAACCCCAAAATCTAGAGGTAAAGCCCAATATCTAGAGGTAAAGCCCAAAGTCTAGATGTAAAACCCAACTTCTAGATCTAAAGCCCAAAATCTAGATGTAAAGCCCAACTTCTAAATCTAAAGCCCAACATCTAGAGGTAAAGCCCAATACTTAGAGTTTAAGCCCATCATTTATAGGTAAAGCCCAAAATCTAGATGTAAAGCCGAACTTCTAGAGGTAAAGCCCATCATCTAGTCCTACAGCCCAATGTCTGCAGGTAAAGCCCAACTTACAGAGGTGAAGGCAAACATCTAGATTTAAAACCCAAAATCTAGAGGTAAAGCCCAACATCTAGAGGAAAAGCCAAATATATAGATTTAAAACCCAAAATCTAGAGGTAAAGCCCAATATCTAGACCTAAAGCCCAAAATCTAGATGTAAAGCCCAAATTCTAGATCTAACACCCAAAATCTCGAGGTAAAGACCAATATCTAGACGTAAAACCCAACAGCTAGAGGTAAAGCCAGATATCTAGAGGTAAAGCCCAACATCTAGAGGAAAAGCAAAATATATAGATTTCAAACCCAAATTCTAGAGTTCAATCCCAACATCTAGAGGTAAAGCCCAACTTCCAGAGTTAAAGTCCAAAATCTAGAGGTAAACACCAATACCTAGAGTTAGAGCCCAAAATCTAGAGATAAAGCCCAACATCTAGAGATAAAGCCAGATATATAGATCTAAACCCCAAAATCTAGAGGTAAAGCCCAATATTTAGAGTTTAAGCCCATCATTTAGAGGTAAAGCCAGATATCTAGAGGTAAAGCCCAACTTCTAGAGGTAAAGCCCATCATCTAGTCCTACAGCCCAATGTCTGCAGGTAAAGCCCAACTTACAGAGGTGAAGGCAAACATCTAGATGTAAAACCCCAGATCTAGAGGTAAAGCCCAACATCTAGAGGAAAAGCCAAATATATAGATTTAAAACCCAAAATCTAGAGGTAAAGCCCAATATGTAGACGTAAAGCCCAAAATCTAGATTTAAAGCCCAAATTCTAGACCTAAAGCCCAAAATCTAGATGTAAAGCCCAAATTCTAGATCTAACACCCAAAATCTAGAGGTAAAGACCAATATCTAGAGGTAAAACCCAACATCTAGAGGTAAAGCCAGATATCTAGAGGTAAAGCCCAACATCTAGACGTAAAGCCAGATATCTGACGGTAAAGCCCAACATCTAGAGGAAAAGCCAAATATATAGATTTAAAACCCAAAATCTAGAGATAAAGCCGAACACCTAAATGTAAAGCAAAACATCTAGATGTAATCCAAACATCTAGAGGTAAAGCCTAACATCTAGAGGTGAAGCACAACATATAGAGGTATAACCCAACATCTAGAGATAAAGACCAACATCTAAATGTAAAGCAAAACATCTAGATGTAAAACCCTACATCTAGAGGTAAAGTCCAATATCTAGACCTAAAGACCAACATCTAGAGGTAAAACCCAACATCTAGTGGTAAAGCCCAACGTCTGGAGGTAAAGCCCAGATTCTAGAGAGAAGCCAAAAATCCAGATGGAAAACCCAAAATCTAGAGGTAAAGCCCAACATCTACAGGTAAATCCAGATATCTAGGGGTAAAGCCCAACATCTAGAGGAAAAGCCAAATATATATATATAAACCCCAAAATCCAGAGTTAAAGCCCAATATCTAGACGTAAAGCCCAAAATCTAGATGAAAAGCACAACTTCTAGATCTAAAGATCAACATCTATAGGTAAAGACCAATAGCTAGAGGTAAAACCCAACATCTAGAGGTAAAGCCAGATATCTAGAGGTAAAGCCCAACGTCTGGAGGTAAAGCCCATCATCTAGTCCTACAGCCCAATGCCTGCAAGTAAAGCCCAACTTACAGAGGTGAAGGCAAACATCTAGATGTAAAACCCCAAATCTAGAGGTAAAGCCCAATATCTAGAGGCAAAGCCCAACATCTAGAGGAAAAGCCAAATATATATATATTTAAAATTCAAAACCTAGAGGTAAAGCCCAACATCTAGAGGTAAAGCCAGATATCTAGGGGTAAAGCCCAACATCTAGAGGAAAAGCCAAATATATAGATTTAAAACCCAAAATCTAGAGGTAAAGCCCAATATCTAGACGTAAAGGCCAAAATCTAGATGTAAAGCCCAACTTCTTGATCTAAAGCCCAAAATCTAGACGTAAAGCCCAAATTCTAGATCTAACGCCCAAAATCTAGAGATAAAGACCAATATCTAGAGGTAAAACCCAACATCGAGAGGTAAAGCCAGATATCTAGAGGTAAAGCCCAACATCTAGAGGAAAAGCAAAATAAATAGAATTCAAACCCAAATTCTAGAGTTAAATCCCAACATATAGAGGTAAAGCCCAAAGTCTAGATGTAAAGCTCAACTTCTAGATTTAAAGTCAAAAATCTAAATGTAAATACCAATACCTAGAGGTAGAGCCCAAAATGTAGAGATAAAGCCCAACATCTAGAGATAAAGCCAGATATATAGATCTAAAATCCAAAATTTAGAGGTGAAGCCCAATATCTAGACGTAAAGCCCAAAATCTAGATGTAAAGCCCAACTTCTATATCTAAAGCCCAACATCTAGAGGTAAAGCCCAATATTTAGAGGTAAAACCCACCATCTAGAGTTAAAGCCAGATATCTAGAGGTAAAGCCCAACATCTAGAGGAAAAGCCAAATATATAGATTTCAAACCCAAATTCTAGAGTTAAATGCCAACATCTAGAGGTAAAGACCAATAGCTAGAGGTAAAACCCAACATCTAGAGGTAAAGCCAGATATCTAGAGGTAAAGCCCAACGTCTGGAGGTAAAGCCCATCATCTAGTCCTACAGCCCAATGTCTGCAGGTAAAGCCCAACTTACAGAGGTGAAGGCAAACATCTAGATGTAAAACCCAAAATCTAGAGGTAAAGCCCAATATCTAGACGTAAAGACCAAAGTCTAGATGTAAAGCCCAACTTCTAGATCTAAAGCCCAAAATCTAGATGTAAAGCCCAACTTCTAGATCTAAAGCCCAAAATCTAGATGTAAAGCCGAAATTCTAGCTCTAACACCCAAAATCTAGAGGTAAATACCAATATCTAGAGGTAAAACCCAACATCTAGAGGTAAAGCCAGATATCTAGAGGTAAAGCCCAACATCTAGAGGAAAAGCAAAATATATAGATTTCAAACCCAAATTCTAGAGTTCAATCCCAACATCTAGAGGTAAAGCCCAACTTCCAGAGTTAAAGTCCAAAATCTAGAGGTAAACACCAATACCTAGAGTTAGAGCCCAAAATCTAGAGATAAAGCCAGATATATAGATTTAAAATCCAAAATCTGGAGGTAAAGCCCAACATCTAGAGCTAAAGCCCCAAATCTAGATGTAAATCCCAATTGCTAGATCTAAAGCCAAATACTCCAGAGGTAAAGCCCAACATGTAGAGGTAAAGACTAAGATCTAGAGGTGAATTCCAATATCTAGTGTTAAAGCCTGACATCTACAGTTAAATCCAACCATATAGATATAACCCCCAACTTCTAGACCTAAGGCCCAAAATCTAGAGGTAAAGCCCAAAGTCTAGAGTTAAAGTCCAACTTCTAGAGGTAAAGCCCAACATCTAGACGTAAAGCCAGATATCTGACGGTAAAGCCCAACATCTAGAGGAAAAGCCAAATATATAGATTTAAAACACAAAATCTAGAGATAAAGCCGGACATCTAAATGTAAAGCAAAACATCTAGATGTAATCCAAACATCTAGAGGTAAAGCCTAACATCTAGAGGTGAAGCACAACATATAGAGGTATAACCCAACATCTAGAGATAAAGACCAACATCTAAATGTAAAGCAAAACATCTAGATGTAAAGCCCAACATCTAGAGGTAAAGTCCAATAGCTAGACCTAAAGACCAACATCTAGAGGTAAAACCCAACATCTAGAGGTAAAGCCCAACATCTACATGTAAATCCAGATATCTAGGGGTAAAGCCCAACATCTAGAGGAAAAGCCAAATATATAGATATAAACCGCAAAATCTAGAGGTAAAGCCCAATATCTAGACGTAAAGCCCAAAATCTAGATGAAAAGCACAACTTCTAGATCTAAAGCCAAACATCTAGAGGTAAAGACCAATATCTAGAGGTAAAACCCAACATCTAGAGGTAAAGCCAGATATCTAGAGGTAAAGCCAAACATCTAGAGGAAAAGCAAAATATATAGATTTCAAACCCAAATTCTAGAATTAAATCCCAACATCTAGAGGTAAATCCCAAAGTCTAGATGTAAAGCTCAACTTCCAGATTTAAAGTCAAAAATCTAAATGTAAATACCAATACCTAGAGGTAGAGCCCAAAATGTAGAGGTAAAGGCCAACATCTAGAGATAAAGCCAGATATATAGATCTAAACCCCAAAATCTAGAGATGAAGCCCAATATTTAGACGTAAAGCCCAAAATCTAGATGTAAAGCCCAACTTCTAGATCTAAAGCCCAAATTCTAGATGTAAAGCCCAACTTCTAATTCTAAAGCCCAACATCTAGAGGTAAAGCCCAATATTTAGAGCTTAAGCGCATCATTTAGAGGTAAAGCCAGATATTTAGAGGTAAAGCCCAACGTCTGGAGGTAAAGCCCATCATCTAGTCCTACAGCCCAATGTCTGCAGGTAAAGCCCAACTTACAGAGGTGAAGGCAAACATCTAGATGTAAACCCCAAAATCTAGAGGTAAAGCCCAATATCTAGAGGTAAAGCCCAAAGTCTAGATGTAAAACCCAACTTCTAGATCTAAAGCCCAAAATCTAGATGTAAAGCCCAACTTCTAAATCTAAAGCCCAACATCTAGAGGTAAAGCCCAATATTTAGAGTTTAAGCCCATCATTTATAGGTAAAGCCCAAAATCTAGATGTAAAGCCGAACTTCTAGAGGTAAAGCCCATCATCTAGTCCTACAGCCCAATGTCTGCAGGTAAAGCCCAACTTACAGAGGTGAAGGCAAACATCTAGATTTAAAACCCAAAATCTAGAGGTAAAGCCCAACATCTAGAGGAAAAGCCAAATATATAGATTTAAAACCCAAAATCTAGAGGTAAAGCCCAATATCTAGACCTAAAGCCCAAAATCTAGATGTAAAGCCCAAATTCTAGATCTAACACCCAAAATCTCGAGGTAAAGACCAATATCTAGACGTAAAACCCAACAGCTAGAGGTAAAGCCAGATATCTAGAGGTAAAGCCCAACATCTAGAGGAAAAGCAAAATATATAGATTTCAAACCCAAATTCTAGAGTTCAATCCCAACATCTAGAGGTAAAGCCCAACTTCCAGAGTTAAAGTCCAAAATCTAGAGGTAAACACCAATACCTAGAGTTAGAGCCCAAAATCTAGAGATAAAGCCCAACATCTAGAGATAAAGCCAGATATATAGATCTAAACCCCAAAATCTAGAGGTAAAGCCCAATATTTAGAGTTTAAGCCCATCATTTAGAGGTAAAGCCAGATATCTAGAGGTAAAGCCCAACTTCTAGAGGTAAAGCCCATCATCTAGTCCTACAGCCCAATGTCTGCAGGTAAAGCCCAACTTACAGAGGTGAAGGCAAACATCTAGATTTAAAACCCAAAATCTAGAGGTAAAGCCCAATATCTAGACGTAAAGCACAAAATATAGATGTAAAGCCCAACTTCTAAATATAAAGCCCAACATCTAGAGGTAAAGCCCAATATTTAGAGTTTAAGCACATCATTTATAGGTAAAGCCCAAAATCTAGATGTAAAGCCCAACTTCTAGAGGTAAAGCCCATCATCTAGTCCTACAGCCCAATGTCTGCAGGTAAAGCCCAACTTACAGAGGTGAAGGCAAACATCTAGATGTAAACCCCAAAATCTAGAGGTAAAGCCTAACATCTAGAGGAAAAGCCAAATATATAGATTTAAAACCCAAAATCTAGAGGTAAAGCCCAATATGTAGACGTAAAGCCCAAAATCTAGATTTAAAGCCCAAATTCTAGACCTAAAGCCCAAAATCTAGATGTAAAGCCCAAATTCTAGATCTAACACCCAAAATCTAGAGGTAAAGACCAATATCTAGAGGTAAAACCCAACATCTAGAGGTAAAGCCAGATATCTAGAGGTAAAGCCCAACATCTAGACGTAAAGCCAGATATCTGACGGTAAAGCCCAACATCTAGAGGAAAAGCCAAATATATAGATTTAAAACCCAAAATCTAGAGATAAAGCCGAACACCTAAATGTAAAGCAAAACATCTAGATGTAATCCAAACATCTAGAGGTAAAGCCTAACATCTAGAGGTGAAGCACAACATATAGAGGTATAACCCAACATCTAGAGATAAAGACCAACATCTAAATGTAAAGCAAAACATCTAGATGTAAAACCCTACATCTAGAGGTAAAGTCCAATATCTAGACCTAAAGACCAACATCTAGAGGTAAAACCCAACATCTAGTGGTAAAGCCCAACGTCTGGAGGTAAAGCCCAGATTCTAGAGAGAAGCCAAAAATCCAGATGGAAAACCCAAAATCTAGAGGTAAAGCCCAACATCTACAGGTAAATCCAGATATCTAGGGGTAAAGCCCAACATCTAGAGGAAAAGCCAAATATATATATATAAACCCCAAAATCCAGAGTTAAAGCCCAATATCTAGACGTAAAGCCCAAAATCTAGATGAAAAGCACAACTTCTAGATCTAAAGATCAACATCTATAGGTAAAGACCAATAGCTAGAGGTAAAACCCAACATCTAGAGGTAAAGCCAGATATCTAGAGGTAAAGCCCAACGTCTGGAGGTAAAGCCCATCATCTAGTCCTACAGCCCAATGCCTGCAGGTAAAGCCCAACTTACAGAGGTGAAGGCAAACATCTAGATGTAAAACCCAAAATCTAGAGGTAAAGCCCAATATCTAGAGGCAAAGCCCAACATCTAGAGGAAAAGCCAAATATATATATATTTAAAATTCAAAACCTAGAGGTAAAGCCCAACATCTAGAGGTAAAGCCAGATATCTAGGGGTAAAGCCCAACATCTAGAGGAAAAGCCAAATATATAGATTTAAAATCCAAAATCTGGAGGTAAAGCCCAACATCTAGAGCTAAAGGCCAAAATCTAGATGTAAATCCCAATTGCTAGATCTAAAGCCAAATACTCCAGAGGTAAAGCCCAACATGTAGAGGTAAAGACTAAGATCTAGAGGTGAATTCCAATATCTAGTGTTAAAGCCTGACATCTACAGTTAAATCCAACCATATAGATATAACCCCCAACTTCTAGACGTAAGGCCCAAAATCTAGAGGTAAAGCCCAAAGTCTAGAGTTAAAGTCCAACTTCTAGAGGTAAAGCCCAACATCTAGACGTAAAGCCAGATATCTGACGGTAAAGCCCAACATCTAGAGGAAAAGCCAAATATATAGATTTAAAACCCAAAATCTAGAGATAAAGCCGAACATCTAAATGTAAAGCAAAACATCTAGATGTAAAGCCCAACATCTAGAGGTAAAGTCCAATAGCTAGACCTAAAGACCAACATCTAGAGGTAAAACCCAACATCTAGAGGTAAAGCCCAACATCTACATGTAAATCCAGATATCTAGGGGTAAAGCCCAACATCTAGAGGAAAAGCCAAATATATAGATATAAACCGCAAAATCTAGAGGTAAAGCCCAATATCTAGACGTAAAGCCCAAAATCTAGATGAAAAGCACAACTTCTAGATCTAAAGCCAAACATCTAGAGGTAAAGACCAATATCTAGAGGTAAAACCCAACATCTAGAGGTAAAGCCAGATATCTAGAGGTAAAGCCAAACATCTAGAGGAAAAGCAAAATATATAGATTTCAAACCCAAATTCTAGAATTAAATCCCAACATCTAGAGGTAAATCCCAAAGTCTAGATGTAAAGCTCAACTTCCAGATTTAAAGTCAAAAATCTAAATGTAAATACCAATACCTAGAGGTAGAGACCAAAATCTAGAGATAAAGCCCAACATCTAGAGATAAAGCCAGATATATAGATCTAAAATCCAAAATTTAGAGGTGAAGCCCAATATCTAGACGTAAAGCCCAAAATCTAGATGTAAAGCCCAACTTCTAAATCTAAAGCCCAACATCTAGAGGTAAAGCCCAATATTTAGAGGTAAAACCCACCATCTAGAGTTAAAGCCAGATATCTAGAGGTAAAGCCCAACATCTAGAGGAAAAGCCAAATATATAGATTTCAAACCCAAATTCTAGAGTTAAATGCCAACATCTAGAGGTAAAGACCAATAGCTAGAGGTAAAACCCAACATCTAGAGGTAAAGCCAGATATCTAGAGGTAAAGTCCAACGTCTGGAGGTAAAGCCCATCATCTAGTCCTACAGCCCAATGTCTGCAGGTAAAGCCCAACTTACAGAGGTGAAGGCAAACATCTAGATGTAAAACCCAAAATCTAGAGGTAAAGCCCAATATCTAGACGTAAAGACCAAAGTCTAGATGTAAAGCCCAACTTCTAGATCTAAAGCGCAAAATCTAGATGTAAAGCCCAACTTCTTGATCTAAAGCCCAAAATATAGATGTAAAGCCCAACTTCTAAATCTAAAGCCCAACATCTAGAGGTAAAGCCCAATATTTAGAGTTTAAGCACATCATTTATAGGTAAAGCCCAAAATCTAGATGTAAAGCCCAACTTCTAGAGGTAAAGCCCATCATCTAGTCCTACAGCCCAATGTCTGCAGGTAAAGCCCAACTTACAGAGGTGAAGGCAAACATCTAGATGTAAAACCCAAAATCTAGAGGTAAAGCCCAACATCTAGAGGAAAAGCCAAATATATAGATTTAAAACCCAAAATCTAGAGGTAAAGCCCAACTTCTAGATCTAAAGCCCAAAATCTAGATGTAAAGCCCAAATTCTAGATCTAACACCCAAAATCTAGAGGTAAATACCAATATCTAGAGGTAAAACCCAACATCTAGAGGTAAAGCCAGATATCTAGAGGTAAAGCCCAACATCTAGAGGAAAAGCAAAATATATAGATTTCAAACCCAAATTCTAGAGTTCAATCCCAACATCTAGAGGTAAAGCCCAACTTCCAGAGTTAAAGTCCAAAATCTAGAGGTAAACACCAATACCTAGAGTTAGAGCCCAAAATCTAGAGATAAAGCCAGATATATAGATTTAAAATCCAAAATCTGGAGGTAAAGCCCAACATCTAGAGCTAAAGCCCCAAATCTAGATGTAAATCCCAATTGCTAGATCTAAAGCCAAATACTCCAGAGGTAAAGCCCAACATGTAGAGGTAAAGACTAAGATCTAGAGGTGAATTCCAATATCTAGTGTTAAAGCCTGACATCTACAGTTAAATCCAACCATATAGATATAACCCCCAACTTCTAGACGTAAGGCCCAAAATCTAGAGGTAAAGCCCAAAGTCTAGAGTTAAAGTCCAACTTCTAGAGGTAAAGCCCAACATCTAGACGTAAAGCCAGATATCTGACGGTAAAGCCCAACATCTAGAGGAAAAGCCAAATATATAGATTTAAAACCCAAAATCTAGAGATAAAGCCGGACATCTAAATGTAAAGCAAAACATCTAGATGTAATCCAAACATCTAGAGGTAAAGCCTAACATCTAGAGGTGAAGCACAACATATAGAGGTATAACCCAACATCTAGAGATAAAGACCAACATCTAAATGTAAAGCAAAACATCTAGATGTAAAGCCCAACATCTAGAGGTAAAGTCCAATAGCTAGACCTAAAGACCAACATCTAGAGGTAAAACCCAACATCTAGAGGTAAAGCCCAACATCTACATGTAAATCCAGATATCTAGGGGTAAAGCCCAACATCTAGAGGAAAAGCCAAATATATAGATATAAACCGCAAAATCTAGAGGTAAAGCCCAATATCTAGACGTAAAGCCCAAAATCTAGATGAAAAGCACAACTTCTAGATCTAAAGCCAAACATCTAGAGGTAAAGACCAATATCTAGAGGTAAAACCCAACATCTAGAGGTAAAGCCAGATATCTAGAGGTAAAGCCAAACATCTAGAGGAAAAGCAAAATATATAGATTTCAAACCCAAATTCTAGAATTAAATCCCAACATCTAGAGGTAAATCCCAAAGTCTAGATGTAAAGCTCAACTTCCAGATTTAAAGTCAAAAATCTAAATGTAAATACCAATACCTAGAGGTAGAGCCCAAAATGTAGAGGTAAAGGCCAACATCTAGAGATAAAGCCAGATATATAGATCTAAAACCCAAAATCTAGAGATGAAGCCAAATATTTAGACGTAAAGCCCAAAATCTAGATGTAAAGCCCAACTTCTAGATCTAAAGCCCAAATTCTAGATGTAAAGCCCAACTTCTAAATCTAAAGCCCAACATCTAGAGGTAAAGCCCAATATTTAGAGCTTAAGCGCATCATTTAGAGGTAAAGCCAGATATTTAGAGGTAAAGCCCAACGTCTGGAGGTAAAGCCCATCATCTAGTCCTACAGCCCAATGTCTGCAGGTAAAGCCCAACTTACAGAGGTGAAGGCAAACATCTAGATGTAAAACCCCAAATCGAGAGGTAAAGCCCAACATCTAGAGGAAAAGCCAAATATATATATATTTAAAACCCCAAACCTAGAGGTAAAGCCCAACATCTAGAGGTAAAGCCAGATATCTAGGGGTAAAGGCCAACATCTAGAGGAAAAGCCAAATATATAGATTTAAAACCCAAAATCTAGATGTAAAGCCCAATATCTAGACGTAAAGCCCAAAATCTAGATGTAAAGCCCAAATTCTAGATCTAACGCCCAAAATCTAGAGATAAAGACTAATATCTAGAAGTAAAACCCAACATCTAGAGGTAAAGCAGATATATAGAGGTAAAGCCCAACACCTAGAATAAAAGCCAAATATATAGATTTAAAACCCAAAATCTAGAGATAAAGCCGAACATCTAAATGTAAAGCAAAACATCTAGATGTAATCCAAACATCTAGAGGTAAAGCCTAACATCTAGAGGTGAAGCACAACATATAGAGGTATAAGCTAACATCTAGAGATAAAGACCAACATCTAAATGTAAAGCAAAACATCTAGATGTAAAACCCAACATCTAGAGGTAAAGTCCAATATCTAGACCTAAAGACCAACATGTAGAGGTAAAACCCAACATCTAGTGGTAAAGCCCAACGTCTGGAGGTAAAGCCCAGATTCTAGAGAGAAGCCAAAAATCCAGATGGAAAACCCAAAATCTAGAGGTAAAGCCCAACATCTACAGGTAAGTCCAGATATCTAGGGGTAAAGCCCAACATCTAGAGGAAAAGCCAAATATATAGATATAAAACCCAAAATCTAGAGGTAAAGCCAGATATCTAGAGGTAAAGCCCAACATCTGGAGGTAAAGCCCATCATCTAGTCCTACAGCCCAATGTCTGCAGGTAAAGCCCAACTTACAGAGGTGAAGGCAAACATCTAGTTGTAAAACCCCAAATCTAGAGGTAAAGCCCAACGTCTAGAGGAAAAGCCAAATATATATATATTTAAAACCCAAAATCTAGAGGTAAAGCCCAACATTTAGAGGTAAAGCCAGATATCTAGGGGTAAAGCCCAACATCTAGAGGAAAAGTCAGATATCTAGAGGTAAAACCCAACATCTAGAGGAAAAGCAAAATATATAGATTTCAAACCCAAATTCTAGAGTTAAATCCCAACATCTAGGGGTAAACCCCAACTTCCAGAGTTAAAGTCCAAAATCTAGAGGTAAACACCAATACCTAGAGTTAGAGCCCAAAATCTAGAGATATGCCAAATATATAGATTTAAAACCCAAAATCTAGAGATAAAGCCGAACATCTAAATGTAAAGCAAAACGTCTAGATGTAATCCAAACATCTAGAGGTAAAGCCTAACATCTAGAGGTGAAGCACAACATATAGAGGTATAACCCAACATCTAGAGATAAAGACCAAAATCTAAATGTAAAGCAAAACATCTAGATGTAAAACCCTACATCTGGAGGTAAAGTCCAATATCTAGACCTAAAGACCAACATCTAGAGGTAAAACCCAACATCTAGAGGTAAAGCCAGATATCTAGAGGTAAAGCCCAACATCTAGAGGAAAAGCAAAATATATAGATTTCAAACCCAAATTCTAGAGTTAAATCCCAACATCTAGGGGTAAACCTCAACTTCCAGAGTTGAAGTCCAAAATCTAGAGGTAAACACCAATACCTAGAGTTAGAGCCCAAAATCTAGAGATAAAGCCCAACATCTAGAGATAAAGCCAGATATATAGATTTAAAATCCACAATCTGGAGGTAAAGCCCAACATCTAGAGCTAAAGCCCCAAATCTAGATGTAAAGCCCAATTGCTAGATCTAAAGCCAAATACTCTAGAGGTAAAGCCCAACATGTAGAGGTAAAGACTAAGATCTAGAGGTGAATTCCAATATCTAGTGTTAAAGGCCGACACCTACAGTTAAAACCAAACATCTAGATGTACAACCCAACTTCTAGAGGTAAAGCCGAATATCTAGAGTTAAAGCGCATCCTTTCGAGTAAAGCCCAAAATCTAGAGTTAAAGCCAACATCTAGAGGGAAAGCCCAGAATCTAGATGTAAAGCCTAACATCTAGAGGTGAATTCCAAAATCAAGTGTTAAGGCCTGACATCTACAGTTAAATCCAACCATATAGATATAACCCCCAACTTCTAGAGGTAAGGCCCAAAATCTAGAGGTAAAGCCCAGCTTCCAGAGTTAAAGTCCAAAATCTAGAGGTAAACACCAATACCTAGAGTTAGAGCCCAAAATCTAGATATATGCCAAATATATAGATCTAACACCCAAAATCTAGAGGTAAAGACCAATATCTAGAGGTAAAACCCAACATCTAGAGGTAAAGCCAGATATCTAGAGGTAAAGCCCAACGTCTGGAGGTAAAGCGCATCATCTAGTCCTACAGCCCAATGTCTGCAGGTAAAGCCCAACTTACAGAGGTGAAGGCAAACATCTAGATGTAAAACCCCAAATCTAGAGGTAAAGCCCAACATCTAGAGGAAAAGCCAAATATATATATATTTAAAACCCAAAATCTAGGGGTAAAGCCCAACATTTAGAGGTAAAGCCAGATATCTAGGGGTAAAGCCCAACATCTAGAGGAAAAGCCAAATATATAGATTTTAAACCCAAAATCTAGAGGTAAAGCCCAATATCTAGACGTAAAGCCCAAAATCTAGATGTAAAGCCCAGCTTCTAGATCTAAAGCCCAAAATCTAGATGTAAAGCCCAAATTCTAGATCTAACACCCAAAATCTAGAGGTAAAGACCAATATCTACAGGTAAAACCCAACATCTAGAGGTAAAGCCAGATATCTAGAGGTAAAGCCCAACATCTAGAGGAAAAGCAAAATATATAGATTTCAAACCCAAATTCTAGAGTTCAATCCCAACATCTAGAGGTAAATCCCAAAGTCTAGATGTAAAGCTCAACTTCCAGATTTAAAGTCAAAAATCTAAATGTAAATACCAATACCTAGAGGTAGAGCCCAAAATGTAGAGGTAAAGGCCAACATCTAGAGATAAAGCCAGATATATAGATCTAAACCCCAAAATCTAGAGATGAAGCCCAATATCTAGACGTAAAGCCCAAAATCTAGATGTAAAGCCCAACTTCTAGATCTAAAGCCCAAAATCTAGATGTAAAGCCCAACTTCTAAATCTAAAGCCCAACATCTAGAGGTAAAGCCCAATATTTAGAGTTTAAGCGCATCATTTAGAGGTAAAGCCAGATATCTAGAGGTAAAGCCCAACGTCTGGAGGTAAAGCCCATCATCTAGTCCTACAGCCCAATGTCTGCAGGTAAAGCCCAACTTCCAGAGGTGAAGGCAAACATCTAGATTTAAAACCAAAAATCTAGAAGTAAAGCACAACATCTAGAGGAAAAGCAAAATATATAGATTTCAAACGCAAATTCTAGAGTTAAATCCCAACATCTAGGGGTAAACCCCAACTTCCAGAGTTAAAGTCCGAAATCTAGAGGTAAACACCAATACCTAGAGATAGAGCCCAAAATCTAGAGATATGCCAAATATATAGATTTAAAACCCAAAATCTAGAGATAAAGCCGAACATCTAAATGTAAAGCAAAACGTCTAGATGTAATCCAAACATCTAGAGGTAAAGCCTAACATCTAGAGGTGAAGCACAACATATAGAGGTATAACCCAACATCTAGAGATAAAGACCAACATCTAAATGTAAAGCAAAACATCTAGATGTAAAACCCTACATCTGGAGGTAAAGTCCAATATCTAGACCTAAAGACCAACATCTAGAGGTAAAACCCAACATCTAGAGGTAAATCCAGATATCTAGAGGTAAAGCCAAATATATATATATTTAAAACCCAAAATCTAGAGGTAAAGCCCAACATCTAGAGGAAAAGCCAAATATATATATATTTAAAACCCAAAATCTAGAGGTAAAGCCCAACATCTAGAGGAAAAGCCAAATATATATAGATTTAAAACCCAAAACCTAGAGGTAAAGCCCAATATCTAGACGTAAAGCCCAAAATCTAGATGTAAAGCCCAAATTCTTGGTCTAAAGCCCAAAATATCGATGTAAAGCCCAACTTCTAAATCTAAAGCCCAACATCTAGAGGTAAAGCCCAATATTTAGAGCTTAAGCGCATCATTTAGAGGTAAAGCCAGATATTTAGAGGTAAAGCCCAACGTCTGGAGGTAAAGCCCATCATCTAGTCCTACAGCCCAATGTCTGCAGGTAAAGCCCAACTTACAGAGGTGAAGGCAAACATCTAGATGTAAAACCCCAAATCGAGAGGTAAAGCCCAACATCTAGAGGAAAAGCCAAATATATATATATTTAAAACCCCAAACCTAGAGGTAAAGCCCAACATCTAGAGGTAAAGCCAGATATCTAGGGGTAAAGGCCAACATCTAGAGGAAAAGCCAAATATATAGATTTAAAACCCAAAATCTAGATGTAAAGCCCAATATCTAGACGTAAAGCCCAAAATCTAGATGTAAAGCCCAAATTCTAGATCTAACGCCCAAAATCTAGAGATAAAGACTAATATCTAGAAGTAAAACCCAACATCTAGAGGTAAAGCAGATATATAGAGGTAAAGCCCAACACCTAGAATAAAAGCCAAATATATAGATTTAAAACCCAAAATCTAGAGATAAAGCCGAACATCTAAATGTAAAGCAAAACATCTAGATGTAATCCAAACATCTAGAGGTAAAGCCTAACATCTAGAGGTGAAGCACAACATATAGAGGTATAAGCTAACATCTAGAGATAAAGACCAACATCTAAATGTAAAGCAAAACATCTAGATGTAAAACCCAACATCTAGAGGTAAAGTCCAATATCTAGACCTAAAGACCAACATGTAGAGGTAAAACCCAACATCTAGTGGTAAAGCCCAACGTCTGGAGGTAAAGCCCAGATTCTAGAGAGAAGCCAAAAATCCAGATGGAAAACCCAAAATCTAGAGGTAAAGCCCAACATCTACAGGTAAGTCCAGATATCTAGGGGTAAAGCCCAACATCTAGAGGAAAAGCCAAATATATAGATATAAAACCCAAAATCTAGAGGTAAAGCCAGATATCTAGAGGTAAAGCCCAACATCTGGAGGTAAAGCCCATCATCTAGTCCTACAGCCCAATGTCTGCAGGTAAAGCCCAACTTACAGAGGTGAAGGCAAACATCTAGTTGTAAAACCCCAAATCTAGAGGTAAAGCCCAACGTCTAGAGGAAAAGCCAAATATATATATATTTAAAACCCAAAATCTAGAGGTAAAGCCCAACATTTAGAGGTAAAGCCAGATATCTAGGGGTAAAGCCCAACATCTAGAGGAAAAGTCAGATATCTAGAGGTAAAACCCAACATCTAGAGGAAAAGCAAAATATATAGATTTCAAACCCAAATTCTAGAGTTAAATCCCAACATCTAGGGGTAAACCCCAACTTCCAGAGTTAAAGTCCAAAATCTAGAGGTAAACACCAATACCTAGAGTTAGAGCCCAAAATCTAGAGATATGCCAAATATATAGATTTAAAACCCAAAATCTAGAGATAAAGCCGAACATCTAAATGTAAAGCAAAACGTCTAGATGTAATCCAAACATCTAGAGGTAAAGCCTAACATCTAGAGGTGAAGCACAACATATAGAGGTATAACCCAACATCTAGAGATAAAGACCAAAATCTAAATGTAAAGCAAAACATCTAGATGTAAAACCCTACATCTGGAGGTAAAGTCCAATATCTAGACCTAAAGACCAACATCTAGAGGTAAAACCCAACATCTAGAGGTAAAGCCAGATATCTAGAGGTAAAGCCCAACATCTAGAGGAAAAGCAAAATATATAGATTTCAAACCCAAATTCTAGAGTTAAATCCCAACATCTAGGGGTAAACCTCAACTTCCAGAGTTGAAGTCCAAAATCTAGAGGTAAACACCAATACCTAGAGTTAGAGCCCAAAATCTAGAGATAAAGCCCAACATCTAGAGATAAAGCCAGATATATAGATTTAAAATCCACAATCTGGAGGTAAAGCCCAACATCTAGAGCTAAAGCCCCAAATCTAGATGTAAAGCCCAATTGCTAGATCTAAAGCCAAATACTCTAGAGGTAAAGCCCAACATGTAGAGGTAAAGACTAAGATCTAGAGGTGAATTCCAATATCTAGTGTTAAAGGCCGACACCTACAGTTAAAACCAAACATCTAGATGTACAACCCAACTTCTAGAGGTAAAGCCGAATATCTAGAGTTAAAGCGCATCCTTTCGAGTAAAGCCCAAAATCTAGAGTTAAAGCCAACATCTAGAGGGAAAGCCCAGAATCTAGATGTAAAGCCTAACATCTAGAGGTGAATTCCAAAATCAAGTGTTAAGGCCTGACATCTACAGTTAAATCCAACCATATAGATATAACCCCCAACTTCTAGAGGTAAGGCCCAAAATCTAGAGGTAAAGCCCAGCTTCCAGAGTTAAAGTCCAAAATCTAGAGGTAAACACCAATACCTAGAGTTAGAGCCCAAAATCTAGATATATGCCAAATATATAGATCTAACACCCAAAATCTAGAGGTAAAGACCAATATCTAGAGGTAAAACCCAACATCTAGAGGTAAAGCCAGATATCTAGAGGTAAAGCCCAACGTCTGGAGGTAAAGCGCATCATCTAGTCCTACAGCCCAATGTCTGCAGGTAAAGCCCAACTTACAGAGGTGAAGGCAAACATCTAGATGTAAAACCCCAAATCTAGAGGTAAAGCCCAACATCTAGAGGAAAAGCCAAATATATATATATTTAAAACCCAAAATCTAGGGGTAAAGCCCAACATTTAGAGGTAAAGCCAGATATCTAGGGGTAAAGCCCAACATCTAGAGGAAAAGCCAAATATATAGATTTTAAACCCAAAATCTAGAGGTAAAGCCCAATATCTAGACGTAAAGCCCAAAATCTAGATGTAAAGCCCAGCTTCTAGATCTAAAGCCCAAAATCTAGATGTAAAGCCCAAATTCTAGATCTAACACCCAAAATCTAGAGGTAAAGACCAATATCTACAGGTAAAACCCAACATCTAGAGGTAAAGCCAGATATCTAGAGGTAAAGCCCAACATCTAGAGGAAAAGCAAAATATATAGATTTCAAACCCAAATTCTAGAGTTCAATCCCAACATCTAGAGGTAAATCCCAAAGTCTAGATGTAAAGCTCAACTTCCAGATTTAAAGTCAAAAATCTAAATGTAAATACCAATACCTAGAGGTAGAGCCCAAAATGTAGAGGTAAAGGCCAACATCTAGAGATAAAGCCAGATATATAGATCTAAACCCCAAAATCTAGAGATGAAGCCCAATATCTAGACGTAAAGCCCAAAATCTAGATGTAAAGCCCAACTTCTAGATCTAAAGCCCAAAATCTAGATGTAAAGCCCAACTTCTAAATCTAAAGCCCAACATCTAGAGGTAAAGCCCAATATTTAGAGTTTAAGCGCATCATTTAGAGGTAAAGCCAGATATCTAGAGGTAAAGCCCAACGTCTGGAGGTAAAGCCCATCATCTAGTCCTACAGCCCAATGTCTGCAGGTAAAGCCCAACTTCCAGAGGTGAAGGCAAACATCTAGATTTAAAACCAAAAATCTAGAAGTAAAGCACAACATCTAGAGGAAAAGCAAAATATATAGATTTCAAACGCAAATTCTAGAGTTAAATCCCAACATCTAGGGGTAAACCCCAACTTCCAGAGTTAAAGTCCGAAATCTAGAGGTAAACACCAATACCTAGAGATAGAGCCCAAAATCTAGAGATATGCCAAATATATAGATTTAAAACCCAAAATCTAGAGATAAAGCCGAACATCTAAATGTAAAGCAAAACGTCTAGATGTAATCCAAACATCTAGAGGTAAAGCCTAACATCTAGAGGTGAAGCACAACATATAGAGGTATAACCCAACATCTAGAGATAAAGACCAACATCTAAATGTAAAGCAAAACATCTAGATGTAAAACCCTACATCTGGAGGTAAAGTCCAATATCTAGACCTAAAGACCAACATCTAGAGGTAAAACCCAACATCTAGAGGTAAATCCAGATATCTAGAGGTAAAGCCAAATATATATATATTTAAAACCCAAAATCTAGAGGTAAAGCCCAACATCTAGAGGAAAAGCCAAATATATATATATTTAAAACCCAAAATCTAGAGGTAAAGCCCAACATCTAGAGGAAAAGCCAAATATATATAGATTTAAAACCCAAAACCTAGAGGTAAAGCCCAATATCTAGACGTAAAGCCCAAAATCTAGATGTAAAGCCCAAATTCTTGGTCTAAAGCCCAAAATATCGATGTAAAGCCCAACTTCTAAATCTAAAGCCCAACATCTAGAGGTAAAGCCCAATATTTAGAGTTTAAGCGCACCATTTGGAGGTAAAGCCCAAAATCTAGATGTAAAGCCCAACTTCTAGAGGTAAAGCCCATCATCTAGTCCTACAGCCCAATGTCTGCAGGTAAAGCCCAACTGACAGAGGTGAATGCAAACATCTAGATTTAAAACCCAAAATCTAGAGGTAAAGCCCAATATCTAGACGTAAAGCCCAAAATCTAGATGTAAAGCCCAACTTCTTGATCTAAAGCCCAAAATCTAGATGTAAAGCCCAATTTCTAGATCTAACGCCCAAAATCTAGAGGTAAAGACCAATATCTAGAGGTAAAACCCAACAGCTAGAGGTAAAGCCAGATATCTAGAGGTAAAGCCCAACATCTAGAGGAAAAGCAAAATATATAGATTTCAAATCCAAATTCTAGAGTTAAATCCCAACATCTAGAGGTAAAGCCCAACTTCCAGAGTTAAAGTCCAAAATCTACAGGTAAACACCAATACCTAGAGTTAGAGCCCAAAATCTAGTGATAAAGTCCAACATCTAGAGATAAAGCCAGATATATAGATTTAAAATCCAAAATCTGGAGGTAAAGCCCAACATTTAGAGCTAAAGCCCCAAATCTAGATGTAAAGGCCAATTGCTAGATCTAAAGCCAAATACTCTAGAGGTAAAGCCCAACATGTAGAGGTAAAGACTAAGATCTAGAGGTGAATTCCAATATCTAGTGTTAAAGCCCGACACCTACAGTTAAAGCCAAACATCTAGATGTAAAACCCAACTTCTAGAGGTAAAGCCGAATATCTAGAGTTAAAGCGCATCCTTTAGAGTAAAGCCCAAAATCTAGAGTTAAAGCCCAACATCTAGAGGGAAAGCCCAGAATCTAGATGTAAAGCCTAACATCTAGAGGTGAATTCCAAAATCAAGTGTTAAGGCCTGACATCTACAGTTAAATCCAACCATATAGATATAACCCCCAACTTCTAGAGGTAAGGCCCAAAATCTAGAGGTAAAGCCCAACAGCTAGAGTTAAAGCCGAACGTCTTGAGGTAAAGCCCAAAGTCTAGAGTTAAAGCCCAAATTCTAGAGGTAAAGCCCAACATCTAGAGGTAAAGCCAGATATCTAGAGGTAAAGCCCAACATCTAGAGGAAAAGCCAAATATATAGATTTAAAACCCAAAATCTAGAGATAAAGCCGAACACCTAAATGTAAAGCAAAACATCTAGATGTAATCCAAACATCTAGAGGTAAAGCCTAACATCTAGAGGTGAAGCACAACATATAGAGGTATAACCCAACATCTAGAGATAAAGACCAACATCTAAATGTAAAGCAAAACATCTAGATGTAAAACCCTACATCTAGAGGTAAAGTCCAATATCTAGACCTAAAGACCAACATCTAGAGGTAAAATCCAACATCTAGTGGTAAAGCCCAACGTCTGGAGGTAAAGCCCAGATTCTAGAGAGAAGCCAAAAATCCAGATGGAAAACCCAAAATCTAGAGGTAAAGCCCAACATCTACAGGTAAATTCAGATACCTAGGGGTAAAGCCCAACATCTAGAGGAAAAGTCAAATATATAGATATAAAACCCAAAATCTAGAGGTAAAGCCCAATATCTAGACGTAAAGCCCAAAATCTAGATGAAAAGCACAAATTCTAGATCTAAAGCCCAACATCTAGAGGTAAAGACCAATAACTAGAGGTAAAACCCAACATCTAGAGGTAAAGCCAGATATCTAGAGGTAAAGCCCAACGTCTGGAGGTAAAGCCCATCATCTAGTCCTACAGCCCAATGTCTGCAGGTAAAGCCCAAATTACAGAGGTGAAGGAAAACATCTAGATGTAAAACCCCAAATCTAGAGGTAAAGCCCAACATCTAGAGGAAAAGCCAAATATATATATATATTTAAAACCCAAAATCTAGAGGTAAATACCAACATCTAGAGGTAAAGCCAGATATCTAGGGGTAAAGCCCAACATCTAGAGGAAAAGCCAAATATATAGATTTAAAACCCAAATTCTACAGTTCAATCCCAACATCTAGAGGTAAAGCCCAACTTCCAGAGTTAAAGTCCAAAATCTAGAGGTAAACACCAATACCTAGAGTTAGAGCCCAAAATCTAGAGATATGCCAAATATATAGATTTAAAACCCAAAATCTAGAGATAAAGCCGAACACCTAAATGTAAAGCAAAACATCTAGATGTAATCCAAACATCTAGAGGTAAAGCCTAACATCTAGAGGTGAAGAACAACATATAGAGGTATAACCCAACATCTAGAGATAAAGACCAACATCTAAATGTAAAGCAAAACATCTAGATGTAAAACCCTACATCTAGATGTAAAGTCCAATATCTAGACCTAAAGACCAACATCTAGAGGTAAAACCCAACATCTAGTGGTAAAGCCCAACGTCTGGAGGTAAAGCCCAGATTCTAGAGAGAAGCCAAAAATCCAGATGGAAAACCCAAAATCTAGAGGTAAAGCCCAACATCTACAGGTAAATCCAGATATCTAGGGGTAAAGCCCAACATCTAGAGGAAAAGCCAAATATATAGATATAAACCCCAAAATCTAGAGGTAAAGCCCAATATCTAGACGTAAAGCCCAAAATCTAGATGAAAAGCACAACTTCTAGATCTAAAGCCAAACATCTAGAGGTAAAGACCAATATCTAGAGGTAAACCCCAACATCTAGAGTTAAAGCCAGATATCTAGAGGTAAAGCCCAACATCTAGAGGAAAAGCAAAATATATAGATTTCAAACCCAAATTCTAGAGTTAAATCCCAACATCTAGAGTTAAATCCCAAAGTCTAGATGTAAAGCTCAACTTCCAGATTTAAAGTCAAAAATCTAAATGTAAATACCAATACCTAGAGGTAGAGCCCAAAATGTAGAGGTAAAGCCCAACATCTAGAGATAAAGCCAGATATATAGATCTAAACCCCAAAATCTAGAGGTGAAGACCAATATCTAGACGTAAAGCCCAAAATCTAGATGTAAAGCCCAACTTCTAGATCTAAAGCCCAAAATCTAGATGTAAAGCCCAACTTCTAAATCTAAAGCCCAACATCTAGAGGTAAAGCCCAATATTTAGAGTTTAAGCGCATCATTTAGAGGTAAAGCCATATATCTAGAGGTAAAGCCCAACGTCTGGAGGTAAAGCCCATCATCTAGTCTTACAGCCCAATGTCTGCAGGTAAAGCCCAACTTACAGAGGTGAAGGCAAACATCTAGATGTAAAACCCAAAATCTAGAGGTAAAGCCCAACATCTAGAGGAAAAGCCAAATATATATATATTTAAAACCCAAAACCTAGAGGTAAATCCCAACATCTAGAGGTAAAGCCAGATATCTAGGGGTAAAGCCCAACTTCTAAATCTAAAGCCCAACATCTAGAGGTAAAGCCCAATATTTAGAGTTTAAGCGCCTCATTTAGATGTAAAGCCAGATATCTAGAGGTAAAGCCCAACGTCTGGAGGTAAAGCCCATCATCTAGTCCTACAGCCCAATATCTGCAGGTAAAGCCCAACTTCCAGAGGTGAAGGCAAACATCTAGATTTAAAACCAAAAATCTAGAGGTAAAGCACAACATCTAGAGCAAAAGCAAAATATATAGATTTCAAACCCAAATTCTAGAGTTAAATCCCAACATCTAGGGGTAAACCCCAACTTCCAGAGTTAAAGTCCGAAATCTAGAGGTAAACACCAATACCTAGAGATAGAGCCCAAAATCTAGAGATATGCCAAATATATAGATTTAAAACCCAAAATCTAGAGATAAAGCCGAACATCTAAATGTAAAGCAAAACGTCTAGATGTAATCCAAACATCTAGAGGTAAAGCCTAACATCTAGAGGTGAAGCACAACATATAGAGGTATAACCCAACATCTAGAGATAAAGACCAACATCTAAATGTAAAGCAAAACATCTAGATGTAAAACCCTACATCTGGACGTAAAGTCCAATATCTAGACCTAAAGACCAACATCTAGAGGTAAAACCCAACATCTAGAGGTAAATCCAGATATCTAGAGGTAAAGCCAAATATATATATATTTAAAACCCAAAATCTAGAGGTAAAGCCCAACATCTAGAGGAAAAGCCAAATATATATATATTTAAAACCCAAAATCTAGAGGTAAAGCCCAACATCTAGAGGAAAAGCCAAATATATATAGATTTAAAACCCAAAACCTAGAGGTAAAGCCCAATATCTAGACGTAAAGCCCAAAATCTAGATGTAAAGCCCAAATTCTTGGTCTAAAGCCCAAAATATAGATGTAAAGCCCAACTTCTAAATCTAAAGCCCAACATCTAGAGGTAAAGCCCAATATTTAGAGTTTAAGCGCACCATTTGGAGGTAAAGCCCAAAATCTAGATGTAAAGCCCAACTTCTAGAGGTAAAGCCCATCATCTAGTCCTACAGCCAAATGTCTGCAGGTAAAGCCCAACTGACAGAGGTGAAGGCAAACATCTAGATTTAAAACCCAAAATCTAGAGGTAAAGCCCAATATCTAGACCTAAAGCCCAAAATCCAGATGTAAAGCCCAACTTCTAGATCTAAAGCCCAAAATCTAGATGAAAAGCACAACTTCTAGATCTAAAGCCCAACATCTAGAGGTAAAGACCAATATCTAGACGTAAAACCCAACAGCTAGAGGTAAAGCCAGATATCTAGAGGTAAAGCCCAACATCTAGAGGAAAAGCAAAATATATAGATTTCAAACACAAATTCTAGAGTTAAATCCCAACATCTAGAGGTAAAGCCCAACTTCCAGAGTTAAAGTCCAAAATCTAGAGGTAAACACCAATACCTAGAGTTAGAGCCCAAAATCTAGAGATAAAGCCCAACATCTAGAGATAAAGCCAGATATATAGATTTAAAATCCAAAATCTGGAGGTAAAGCCCAACATTTAGAGCTAAAGCCCCAAATCTAGATGTAAAGGCCAATTGCTAGATCTAAAGCCAAATACTCTAGAGGTAAAGCCCAACATGTAGAGGTAAAGACTAAGATCTAGAGGTGAATTCCAATATCTAGTGTTAAAGCCCGACACCTACAGTTAAAGCCAAACATCTAGATGTAAAACCCAACTTCTAGAGGTAAAGCCGAATATCTAGAGTTAAAGCGCATCCTTTAGAGTAAAGCCCAAAATCTAGAGTTAAAGCCCAACATCTAGAGGGAAAGCCCAGAATCTAGATGTAAAGCCTAACATCTAGAGGTGAATTCCAAAATCAAGTGTTAAGGCCTGACATCTACAGTTAAATCCAACCATATAGATATAACCCCCAACTTCTAGAGGTAAGGCCCAAAAGATAGAGGTAAAGCCCAACAGCTAGAGTTAAAGCCGAACGTCTTGAGGTAAAGCCCAAAGTCTAGAGTTAAAGCCCAACTTCTAGAGGTAAAGCCCAACATCTAGACGTAAAGCCAGATATCTAGAGGTAAAGCCCAACATCTAGAGGAAAAGCCAAATATATAGATTTAAAACCCAAAATCTAGAGATAAAGCCCAACATCTAAATGTAAAGCAAAAGATCTAGATGTAATCCAAACATCTAGAGGTAAAGCCTAACATCTAGAGGTGAAGCACAACATATAGAGGTATAACCCAACATCTAGAGATAAAGACCAACATCTAAATGTAAAGCAAAACATCTAGATGTAAAACCCTACATCTAGAGGTAAAGTCCAATATCTAGACCTAAAGACCAACATCTAGAGGTAAAATCCAACATCTAGTGGTAAAGCCCAACGTCTGGAGGTAAAGCCCAGATTCTAGAGAGAAGCCAAAAATCCAGATGGAAAACCCCAAATCTAGAGGTAAAGCCCAACATCTACAGGTAAATCCAGATACCTAGGGGTAAAGCCCAACATCTAGAGGAAAAGTCAAATATATAGATATAAAACCCAAAATCTAGATCTAAAGCCCAATATCTAGACGTAAAGACCAAAATCTAGATGAAAAGCACAACTTCTAGATCTAAAGCCCAACATCTAGAGGTAAAGCCAGATATCTAGAGGTAAAGTCCAACGTCTGGAGGTAAAGCCCATCATCTAGTCCTACAGCCCAATGTCTGCAGGTAAAGCCCAAATTACAGAGGTGAAGGCAAACATCTAGATGTAAAACCCCAAATCTAGAGGTAAAGCCCAACATCTAGAGGAAAAGCGAAATATATATATATTTAAAACCCAAAATCTAGAGGTAAAGACCAACATCTAGAGGTAAAGCCAGATATCTAGGGGTAAAGCCCAACATCTAGAGGAAAAGCCAAATATATAGATTTAAAACCCAAAATCAAGAGGTAAAGCCCAATATCACGATGTAAAGGCCAAAATCTAGATGTAAAGCCCAACTTCTTGATCTAAAGCCCAAAATCTAGATGTAAAGCCCAAATTCTAGATCTAACGCCCAAAATCTAGAGATAAAGACCAATATCTAGAGGTAAAACCCAACATCTAGAGGTAAAGCCAGATATCTAGAGGTAAAGCCCAACGTCTGGAGGTAAAGCCCATCATCTAGTCCTACAGCCCAATGTCTGCAGGTAAAGCCCAACTTACAGAAGTGAAGGCAAACATCTAGATGTAAACCCCAAAATCTAGAGGTAAAGCCCAAAATCTAGACCTAAAGCCCAAAATCTAGATGTAAATCCCAACTTCTAGATCTAAAGCCCAAAATCTAGATGTAAAGCCCAAATTCTAGATCTAACACCCAAAATATAGAGGTAAAGACCAATATCTAGAGGTAAAACCCATCATCTAGAGGTAAAGCCAGATATCTAGAGGTAAAGCCCAACATCTAGAGGAAAAGCAAAATATATAGATTTCAAACCCAAATTCTAGAGTTCAATCCCAACATCTAGAGGTAAAGCCCAACTTCCAGAGTTAAAGTCCAAAATCTAGAGGTAAACACCAATACCTAGAGTTAGAGCCCTAAATCTAGAGATAAAGCCCAACATCTAGAATTAAAGCCAGATATATAGATTAAAATCCACAATCTGGAGGTAAAGCCCAACATCTAGAGCTAAAGCCCCAAATCTAGATGTAAAGCCCAATTGCTAGATCTAAAGCCAAATACTCTAGAGGTAAAGCCCAACATGTAGAGGTAAAGACTAAGATCTAGAGGTGAATTCCAATATCTAGTATTAAAGCCTGACACCTACAGTTAAAGCCAAACATCTAGATGTAAAACCGAACTTCTAGAGGTAAAGCCGAATATCTAGAGTTAAAGCGCATCCTTTAGAGTAAACCCAAAATCTAGAGTTAAAGCCCAACATCTAGAGGGAAAGCCAAATATATAGATTTAAAACCCAAAATCTAGAGCTAAAGCCCGACATCTAAATGTAAAGCAAAACATCTAGATGTAATCCAAACATCTAGAGGTAAAGCCTAACATCTAGAGGTGAAGCACAACATATAGAGGTATAAACCAACATCTAGAGATAAAGACCAACATCTAAATGTAAAGCAAAACATCTAGATGTAAAACCCTACATCTAGAGGTAAAGTCCAATATCTAGACCTAAAGACCAACATCTAGAGGTAAAACCCAACATCTAGTGGTAAAGCCCAACGTCTGGAGGTAAAGCCCAGATTCTAGAGAGAAGCCAAAAATCCAGATGGAAAACCCAAAATCTAGAGGTAAAGCCCAACATCTACAGGTAAATCCAGATATCTAGGGGTAAAGCCCAACATCTAGAGGAAAAGCCAAATATATAGATATTTAAAACCCAAAACCTAGATGTAAAGACCAACATCTAGAGGTAAAGCCAGATATCTAGGGGTAAAGCCCAACATCTAGAGGAAAAGCCAAATATATAGATTTAAAACCCAAAATCAAGAGGTAAAGCCCAATATCTAGACGTAAAGCCCAAAGTCTAGATGTAAAGCCCAACTTCTAGATCTAAAGCCCAAAATCTAGATGTAAAGCCCAAATTCTAGATCTAACACCCAAAATCTAGAGGTAACGACCAATATCTAGAGGTAAAACCCAACATCTAGTGGTAAAGCCCAACGACTGGAGGTAAAGCCCAGATTCTAGAGAGAAGCCAAAAATCCAGATGGAAAACCCAAAATCTAGAGGTAAAGCCCAACATCTAGAGGGAAAGCCCAGAATCCAGTTGTAAAGCCTAACATCTAGAGGTGAATTCCAAAATCAAGTGTTAAGGCCTGACATCTACAGTTAAATCCAACCATATAGATATAACCCCCAACTTCTAGAGATAAGGCCCAAAATCTAGAGGTAAAGCCCAACAGCTAGAGTTAAAGCCGAACGTCTTGAGGTAAAGCCCAAAGTCTAGAGTTAAAGCCCAACATCTAGAGGAAAAGCCAAATATATAGATTTAAAACCCAAAATCTAGAGCTAAAGCCCAAAATCTAAATGTAAAGCAAAACATCTAGATGTAATCCAAACATCTAGAGGTAAAGCCTAACATCTAGAGGTGAAGCACAACATATAGAGGTATAACCCAACATCAAGAGATAAAGACCAACATCTAAATGTAAAGCAAAACATCTAGATGTAAAACCCTACATCTAGAGGTAAAGTCCAATAGCTAGACCTAAAGACCAACATCTAGAGGTAAAACCCAACATCTAGTGGTAAAGCCCAACGTCTGGAGGTAAAGCCCAGATTCTAGAGAGAAGCCAAAAATCCAGATGGAAAACCCAAAATCTAGAGGTAAAGCCCAACATCTACAGGTAAATCCAGATATCTAGGGGTAAAGCCCAACATCTAGAGGAAAAGCCAAATATATCGATATAAAACACAAAATCTAGAGGTAAAGCCCAATATCTAGACGTAAAGCCCAAAATCTAGATGAAAAGCACAACTTCTAGATCTAAAGCCCAACATCTAGAGGTAAAGACCAATATCTAGAGGTAAAACCCAACATCTAGAGGTAAAGCCAGATATCTAGAGGTAAAGCCCAACGTCTGGAGGTAAAGCCCATCATCTAGTCCTACAGACCAATGTCTGCAGGTAAAGCCCAACTTACAGAGGTGAAGGCAAACATCTAGATGTAAAACCCCAAATCTAGAGGTAAAGCCCAACATCTAGAGGAAAAGCCAAATATATATATATTTAAAACCCAAAACCTAGATGTAAAGACCAACATCTAGAGGTAAAGCCAGATATCTAGGGGTAAAGCCCAACATCTAGATGAAAAGCCAAATATATAGATTTAAAACCCAAAATCTAGAGGTAAAGCCCAATATCAAGACGTAAAGGCCAAAATCTAGATGTAAAGCCCAACTTCTTGATCTAAAGCCCAAAATCTAGATGTAAAGCCCAAATTCTAGATCAATACCCCAAAATCTAGAGATAAAGACCAATATCTAGAGGTAAATCCCAACATCTAAAGGTAAAGCCAGATATCTAGACGTAAAGCCCAAAATCTAGATGAAAAGCACAACTTCTAGATCTAAAGCCCAACATCTAGAGGTAAAGACCAATATCTAGAGGTAAAACCCAACATCTAGAGGTAAAGCCAGATATCTAGAGGTAAAGCCCAACGTCTGGAAGTAAAGCCCATCATCTAGTCCTACAGCCCAATGTCTGCAGCTAAAGCCCATCTTACAGAGGTGAAGGCAAACATCTAGATGTAAAGCCCAAAATCTAGAGTTAAAGCCCAACATCTAGAGGGAAAGCCCAGAATCTAGATGTAAAGCCCAACTTCTAGATCTAAAGCCCAAAATATAGATGTAAAGCCCAACTTCTAAATCTAAAGCCCAACATCTAGAGGTAAAGCCCAATATTTAGAGTTTAAGCGCATCATTTAGAGGTAAAGCCCAAAATCTAGATGTAAAGCCCAACTTCTAGAGGTAAAGCCCATCATCTAGTCCTACAGCCCAATGTCTGCAGGTAAAGCCCAACTTACAGAGGTGAAGGCAAACATCTAGATGTAAAACCCAAACTCTAGAGGTAAAGCCCAATATCTAGACCTAAAGCCCAAAATCCAGATGTAAAGCCCAACTTCTAGATCTAAAGCCCAAAATCTAGATGAAAAGCACAACTTCTAGATCTAAAGCCCAACATCTAGAGGTAAAGACCAATATCTAGACGTAAAACCCAACAGCTAGAGGTAAAGCCAGATATCTAGAGGTAAAGCCCAACATCTAGAGGAAAAGCAAAATATATAGATTTCAAACACAAATTCTAGAGTTAAATCCCAACATCTAGAGGTAAAGCCCAACTTCCAGAGTTAAAGTCCAAAATCTAGAGGTAAACACCAATACCTAGAGTTAGAGCCCAAAATCTAGAGGGAAAGACCAACATCTAGAGATAAAGCCAGATATATAGATTTAAAATCCAAAATCTGGAGGTAAAGCCCAACATTTAGAGCTAAAGCCCCAAATCTAGATGTAAAGGCCAATTGCTAGATCTAAAGCCAAATACTCTAGAGGTAAAGCCCAACATGTAGAGGTAAAGACTAAGATCTAGAGGTGAATTCCAATATCTAGTGTTAAAGCCCGACACCTACAGTTAAAGCCAAACATCTAGATGTAAAACCCAACTTCTAGAGGTAAAGCCGAATATCTAGAGTTAAAGCGCATCCTTTAGAGTAAAGCCCAAAATCTAGAGTTAAAGCCCAACATCTAGAGGGAAAGCCCAGAATCTAGATGTAAAGCCTAACATCTAGAGGTGAATTCCAAAATCAAATGTTAAGGCCTGACATCTACAGTTAAATCCAACCATATAGATATAACCCCCAACTTCTAGAGGTAAGGCCCAAAATCTAGAGGTAAAGCCCAACAGCTAGAGTTAAAGCCGAACGTCTTGAGGTAAAGCCCAAAGTCTAGAGTTAAAGCCCAACTTCTAGAGGTAAAGCCCAACATCTAGACGTAAAGCCAGATATCTAGAGGTAAAGCCCAACATCTAGAGGAAAAGCCAAATATATAGATTTAAAACCCAAAATCTAGAGATAAAGCCCAACATCTAAATGTAAAGCAAAAGATCTAGATGTAATCCAAACATCTAGAAGTAAAGCCTAACATCTAGAGGTGAAGCACAACATATAGAGGTATAACCCAACATCTAGAGATAAAGACCAACATCTAAATGTAAAGCAAAACATCTAGATGTAAAACCCTACATCTAGAGGTAAAGTCCAATATCTAGACCTAAAGACCAACATCTAGAGGTAAAATCCAACATCTAGTGGTAAAGCCCAACGTCTGGAGGTAAAGCCCAGATTCTAGAGAGAAGCCAAAAATCCAGATGGAAAACCCCAAATCTAGAGGTAAAGCCCAACATCTACAGGTAAATCCAGATACCTAGGGGTAAAGCCCAACATCTAGAGGAAAAGTCAAATATATATATATAAAACCCAAAATCTAGATCTAAAGCCCAATATCTAGACGTAAAGACCAAAATCTAGATGAAAAGCACAACTTCTAGATCTAAAGCCCAACATCTAGAGGTAAAGCCAGATATCTAGAGGTAAAGTCCAACGTCTGGAGGTAAAGCCCATCATCTAGTCCTACAGCCCAATGTCTGCAGGTAAAGCCCAAATTACAGAGGTGAAGGCAAACATCTAGATGTAAAACCCCAAATCTAGAGGTAAAGCCCAACATCTAGAGGAAAAGCCAAATATATATATATTTAAAACCCAAAATCTAGAGGTAAAGACCAACATCTAGAGGTAAAGCCAGATATCTAGGGGTAAAGCCCAACATCTAGAGGAAAAGCCAAATATATAGATTTAAAACCCAAAATCAAGAGGTAAAGCCCAATATCACGATGTAAAGGCCAAAATCTAGATGTAAAGCCCAACTTCTTGATCTAAAGCCCAAAATCTAGATGTAAAGCCCAAATTCTAGATCTAACGCCCAAAATCTAGAGATAAAGACCAATATCTAGAGGTAAAACCCAACATCTAGAGGTAAAGCCAGATATCTAGAGGTAAAGCCCAACGTCTGGAGGTAAAGCCCATCATCTAGTCCTACAGCCCAATGTCTGCAGGTAAAGCCCAACTTACAGAAGTGAAGGCAAACATCTAGATGTAAACCCCAAAATCTAGAGGTAAAGCCCAAAATCTAGACCTAAAGCCCAAAATCTAGATGTAAATCCCAACTTCTAGATCTAAAGCCCAAAATCTAGATGTAAAGCCCAAATTCTAGATCTAACACCCAAAATATAGAGGTAAAGACCAATATCTAGAGGTAAAACCCAACATCTAGAGGTAAAGCCAGATATCTAGAGGTAAAGCCCAACATCTAGAGGAAAAGCAAAATATATAGATTTCAAACCCAAATTCTAGAGTTCAATCCCAACATCTAGAGGTAAAGCCCAACTTCCAGAGTTAAAGTCCAAAATCTAGAGGTAAACACCAATACCTAGAGTTAGAGCCCTAAATCTAGAGATAAAGCCCAACATCTAGAATTAAAGCCAGATATATAGATTTAAAATCCACAATCTGGAGGTAAAGCCCAACATCTAGAGCTAAAGCCCCAAATCTAGATGTAAAGCCCAATTGCTAGATCTAAAGCCAAATACTCTAGAGGTAAAGCCCAACATGTAGAGGTAAAGACTAAGATCTAGAGGTGAATTCCAATATCTAGTATTAAAGCCTGACACCTACAGTTAAAGCCAAACATCTAGATGTAAAACCGAACTTCTAGAGGTAAAGCCGAATATCTAGAGTTAAAGCGCATCCTTTAGAGTAAACCCAAAATCTAGAGTTAAAGCCCAACATCTAGAGGGAAAGCCAAATATATAGATTTAAAACCCAAAATCTAGAGCTAAAGCCCGACATCTAAATGTAAAGCAAAACATCTAGATGTAATCCAAACATCTAGAGGTAAAGCCTAACATCTAGAGGTGAAGCACAACATATAGAGGTATAAACCAACATCTAGAGATAAAGACCAACATCTAAATGTAAAGCAAAACATCTAGATGTAAAACCCTACATCTAGAGGTAAAGTCCAATATCTAGACCTAAAGACCAACATCTAGAGGTAAAACCCAACATCTAGTGGTAAAGCCCAACGTCTGGAGGTAAAGCCCAGATTCTAGAGAGAAGCCAAAAATCCAGATGGAAAACCCAAAATCTAGAGGTAAAGCCCAACATCTACAGGTAAATCCAGATATCTAGGGGTAAAGCCCAACATCTAGAGGAAAAGCCAAATATATAGATATTTAAAACCCAAAACCTAGATGTAAAGACCAACATCTAGAGGTAAAGCCAGATATCTAGGGGTAAAGCCCAACATCTAGAGGAAAAGCCAAATATATAGATTTAAAACCCAAAATCAAGAGGTAAAGCCCAATATCTAGACGTAAAGCCCAAAGTCTAGATGTAAAGCCCAACTTCTAGATCTAAAGCCCAAAATCTAGATGTAAAGCCCAAATTCTAGATCTAACACCCAAAATCTAGAGGTAACGACCAATATCTAGAGGTAAAACCCAACATCTAGTGGTAAAGCCCAACGACTGGAGGTAAAGCCCAGATTCTAGAGAGAAGCCAAAAATCCAGATGGAAAACCCAAAATCTAGAGGTAAAGCCCAACATCTAGAGGGAAAGCCCAGAATCCAGTTGTAAAGCCTAACATCTAGAGGTGAATTCCAAAATCAAGTGTTAAGGCCTGACATCTACAGTTAAATCCAACCATATAGATATAACCCCCAACTTCTAGAGATAAGGCCCAAAATCTAGAGGTAAAGCCCAACAGCTAGAGTTAAAGCCGAACGTCTTGAGGTAAAGCCCAAAGTCTAGAGTTAAAGCCCAACATCTAGAGGAAAAGCCAAATATATAGATTTAAAACCCAAAATCTAGAGCTAAAGCCCAAAATCTAAATGTAAAGCAAAACATCTAGATGTAATCCAAACATCTAGAGGTAAAGCCTAACATCTAGAGGTGAAGCACAACATATAGAGGTATAACCCAACATCAAGAGATAAAGACCAACATCTAAATGTAAAGCAAAACATCTAGATGTAAAACCCTACATCTAGAGGTAAAGTCCAATAGCTAGACCTAAAGACCAACATCTAGAGGTAAAACCCAACATCTAGTGGTAAAGCCCAACGTCTGGAGGTAAAGCCCAGATTCTAGACAGAAGCCAAAAATCCAGATGGAAAACCCAAAATCTAGAGGTAAAGCCCAACATCTACAGGTAAATCCAGATATCTAGGGGTAAAGCCCAACATCTAGAGGAAAAGCCAAATATATCGATATAAAACACAAAATCTAGAGGTAAAGCCCAATATCTAGACGTAAAGCCCAAAATCTAGATGAAAAGCACAACTTCTAGATCTAAAGCCCAACATCTAGAGGTAAAGACCAATATCTAGAGGTAAAACCCAACATCTAGAGGTAAAGCCAGATATCTAGAGGTAAAGCCCAACGTCTGGAGGTAAAGCCCATCATCTAGTCCTACAGACCAATGTCTGCAGGTAAAGCCCAACTTACAGAGGTGAAGGCAAACATCTAGATGTAAAACCCCAAATCTAGAGGTAAAGCCCAACATCTAGAGGAAAAGCCAAATATATATATATTTAAAACCCAAAACCTAGATGTAAAGACCAACATCTAGAGGTAAAGCCAGATATCTAGGGGTAAAGCCCAACATCTAGATGAAAAGCCAAATATATAGATTTAAAACCCAAAATCTAGAGGTAAAGCCCAATATCAAGACGTAAAGGCCAAAATCTAGATGTAAAGCCCAACTTCTTGATCTAAAGCCCAAAATCTAGATGTAAAGCCCAAATTCTAGATCAATAGCCCAAAATCTAGAGATAAAGACCAATATCTAGAGGTAAATCGCAACATCTATAGGTAAAGCCAGATATCTAGACGTAAAGCCCAAAATCTAGATGAAAAGCACAACTTCTAGATCTAAAGCCCAACATCTAGAGGTAAAGACCAATATCTAGAGGTAAAACCCAACATCTAGAGGTAAAGCCAGATATCTAGAGGTAAAGCCCAACGTCTGGAAGTAAAGCCCATCATCTAGTCCTACAGCCCAATGTCTGCAGCTAAAGCCCATCTTACAGAGGTGAAGGCAAACATCTAGATGTAAAGCCCAAAATCTAGAGTTAAAGCCCAACATCTAGAGGGAAAGCCCAGAATCTAGATGTAAAGCCCAACTTCTAGATCTAAAGCCCAAAATATAGATGTAAAGCCCAACTTCTAAATCTAAAGCCCAACATCTAGAGGTAAAGCCCAATATTTAGAGTTTAAGCGCATCATTTAGAGGTAAAGCCCAAAATCTAGATGTAAAGCCCAACTTCTAGAGGTAAAGCCCATCATCTAGTCCTACAGCCCAATGTCTGCAGGTAAAGCCCAACTTACAGAGGTGAAGGCAAACATCTAGATGTAAAACCCAAAATCTAGAGGTAAAGCCCAACATCTAGAGGAAAAGCCAAATATATAGATTTAAAAACCAAAATCTAGAGGTAAAGCCCAATATCTAGACGTAAAGCCAAAGTCTAGATGTAAAGCCCAACTTCTAGATCTAAAACCCAAAATATAGATGTAAAGCCCAAATTCTAGATCTAACACCCAAAATCTAGAGGTAAAGACAAACATCTAGAGGTAAAACCCAACATCTAGTGGTAAAGCCCAACGTCTGGAGGTAAAGCCCAGATTCTAGAGAGAAGCCAAAAATCCAGATGGATAACCCAAAATCTAGAGGTAAAGCCCAACATCTACAGGTAAATCCAGATATCTAGGGGTAAAGCCCAACATCTAGAGGAAAAGCCAAATATATAGATATAAACCCCAAAATCTAGAGGTAAAGCCCAATATCTAGACGTAAAGCCCAAAATCTAGATGAAAAGCACAACTTCTAGATCTGAAGCCCAACATCTAGAGGTAAAGATCAATATCTAGAGGTAAAACCCAACATCTAGAGGTAAAGCCAGATATCTAGAGGTAAAGCCCAACGTCTGGAGGTAAAGCCCATCATCTAGCCCTACAGCCCAATGTCTGCAGGTAAAGCCCAACTTACAGAGGTGAAGGCAAACATCTAGATGTAAAACCCAAAATCTAGAGGTAAAGACCAACATCTAGAGGTAAAGCCAGATATCTTGAGGTAAAGCCCAACATCTAGAGGTAAAGCCAGATATCTAGAGGTAAAGCCCAACATCTAGAGGAAAAGCAAAATATATAGATTTCAAACCCAAATTCTAGAGTTAAATCCCAACATCTAGGGGTAAATCCCAACTTCCAGAGTTAAAGTCCAAAATCTAGAGGTAAACACCAATACCTAGAGTTAGAGCCCAAAATCTAGAGATATGCCAAATATATAGATTTAAAACCCAAAATCTAGAGATAAAGCCGAACATCTAAATGTAAAGCAAAACATCTAGAGGTAAAGCCTAACATCGAGAGGGAAAGCCCAGAATCTAGATGTAAAGCCTAACATCTAGAGGTGAATTCCAAAATCAAGTGTTAAGGCCTGACATCTACAGTTAAATCCAACCATATAGATATAACCCCCAACTTCTAGAGGTAAGGCCCAAAATTTAGAGGTAAAGCACAACAGCTAGAGTTAAAGCCGAAAGTCTTGATGTAAAGCCCAAAGTCTAGAGTTAAAGACCAACTTCTAGAAGTAAAGCCCAACATCTAGACGTAAAGCCAGATATCTGACGGTAAAGCCCAACATCTAGAGGAAAAGCCAAATATATAGATTTAAAACCCAAAATCTAGAGGTAAAGCCCAAAGTCTAGATGTAAAGCTCAACTTCCAGATTTAAAGTCAAAAATCTAAATGTAAATACCAATACCTAGAGGTAGAGCCCAAAATGTAGAGGTAAAGCCCAACACCTAGAGATAAAGCCAGATATATAGATCTAAAACCCAAAATCTAGAGGTGAAGCCCAATATCTAGATGTAAAGCCCAAAATCTAGATGTAAAGCCCAACTTCTAGATCTAAAGCCCAAAATATAGATTTAAAGCCCAAAATCTAGAGGTAAAGCCCAATATCTAGAGTTTAAGTGCATCATTTAGAGGTAAAGCCCAAAATCTAGAGGTAAAGCCCAACATCTAGAGGTAAAGCCAGATATCTAGAGGTAAAGCCCAACGTCTGGAGGTAAAGCCCATCATCTAGTCCTACAGCCCAATGTCTGCAGGTAAAGCCCAACTTACAGAGGTGAAGGCAAACATCTAGATGTAAAACCCAAAATCTAGAGGTAAAGCCCAACATCTAGAGGAAAAGCCAAATATATAGATTTAAAACCCAAAATCTAGAGGTAAAGCCCAATATCTAGACGTAAAGCCCAAAGTCTATATGTAAAGCCCATCTTCTAGATCTAAAACCCAAAATATAGATGTAAAGCCCAAATTCTAGATCTAACACCCAAAATCTAGAGGTAAAGACGAACATCTAGAGGTAAAACCCAACATCTAGTGGTAAAGCCCAACGTCTGGAGGTAAAGCCCAGATTCTAGAGAGAAGCCAAAAATCCAGATGGAAAACCCAAAATCTAGAGGTAAAGCCCAACATCTACAGGTAAATCCAGATATCTAGGGGTAAAGCCCAACATCTAGAGGAAAAGCCAAATATATAGATATAAACCCCAAAATCTAGAGGTAAAGCCCAATATCTAGACGTAAAGCCCAAAATCTAGATGAAAAGCACAACTTCTAGATCTAAAGCCCAACATCTAGAGGTAAAGACCAATATCTAGAGGTAAAACCCAACATCTAGAGGTAAAGCCAGATATCTAGAGGTAAAGCCCAACGTCTGGAGGTAAAGCCCATCATCTAGCCCTACAGCCCAATGTCTGCAGGTAAAGCCCAACTTACAGAGATGAAGGCAAACATCTAGATGTAAAACCCAAAATCTAGAGGTAAAGACCAACATCTAGAGATAAAGCCAGATACCTAGGGGTAAAGCCCAACATCTAGAGGAAAAGCAAAATATATAGATTTCAAACCCAAATTCTAGAGTTAAATCCCAATATCTAGAGGTAATTCCCAAAGTCTAGATGTAAAGCTCAACTTCCAGATTTAAAGTCAAAAATCTAAATGTAAATACAAGTACTTAGACGTAGAGCCCAAAATGTAGAGATAAAGCCCAACATCTAGAGATAAAGCCAGATATATAGATCTAAACCCCAAAATCTAGAGGTGAAGCCCAATATCTAGACGTAAAGCCCAAAATCTAGATGTAAAGCCCAACTTCTAGATCTAAAGCCCAAAATATAGATGTAAAGCCCAACTTCTAAATCTAAAGCCCAACATCTAGAGGTAAGGCCCAATATTAATAGTTTAAGCGCATCATTTAGAGGTAAAGCCCAAAATCTAGATGTAAAGCCCAACTTCTAGAGGTAAAGCCCATCATCTAGTCCTACAGCCCAATGTCTGCAGGTAAAGCCCAACTTACAGAGGTGAAGGCAAACATCTAGATGTAAGCCCCCAAATCTAGAGGTAAAGCCCAACATCTAGAGGAAAAGCCAAATATATAGATTTAAAACCCAAATTCTAGAGGTAAAGCCCAATATCTAGACCTAAATCCCAAAGTCTATATGTAAAGCCCAACTTCTAGATCTAAAGCCCAAAATCTAGATGTAAAGCCGAAATTCTAGCTCTAACAACCAAAATCTAGAGGTAAAGACCAATATCTAGAGGTAAAACCCAACATCTAGAGGTAAAGCCAGATATCTAGAGGTAAAGCCCAACATCTAGAGGAAAAGCAAAATATATAGATTTCAAACCCAAATTCTAGAGTTAAATCCCAACATCTTAGAGGTAAATCCCAAAGTCTAGATGTAAAGCTCAACTTCCAGATTTAAAGTCAAAAATCTAAATGTAAATACCAATACCTAGAGGTAGAGCCCAAAATGTAGAGGTAAAGCCCAACATCTAGAGATAAAGCCAGATATATAGATCTAAACCCCAAAATCTAGAGGTGAAGCCCAATATCTAGACGTAAAGCCCTAAATCTAGACGTAAAGCCCAACTTCTTGATCTAAAGCCCAAAATATAGATGTAAAGCCCAAAATCTAGAGGTAAAGCCCAATATTTAGAGTTTAAGCGCATCATTTAGAGGTAAAGCCCAAAATCTAGAGGTAAAGCCCAACATCTAGAGGTAAAGCCCAACATCTAGGGGAAAAGCCAAATATATAGATTTAAAACCAAAAATCTAGAGGTAAAGCCCAATATCTAGACGTAAAGCCCAAAATCTAGATGTAAAGCCCAACTTCTTGATCTAAAGCCCAAAATCTAGATGTAAAGCCCAAATTCTAGATCGAACGCCCAAAATCCAGAGATAAAGACCGATATCTAGAGGTAAAACCCAACATCTAGAGGAAAAGCAAAATATATAGATTTCAAACCCAAATTCTAGAGTTAAATCCCAACATCTAGATGTAAAGACCAAATTCTAGATCTAAAGCCCAAAATCTAGATGTAAAGCCCAACTTCTAAATCTAAAGCCCAATATCTAGAGGTAAAGCCCAATATTTAGAATTTCAGCGCATCATTTAGAGGTAAAGCCCAAAATCTAGATGTAAAGCCCAACTTCTAGAGGTAAAGCCCATCATCTAGTCCTACAGCCCAATGTCTGCAGGTAAAGCCCAACTTACAGAGGTAAAGGGAAACATCTAGATGTAAACCCCAAAATCTAGAGGTAAAGCCCAACATCTAGAGGAAAAGCCAAATATATAGATTTAAAACTCAAAATATAGAGGTAAAGCCCAACATCTAGGGGAAAAGCCAAATATATAGATATAAACCCCAAAATCTAGAGGTAAAGCCCAATATCTAGACGTAAAGCCCAAAATCTAGATGTAAAGCACAACTTCTAATCTAAAGCCCAACATCTAGAGGTAAAGATCAATATCTAGAGGTAAAACCCAACATCTAGAGGAAAAGCCAAATATATAGATTTAAAACCCAAAATCTAGAGGTAAAGCCCAATATCTAGACGTAAAGCCCAAAATCTAGATGTAAAGGCCAAATTCTAGATCTAAAGCCCAAAATCTAGATGTAAAGCCCAAATTCTAGATCTAACATCCAAAATCTAGAGGTAAAGACCAATATCTAGAGGTAAAACCCAACATCTAGAGGTAAAGCCAGAAATCTAGAGGTAAAGCCCAACGTCTGGAGGTAAAGCCCATCATCTAGTCCTACAGCCCAATGTCTGCAGGTAAAGCCCAACTTACAGAGGTGAAGGCAAACATCTAGATGTAAAACCCCAAATCTAGAGGTAAAGCCCAACATCTAGAGGAAAAGCCAAATATATATATATTTAAAACCCAAAATCTAGAGGTAAAGACCAATATCTAGAGGTAAAGCCAGATATCTAGGGGTAAAGCCCAACATCTAGAGGAAAAGCAAAATATATAGATTTCAAACCCAAATTCTAGAGTTCAATCCCAACATCTAGAGGTAAAGCCCAAAGTCTAGATGTAAAGCTCAACTTCCAGATTTAAAGTCAAAAATCTAAATGTAAATACCAATACCTAGAGGTAGAGCCCAAAATGTAGAGGTAAAGCCCAAAATCTAGAGATAAAGCCAGATTTATAGATCTAAACAACAAAATCTAGAGGTGAAGCCCAATATCTAGACGTAAAGCACAAAATCTAGATGTAAAGCCCAACTTCTAGATCTAAAGCCCAAAATCTAGATGTAAAGCCCAAATTCTTGATCTAACACCCAAAATCTAGAGGTAAAGACCAATATCTAGAGGTAAAACCCAACATCTAGTGGTAAAGCCCAACGTCTGGAGGTAAAGCCCAACTTCTAGAGGTAAAGCCCAACATCTAGACGTAAAGCCATATATCTGACGGTAAAGCCCAACATCTAGAGGAAAAGCCAAATATATAGATTTAAAACCCAAAATCTAGAGATAAAGCCGAACATCTAAATGTAAAGCAAAACATCTAGATGTAATCCAAACATCTAGAGGCAAAGCCTAACATCTAGAGGTGAAGCACAACATATAGAGGTATAACCCAACATCTAGAGATAAAGACCAACATCTAAATGTAAAGCAAAACATCTAGATGTAAAACCCTACATCTAGAGGTAAAGTCCAATAGCTAGACCTAAAGATGAACATCAAGAGGTAAAACCCAACATCTAGTGGTAAAGCCCAACGTCTGGAGGTAAAGCCCAGATTCTAGAGAGAAGCCAAAAATCCAGATGGAAAACTCAAAATCTAGAGGTAAAGCCCAACATCTAGAGGAAAAGACAAATATATAGATTTAAAACCCAAAATCTAGAGGTGAAGCCCAATATCTAGACGTAAAGCCCAAAATCTAGATATAAAGCCCAACTTCTTGCTCTAAAGCCCAAAATCTAGATGTAAAGCCCAACACCTGGAGGTAAATCCCAAAATCTAGATATAAAGAACCACCTCTAGATATAAAGCCCTACACCTAGAGATAAATCCAAACTTCTAGAAGTAAAGCCTAACATCTAGATGTAAAACCCCACATCTAGAGTTAAAGCAAAATATTAGAGTAAAAGCGCATCGTCTAGAGTTAAAGCCCAACATCTAGAGGTAAAGCCAACATCTAGTCGTAAAGTCCAATGTCTGCAGGTAAAGCCAAAATTAGAGAGGTAAAGCCAAACATCTAGATGTAAAGCCAAACAACTAGAGGTAAAGCCTAACATCTAGAGGAACAGACCAATATATAGATTTAAAACCCAAAATCTAGAGATAAAGACCAACTTCTAAATGTAAAGCAAAACATCTCGATGTAAAACCCTACATCTAGAGGTAATGTCCATTATCTATACTAAAAGACCAACATCTAGAGGTAAAACCCAACATCTAGAGGTAAGGCCCAACGTCTGGAGGTAAAGCCCAGATTCTAGAGAGAAGCCAAAAATCCAGATGGAAAACCCAAAATCTAGAGGTAAAGCTCAACATCTAGAGGTAAAGCCAGATATCTAGGGGTAAAGCCCAACATCTAGAGGAAAAGCCAAATATATAAATTTAAAACCCAAAATCTAGAGGTAAAGCCCAATATCTAGACATAAAGCCCAAAATCTAGATGTAAAGCCCAAATTCTAGATCTAAAGCCCAAAATCTAGATGTAAAGCCCAAATTTTAGATCTAACATCCAAAATCTAGAGGTAAAGACCAATAGCTAGAGGTAAAACCCAACATCTAGAGGTAAAGCCAGATATCTAGAGGTAAAGCCCAACGTCTGGAGGTAAAGCCCATCATCTAGTCCTACAGCCCAATGTCTGCAGGTAAAGCCCAACTTACAGAGGTGAAGGCAAACATCTAGATGTAAAACCCCAAATCTAGAGGTAAAGCCCAACATCTAGAGGAAAAGCCAAATATATATATATTTAAAACCCAAAATCTAGAGGTAAAGACCAATATCTAGAGGTAAAGCCAGATATCTAGGGGTAAAGCCCAACATCTAGAGGAAAAGCAAAATATATAGATTTCAAACCCAAATTCTAGAATTCAATCCCAATATCTAGAGGTAAAGCCCAAAGTCTAGATGTAAAGCTCAACTTCCAGATTTAAAGTCAAAAATCTAAATGTAAATACCAATACCTAGAGGTAGAGCCCAAAATGTAGAGGGAAAGCCCAAAATCTAGAGATAAAGCCAGATTTATAGATCTAAACCCCAAAATCTAGAGGTGAAGCCCAATATCTAGACGTAAAGCCCAAAATCTAGATGTAAAGCCCAACTTCTAGATCTAAAGCCCAAAATATAGATGTAAAGCCCAACATCTAGAGGTAAAGCCCAATATTTAGAGTTTAAGCGCATCATTTAGAGGTAAAGCCCAAAATCTAGATGTAAAGCTCAACTTCTAGAGGTAAAGCCCAACATCTAGAGGAAAAGCCAAATATATAGATTTAAAACCAAAAATCTAGAGGTAAAGCCCAATATCTAGACGTTAAGCCCAAAATCTAGATGTAAAGCCCAACTTCTTGATCTAAAGCCCAAAATCTAGATGTAAAGCCCAAATTCTAGATCGAACGCCCAAAATACAGAGATAAAGACCAATATCTAGAGGTAAAACCCAACATCTAGAGGTAAAGCCAGATATCTAGAGGTAAAGCCCAACATCTAGAGGAAAAGCAAAATATATAGATTTCAAACCCAAATTCTAGAGTTCAATCCAAACATCTAGAGGTAAAGCCCAAAGTCTAGATGTAAAGCTCAACTTCCAGATTTAAAGTCAAAAATCTAAATGTAAATACCAATACCTAGAGGTAGAGCCCAAAATGTAGAGGTAAAGCCCAACATCTAGAGATAAAGCCAGATATATAGATCTAAACCCCAAAATCTAGAGGTGAAGCCCAATATCTAGACGTAAAGACCAAAATCTAGATGTAAAGCCCAACTTCTAGATCTAAAGCCCAAAATCTAGATGTAAAGCCCAACTTCTAAATCTAAAGCCCAATATCTAGAGGTAAAGCCCAATATCTAGAGATAAAGCCCAATATTTAGAATTTAAGCGCATCATTTAGAGGTAAAGCCCAAAATCTAGATGTAAAGCCCAACTTCTAGAGGTAAAGCCCATCATCTAGTCCTACAGCCCAATGTCTGCAGGTAAAGCCCAACTTACAGAGGTAAAGGCAAACATCTAGATGTAAACCCCAAAATCTAGAGGTAAAGCCCAACATCTAGAGGAAAAGCCAAATATATAGATTTAAAACTCAAAATATAGAGGTAAAGCCCAACATCTAGGGGAAAAGCCAAATATATAGATATAAACCTCAAAATCTAGAGGTAAAGCCCAATATCTAGACGTAAAGCCCAAAATCTAGATGTAAAGCACAACTTCTAATCTAAAGCCCAACATATAGAGGTAAAGACCAATATCTAGAGGTAAAACACAACATCTAGAGTTAAAGCCAGATATCTAGAGGTAAAGCCCAACGTCTGGAGGTAAAGCCCATCATCTAGTCCTACAGCCCAATGTCTGCATTTAAGCCCAACTTACGGAGGTGAAGGCAAACATCTAGATGTAAAACCCAAAATCTAGAGGTAAAGCCCAAAATCTAGATGTAAAGCCCAGCTTCTAAATCTAAAGCCCAAAATCTAGATGTAAAGCCCAAATTCTAGCTCTAACGCCCAAAATCTAGAGATAAAGACCAATATCTAGAGGTAAAACCCAACATCTAGAGGTAAAGCCCGATATCTAGATGTAAAGCCCAACATCTAGAGGTAAAACCCAACTTCCAGAGTTAAAGTCCAAAATCTAGAGGTAAACACCAATACCTAGAGTTAGAGCCCAAAATCTAGAGATAAAGTCCAACATCTAGAGATAAAGCCAGATATATAGATTTAAAATCCAAAATCTGGAGGTAAAGCCCAACATCTAGAGCTAAAGCCCCAAATCTAGATGTAAAGCCCAATTTCTAGATCTAAAGCCGAATAACCTAGAGGTAAAGCCCAACATATAGAGGGAAAGACTAAGATCTAGAGGTGAATTCCAATATCTAGTGTTAAAACCCGACACCTACAGTTAAAGTCAAACATCTAGATGTAAACCCCAACTTCTAGAGGTAAAGCCGAATATCTAGAGTTAAAGCGCATCCTTTCGAGTAAAGCCCAAAATCTAGAGTTAAAGCCCAACATCTAGAGGGAAAGCCCAGAATCTAGATGTAAAGCCTAACATCTAGAGGTGAATTCCAAAATCAAGTGTTAAGGCCTGACATCTACAGTTAAATCCAACCATATAGATATAACCCCCAACTTCTAGAGGTAAGGCCCAAAATCTAGAGGTAAAGCCCAACAGCTAGAGTTAAAACCGAACGTCTTGAGGTAAAGCCCAAAGTCTAGAGTTAAAGCCCAACTTCTAGAGGTAAAGCCCAACATCTAGACGTAAAGCCAGATATCTGCCGGTAAAGCCCAACATCTAGAGGAAAAGCCAAATATATAGATTTAAAACCCAAAATCTAGAGATAAAGCCGAACATCTAAATGTAAAGCAAAACATCTAGATGTAATCCAAACATCTAGAGGCAAAGCCTAACATCTAGAGGTGAAGCACAACATATAGAGGTATAACCCAACATCTAGAGATAAAGACCAACATCTAAATGTAAAGCAAAACATCTAGATGTAAAACCCTACATCTAGAGGTAAAGTCCAATAGCTAGACCTAAAGATGAACATCAAGAGGTAAAACCCAACATCTAGTGGTAAAGCCCAACTTCTGGAGGTAAAGCCCAGATTCTAGAGAGAAGCCAAAAATCCAGATGGAAAACTCAAAATTTAGAGGTAAAGCCCAACATCTAGAGGAAAAGACAAATATATAGATTTAAAACCCAAAATCTAGAGGTGAAGCCCAATATCTAGACGTAAAGCCCAAAATCTAGATATAAAGCCCAACTTCTTGCTCTAAAGCCCAAAATCTAGATGTAAAGCCCAACACCTGGAGGTAAATCCCAAAATCTAGATATAAAGAACCACCTCTAGATATAAAGCCATACATCTAGAGATAAATCCCAACTTCTAGAAGTAAAGCCTAACATCTAGATGTAAAACCCCTCATCTAGAGTTAAAGCCCAATATTAGAGTAAAAGCGCATCATCTAGAGTTAAAGCCCAACATCTAGAGTTAAAGCCCAACATCTAGTCGTAAAGCCCAATGTCTGCAGGTAAAGCCAAAATTAGAGAGGTAAAGCCAAACATCTAGATGTAAAGCCAAACATCTAGAGGTAAAGCCTAACATCTAGAGGAACAGCCCAATATATAGATTTAAAAACCAAAATCTAGAGGTAAAGCCCAATATCTAGACGTTAAGCCCAAAATCTAGAGGTAAAGCCCAACTTCTTGATCTAAAGCCCAAAATCTAGATGTAAAGCCCAAATTCTAGATCGAACGCCCAAAATCCAGAGATAAAGACCAATATCTAGAGGTAAAACCCAACATCTAGAGGTAAAGCCAGATATCTAGAGGTAAAGCCCAACATCTAGAGGAAAAGCAAAATATATAGATTTCAAACCCAAATTCTAGAGTTCAATCCCAACATCTAGAGGTAAATCCCAAAGTCTAGATGTAAAGCTCAACTTCCAGATTTAAAGACAAAAATCTAAATATAAATACCAATACCTAGAGGTAGAGCCCAAAATGTAGAGGTAAAGCCCAACATCTAGAGATAAAGCCAGATATATAGATCTAAACCCCAAAATCTAGAGGTGAAGCCCAATATCTAGACGTAAAGCCCAAAATCTAGATGTAAAGCCCAACTTCTTGCTCTAAAGCCCAAAATCTAGATGTAAAGCCCAACACCTGGAGGTAAATCCCAAAATCTAGATATAAAGAACCACCTCTAGATATAAAGCCCTACATCTAGAGATAAATCCCAACTTCTAGAAGTAAAGCCTAACATCTAGATGTAAAACCCCTCATCTAGAGTTAAAGCCCAATATTAGAGTAAAAGCGCATCGTCTAGAGTTAAAGCCCAACATCTAGAGTTAAAGCCCAACATCTAGTCGTAAAGCCCAATGTCTGCAGGTAAAGCCAAAATTAGAGAGGTAAAGCCAAACATCTAGATGTAAAGCCAAACATCTAGAGGTAAAGCCTAACATCTAGAGGAACAGCCCAATATATAGATTTAAAAACCAAAATCTAGAGGTAAAGCCCAATATCTAGACGTTAAGCCCAAAATCTAGAGGTAAAGCCCAACTTCTTGATCTAAAGCCCAAAATCTAGATGTAAAGCCCAAATTCTAGATCGAACGCCCAAAATCCAGAGATAAAGACCAATATCTAGAGGTAAAACCCAACATCTAGAGGTAAAGCCAGATATCTAGAGGTAAAGCCCAACATCTAGAGGAAAAGCAAAATATATAGATTTCAAACCCAAATTCTAGAGTTCAATCCCAACATCTAGAGGTAAATCCCAAAGTCTAGATGTAAAGCTCAACTTCCAGATTTAAAGTGAAAAATCTAAATATAAATACCAATACCTAGAGGTAGAGCCCAAAATGTAGAGGTAAAGCCCAACATCTAGAGATAAAGCCAGATATATAGATCTAAACCCCAAAATCTAGAGGTGAAGCCCAATATCTAGACGTAAAGCCCAAAATCTAGATGTAAAGCCCAACTTCTAGATCTAAAGCCCAAAATCTAGATGTAAAGCCCAACTTCTAAATCTAAAGCCCAATATCTAGAGGTAAAGCCCAATATTTAGAATTTAAGCGCATCATTTAGAGGTAAAGCCCAAAATCTAGATGTAAAGACCAACTTCTAGAGGTAAAGCCCATCATCTAGTCCTACAGCCCAATGTCTGCAGGTAAAGCCCAACTTACAGAGGTAAAGGCAAACATCTAGATGTAAACCCCAAAATCTAGAGGTAAAGCCAACATCTAGAGGAAAATCCAAATATACAGATTTAAAACTCAAAATATAGAGGTAAAGCCCAACATCTAGGGGAAAAGCCAAATATATAGATATAAACCTCAAAATCTAGAGGTAAAGCCCAATATCTAGAGGTAAAGCCCAAAATCTAGATGTAAAGCACAACTTCTAATCTAAAGCCCAACATCTAGAGGTAAAGACCAATATCTAGAGGTAAAACCCAACATCTAGAGGTAAAGCCCAACAACTAGAGGAAAAGCCAAATATATAAATATTTAAAACCCAAAATCTAGAGGTAAAGCCCAACATCTAGAGGTAAAGCCAGATATCTAGAGGTAAAGCCCAACGTCTGGAGGTAAAGCCCATCATCTAGTCCTACAGCCCAATGTCTGCAGGTAAAGCCCAACTTACAGAGGTGAAGGCAAACATCCAAATGTAAAACCCAAAATCTAGAGGTAAAGACCAACATCTAGAGGAAAAGCCAAATATATAGATTTAAAACCCAAAATCTAGAGGTAAAGCCCAATATCTAGACGTAAAGCCCAAAATCTAGATGTAAAGCCCAACTTCTATATCTAAAGACCAAAATCTAGATGTAAAGCCCAAATTCTAGATCTAACACCCAAAATCTAGAGGTAAAGACCAGTATCTAGAGGTAAAACCCAACATCTAGAGGTAAAGCCAGATATCTAGTGGAAAAGCCGAACGTCTGGAGGTAAAGCCCATCATCTAGTCCTACAGCCCAATGTCTGCAGGTAAAGCCCAACTTAGAGAGGTGAAGGCAAACATCTAGATGTAAACCCCAAAATCTAGAGGTAAAGCCCAACATCTAGAGGAAAAGCCAAATATATAGATTTAAAACCCAAAATCTAGAGGTAAAGCCCAATATCAAGACGTAAAGCCCAATATCAAGACCTAAAGCCCAAAATCTAGATGAAAAGCACAACTTCTAGATCTAAAGCCCAACATCTAGAGGTAACTACCAATATCTAGAGGTAAAACCCAACATCTAGAGGTAAAGCCAGATATCTAGAGGTAAAGCCCAACGTCTGGAGGTAAAGCCCATCATCTAGTCCTACAGCCCAATGTCTGCAGTTAAGCCCAACTTACAGAGGTGAAGGCAAACATCTAGATGTAAAACCCCAAATCTAGAGGTAAAGCCCAACATCTAGAGGAAAAGCCAAATATATATATATTTAAAACCCAAAATCTAGAGGTAAAGACCAACATCTAGAGGTAAAGCCAGATATCTAGGGGTAAAGCCCAACATCTAGAGGAAAAGCCTAATATATAGATTTAAAAACCAAAATCTAGAGGTAAAGCCCAACATCTAGACGTAAAGCCCAAAATCTAGATATAAAGCCCAGCTTCTAGATCTAAAGCCCCAAATCTAGATGTAAAGCCCAAATTCTAGCTCTAACGCCCAAAATCTAGAGATAAAGACCAATATCTAGAGGTAAAACCCAACATCTAGAGGTAAAGCCAGGTATCTAGAGGTAAAGCCCAACATCTAGAGGAAAAGCAAAATATATAGATTTCAAACCCAAATTCTGAGTTAAATCCCAACATCTAGAGGTAAAGCCCAAAGTCTAGATGTAAAGCTCAACTTCCAGATTTAAAGTCAAAAATCTAAATGTAAATACCAATACCTAGAGGTAGAGCCCAAAATGTAGACGTAAAGCCCAACATCTAGAGATAAAGCCAGATATATAGATCTAAACCCCAAAATCTAGAGGTGAAGCCAAATATCTAGACGTAAAGCCCAAAATCTAGATGTAAAGCCAAACTTCTAGATCTAAAGCCCAAAATATAGATGTAAAGCCCAACATCTAGAGGTAAAGCCCAATATTTAGAGTTTAAGCGCATCATTTAGAGGTAAAGCCCAAAATCTGGATGTAAAGCTCAACCTCTAGAGGTAAAGCCCAACATCTAGAGGAAAAGCCAAATATATAGATTTATAACCAAAAATCTAGAGGTAAAGCCCAATATCTAGACGTTAAGCCCAAAATCTAGATGTAAAGCCCAACTTCTTGATCTAAAGCCCAAAATCTAGATGTAAAGCCCAAATTCTAGATCGAACGCCCAAAATACAGAGATAAAGACCAATATCTAGAGGTAAAACCCAACATCTAGAGGTAAAGCCAGATATCTAGAGGTAAAGCCCAACATCTAGAGGAAAAGCAAAATATATAAATTTCAAACCCAAATTCTAGAGTTCAATCCCAACATCTAGAGGTAAAGCCCAAAGTCTAGATGTAAAGCTCAACTTCCAGATTTAAAGTCAAAAATCTAAATGTAAATACCAATACCTAGAGGTAGAGCCCAAAATGTAGACGTAAAGCCCAACATCTAGAGATAAAGCCAGATATATAGATCTAAACCCCAAAATCTAGAGGTGAAGCCAAATATCTAGACGTAAAGCCCAAAATATAGATGTAAAGCCAAACTTCTAGATCTAAAGCCCAAAATATAGATGTAAAGCCCAACATCTAGAGGTAAAGCCCAATATTTAGAGTTTAAGCGCATCATTTAGAGGTAAAGCCCAAAATCTGGATGTAAAGCTCAACTTCTAGAGGTAAAGCCCAACATCTAGAGGAAAAGCCAAATATATAGATTTAAAACCAAAAATCTAGAGGTAAAGCCCAATATCTAGACGTTAAGCCCAAAATCTAGATGTAAAGCCCAACTTCTTGATCTAAAGCCCAAAATCTAGATGTAAAGCCCAAATTCTAGATCGAACGCCCAAAATACAGAGATAAAGACCAATATCTAGAGGTAAAACCCAACATCTAGAGGTAAAGCCAGATATCTAGAGGTAAAGCCCAACATCTAGAGGAAAAGCAAAATATATAGATTTCAAACCCAAATTCTAGAGTTCAATCCCAACATCTAGAGGTAAATCCGAAAGTCTAGATGTAAAGCTCAACTTCCAGATTTAAAGTCAAAAATCTAAATGTAAATACCAATACCTAGAGGTAGAGCCCAAAATGTAGAGGTAAAGCTCAACATCTAGAGATAAAGCCAGATATATAGATCTAAACCCCAAAATCTAGAGGTGAAGCCCAATATCTAGACGTAAAGCCCAAAATCTAGATGTAAAGCCAAACTTCTAGATCTAAAGCCAAAAATATAGATGTAAAGCCCAACATCTAGAGGTAAAGCCCAATATTTAGAGTTTAAGCGCATCATTTAGAGGTAAAGCCCAAAATCTGGATGTAATGCTCAACTTCTAGAGGTAAAGCTCAACTTCTAGAGGTAAAGCCCAATATCTAGACGTTAAGCCCAAAATCTAGATGTAAAGCCCAACTTCTTGATCTAAAGCCCAAAATGTAGATGTAAAGCCCAAATTCTAGATCGAACGTCCAAAATACAGAGATAAAGACCAATATCTAGAGGTAAAACCCAACATCTAGAGGTAAAGCCAGATATCTAGAGTTAAAGCCCAACATCTAGAGGAAAAGCAAAATATATAGATTTCAAACCCAAATTCTAGAGTTAAATCCCAACATCTAGATGTAAAGCCCAAAGTCTAGAGGTAAAGCCCAAATTCTAGATGTAAAGCTCAACTTCCAGATTTAAAGTCAAAAATCTAAATGTAAATACGAATACCTAGAGGTAGAGCCCAAAATGTAGAGGTAAAGCCCAACATCTAGAGATAAAGCCAGATATATAGATCTAAACCCCAAAATCTAGAGGTGAAGCCCAATATCTAGATGTAAAGACCAAAATCTAGATGTAAAGACCAAATTCTAGATCTAAAGCCAAAATCTAGTTGTAAAGCCCAACTTCTAGAGGTAAAGCCCAATATTTAGAATTTCAGCGCATCATTTAGAGGTAAAGCCCAAAATCTAGATGTAAAGCCCAACTTCTAGAGGTAAAGCCCTACATCTAGAGGTAAAGCCAGATATCTGACGGTAAAGCCCAACTTCTAGAGGTAAAGCCCAACTTCCAGAGTTAAAGTCCAAAATCTAGAGGTAAACACCAATACCTAGAGTTAGAACCCAAAATCTAGAGATACGCCAAATATATAGATTTAAAACCCAAAATCTAGAGATAAAGCCGAACATCTAAAAGTAAAGCAAAACATCTAGATGTAATCCAAACATCTAGAGGTAAAGCCTAACATCTAGAGGTGAAGCACAACATATAGAGGTATAACCCAACATCTAGAGATAAAGACCAAACTCTAAATGTAAAGCAAAACATCTAGATGTAAAACCCTACATCTAGAGGTAAAGTCCAATATCTAGACCTAAAGACCAACATCTAGAGGTAAAACCCAACATCTAGTGGTAAAGCCCAACGTCTGGAGGTAAAGCCCAGATTCTAGAGGGAAGCCAAAAATCCAGATGGAAAACCCAAATTCTAGAGGTAAAGCCCAACAGCTAGAGTTAAAGCCGAACGTCTTGAGGTAAAGCCCAAAGTCTAGAGTTAAAGCCCAACTTCTAGAGGTAAAGCCCAACATCTAGACGTAAAGCCAGATATCTAGACGTAAAGCCCAAAATCTAGATGATAATTCCAACTTCTAGATCTAAAGCCCAACACCTAGAGGTAAAGACCAATATCTAGAGGTAAAACCCAACATCTACAGGTAAAGCAAGATATCTAGAGGTAAAGCCCAACGTCTGGAGGTAAAGCCCATCATCTAGTCCTACAGCCCAATGTCTGCAGTTAAGCCCAACTTACAGGGGTGAAGGCAAATATCTAGATGTAAAACCCCACATCTAGAGGTAAATCCCAAAGTCTAGATGTAAAGCTCAACTTCCAGATTTAAAGTCAAATAATCTAAATGTAAATACCAATACCTAGAGTTAGAGCCCAACATCTAGAGATAAAGCCCAACATCTAGAGATAAAGCCAGATATATAGATTTAAAATCCAAAATATGGAGGTAAAGCCCAACATCTAGAGCTAAAGCCCCTAATCTAGATGTAAAGCCCAATTGCTAGATCTAAAGCCAAATACTCTAGAGGTAAAGCCCAACATGTAGAGGTAAAGACTAAGATCTAGAGGTGAATTCCAATATCTAGTGTTAAAGCCCGACACCTACAGTGAAAGCCAAACATCTAGATGTACAACCCAACTTCTAGAGGTAAAGCCGAATATCTAGAGTTAAAGCGCATCCTTTAGAGTAAAGCCCAAAATCTAGAGTTAAAGCCCTACATCTAGAGGGAAAGCCCAGAATCTAGATGTAAAGCCTAACATCTAGAGGTGAATTCCAAAATCAAGTGTTAAGGCCTGACATCTACAGTTAAATCCAACCATATAGATATAACCCCCAACTTCTAGAGGTAAGGCCCAAAATCTAGAGGTAAAGCCCAACAGCTAGAGTTAAAGCCGAACGTCTTGAGGTAAAGCCCAAAGTCTAGAGTTAAAGCCCAACTTCTAGAGGTAAAGCCCAACTTCCTGAGTTAAAGTCCAAAATCTAGAGGTAAACACCAATACCTAGAGTTAGAGCCCAAAATCTAGAGATATGCCAAATATATAGATTTAAAACCCAAAATCTAGAGATAAAGCCGAACATCTAAATGTAAAGCAAAACATCTAGAAGTAATCCAAACATCTAGAGGTAAAGCCTAACATCTAGAGGTGAAGCACAACATATAGAGGTATAACCCAACATCTAGAGATAAAGACCAACATCTCAATGTAAAGCAAAACATCTAGATGTAAAACCCTACATCTAGAGGTAAAGTCCAATAGCTAGACCTAAAGACCAACATCTAGAGGTAAAACCCAACATCTAGTGGTAAAGCCCAACGTCTGGAGGTAAAGCCCAGATTCTAGAGAGAAGCCAAAAATCCAGATGGAAAACCCAAAATCTAGAGGTAAAGCCCAACATCTACAGGTAAATCCAGATATCTAGGGGTAAAGCCCAACATCTAGAGGAAAAGCCAAATATATAGATATAAAACCCAAAATCTAGAGGTAAAGCCCAATATCGAGACGTAAAGCCCAAAAAAAGATGAAAAGCACAACTTCTAGATCTAAAGCCCAACATCTAGAGGTAAAGACCAATAGCTAGAGGTAAAACCCAACATCTAGAGGTAAAGCTAGATATCTAGAGGTAAAGCCAAACGTCTGGAGGTAAAGCCCATCATCTAGTCCTACAGACCAATGTCTGCAGGTAAAGCCCAACTTACAGAGGTGAAGGCAAACATCTAGATGTAAAACCCCAAATCTAGATGTAAAGCCCAACATCTAGAGGAAAAGCCAAATATATATAGATTTAAAACCCAAAATCTAGAGGTAAAACCCAATATCTAGACGTAAAGCCCAAAATCTAGATTTAAAGCCCAAATTCTAGATCTAACGCCCAAAATCTAGATGTAAAGCCCAAATTCTTGGTCTAACACCCAAAATCTAGAGGTAAAGACCAATATCTAGAGGTAAAACCCAACATCTAGAGGTAAAGCCAGTTATCTAGAGGTAAAGCCCAACATCTAGAGGAAAAGCAAAATATATAGATTTCAAACCCAAATTCTAGAGTTAAATCCCAACATCTAGGGGTAAACCCCAACTTCCAGAGTTAAAGTCCGAAATATAGAGGTAAACACCAATACCTAGAGTTAGAGCCCAACATCTAGAGATATGACAAATATATAGATTTAAAACCCAAAATCTAGAGGTAAAGCCCAATATCTAGACGTAAAGCCCAAAATCTAGATGAAAAGCAGAACTTCTAGATCGAAAGCCCAACATCTAGAAGTAAAGACCAATATCTAGAGGTAAAACCCAACATCTAGAGGTAAAGCCAGATATCTAGAGGTAAAGCCCAACATCTAGAGGAAAAGCAAAATACATAGATTTGAAACCCAAATTCTAGAGTTAAATTCCAACATCTAGAGGTAAATCCCAAAGTCTAGATGTAAAGCTCAACTTCTAGATCTAAAGCCCAAAATATAGATGTAAAGCCCAACTTCTAAATCTAAAGCCCAACATCTAGAGGTAAAGCCCAACGTCTGGAGGTAAAGCCCAGATTCTAGAGAGAAGCCAAAAATCCAGATGTAAAAACCAAAATCTAGAGGTAAAGCCCAACATCTACAGGTAAATCCAGATATCTAGGGGTAAAGCCCAACATCTAAAGGAAAAGCCAAATATATAGATTTAAAGCCCAAAATCTAGATGTAAAGCCCAAATTCTAGATCTAACGCCCAAAATCTAGAGATAAAGACCAATATCTAGAGGTAAAAACCAACATCTAGAGTTAAAGCCAGATATCTAGAGGTAAAGCCCAACATCTAGAGGAAAAGCAAAATATATAGATTTCAAACCCAAATTCTAGAGTTAAATCCCAACATCTAGGGGTAAACCCCAACTTCCAGAGTTAAAGTCCAAAATCTAGAGGTAAACACCAATACCTAGAGTTAGAGCCCAAAATCTAGAGATATGCCAAATATATAGATTTAAAACCCAAAATCTAGAGATAAAGCCGAACATCTAAATGTAAAGCAAAACATCTAGATGTAATCCAAACATCTAGAGGCAAAGCCTAACATCTAGAGGTGAAGCACAACATATAGAGGTATAACCCAACATCTAGAGATAAAGACCAACATCTAAATGTAAAGCAAAACATCTAGATGTAAAACCCTACATCTAGAGGTAAAGTCCAATATCTAGACCTAAAGACCAACATCTAGAGGTAAAACCCAACATCTAGTGGTAAAGCCCAACGTCTGGAGGTAAAGCCCAGATTCTAGAGAGAAGCCAAAAATCCAGATGGAAAACCCCAAATCTAGAGGTAAAGCCCAACATCTACAGGTAAATCCAGATATCTAGCGGTAAAGCCCAACATCTAGAGGAAAAGCCAAATATATAGATATAAAACCCAAAATCTAGAGGTAAAGCCAAATATCGAGACGTAAAGCCCAAAATCTAGATGAAAAGCACAACTTCTAGATCTAAAGCCCAACATCTGGAGGTAACGACCAATAGCTAGAGGTAAATACCAACATCTAGAGGTAAAGCCAGATATCTAGAGGTAAAGCCCAACGTCTGGAGGTAAAGCCCATCATCTAGTCCTACAGACCAATGTCTGCAGGTAAAGCCCAACTTACAGAGGTGAAGGCAAACATCTAGATGTAAAACCCCAAATCTAGATGTAAAGCCCAACATCTAGAGGAAAAGCCAAATATATATAGATTTAAAACCCAAAATCTAGAGGTAAAACCCAATATCTAGACGTAAAGCCCAAAATCTAGATTTAAAGCCCAAATTCTAGATCTAACGCCCAAAATCTAGATGTAAAGCCCAAATTCTTGGTCTAACACCCAAAATCTAGAGGTAAAGACCAATATCTAGAGGTAAAACCCAACATCTAGAGGTAAAGCCAGATATCTAGAGGTAAAGCCCAACATCTAGAGGAAAAGCAAAATATATAGATTTCAAACCCAAATTCTAGAGTTAAATCCCAACATCTAGGGGTAACCCCCAACTTCCAGAGTTAAAGTCCAAAATCTAGAGGTAAACACCAATACCTAGAGTTAGAGCCCAACATCTACAGATATGCCAAACATATAGATTTAAAACCCAAAATCTAGAGGTAAAGCCCAATATCTAGACGTAAAGCCCAAAATCTAGATGAAAAGCAGAACTTCTAGATCGAAAGCCCAACATCTAGAGGTAAAGACCATATCTAGAGGTAAAACCCAACATCTAGAGGTAAAGCCAGATATCTAGAGGTAAAGCCCAACATCTAGAGGAAAAGCAAAATATATAGATTTGAAACCCAAATTCTAGAGTTAAATCCCAACATCTAGAGGTAAATCCCAAAGTCTAGATGTAAAGCTCAACTTCTAGATCTAAAGCCCAAAATATAGATGTAAAGCCCAACTTCTAAATCTAAAGCCCAACATCTAGAGTTAAAGCCCAATATTTAGAGTTTAAGCGCATCATTTAGAGGTAAAGCCAGATATCTAGAGGTAAAGCCCAACGTCTGGAGGTAAAGCCCATCATCTAGTCCTACAGCCCAATGTCTGCAGGTAAAGCCCAACTTACAGAGGTGAAGGCAAACATCTAGATGTAAAACCCCAAATCTAGAGGTAAAGCCCAACATCTAGAGGAAAAGCCAAATATATATATATTTAAAACCCAAAATCTAGAGGTAAAGCCAGATATCTAGAGGTAAAGCCAAACATCTAGGTGTAAAGCCCAACATCTAGAGGTAAAGCCAGATATCTAGGGGTAAAGCCCAACATCTAGAGGAAAAGAAAAATATATAGATTTAAAGCCCTAAATCTAGATGTAAAGCCCAAATTCTAGAAGAAAAGCCAAATATATAGATTTAAAACCCAAAATCTAGAGATAAAGCCGAACATCTAAATGTAAAGCAAAACATCTAGATGTAATCCAAACATCTAGAGGTAAAGCCTAACATCTAGAGGTGAAGCACAACATATAGAGGTATAACCCAACATCTAGAGATAAAGACCAACATCTAAATGTAAAGCAAAACATCTCGATGTAAAACCCTACATCTAGAGGTAAAGCCCAACGTCTGGAGGTAAAGCCCAGATTCTAGAGAGAAGCCAAAAATCCAGATGGAAAACCCAAAATCTAGAGGTAAAGCCCAACATCTACAGGAAAATCCAGATATCTAGGGGTAAAGCCCAACATCTAGAGGAAAATCCAAATATATAGATATAAAATCCTAAATCTAGAGGTAAAGCCCAACTTCTAGATCTAAAGCCAAACATCTAGATGTAAAGCCCAAATTCTAGATCTAACGCCCAAAATCTAGAGATAAAGACCAATATCTAGAGGTAAAACTCAACATCTAGAGTTAAATCCCAACATCTAGGGGTAAACCCCAACTTCCAGAGTTAAAGTCCAAAATCTAGAGGTAAACACCAATACCTAAGGTTAGAGCCCAAAATCTAGAGATATGCCAAATATATAGATTTAAAACCCAAAATCTAGAGATAAAGCCGAACGTCTAAATGTAAAGCAAAACATCTAGATGTAATGCAAACATCTAGAGGTAAAGCCTATCAACTAGAGGTGAAGCACAACATATAGAGGTATAACCCAACATCTAGAGATAAAGACCAACATCTAAATGTAAAGCAAAACATCTAGATGTAAAACCCTACATCTAGAGCTAAAGTCCAATATCTAGACCTAAAGACCAACATCTAGAGGTAAAACCCAACATCTAGTGGTAAAGCCCAACGTCTGGAGGTAAAGCCCAGATTCTAGAGAGAAGCCAAAAATCCAGATGGAAAACCCAAAATCTAGAGGTAAAGCCCAACATCTACAGGTAAATCCAGATATCTAGGGGTAAAGCCCAACATCTAGAGGAAAAGCCAAATATATAGATATAAAACCCAAAATATAGTGGTAAAGTCCAATATCCAGACGTAAAGCCCAAAATCTAGATGAAAAGCACAACTTCTAGATCTAAAGCCCAACATCTAGAGGTAAAGACCAATAGCTAGAGGTAAAACCCAACATCTAGAGGTAAAGCCAGATATCTAGAGGTAAAGCCCAACGTCTGGAGGTAAAGCCCATCATCTAGCCCTACAGCCCAATGTCTGCAGGTAAAGCCCAACTTACAGAGGTGAAGGCAAATATCTAGATGTAAAACCCCAAATCTAGAGGTAAACCCCAACATCTAGAGGAAAAGCCAAATATATATATATATTTAAAACCCAAATCTAGAGGTAAAGCCCAACATTTAGAGGTAAAGTCAGATATCTAGGGGTAAAGCCCAACGTCTGGAGGTAAAGCCCATCATCTAGTCCTACAGCCCAATGTCTGCAGGTAAAGCCCAAGTTACAGAGCTGAAGGCAAACATCTAGATGTAAAACCCCAAATCTAGAGGTAAAGCCCAACATCTAGAGGAAAATCCAAATATATATATATTTAAAAACCAAAACCTAGAGGTAAAGCCCAACATCTAGAGTTAAAGCCAGATATCTAGGGGTAAAGCCCAACATCTAGAGGAAAAGAAAAATATATAGATTTAAAGCCCTAAATCTAGATGTAAAGCCCAAATTCTAGATCTAACGCCCAAAATCTAGAGATAAAGACCAATATCTAGAAGTAAAACCCAACATCTAGAGGTAAAGCCCAACATCTAGAAGAAAAGCCAAATATATAGATTTAAAACCCAAAATCTAGAGATAAAGCCGAACATCTAAATGTAAAACAAAACATCTAGATGTAATCCAAACATCTAGAGGTAAAGCCTAACATCTAGAGGTGAAGCCCAACATATAGAGGTATAACCCAACATCTAGAGATAAAGACCAACATCTAAATGTAAAGCAAAACATCTAGATATAAAACCCTACATCTAGAGGTAAATTCCAATATCTAGACCTAAAGACCAACATCTAGAGGTAAAACCCAACATCTAGTGGTAAAGCCCAACGTCTGGAGGTAAAGCCCAGATTCTAGAGAGAAGCCAAAAATCCAGATGTAAAAACCAAAATCTAGAGGTAAAGCCCAACATCTACAGGTAAATCCAGATATCTAGGGGTAAAGCCCAACATCTAGATGAAAAGCCAAATATATAGATGTAAAACCCAAAATCTAGAGGTAAAGCCCTATATCTAGACCTAAAGCCCAATATCTAGACGTAAAGCCCAAAATCTAGAAGAAAAGCACAACTTCTAGATCTGAAGCCCAACATTAAGAGGTAAAGACCAATATCTAGAGGTAAAACCCAACATCTAGAGGTAAAGACAGATATCTAGAGGTAAAGCCCAACGTCTGGAGGTAAAGCCGATCATCTAGTCCTACAGCCCAATGTCTGCAGGTAAAGCCCAAGTTACAGAGGTGAAGGCAAACATCTAGATGTAAAACCCAAATCTATAGGTAAAGCCCAACATCTAGAGGAAAAGCCAAATATATATATATTTAAAACCCAAAATCTAGAGGTAAAGCCCAACATTTAGAGGTAAAGCCAGATATCTAGGGGTAAAGCCCAAAATCTAGAGGAAAAGCCAAATATATAGATTTAAAACCCAAAATCTAGAGGTAAAGCCCAATATCTAGACGTAAATCCCAAAATCTAGATGTAAAGCCCAGCTTCTAGATCTAAAGCCCAAAATCTAGATGTAAAGCCCAAATTCTAGATCTAACACCCAAAATCTAGAGGTAAAGACCAATATCTAGAGGTAAAACCCAACATCTAGAGGTAAAGCCATATATCTAGAGGTAAAGCCCAACATCTAGAGGAAAAGCAAAATACATGGCTTTCAAACCCAAATTCTAGAGTTAAATCCCAACATCTAGAGGTAAAGCCCAACTTCCAGAGTTAAAGTCCAAAATCTAGAGGTAAACACCAATACCTAGAGTTAGAGCCCAAAATCTAGAGATATGCAAAATATATAGATATAAACCCCAAAATCTAGAGGTAAAGCCCAATATCTAGACGTAAAGCTTAAAATCTAGATGAAAAGCACAACTTCTAGATCTAAAGCCCAACATCTAGATCTAAAGCCCAACATCTAGAGGTAAAGACCAATATCTAGAGGTAAAACCCAACATCTAGAGGTAAAGCCAGATCTCTAGAGGTAAAGCCCAACGTCTGGAGGTAAAGACCATCTTCTAGTCCTACAGCTCAATGTCTGCAGTTAAAGCCCAACTTACAGAGGTGAAGGCAAACATCTAAATGTAAAACCCCAAATCTAGAGGTAAAGCCCAACATCTAGAGGAAAAGCCAAATATATAGATTTAAAACCCAAAATCTAGAGGTAAAGCCCAATATCTAGACGTAAAGCCCAAAATCTAGATGTAAAGCCCAGCTTCTAATCTAAAGCCCAAAATCTAGATGTAAATCCCAAATTCTAGATCTAACACCCAAAATCTAGAGGTAAAGCCCAACATCTACAGGTAAATCCAGATATCTAGGGGTAAAGCCCAACATCTAGAGGAAAAGCCAAATATATAGATATAAAACCCAAAATCTAGAGGTAAAGCCCAATATCTAGACGTAAAGCCCAAAATCTAGATGAAAAGCACAACTTCTAGATCGAAAGCCCAACATCTAGAGGTAAAGACCAATATCTAGAGGTAAAAACTAACATCTAGAGGTAAAGCCAGATATCTAGAGGTAAAGCCCAACATCTAGAGGAAAAGCAAAATATATAGATTTGAAACCCAAATTCTAGAGTTAAATCCCAACATCTAGAGGTAAATCCCAAAGTCTAGATGTAAAGCTCAACTTCCAGATTTAAAGTCAAAAATCTAAATGTAAATACCAATACCTAGAGGTAGAGCCCAAAATGTAGAGGTAAAGCCCAACATCTAGAGATAAAGCCAGATATATAGATCTAAACCCCAAAATCTAGAGGTGAAGCCCAATATTTAGATGTAAAGCCCAAAATCTAGATGTAAAGCCCAACTTCTAGATCTAAAGACCAACATCTAGAGGTAAAGCCCAATATTTAGAGTTTAAGCGCATCATTTAGAGGAAAAGCCAGATATCTAGAGGTAAAGCCCAACGTCTGGAGGTAAAGCCCATCATCTAGTCCTACAGCCCAATGTCTGCAGGTAAAGCCCAACTTACAGAGGTGAAGGCAAGCATCTAGATGTAAAACCCCAAATCTAGAGGTAAAGCCCAACATCTAGAGGAAAAGCCAAATATATATATATTTAAAACCCAAAATCTAGAGGTAAAGCCCAACATTTAGAGGTAAAGCCAGATATCTAGGGGTAAAGGCCAACATCTAGAGGAAAAGCCAAATATATAGATTTAAAACCCAAAATCTAGATGTAAACCCCAACTTCTAGATCTAAAGGCCAAAATCTAGATGTAAAGCCCAAATTCTAGATCTAACGCCCAAAATCTAGAGATAAACACCAATATCTAGAAGTAAAACCCAACATCTAGAGGTAAAGCCGATATCTAGAGGTAAAGCCCAACATCTAGAAGAAAAGCCAAATATATAGATTTAAAACCCAAAATCTAGAGATAAAGCCGGACATCTAAATGTAAAGCAAAACATCTAGATGTAATCCAAACATCTAGAGGTAAAGCCTAACATCTAGAGGTGAAGCACAACATATAGAGGTATAACCCAACATCTAGAGATAAAGACCAATATCTAAATGTAAAGCAAAACATCTAGATGTAAAACCCTACATCTAGAGCTAAAGTCCAATATCTAGACCTAAAGACCAACATCTAGAGGTAAAACCCAACATCTAGTGGTAAAGCCCAACGTCTGGAGGTAAAGCCCAGATTCTAGAGAGAAGCCAAAAATCCAGATGGAAAACCCAAAATCTAGAGCTAAAGCCCAACATCTACAGGTAAATCCAGATATCTAGGGGTAAAGCCCAACAACTAGAGGAAAAGCCAAATATATAGATATAAACCCCAAAATCTAGAGGTAAAGCCCAATATCTAGACGTAAAGCCCAAAATCTAGATGAAAAGCCCAACCTCTAAATCTAAAGCCCAACATCTAGAGGTAAAGACCAATATCTAGAGGTAAAACCCAACATCTAGAGGTAAAGCCAGATATCTAGAGGTAAAGCCCAACGTCTGGAGGTATAGCCCATCATCTAGTCCTACAGCCCAATGTCTGCAGTTAAGCCCAACTTACAGAGGTGAAGGCAAACATCTAGATGTAAAACCCCAAATCTAGAGGTAAAGCCCAACATCTAGAGGAAAAGCCAAATATATATATATTTAAAACCCAAAATCTAGAGGTAAAGCCCAACATCTAGATGTAAAGCCAGATATCTAGAGGTAAAGCCCAACGTCTGGAGGTAAAGCCCATCATCTAGTCCTACAGCCCAATGTCTGCAGGTAAAGCCCAACTTACAGAGGTGAAGGCAAACATCCAAATGTAAAACCCAAAATCTAGAGGAAAAGCCAAATATATAGATTTAAAACCCAAAATCTAGAGGTAAAGCCCAATATCAAGACGTAAAGCCCAAAATCTAGATGTAAAGCCCAACTTCTTGATCTAAAGCCCAAAATCTAGATGTAAAGCCCAATTTCTAGATCTAACGCCCAAAATCTAGAGGTAAAGACCAATATCTAGAGGTAAAACCCAACATCTAGAGGTAAAGCCAGATATCTAGAGGTAAAGCCCAACATCTAGAGGAAAAGCAAAATATATAGATTTCAAACCCAAATTCTAGAGTTAAATCCCAACATCTAGAGGTTAAGCCCAACTTCCAGAGTTAAAGTCCAAAATCTAGAGGTAAACACTAATACCTAGAGTTAGAGCCCAAAATCTAGAGATAAAGCCCAACATCTAGAGATAAAGCCAGATATATAGATTTAAAATCCACAATCTGGAGGTAAAGCCCAACATCTAGTGCTAAAGCCCCAAATCTAGATGTAAAGCCCAATTGCTAGATCTAAAGCCAAATACTCTAGAGGTAAAGCCCAACATGTAGAGCTAAAGACTAAGATCTAGAGGTGAATTCCAATATCTAGTGTTAAAGCCTGACACCTACAGTTAAAGCCAAACATCTAGATGTACAACCCAACTTCTAGAGGTAAAGCCGAATATCTAGAGTTAAAGCGCATCCTTTAGAGTAAAGCCCAAAATCTAGAGTTAAAGCCCAACATCTAGAGGGAAAGCCCAGAATCTAGATGTAAAACCTAACATCTAGAGGTGAATTCCAATATCAAGTGTTAAGGCCTGACATCTACAGTTAAATCCAACCATATAGATATAACCCCCAACTTCTAGAGGTAAGGCCCAAAATCTAGAGGTAAAGCCCAACAGCTAGACTTAAAGCCGAACGTCTTGAGGTAAAGCCCAAAGTCTAGAGTTAAAGCCCAACTTCTAGAGGTAAAGCCCAACATCTAGACGTAAAGCCAGATATCTGACGGTAAAGCCCAACATCTAGAGGAAAAGCCAAATATATAGATTTAAAACCCAAAAACTAGAGATAAAGCCGAACATCTAAATGTAAAGCAAAACATCTAGATGTAATCCAAACATATAGAGGTATAGCCCAACATCTAGAGATAAAGACCAACATCTAAGTGTAAAGCAAAACATCTAGATGTAAAACCCTACATCTAGAGGTAAAGTCCAATATCTAGACCTAAAGACCAACATCTAGAGGTAAAACCCAACATCTAGTGGTAAAGCCCAACGTCTGGAGGTAAAGCCCAGATTCTAGAGGGAAGCCAAAAATCCAGATGGAAAACCCAAAATCTAGAGGTAAAGCCCAACAGCTAGAGTTAAAGCCGAACGTCTTGAGGTAAAGCCCAAATTCTAGAGTTAAAGCCCAACTTCTAGAGGTAAAGCCCAACATCTAGACGTAAAGCCAGATATCTAGACGTAAAGCCCAAAATCTAGATGAAAAGCACAACTTCTAGATCTAAAGCCCAACATCTAGAGGTAAAGACCAATATCTAGAGGTAAAACCCAACATCTACAGGTAAAGCCAGATATCTAGAGGTAAAGCCCAACGTCTGGAGGTAAAGCCCATCATCTAGTCCTACAGCCCAATGTCTGCAGGTAAAGCCCAACTTAGAGAGGTGAAGGCAAACATCTAGATGTAAACCCCAAAATCTAGAGGTAAAGCCCAACATCTAGAGGAAAAGCCAAATATATAGATTTAAAACCCAAAATCTAGAGGTAAAGCCCAATATCTAGACGTAAAGCCCAAAATCTAGATGAAAAGCACAAATTCTAGATCTAAAGCCCAACATCTAGAGGTAAAGACCAATATCTAGAGGTAAAACCCAACATCTACAGGTAAAGCCAGATATCTAGAGGTAAAGCCCAACGTCTGGAGGTAAAGCCCATCATCTAGTCCTACAGCCCAATGTCTGCAGTTAAGCCCAACTTACAGAGGTGAAGGCAAATATCTAGATGTAAAAACCCAAATCTAGAGGTAAAGCCCAACATCTAGAGGAAAAGCCAAATATATATATATTTAAAACCCAAAATCTAGAGGTAAAGCCCAACATCTAGAGGTAAAGCCAGATATCTAGAGGTAAAGCCCAACGTCTGGAGGTAAAGCCCATCATCTAGTCCTACAGCCCAATGTCTGCAGGTAAAGCCCAACTTACAGAGGTGAAGGCAAACATCCAAATGTTAAACCCAAAATCTAGAGGAAAAGCCAAATATATAGATTTAAAACCCAAAATCTCGACGTAAAGCCCAATATCAAGACATAAAGCCCAAAATCTAGATGTAAAGCACAACTTCTTGATCTAAAGCCCAAAATCTAGATGTAAAGCCCAATTTCTAGATCTAACGCCCAAAATCTAGAGGTAAAGACCAATATCTAGAGGTAAAACCCAACATCTAGAGGTAAAGCCAGATATCTAAGATAAAGCCCAACATCTAGAGGAAAAGCAAAATATATAGATTTCAAACCCAAATTCTAGAGTTCAATCCCAACATCTAGAGGTTAAGCCCAACTTCCAGAGTTAAAGTCCAAAATCTAGAGGTAAAAACCAATACCTAGAGTTAGAGCCCAAAATCTAGAGATAAAGCCCAACATCTAGAGATAAAGCCAGATATATAGATTTAAAATGTAAAATCTGGAGGTGAAGCCCAACATCAAGAGCTAAAGCCCCAAATCTAGATGTAAAGCCCAATTGCTAGATCTAAAGCCAAATACTCTAGAGGTAAAGCCCAACATGTAGAGGTAAAGACTAAGATCTAGAGGTGAATTCCAATATCTAGTGTTAAAGCCCGACACCTACAGTTAAAGCCAAACATCTAGATGTAAAACCCAACTTCTAGAGGTAAAGCCGAATATCTAGAGTTAAAGCGCATCCTTTAGAGTAAAGCCCAAAATCTAGAGTTAAAGCCCAACATCTAGAGGGAAAGCCCAGAATCTAGATGTAAAGCCTAACATCTAGAGGTGAATTCCAAAATCAAGTGTTAAGGCCTGACAACTACAGTTAAATATAAGCATATAGGTATAACCCCCAACTTCTAGAGGTAAGGCCCAAAATCTAGAGGTAAAGCCCAACAGCTAGAGTTAAAGTTGAACGTCTTGAGGTAAAGCCAAAGTCTAGAGGTAAAGCCCAACATCTAGACGTAAAGCCCAAAATCTAGATGTAAACCCCAACTTCTTGATCTAAAGCCCAAAATCTAGATGTAAAGCCCAATTTCTAGATCTAACGCCCAAAATCTAGAGGTAAAGACCAATATCTAGAGCTAAAACCCAACATCTAGAGGTAAAGCCAGATATCTAGAGGTAAAGCCCAACATCTAGAGGAAAAGCCAAATATATAGATTTAAAACCCAAAATCTAGAGATAAAGCCGAACATCTAAATGTAAAGCAAAACATCTAGATGTAATCCAAACATCTAGAGGTAAAGCCTAACATCTAGAGGTGAAGCACAACATATAGAGGTATAACCCAACATCTAGAGATAAAGACCAACATCTAAATGTAAAGCAAAACATCTAGATGTAAAACCCTACATCTAGAGGTAAAGTCCAATATCTAGACCTAAAGACCAACATCTAGAGGTAAAACCCAACATCTAGTGGTAAAGCCCAACGTCTGGAGGTAAAGCCCAGATTCTAGAGAGAAGCCAAAAATCCAGATGGAAAACCCAAAATCTAGAGCTAAAGCCCAACATCTACAGGTAAATCCAGATATCTAGGGGTAAAGCCCAACAACTAGAGGAAAAGCCAAATATATAGATATAAACCCCAAAATCTAGAGGTAAAGCCCAATATCTAGACGTAAAGCCCAAAATCTAGATGAAAAGCCCAACCTCTAAATCTAAAGCCCAACATCTAGAGGTAAAGACCAATATCTAGAGGTAAAACCCAACATCTAGAGGTAAAGCCAGATATCTAGAGGTAAAGCCCAACGTCTGGAGGTATAGCCCATCATCTAGTCCTACAGCCCAATGTCTGCAGTTAAGCCCAACTTACAGAGGTGAAGGCAAACATCTAGATGTAAAACCCCAAATCTAGAGGTAAAGCCCAACATCTAGAGGAAAAGCCAAATATATATATATTTAAAACCCAAAATCTAGAGGTAAAGCCCAACATCTAGATGTAAAGCCAGATATCTAGAGGTAAAGCCCAACGTCTGGAGGTAAAGCCCATCATCTAGTCCTACAGCCCAATGTCTGCAGGTAAAGCCCAACTTACAGAGGTGAAGGCAAACATCCAAATGTAAAACCCAAAATCTAGAGGAAAAGCCAAATATATAGATTTAAAACCCAAAATCTAGAGGTAAAGCCCAATATCAAGACGTAAAGCCCAAAATCTAGATGTAAAGCCCAACTTCTTGATCTAAAGCCCAAAATCTAGATGTAAAGCCCAATTTCTAGATCTAACGCCCAAAATCTAGAGGTAAAGACCAATATCTAGAGGTAAAACCCAACATCTAGAGGTAAAGCCAGATATCTAGAGGTAAAGCCCAACATCTAGAGGAAAAGCAAAATATATAGATTTCAAACCCAAATTCTAGAGTTAAATCCCAACATCTAGAGGTTAAGCCCAACTTCCAGAGTTAAAGTCCAAAATCTAGAGGTAAACACTAATACCTAGAGTTAGAGCCCAAAATCTAGAGATAAAGCCCAACATCTAGAGATAAAGCCAGATATATAGATTTAAAATCCACAATCTGGAGGTAAAGCCCAACATCTAGTGCTAAAGCCCCAAATCTAGATGTAAAGCCCAATTGCTAGATCTAAAGCCAAATACTCTAGAGGTAAAGCCCAACATGTAGAGCTAAAGACTAAGATCTAGAGGTGAATTCCAATATCTAGTGTTAAAGCCTGACACCTACAGTTAAAGCCAAACATCTAGATGTACAACCCAACTTCTAGAGGTAAAGCCGAATATCTAGAGTTAAAGCGCATCCTTTAGAGTAAAGCCCAAAATCTAGAGTTAAAGCCCAACATCTAGAGGGAAAGCCCAGAATCTAGATGTAAAACCTAACATCTAGAGGTGAATTCCAATATCAAGTGTTAAGGCCTGACATCTACAGTTAAATCCAACCATATAGATATAACCCCCAACTTCTAGAGGTAAGGCCCAAAATCTAGAGGTAAAGCCCAACAGCTAGACTTAAAGCCGAACGTCTTGAGGTAAAGCCCAAAGTCTAGAGTTAAAGCCCAACTTCTAGAGGTAAAGCCCAACATCTAGACGTAAAGCCAGATATCTGACGGTAAAGCCCAACATCTAGAGGAAAAGCCAAATATATAGATTTAAAACCCAAAAACTAGAGATAAAGCCGAACATCTAAATGTAAAGCAAAACATCTAGATGTAATCCAAACATATAGAGGTATAGCCCAACATCTAGAGATAAAGACCAACATCTAAGTGTAAAGCAAAACATCTAGATGTAAAACCCTACATCTAGAGGTAAAGTCCAATATCTAGACCTAAAGACCAACATCTAGAGGTAAAACCCAACATCTAGTGGTAAAGCCCAACGTCTGGAGGTAAAGCCCAGATTCTAGAGGGAAGCCAAAAATCCAGATGGAAAACCCAAAATCTAGAGGTAAAGCCCAACAGCTAGAGTTAAAGCCGAACGTCTTGAGGTAAAGCCCAAATTCTAGAGTTAAAGCCCAACTTCTAGAGGTAAAGCCCAACATCTAGACGTAAAGCCAGATATCTAGACGTAAAGCCCAAAATCTAGATGAAAAGCACAACTTCTAGATCTAAAGCCCAACATCTAGAGGTAAAGACCAATATCTAGAGGTAAAACCCAACATCTACAGGTAAAGCCAGATATCTAGAGGTAAAGCCCAACGTCTGGAGGTAAAGCCCATCATCTAGTCCTACAGCCCAATGTCTGCAGGTAAAGCCCAACTTAGAGAGGTGAAGGCAAACATCTAGATGTAAACCCCAAAATCTAGAGGTAAAGCCCAACATCTAGAGGAAAAGCCAAATATATAGATTTAAAACCCAAAATCTAGAGGTAAAGCCCAATATCTAGACGTAAAGCCCAAAATCTAGATGAAAAGCACAAATTCTAGATCTAAAGCCCAACATCTAGAGGTAAAGACCAATATCTAGAGGTAAAACCCAACATCTACAGGTAAAGCCAGATATCTAGAGGTAAAGCCCAACGTCTGGAGGTAAAGCCCATCATCTAGTCCTACAGCCCAATGTCTGCAGTTAAGCCCAACTTACAGAGGTGAAGGCAAATATCTAGATGTAAAAACCCAAATCTAGAGGTAAAGCCCAACATCTAGAGGAAAAGCCAAATATATATATATTTAAAACCCAAAATCTAGAGGTAAAGCCCAACATCTAGAGGTAAAGCCAGATATCTAGAGGTAAAGCCCAACGTCTGGAGGTAAAGCCCATCATCTAGTCCTACAGCCCAATGTCTGCAGGTAAAGCCCAACTTACAGAGGTGAAGGCAAACATCCAAATGTTAAACCCAAAATCTAGAGGAAAAGCCAAATATATAGATTTAAAACCCAAAATCTCGACGTAAAGCCCAATATCAAGACATAAAGCCCAAAATCTAGATGTAAAGCACAACTTCTTGATCTAAAGCCCAAAATCTAGATGTAAAGCCCAATTTCTAGATCTAACGCCCAAAATCTAGAGGTAAAGACCAATATCTAGAGGTAAAACCCAACATCTAGAGGTAAAGCCAGATATCTAAGATAAAGCCCAACATCTAGAGGAAAAGCAAAATATATAGATTTCAAACCCAAATTCTAGAGTTCAATCCCAACATCTAGAGGTTAAGCCCAACTTCCAGAGTTAAAGTCCAAAATCTAGAGGTAAAAACCAATACCTAGAGTTAGAGCCCAAAATCTAGAGATAAAGCCCAACATCTAGAGATAAAGCCAGATATATAGATTTAAAATCCAAAATCTGGAGGTGAAGCCCAACATCAAGAGCTAAAGCCCCAAATCTAGATGTAAAGCCCAATTGCTAGATCTAAAGCCAAATACTCTAGAGGTAAAGCCCAACATGTAGAGGTAAAGACTAAGATCTAGAGGTGAATTCCAATATCTAGTGTTAAAGCCCGACACCTACAGTTAAAGCCAAACATCTAGATGTAAAACCCAACTTCTAGAGGTAAAGCCGAATATCTAGAGTTAAAGCGCATCCTTTAGAGTAAAGCCCAAAATCTAGAGTTAAAGCCCAACATCTAGAGGGAAAGCCCAGAATCTAGATGTAAAGCCTAACATCTAGAGGTGAATTCCAAAATCAAGTGTTAAGGCCTGACAACTACAGTTAAATATAAGCATATAGGTATAACCCCCAACTTCTAGAGGTAAGGCCCAAAATCTAGAGGTAAAGCCCAACAGCTAGAGTTAAAGTTGAACGTCTTGAGGTAAAGCCAAAGTCTAGAGGTAAAGCCCAACATCTAGACGTAAAGCCCAAAATCTAGATGTAAACCCCAACTTCTTGATCTAAAGCCCAAAATCTAGATGTAAAGCCCAATTTCTAGATCTAACGCCCAAAATCTAGAGGTAAAGACCAATATCTAGAGCTAAAACCCAACATCTAGAGGTAAAGCCAGATATCTAGAGGTAAAGCCCAACATCTAGAGGAAAAGCCAAATATATAGATTTAAAACCCAAAATCTAGAGATAAAGCCGAACATCTAAATGTAAAGCAAAACATCTAGATGTAATCCAAACATCTAGAGGTAAAGCCTAACATCTAGAGGTGAAGCACAACATATAGAGGTATAACCCAACATCTAGAGATAAAGACCAACATCTAAATGTAAAGCAAAACATCTAGATGTAAAACCCTACATCTAGAGGTAAAGTCCAATATCTAGACCTAAAGACCAACATCTAGAGGTAAAACCCAACATCTAGTGGTAAAGCCCAACGTCTGGAGGTAAAGCCCAGATTCTAGAGAGAAGCCAAAAATCCAGATGGAAAACCCAAAATCTAGAGGTAAAGCCCAACATCTACAGGTAAATCCAGATATCTAGGGGTATAGCCCAACATCTAGAGGAAAAGCCAAATATATAGATATAAAACCCAAAATCTAGAGGTAAAGCCCAATATCGAGACGTAAAGCCCAAAAAAAGATGAAAAGCACAACTTCCAGATCTAAAGCCCAACATCTAGAGGTAAAGACCAATAGCTAGAGGTAAAACCCAACATCTAGAGGTAAAGATAGATATCTAGAGGTAAAGCCCAACGTCTGGAGGTAAAGCCCATCATCTAGTCCTACAGCCCAATGTCTGCAGGTAAAGCCCAACTTACAGAGGTGAAGGCAAACATCTAGATGTAAAACCCCAAATCTAGAGGTAAAGCCCAACATCTAGAGGAAAAGCCAAATATATATAGATTTAAAACCCAAAATCTGGAGGTAAAACCCAATATCTAGACGTAAAGCCCAAAATCTAGATTTAAAGCCCAAATTCTAGATCTAACGCCCAAAATCTAGATGTAAAGCCCAAATTCTTGGTCTAACACCCAAAATCTAGAGGTAAAGACCAATATCTAGAGGTAAAACCCAACATCTAGAGGTAAAGCCAGTTATCTAGAGGTAAAGCCCAACATCTAGAGGAAAAGCAAAATATATAGATTTCAAACCCAAATTCTAGAGTTAAATCCCAACATCTAGGGGTAAACCCCAACTTCCAGAGTTAAAGTCCAAAATATAGAGGTAAACACCAATACCTAGAGTTAGAGCCCAACATCTAGAGATATGCCAAATATATAGATTTAAAACCCAAAATCTAGAGGTAAAGCCCAATATCTAGACGTAAAGCCCAAAATCTAGATGAAAAGCAGAACTTCTAGATCGAAAGCCCAACATCTAGAAGTAAACACCAATATCTAGAGGTAAAACCCAACATCTAGAGGTAAAGCCAGATATCTAGAGGTAAAGCCCAACATCTAGAGGAAAAGCAAAATATATAGATTTGAAACCCAGATTCTAGAGTTAAATCCCAACATCTAGAGGTAAATCCCAAAGTCTAGATGTAAAGCTCAACTTCTAGATCTAAAGCCCAAAATATAGATGTAAAGCCCAACTTCTAAATCTAAAGCCCAACATCTAGAGTTAAAGCCCAATATTTAGAGTTTAAGCGCATCATTTAGAGGTAAAGCCAGATATCTAGAGGTAAAGCCCAACGTCTGGAGGTATAGCCCATCATCTAGTCCTACAGCCCAATGTCTGCAGTTAAGCCCAACTTACAGAGGTGAAGGCAAACATCTAGATGTAAAACCCCAAATCTAGAGGTAAAGCCCAACATCTAGAGGAAAAGCCAAATATATATATATTTAAAACCCAAAATCTAGAGGTAAAGCCCAACATCTAGATGTAAAGCCAGATATCTAGAGGTAAAGCCCAACGTCTGGAGGTAAAGCCCATCATCTAGTCCTACAGCCCAATGTCTGCAGGTAAAGCCCAACTTACAGAGGTGAAGGCAAACATCCAAATGTAAAACCCAAAATCTAGAGGAAAAGCCAAATATATAGATTTAAAACCCAAAATCTAGAGGTAAAGCCCAATATCAAGACGTAAAGCCCAAAATCTAGATGTAAAGCCCAACTTCTTGATCTAAAGCCCAAAATCTAGATGTAAAGCCCAATTTCTAGATCTAACGCCCAAAATCTAGAGGTAAAGACCAATATCTAGAGGTAAAACCCAACATCTAGAGGTAAAGCCAGATATCTAGAGGTAAAGCCCAACATCTAGAGGAAAAGCAAAATATATAGATTTCAAACCCAAATTCTAGAGTTAAATCCCAACATCTAGAGGTTAAGCCCAACTTCCAGAGTTAAAGTCCAAAATCTAGAGGTAAACACTAATACCTAGAGTTAGAGCCCAAAATCTAGAGATAAAGCCCAACATCTAGAGATAAAGCCAGATATATAGATTTAAAATCCACAATCTGGAGGTAAAGCCCAACATCTAGTGCTAAAGCCCCAAATCTAGATGTAAAGCCCAATTGCTAGATCTAAAGCCAAATACTCTAGAGGTAAAGCCCAACATGTAGAGCTAAAGACTAAGATCTAGAGGTGAATTCCAATATCTAGTGTTAAAGCCTGACACCTACAGTTAAAGCCAAACATCTAGATGTACAACCCAACTTCTAGAGGTAAAGCCGAATATCTAGAGTTAAAGCGCATCCTTTAGAGTAAAGCCCAAAATCTAGAGTTAAAGCCCAACATCTAGAGGGAAAGCCCAGAATCTAGATGTAAAACCTAACATCTAGAGGTGAATTCCAATATCAAGTGTTAAGGCCTGACATCTACAGTTAAATCCAACCATATAGATATAACCCCCAACTTCTAGAGGTAAGGCCCAAAATCTAGAGGTAAAGCCCAACAGCTAGACTTAAAGCCGAACGTCTTGAGGTAAAGCCCAAAGTCTAGAGTTAAAGCCCAACTTCTAGAGGTAAAGCCCAACATCTAGACGTAAAGCCAGATATCTGACGGTAAAGCCCAACATCTAGAGGAAAAGCCAAATATATAGATTTAAAACCCAAAAACTAGAGATAAAGCCGAACATCTAAATGTAAAGCAAAACATCTAGATGTAATCCAAACATATAGAGGTATAGCCCAACATCTAGAGATAAAGACCAACATCTAAGTGTAAAGCAAAACATCTAGATGTAAAACCCTACATCTAGAGGTAAAGTCCAATATCTAGACCTAAAGACCAACATCTAGAGGTAAAACCCAACATCTAGTGGTAAAGCCCAACGTCTGGAGGTAAAGCCCAGATTCTAGAGGGAAGCCAAAAATCCAGATGGAAAACCCAAAATCTAGAGGTAAAGCCCAACAGCTAGAGTTAAAGCCGAACGTCTTGAGGTAAAGCCCAAATTCTAGAGTTAAAGCCCAACTTCTAGAGGTAAAGCCCAACATCTAGACGTAAAGCCAGATATCTAGACGTAAAGCCCAAAATCTAGATGAAAAGCACAACTTCTAGATCTAAAGCCCAACATCTAGAGGTAAAGACCAATATCTAGAGGTAAAACCCAACATCTACAGGTAAAGCCAGATATCTAGAGGTAAAGCCCAACGTCTGGAGGTAAAGCCCATCATCTAGTCCTACAGCCCAATGTCTGCAGGTAAAGCCCAACTTAGAGAGGTGAAGGCAAACATCTAGATGTAAACCCCAAAATCTAGAGGTAAAGCCCAACATCTAGAGGAAAAGCCAAATATATAGATTTAAAACCCAAAATCTAGAGGTAAAGCCCAATATCTAGACGTAAAGCCCAAAATCTAGATGAAAAGCACAAATTCTAGATCTAAAGCCCAACATCTAGAGGTAAAGACCAATATCTAGAGGTAAAACCCAACATCTACAGGTAAAGCCAGATATCTAGAGGTAAAGCCCAACGTCTGGAGGTAAAGCCCATCATCTAGTCCTACAGCCCAATGTCTGCAGTTAAGCCCAACTTACAGAGGTGAAGGCAAATATCTAGATGTAAAAACCCAAATCTAGAGGTAAAGCCCAACATCTAGAGGAAAAGCCAAATATATATATATTTAAAACCCAAAATCTAGAGGTAAAGCCCAACATCTAGAGGTAAAGCCAGATATCTAGAGGTAAAGCCCAACGTCTGGAGGTAAAGCCCATCATCTAGTCCTACAGCCCAATGTCTGCAGGTAAAGCCCAACTTACAGAGGTGAAGGCAAACATCCAAATGTTAAACCCAAAATCTAGAGGAAAAGCCAAATATATAGATTTAAAACCCAAAATCTCGACGTAAAGCCCAATATCAAGACATAAAGCCCAAAATCTAGATGTAAAGCACAACTTCTTGATCTAAAGCCCAAAATCTAGATGTAAAGCCCAATTTCTAGATCTAACGCCCAAAATCTAGAGGTAAAGACCAATATCTAGAGGTAAAACCCAACATCTAGAGGTAAAGCCAGATATCTAAGATAAAGCCCAACATCTAGAGGAAAAGCAAAATATATAGATTTCAAACCCAAATTCTAGAGTTCAATCCCAACATCTAGAGGTTAAGCCCAACTTCCAGAGTTAAAGTCCAAAATCTAGAGGTAAAAACCAATACCTAGAGTTAGAGCCCAAAATCTAGAGATAAAGCCCAACATCTAGAGATAAAGCCAGATATATAGATTTAAAATGTAAAATCTGGAGGTGAAGCCCAACATCAAGAGCTAAAGCCCCAAATCTAGATGTAAAGCCCAATTGCTAGATCTAAAGCCAAATACTCTAGAGGTAAAGCCCAACATGTAGAGGTAAAGACTAAGATCTAGAGGTGAATTCCAATATCTAGTGTTAAAGCCCGACACCTACAGTTAAAGCCAAACATCTAGATGTAAAACCCAACTTCTAGAGGTAAAGCCGAATATCTAGAGTTAAAGCGCATCCTTTAGAGTAAAGCCCAAAATCTAGAGTTAAAGCCCAACATCTAGAGGGAAAGCCCAGAATCTAGATGTAAAGCCTAACATCTAGAGGTGAATTCCAAAATCAAGTGTTAAGGCCTGACAACTACAGTTAAATATAAGCATATAGGTATAACCCCCAACTTCTAGAGGTAAGGCCCAAAATCTAGAGGTAAAGCCCAACAGCTAGAGTTAAAGTTGAACGTCTTGAGGTAAAGCCAAAGTCTAGAGGTAAAGCCCAACATCTAGACGTAAAGCCCAAAATCTAGATGTAAACCCCAACTTCTTGATCTAAAGCCCAAAATCTAGATGTAAAGCCCAATTTCTAGATCTAACGCCCAAAATCTAGAGGTAAAGACCAATATCTAGAGCTAAAACCCAACATCTAGAGGTAAAGCCAGATATCTAGAGGTAAAGCCCAACATCTAGAGGAAAAGCCAAATATATAGATTTAAAACCCAAAATCTAGAGATAAAGCCGAACATCTAAATGTAAAGCAAAACATCTAGATGTAATCCAAACATCTAGAGGTAAAGCCTAACATCTAGAGGTGAAGCACAACATATAGAGGTATAACCCAACATCTAGAGATAAAGACCAACATCTAAATGTAAAGCAAAACATCTAGATGTAAAACCCTACATCTAGAGGTAAAGTCCAATATCTAGACCTAAAGACCAACATCTAGAGGTAAAACCCAACATCTAGTGGTAAAGCCCAACGTCTGGAGGTAAAGCCCAGATTCTAGAGAGAAGCCAAAAATCCAGATGGAAAACCCAAAATCTAGAGCTAAAGCCCAACATCTACAGGTAAATCCAGATATCTAGGGGTAAAGCCCAACAACTAGAGGAAAAGCCAAATATATAGATATAAACCCCAAAATCTAGAGGTAAAGCCCAATATCTAGACGTAAAGCCCAAAATCTAGATGAAAAGCCCAACCTCTAAATCTAAAGCCCAACATCTAGAGGTAAAGACCAATATCTAGAGGTAAAACCCAACATCTAGAGGTAAAGCCAGATATCTAGAGGTAAAGCCCAACGTCTGGAGGTATAGCCCATCATCTAGTCCTACAGCCCAATGTCTGCAGTTAAGCCCAACTTACAGAGGTGAAGGCAAACATCTAGATGTAAAACCCCAAATCTAGAGGTAAAGCCCAACATCTAGAGGAAAAGCCAAATATATATATATTTAAAACCCAAAATCTAGAGGTAAAGCCCAACATCTAGATGTAAAGCCAGATATCTAGAGGTAAAGCCCAACGTCTGGAGGTAAAGCCCATCATCTAGTCCTACAGCCCAATGTCTGCAGGTAAAGCCCAACTTACAGAGGTGAAGGCAAACATCCAAATGTAAAACCCAAAATCTAGAGGAAAAGCCAAATATATAGATTTAAAACCCAAAATCTAGAGGTAAAGCCCAATATCAAGACGTAAAGCCCAAAATCTAGATGTAAAGCCCAACTTCTTGATCTAAAGCCCAAAATCTAGATGTAAAGCCCAATTTCTAGATCTAACGCCCAAAATCTAGAGGTAAAGACCAATATCTAGAGGTAAAACCCAACATCTAGAGGTAAAGCCAGATATCTAGAGGTAAAGCCCAACATCTAGAGGAAAAGCAAAATATATAGATTTCAAACCCAAATTCTAGAGTTAAATCCCAACATCTAGAGGTTAAGCCCAACTTCCAGAGTTAAAGTCCAAAATCTAGAGGTAAACACTAATACCTAGAGTTAGAGCCCAAAATCTAGAGATAAAGCCCAACATCTAGAGATAAAGCCAGATATATAGATTTAAAATCCACAATCTGGAGGTAAAGCCCAACATCTAGTGCTAAAGCCCCAAATCTAGATGTAAAGCCCAATTGCTAGATCTAAAGCCAAATACTCTAGAGGTAAAGCCCAACATGTAGAGCTAAAGACTAAGATCTAGAGGTGAATTCCAATATCTAGTGTTAAAGCCTGACACCTACAGTTAAAGCCAAACATCTAGATGTACAACCCAACTTCTAGAGGTAAAGCCGAATATCTAGAGTTAAAGCGCATCCTTTAGAGTAAAGCCCAAAATCTAGAGTTAAAGCCCAACATCTAGAGGGAAAGCCCAGAATCTAGATGTAAAACCTAACATCTAGAGGTGAATTCCAATATCAAGTGTTAAGGCCTGACATCTACAGTTAAATCCAACCATATAGATATAACCCCCAACTTCTAGAGGTAAGGCCCAAAATCTAGAGGTAAAGCCCAACAGCTAGACTTAAAGCCGAACGTCTTGAGGTAAAGCCCAAAGTCTAGAGTTAAAGCCCAACTTCTAGAGGTAAAGCCCAACATCTAGACGTAAAGCCAGATATCTGACGGTAAAGCCCAACATCTAGAGGAAAAGCCAAATATATAGATTTAAAACCCAAAAACTAGAGATAAAGCCGAACATCTAAATGTAAAGCAAAACATCTAGATGTAATCCAAACATATAGAGGTATAGCCCAACATCTAGAGATAAAGACCAACATCTAAGTGTAAAGCAAAACATCTAGATGTAAAACCCTACATCTAGAGGTAAAGTCCAATATCTAGACCTAAAGACCAACATCTAGAGGTAAAACCCAACATCTAGTGGTAAAGCCCAACGTCTGGAGGTAAAGCCCAGATTCTAGAGGGAAGCCAAAAATCCAGATGGAAAACCCAAAATCTAGAGGTAAAGCCCAACAGCTAGAGTTAAAGCCGAACGTCTTGAGGTAAAGCCCAAATTCTAGAGTTAAAGCCCAACTTCTAGAGGTAAAGCCCAACATCTAGACGTAAAGCCAGATATCTAGACGTAAAGCCCAAAATCTAGATGAAAAGCACAACTTCTAGATCTAAAGCCCAACATCTAGAGGTAAAGACCAATATCTAGAGGTAAAACCCAACATCTACAGGTAAAGCCAGATATCTAGAGGTAAAGCCCAACGTCTGGAGGTAAAGCCCATCATCTAGTCCTACAGCCCAATGTCTGCAGGTAAAGCCCAACTTAGAGAGGTGAAGGCAAACATCTAGATGTAAACCCCAAAATCTAGAGGTAAAGCCCAACATCTAGAGGAAAAGCCAAATATATAGATTTAAAACCCAAAATCTAGAGGTAAAGCCCAATATCTAGACGTAAAGCCCAAAATCTAGATGAAAAGCACAAATTCTAGATCTAAAGCCCAACATCTAGAGGTAAAGACCAATATCTAGAGGTAAAACCCAACATCTACAGGTAAAGCCAGATATCTAGAGGTAAAGCCCAACGTCTGGAGGTAAAGCCCATCATCTAGTCCTACAGCCCAATGTCTGCAGTTAAGCCCAACTTACAGAGGTGAAGGCAAATATCTAGATGTAAAAACCCAAATCTAGAGGTAAAGCCCAACATCTAGAGGAAAAGCCAAATATATATATATTTAAAACCCAAAATCTAGAGGTAAAGCCCAACATCTAGAGGTAAAGCCAGATATCTAGAGGTAAAGCCCAACGTCTGGAGGTAAAGCCCATCATCTAGTCCTACAGCCCAATGTCTGCAGGTAAAGCCCAACTTACAGAGGTGAAGGCAAACATCCAAATGTTAAACCCAAAATCTAGAGGAAAAGCCAAATATATAGATTTAAAACCCAAAATCTCGACGTAAAGCCCAATATCAAGACATAAAGCCCAAAATCTAGATGTAAAGCACAACTTCTTGATCTAAAGCCCAAAATCTAGATGTAAAGCCCAATTTCTAGATCTAACGCCCAAAATCTAGAGGTAAAGACCAATATCTAGAGGTAAAACCCAACATCTAGAGGTAAAGCCAGATATCTAAGATAAAGCCCAACATCTAGAGGAAAAGCAAAATATATAGATTTCAAACCCAAATTCTAGAGTTCAATCCCAACATCTAGAGGTTAAGCCCAACTTCCAGAGTTAAAGTCCAAAATCTAGAGGTAAAAACCAATACCTAGAGTTAGAGCCCAAAATCTAGAGATAAAGCCCAACATCTAGAGATAAAGCCAGATATATAGATTTAAAATCCAAAATCTGGAGGTGAAGCCCAACATCAAGAGCTAAAGCCCCAAATCTAGATGTAAAGCCCAATTGCTAGATCTAAAGCCAAATACTCTAGAGGTAAAGCCCAACATGTAGAGGTAAAGACTAAGATCTAGAGGTGAATTCCAATATCTAGTGTTAAAGCCCGACACCTACAGTTAAAGCCAAACATCTAGATGTAAAACCCAACTTCTAGAGGTAAAGCCGAATATCTAGAGTTAAAGCGCATCCTTTAGAGTAAAGCCCAAAATCTAGAGTTAAAGCCCAACATCTAGAGGGAAAGCCCAGAATCTAGATGTAAAGCCTAACATCTAGAGGTGAATTCCAAAATCAAGTGTTAAGGCCTGACAACTACAGTTAAATATAAGCATATAGGTATAACCCCCAACTTCTAGAGGTAAGGCCCAAAATCTAGAGGTAAAGCCCAACAGCTAGAGTTAAAGTTGAACGTCTTGAGGTAAAGCCAAAGTCTAGAGGTAAAGCCCAACATCTAGACGTAAAGCCCAAAATCTAGATGTAAACCCCAACTTCTTGATCTAAAGCCCAAAATCTAGATGTAAAGCCCAATTTCTAGATCTAACGCCCAAAATCTAGAGGTAAAGACCAATATCTAGAGCTAAAACCCAACATCTAGAGGTAAAGCCAGATATCTAGAGGTAAAGCCCAACATCTAGAGGAAAAGCCAAATATATAGATTTAAAACCCAAAATCTAGAGATAAAGCCGAACATCTAAATGTAAAGCAAAACATCTAGATGTAATCCAAACATCTAGAGGTAAAGCCTAACATCTAGAGGTGAAGCACAACATATAGAGGTATAACCCAACATCTAGAGATAAAGACCAACATCTAAATGTAAAGCAAAACATCTAGATGTAAAACCCTACATCTAGAGGTAAAGTCCAATATCTAGACCTAAAGACCAACATCTAGAGGTAAAACCCAACATCTAGTGGTAAAGCCCAACGTCTGGAGGTAAAGCCCAGATTCTAGAGAGAAGCCAAAAATCCAGATGGAAAACCCAAAATCTAGAGGTAAAGCCCAACATCTACAGGTAAATCCAGATATCTAGGGGTATAGCCCAACATCTAGAGGAAAAGCCAAATATATAGATATAAAACCCAAAATCTAGAGGTAAAGCCCAATATCGAGACGTAAAGCCCAAAAAAAGATGAAAAGCACAACTTCCAGATCTAAAGCCCAACATCTAGAGGTAAAGACCAATAGCTAGAGGTAAAACCCAACATCTAGAGGTAAAGATAGATATCTAGAGGTAAAGCCCAACGTCTGGAGGTAAAGCCCATCATCTAGTCCTACAGCCCAATGTCTGCAGGTAAAGCCCAACTTACAGAGGTGAAGGCAAACATCTAGATGTAAAACCCCAAATCTAGAGGTAAAGCCCAACATCTAGAGGAAAAGCCAAATATATATAGATTTAAAACCCAAAATCTGGAGGTAAAACCCAATATCTAGACGTAAAGCCCAAAATCTAGATTTAAAGCCCAAATTCTAGATCTAACGCCCAAAATCTAGATGTAAAGCCCAAATTCTTGGTCTAACACCCAAAATCTAGAGGTAAAGACCAATATCTAGAGGTAAAACCCAACATCTAGAGGTAAAGCCAGTTATCTAGAGGTAAAGCCCAACATCTAGAGGAAAAGCAAAATATATAGATTTCAAACCCAAATTCTAGAGTTAAATCCCAACATCTAGGGGTAAACCCCAACTTCCAGAGTTAAAGTCCAAAATATAGAGGTAAACACCAATACCTAGAGTTAGAGCCCAACATCTAGAGATATGCCAAATATATAGATTTAAAACCCAAAATCTAGAGGTAAAGCCCAATATCTAGACGTAAAGCCCAAAATCTAGATGAAAAGCAGAACTTCTAGATCGAAAGCCCAACATCTAGAAGTAAACACCAATATCTAGAGGTAAAACCCAACATCTAGAGGTAAAGCCAGATATCTAGAGGTAAAGCCCAACATCTAGAGGAAAAGCAAAATATATAGATTTGAAACCCAGATTCTAGAGTTAAATCCCAACATCTAGAGGTAAATCCCAAAGTCTAGATGTAAAGCTCAACTTCTAGATCTAAAGCCCAAAATATAGATGTAAAGCCCAACTTCTAAATCTAAAGCCCAACATCTAGAGTTAAAGCCCAATATTTAGAGTTTAAGCGCATCATTTAGAGGTAAAGCCAGATATCTAGAGGTAAAGCCCAACGTCTGGAGGTAAAGCCCATCGTCTAGTCCTACAGACCAATGTCTGCAGGTAAAGCCCAACTTACAGAGGTGAAGGCAAACATCTAGACCTAAAACCCAAAATCTAGAGGTAAAGCCCAACATCTAGAGGAAAAGCCAAATATATATATCTTTAAAACCCAAAATCTAGAGGTAAAGCCCAACATCTAGAGGTAAAGCCAGATATCTAGGGGTAAAGCCCAACATCTAGAGGAAAAGCCAAATATATAGATTTAAAACCCAAAATCTAGAGGTAAAGCCCAATATCTAGACGTAAAGCCCAAAATCTAGATGTAAACCCCAACTTCTAGATCTAAAGCCCAAAATCTAGAGATAAAGACCAATATCTAGAAGTAAAACCCAACATCTAGAGGTAAAGCCGATATCTAGAGGTAAAGCCCAACATCTAGAAGAAAAGCCAAATATATAGATTTAAAACCCAAAATCTAGAGATAAAGCCGAACATCTAAATGTAAAGCAAAACATCTAGATGTAATCCAAACATCTAGAGGTAAAGCCTAACATCTAGAGGTGAAGCACAACATATAGAGGTATAACCCAACATCTAGAGATATAGACCAACATCTAAATGTAAAGCAAAACTTCTAGATGTAAAACCCTACATCTAGAGGTAAAGTCCAATATCTAGACCTAAAGACCAACATCTAGAGGTAAAACCCAACATCTAGTGGTAAAGCCCAACGTCTGGAGGTAAAGCCCAGATTCTAGAGGGAAGCCAAAAATCCAGATGGAAAACCCAAAATCTAGAGGTAAAGCCCAACATCTACAGGTAAATCCAGATATCTAGGGGTATAGCCCAACATCTAGAGGAAAAGCCAAATATATAGATATAAAACCCAAAATCTAGAGGTAAAGCCCAATATCGAGACGTAAAGCCCAAAAAAAGATGAAAAGCACAACTTCCAGATCTAAAGCCCAACATCTAGAGGTAAAGACCAATAGCTAGAGGTAAAACCCAACATCTAGAGGTAAAGATAGATATCTAGAGGTAAAGCCCAACGTCTGGAGGTAAAGCCCATCATCTAGTCCTACAGCCCAATGTCTGCAGGTAAAGCCCAACTTACAGAGGTGAAGGCAAACATCTAGATGTAAAACCCCAAATCTAGAGGTAAAGCCCAACATCTAGAGGAAAAGCCAAATATATATAGATTTAAAACCCAAAATCTGGAGGTAAAACCCAATATCTAGACGTAAAGCCCAAAATCTAGATTTAAAGCCCAAATTCTAGATCTAACGCCCAAAATCTAGATGTAAAGCCCAAATTCTTGGTCTAACACCCAAAATCTAGAGGTAAAGACCAATATCTAGAGGTAAAACCCAACATCTAGAGGTAAAGCCAGTTATCTAGAGGTAAAGCCCAACATCTAGAGGAAAAGCAAAATATATAGATTTGAAACCCAAATTCTAGAGTTAAATCCCAACATCTAGAGATAAATCCCAAAGTCTAGATGTAAAGCTCAACTTCTAGATTTAAAGCCCAAAATATAGATGTAAAGCCCAACTTCTAAATCTAAAGCCCAAAATATAGATGTAAAGCCCAACTTCTAAATCTAAAGCCCAACATCTAGAGGTAAAGCCCAACGTCTGGAGGTAAAGCCCAGATTCTAGAGAGAAGCCAAAAATCGAGATGTAAAAACCAAAATCTAGAGGTAAAGCCCAACATCTACAGGTAAATCCAGATATCTAGGGGTAAAGCCCAACATCTAAAGGAAAAGCCAAATATATAGATTTAAAGCCCAAAATCTAGATGTAAAGCCCAAATTCTAGATCTAACGCCCAAAATCTAGAGATAAAGACCAATATCTAGAGGTAAAAACCAACATCTAGAGGTAAAGCCAGATATCTAGAGGTAAAGCCCAACATCTAGAGGAAAAGCCAAATATATAGATATAAAACCCAAAATCTAGAGGTAAAGCCCAATATCGAGACGTAAAGCCCAAAATCTAGATGAAAAGCACAACTTCTAGATCTAAAGCCCAACATCTAGAGGTAAAGACCAATAGCTAGAGGTAAAACCCAACATCTAGAGGTAAAGCCAGATATCTAGAGGTAAAGCCAAACGTCTGGAGGTAAAGCCCATCATCTAGTCCTACAGACCAATGTCTGCAGGTAAAGCCCAACTTACAGAGGTGAAGGCAAACATCTAGATGTAAAACCCCAAATCTAGATGTAAAGCCCAACATCTAGAGGAAAAGCCAAATATATATAGATTTAAAACCCAAAATCTAGAGGTAAAACCCAATATCTAGACGTAAAGCCCAAAATCTAGATTTAAAGCCCAAATTCTAGATCTAACGCCCAAAATCTAGATGTAAAGCCCAAATTCTTGGTCTAACACCCAAAATCTAGAGGTAAAGACCAATATCTAGAGGTAAAACCCAACATCTAGAGGTAAAGCCAGATATCTAGAGGTAAAGCCCAACATCTAGAGGAAAAGCAAAATATATAGATTTCAAACCAAAATTCTAGAGTTAAATCCCAACATCTAGGGGTAAACACCAACTTCCAGAGTTAAATTCCAAAATCTAGAGGTAAACACCAATACCTAGAGTTAGAGCCCAACATCTAGAGATATGCCAAAAATATAGAGCTAAAACCCAAAATCTAGAGGTAAAGCCCAATATCTAGACGTAAAGCCCAAAATCTAGATGAAAAGCAGAACTTCTAGATCGAAAGCCCAACATCTAGAGGTAAAGACCATATCTAGAGGTAAAACCCAACATCTAGAGGTAAAGACAGATATCTAGAGGTAAAGCCCAACATCTAGAGGAAAAGCAAAATATATAGATTTGAAACCCAAATTCTAGAGTTAAATCCCAACATCTAGAGGTAAATCCCAAAGTCTAGATGTAAAGCTCAACTTCTAGATCTAAAGCCCAAAATATAGATGTAAAGCCCAACTTCTAAATCTAAAGCCCAACATCTAGAGTTAAAGCCCAATATTTAGAGTTTAAGCGCATCATTTAGAGGTAAAGCCAGATATCTAGAGGTAAAGCCCAACGTCTGGAGGTAAAGCCCATCGTCTAGTCCTACAGCCCAATGTCTGCAGGTAAAGCCCAACTTACAGAGGTGAAGGCAAACATCTAGATGTAAAACCCCAAATCTAGAGGTAAAGCCCAACATCTAGAGGAAAAGCCAAATATATATATATTTAAAACCCAAAATCTAGAGGTAAAGCCCAACATCTAGAGGTAGAGACAGATATCTAGGGGTAAAGCCCAACATCTAGAGGAAAAGCCAAATATATAGATTTAAAACCCAAAATCTAGAGGTAAAGCCCAATATCTAGACGTAAAGCCCAAAATCTAGATGTAAACCCCAACTTCTAGATCTAAAGCCCAAAATCTAGAGATAAAGACCAATATCTAGAAGTAAAACCCAACATCTAGAGGTAAAGCCGATATCTAGAGGTAAAGCCCAACATCTAGAAGAAAAGCCAAATATATAGATTTAAAACCCAAAATCTAGAGATAAAGCCGAACACCTAAATGTAAAGCAAAACATCTAGATGTAATCCAAACATCTAGAGGTAAAGCCTAACAACTAGAGGTGAAGCACAACATATAGAGGTATAACCCAACACCTAGAGATAAAGACCAACATCTAAATGTAAAGCAAAACATCTAGATGTAAACCCCTACATCTAGAGGTAAAGTCCAATATCTAGACCTAAAGACCAACATCTAGAGGTAAAACCCAACATCTAGTGGTAAAGCCCAACGTCTGGAGGTAAAGCCCAGATTCTAGAGAGAAGCCAAAAATCCAGATGTAAAAACCAAAATCTAGAGGTAAAGCCCAACATCTACAGGTAAATCCAGATATCTAGGTGTAAAGCCCAACATCTAGATGAAAAGCCAAATATATAGATGTAAAAACCAAAATCTAGAGGTAAAGCCCAATATCTAGACGTAAAGCCAAAATCTAGATGTAAACCCCAACTTCTAGATCTAAAGCCCAAAATCTAGATGTAAAGCCCAAATTCTAGATCTAACGCCCAAAATCTAGAGATAAACACCAATATCTAGGAGTAAAACCCAACATCTAGAGGTAAAGCCGATATCTAGAGGTAAAGCCCAACATCTAGAAGAAAAGCCAAATATATAGATTTAAAACCCAAAATCTAGAGATAAAGCCGAACATCTAAATGTAAAGCAAAACATCTAGATGTAATCCAAACATCTAGAGGTAAAGCCTAACATCTAGAGGTGAAGCACAACATATAGAGGTATAACCCAACATCTAGAGATAAAGACCAACATCTAAATGTAAAGCAAAACATCTAGATGTAAAACCCTACATCTAGAGGTAAAGTCCAATATCTAGACCTAAAGACCAACATCTAGAGGTTAACCCCAACATCTAGTGGTAAAGCCCAACGTCTGGAGGTAAAGCCCAGATTCTAGAGAGAAGCCAAAAATCCAGATGGAAAACCCAAAATCTAGAGGTAAAGCCCAACATCTACAGGTAAATCCAGATATCTAGGGGTAAAGCCCAACAACTAGAGGAAAAGACAAATATATAGATATAAACCCCAAAATCTAGAGGTAAAGCCCAATATCTAGACGTAAAGCCCAAAATCTAGATGAAAAGCCCAACCTCTAGATCTAAAGCCCAACATCTAGAGGTAAAGACCAATATCTAGAGGTAAAACCCAACATCTAGAGGTAAAGCCAGATATCTAGAGGTAAAGCCCAACGTCTGGAGGTATAGCCCATCATCTAGTCCTACAGCCCAATGTCTGCAGTTAAGCCCAACTTACAGAGGTGAAGGCAAACATCTAGATGTAAAACCCCAAATCTAGAGGTAAAGCCCAACATCTAGAGGAAAAGCCAAATATATATATATTTAAAACCCAAAATCTAGAGGTAAAGCCCAACATCTAGATGTAAAGCCAGATATCTAGAGGTAAAGCCCAACGTCTGGAGGTAAAGCCCATCATCTAGTCCTACAGCCCAATGTCTGCAGGTAAAGCCCAACTTACAGAGGTGAAGGCAAACATCCAAATGTAAAACCCAAAATCTAGAGGTAAAGCCCAACATCTAGAGGAAAATCCAGATATCTAGGGGTAAAGCCCAACATCTAGAGGAAAAGCCAAATATATAGATTTAAAACCCAAAATCTAGAGGTAAAGCCCAATATCTAGACGTAAAGCCCAAAATCTAGATGTAAAGCCCAAATTCTAGATCTAACACCCAAAATCTAGAGGTAAAGACCAATATCTAGAGGTAAAACCCAACATCTAGAGGTAAAGCCAGATATCTAGAGGTAAAGCCCAACATCTAGAGGAAAAGCAAAATATATAGATTTAAAACCCAAATTCTAGAGTTAAATCCCAACATCTAGAGGTAAAGCCCAACTTCCAGAGTTAAAGTCCAAAATCTAGAGGTAAACACCAATACCTAAAGTTAGAGCCCAAAATCTAGAGATAAAGCCCAACATCTAGAGATAAAGCCAGATATATAGATTTAAAATCCAAAATCTATAGGTAAAGCCCAACATCTAGAGCTAAAGCCCCAAATCTAGATGTAAAGACCAATTGCTAGATCGAAAGCCAAATACTCTAGAGGTAAAGCCCAACATGTAGAGGTAAAGACTAAGATCTAGAGGTGAATTCCAATATCTAGTGTTAAAGGCCGACACCTACAGTTAAAGCCAAACATCTAGATGTAAAACCCAACTTCTAGAGGTAAAGCCGAATATCTAGAGTTAAAGCGCATCCTTTAGAGTAAAGCCCAAAATCTAGAGTTAAAGCCCAACATCTAGAGGGAAAGCCCAGAATCTAGATGTAAAGCCTAACATCTAGAGGTGAATTCCAAAATCAAGTGTTAAGGCCTGACATCTACAGTTAAATCCAACCATATAGATATAACCCCCAACTTGTAGAGGTAAGGCCCAAAATCTAGAGGTAAAGCCCAACAGCTAGACTTAAAGCCGAACGTCTTGAGGTAAAGCCCAAAGTCTAGAGTTAAAGCCCAACTTCTAGAGGTAAAGCCCAACATCTAGACGTAAAGCAAGATATCTGACGGTAAAGCCCAACATCTAGAGGAAAAGCCAAATATATATATATTTAAAACCCAAAACCTAGAGGTAAAGCCCAACATCTAGAGGTAAAGCCTGATATCTAGGGGTAAAGCCCAACATCTAGAGGAAAAGCCCAATATCTAGACGTAAAGCCCAAAATCTAGATGTAAACCCCAACTTCTAGATCTAAAGTACAAAATCTAGATGTAAAGCCCAAATTCTAGATCTAACGCCCAAAATCTAGAGATAAAGAGCAATATCTAGAAGTAAAACCCAACATCTAGAGGTAAAGCCGATATCTAGAGGTAAAGCCCAAAATCTAGAAGAAAAGCCAAATATATAGATTTAAAACCCAAAATCTAGAGATAAAGCTGAACATCTAAATGTAAAGCAAAACATCTAGATGTTATCCAAACATCTAGAAGTAAAGCCTAACATCTAGAGGTGAAGCACAACATATAGAGGTATAACCCAACATCTAGAGATAAAGACCAACATCTAAATGTAAAGCAAAACATCTAGATGTAAACCCCTATATCTAGAGGTAAAGTCCAATATCTAGACCTAAAGACCAACATCTAGAGGTAAAAACCAACATCTAGTGGTAAAGCCCAACGTCTGGAGGTAAAGCCCAGATTCTACAGAGAAGCCAAAAATACAGATGTAAAAACCAAAATCTAGAGGTAAAGCCCAACATCTACAGGTAAATCCAGATATCTAGGGGTAAAGCCCAACATCTAGAGGAAAAGCCAAATATATAGATATAAAACCCAAAATCTAGAGTTAAAGCCCAATATCTAGACGTAAAGCCCAAAATCTAGATGTAAACCCCAACTTCTAGATCTAAAGCCCAAAATCTAGATGTAAAGCCCAAATTCTAGATCTAACGCCCAAAATCTAGAGATAAACACCAATATCTAGAAGTAAAACCCAACATCTAGAGGTAAAGCCGATATCTAGAGGTAAAGCCCAACATCTAGAAGAAAAGCCAAATATATAGATTTAAAACCCAAAATCTAGAGATAAAGCCGGACATCTAAATGTAAAGCAAAACATCTAGATGTAATCCAAACATCTAGAGGCAAAGCCTAACATCTAGAGGTGAAGCACAACATATAGAGGTATAACCCAACATCTAGAGATAAAGACCAACATCTAAATGTAAAGCAAAACATCTAGATGTAAAACCCTACATCTAGAGGTAAAGTCCAATATCTAGACCTAAAGACCAACATCTAGAGGTAAAACCCAACATCTAGTGGTAAAGCCCAACGTCTGGAGGTAAAGCCCAGATTCTAGAGAGAAGCCAAAAATCCAGATGGAAAACCCAAAATCTAGAGGTAAAGCCCAACATCTACAGGTAAATCCAGATATCTAGGGGTAAAGCCCAACATCTAGAGGAAAAGCCAAATATATAGATATAAAACCCAAAATCTAGAGGTAAAGCCCAATATCTACAAGTAAAGCCCAAAATCTAGATGAAAAGCCCAACCTCTAGATCTAAAGCCCAACATCTAGAGGTAAAGACCAATATCTAGAGGTAAAACCCAACATCTAGAGGTAAAGCCAGATATCTAGAGGTAAAGCCCAACGTCTGGAGGTAAAGCCCATCATCTAGTCCTACAGCCCAATGTCTGCAGTTAAGCCCAACTTACAGAGGTGAAGGCAAACATCTAGATGTAAAACCCCAAATCTAGAGGTAAAGCCCAACATCTAGAGGAAAATCCAGATATCTAGAGGTAAAGCCCAACGTCTACAGGTAAAGCCAGATATCTAGAGGTAAAGCCCAACGTCTGGAGGTAAAGCCCATCATCTAGTCCTACAGCCCAATGTCTGCAGGTAAAGCCCAACTTACAGAGGTGAAGGCAAACATCCAAATGTAAAACCCAAAATCTAGAGGTAAAGCCCAACATCTAGAGGAAAAGCCAAATATATACATTTAAAACCCAAAATCTAGAGGTAATGCCCAATATCTAGACGTAAAGCCCAAAATCTAGATGTAAAGCCCAAATTCTAGATCTAACGCCCAAAATCAAGAGGTAAAGACCAATATCTAGAGGTAAAGCCCAACATCTAGAGGTAAAGCAAAATATATAGATTTAAAACCCAAATTCTAGAGTTAAATCCCAACATCTAGAGGTAAAGCCCAACTTCCAGAGTTAAAGTCCAAAATCTAGAGGTAAACACCAATACCTAGAGTTAGAGCACAAAATCTAGAGATAAAGCCCAACATCTAGAGATAAAGCCAGATATATAGATTTAAAATCCAAAATCTATAGGTAAAGCCCAACATCTAGAGCTAAAGCCCCAAATCTAGATGTAAAGCCCAATTGCTAGATCGAAAGCCAAATACTCTAGAGGTAAAGCCCAACATGTAGAGGTAAAGACTAAGATCTAGAGGTGAATTCCAATATCTAGTGTTAAAGGCCGACACCTACAGTTAAAGCCAAATATCTAGATGTAAAACCCAACTTCTAGAGGTAAAGCCGAATATCTAGAGTTAAAGCGCATCCTTTAGAGTAAAGCCCAAAATCTAGAGTTAAAGCCCAACATCTAGAGGGAAAGCCCAGAATCTAGATGTAAAGCCTAACATCTAGAGGTAAAGCCTAACTTCTAGAGGTGAAGCACAACATATAGAGGTATAACCCAACATCTAGAGATAAAGACCAACATCTAAATGTAAAGCAAAACATCTAGATGTAAAACCCTACATCTAGAGGTAAAGTCCAATATCTAGACCTAAAGACCAACATCTAGAGGTAAAACCCAACATCTAGTGGTAAAGCCCAACGTCTGGAGGTAAAGCCCAGATTCTAAAGGGAAGCCAAAAATCCAGATGGAAAACCCAAAATCTAGAGGTAAAGCCCAACATCTACAGGTAAATCCAGATATCTAGGGGTAAAGCCCAACATCTAGAGGAAAAGACAAATATATAGATATAAACCCCAAAATCTAGAGGTAAAGCTCAATATCTAGACGTAAAGCCCAAAATCTAGATGTAAAGCCCAACTTCTAGATCTAAAGCCCAACATCTAGAGGTAAAGACCAATATCTAGAGGTAAAACCCAACATCTACAGGTAAAGCCAGATATCTAGAGGTAAAGCCCAACGTCTGGAGGTAAAGCCCATCATCTAGTCCTACAGCCCAATGTCTGCAGTTAAGCCCAACTTACAGAGGTGAAGGCAAATATCTAGATGTAAAACCCCAAATCTAGAGGTAAAGCCCAACATCTAGAGGAAAAGCCAAATATATATATATTTAAAACCCAAAATCTAGAGGTAAAGCCCAACATCTAGAGGTAAAGCCAGATATCTAGAGGTAAAGCCCAACGTCTGGAGGTAAAGCCCATCATCTAGTCCTACAGCCCAATGTCTGCAGGTAAAGCCCAACTTACAGAGGTGAAGGCAAACATCCAAATGTAAAACCCAGAATCTAGAGGAAAAGCCAAATATATAGATTTAAAACCCAAAATCTAGAGGTAAAGCCCAATATCAAGACATAAAGCCCAAAATCTAGATGTAAAGCACAACTTCTTGATCTAAAGCCCAAAATCTAGATGTAAAGCCCAATTTCTAGATCTAACGCCCAAAATCTAGAGGTAAAGACCAATATCTAGAGGTAAAACCCAACATCTAGAGGTAAAGCCAGATATCTAAGATAAAGCCCAACATCTAGAGGAAAAGCAAAATATATAGATTTCAAACCCAAATTCTAGAGTTCAATCCCAACATCTAGAGGTTAAGCCCAACTTCCAGAGTTAAAGTCCAAAATCTAGAGGTAAACACCAATACCTAGAGTTAGAGCCCAAAATCTAGAGATAAAGCCCAACATCTAGAGATAAAGCCAGATATATAGATTTAAAATCCAAAATCTGGAGGTGAAGCCCAACATCTAGAGGTAAAGCCCCAAATCTAGATGTAAAGCCCAATTGCTAGATCTAAAGCCAAATACTCTAGAGGTAAAGCCCAACATGTAGAGGTAAAGACTAAGATCTAGAGGTGAATTCCAATATCTAGTGTTAAAGGCCGACACCTACAGTTAAAGCCAAACATCTAGATGTACAACCCAACTTCTAGAGGTAAAGCCGAATATCTAGAGTTAAATCGCATCCTTTAGAGTAAAGCCCAAAATCTAGAGTTAAAGCCCAACATCTAGAGGGAAAGCCCAGAATCTAGATGTAAAGCCTAACATCTAGAGGTGAATTCCAAAATCAAGTGTTAAGGCCTGACATCTACAGTTAAATCCAACCATATAGATATAACCCCCAACTTCTAGAGGTAAGGCCCGAAATCTAGAGGTGAAGCCCAACAGCTAGAGGAAAAGCCGAACGTCTTGAGGTAAAGCCCAAAGTCTAGAGTTAAAGCCCAACTTCTAGAGGTAAAGCCCAACATCTAGACGTAAAGCCAGATATCTGAAGGTAAAGCCCAACATCTAGAGGAAAACCCAAATATATAGATTTAAAACCCAAAAACTAGAGATAAAGCCGAACATCTAAATGTAAAGCAAAAGATCTAGATGTAATCCAAACATCTAGAGATAAAGCCTAACATCTAGAGGTGAAGCACAACATATAGAGGTATAACCCAACATCTAGAGATAAAGACCAACATCTAAATGTAAAGCAAAACATCTAGATGTAAAACCCTACATCTAGAGGTAAAGTCCAATATCTAGACCTAAAGACCAACATCTAGAGGTAAAACCCAACATCTAGTGGTAAAGCCCAACGTCTGGAGGTAAAGCCCAGATTCTAAAGGGAAGCCAAAAATCCAGATGGAAAACCCAAAATCTAGGTAAAGCCCAACATCTACAGGTAAATCCAGATATCTAGGGGTAAAGCCCAACATCTAGAGGAAAAGCCAAATATATAGATATAAAACCCAAAATCTAGAGGTAAAGCCCAATATCTAGACGTAAAGCCCAAAATCTAGATGAAAAGCACAACTTCTAGATCTAAAGCCCAACATCTAGAGGTAAAGACCAATATCTAGAGGTAAAACCCAACATCTACAGGTAAAGCCAGATATCTAGAGGTAAAGCCCACCGTCTGGAGGTAAAGCCCATCATCTAGTCCTACAGCCCAATGTCTGCAGTTAAGCCCAACTTACAGAGGTGAAGGCAAATATCTAGATGTAAAACCCCAAATCTAGAGGTAAAGCCCAACATCTAGAGGAAAAGCCAAATATATATATATTTAAAACCCAAAATCTAGAGGTAAAGCCCAACATCTAGAGGTAAAGCCAGATATCTAGAGGTAAAGCCCAACGTCTGGAGGTAAAGCCCATCATCTAGTCCTACAGCCCAATGTCTGCAGGTAAAGCCCATCTTACAGAGGTGAAGGCAAACATCCAAATGTAAAACCCAAAATCTAGAGGAAAAGCCAAATATATAGATTTAAAAACCAAAATCTAGAGGTAAAGCCCAATATCTAGACGTAAAGCCCAAAATCTAGATGTAAAGCCCAACTTCTTGATCTAAAGCCCAAAATCTAGATGTAAAGCCCAATTTCTAGATCTAACGCCCAAAATCTAGAGGTAAAGACCAATATCTAGAGGTAAAACCCAACATCTAGAGGTAAAGCCAGATATCTAGAGGTAAAGCCCAACATCTAGAGGAAAAGCAAAATATATAGATTTCAAACCCAAATTCTAGAGTTCAATCCCAACATCTAGAGGTTAAGCCCAACTTCCAGAGTTAAAGTCCAAAATCTAGAGGTTTAACACCAATACCTAGAGTTAGAGCCCAATATCTAGAGATAAAGCCCAACATCTAGAGATAAAGCCAGATATATAGATTTAAAATCCAAAATCTGGAGGTAAAGCCCAACATCTAGAGCTAAAGCCCCAAATCTAGATGTAAAGCCCAATTGCTAGATCGAAAGCCAAATACTCTAGAGGTAAAGCCCAACATGTAGAGGTAAAGACTAAGATCAAGAGGTGAATTCCAATATCTAGTGTTAAAGCCTGACACCTACAGTTAAAGCCAAACATCTAGATGTACAACCCAACTTCTAGAGGTAAAGCCGAATATCTAGAGTTAAAGCGCATCCTTTAGAGTAAAGCCCAAAATCTAGAGTTAAAGCCCAACATCTAGAGGGAAAGCCCAGAATCTAGATGTAAAGCCTAACATCTAGAGGTGAATTCCAAAATCAAGTGTTAAGGCCTGACATCTACAGTTAAATCCAACCATATAGATATAACCCCCAACTTCTAGAGGTAAGGCCCAAAATCTAGAGGTAAAGCCCAACAGCTAGAGTTAAAGCCGAACGTCTTGAGGTAAAGCCCAAATTCTAGAGTTAAAGCCCAACTTCTAGAGGTAAAGCCCAACATCTAGAGGTAAAGCCCAATATCTAGACGTAAAGCCCAAAATCTAGATGAAAAGCACAACTTCTAGATCTAAAGCCCAACATCTAGAGGTAAAGACCAATATCTAGAGGTAAAACCCAACATCTACAGGTAAAGCCAGATATCTAGAGGTAAAGCCCAACGTCTGGAGGTAAAGCCCATCATCTAGTCCTACAGCCCAATGTCTGCAGTTAAGCCCAACTTACAGAGGTGAAGGCAAATATCTAGATGTAAAACCCCAAATCTAGAGGTAAAGCCCAACATCTAGAGGAAAAGCCAAATATATATATATTTAAAACCCAAAATCTAGAGGTAAAGCCCAACATCTAGATGTAAAGCCAGATATCTAGAGGTAAAGCCCAACGTCTGGAGGTAAAGCCCATCATCTAGTCCTACAGCCCAATGTCTGCAGGTAAAGCCCAACTTACAGAGGTGAAGGCAAACATCCAAATGTAAAACCCAGAATCTAGAGGAAAAGCCAAATATATAGATTTAAAACCCAAAATCTAGAGGTAAAGCCCAATATCAAGACATAAAGCCCAAAATCTAGATGTAAAGCACAACTTCTTGATCTAAAGCCCAAAATCTAGATGTAAAGCCCAATTTCTAGATCTAACGCCCAAAATCTAGAGGTAAAGACCAATATCTAGAGGTAAAACCCAACATCTAGAGGTAAAGCCAGATATCTAAGATAAAGCCCAACATCTAGAGGAAAAGCAAAATATATAGATTTCAAACCCAAATTCTAGAGTTCAATCCCAACATCTAGAGGTTAAGCCCAACTTCCAGAGTTAAAGTCCAAAATCTAGAGTTAAACACCAATACCTAGAGTTAGAGCCCAAAATCTAGAGATAAAGCCCAACATTTAGAGATAAAGCCAGATATATAGATTTAAAATCCAAAATCTGGAGGTGAAGCCCAACATCTAGAGCAAAAGCCCCAAATCTAGATGTAAAGCCCAATTGCTAGATCTAAAGCCAAATACTCTAGAGGTAAAGCCCAACATGTAGAGGTAAAGACTAAGATCTAGAGGTGAATTCCAATATCTAGTGTTAAAGGCCGACACCTACAGTTAAAGCCAAACATCTAGATGTACAACCCAACTTCTAGAGGTAAAGCCGAATATCTAGAGTTAAAGCGCATCCTTTAGAGTAAAGCCCAAAATCTAGAGTTAAAGCCCAACATCTAGAGGGAAAGCCCAGAATCTAGATGTAAAGCCTAACATCTAGAGGTGAATTCCAAAATCAAGTGTTAAGGCCTGACATCTACAGTTAAATCCAACCATATAGATATAACCCCCAACTTCTAGAGGTAAGGCCCAAAATCTAGAGGTAAAGCCCAACAGCTAGAGGAAAAGCCGAACGTCTTGAGGTAAAGCCCAAAGTCTAGAGTTAAAGCCCAACTTCTAGAGGTAAAGCCCAACATCTAGACGTAAAGCCAGATATCTGAAGGTAAAGCCCAACATCTAGAGGAAAACCCAAATATAGAGATTTAAAACCCAAAAACTAGAGATAAAGCCGAACATCTAAATGTAAAGCAAAAGATCTAGATGTAATCCAAACATCTAGAGGTAAAGCCTAACATCTAGAGGTGAAGCACAACATATAGAGGTATAACCCAACATCTAGAGATAAAGACCAACATCTAAATGTAAAGCAAAACATCTAGATGTAAATCCCTACATCTAGAGGTAAAGTCCAATATCTAGACCTAAAGACCAACATCTAGAGGTAAAACCCAACATCTAGTGGTAAAGCCCAACGTCTGGAGGTAAAGCCCAGATTCTAAAGGGAAGCCAAAAATCCAGATGGAAAACCCAAAATCTAGAGGTAAAGCCCAACATCTACAGGTAAATCCAGATATCTAGGGGTAAAGCCCAACATCTAGAGGAAAAGCCAAATATATAGATATAAAACCCAAAATCTAGAGGTAAAGCCCAATATCTAGACGTAAAGCCCAAAATCTAGATGAAAAGCACAACTTCTAGATCTAAAGCCCAACATCTAGAGGTAAAGACCAATATCTAGAGGTAAAACCCAACATCTACAGGTAAAGCCAGATATCTAGAGGTAAAGCCCACCGTCTGGAGGTAAAGCCCATCATCTAGTCCTACAGCCCAATGTCTGCAGTTAAGCCCAACTTACAGAGGTGAAGGCAAATATCTAGATGTAAAACCCCAAATCTAGAGGTAAAGCCCAACATCTAGAGGAAAAGCCAAATATATATATATTTAAAACCCAAAATCTAGAGGTAAAGCCCAACATCTAGAGTTAAAGCCAGATATCTAGAGGTAAAGCCCAACGTCTGGAGGTAAAGCCCATCATCTAGTCCTACAGCCCAATGTCTGCAGGTAAAGCCCAACTTACAGAGGTGAAGGCAAACATCCAAATGTAAAACCCAAAATCTAGAGGAAAAGCCAAATATATAGATTTAAAAACCAAAATCTAGAGGTAAAGCCCAATATCAAGACGTAAAGCCCAAAATCTAGATGTAAAGCCCAACTTCTTGATCTAAAGCCCAAAATCTAGATGTAAAGCCCAATTTCTAGAGCTAACGCCCAAAATCTAGAGGTAAAGACCAATATCTAGAGGTAAAACCCAACATCTAGAGGTAAAGCCAGATATCTAGAGGTAAAGCCCAACATCTAGAGGAAAAGCCAAATATATAGATTTAAAACCCAAAATCTAGAGATAAAGCCGAACATCTAAATGTAAAGCAAAACATCTAGATGTAATCCAAACATCTAGAGGTAAAGCCTAACATCTAGAGGTGAAGCACAACATATAGAGGTATAACCCAACATCTAGAGATAAAGACCAACATCTAAATGTAAAGCAAAACATCTAGATGTAAAACCCTACATCTAGAGGTAAAGTCCAATATCTAGACCTAAAGACCAACATCTAGAGGTAAAACCCAACATCTAGTGGTAAAGCCCAACGTCTGGAGGTAAAGCCCAGATTCTAGAGGGAAGCCAAAAATCCAGATGGAAAACCCAAAATCTAGAGGTAAAGCCCAACAGCTAGATTTAAAGCCGAACGTCTTGAGGTAAAGCCCAAATTCTAGAGTTAAAGCCCAACTTCTAGAGGTAAAGCCCAACATCTAGACGTAAAGCCAGATATCTAGACGTAAAGCCCAAAATCTAGATGAAAAGCACAACTTCTAGATCTAAAGCCCAACATCTAGAGGTAAAGACCAATATCTAGAGGTAAAACCCAACATCTAGAGGTAAAGCCAGATATCTAGAGGTAAAGCCCAACGTCTGGAGGTAAAGCCCATCATCTAGTCCTACAGCCCAATGTCTGCAGTTAAGCTCAACTTACAGGGGTAAAGGCAAATATCTAGATGTAAAACCCCAAATCTAGAGGTAAAGCCCAACATCTAGAGGAAAAGCCAAATGTATATATATTTAAAACCCAAAATCTAGAGGTAAAGCCCAACATCTAGAGTTAAAGCCAGATATCTAGAGGTAAAGCCCAACATCTAGAGATAAAGCCAGATATATAGATTTAAAATCCACAATCTGGAGGTAAAGCCCAACATCTAGAGCTAAAGCCCCAAATCTAGATGTAAAGCCCAATTGCTAGATCGAAAGCCAAATACTCTAGAGGTAAAGCCCAACATGTAGAGCTAAAGACTAAGATCTAGAGGTGAATTCCAATATCTAGTGTTAAAACTCGACACCTACAGTTAAAGCCAAACATCTAGATGTACAACCCATCTTCTAGAGGCAAAGCCGAATATCTAGAGTTAAAGCGCATCTTTTAGAGTAAAGCCCAAAATCTAGAGTTAAAGCCCAACATCTAGAGGGAAAGCCCAGAATCTAGATGGAAAGCCTAACATCTAGAGGTGAATTCCAAAATCAAGTGTTAAGGCCTGATATCTACAGTTAAATCCAACCATATAGATATAACCCCCAACTTCTAGAGGTAAGGCCCAAAATCTAGAGGTAAAGCCCAACAGCTGGAGTTAAAGCCGAACGTCTTGAGGTAAAGCCCAAAGTCTAGAGTTAAAGCCCAACTTCTAGAGGTAAAGCCCAACTTCCAGAGTTAAAGTCCAAAATCTAGAGGTAAACACCAATACCTAGAGTTAGAGCCCAACATCTAGAGATATGCCAAATATATAGATTTAAAACCCAAAATCTAGAGATAAAGCCGAACATCTAAATGTAAATCAAAACATCTAGATGTAATCCAAACATCTAGAGGTAAAGAATAACAACTAGAGGTGAAGCACAACATATAGAGGTATAACCCAACATCTAGAGATAAAGACCAACATCTAAATGTAAAGTAAAACATCTAGATGTAAAACCCTACATCTAGAGGTAAAGTCCAATATCTAGACCTAAAGACCAACATCTAGAGGTTAACCCCAACATCTAGTGGTAAAGCCCAACGTCTGGAGGTAAAGCCCAGATTCTAGAGAGAAGCCAAAAATCCAGATGGAAAACCTAAAATCTAGAAGTAAAGCCCAACATCTACAGGTAAATCCAGATATCTAGGGGTAAAGCCCAACATCTAGAGGAAAAGCCAAATATATAGATTTAAAACCCAAAATCTAGAGGTAAAGCTCAATATCTAGACGTAAAGCCCAAAATCTAGATGAAAAGCCCAACTTCTAGATCTAAAGCCCAACATTTCGAGGTAAAGACCAATATCTAGAGGTAAAACCAAACATCTAGAGGTAAAGCCAGATATCTAGAGGTAAAGCCCAACATCTAGAGGAAAAGCAAAATATATAGATTTCAAACCCAAATTCTAGAGTTAAATCCCAACATCTAGAGGTAAATCCCAAAGTCTAGATGTAAAGCTCAACTTCCAGATTTAAAGTCAAAAATCTAAATGTAAATACCAATACCTAGAGGTAGAGCCCAAAATGTAGAGGTAAAGCCCAACATCTAGAGATAAAGCCAGATATATAGATCTAAACCCCAAAATCTAGAGGTGAAGCCCAATATTAAGATGTAAAGCCCAAAATCTAGATGTAAAGCCCAACTTCTAGATCTAAAGCCGAAAATATAGTTGTAAAGCCCAACTTCTAAATCTAAAGCCCAACATCTGGAGGAAAAGCCCAATATTTAGAGTTTAAGCGCATCATTTAGAGGTAAAGCCAGATATCTAGAGGTAAAGCCCAACGTCTGGAGGTAAAGCCCATCATCTAAACCTACAGCCCAATGTCTGCAGGTAAAGCCCAACTTACAGAGGTGAAGGCAAACATCTAGATGTAAAACCCCAAATCTAGATGTAAAACCCAACATCTAGAGGAAAAGCCAAATATATATATATTTAAAACCCAAAATCTAGAGGTAAAGCCCAACATCTAGAGGTAAAGCCAGATATCTAGAGGTAAAGCCCAACGTCTGGAGGTAAAGCCCATCATCTAGTCCTACAGCCCAATGTCTGCAGGTAAAGCCCAACTTACAGAGGTGAAGGCAAACATCCAAATGTAAAACCCAAAATCTAGAGGAAAAGCCAAATATATAGATTTAAAACCCAAAATCTAGAGGTAAAGCCCAATATCAAGACGTAAAGCCCAAAATCTAGATGTAAAGCACAACTTCTAGATCTAACGCCCAAAATCTAGAGGTAAAGACCAATATCTAGAGGTAAAACCCAACATCTAGAGGTAAAGCCAGATATCTAGAGGTAAAGCCCAACATCTAGAGGAAAAGCAAAATATATAGATTTCAAACCCAAATTCTAGAGTTCAATCCCAACATCTAGAGGTAAAGCCCAACTTCCAGAGTTAAAGTCCAAAATCTAGAGGTAAACACCAATACCTAAAGTTAGAGCCCAAAATCTAGAGATAAAGCCCAACATCTAGAGATAAAGCCAGATATATAGATTTAAAATCCAAAATCTGGAGGTAAAGCCCAACATCTAGAGCTAAAGCCCCAAATCTAGATGTAAAGCCCAATTGCTAGATCTAAAGCCAAATACTCTAGAGGTAAAGCCCAACATGTAGAGCTAAAGACTAAGATCTAGAGGTGAATTCCAATATCTAGTGTTAAAGGCCGACACCGACAGTTAAAGTCAAACATCTAGATGTAAAACCCAACTTCTAGAGGTAAAGCCGAATATCTAGAGTTAAAGCGCATCCTTTAGAGTAAAGCCCAAAATCTAGAGTTAAAGCCCAACATCTAGAGGGAAAGCCCAGAATCTAGATGTAAAACCTAACATCTAGAGGTGAATTCCAAAATCAAGTGTTAAGGCCTGACATCTACAGTTAAATCCAACCATATAGATATAACCCCCAACTTCTAGAGGTAAGGCCCAAAATCTAGAGGTAAAGCCCAACAGCTAGAGTTAAAGCCGAAGGTATTGAGGTAAAGCCCAAAGTATAGAGTTAAAGCCCAACTTCTAGAGGTAAAGCTCAACATCTAGACGTATAGCCAGATATCTGACGGTAAAGCCCAACATCTAGAGGAAAAGCCAAATATATAGATTTAAAACCCAAAATCTAGAGGTAAAGACCAATATCTAGAGGTAAAACCCAACATCTAGAGGTAAAGCCAGATATCTAGAGGTAAAGCCCAACATCTAGAGGAAAAGCAAAATATATAGATTTCAAACCCAAATTCTAGAGTTCAATCCCAACATCTAGAGGTAAAGCCCAACTTCCAGAGTTAAAGTCCAAAATCTAGAGGTAAACACCAATACCTAGAGTTAGAGCCCAAAATCTAGAGATAAAGTCCAACATCTAGAGATAAAGCCAGATATATAGATTTAAAATCCAAAATCTGGAGGTAAAGCCCAACATCTAGAGCTAAAGCCCCAAATCTAGATGTAAAGCCCAATTGCTAGATCGAAAGCCAAATACTCTAGAGGTAAAGCCCAACATGTAGAGGTAAAGACTAAGATCTAGAGGTGAATTCCAATATCTAGTGTTAAAGGCCGACACCTACAGTTAAAACCAAGCATCTAGATGTAAAACCCAACTTCTAGAGGTAAAGCCGAATATCTAGAGTTAAAGCGCATCCTTTAGAGTAAAGCCCAAAATCTAGAGTTAAAGCCCAACATCTAGAGGGAAAGCCCAGAATCTAGATGTAAAGCCTAACATCTAGAGGTGAATTCCAAAATCAAGTGTTAAGGCCTGACATCTACAGTTAAATCCAACCATATAGATATAACCCCCAACTTCTAGAGGTAAGGCCCAAAATCTAGAGGGAAAGCCCAACAGCTAGAGTTAAAGCCGAACGTCTTGAGGTAAAGCCCAAAGTCTAGAGTTAAAGCCCAACTTCTAGAGGTAAAGCCCAACATCTAGAGGTAAAGCCAGATATCTAGGAGTAAAGCCCAACATCTAGAGGAAAAGCCAAATATATAGATTTAAATCCCAAAATCTAGAGATAAAGCCGAACATCTAAATGTAAAGCAAAACATTTAGATGTAATCCAAACATCTAGAGGTAAAGCCTAACATCTAGAGGTGAAGCACAACATATAGAGGTATAACCCAACATCTAGAGATAAAGACCAACATCTAAATGTAAAGCAAAACATCTAGATGTAAAACCCTACATCTAGAGGTAAAGTCCAATAGCTAGACCTAAAGACCAGCATCTAGAGGTAAAACCCAACATCTAGAAGTAAATCCACATATCTAGAGGTAAAGCCCAACGTCTGGACGTAAAGCCCATCATCTAGTCCTACAGCCCAATATTTGCAGGTAAAGACCAATTTTCAGAGGTGAAGGCAAACATCTAGATGTAAAACCCCAAATCTAGAGGTAAAGCCCAACATCTAGAGGAAAAGCCAAATATATATATATTTAAAACCCAAAATCTAGAGGTAAAGCCCAACATCTAGAGGTAAAGCCAGATATCTAGGCGTAAAGGCCAACATCTAGAGGAAAAGCCAAATATATAGATTTAAAACCCAAAATCTAGAGGTAAAGCCCAATATCAAGACGTAAAGCCCAAAATCTAGATGTAAAGCCCAAATTCTTGACCTAAAGCCCAAAATCTAGAAGTAAAGCCCAAATTCTAGATCTAACGCCCAAAATCTAGAGATAAAGACCAATATCTAGAGGTAAAACCCAACATCTAGATGTAAAGCCAGATATCTAGAGGTAAAGCCCAACATCTAGAGGAAAAGCAAAATATATAGATTTCAAACCCAAATTCTAGAGTTAAATCCCAACATCTAGAGGTAAAGCCCAACTCCCAGAGTTAAAGTCCAAAATCTAGAGGTAAACACCAATACCTAGAGTTAGAGCCCAAAATCTAGAGATAAAGCCCAACATCTAGAGATAAAGCCAGATATATAGATTTAAAATCCAAAATGTGGAGTTAAAGCCCAACATCTAGAGCTAAAGCCCCAAATCTAGATGTAAAGCCCAATTGCTAGATCTAAAGACAAATACTCTAGAGGTAAAGCCCAACATGTAGAGGTAAAGACTAAGATCTAGAGGTGAATTCCAATATCTAGTGTTAAAGCCCGACACCTACAGTTAAAGCCAAACATCTAGATGTAAAACCCCAAATCTAGAGGTAAAGCCCAACATCTAGAGGAAAAGCCAAATATATATATATTTAAAACCCAAAATTTAGAGGTAAAGCCCAACATCTAGAGGTAAAGCCAGATATCTAGAGGTAAAGCCCAACGTCTGGAGGTAAAGCCCATCATCTAGTCCTACAGCCCAATGTCTGCAGGTAAAGCCCAACTTACAGAGGTGAAGGCAAACATCTGGATTTAAAACCCAAAATCTAGAGGTAAAGCCCAACATCTAGAGGTAAAGCCAGATATCTAGGGGTAAAGGCCAACATCTAGAGGAAAAGCCAAATATATAGATTTAAAACCCAAAATCTAGAGGTAAAGCCCAATATCTAGACGTAAAGCCCAAAGTCTAGATGTAAAGCCGAACTTCTAGATCTAAAGCCCAAAATCTAGATGTAAAGCCCAAATTCTAGATGTAACGCCCAAAATCTAGAGATAAAGACCAATATCTAGAGGTAAAACCCAACATCTAGATGTAAAGCCAGATATCTAGAGGTAAAGCCCAACATCTAGAGGAAAAGCAAAATATATAGATTTCAAACCCAAATTCTAGAGTTAAATCCCAACATCTAGAGGTAAAGCCCAACTCCCAGAGTTAAAGTCCAAAATCTAGAGGTAAACACCAATACCTAGAGTTAGAGCCCAAAATCTAGAGATAAAGCCCAACATCTAGAGATAAAGCCAGATATATAGATTTAAAATCCAAAATGTGGAGTTAAAGCCCAACATCTAGAGCTAAAGCCCCAAATCTAGATGTAAAGCCCAATTGCTAGATCTAAAGACAAATACTCTAGAGGTAAAGCCCAACATGTAGAGGTAAAGACTAAGATCTAGAGGTGAATTCCAATATCTAGTGTTAAAGCCCGACACCTACAGTTAAAGCCAAACATCTAGATGTAAAACCCCAAATCTAGAGGTAAAGCCCAACATCTAGAGGAAAAGCCAAATATATATATATTTAAAACCCAAAATTTAGAGGTAAAGCCCAACATCTAGAGGTAAAGCCAGATATCTAGAGGTAAAGCCCAACGTCTGGAGGTAAAGCCCATCATCTAGTCCTACAGCCCAATGTCTGCAGGTAAAGCCCAACTTACAGAGGTGAAGGCAAACATCTGGATTTAAAACCCAAAATCTAGAGGTAAAGCCCTACATCTAGAGGTAAAGCCAGATATCTAGGGGTAAAGGCCAACATCTAGAGGAAAAGCCAAATATATAGATTTAAAACCCAAAATCTAGAGGTAAAGCCCAATATCTAGACGTAAAGCCCAAAGTCTAGATGTAAAGCCGAACTTCTAGATCTAAAGCCCAAAATCTAGATGTAAAGCCCAAATTCTAGATGTAACGCCCAAAATCTAGAGATAAAGACCAATATCTAGAGGTAAAACCCAACATCTAGATGTAAAGCCAGATATCTAGAGGTAAAGCCCAACATCTAGAGGAAAAGCAAAATATATAGATTTCAAACCCAAATTCTAGAGTTAAATCCCAACATCTAGAGGTAAAGCCCAACTCCCAGAGTTAAAGTCCAAAATCTAGAGGTAAACACCAATACCTAGAGTTAGAGCCCAAAATCTAGAGATAAAGCCCAACATCTAGAGATAAAGCCAGATATATAGATTTAAAATCCAAAATGTGGAGTTAAAGCCCAACATCTAGAGCTAAAGCCCCAAATCTAGATGTAAAGCCCAATTGCTAGATCTAAAGACAAATACTCTAGAGGTAAAGCCCAACATGTATAGGTAAAGACTAAGATCTAGAGGTGAATTCCAATATCTAGTGTTAAAGCCCGACACCTACAGTTAAAGCCAAACATCTAGATGTAAAACCCCAAATCTAGAGGTAAAGCCCAACATCTAGAGGAAAAGCCAAATATATATATATTTAAAACCCAAAATTTAGAGGTAAAGCCCAACATCTAGAGGTAAAGCCAGATATCTAGAGGTAAAGCCCAACGTCTGGAGGTAAAGCCCATCATCTAGTCCTACAGCCCAATGTCTGCAGGTAAAGCCCAACTTACAGAGGTGAAGGCAAACATCTGGATTTAAAACCCAAAATCTAGAGGTAAAGCCCAACATCTAGAGGTAAAGCCAGATATCTAGGGGTAAAGGCCAACATCTAGAGGAAAAGCCAAATATATAGATTTAAAACCCAAAATCTAGAGGTAAAGCCCAATATCTAGACGTAAAGCCCAAAGTCTAGATGTAAAGCCGAACTTCTAGATCTAAAGCCCAAAATCTAGATGTAAAGCCCAAATTCTAGATGTAACACCCAAAATATAGAGGTAAAGACCAATATCTAGAGGTAAAACCCAACATCTAGAGGTAAAGCCAGATATCTAGAGGTAAAGCCCAACATCTAGAGGAAAAGCCATATATATAGAATTAAAACCCAAAAACTAGAGATAAAGCCGAACATCTAAATGTAAAGCAAAACATCTAGATGTAATCCAAACATCTAGAGGTAAAGCCTAACATCTAGAGGTGAAGCACAACATATAGAGGTATAACCCAACATCTAGAGATAAAGACCAACATCTAAATGTAAAGCAAAACATCTAGATGTAAAACCCAACATCTAGAGATAAAGACCAACATCTAAATGTAAAGCAAAACATCTAGATGTAAAACCCTACATCTAGAGATAAGGTCCAATATCTAGACCTAAAGACCAACAGCTAGAGGTAAAACCCAACATCTAGTGGTAAAGCCCAACGTCTGGAGGTAAAGCCCAGATTCTAGAGAGAAGCCAAAAATCCAGATGGAAAGCACAAAATCTAGAGGTAAAGCCCAACATCTACAGGTAAATCCAGATATCTAGGGGTAAAGCCCAACATCTAGAGGAAAAGCCAAATATATAGATATAAAACCCAAAATCTAGAGGTAAAGCCCAATATCTAGACGTAAAGCCCAAAATCTAGATGAAAAGCACAACTTCTAGATCTAAAGCCCAACATCTAGAGGTAAAGACCAACATCTAGAGGTAAAACCCAACATCTAGATGTAAAGCCAGATATCTAGAGGTAAAGCCCAACGTCTGGAGGTAAAGCCCATCATCTAGTCCTACAGCCCAATGTCTGCAGGTAAAGCCCAACTTACAGAGGTGAAGGCAAACATCTAGATGTAAAACCCCAAATCTGGAGGTAAAGCCCAACATCTAGAGGAAAAGCCAAATATATAGATTTAAAACCCAAAATCTAGAGGTAAAGCCCAACATCTAGAGGTAAAGCCAGATATCTAGGGGTAAAGGCCAACATCTAGAGGAAAAGCCAAATATATAGATTTAAAACCCAAAATCTAGAGGTAAAGCCCAACATCTAGAGGTAAAGCCAGATATCTAGTGTTAAAGCCCAACATCTAGAGGAAAAGCCAAATATATAGATTTAAAACCCAAAATCTAGAGGTAAAGCCCAATATCAAGACGTAAAGCCCAAAATCTAGATGTAAAGCCCAACTTCTTGATCTAAAGCCCAAAATCTAGATGTAAATCCCAAATTCTAGATCTAACGCCCAAAATCTAGAGATAAAGACCAATATCTAGAGGTAAAACCCAACATCTAGAGGTAAAGCCAGATATCTAGAGGTAAAGCCCAACATCTAGAGGAAAAGCAAAATATATAGATTTCAAACCCAAATTCTAGAGTTAAATCCCAACATCTAGAGGTAAATCCCAAAGTCTAGATGTAAAGCTCAACTTCCAGATTTAAAGTCAAAAATCTAAATGTAAATACCAATACCTAGAGGTAGAGCCCAAAATGTAGAGGTAAAGCCCAACATCTAGACTTAAAGCCAGATATATAGATCTAAACCCCAAAATCTAGAGGTAAAGCCCAATATCTAGACCTAAAGCCCAAAATCTAGATGTAAAGCCCAAATTCTAGATCTAACACCCAAAATCTAGAGGTAAAGATCAATATCTAGAGGTAAAACCCAACATCTAGAGGTAAAGCCAGATATCTAGAGGTAAAGCCCAACATCTAGAGGTAAAGCCCAACTCCCAGAGTTAAAGTCCAAAATCTAGAGGTAAACACCAATACCTAGAGTTAGAGCCCAAAATCTAGAGATAAAGCCCAACATCTAGAGATAAAGCCAGATATATAGATTTAAAATCCAAAATCTGGAGGTAAAGCCCAATTGCTAGATCTAAAGCCAAATACTCTACAGGTAAAGCCCAACATGTAGAGGTAAAGACTAAGATCTAGAGGTGAATTCCAATATCTAGTGTTAAAGCCCGACACCTACAGTTAAAGCCAAACATCTAGATGTACAACCCAACTTCTAGAGGTAAAGCCGAATATCTAGAGTTAAAGCGCATCCTTTAGAGTAAAGCCCAAAATCTAGAGTTAAAGCCCAACATCTAGAGGGAAAGCCCAGAATCTAGATGTAAAGCCTAACATCTAGAGGTGAATTCCAAAATCAAGTGTTAAGGCCTGACATCTACAGTTAAATCCAACCATATAGATATAACCCCCAACTTCTAGAGGTAAGGCCCAAAATCTAGAGGTAAAGCCCAACAGCTAGAGTTAAAGACGAACGTCTTGAGGTAAAGCCCAAAGTCTAGAGTTAAAGCCCAACTTCTAGAGGTAAAGCCCAACATCTAGATGTAAAGCCAGATATCTGACGGTAAAGCCCAACATCTAGAGGAAAAGCCAAATATATAGATTTAAAACCCAAAATCTAGAGATAAAGCCGAACATCTAAATGTAAAGCAAAACATCTAGATGTAATCCAAACATCTAGAGGTAAAGCCTAACATCTAGAGGTGAAGCACAACATATAGAGGTATAACCCAACATCTAAAGACCAACATCTAAATGTAAAGCAAAACATCTAGATGTAAAACCCTACATCTAGAGGTAAAGTCCAATATCTAGACCTAAAGACCAACATCTAGAGGTAAAACCCAACATCTAGTGGTAAAGCCCAAGGTCTGGAGGTAAAGCCCAGATTCTAGAGAGAAGCCAAAAATCCAGATGGAAAAACCAAAATCTAGAGGTAAAGCCCAACATCTACAGGTAAATCCAGATATCTAGGGGTAAAGCCCAACATCTAGAGGAAAAGCCAAATATATAGATATAAAACCCAAAATCTAGAGGTAAAGCCCAATATCGAGACGTAAAGCCCAAACTCTAGATGAAAAGCACAACTTCCAGATCTAAAGCCCAACATCTAGAGGTAAAACCCAACACCTAGAGGTAAAGCCAGATATCTAGAGGTAAAGCCCAACGTCTGGAGGTAAAGCCCATCATCTAGTCCTATAGCCCAATGTCTGCAGGTAAAGCCCAACTTACAGAGGTGAAGGCAAACATCTAGATGTAAAACCCCAAATCTAGAGGTAAAGCCCAACATCTAGAGGAAAAGCCAAATATATATAGATTTAAAACCCAAAATCTAGAGGTAAAGCCCAACATCTAGATGTAAAGCCAGATATCTAGGGGTAAAGGCCAACATCTAGAGGAAAAGCCAAATATATAGATTTAAAACCCAAAATCTAGAGGTAAAGCCCAATATCAAGACGTAAAGGCCAAAATCTAGATGTAAAGCCCAACTTCTTGATCTAAAGACCAAAATCTAGATGTAAAGCCCAAATTCTAGATCTAACGCCCAAAATCTAGAGATAAAGACCAGTATCTAGAGGTAAAAACCAACATCTAGAGGTAAAGCCAGATATCTAGAGGTAAAGCCCAACATCTAGAGGAAAAGCAAATTATATAGATTTAAAACCCAAATTCTAGAGTTCAATCCCAACATCTAGAGGTAAAGCCCAACTTCCAGAGTTAAAGTCCAAAATCTAGAGGTAAACACCAATACCTAAAGTTAGAGCCCAAAATCTAGATGTAAAGCCCAATTGCTAGATCTAAAGACAAATACTCTAGAGGTAAAGCCCACATGTAGAGTTAAGGACTAAGATCTAGAGGTGAATTCCAATATCTAGTGTTAAAGCCCGTCACCTACAGTTAAAGACAAACATCTAGATGTACAACCCAACTTCTAGAGGTAAAGTCCAACATCTAGAGATAAAGCCAGATATATAGATCTAAAATCCAAAATCTAGAGGTGAAGCCCAATATCTAGACGTAAAGCCCAAAATCTAGATGTAAAGCCCAACTTCTAGATCTAAAGCCCAAAATATAGCTGTAAAGCCCAACTTCTAAATCTAAAGCCCAACATCTAGAGGTAAGGCCCAATATTTAGTGTTTAAGCGCATCATTTAGAGGTAAAGCCCAAAATCTAGATGTAAAGCCCAACTTCTAGAGGTAAAGCCCATCATCTAGTCCTACAGCCCAATGTCTGCAGGTAAAGCACATCTTACAGAGGTGAAGGCAAACATCTAGATGTAAAACCCAAAATCTAGAGGTAAAGCCCAACATCTAGAGGAAAAGCCAAATATATAGATTTAAAACCCAGAATCTAGAGGTAAAGCCCAATATCTAGACCTAAAGCCCAAAATCTAGATGTAAAGCACAACTTCTAGATCTAAAGCCCAAAATCTAGATGTAAAGCCCAAATTCTAGATCTAACACCCAAAATCTAGAGGTAAAGTCCAATATCTAGAGGTAAAACCCAACATCTAGAGGTAAAGCCAGATATCTAGAGGTAAAGCCCAACATCTAGAGGAAAAGCAAAATATATAGATTTCAAACCCAAATTCTAGAGTTCAATCCCAACATCTAGAGGTAAATCCCAAAGTCTACATGTAAAGCTCAACTTCCAGATTTAAAGTCAAAAATCTAAATGTAAATACCAATACCTAGAGGTAGAGCCCAAAATGTAGAGGTAAAGCCCAACATCTAGAGATAAAGCCAGATATATAGATCTAAACCCCAAACTCTAGAGGTGAAGCCCAATATCTAGACGTAAAGCCCAAAATCTAGATGTAAAGCCCAACTTCTAGATCTAAAGCCCAAAATATAGCTGTAAAGCCCAACTTCTAAATCTAAAGCCCAACATCTAGACGTAAAGCCAGATATCTGACGGTAAAGCCCAACATCTAGAGGAAAAGCCAAATATATAGATTTAAAACCCAAAATCTAGAGATAAAGCCGAACATCTAAATGTAAAGCAAAACATCTAGATGTAATCCAAACATCTAGAGGTAAAGCCTAACATCTAGAGGTGAAGCACAACATATAGAGGTATAACCCAACATCAAGAGATAAAGACCAACATCTAAATGTAAAGCAAAACATCTAGATGTAAAACCCTACATCTAGAGGTAAAGTCCAATATCTAGACCTAAAGACCAACATCTAGAGGTAAAACCCAACATCTAGTGGTAAAGCCCAAGGTCTGGAGGTAAAGCCCAGATTCTAGAGAGAAGCCAAAAATCCAGATGGAAAAACCAAAATCTAGAGGTAAAGCCCAACATCTACAGGTAAATCCAGATATCTAGGGGTAAAGCCCAACATCTAGAGGAAAAGCCAAATATATAGATATAAAACCCAAAATCTAGAGGTAAAGCCCAATATCTAGATGTAAAGCCCAAAATCTAGATGAAAAGCACAACTTCTAGATCTAAAGATCAACATCTAGAGGTAAAGACCAATAGCTAGAGGTAAATCCCAACATCTAGAGGTAAAGCCAGATATCTAGAGATAAAGCCCAACGTCTGGAGGTAAAGCCCATCATCTAGTCCTACAGCCCAATGTCTGCAGGTAAAGCCCAACTTACAGAGGTGAAGGCAAACATCTAGATGTAAAACCCCAAATCTAGCGGTAAAGCCCAACATCTAGAGGAAAAGCCAAATATATAGATATAAAACCCAAAATCTAGAGGTAAAGCCCAATATCTAGAGGTAAAACCCAACATCTAGAGGTAAAGCCAGATATCTAGAGGTAAAGCCCAACATCAAGAGGAAAAGCAAAATATATAGATTTCAAACCCAAATTCTAGAGTTCAATCCCAACATCTAGAGGTAAATCCCAAAGTCTAGATGTAAAGCTCAACTTCCAGATTTAAAGTCAAAAATCTAAATGTAAATACCAATACCTAGAGGTAGAGCCCAAAATGTAGAGGTAAAGCCCAACATCTAGAGATAAAGCCAGATATATAGATCTATACCCCAAACTCTAGAGGTGAAGCCCAATATCTAGACGTAAAGCCCAAAATCTAGATGTAAAGCCCAACTTCTAGATCTAAAGCCCAAAATATAGCTGTAAAGCCCAACTTCTAAATCTAAAGCCCAACATCTAGAGGTAAAGCCCAATATTTAGAGTTTAAGCGCATCATTTAGAGGTAAAGCCCAAAATCTAGATGTAAAGCCCAACTTCTAGAGGTAAAGCCCATCATCTAGTCCTACAGCCCAATGTCTGCAGGTAAAGCACATCTTACAGAGGTGAAGGCAAACATCTAGATGTAAAACCCAAAATCTAGAGGTAAAGCCCAACATCTAGAGGAAAAGCCAAATATATAGATTTAAAACCCAAAATCTAGAGGTAAAGCCCAATATCTAGACCTAAAGCCCAAAATCTAGATGTAAAGCCCAACTTCTAGATCTAAAGCCCAAAATCTGGATTTAAAGCCCAAATTCTAGATCTAACACCCAAAATCTAGAGGTAAAGACCAATATCTAGAGGTAAAACCCAAGATCTAGAGGTAAAGCCAGATATCTAGAGGTAAAGCCCAACATCTAGAGGAAAAGCAAAATATATAGATTTCAAACCCAAATTCTAGAGTTCAATCCCAACATCTAGAGGTAAAGCCCAACTTCCAGAGTTAAAGTCCAAAATCTAGAGGTAAACACCAATACCTAAAGTTAGAGCCCAAAATCTAGATGTAAAGCCCAATTGCTAGATCTAAAGCCAAATACTCTAGAGGTAAAGCCCAACATGTAGAGGTAAAGACTAAGATCTAGAGGTGAATTCCAATATCTAGTGTTAAAGCCTGACACCTACAGTTAAAGCCAAACATCTAGATGTACAACCCAACTTCTAGAGGTAAAGCCGAATATCTAGAGTTAAAGCGCATCCTTTAGAGTAAAGCCCAACATCTAGAGGGAAAGCCCAGAATCTAGATGTAAAGCCTAACATCTAGAGGTGAATTCCAAATCAAGTGTTAAGGCCTGACATCTACAGTTAAATCCAACCATATAGATATAACCCCCAACTTCTAGAGGTAAGGCCCAAAATCTAGAGGTAAAGCCCAACAGCTAGAGTTAAAGCCAGATATCTGACGGTAAACCCAACATCTAGAGGAAAAGCCAAATATATAGATTTAAAACCCAAAATCTAGAGATAAAGCCGAACATCTAAATGTAAAGCAAAACATCTAGATGTAATCCAAACATCTAGAGGTAAAGCCTAACATCTAGAGGTGAAGCACAACATATAGAGGTATAACCCAACATCTAGAGATAAAGACCAACATCTAAATGTAAAGCAAAACATCTAGATGTAGAACCCTACATCTAGAGGTAAAGTCCAATATCTAGACCTAAAGACCAACATCTAGAGGTAAAACCCAACATCTAGTGGTAAAGCCCAACGACTGGAGGTAAAGCCCAGATTCTAGAGAGAAGCCAAAAATCCAGATGGAAAACCCAAAATCTAGAGGTAAAGCCCAACATCTACAGGTAAATCCAGATATCTAGGGGTAAAGCCCAACATCTAGAGGAAAAGCCAAATATATAGATATAAAACCCAAAATCTAGAGGTAAAGCCCAATATCTAGACGTAAAGCCCAAAATCTAGATGAAAAGCACAACTTCTAGATCTAAAGCCCAACAACTAGAGATAAAGACCAATAGCTAGAGGTAAAACCCAACATCTAGAGGTAAAGCCAGATATCTAGAGGTAAAGCCCAACGTCTGGAGGTAAAGCCCATCATCTAGTCCTATAGCCCAATTTCTGCAGGTAAAGCCCAACTTACAGAGGTGAAGGCAAACATCTAGATGTAAAACCCCAAATCTAGAGGTAAAGCCCAACATCTAGAGGAAAAGCCAAATATATATATATTTAAAACCCAAAATCTAGAGGTAAAGCCCAACATCTAGAGGTAAAGCCAGATATCTAGGGGTAAAGCCCAACATCTAGAGGAAAAGCCAAATATATAGATTTAAAACCTAAAATCTAGAGGTAAAGCCCAATATAAAGACGTAAAGGCCAAAATCTAGATTTAAAGCACAACTTCTAGATCTAAAGCCCAAAATCTAGATGTAAAGCCCAAATTCTAGATCTAACACCCAAAATCTAGAGGTAAAGACCAATATCTAGAGGTAAAACCCAACATCTAGAGGTAAAGCCAGATATCTAGAGGTAAAGCCCAACATCTAGAGGAAAAGCAAAATATATAGATTTCAAACCCAAATTCTAGAGTTCAATCCCAACATCTAGAGGTAAAGCCCAACTTCCAGAGTTAAAGTCCAAAATCTAGAGGTAAACACCAATACCTAAATTTAGAGCCCAAAATCTAGAGATTAAGCCCAACATCTTGAGATAAAGCCAGATATATAGATTTAAAATCCAAAATCTGGAGGTAAAGCCCAACATCTAGAGGTAAAGCCCCAAATCTAGATGTAAAGCCCAATTGCTAGATCTAAAGCCAAATACTCTAGAGGTAAAGCCCAACATGTAGAGGTAAAGACTAAGATCTAGAGGTGAATTCCAATATCTAGTGTTAAAGGCCGACACCTACAGTTAAAGCCAAACATCTAGATGTACAACCCAACTTCTAGAGGTAAAGCCGAATATCTAGAGTTAAAGCGCATCCTTTCGAGTAAAGCCCAAAATCTAGAGTTAAAGCCCAACATCTAGAGGGAAAGCCCAGAATCTAGATGTAAAGCCTAACATCTAGAGGTGAATTCCAAAATCAAGTGTTAAGGCCTGACATCTACAGTTAAATCCAACCATATAGATATAACCCCCAACTTCTAGAGGTAAGGCCCAAAATCTAGAGGTAAAGCCCAACAGCTAGAGTTAAAGACGAACGTCTTGAGGTAAAGCCCAAAGTCTAGAGTTAAAGCCCAACTTCTAGAGGTAAAGCCCAACATCTAGACGTAAAGCCAGATATCTGACGGTAAAGCCCAACATCTAGAGGAAAAGCCAAATATATAGATTTAAAACCCAAAATCTAGAGATAAAGCCGAACATCTAAATGTAAAGCAAAACATCTAGATGTAATCCAAACATCTAGAGGTAAAGCCTAACATCTAGAGGTGAAGCACAACATATAGAGGTATAACCCAACATCAAGAGATAAAGACCAACATCTAAATGTAAAGCAAAACATCTAGATGTAAAACCCTACATCTAGAGGTAAAGTCCAATATCTAGACCTAAAGACCAACATCTAGAGGTAAAACCCAACATCTAGTGGTAAAGCCCAACGTCTGGAGGTAAAGCCCAGATTCTAGAGAGAAGCCAAAAATCCAGATGGAAAACCCAAAATCTAGAGGTAAAGCCCAACATCTACAGGTAAATCCAGATATCTAGGGGTAAAGCCCAACATCTAGAGGAAAAGCCAAATATATAGATATAAAACCCAAAATCTAGAGGTAAAGCCCAATATCTAGACGTAAAGCCCAAAATCTAGATGAAAAGCACAACTTCTAGATCTAAAGATCAAAATCTAGAGGTAAAGACCAATAGCTAGAGGTAAATCCCAACATCTAGAGGTAAAGCCAGATATCTAGAGGTAAAGCCCAACGTCTGGAGGTAAAGCCCATCATCTAGTCCTACAGCCCAATGTCTGCAGGTAAAGCCCAACTTACAGAGGTGAAGGCAAACATCTAGATGTAAAACCCCAAATCTAGAGGTAAAGCCCAACATCTAGAGGAAAAGCCAAATATATATATATTTAAAACCCAAAATCTAGAGGTAAAGCCCAACATCTAGAGGTAAAGCCAGATATCTAGGGTTAAAGGCCAACATCTAGAGGAAAACCCAAATATATAGATTGAAAACCCAAAATCTAGAGGTAAAGCCCAATATCAAGACGTAAAGGCCAAAATCTAGATGTAAAGCCCAGCTTCTTGATCTAAAGCCCAAAATCTAGATGTAAAGCCCAAATTCTAGATCTAACGCCCAAAATCTAGATATAAAGACCAATATCTAGAGGTAAAACCCAACATCTAGAGGTAAAGCCAGATATCTAGAGGTAAAGCCCAACATCTAGAGGAAAAGCAAAATATATAGATTTCAAACCCAAATTCTAGAGTTCAATCCCAACATCTAGAGGTAAATCCCAAAGTCTAGATGTAAAGCTCAACTTCCAGATTTAAAGTCAAAAATCTAAATGTAAATACCAATACCTAGAGGTAGAGCCCAAAATGTAGAGGTAAAGCCCAACATCTAGAGATAAAGCCAGATATATAGATCTAAACCCCAAAATCTAGAGGTGAAGCCCAATATCTAGACGTAAAGCCCAAAATCTAGATGTAAAGCCCAACTTCTAGATCTAAAGCCCAAAATATAGCTGTAAAGCCCAACTTCTAAATCTAAAGCCCAACATCTAGAGGTAAAGCCCAATATTTAGAGTTTAAGCGCATCATTTAGAGGTAAAGCCCAAAATCTAGATGTAAAGCCCAACTTCTAGAGGTAAAGCCCATCATCTAGTCCTACAGCCCAATGTCTGCAGGTAAAGCATATCTTACAGAGGTGAAGGCAAACATCTACATGTAAAACCCAAAATCTAGAGGTAAAGCCCAACATCTAGAGGAAAAGCCAAATATATAGATTTAAAACCCAAAATCTAGAGGTAAAGCCCAATATCTAGACCTAAAGCCCAAAATCTAGATGTAAAGCACAACTTCTAGATCTAAAGCCCAAAATCTAGATGTAAAGCCCAAATTCTAGATCTAACACCCAAAATCTAGAGGTAAAGACCAATATCTAGAGGTAAAACCCAAGATCTAGAGGTAAAGCCAGATATCTAGAGGTAAAGCCCAACATCTAGAGGAAAAGCAAAATATATAGATTTCAAACCCAAATTCTAGAGTTCAATCCCAACATCTAGAGGTAAAGCCCAACTTCCAGAGTTAAAGTCCAAAATCTAGAGGTAAACACCAATACCTAAAGTTAGAGCCCAAAATCTAGATGTAAAGCCCAATTGCTAGATCTAAAGCCAAATACTCTAGAGGTAAAGCCCAACATGTAGAGGTAAAGACTAAGATCTAGAGGTGAATTCCAATATCTAGTGTTAAAGCCTGACACCTACAGTTAAAGCCAAACATCTAGATGTACAACCCAACTTCTAGAGGTAAAGCCGAATATCTAGAGTTAAAGCGCATCCTTTAGAGTAAAGCCCAACATCTAGAGGGAAAGCCCAGAATCTAGATGTAAAGCCTAACATCTAGAGGTGAATTCCAAATCAAGTGTTAAGGCCTGACATCTACAGTTAAATCCAACCATAAAGATATAACCCCCAACTTCTAGAGGTAAGGCCCAAAATCTAGAGGTAAAGCCCAACAGCTAGAGTTAAAGACGAACGTCTTGAGGTAAAGCCCAAAGTCTAGAGTTAAAGCCCAACTTCTAGAGGTAAAGCCCAACATCTAGACGTAAAGCCAGATATCTGACGGTAAACCCAACATCTAGAGGAAAAGGCAAATATATAGATTTAAAACCCAAAATCTAGAGATAAAGCCCAACATCTAAATGTAAAGCAAAACATCTAGATGTAATCCAAACATCTAGAGGTAAAGCCTAACATCTAGAGGTGAAGCACAACATATAGAGGTATAACCCAACATCTAGAGATAAAGACCAACATCTAAATGTAAAGCAAAACATCTAGATGTAGAACCCTACATCTAGAGGTAAAGTCCAATATCTAGACCTAAAGACCAACATCTAGAGGTAAAACCCAACATCTAGTGGTAAAGCCCAACGTCTGGAGGTAAAGCCCAGATTCTAGAGAGAAGCCAAAAATCCAGATGGAAAACCCAAAATCTAGAGGTAAAGCCCAACATCTACAGGTAAATCCAGATATCTAGGGGTAAAGCCCAACATCTAGAGGAAAAGCCAAATATATAGATATAAAACCCAAAATCTAGAGGTAAAGCCCAATATCTAGACGTAAAGCGCAAAATCTAGATGAAAAGCACAACTTCTAGATCTAAAGCCCAACATCTAGAGGTAAAGACCAATAGCTAGAGGTAAAACCCAACATCTAGAGGTAAAGCCAGATATCTAGAGGTAAAGCCCAACGTCTGGTGGTAAAGCCCATCATCTAGTCCTATCGCCCAATGTCTGCAGGTAAAGCCCAACTTACAGAGGTGAAGGCAAACATCTAGATGTAAAACCCCAAATCTAGAGGTAAAGCCCAACATCTAGAGGAAAAGCCAAATATATATATATTTAAAACCCAAAATCTAGAGGTAAAGCCCAACATCTAGAGGTAAAGCCAGATATCTAGGGGTAAAGCCCAACATCTAGAGGAAAAGCCAAATATATAGATTTAAAACCTAAAATCTAGAGGTAAAGCCCAATATAAAGACGTAAAGGCCAAAATCTAGATGTAAAGCCCAGCTTCTTGATCTAAAGCCCAAAATCTAGATGTAAAGCCCAAATTCTAGATCTAACACCCAAAATCTAGAGGTAAAGACCAATATCTAGAGGTAAAACCCAACATCTAGAGGTAAAGCCCAACATCTAGAGGAAAAGCAAAATATATAGATTTCAAACCCAAATTCTAGAGTTCAATCCCAACATCTAGAGGTAAATCCCAAAGTCTAGATGTAAAGCTCAACTTCCAGATTTAAAGTCAAAAATCTAAATGTAAATACCAATACCTAGAGGTAGAGCCCAAAATGTAGAGGTAAAGCCCAACATCTAGAGATAAAGCCAGATATATAGATCTAAACCCCAAACTCTAGAGGTGAAGCCCAATATCTAGACGTAAAGCCCAAAATCTAGATGTAAAGCCCAACTTCTAGATCTAAAGCCCAAAATATAGCTGTAAAGCCCAACTTCTAAATCTAAAGCCCAACATCTAGAGGTAAGGCCCAATATTTAGTGTTTAAGCGCATCATTTAGAGGTAAAGTCCAAAATCTAGATGTAAAGCCCAACTTCTAGAGGTAAAGCCCAACATCTAGACGTAAAGCCAGATATCTGACGGTAAAGCCCAACATCTAGAGGAAAAGCCAAATATATAGATTTAAAACCCAAAATCTAGAGATAAAGCCGAACATCTAAATGTAAAGCAAAACATCTAGATGTAATCCAAACATCTAGAGGTAAAGCCTAACATCTAGAGGTGAAGCACAACATATAGAGGTATAACCCAACATCAAGAGATAAAGACCAACATCTAAATGTAAAGCAAAACATCTAGATGTAAAACCCTACATCTAGAGGTAAAGTCCAATATCTAGACCTAAAGACCAACATCTAGAGGTAAAACCCAACATCTAGTGGTAAAGCCCAACGTCTGGAGGTAAAGCCCAGATTCTAGAGAGAAGCCAAAAATCCAGATGGAAAACCCAAAATCTAGGGGTAAAGCCCAACATCTAGAGGAAAAGCCAAATATATAGATATAAAACCCAAAATCTAGAGGTAAAGCCCAATATCTAGACGTAAAGCCCAAAATCTAGATGAAAAGCACAACTTCCAGATCTAAAGCCCAACATCTAGAGGTAAAGACCAATAGCTAGAGGTAAATCCCAACATCTAGAGGTAAAGCCAGATATCTAGAGGTGAAGACCAACGTCTGGAGGTAAAGCCCATCATCTAGTCCTATAGCCCAATGTCTGCAGGTAAAGCCCAACTTACAGAGGTGAAGGCAAACATCTAGATGTAAAACCCCAAATCTAGAGGTAAAGCCCAACATCTAGAGGAAAAGCCAAATATATATATATTTAAAACCCAAAATCTAGGGGTAAAGCCCAACATCTAGAGGAAAAGCCAAATATCTAGGGGTAAAGCCCAACATCTAGAGGAAAAGCCAAATATATAGATTTAAAACCCAAAATCTAGAGGTAAAGCCCAATATCAAGACGTAAAGGCCAAAATCTAGATGTAAAGCCCAGCTTCTTGATCTAAAGCCCAAAATCTAGATGTAAAGCCCAAATTCTAGATCTAACGCCCAAAATCTAGAGATAAAGACCAATATCTAGAGGTAAAACCCAACATCTAGAGGTAAAGCCAGATATCTAGAGGTAAAGCCCAACATCTAGAGGAAAAGCAAAATATATAGATTTCAAACCCAAATTCTAGAGTTCAATCCCAACATCTAGAGGTAAATCCCAAAGTCTAGATGTAAAGCTCAACTTCCAGATTTAAAGTCAAAAATCTAAATGTAAATACCAATACCTAGAGGTAGAGCCCAAAATGTAGAGGTAAAGCCCAACATCTAGAGATAAAGCCAGATATATAGATCTAAACCCCAAAATCTAGAGGTGAAGCCCAATATCTAGACGTAAAGCCCAAAATCTAGATGTAAAGCCCAACTTCTAGATCTAAAGCCCAAAATATAGCTGTAAAGCCCAACTTCTAAATCTAAAGCCCAACATCTAGAGGTAAAGCCCAATATTTAGAGTTTAAGCGCATCATTTAGAGGTAAAGCCCAAAATCTAGATGTAAAGCCCAACTTCTAGAGGTAAAGCCCATCATCTAGTCCTACAGCCCAATGTCTGCAGGTAAAGCACATCTTACAGAGGTGAAGGCAAACATCTAGATGTAAAACCCAGAATCTAGAGGTAAAGCCCAATATCTAGACCTAAAGCCCAAAATCTAGATGTAAAGCCCAACTTCTAGATCTAAAGCCCAAAATCTAGATGTAAAGCCCAAATTCTAGATCTAACACCCAAAATCTAGAGGTAAAGACCAATATCTAGAGGTAAAACCCAACATCTAGAGGTAAAGCCAGATATCTAGAGGTAAAGCCCAACATCTAGAGGAAAAGCAAAATATATAGATTTCAAACCCAAATTCTAGAGTTCAATCCCAACATCTAGAGGTAAAGCCCAACTTCCAGAGTTAAAGTCCAAAATCTAGAGGTAAACACCAATACCTAAAGTTAGAGCCCAAAATCTAGAGATAAAGCCCAACATCTAGAGATAAAGCCAGATATATAGATTTAAAATCCAAAATCTGGAGGTAAAGCCCAACATCTAGAGGTAAAGCCCCAAATCTAGATGTAAAGCCCAATTGCTAGATCTAAAGCCAAATACTCTAGAGGTAAAGCCCAACATGTAGAGGTAAAGACTAAGATCTAGAGGTGAATTCCAATATCTAGTGTTAAAGGCCGACACCTACAGTTAAAGCCAAACATCTAGATGTACAACCCAACTTCTAGAGGTAAAGCCGAATATCTAGAGTTAAAGCGCATCCTTTAGAGTAAAGCCCAAAATCTAGAGTTAAAGCCCAACATCTAGAGGGAAAGCCCAGAATCTAGATGTAAAGCCTAACATCTAGAGGTGAATTCCAAAATCAAGTGTTAAGGCCTGACATCTACAGTTAAATCCAACCATATAGATATAACCCCCAACTTCTAGAGGTAAGGCCCAAAATCTAGAGGTAAAGCCCAACAGCTAGAGTTAAAGCCGAACGTCTTGAGGTAAAGCCCAACTTCTAGAGGTAAAGCCCAACATCTAGACGTAAAGCCAGATATCTGACGGTAAACCCAACATCTAGAGGAAAAGCCAAATATATAGATTTAAAACCCAAAATCTAGAGATAAAGCCGAACATCTAAATGTAAAGCAAAACATCTAGTTGTAATCCAAACATCTAGAGGTAAAGCCTAACATCTAGAGGTGAAGCACAACATATAGAGGTATAACCCAACATCTAGAGATAAAGACCAACATCTAAATGTAAAGCAAAACATCTAGATGTAAACCCCTACATCTAGAGGTAAAGTCCAATATCTAGACCTAAAGACCAACATCTAGAGGTAAAACCCAACATCTAGTGGTAAAGCCCAACGTCTGGAGGTAAAGCCCAGATTCTAGAGAGAAGCCAAAAATCCAGATGGAAAACCCAAAATCTAGAGGTAAAGCCCAACATCTACAGGTAAATCCAGATATCTAGGGGTAAAGCCCAACATCTAGAGGAAAAGCCAAATATATCGATATAAAACCCAAAATCTAGAGGTAAAGCCCAATATCTAGACGTAAAGCCCAAAATCTAGATGAAAAGCACAACTTCTAGACCTAAAGCCCAACATCTAGAGGTAAAGACCAATAGCTAGAGGTAAATCCCAACATCTAGAGGTAAAGCCAGATATCTAGAGGTAAAGACCAACGTCTGGAGGTAAAGCCCATCATCTAGTCCTATAGCCCAATGTCTGCAGGTAAAGCCCAACTTACAGAGGTGAAGGCAAACATCTAGATGTAAAACCCCAAATCTAGAGGTAAAGCCCAACATCTAGAGGAAAAGCCAAATATATATATATTTAAAATCCAAAACCTAGAGGTAAAGCCCAACATCTAGAGGTAAAGCCAGATATCTAGGGTTAAAGGCCAACATCTAGAGGAAAAGCCAAATATATATATATTTAAAACCCAAAATCTAGAGGTAAAGCCCAACATCTAGAGGTAAAGCCAGATATCTAGGGGTAAAGGCCAACATCTAGAGGAAAAGCCAAATATATAGATTTAAAACCCAAAATCTAGAGGTAAAGCCCAATATCAAGACGTAAAGGCCAAAATCTAGATGTAAAGCCCAGCTTCTTGATCTAAAGCCCAAAATCTAGATGTAAAGCCCAAATTCTAGATCTAACGCCCAAAATCTAGAGATAAAGACCAATATCTAGAGGTAAAACCCAACATCTAGAGGTAAAGCCAGATATCTAGAGGTAAAGCCCAACATCTAGAGGAAAAGCAAAATATATAGATTTCAAACCCAAATTCTAGAGTTCAATCCCAACATCTAGAGGTAAATCCCAAAGTCTAGATGTAAAGCTCAACTTCCAGATTTAAAGTCAAAAATCTAAATGTAAATACCAATACCTAGAGGTAGAGCCCAAAATGTAGAGGTAAAGCCCAACATCTAGAGATAAAGCCAGATATATAGATCTAAACCCCAAAATCTAGAGGTGAAGCCCAATATCTAGACATAAAGCCCAAAATCTAGATGTAAAGCCCAACTTCTAGATCTAAAGCCCAAAATATAGCTGTAAAGCCCAACTTCTAAATCTAAAGCCCAACATCTAGAGGTAAAGCCCAATATTTAGAGTTTAAGCGCATCATTTAGAGGTAAAGCCCAAAATCTAGATGTAAAGCCCAACTTCTAGAGGTAAAGCCCATCATCTAGTCCTACAGCCCAATGTCTGCAGGTAAAGCACATCTTACAGAGGTGAAGGCAAACATCTAGATGTAAAACCCAAAATCTAGAGGTAAAGCCCAACATCTAGAGGAAAAGCCAAATATATAGATTTAAAACCCAGAATCTAGAGGTAAAGCCCAATATCTAGACCTAAAGCCCAAAATCTAGATGTAAAGCCCAACTTCTAGATCTAAAGCCCAAAATCTAGATGTAAAGCCCAAATTCTAGATCTAACACCCAAAATCTAGAGGTAAAGACCAATATCTAGAGGTAAAACCCAACATCTAGAGGTAAAGCCAGATATCTAGAGGTAAAGCCCAACATCTAGAGGAAAAGCAAAATATATAGATTTCAAACCCAAATTCTAGAGTTCAATCCCAACATCTAGAGGTAAAGCCCAACTTCCAGAGTTAAAGTCCAAAATCTAGAGGTAAACACCAATACCTAAAGTTAGAGCCCAAAATCTAGAGATAAAGCCCAACATCTAGAGATAAAGCCAGATATATAGATTTAAAATCCAAAATCTGGAGGTAAAGCCCAACATCTAGAGGTAAAGCCCCAAATCTAGATGTAAAGCCCAATTGCTAGATCTAAAGCCAAATACTCTAGAGGTAAAGCCCAACATGTAGAGGTAAAGACTAAGATCTAGAGGTGAATTCCAATATCTAGTGTTAAAGGCCGACACCTACAGTTAAAGCCAAACATCTAGATGTACAACCCAACTTCTAGAGGTAAAGCCGAATATCTAGAGTTAAAGCGCATCCTTTCGAGTAAAGCCCAAAATCTAGAGTTAAAGCCCAACATCTAGAGGGAAAGCCCAGAATCTAGATGTAAAGCCTAACATCTAGAGGTGAATTCCAAAATCAAGTGTTAAGGCCTGACATCTACAGTTAAATCCAACCATATAGATATAACCCCCAACTTCTAGAGGTAAGGCCCAAAATCTAGAGGTAAAGCCCAACAGCTAGAGTTAAAGCCGAACGTCTTGAGGTAAAGCCCAACTTCTAGAGGTAAAGCCCAACATCTAGACGTAAAGCCAGATATCTGACGGTAAACCCAACATCTAGAGGAAAAGCCAAATATATAGATTTAAAACCCAAAATCTAGAGATAAAGCCGAACATCTAAATGTAAAGCAAAACATCTAGATGTAATCCAAACATCTAGAGGAAAAGCCTAACATCTAGAGGTGAAGCACAACATATAGAGGTATAACCCAACATCTAGAGATAAAGACCAACATCTAAATGTAAAGCAAAACATCTAGATGTAGAACCCTACATCTAGAGGTAAAGTCCAATATCTAGACCTAAAGACCAACATCTAGAGGTAAAACCCAACATCTAGTGGTAAAGCCCAACGACTGGAGGTAAAGCCCAGATTCTAGAGAGAAGCCAAAAATCCAGATGGAAAACCCAAAATCTAGAGGTAAAGCCCAACATCTACAGGTAAATCCAGATATCTAGGGGTAAAGCCCAACATCTAGAGGAAAAGCCAAATATATAGATATAAAACCCAAAATCTAGAGGTAAAGCCCAATATCTAGACGTAAAGCCCAAAATCTAGATGAAAAGCACAACTTCTAGATCTAAAGCCCAACATCTAGAGATAAAGACCAATAGCTAGAGGTAAAACCCAACATCTAGAGGTAAAGCCAGATATCTAGAGGTAAAGCCCAACGTCTGGAGGTAAAGCCCATCATCTAGTCCTACAGCCCAATGTCTGCAGGTAAAGCCCAACTTACAGAGGTGAAGGCAAACATCTAGATGTAAAACCCCAAATCTAGAGGTAAAGCCCAACATCTAGAGGAAAAGCCAAATATATATATATTTAAAACCCAAAATCTAGAGGTAAAGCCCAACATCTAGAGGTAAAGCCAGATATCTAGGGGTAAAGCCCAACATCTAGAGGAAAAGCCAAATATATATATATTTAAAACCCAAAATCTAGAGGTAAAGCCCAACATCTAGAGGTAAAGCCAGATATCTAGGGTTAAAGGCCAACATCTAGAGGAAAAGCCAAATATATAGATTTAAAACGCAAAATCTAGAGGTAAAGCCCAATATCAAGACGTAAAGGCCAAAATCTGGATGTAAAGCCCAGCTTCTTGATCTAAAGCCCAAAATCTAGATGTAAAGCCCAAATTCTAGATCTAACGCCCAAAATCCAGAGATAAAGACCAATATCTAGAGGTAAAACCCAACATCTAGAGGTAAAGCCAGATATCTAGAGGTAAAGCCCAACATGTAGAGGAAAAGCAAAATATATAGATTTCAAACCCAAATTCTAGAGTTCAATCCCAACATCTAGAGGTAAATCCCAAAGTCTATATGTAAAGCTCAACTTCCAGATTTAAAGTCAAAAATCTAAATGTAAATACCAATACCTAGAGGTAGAGCCCAAAATGTAGAGGTAAAGCCCAACATCTAGATATAAAGCCAGATATATAGATCTAAACCCCAAACTCTAGAGGTGAAGCCCAATATCTAGACGTAAAGCCCAAAATCTAGATGTAAAGCCCAACTTCTAGATCTAAAGCCCAAAATATAGCTGTAAAGCCCAACTTCTAAATCTAAAGCCCAACATCTAGAGGTAAGGCCCAATATTTAGTGTTTAAGCGCATCATTTAGAGGTAAAGCCCAAAATCTAGATGTAAAGCCCAACTTCTAGAGGTAAAGCCCATCATCTAGTCCTACAGCCCAATGTCTGCAGGTAAAGCACATCTTACAGAGGTGAAGGCAAACATCTAGATGTAAAACCCAAAATCTAGAGGTAAAGCCCAACATCTAGAGGAAAAGCCAAATATATAGATTTAAAACCCAGAATCTAGAGGTAAAGCCCAATATCTAGACCTAAAGCCCAAAATCTAGATGTAAAGCCCAACTTCTAGATCTAAAGCCCAAAATCTAGATGTAAAGCCCAACTTCTAGATCAAACACCCAAAATCTAGAGGTAAAGACCAATATCTAGAGGTAAAACCCAAGATCTAGAGGTAAAGCCAGATATCTAGAGGTAAAGCCCAACATCTAGAGGAAAAGCCAGATATCTAGAGGTAAAGCCCAACATCTAGAGGAAAAGCAAAATATATAGATTTCAAACCCAAATTCTAGAGTTCAATCCCAACATCTAGAGGTAAAGCCCAACTTCCAGAGTTAAAGTCCAAAATCTAGAGGTAAACACCAATACCTAAAGTTAGAGCCCAAAATCTAGAGATAAAGCCCAACATCTAGAGATAAAGCCAGATATATAGATTTAAAATCCAAAATCTGGAGGTAAAGCCCAACATCTAGAGGTAAAGCCCCAAATCTAGATGTAAAGCCCAATTGCTAGATCTAAAGCCAAATACTCTAGAGGTAAAGCCCAACATGTAGAGGTAAAGACTAAGATCTAGAGGTGAATTCCAATATCTAGTGTTAAAGGCCGACACCTACAGTTAAAGCCAAACATCTAGATGTACAACCCAACTTCTAGAGGTAAAGCCGAATATCTAGAGTTAAAGCGCATCCTTTCGAGTAAAGCCCAAAATCTAGAGTTAAAGCCCAACATCTAGAGGGAAAGCCCAGAATCTAGATGTAAAGCCTAACATCTAGAGGTGAATTCCAAAATCAAGTGTTAAGGCCTGACATCTACAGTTAAATCCAACCATATAGATATAACCCCCAACTTCTAGAGGTAAGGCCCAAAATCTAGAGGTAAAGCCCAACAGCTAGAGTTAAAGACGAACGTCTTGAGGTAAAGCCCAAAGTCTAGAGTTAAAGCCCAACTTCTAGAGGTAAAGCCCAACATCTAGACGTAAAGCCAGATATCTGACGGTAAAGCCGAACATCTAGAGGAAAAGCCAAATATATAGATTTAAAACCCAAAATCTAGAGATAAAGCCGAACATCTAAATGTAAAGCAAAACATCTAGATGTAATCCAAACATCTAGAGGTAAAGCCTAACATCTAGAGGTGAAGCACAACATATAGAGGTATAACCCAACATCAAGAGATAAAGACCAACATCTAAATGTAAAGCAAAACATCTAGATGTAAAACCCTACATCTAGAGGTAAAGTCCAATATCTAGACCTAAAGACCAACATCTAGAGGTAAAACCCAACATCTAGTGGTAAAGCCCAACGTCTGGAGGTAAAGCCCAGATTCTAGAGAGAAGCCAAAAATCCAGATGGAAAACCCAAAATCTAGAGGTAAAGCCCAACATCTACAGGTAAATCCAGATATCTAGGGGTAAAGCCCAACATCTAGAGGAAAAGCCAAATATATAGATATAAAACCCAAAATCTAGAGGTAAAGCCCAATATCTAGATGTAAAGCCCAAAATCTAGATGAAAAGCACAACTTCTAGATCTAAAGATCAACATCTAGAGGTAAAGACCAATAGCTAGAGGTAAATCCCAACATCTAGAGGTAAAGCCAGATATCTAGAGGTAAAGCCCAACGTCTGGAGGTAAAGCCCATCATCTAGTCCTACAGCCCAATGTCTGCAGGTAAAGCCCAACTTACAGAGGTGAAGGCAAACATCTAGATGTAAAACCCCAAATCTAGCGGTAAAGCCCAACATCTAGAGGAAAAGCCAAATATATAGATATAAAACCCAAAATCTAGAGGTAAAGCCCAATATCTAGAGGTAAAACCCAACATCTAGAGGTAAAGCCAGATATCTAGAGGTAAAGCCCAACATCTAGAGGAAAAGCAAAATATATAGATTTCAAACCCAAATTCTAGAGTTCAATCCCAACATCTAGAGGTAAATCCCAAAGTCTAGATGTAAAGCTCAACTTCCAGATTTAAAGTCAAAAATCTAAATGTAAATACCAATACCTAGAGGTAGAGCCCAAAATGTAGAGGTAAAGCCCAACATCTAGAGATAAAGCCAGATATATAGATCTAAACCCCAAAATCTAGAGGTGAAGCCCAATATCTAGACGTAAAGCCCAAAATCTAGATGTAAAGCCCAACTTCTAGATCTAAAGCCCAAAATATAGCTGTAAAGCCCAACTTCTAAATCTAAAGCCCAACATCTAGAGGTAAAGCCCAATATTTAGAGTTTAAGCGCATCATTTAGAGGTAAAGCCCAAAATCTAGATGTAAAGCCCAACTTCTAGAGGTAAAGCCCATCATCTAGTCCTACAGCCCAATGTCTGCAGGTAAAGCACATCTTACAGAGGTGAAGGCAAACATCTAGATGTAAAACCCAAAATCTAGAGGTAAAGCCCAACATCTAGAGGAAAAGCCAAATATATAGATTTGAAACCCAAAATCTAGAGGTAAAGCCCAATATCTAGACCTAAAGCCCAAAATCTAGATGTAAAGCCCAACTTCTAGATCTAAAGCCCAAAATCTAGATGTAAAGCCCAAATTCTAGATCTAACACCCAAAATCTAGAGGTAAAGACCAATATCTAGAGGTAAAACCCTAGATCTAGAGGTAAAGCCAGATATCTAGAGGTAAAGCCCAACATCTAGAGGAAAAGCAAAATATATAGATTTCAAACCCAAATTCTAGAGTTCAATCCCAACATCTAGAGGTAAAGCCCAACTTCCAGAGTTAAAGTCCAAAATCTAGAGGTAAACACCAATACCTAAAGTTAGAGCCCAAAATCTAGATGTAAAGCCCAATTGCTAGATCTAAAGCCAAATACTCTAGAGGTAAAGCCCAACATGTAGAGGTAAAGACTAAGATCTAGAGGTGAATTCCAATATCTAGTGTTAAAGCCTGACACCTACAGTTAAAGCCAAACATCTAGATGTACAACCCAACTTCTAGAGGTAAAGCCGAATATCTAGAGTTAAAGCGCATCCTTTAGAGTAAAGCCCAACATCTAGAGGGAAAGCCCAGAATCTAGATGTAAAGCCTAACATCTAGAGGTGAATTCCAAATCAAGTGTTAAGGCCTGACATCTACAGTTAAATCCAACCATATAGATATAACCCCCAACTTCTAGAGGTAAGGCCCAAAATCTAGAGGTAAAGCCCAACAGCTAGAGTTAAAGACGAACGTCTTGAGGTAAAGCCCAAAGTCTAGAGTTAAAGCCCAACTTCTAGAGGTAAAGCCCAACATCTAGACGTAAAGCCAGATATCTGACGGTAAACCCAACATCTAGAGGAAAAGCCAAATATATAGATTTAAAACCCAAAATCTAGAGATAAAGCCGAACATCTAAATGTAAAGCAAAACATCTAGATGTAATCCAAACATCTAGAGGTAAAGCCTAACATCTAGAGGTGAAGCACAACATATAGAGGTATAACCCAACATCTAGAGATAAAGACCAACATCTAAATGTAAAGCAAAACATCTAGATGTAGAACCCTACATCTAGAGGTAAAGTCCAATATCTAGACCTAAAGACCAACATCTAGAGGTAAAACCCAACATCTAGTGGTAAAGCCCAACGACTGGAGGTAAAGCCCAGATTCTAGAGAGAAGCCAAAAATCCAGATGGAAAACCCAAAATCTAGAGGTAAAGCCCAACATCTACAGGTAAATCCAGATATCTAGGGGTAAAGCCCAACATCTAGAGGAAAAGCCAAATATATAGATATAAAACCCAAAATCTAGAGGTAAAGCCCAATATCTAGACGTAAAGCCCAAAATCTAGATGAAAAGCACAACTTCTAGATCTAAAGCCCAACATCTAGAGATAAAGACCAATAGCTAGAGGTAAAACCCAACATCTAGAGGTAAAGCCAGATATCTAGAGGTAAAGCCCAACGTCTGGAGGTAAAGCCCATCATCTAGTCCTATAGCCCAATTTCTGCAGGTAAAGCCCAACTTACAGAGGTGAAGGCAAACATCTAGATGTAAAACCCCAAATCTAGAGGTAAAGCCCAACATCTAGAGGAAAAGCCAAATATATATATATTTAAAACCCAAAATCTAGAGGTAAAGCCCAACATCTAGAGGTAAAGCCAGATATCTAGGGGTAAAGCCCAACATCTAGAGGAAAAGCCAAATATATATATATTTAAAACCCAAAATCTAGAGGTAAAGCCCAACATCTAGAGGTAAAGCCAGATATCTAGGGTTAAAGGCCAACATCTAGAGGAAAAGCCAAATATATAGATTTAAAACCCAAAATCTAGAGGTAAAGCCCAATATCAAGACGTAAAGGCCAAAATCTGGATGTAAAGCCCAGCTTCTTGATCTAAAGCCCAAAATCTAGATGTAAAGCCCAAATTCTAGATCTAACGCCCAAAATCCAGAGATAAAGACCAATATCTAGAGGTAAAACCCAACATCTAGAGGTAAAGCCAGATATCTAGAGGTAAAGCCCAACATCTAGAGGAAAAGCAAAATATATAGATTTCAAACCCAAATTCTAGAGTTCAATCCCAACATCTAGAGGTAAATCCCAAAGTCTATATGTAAAGCTCAACTTCCAGATTTAAAGTCAAAAATCTAAATGTAAATACCAATACCTAGAGGTAGAGCCCAAAATGTAGAGGTAAAGCCCAACATCTAGATATAAAGCCAGATATATAGATCTAAACCCCAAACTCTAGAGGTGAAGCCCAATATCTAGACGTAAAGCCCAAAATCTAGATGTAAAGCCCAACTTCTAGATCTAAAGCCCAAAATATAGCTGTAAAGCCCAACTTCTAAATCTAAAGCCCAACATCTAGAGGTAAGGCCCAATATTTAGTGTTTAAGCGCATCATTTAGAGGTAAAGCCCAAAATCTAGATGTAAAGCCCAACTTCTAGAGGTAAAGCCCATCATCTAGTCCTACAGCCCAATGTCTGCAGGTAAAGCACATCTTACAGAGGTGAAGGCAAACATCTAGATGTAAAACCCAAAATCTAGAGGTAAAGCCCAACATCTAGAGGAAAAGCCAAATATATAGATTTAAAACCCAGAATCTAGAGGTAAAGCCCAATATCTAGACCTAAAGCCCAAAATCTAGATGTAAAGCCCAACTTCTAGATCTAAAGCCCAAAATCTAGATGTAAAGCCCAACTTCTAGATCAAACACCCAAAATCTAGAGGTAAAGACCAATATCTAGAGGTAAAACCCAAGATCTAGAGGTAAAGCCAGATATCTAGAGGTAAAGCCCAACATCTAGAGGAAAAGCCAGATATCTAGAGGTAAAGCCCAACATCTAGAGGAAAAGCAAAATATATAGATTTCAAACCCAAATTCTAGAGTTCAATCCCAACATCTAGGGGTAAACCCCAACTTCCAGAGTTAAAGTCCAAAATCTAGAGGTAAACACCAATACCTAAAGTTAGAGCCCAAAATCTAGAGATAAAGCCCAACATCTAGAGATAAAGCCAGATATATAGATTTAAAATCCAAAATCTGGAGGTAAAGCCCAACATCTAGAGGTAAAGCCCCAAATCTAGATGTAAAGCCCAATTGCTAGATCTAAAGCCAAATACTCTAGAGGTAAAGCCCAACATGTAGAGGTAAAGACTAAGATCTAGAGGTGAATTCCAATATCTAGTGTTAAAGGCCGACACCTACAGTTAAAGCCAAACATCTAGATGTACAACCCAACTTCTAGAGGTAAAGCCGAATATCTAGAGTTAAAGCGCATCCTTTCGAGTAAAGCCCAAAATCTAGAGTTAAAGCCCAACATCTAGAGGGAAAGCCCAGAATCTAGATGTAAAGCCTAACATCTAGAGGTGAATTCCAAAATCAAGTGTTAAGGCCTGACATCTACAGTTAAATCCAACCATATAGATATAACCCCCAACTTCTAGAGGTAAGGCCCAAAATCTAGAGGTAAAGCCCAACAGCTAGAGTTAAAGACGAACGTCTTGAGGTAAAGCCCAAAGTCTAGAGTTAAAGCCCAACTTCTAGAGGTAAAGCCCAACATCTAGTCCTACAGCCCAATGTCTGCAGGTAAAGCCCAACTTACAGAGGTGAAGGCAAACATCTAGATGTAAAACCCAAAATCTAGAGGTAAAGCCCAACATCTAGAGGAAAAGCCAAATATATAGATTTAAAACCCAAAATCTAGAGGTAAAGCCCAATATCTAGACCTAAAGCCCAAAATCTAGATGTAAAGCACAACTTCTAGATCTAAAGCCCAAAATCTAGATGTAAAGCCCAAATTCTAGATCTAACACCCAAAATCTAGAGGTAAAGACCAATATCTAGAGGTAAACCCCAAGATCTAGAGGTAAAGCCAGATATCTAGAGGTAAAGCCCAACATCTAGAGGAAAAGCAAAATATATAGATTTCAAACCCAAATTCTAGAGTTCAATCCCAACATCTAGAGGTAAAGCCCAAAATCTAGATGTAAAGCCCAGCTTCTAGAGGTAAAGCCCATCATCTAGTCCTAAAGCCCAATGTCTGCAGGTAAAGCCCAACTTACAGAGGTGAAGGCAAACATCTAGATGTAAAACCCAAAATCTAGAGGTAAAGCCCAACATCTAGAGGAAAAGCCAAATATATAGATTTAAAACCCAAAATCTAGAGGTAAAGCCCAACATCTAAAGATAAAGCCAGATATATAGATCTAAAACCCATAATCTAGAGATGAAGCCCAATATCTAGACGTAAAGCCCACTATCTAGATGTAAAGCCCAACTTCTAGATCTAACGCCCAAAATCTAGAGATAAAGACCAATATCTAGAGATAAAGCCAGATATATAGATTTAAAATCCACAATCTGGAGGTAAAGCCCAACATCTAGAGGTAAAGCCCCAAATCTAGATGTAAAGCCCAATTGCTAGATCTAAAGCCAAATACTCTAGAGGTAAAGCCCAACATGTAGAGGTAAAGACTAAGATCTAGAGGTGAATTCCAATATCTAGTGTTAAAGCCTGACACCTACAGTTAAAGCCAAACATCTAGATGTACAACCCAACTTCTAGAGGTAAAGCCGAATATCTAGAGTTAAAGCGCATCCTTTAGAGTAAAGCCCAACATCTAGAGGGAAAGCCCAGAATCTAGATGTAAAGCCTAACATCTAGAGGTGAATTCCAAATCAAGTGTTAAGGCCTGACATCTACAGTTAAATCCAACCATATAGATATAACCCCCAACTTCTAGAGGTAAGGCCCAAAATCTAGAGGTAAAGCCCAACAGCTAGAGTTAAAGACGAACGTCTTGAGGTAAAGCCCAAAGTCTAGAGTTAAAGCCCAACTTCTAGAGGTAAAGCCCAACATCTAGACGTAAAGCCAGATATCTGACGGTAAACCCAACATCTAGAGGAAAAGGCAAATATATAGATTTAAAACCCAAAATCTAGAGATAAAGCCGAACATCTAAATGTAAAGCAAAACATCTAGATGTAATCCAAACATCTAGAGGTAAAGCCTAACATCTAGAGGTGAAGCACAACATATAGAGGTATAACCCAACATCTAGAGATAAAGACCAACATCTAAATGTAAAGCAAAACATCTAGATGTAGAACCCTACATCTAGAGGTAAAGTCCAATATCTAGACCTAAAGACCAACATCTAGAGGTAAAACCCAACATCTAGTGGTAAAGCCCAACGACTGGAGGTAAAGCCCAGATTCTAGAGAGAAGCCAAAAATCCAGATGGAAAACCCAAAATCTAGAGGTAAAGCCCAACATCTACAGGTAAATCCAGATATCTAGGGGTAAAGCCCAACATCTAGAGGAAAAGCCAAATATATAGATATAAAACCCAAAATCTAGAGGTAAAGCCCAATATCTAGACGTAAAGCCCAAAATCTAGATGAAAAGCACAACTTCTAGATCTAAAGCAAAACATCTAGAGGTAAAGACCAATAGCTAGAGGTAAAACCCAACATCTAGAGGTAAAGCCAGATATCTAGAGGTAAAGCCCAACGTCTGGAGGTAAAGCCCATCATCTAGTCCTATAGCCCAATTTCTGCAGGTAAAGCCCAACTTACAGAGGTGAAGGCAAACATCTAGATGTAAAACCCCAAATCTAGAGGTAAAGCCCAACATCTAGAGGAAAAGCCAAATATATATATATTTAAAACCCAAAATCTAGAGGTAAAGCCCAACATCTAGAGGTAAAGCCAGATATCTAGGGGTAAAGCCCAACATCTAGAGGAAAAGCCAAATATATAGATTTAAAACCTAAAATCTAGAGGTAAAGCCCAATATAAAGACGTAAAGGCCAAAATCTAGATGTAAAGCCCAGCTTCTTGATCTAAAGCCCAAAATCTAGATGTAAAGCCCAAATTCTAGATCTAACACCCAAAATCTAGAGGTAAAGACCAATATCTAGAGGTAAAACCCAACATCTAGAGGTAAAGCCCAACATCTAGAGGAAAAGCAAAATATATAGATTTCAAACCCAAATTCTAGAGTTCAATCCCAACATCTAGAGGTAAATCCCAAAGTCTAGATGTAAAGCTCAACTTCCAGATTTAAAGTCAAAAATCTAAATGTAAATACCAATACCTAGAGGTAGAGCCCAAAATGTAGAGGTAAAGCCCAACATCTAGAGATAAAGCCAGATATATATCTATACCCCAAACTCTAGAGGTGAAGCCCAATATCTAGACGTAAAGCCCAAAATCTAGATGTAAAGCCCAACTTCTAGATCTAAAGCCCAAAATATAGCTGTAAAGCCCAACTTCTAAATCTAAAGCCCAACATCTAGAGGTAAGGCCCAATATTTAGTGTTTAAGCGCATCATTTAGAGGTAAAGCCCAAAATCTAGATGTAAAGCCCAACTTCTAGAGGTAAAGCCCATCATCTAGTCCTACAGCCCAATGTCTGCAGGTAAAGTCCAACTTACAGAGGTGAAGGCAAACATCTAGATGTAAAACCCAAAATCTAGAGGTAAAGCCCAACATCTAGAGGAAAAGCCAAATATATAGATTTAAAACCCAGAATCTAGAGGTAAAGCCCAACTTCTAGATCTAAAGCCCAAAATCTAGATGTAAAGCCCAAATTCTAGATCTAACACCCAAAATCTAGAGGTAAAGACCAATATCTAGAGGTAAAACCCAAGATCTAGAGGTAAAGCCAGATATCTAGAGGTAAAGCCCAACATCTAGAGGAAAAGCCAGATATCTAGAGGTAAAGCCCAACATCTAGAGGAAAAGCAAAATATATAGATTTCAAACCCAAATTCTAGAGTTCAATCCCAACATCTAGAGGTAAAGCCCAACTTCCAGAGTTAAAGTCCAAAATCTAGAGGTAAACACCAATACCTAAAGTTAGAGCCCAAAATCTAGAGATAAAGCCCAACATCTAGAGATAAAGCCAGATATATAGATTTAAAATCAAAAATCTGGAGGTAAAGCCCAACATCTAGAGGTAAAGCCCCAAATCTAGATGTAAAGCCCAATTGCTAGATCTAAAGCCAAATACTCTAGAGGTAAAGCCCAACATGTAGAGGTAAAGACTAAGATCTAGAGGTGAATTCCAATATCTAGTGTTAAAGGCCGACACCTACAGTTAAAGCCAAACATCTAGATGTACAACCCAACTTCTAGAGGTAAAGCCGAATATCTAGAGTTAAAGCGCATCCTTTCGAGTAAAGCCCAAAATCTAGAGTTAAAGCCCAACATCTAGAGGGAAAGCCCAGAATCTAGATGTAAAGCCTAACATCTAGAGGTGAATTCCAAAATCAAGTGTTAAGGCCTGACATCTACAGTTAAATCCAACCATATAGATATAACCCCCAACTTCTAGAGGTAAGGCCCAAAATCTAGAGGTAAAGCCCAACAGCTAGAGTTAAAGACGAACGTCTTGAGGTAAAGCCCAAAGTCTAGAGTTAAAGCCCAACTTCTAGAGGTAAAGCCCAACATCTAGACGTAAAGCCAGATATCTGACGGTAAAGCCCAACATCTAGAGGAAAAGCCAAATATATAGATTTAAAACCCAAAATCTAGAGATTAAGCCGAACATCTAAATGTAAAGCAAAACATCTAGATGTAATCCAAACATCTAGAGGTAAAGCCTAACATCTAGAGGTGAAGCACAACATATAGAGGTATAACCCAACATCAAGAGATAAAGACCAACATCTAAATGTAAAGCAAAACATCTAGATGTAAAACCCTACATCTAGAGGTAAAGTCCAATATCTAGACCTAAAGACCAACATCTAGAGGTAAAACCCAACATCTAGTGGTAAAGCCCAACGTCTGGAGGTAAAGCCCAGATTCTAGAGAGAAGCCAAAAATCCAGATGGAAAACCCAAAATCTAGGGGTAAAGCCCAACATCTAGAGGAAAAGCCAAATATATAGATATAAAACCCAAAATCTAGAGGTAAAGCCCAATATCTAGACGTAAAGCCCAAAATCTAGATGAAAAGCACAACTTCCAGATCTAAAGCCCAACATCTAGAGGTAAAGACCAATAGCTAGAGGTAAATCCCAACATCTAGAGGTAAAGCCAGATATCTAGAGGTGAAGCCCAACGTCTGGAGGTAAAGCCCATCATCTAGTCCTATAGCCCAATGTCTGCAGGTAAAGCCCAACTTACAGAGGTGAAGGCAAACATCTAGATGTAAAACCCCAAATCTAGAGGTAAAGCCCAACATCTAGAGGAAAAGCCAAATATATATATATTTAAAACCCAAAATCTAGGGGTAAAGCCCAACATCTAGAGGAAAAGCCAAATATCTAGGGGTAAAGCCCAACATCTAGAGGAAAAGCCAAATATATAGATTTAAAACCCCAAATCTAGAGGTAAAGCCCAATATCAAGACGTAAAGGCCAAAATCTAGATGTAAAGCCCAGCTTCTTGATCTAAAGCCCAAAATCTAGATGTAAAGCCCAAATTCTAGATCTAACGCCCAAAATCTAGAGATAAAGACCAATATCTAGAGGTAAAACCCAACATCTAGAGGTAAAGCCAGATATCTAGAGGTAAAGCCCAACATCTATAGGAAAAGCAAAATATATAGATTTCAAACCCAAATTCTAGAGTTCAATCCCAACATCTAGAGGTAAATCCCAAAGTCTAGATGTAAAGCTCAACTTCCAGATTTAAAGTCAAAAATCTAAATGTAAATACCAATACCTAGAGGTAGAGCCCAAAATGTAGAGGTAAAGCCCAACATCTAGAGATAAAGCCAGATATATAGATCTAAACCCCAAAATCTAGAGGTGAAGCCCAATATCTAGACGTAAAGCCCAAAATCTAGATGTAAAGCCCAGCTTCTAGATCTAAAGCCCAAAATATAGCTGTAAAGCCCAACTTCTAAATCTAAAGCCCAACATCTAGAGGTAAAGCCCAATATTTAGAGTTTAAGCGCATCATTTAGAGGTAAAGCCCAAAATCTAGATGTAAAGCCCAACTTCTAGAGGTAAAGCCCATCATCTAGTCCTACAGCCCAATGTCTGCAGGTAAAGCACATCTTACAGAGGTGAAGGCAAACATCTAGATGTAAAACCCAAAATCTAGAGGTAAAGCCCAACATCTAGAGGAAAAGCCAAATATATAGATTTAAAACCCAGAATCTAGAGGTAAAGCCCAATATCTAGACCTAAAGCCCAAAATCTAGATGTAAAGCCCAGCTTCTAGATCTAAAGCCCAAAATCTAGATGTAAAGCCCAAATTCTAGATCTAACACCCAAAATCTAGAGGTAAAGACCAATATCTAGAGGTAAAACCCAACATCTAGAGGTAAAGCCAGATATCTAGAGGTAAAGCCCAACATCTAGAGGAAAAGCAAAATATATAGATTTCAAACCCAAATTCTAGAGTTCAATCCCAACATCTAGAGGTAAATCCCAAAGTCTAGATGTAAAGCTCAACTTCCAGATTTAAAGTCAAAAATCTAAATGTAAATACCAATACCTAGAGGTAGAGCCCAAAATGTAGAGGTAAAGCCCAACATCTAGAGATAAAGCCAGATATATAGATCTAAACCCCAAAATCTAGAGGTGAAGCCCAATATCTAGACGTAAAGCCCAAAATCTAGATGTAAAGCCCAACTTCTAGATCTAAAGCCCAAAATATAGCTGTAAATCCCAACTTCTAAATCTAAAGCCCAACATCTAGAGGTAAAGCCCAATATTTAGAGTTTAAGCGCATCATTTAGAGGTAAAGCCCAAAATCTAGATGTAAAGCCCAACTTCTAGAGGTAAAGCCCATCATCTAGTCCTACAGCCCAATGTCTGCAGGTAAAGCACATCTTACAGAGGTGAAGGCAAACATCTAGATGTAAAACCCAAAATCTAGAGGTAAAGCCCAACATCTAGAGGAAAAGCCAAATATATAGATTTAAAACCCAGAATCTAGAGGTAAAGCCCAATATCTAGACCTAAAGCCCAAAATCTAGATGTAAAGCCCAACTTCTAGATCTAAAGCCCAAAATCTAGATGTAAAGCCCAAATTCTAGATCTAACACCCAAAATCTAGAGGTAAAGACCAATATCTAGAGGTAAAACCCAACATCTAGAGGTAAAGCCAGATATCTAGAGGTAAAGCCCAACATCTAGAGGAAAAGCAAAATATATAGATTTCAAACCCAAATTCTAGAGTTCAATCCCAACATCTAGAGGTAAAGCCCAACTTCCAGAGTTAAAGTCCAAAATCTAGAGGTAAACACCAATACCTAAAGTTAGAGCCCAAAATCTAGAGATAAAGCCCAACATCTAGAGATAAAGCCAGATATATAGATTTAAAATCCAAAATCTGGAGGTAAAGCCCAACATCTAGAGGTAAAGCCCCAAATCTAGATGTAAAGCCCAATTGCTAGATCTAAAGCCAAATACTCTAGAGGTAAAGCCCAACATGTAGAGGTAAAGACTAAGATCTAGAGGTGAATTCCAATATCTAGTGTTAAAGGCCGACACCTACAGTTAAAGCCAAACATCTAGATGTACAACCCAACTTCTAGAGGTAAAGCCGAATATCTAGAGTTAAAGCGCATCCTTTAGAGTAAAGCCCAAAATCTAGAGTTAAAGCCCAACATCTAGAGGGAAAGCCCAGAATCTAGATGTAAAGCCTAACATCTAGAGGTGAATTCCAAAATCAAGTGTTAAGGCCTGACATCTACAGTTAAATCCAACCATATAGATATAACCCCCAACTTCTAGAGGTAAGGCCCAAAATCTAGAGGTAAAGCCCAACAGCTAGAGTTAAAGCCGAACGTCTTGAGGTAAAGCCCAACTTCTAGAGGTAAAGCCCAACATCTAGACGTAAAGCCAGATATCTGACGGTAAACCCAACATCTAGAGGAAAAGCCAAATATATAGATTTAAAACCCAAAATCTAGAGATAAAGCCGAACATCTAAATGTAAAGCAAAACATCTAGTTGTAATCCAAACATCTAGAGGTAAAGCCTAACATCTAGAGGTGAAGCACAACATATAGAGGTATAACCCAACATCTAGAGATAAAGACCAACATCTAAATGTAAAGCAAAACATCTAGATGTAAACCCCTACATCTAGAGGTAAAGTCCAATATCTAGACCTAAAGACCAACATCTAGAGGTAAAACCCAACATCTAGTGGTAAAGCCCAACGTCTGGAGGTAAAGCCCAGATTCTAGAGAGAAGCCAAAAATCCAGATGGAAAACCCAAAATCTAGAGGTAAAGCCCAACATCTACAGGTAAATCCAGATATCTAGGGGTAAAGCCCAACATCTAGAGGAAAAGCCAAATATATCGATATAAAACCCAAAATCTAGAGGTAAAGCCCAATATCTAGACGTAAAGCCCAAAATCTAGATGAAAAGCACAACTTCTAGATCTAAAGCCCAACATCTAGAGGTAAAGACCAATAGCTAGAGGTAAATCCCAACATCTAGAGGTAAAGCCAGATATCTAGAGGTAAAGCCCAACGTCTGGAGGTAAAGCCCATCATCTAGTCCTATAGCCCAATGTCTGCAGGTAAATCCCAACTTACAGAGGTGAAGGCAAACATCTAGATGTAAAAACCCAAATCTAGAGGTAAAGCCCAACATCTAGAGGAAAAGCCAAATATATATATATTTAAAACCCAAAACCTAGAGGTAAAGCCCAACATCTAGAGGTAAAGCCAGATATCTAGGGTTAAAGGCCAACATCTAGAGGAAAAGCCAAATATATATATATTTAAAACCCAAAATCTAGAGGTAAAGCCCAACATCTAGAGGTAAAGCCAGATATCTAGGGTTAAAGGCCAACATCTAGAGGAAAAGCCAAATATATAGATTTAAAACCCAAAATCTAGAGGTAAAGCCCAATATCAAGACGTAAAGGCCAAAATCTGGATGTAAAGCCCAGCTTCTTGATCTAAAGCCCAAAATCTAGATGTAAAGCCCAAATTCTAGATCTAACGCCCAAAATCTAGAGATAAAGACCAATATCTAGAGGTAAAACCCAACATCTAGAGGTAAAGCCAGATATCTAGAGGTAAAGCCCAACATCTAGAGGAAAAGCAAAATATATAGATTTCAAACCCAAATTCTAGAGTTCAATCCCAACATCTAGAGGTAAATCCCAAAGTCTAGATGTAAAGCTCAACTTCCAGATTTAAAGTCAAAAATCTAAATGTAAATACCAATACCTAGAGGTAGAGCCCAAAATGTAGAGGTAAAGCCCAACATCTAGAGATAAAGCCAGATATATAGATCTAAACCCCAAAATCTAGAGGTGAAGCCCAATATCTAGACGTAAAGCCCAAAATCTAGATGTAAAGCCCAACTTCTAGATCTAAAGCCCAAAATATAGCTGTAAAGCCCAACTTCTAAATCTAAAGCCCAACATCTAGAGGTAAAGCCCAATATTTAGAGTTTAAGCGCATCATTTAGAGGTAAAGCCCAAAATCTAGATGTAAAGCCCAACTTCTAGAGGTAAAGCCCATCATCTAGTCCTACAGCCCAATGTCTGCAGGTAAAGCACATCTTACAGAGGTGAAGGCAAACATCTAGATGTAAAACCCAAAATCTAGAGGTAAAGCCCAACATCTAGAGGAAAAGCCAAATATATAGATTTAAAACCCAGAATCTAGAGGTAAAGCCCAATATCTAGACCTAAAGCCCAAAATCTAGATGTAAAGCCCAACTTCTAGATCTAAAGCCCAAAATCTAGATGTAAAGCCCAAATTCTAGATCTAACACCCAAAATCTAGAGGTAAAGACCAATATCTAGAGTTAAAACCCAACATCTAGAGGTAAAGCCAGATATCTAGAGGTAAAGCCCAACATCTAGAGGAAAAGCAAAATATATAGATTTCAAACCCAAATTCTAGAGTTCAATCCCAACATCTAGAGGTAAAGCCCAACTTCCAGAGTTAAAGTCCAAAATCTAGAGGTAAACACCAATACCTAAAGTTAGAGCCCAAAATCTAGAGATAAAGCCCAACATCTAGAGATAAAGCCAGATATATAGATTTAAAATCCAAAATCTGGAGGTAAAGCCCAACATCTAGAGGTAAAGCCCCAAATCTAGATGTAAAGCCCAATTGCTAGATCTAAAGCCAAATACTCTAGAGGTAAAGCCCAACATGTAGAGGTAAAGACTAAGATCTAGAGGTGAATTCCAATATCTAGTGTTAAAGGCCGACACCTACAGTTAAAGCCAAACATCTAGATGTACAACCCAACTTCTAGAGGTAAAGCCGAATATCTAGAGTTAAAGCGCATCCTTTAGAGTAAAGCCCAAAATCTAGAGTTAAAGCCCAACATCTAGAGGGAAAGCCCAGAATCTAGATGTAAAGCCTAACATCTAGAGGTGAATTCCAAAATCAAGTGTTAAGGCCTGACATCTACAGTTAAATCCAACCATATAGATATAACCCCCAACTTCTAGAGGTAAGGCCCAAAATCTAGAGGTAAAGCCCAACAGCTAGAGTTAAAGCCGAACGTCTTGAGGTAAAGCCCAACTTCTAGAGGTAAAGCCCAACATCTAGACGTAAAGCCAGATATCTGACGGTAAACCCAACATCTAGAGGAAAAGCCAAATATATAGATTTAAAACCCAAAATCTAGAGATAAAGCCGAACATCTAAATGTAAAGCAAAACATCTAGTTGTAATCCAAACATCTAGAGGTAAAGCCTAACATCTAGAGGTGAAGCACAACATATAGAGGTATAACCCAACATCTAGAGATAAAGACCAACATCTAAATGTAAAGCAAAACATCTAGATGTAAACCCCTACATCTAGAGGTAAAGTCCAATATCTAGACCTAAAGACCAACATCTAGAGGTAAAACCCAACATCTAGTGGTAAAGCCCAACGTCTGGAGGTAAAGCCCAGATTCTAGAGAGAAGCCAAAAATCCAGATGGAAAACCCAAAATCTAGAGGTAAAGCCCAACATCTACAGGTAAATCCAGATATCTAGGGGTAAAGCCCAACATCTAGAGGAAAAGCCAAATATATCGATATAAAACCCAAAATCTAGAGGTAAAGCCCAATATCTAGACGTAAAGCCCAAAATCTAGATGAAAAGCACAACTTCTAGATCTAAAGCCCAACATCTAGAGGTAAAGACCAATAGCTAGAGGTAAATCCCAACATCTAGAGGTAAAGCCAGATATCTAGAGGTAAAGCCCAACGTCTGGAGGTAAAGCCCATCATCTAGTCCTATAGCCCAATGTCTGCAGGTAAATCCCAACTTACAGAGGTGAAGGCAAACATCTAGATGTAAAAACCCAAATCTAGAGGTAAAGCCCAACATCTAGAGGAAAAGCCAAATATATATATATTTAAAACCCAAAACCTAGAGGTAAAGCCCAACATCTAGAGGTAAAGCCAGATATCTAGGGTTAAAGGCCAACGTCTAGAGGAAAAGCCAAATATATATATATTTAAAACCCAAAATCTAGAGGTAAAGCCCAACATCTAGAGGTAAAGCCAGATATCTAGGGTTAAAGGCCAACATCTAGAGGAAAAGCCAAATATATAGATTTAAAACCCAAAATCTAGAGGTAAAGCCCAATATCAAGACGTAAAGGCCAAAATCTGGATGTAAAGCCCAGCTTCTTGATCTAAAGCCCAAAATCTAGATGTAAAGCCCAAATTCTAGATCTAACGCCCAAAATCTAGAGATAAAGACCAATATCTAGAGGTAAAACCCAACATCTAGAGGTAAAGCCAGATATCTAGAGGTAAAGCCCAACATCTAGAGGAAAAGCAAAATATATAGATTTCAAACCGAAATTCTAGAGTTCAATCCCAACATCTAGAGGTAAATCCCAAAGTCTAGATGTAAAGCTCAACTTCCAGATTTAAAGTCAAAAATCTAAATGTAAATACCAATACCTAGAGGTAGAGCCCAAAATGTAGAGGTAAAGCCCAACATCTAGAGATAAAGCCAGATATATAGATCTAAACCCCAAAATCTAGAGGTGAAGCCCAATATCTAGACGTAAAGCCCAAAATCTAGATGTAAAGCCCAACTTCTAGATCTAAAGCCCAAAATATAGCTGTAAAGCCCAACTTCTAAATCTAAAGCCCAACATCTAGAGGTAAAGCCCAATATTTAGAGTTTAAGCGCATCATTTAGAGGTAAAGCCCAAAATCTAGATGTAAAGCCCAACTTCTAGAGGTAAAGCCCATCATCTAGTCCTACAGCCCAATGTCTGCAGGTAAAGCACATCTTACAGAGGTGAAGGCAAACATCTAGATGTAAAACCCAAAATCTAGAGGTAAAGCCCAACATCTAGAGGAAAAGCCAAATATATAGATTTAAAACCCAGAATCTAGAGGTAAAGCCCAATATCTAGACCTAAAGCCCAAAATCTAGATGTAAAGCCCAACTTCTAGATCTAAAGCCCAAAATCTAGATGTAAAGCCCAAATTCTAGATCTAACACCCAAAATCTAGAGGTAAAGACCAATATCTAGAGTTAAAACCCAACATCTAGAGGTAAAGCCAGATATCTAGAGGTAAAGCCCAACATCTAGAGGAAAAGCAAAATATATAGATTTCAAACCCAAATTCTAGAGTTCAATCCCAACATCTAGAGGTAAAGCCCAACTTCCAGAGTTAAAGTCCAAAATCTAGAGGTAAACACCAATACCTAAAGTTAGAGCCCAAAATCTAGAGATAAAGCCCAACATCTAGAGATAAAGCCAGATATATAGATTTAAAATCCAAAATCTGGAGGTAAAGCCCAACATCTAGAGGTAAAGCCCCAAATCTAGATGTAAAGCCCAATTGCTAGATCTAAAGCCAAATACTCTAGAGGTAAAGCCCAACATGTAGAGGTAAAGACTAAGATCTAGAGGTGAATTCCAATATCTAGTGTTAAAGGCCGACACCTACAGTTAAAGCCAAACATCTAGATGTACAACCCAACTTCTAGAGGTAAAGCCGAATATCTAGAGTTAAAGCGCATCCTTTAGAGTAAAGCCCAAAATCTAGAGTTAAAGCCCAACATCTAGAGGGAAAGCCCAGAATCTAGATGTAAAGCCTAACATCTAGAGGTGAATTCCAAAATCAAGTGTTAAGGCCTGACATCTACAGTTAAATCCAACCATATAGATATAACCCCCAACTTCTAGAGGTAAGGCCCAAAATCTAGAGGTAAAGCCCAACAGCTAGAGTTAAAGCCGAACGTCTTGAGGTAAAGCCCAACTTCTAGAGGTAAAGCCCAACATCTAGACGTAAAGCCAGATATCTGACGGTAAACCCAACATCTAGAGGAAAAGCCAAATATATAGATTTAAAACCCAAAATCTAGAGATAAAGCCGAACATCTAAATGTAAAGCAAAACATCTAGTTGTAATCCAAACATCTAGAGGTAAAGCCTAACATCTAGAGGTGAAGCACAACATATAGAGGTATAACCCAACATCTAGAGATAAAGACCAACATCTAAATGTAAAGCAAAACATCTAGATGTAAACCCCTACATCTAGAGGTAAAGTCCAATATCTAGACCTAAAGACCAACATCTAGAGGTAAAACCCAACATCTAGTGGTAAAGCCCAACGTCTGGAGGTAAAGCCCAGATTCTAGAGAGAAGCCAAAAATCCAGATGTAAAACCCAAAATCTAGAGGTAAAGCCCAACATCTAGAGGTAAAGCCAGATATCTAGGGTTAAAGGCCAACATCTAGAGGAAAAGCCAAATATATATATATTTAAAACCCAAAATCTAGAGGTAAAGCCCAACATCTAGAGGTAAAGCCAGATATCTAGGGTTAAAGGCCAACATCTAGAGGAAAAGCCAAATATATAGATTTAAAACCCAAAATCTAGAGGTAAAGCCCAATATCAAGACGTAAAGGCCAAAATCTGGATGTAAAGCCCAGCTTCTTGATCTAAAGCCCAAAATATAGATGTAAAGCCCAAATTCTAGATCTAACGCCCAAAATCTAGAGATAAAGACCAATATCTAGAGGTAAAACCCAACATCTAGAGGTAAAGCCAGATATCTAGAGGTAAAGCCCAACATCTAGAGGAAAAGCAAAATATATAGATTTCAAACCCAAATTCTAGAGTTCAATCCCAACATCTAGAGGTAAATCCCAAAGTCTAGATGTAAAGCTCAACTTCCAGATTTAAAGTCAAAAATCTAAATGTAAATACCAATACCTAGAGGTAGAGCCCAAAATGTAGAGGTAAAGCCCAACATCTAGAGATAAAGCCAGATATATAGATCTAAACCCCAAAATCTAGAGGTGAAGCCCAATATCTAGACGTAAAGCCCAAAATCTAGATGTAAAGCCCAACTTCTAGATCTAAAGCCCAAAATATAGCTGTAAAGCCCAACTTCTAAATCTAAAGCCCAACATCTAGAGGTAAAGCCCAATATTTAGAGTTTAAGCGCATCATTTAGAGGTAAAGCCCAAAATCTAGATGTAAAGCCCAACTTCTAGAGGTAAAGCCCATCATCTAGTCCTACAGCCCAATGTCTGCAGGTAAAGCCCAACTTACAGAGGTGAAGGCAAACATCCAAATGTAAAACCCAAAATCTAGAGGTAAAGCCCAACATCTAGAGGTAAAGCCCCAAATCTAGATGTAAAGCCCAATTGCTAGATCTAAAGCCAAATACTCTAGAGGTAAAGCCCAACATGTAGAGGTAAAGACTAAGATCTAGAGGTGAATTCCAATATCTAGTGTTAAAGGCCGACACCTACAGTTAAAGCCAAACATCTAGATGTACAACCCAACTTCTAGAGGTAAAGCCGAATATCTAGAGTTAAAGCGCATCCTTTAGAGTAAAGCCCAAAATCTAGAGTTAAAGCCCAACATCTAGAGGGAAAGCCCAGAATCTAGATGTAAAGCCTAACATCTAGAGGTGAATTCCAAAATCAAGTGTTAAGGCCTGACATCTACAGTTAAATCCAACCATATAGATATAACCCCCAACTTCTAGAGGTAAGGCCCAAAATCTAGAGGTAAAGCCCAACAGCTAGAGTTAAAGACGAACGTCTTGAGGTAAAGCCCAAAGTCTAGAGTTAAAGCCCAACTTCTAGAGGTAAAGCCCAACATCTAGACGTAAAGCCAGATATCTGACGGTAAAGCCCAACATCTAGAGGAAAAGCCAAATATATAGATTTAAAACCCAAAATCTAGAGATAAAGCCGAACATCTAAATGTAAAGCAAAACATCTAGATGTAATCCAAACATCTAGAGGTAAAGCCTAACATCTAGAGGTGAAGCACAACATATAGAGGTATAACCCAACATCAAGAGATAAAGACCAACATCTAAATGTAAAGCAAAACATCTAGATGTAAACCCCTACATCTAGAGGTAAAGTCCAATATCTAGACCTAAAGACCAACATCTAGAGGTAAAACCCAACATCTAGTGGTAAAGCCCAACGTCTGGAGGTAAAGCCCAGATTCTAGAGAGAAGCCAAAAATCCAGATGGAAAACCCAAAATCTAGAGGTAAAGCCCAACATCTACAGGTAAATCCAGATATCTAGGGGTAAAGCCCAACATCTAGAGGAAAAGCCAAATATATCGATATAAAACCCAAAATCTAGAGGTAAAGCCCAATATCGAGACGTAAAGCCCAAAATCTAGATGAAAAGCACAACTTCTAGATCTAAAGCCCAACATCTAGAGGTAAAGACCAACATCTAGAGGTAAAACCCAAAATCTATAGGTAAAGCCAGATATCTAGAGGTAAAGCCCAACGTCTGGAGGTAAAGCCCATCATCTAGTCCTACAGCCCAATGTCTGCAGGTAAAGCCCAACTTACAGAGGTAAAGGCAAACATCTAGATGTAAAACCCAAAATCTAGAGGTAAAGCCCAACATCTAGAGGAAAAGCCAAATATATAGATTTAAAACCCAAAATCTAGAGGTAAAGCCCAATATCTAGACCTAAAGCCCAAAATCTAGATGTAAAGCCCAACTTCTAGATCTAAAGCCCAAAATCTAGATGTAAAGCCCAAATTCTAGATCTAACACCCAAAATCTAGAGGTAAAGACCAATATCTAGAGGTAAAACCCAACAGCTAGAGGTAAAGCCAGATATCTAGAGGTAAAGCCCAACATCTAGAGGAAAAGCAAAATATATAGATTTCAAACCCAAATTCTAGAGTTCAATCCCAACATCTAGAGGTAAAGCCCAAATTCCAGAGTTAAAGTCCAAAATCTAGAGGTAAACACCAATACCTAGAGTTAGAGCCCAAAATCTAGAGATAAAGCCCAACATCTAGAGATAAAGCCAGATATATAGATTTAAAATCCAAAATCTGGAGGTAAAGCCCAACATCTAGAGGTAAAGCCCCAAATCTAGATGTAAAGCCCAATTGCTAGATCTAAAGCCAAATACTCTAGAGGTAAAGCCCAACATGTAGAGGTAAAGACTAAGATCTAGAGGTGAATTCCAATATCTAGTGTTAAAGGCCGACACCTACATTTAAAGCCAAACATCTAGATGTACAACCCAACTTCTAGAGGTAAAGCCGAATATCTAGAGTTAAAGCGCATCCTTTCGAGTAAAGCCCAAAATCTAGAGTTAAAGCCCAACATCTAGAGGGAAAGCCCAGAATCTAGATGTAAAGCCTAACATCTAGAGGTGAATTCCAAAATCAAGTGTTAAGGCCTGACATCTACAGTTAAATCCAACCATATAGATATAACCCCCAACTTCTAGAGGTAAGGCCCAAAATCTAGAGGTAAAGCCCAACAGCTAGAGTTAAAGCCGAACGTCTTGAGGTAAAGCCCAAAGTCTAGAGTTAAAGCCCAACTTCTAGAGGTAAAGCCCAACATCTAGACGTAAAGCCAGATATCTGACGGTAAAGCCCAACATCTAGAGGAAAAGCCAAATATATAGATTTAAAACCCAAAATCTAGAGATAAAGCCGAACACCTAAATGTAAAGCAAAACATCTAGATGTAATCCAAACATCTAGAGGTAAAGCCTAACCTCTAGAGGTGAAGCACAACATATAGAGGTATAACCCAACATCTAGAGATAAAGACCAACATCTAAATGTAAAGCAAAACATCTAGATGTAAACCCCTACATCTAGAGGTAAAGTCCAATATCTAGACCTAAAGACCAACATCTAGAGGTAAAACCCAACATCTAGTGGTAAAGCCCAACGTCTGGAGGTAAAGCCCAGATTCTAGAGAGAAGCCAAAAATCCAGATGGAAAACCCAAAATCTAGAGGTAAAGCCCAACATCTACAGGTAAATCCAGATATCTAGGGGTAAAGCCCAACATCTAGAGGAAAAGCCAAATATATAGATATAAAACCCAAAATCTAGAGGTAAAGCCCAATATCTAGACGTAAAGCCCAAAATCTAGATGAAAAGCACAACTTCTAGATCTAAAGATCAATATCTAGAGGTAAAGACCAATAGCTAGAGGTAAATCCCAACATCTAGAGGTAAAGCCAGATATCTAGAGGTAAAGCCCAATGTCTGGAGGTAAAGCCCATCATCTAGTCCTACAGCCCAATGCCTGCAGGTATAGCCCAACTTACAGAGGTGAAGGCAAACATCTAGATGTAAAACCCCAAATCTAGAGGTAAAGCCCAACATCTAGAGGAAAAGCCAAATATATATATATTTAAAACCCAAAATCTAGAGGTATAGCCCAACATCTAGAGGTAAAGCCAGATATCTAGGGGTAAAGGCCAACATCTAGAGGAAAAGCCAAATATATAGATTTAAAACCCAAAATCTAGAGGTAAAGCCCAATATCTAGACGTAAAGGCCAAAATCTAGATGTAAAGCCCAGCTTCTTGATCTAATGCCCAAAATCTAGATGTAAAGCCCAAATTCTAGATCTAAAGCCCAACATCTAGAGATAAAGCCAGATATATAGATCTAAACCCCAAAATCTAGAGGTGAAGCCCAATATCTAGACGTAAAGCCCAAAATCTAGATGTAAAGCCCAAATTCTAGATCTAAAGCCCAACATCTAGAGGTAAGGCCTAATATTTAGAGTTTAAGCTCATCATTTAGAGGTAAAGCCCAAAATCTAGAGTTAAAGCCCAAAATCTAGATGAAAAGCCCAACTTCTAGATCTAAAGCCCAACATGTAGAGGTAAAGACCAATATCTAGAGGTAAAACCCAACATCTAGAGGTAAAGCCAGATATCTAGAGGTAAAGCCCAACTTCTAGAGGTAAAGCCGATCTTCTAGTCCTACAGCCCAATGTCTGCAGGTAAAGCCCAACTTACAGAGGTGAAGGCAAACATCTAGATGTAAACCTAAAAATCTAGGGGTAAAGACCAATATCTAGACGTAAAGCCCAAAATCTAGATGTAAACACAGATATCTACAGGTAAAGCCCAACATCTAGAGGAAAAGACAAATATATAGATTTAAAACCCAAAATCTAGAGGTGAAGCCCAATATCTAGACGTAAAGCCCAAAATCTAGATGTAAAGCCCAAATTCTAGATCTAAAGCCCAAAATATAGATGTAAAGCCCAACTTCTAAATCTAAAGCCCAACATCTAGAGGTAAAGCCCAATATTTAGAGTTTAAGCTCATCATTTAGAGGTAAAGCCCAAAATCTAGATGTAAAGCCCAACTTCTAGAGGTAAAGCCCATCATCTAGTCCTACAGCCCAATGTCTGCAGGTAAAGCCCAACTTACAGAGGTGAAGGCAAACATCTAGATGTAAAACCCAAAATCTAGAGGCAAAGCCCAATATCTAGACGTAAAGCCCAAAATCTAGATGTAAAGCCCAACTTCCATATCTAAAGCCCAACTTCAAGATCTAAAGCCCAAATTCTAGATCTAACACCCAAAATCTAGAGGTAAAGACCAATATCTAGTGGTAAAACCCAACATCTAGAGGTAAAGCCAGATATCTAGAGGTAAAGCCCAACATCTAGAGGAAAAGCAAAATATATAGATTTCAAACCCAAATTCTAGAGTTCAATCCCAACATCTAGAGGTAAAGCCCAACTTCCAGAGTTAAAGTCCAAAATCTAGAGGTAAACACCAATACCTAGAGTTAGAGCCCAAAATCTAGAGATAAAGCCCACATCTAGAGATAAAGCCAGATATATAGATTTAAAATCCAAAATCTGGAGGTAAAGCCCAACATCTAGAGCTAAAGCCCCGAATCTAGATGTAAAGCCCAATTGCTAGATCTAAAGCCAAATACTCTAGAGGTAAAGCCCAACATCTAGAGGAAAAGCCAAATATATAGATTTAAAACCCAAAATCTAGAGATAAAGCCGAACACCTAAATGTAAAGCAAAACATCTAGATGTAATCCAAACATCTAGAGGTAAAGCCTAACCTCTAGAGGTGAAGCACAACATATAGAGGTATAACCCAACATCTAGAGATAAAGACCAACATCTAAATGTAAAGCAAAACATCTAGATGTAAAACCCTACATCTAGAGGTAAAGTCCAATATCTAGACCTAAAGACCAACATCTAGAGGTAAAACCCAACATCTAGTGGTAAAGCCCAACGTCTGGAGGTAAAGCCCAGATTCTAGAGAGAAGCCAAAAATCCAGATGGAAAACCCAAAATCTAGAGGTAAAGCCCAACATCTACAGGTAAATCCAGATATCTAGGGGTAAAGCCCAACATCTAGAAAAAAAGCCAAATATATAGATATAAAACACAAAATCTAGAGGTAAAGCCCAATATCTAGGCATAAAGCCCAAAATCTAGATGAAAAGCACAACTTCTAGATCTAAAGGTCAACATCTAGAGGTAAAGATCAATAGCTAGAAGTAAAACCCAACATCTAGAGATAAAGCCAGATATCTAGAGGTAAAGCCCAACATCTGGAGGTAAAGCCCATCATCTAGTCCTACAGCCCAATGTCTGCAGGTAAAGCCCAACTTACAGAGGTGAAGGCAAACATCTAGATGTAAAACCCCAAATCTAGAGGTAAAGCCCAACGTCTAGAGGAAAAGACAAATATATATATATTTAAAACCCAAAATCAAGAGGTAAAGCCCAACATCTGGATGTAAAGCCAGATATCTAGCGGTAAAGGCCAACATCTAGAGGAAAAGCCAAATATATAGATTTAAAACCAAAAATCTAGAGATAAAGCCCAACACCTAGAGATAAAGCCAGATATATAGATCTAAACCCCAAAACCTAGAGGTGAAGCCCAATATCTAGACGTAAAGCCCAATATCTAGATGTAAAGCCCAACTTCTAGATCTAAAGCCAAAAATATAGATGTAAAGCCCAACTTCTAAATCTAAAGCCCAACATCTAGAGCTAAAGCCCAACTTCTAGAGGTAAAGCCCATCATCTAGTCCTACAGCCCAATGTCTGCAGGTAAAGCCCAACTTACAGAGGTGAAGGCAAACATCTAGATGTAAAACCCAAAATCTAGAGGTAAAGCCCAATATCTAGACGTAAAGCCCAAAATCTAGATGTAAAGCCCAACTTCTAGATCTAAAGCCCAAAATCTAGATGTAAAGCCCAAATTCTAGATCTAACACCCAAAATCTAGAGGTAAAGACCAATATCTAGAGGTAAAACCCAACATCTAGAGGTAAAGCCAGATATCTAGAGGTAAAGCCCAACATCTAGAGGAAAAGCAAAATATATAGATTTCAAACCCAAAATCTAGAGTTCAATCCCAACATCTAGAGGTAAATCCCAAAGTCTAGATGTAAAGCTCAACTTCCAGATTTAAAGTCAAAAATCTAAATGTAAATACCAATACCTAGAGGTAGAGCCCAAAATGTAGAGGTAAAGCCCAACATCTAGAGATAAAGCCAGATATATAGATCTAAACCCCAAAATCTAGAGGTGAAGCCCAATATCTAGACGTAAAGCCCAAAATCTAGATGTAAAGCCCAACTTCTAGATCTAAAGCCCAAAATATAGCTGTAAAGCCCAACTTCTAAATCTAAAGCCCAACATCTAGAGGTAAGGCCCAATATTTAGTGTTTAAGCGCATCATTTAGAGGTAAAGCCCAAAATCTAGATGTAAAGCCCAACTTCTAGAGGTAAAGCCCATCATCTAGTCCTACAGCCCAATGTCTGCAGGTAAAGTCCAACTTACAGAGGTGAAGGCAAACATCTAGATGTAAAACCCAAAATCTAGAGGTAAAGCCCAACATCTAGAGGAAAAGCCAAATATATAGATTTAAAACCCAGAATCTAGAGGTAAAGCCCAATATCTAGACCTAAAGCCCAAAATCTAGATGTAAAGCCCAAATTCTAGATCTAACACCCAAAATCTAGAGGTAAAGACCAATATCTAGAGGTAAAACCCAACATCTAGAGGTAAAGCCAGATATCTAGAGGTAAAGCCCAACATCTAGAGGAAAAGCAAAATATATAGATTTCAAACCCAAATTCTAGAGTTCAATCCCAACATCTAGAGGTAAAGCCCAAATTCCAGAGTTAAAGTCCAAAATCTAGAGGTAAACACCAATACCTAGAGTTAGAGCCCAAAATCTAGAGATAAAGCCCAACATCTAGAGATAAAGCCAGATATATAGATTTAAAATCCAAAATCTGGAGGTAAAGCCCAACATCTAGAGGTAAAGCCCCAAATCTAGATGTAAAGCCCAATTGCTAGATCTAAAGCCAAATACTCTAGAGGTAAAGCCCAACATGTAGAGGTAAAGACTAAGATCTAGAGGTGAATTCCAATATCTAGTGTTAAAGGCCGACACCTACAGTTAAAGCCAAACATCTAGATGTACAACCCAACTTCTAGAGGTAAAGCCGAATATCTAGAGTTAAAGCGCATCCTTTCGAGTAAAGCCCAAAATCTAGAGTTAAAGCCCAACATCTAGAGGGAAAGCCCAGAATCTAGATGTAAAGCCTAACATCTAGAGGTGAATTCCAAAATCAAGTGTTAAGGCCTGACATCTACAGTTAAATCCAACCATATAGATATAACCCCCAACTTCTAGAGGTAAGGCCCAAAATCTAGAGGTAAAGCCCAACAGCTAGAGTAAAAGACGAACGTCTTGAGGTAAAGCCCAAAGTCTAGAGTTAAAGCCCAACTTCTAGAGGTAAAGCCCAACATCTAGACGTAAAGCCAGATATCTGACGGTAAAGCCCAACATCTAGAGGAAAAGCCAAATATATAGATTTAAAACCCAAAATCTAGAGATAAAGCCGAACATCTAAATGTAAAGCAAAACATCTAGATGTAATCCAAACATCTAGAGGTAAAGCCTAACATCTAGAGGTGAAGCACAACATATAGAGGTATAACCCAACATCAAGAGATAAAGACCAACATCTAAATGTAAAGCAAAACATCTAGATGTAAACCCCTACATCTAGAGGTAAAGTCCAATATCTAGACCTAAAGACCAACATCTAGAGGTAAAACCCAACATCTAGTGGTAAAGCCCAACGTCTGGAGGTAAAGCCCAGATTCTAGAGAGAAGCCAAAAATCCAGATGGAAAACCCAAAATCTAGAGGTAAAGCCCAACATCTACAGGTAAATCCAGATATCTAGGGGTAAAGCCCAACATCTAGAGGAAAAGCCAAATATATCGATATAAAACCCAAAATCTAGAGGTAAAGCCCAATATCGAGACGTAAAGCCCAAAATCTAGATGAAAAGCACAACTTCTAGATCTAAAGCCCAACATCTAGAGGTAAAGACCAACATCTAGAGGTAAAACCCAAAATCTATAGGTAAAGCCAGATATCTAGAGGTAAAGCCCAACGTCTGGAGGTAAAGCCCATCATCTAGTCCTACAGCCCAATGTCTGCAGGTAAAGCCCAACTTACAGAGGTGAAGGCAAACATCTAGATGTAAAACCCCAAATCTAGAGGTAAAGCCCAACATCTAGAGGAAAAGCCAAATATATATATATATTTAAAACCCAAAATCTAGAGGTATAGCCCAACATCTAGAGGTAAAGCCAGATATCTAGGGGTAAAGGCCAACATCTAGAGGAAAAGCCAAATATATAGATTTAAAACCCAAAATCTAGAGGTAAAGCCCAATATCAAGACGTAAAGTCCAAAATCTAGATGTAAAGCCCAGCTTCTTGATCTAAAGCCCAAAATCTAGATGTAAAGCCCAAATTCTAGATCTAACGCCCAAAATCTAGAGATAAAGACCAATATCTAGAGGTAAAACCCAACATCTAGAGGTAAAGCCAGATATCTAGAGGTAAAGCCCAACATCTAGAGGAAAAGCAAAATATATAGATTTCAAACCCAAATTCTAGAGTTCAATCCCAACATCTAGAGCTAAATCCCAAAGTCTAGATGTAAAGCTCAACTTCCAGATTTAAAGTCAAAAATCTAAATGTAAATACCAATACCTAGAGGTAGAGCCCAAAATGTAGAGGTAAAGCCCAACATCTAGAGATAAAGCCAGATATATAGATCTAAACCCCAAAATCTAGAGGTGAAGCCCAATATCTAGACGTAAAGCCCAAAATCTAGATGTAAAGCCCAACTTCTAGATCTAAAGCCCAAAATATAGCTGTAAAGCCCAACTTCTAAATCTAAAGCCCAACATCTAGAGGTAAGGCCCAATATTTAGTGTTTAAGCGCATCATTTAGAGGTAAAGCCCAAAATCTAGATGTAAAGCCCAACTTCTAGAGGTAAAGCCCATCATCTAGTCCTACAGCCCAATGTCTGCAGGTAAAGTCCAACTTACAGAGGTGAAGGCAAACATCTAGATGTAAAACCCAAAATCTAGAGGTAAAGCCCAACATCTAGAGGAAAAGCCAAATATATAGATTTAAAACCCAGAATCTAGAGGTAAAGCCCAATATCTAGACCTAAAGCCCAAAATCTAGATGTAAAGCCCAACTTCTAGATCTAAAGCCCAAAATCTAGATGTAAAGCCCAAATTCTAGATCTAACACCCAAAATCTAGAGGTAAAGCCAGATATCTAGAGGTAAAACCCAACATCTAGAGGTAAAGCCAGATATCTAGAGGTAAAGCCCAACATCTAGAGGAAAAGCAAAATATATAGATTTCAAACCCAAATTCTAGAGTTCAATCCCAACATCTAGAGGTAAAGCCCAACTTCCAGAGTTAAAGTCCAAAATCTAGAGGTAAACACCAATACCTAGAGTTAGAGCCCAAAATCTAGAGATAAAGCCCAACATCTAGAGATAAAGCCAGATATATAGATTTAAAATCCAAAATCTGGAGGTAAAGCCCAACATCTAGAGGTAAAGCCCCAAATCTAGATGTAAAGCCCAATTGCTAGATCTAAAGCCAAATACTCTAGAGGTAAAGCCCAACATGTAGAGGTAAAGACTAAGATCTAGAGGTGAATTCCAATATCTAGTGTTAAAGGCCGACACCTAGAGTTAAAGCCAAACATCTAGATGTACAACCCAACTTCTAGAGGTAAAGCCGAATATCTAGAGTTAAAGCGCATCCTTTCGAGTAAAGCCCAAAATCTAGAGTTAAAGCCCAACATCTAGAGGGAAAGCCCAGAAACTAGATGTAAAGCCTAACATCTAGAGGTGAATTCCATTATCAAGTGTTAAGGCCTGACATCTACAGTTAAATCCAACCATATAGATATAACCCCCAACTTCTAGAGGTAAGGCCCAAAATCTAGAGGTAAAGCCCAACAGCTAGAGTTAAAGACGAACGTCTTGAGGTAAAGCCCAAAGTCTAGAGTTAAAGCCCAACTTCTAGAGGTAAAGCCCAACATCTAGACGTAAAGCCAGATATCTGACGGTAAAGCCCAACATCTAGAGGAAAAGCCAAATATATAGATTTAAAACCCAAAATCTAGAGATAAAGCCGAACATCTAAATGTAAAGCAAAACATCTAGATGTAATCCAAATATCTATAGGTAAAGCCTAACATCTAGATGTGAAGCACAACATATAGAGGTATAACCCAACATCTAGAGGTAAAGACCAACATCTAAATGTAAAGCAAAACATCTAGATGTAAAACCCTACATCTAGAGGTAAAGTCCAATAGCTAGACCTAAAGACCAACATCTAGAGGTAAAACCCAACATCTAGTGGTAAAGCCCAACGTCTGGAGGTAAAGCCCAGATTCTAGAGAGAAGCCAAAAATCCAGATGGAAAACCCAAAATCTAGAGGTAAAGCCCAACATCTACAGGTAAATCCAGATATCTAGGGGTAAAGCCCAACATCTAGAGGAAAAGCCAAATATATCGATATAAAACCCAAAATCTAGAGGTAAAGCCCAATATCTAGACGTAAAGCCCAAAATCTAGATGAAAAGCACAACTTCTAGATCTAAAGATCAACATCTAGAGGTAAAGACCAATAGCTAGAGGTAAATCCCAACATCTAGAGGTAAAGCCAGATATCTAGAGGTAAAGCCCAACGTCTGGAGGTAAAGCCCATCATCTAGTCCTACAGCCCAATGTCTGCAGGTAAAGCCCAACTTACAGAGGTGAAGGCAAACATCTAGATGTAAAACCCCAAATCTAGAGGTAAAGCCCAACATCTAGAGGAAAAGCCAAATATATATATATTTAAAACGCAAAATCTAGAGGTAAAGCCCAACATCTAGAGGTAAAGCCAGATATCTAGGGTTAAAGGCCAACATCTAGAGGAAAAGCCAAATATATAGATTTAAAACCCAAAATCTAGAGGTAAAGCCCAATATCAAGACGTAAAGGCCAAAATCTAGATGTAAAGCCCAGCTTCTTGATCTAAAGCCCAAAATCTAGATGTAAAGCCCAAATTCTAGATCTAACGCCCAAAATCTAGAGATAAAGACCAATATCTAGAGGTAAAACCCAACATCTAGAGGTAAAGCCAGATATCTAGAGGTAAAGCCCAACATATAGAGGAAAAGCAAAATATATAGATTTCAAACCCAAATTCTAGAGTTCAATCCCAACATCTAGAGCTAAATCCCAAAGTCTAGATGTAAAGCTCAACTTCCAGATTTAAAGTCAAAAATCTAAATGTAAATACCAATACCTAGAGGTAGAGCCCAAAATGTAGAGGTAAAGCCCAACATCTAGAGATAAAGCCAGATATATAGATCTAAACCCCAAAATCTAGAGGTGAAGCCCAATATCTAGACGTAAAGCCCAAAATCTAGATGTAAAGCCCAACTTCTAGATCTAAAGCCCAAAATATAGCTGTAAATCCCAACTTCTAAATCTAAAGCCCAACATCTAGAGGTAAAGCCCAATATTTAGAGTTTAAGCGCATCATTTAGAGGTAAAGCCCAAAATCTAGATGTAAAGCCCAACTTCTAGAGGTAAAGCCCATCATCTAGTCCTACAGCCCAATGTCTGCAGGTAAAGTCCAACTTACAGAGGTGAAGGCAAACATCTAGATGTAAAACCCAAAATCTAGAGGTAAAGCCCAACATCTAGAGGAAAAGCCAAATATATAGATTTAAAACCCAGAATCTAGAGGTAAAGCCCAATATCTAGACCTAAAGACCAAAATCTAGATGTAAAGCCCAACTTCTAGATCTAAAGCCCAAAATCTAGATGTAAAGCCCAAATTCTAGATCTAACACCCAAAATCTAGAGGTAAAGACCAATATCTAGAGGTAAAACCCAACATCTAGAGGTAAAGCCAGATATCTAGAGGTAAAGCCCAACATCTAGAGGAAAAGCAAAATATATAGATTTCAAACCCAAATTCTAGAGTTCAATCCCAACATCTAGAGGTAAAGCCCAACTTCCAGAGTTAAAGTCCAAAATCTAGAGGTAAACACCAATACCTAAAGTTAGAGCCCAAAATCTAGAGATAAAGCCCAACATCTAGAGATAAAGCCAGATATATAGATTTAAAATCCAAAATCTGGAGGTAAAGCCCAACATCTAGAGGTAAAGCCCCAAATCTAAATGTAAAGCCCAATTGCTAGATCTAAAGCCAAATACTCTAGAGGTAAAGCCCAACATGTAGAGGTAAAGACTAAGATCTAGAGGTGAATTCCAATATCTAGTGTTAAAGGCCGACACCTACAGTTAAAGCCAAACATCTAGATGTAAAACCCAACTTCTAGAGGTAAAGCCGAATATCTAGAGTTAAAGCGCATCCTTTCGAGTAAAGCCCAAAATCTAGAGTTAAAGCCCAACATCTAGAGGGAAAGCCCAGAATCTAGATGTAAAGCCTAACATCTAGAGGTGAATTCCAAAATCAAGTGTTAAGGCCTGACATCTACAGTTAAATCCAACCATATAGATATAACCCCCAACTTCTAGAGGTAAGGCCCAAAATCTAGAGGTAAAGCCCAACAGCTAGAGTTAAAGCCGAACGTCTTGAGGTAAAGCCCAAAGTCTAGAGTTAAAGCCCAACTTCTAGAGGTAAAGCCCAACATCTAGACGTAAAGCCAGATATCTGACGGTAAAGCCCAACATCTAGAGGAAAAGCCAAATATATAGATTTAAAACCCAAAATCTAGAGATAAAGCCGAACATCTAAATGTAAAGCAAAACATCTAGATGTAATCCAAACATCTATAGGTAAAGCCTAACATCTAGATGTGAAGCACAACATATAGAGGTATAACCCAACATCTAGAGATAAAGACCAACATCTAAATGTAAAGCAAAACATCTAGATGTAGAACCCTACATCTAGAGGTAAAGTCCAATATCTAGACCTAAAGACCAACATCTAGAGGTAAAACCCAACATCTAGTGGTAAAGCCCAACGTCTGGAGGTAAAGCCCAGATTCTAGAGAGAAGCCAAAAATCCAGATGGAAAACCCAAAATCTAGAGGTAAAGCCCAACATCTTCAGGTAAATCCAGATATCTAGGGGTAAAGCCCAACATCTAGAGGAAAAGCCAAATATATCGATATAAAACCCAAAATCTAGAGGTAAAGCCCAATATCTAGACGTAAAGCCCAAAATCTAGATGAAAAGCACAACTTCTAGATCTAAAGATCAACATCTAGAGGTAAAGACCAATAGCTAGAGGTAAATCCCAACATCTAGAGGTAAAGCCAGATATCTAGAGGTAAAGCCCAACGTCTGGAGGTAAAGCCCATCATCTAGTCCTACAGCCCAATGTCTGCAGGTAAAGCCCAACTTACAGAGGTGAAGGCAAACATCTAGATGTAAAACCCCAAATCTAGAGGTAAAGCCCAACATCTAGAGGAAAAGCCAAATATATATATATTTAAAACGCAAAATCTAGAGGTAAAGCCCAACATCTAGAGGTAAAGCCAGATATCTAGGGTTAAAGGCCAACATCTAGAGGAAAAGCCAAATATATAGATTTAAAACCCAAAATCTAGAGGTAAAGCCCAATATCAAGACGTAAAGGCCAAAATCTAGATGTAAAGCCCAGCTTCTTGATCTAAAGCCCAAAATCTAGATGTAAAGCCCAAATTCTAGATCTAACGCCCAAAATCTAGAGATAAAGACCAATATCTAGAGGTAAAACCCAACATCTAGAGGTAAAGCCAGATATCTAGAGGTAAAGCCCAACATCTAGAGGAAAAGCAAAATATATAGATTTCAAACCCAAATTCTAGAGTTCAATCCCAACATCTAGAGCTAAATCCCAAAGTCTAGATGTAAAGCTCAACTTCCAGATTTAAAGTCAAAAATCTAAATGTAAATACCAATACCTAGAGGTAGAGCCCAAAATGTAGAGGTAAAGCCCAACATCTAGAGATAAAGCCAGATATATAGATCTAAACCCCAAAATCTAGAGGTGAAGCCCAATATCTAGACGTAAAGCCCAAAATCTAGATGTAAAGCCCAACTTCTAGATCTAAAGCCCAAAATATAGCTGTAAAGCCCAACTTCTAAATCTAAAGCCCAACATCTAGAGGTAAAGCCCAATATTTAGAGTTTAAGCGCATCATTTAGAGGTAAAGCCCAAAATCTAGATGTAAAGCCCAACTTCTAGAGGTAAAGCCCATCATCTAGTCCTACAGCCCAATGTCTGCAGGTAAAGCACATCTTACAGAGGTGAAGGCAAACATCTAGATGTAAAACCCAAAATCTAGAGGTAAAGCCCAACATCTAGAGGAAAAGCCCAATATCTAGATCTAAAGCCCAAAATCTAGATGTAAAGCCCAAATTCTAGATCTAGCACCCAAAATCTAGAGGTAAAGACCAATATCTAGAGGTAAAACCCAACATCTAGAGGTAAAGCCAGATATCTAGAGGTAAAGCCCAACATCTAGAGGAAAAGCAAAATATATAGATTTCAAACCCAAATTCTAGAGTTCAATCCCAACATCTAGAGGTAAAGCCCAACTTCCAGAGTTAAAGTCCAAAATCTAGAGGTAAACACCAATACCTAAAGTTAGAGCCCAAAATCTAGAGATAAAGCCCAACATCTAGAGATAAAGCCAGATATATAGATTTAAAATCCAAAATCTGGAGGTAAAGCCCAACATCTAGAGGTAAAGCCCCAAATCTAGATGTAAAGCCCAATTGCTAGATCTAAAGCCAAATACTCTAGAGGTAAAGCCCAACATGTAGAGGTAAAGACTAAGATCTAGAGGTGAATTCCAATATCTAGTGTTAAAGCCCGACACCTACAGTTAAAGCCAAACATCTAGATGTACAACCCAACTTCTAGAGGTAAAGCCGAATATCTAGAGTTAAAGCGCATCCTTTCGAGTAAAGCCCAAAATCTAGAGTTAAAGCCCAACATCTAGAGGGAAAGCCCAGAATCTAGATGTAAAGCCTAACATCTAGAGGTGAATTCCAAAATCAAGTGTTAAGGCCTGACATCTACAGTTAAATCCAACCATATAGATATAACCCCCAACTTCTAGAGGTAAGGCCCAAAATCTAGAGGTAAAGCCCAACAGCTAGAGTTAAAGCCGAACGTCTTGAGGTAAAGCCCAAAGTCTAGAGTTAAAGCCCAACTTCTAGAGGTAAAGCCCAACATCTAGACGTAAAGCCAGATATCTGCCGGTAAAGCCCAACATCTAGAGGAAAAGCCAAATATATAGATTTAAAACCCAAAATCTAGAGATAAAGCCGAACATCTAAATGTAAAGCAAAACATCTAGATGTAATCCAAACATCTAGAGGTAAAGCCTAACATCTAGAGGTGAAGCACAACATATAGAGGTATAACCCAACATCAAGAGATAAAGACCAACATCTAAATGTAAAGCAAAACATCTAGATGTAAACCCCTACATCTAGAGGTAAAGTCCAATAGCTAGACCTAAAGACCAACATCTAGAGGTAAAACCCAACATCTAGTGGTAAAGCCCAACGTCTGGAGGTAAAGCCCAGATTCTAGAGAGAAGCCAAAAATCCAGATGGAAAACCCAAAATCTAGAGGTAAAGCCCAACATCTACAGGTAAATCCAGATATCTAGGGGTAAAGCCCAACATCTAGAGGAAAAGCCAAATATATCGATATAAAACCCAAAATCTAGAGGTAAAGCCCAATATCTAGACGTAAAGCCCAAAATCTAGATGAAAAGCACAACTTCTAGATCGAAAGCCCAACATCTAGAGGTAAAGACCAATAGCTAGAGGTAAAACCCAACATCTAGAGGTAAAGCCAGATATCTAGAGGTAAAGCCCAACGTCTGGAGGTAAAGCCCATCATCTAGTCCTACAGCCCAATGTCTGCAGGTAAAGCCCAACTTACAGAGGTGAAGGCAAACATCTAGATGTAAAACCCCAAATCTAGAGGTAAAGCCCAACATCTAGAGGAAAAGCCAAATATATATATATTTAAAACGCAAAATCTAGAGGTAAAGCCCAACATCTAGAGGTAAAGCCAGATATCTAGGGTTAAAGGCCAACATCTAGAGGAAAAGCCAAATATATAGATTTAAAACCCAAAATCTAGAGGTAAAGCCCAATATCAAGACGTAAATGCCAAAATCTAGATGTAAAGCCCAGCTTCTTGATCTAAAGCCCAAAATCTAGATGTAAAGCCCAAATTCTAGATCTAACGCCCAAAATCTAGAGATAAAGACCAATATCTAGAGGTAAAACCCAACATCTAGAGGTAAAGCCAGATATCTAGAGGTAAAGCCCAACATCTAGAGGAAAAGCAAAATATATAGATTTCAAACCCAAATTCTAGAGTTCAATCCCAACATCTAGAGCTAAATCCCAAAGTCTAGATGTAAAGCTCAACTTCCAGATTTAAAGTCAAAAATCTAAATGTAAATACCAATACCTAGAGGTAGAGCCCAAAATGTAGAGGTAAAGCCCAACATCTAGAGATAAAGCCAGATATATAGATCTAAACCCCAAAATCTAGAGGTGAAGCCCAATATCTAGACGTAAAGCCCAAAATCTAGATGTAAAGCCCAACTTCTAGATCTAAAGCCCAAAATATAGCTGTAAATCCACACTTCTAAATCTAAAGCCCAACATCTAGAGGTAAAGCCCAATATTTAGAGTTTAAGCGCATCATTTAGAGGTAAAGCCCAAAATCTAGATGTAAAGCCCAACTTCTAGAGGTAAAGCCCATCATCTAGTCCTACAGCCCAATGTCTGCAGGTAAAGCACATCTTACAGAGGTGAAGGCAAACATCTAGATGTAAACCCCAAAATCTAGAGGTAAAGCCCAACATCTAGAGGAAAAGCCAAATATATAGATTTAAAACCCAAAATCTAGAGGTAAAGCCCAATATCTAGATCTAAAGCCCAAAATCTAGATGTAAAGCCCAAATTCTAGATCTAGCACCCAAAATCTAGAGGTAAAGACCAATATCTAGAGGTAAAACCCAAGATCTAGAGGTAAAGCCAGATATCTAGAGGTAAAGCCCAACATCTAGAGGAAAAGCAAAATATATAGATTTCAAACCCAAATTCTACAGTTCAATCCCAACATCTAGAGGTAAAGCCCAACTTCCAGAGTTAAAGTCCAAAATCTAGAGGTAAACACCAATACCTAAAGTTAGAGCCCAAAATCTAGAGATAAAGCCCAACATCTAGAGATAAAGCCAGATATATAGATTTAAAATCAAAAATCTGGAGGTAAAGCCCAACATCTAGAGGTAAAGCCCCAAATCTAGATGTAAAGCCCAATTGCTAGATCTAAAGCCAAATACTCTAGAGGTAAAGCCCAACATGTAGAGGTAAAGACTAAGATCTAGAGGTGAATTCCAATATCTAGTGTTAAAGCCCGACACCTACAGTTAAAGCCAAACATCTAGATGTACAACCCAACTTCTAGAGGTAAAGCCGAATATCTAGAGTTAAAGCGCATCCTTTAGAGTAAAGCCCAAAATCTAGAGTTAAAGCCCAACATCTAGAGGGAAAGCCCAGAATCTAGATGTAAAGCCTAACATCTAGAGGTGAATTCCAAAATCAAGTGTTAAGGCCTGACATCTACAGTTAAATCCAACCATATAGATATAACCCCCAACTTCTAGAGGTAAGGCCCAAAATCTAGAGGTAAAGCCCAACAGCTAGAGTTAAAGCCGAACGTCTTGAGGTAAAGCCCAACTTCTAGAGGTAAAGCCCAACATCTAGACGTAAAGCCAGATATCTGCCGGTAAAGCCCAACATCTAGAGGAAAAGCCAAATATATAGATTTAAAACCCAAAATCTAGAGATAAAGCCGAACATCTAAATGTAAAGCAAAACATCTAGATGTAATCCAAACATCTAGAGGTAAAGCCTAACATCTAGAGGTGAAGCACAACATATAGAGGTATAACCCAACATCAAGAGATAAAGACGAACATCTAAATGTAAAGCAAAACATCTAGATGTAAACCCCTACATCTAGAGGTAAAGTCCAATATCTAGACCTAAAGACCAACATCTAGAGGTAAAACCCAACATCTAGTGGTAAAGCCCAACGTCTGGAGGTAAAGCCCAGATTCTAGAGAGAAGCCAAAAATCCAGATGGAAAACCCAAAATCTAGAGGTAAAGCCCAACATCTACAGGTAAATCCAGATATCTAGGGGTAAAGCCCAACATCTAGAGGAAAAGCCAAATATATCGATATAAAACCCAAAATCTAGAGGTAAAGCCCAATATCTAGACGTAAAGCCCAAAATCTAGATGAAAAGCACAACTTCTAGATCGAAAGCCGAACATCTAGAGGTAAAGACCAATAGCTAGAGGTAAAACCCAACATCTAGAGGTAAAGCCAGATATCTAGAGGTAAAGCCCAATGTCTGGAGGTAAAGCCCATCATCTAGTCCTACAGCCCAATGTCTGCAGGTAAAGCCCAACTTACAGAGGTGAAGGCAAACATCTAGATGTAAAACACCAAATCTAGAGGTAAAGCCCAACATCTAGAGGAAAAGCCAAATATATATATATTTAAAACCCAAAATCTAGAGGTAAAGCCCAACATCTAGAGGTAAAGCCAGATATCTAGGGGTAAAGGCCAACATCTAGAGGAAAAGCCAAATATATAGATTTAAAACCCAAAATCTAGAGGTAAAGCCCAATATCAAGACGTAAAGGCCAAAATCTAGATGTAAAGCCCAGCTTCTTGATCTAAAGCCCAAAATCTAGATGTAAAGCCCAAATTCTAGATCTAACGCCCAAAATCTAGAGATAAAGACCAATATCTAGAGGTAAAACCCAACATCTAGAGGTAAAGCCAGATATCTAGAGGTAAAGCCCAACATCTAAAGGAAAAGCAAAATATATAGATTTCAAACCCAAATTCTAGAGTTCAATCCCAACATCTAGAGGTAAATCCCAAAGTCTAGATGTAAAGCTCAACTTCCAGATTTAAAGTCAAAATCTAAATGTAAATACCAATACCTAGAGGTAGAGCCCAAAATGTAGAGGTAAAGCACAACATCTAGAGATAAAGCCAGATATATAGATCTAAACCCCAAAATCTAGAGGTGAAGCCCAATATCTAGACGTAAAGCCCAAAATCTAGATGTAAAGCCCAACTTCTAGATCTAAAGCCCAAAATATAGCTGTAAATCCACACTTCTAAATCTAAAGCCCAACATCTAGAGGTAAAGCCCAATATTTAGAGTTTAAGCGCATCATTTAGAGGTAAAGCCCAAAATCTAGATGTAAAGCCCAACTTCTAGAGGTAAAGCCCATCATCTAGTCCTACAGCCCAATGTCTGCAGGTAAAGCACATCTTACAGAGGTGAAGGCAAACATCTAGATGTAAAACCCAAAATCTAGAGGTAAAGCCCAACATCTAGAGGAAAAGCCAAATATATAGATTTAAAACCCAAAATCTAGAGGTAAAGCCCAATATCTAGACCTAAAGCCCAAAATCTAGATGTAAAGCCCAACTTCTAGATCTAAAGCCCAAAATCTAGATGTAAAGCCCAAATTCTAGATCTAACACCCAAAATCTAGAGGTAAAGACCAATATCTAGAGGTAAAACCCAAGATCTAGAGGTAAAGCCAGATATCTAGAGGTAAAGCCCAACATCTAGAGGAAAAGCAAAATATATAGATTTCAAACCCAAATTCTAGAGTTCAATCCCAACATCTAGAGGTAAAGCCCAACTTCCAGAGTTAAAGTCCAAAATCTAGAGGTAAACACCAATACCTAAAGTTAGAGCCCAAAATCTAGAGATAAAGCCCAACATCTAGAGATAAAGCCAGATATATAGATTTAAAATCCAAAATCTGGAGGTAAAGCCCAACATCTAGAGGTAAAGCCCCAAATCTAGATGTAAAGCCCAATTGCTAGATCTAAAGCCAAATACTCTAGAGGTAAAGCCCAACATGTAGAGGTAAAGACTAAGATCTAGAGGTGAATTCCAATATCTAGTGTTAAAGCCCGACACCTACAGTTAAAGCCAAACATCTAGATGTACAACCCAACTTCTAGAGGTAAAGCCGAATATCTAGAGTTAAAGCGCATCCTTTAGAGTAAAGCCCAAAATCTAGAGTTAAAGCCCAACATCTAGAGGGAAAGCCCAGAATCTAGATTAAAGCCTAACATCTAGAGGTGAATTCCAAAATCAAGTGTTAAGGCCTGACATCTACAGTTAAATCCAACCATATAGATATAACCCCCAACTTCTAGAGGTAAGGCCCAAAATCTAGAGGTAAAGCCCAACAGCTAGAGTTAAAGCCGAACGTCTTGAGGTAAAGCCCAACTTCTAGAGGTAAAGCCCAACATCTAGACGTAAAGCCAGATATCTGACGGTAAACCCAACATCTAGAGGAAAAGCCAAATATATAGATTTAAAACCCAAAATCTAGAGATAAAGCCGAACATCTAAATGTAAAGCAAAACATCTAGATGTAATCCAAACATCTAGAGGTAAAGCCTAACATCTAGAGGTGAAGCACAACATATAGAGGTATAACCCAACATCTAGAGATAAAGACCAACATCTAAATGTAAAGCAAAACATCTAGATGTAAACCCCTACATCTAGAGGTAAAGTCCAATATCTAGACCTAAAGACCAACATCTAGAGGTAAAACCCAACATCTAGTGGTAAAGCCCAACGTCTGGAGGTAAAGCCCAGATTCTAGAGAGAAGCCAAAAATCCAGATGGAAAACCCAAAATCTAGAGGTAAAGCCCAACATCTACAGGTAAATCCAGATATCTAGGGGTAAAGCCCAACATCTAGAGGAAAAGCCAAATATATAGATATAAAACCCAAAATCTAGAGGTAAAGCCCAATATCTAGACGTAAAGCCCAAAATCTAGATGAAAAGCACAACTTCTAGATCGAAAGCCCAACATCTAGAGGTAAAGACCAATAGCTAGAGGTAAAACCCAACATCTAGAGGTAAAGCGAGATATCTAGAGGTAAAGCCCAACGTCTGGAGGTAAAGCCCATCATCTAGTCCTACAGCCCAATGTCTGCAGGTAAAGCCCAACTTACAGAGGTGAAGGCAAACATCTAGATGTAAAACCCCAAATCTAGAGGTAAAGCCCAACATCTAGAGGAAAAGCCAAATATATATATATTTAAAACCCAAAATCTAGAGGTAAAGCCCAACATCTAGAGGTAAAGCCAGATATCTAGGGGTAAAGCCCAACATCTAGAGGAAAAGCCAAATATACAGATTTAAACCCCAAAATCTAGAGGTAAAGCCCAATATCAAGACGTAAAGGCCAAAATCTAGATGTAAAGCCCAGCTTCTTGATCTAAAGCCCAAAATCTAGATGTAAAGCCCAAATTCTAGATCTAACGCCCAAAATCTAGAGATAAAGACCAATATCTAGAGGTAAAACCCAACATCTAGAGGTAAAGCCAGATATCTAGAGGTAAAGCCCAACATCTAGAGGAAAAGCAAAATATATAGATTTCAAACCCAAATTCTAGAGTTCAATCCCAACATCTAGAGGTAAATCCCAAAGTCTAGATGTAAAGCTCAACTTCCAGATTTAAAGTCAAAAATCTAAATGTAAATACCAATACCTAGAGGTAGAGCCCAAAATGTAGAGGTAAAGCCCAACATCTAGAGATAAAGCCAGATATATAGATCTAAACCCCAAAATCTAGAGGTGAAGCCCAATATCTAGACGTAAAGCCCAAAATCTAGATGTAAAGCCCAACTTCTAGATCTAAAGCCCAAAATATAGCTGTAAATCCCAACTTCTAAATCTAAAGCCCAACATCTAGAGGTAAAGCCCAACGTCTGGAGGTAAAGCCCAGATTCTAGAGAGAAGCCAAAAATCCAGATGGAAAACCCAAAATCTAGAGGTAAAGCCCAACATCTACAGGTAAATCCAGATATCTAGGGGTAAAGCCCAACATCTAGAGGAAAAGTCAAATATATAGATATAAAATCCAAAATCTAGAGGTAAAGCCCAACATCTAGAGGTAAAGCCCAACATCTAGAGGTAAAACCCAACATCTAGAGGTAAAGCCAGATATCTAGAGGTAAAGCCCAATGTCTGGAGGTAAAGCCCATCATCTAGTCCTACAGCCCAATGCCTGCAGGTATAGCCCAACTTACAGAGGCGAAGGCAAACATCTAGATGTAAAACCCCAAATCTAGAGGTAAAGCCCAACATCTAGAGGAAAAGCCAAATATATATATATTTAAAACCCAAAATCTAGAGGTATAGCCCAACATCTAGAGGTAAAGCCAGATATCTAGGGGTAAAGGCCAACATCTAGAGGAAAAGCCAAATATATAGATTTAAAACCCAAAATCTAAAGGTAAAGCCCAATATCTAGACGTAAAGGCCAAAATCTAGATGTAAAGACCAGCTTCTTGATCTAAAGCCCAAAATCTAGATGTAAAGCCCAAATTCTAGATCTAAAGCCCAACATCTAGAGATAAAGCCAGATATATAGATCTAAACCCCAAAATCTAGAGGTGAAGCCCAATATCTAGACGTAAAGCCCAAAATCTAGATGTAAAGCCCAAATTCTAGATCTAAAGCCCAACATCTAGAGGTAAGGCCCAATATTTAGAGTTTAAGCTCATGATTTAGAGGTAAAGCCCAAAATCTAGAGTTAAAGCCCAAAATCTAGATGAAAAGCCCAACTTCTAGATCAAAAGCCCAACATCTAGAGGTAAAGACCAATATCTAGAGGTAAAACCCAAAATCTAGAGGTAAAGCCAGATATCTAGAGGTAAAGCCCAACTTCTAGAGGTAAAGCCCATCATCTAGTCCTACAGCCCAATGTCTGCAGGTAAAGCCCAACTTACAGAGGTGAAGGCAAACATCTAGATGTAAACCTAAAAATCTAGGGGTAAAGACCAAAATCTAGACGTAAAGCCCAAAATCTAGATGTAAACACAGATATCTACAGGTAAAGCCCAACATCTAGGAAAAGACAAATATATAGATTTAAAACCCAAAATCTAGAGGTGAAGCCCAATATCTAGACGTAAAGCCCAAAATCTAGATGTAAAGCCCAAATTCTAGATCTAAAGCCCAAAATATAGATGTAAAGCCCAACTTCTAAATCTAAAGCCCAACATCTAGAGGTAAAGCCCAATATTTAGAGTTTAAGCTCATCATTTAGAGGTAAAGCCCAAAATCTAGATGTAAAGCCCAACTTCTAGAGGTAAAGCCCATCATCTAGTCCTACAGCCCAATGTCTGCAGGTAAAGCCCAACTTACAGAGGTGAAGGCAAACATCTAGATGTAAAACCCAAAATCTAGAGGTAAAGCCCAATATCTAGACGTAAAGCCCAAAATCTAGATGTAAAGCCCAACTTGCAGATCTAAAGCCCAACTTCCAGATCTAAAACCCAACTTCAAGATCTAAAGCCCAAATTCTAGATCTAACACCCAAAATCTAGAGGTAAAGACCAATATCTAGGGGTAAAACCCAACATCTAGAGGTAAAGCCAGATATCTAGAGGTAAAGCCCAACATCTAGAGGAAAAGCAAAATATATAGATTTCAAACCCAAATTCTAGAGTTCAATCCCAACATCTAGAGGTAAAGCCCAACTTCCAGAGTTAAAGTCCAAAATCTAGAGGTAAACACCAATACCTAAAGTTAGAGCCCAAAATCTAGAGATAAAGCCCACATCTAGAGATAAAGCCAGATATATAGATTTAAAATCCAAAATCTGGAGGTAAAGCCCAACATCTAGAGGTAAAGCCCCAAATCTAGATGTAAAGCCCAATTGCTAGATCTAAAGCCAAATACTCTAGAGGTAAAGCCCAACATCTAGACGTAAAGCCAGATATCTGACGGTAAAGCCCAACATTTAGAGGAAAAGCCAAATATATAGATTTAAAACCCAAAATCTAGAGATAAAGCCGAACACCTAAATGTAAAGCAAAACATCTAGATGTAATCCAAACATCTAGAGGTAAAGCCTAACATCTAGAGGTGAAGCACAACATATAGAGGTACAACCCAACATCTAGAGATAAAGACCAACATCTAAATGTAAAGCAAAACATCTAGATGTAGAACCCTACATCTAGAGGTAAAGTCCAATATCTAGACCTAAAGACCAACATCTAGAGGTAAAACCCAACATCTAGTGGTAAAGCCCAACGTCTGGAGGTAAAGCCCAAATTCTAGAGAGAAGCCAAAAATCCAGATGGAAAACCCAAAATCTAGAGGTAAAGCCCAACATCTAGAGGAAAAGCCAAATATATAGATTTAAAACCCAAAATCTAGAGGTAAAGCCCAATATCTAGACCTAAAGCCCAAAATCTAGATGTAAAGCCCAACTTCTAGATCTAAAGCCCAAAATCTAGATGTAAAGCCCAAATTCTAGATCTAACACCCAAAATCTAGAGGTAAAGACCAATATCTAGAGGTAAAACCCAACATCTAGAGGTAAAGCCAGATATCTAGAGGTAAAGCCCAACATCTAGAGGAAAAGCAAAATATATAGATTTCAAACCCAAATTCTAGAGTTAAATCCCAACATCTAGAGGTAAAGCCCAACTTCCAGAGTTAAAGTACAAAATCTAGAGGTAAACACCAATACAAAGAGTTAGAGCCCAAAATCTATAGATAAAGCCCAACATCTAGAGATAAAGCCGAACGTCTTGAGGTAAAGCCCAAAGTCTAGAGTTAAAGCCCAACTTCTAGAGGTAAAGCCCAACATCTAGACGTAAAGCCAGATATCTGACGGTAAAGCCCAACATCTAGAGGAAAAGCCAAATATATAGATTTAAAACCCAAAATCTAGAGATAAAGCCGAACATCTAAATGTAAAGCAAAACATCTAGATGTAATCCAAACATCTAGAGGTAAAGCCTAACATCTAGAGGTGAAGCACAACATATAGAGGTATAACCCAACATCAAGAGATAAAGACCAACATCTAAATGTAAAGCAAAACATCTAGATGTAAAACCCTACATCTAGAGGTAAAGTCCAATATCTAGACCTAAAGACCAACATCTAGAGGTAAAACCCAACATCTAGTGGTAAAGCCCAACGTCTGGAGGTAAAGCCCAGATTCTAGAGAGAAGCCAAAAATCCAGATGGAAAACCCAAAATCTAGAGGTAAAGCCCAACATCTACAGGTAAATCCAGATATCTAGGGGTAAAGCCCAACATCTAGAGGAAAAGCCAAATATATAGATATAAAACCCAAAATCTAGAGGTAAAGCCCAATATCTAGACGTAAAGCCCAAAATCTAGATGAAAAGCACAACTTCTAGATCTAAAGATCAATATCTAGAGGTAAAGACCAATAGCTAGAGGTAAATCCCAACATCTAGAGGTAAAGCCAGATATCTAGAGGTAAAGCCCAACGTCTGGAGGTAAAGCCCATCATCTAGTCCTACAGCCCAATGTCTGCAGGTAAAGCCCAACTTACAGAGGTGAAGGCAAACATCTAGATGTAAAACCCCAAATCTAGAGGTAAAGCCCAACATCTAGAGGAAAAGCCAAATATATATATATTTAAAACCCAAAATCTAGAGGTAAAGCCCAACATCTAGAGGTAAAGCCAGATATCTAGGGTTAAAGGCCAACATCTAGAGGAAAAACCAAATATATAGATTTAAAACCCAAAATCTAGAGGTAAAGCCCAATATCAAGACGTAAAGGCCATAATCTAGATGTAAAGCCCAGCTTCTTGATCTAAAGCCCAAAATCTAGATGTACAGCACAACTTCTAGATCTAAAGCCCAACATCTAGAGGTAAAGACCAATATCTAGAGGTAAAACCCAACATCTAGAGGTAAAACCAGATATCTAGAGGTAAAGCCCAACATCTAGAGGAAAAGCCAAATATATAGATTTCAAACCCAAATTCTAGAGTTCAATCCCAACATCTAGAGTTAAATCCCAAAGTCTAGATGTAAAGATCAACTTCCAGATTTAAAGTCAAAAATCTAAATGTAAATACCAATACCTAGAGGTAGAGCCCAAAATGTAGAGGTAAAGCCCAACATCTAGAGATAAAGCCAGATATATAGATCTAAACCCCAAAATCTAGAGGTGAAGCCCAATATCTAGACGTAAAGCCCAAAATCTAGATGTAAAGCCCAACTTCTAGATCTAAAGCCCAAAATATAGCTGTAAAGCCCAACTTCTAAATCTAAAGCCCAACATCTAGAGGTAAGGCCCAATATTTAGTGTTTAAGCGCATCATTTAGAGGTAAAGCCCAAAATCTAGATGTAAAGCCCAACTTCTAGAGGTAAAGCCCATCATCTAGTCCTACAGCCCAATGTCTGCAGGTAAAGCCCAACTTACAGAAGTGAAGGCAAACATCTAGATGTAAAACCCAAAATCTAGAGGTAAAGCCCAACATCTAGAGGAAAAGCCAAATATATAGATTTAAAACCCAAAATCTAGAGGTAAAGACCAATATCAAGACGTAAAGGCCAAAATCTAGATGTAAAGCCCAGCTTCTTGATCTAAAGCCCAAAATCTAGATGTAAAGCCCAAATTCTAGATCTAAAGCCCAACATCTAGAGATAAAGACCAATATCTAGAGGTAAAACCCAACATCTAGAGGTAAAGCCAGATATCTAGAGGTAAAGCCCAACGTCTGGAGGTAAAGCCCATCATCTAGTCCTACAGCCCAATGTCTGCAGGTAAAGCCCAACTTACAGAGGTGAAGGCAAACATCTAGATGTAAAACCCAAAATCTAGAGGTAAAGCCCAATATCTAGACGTAAAGCCCAAAATCTAGATGTAAAGCCCAACTTGCAGATCTAAAGCCCAACTTCCAGATCTAAAACCCAACTTCAAGATCTAAAGCCCAAATTCTAGATCTAACACCCAAAATCTAGAGGTAAAGACCAATATCTAGGGGTAAAACCCAACATCTAGAGGTAAAGCCAGATATCTAGAGGTAAAGCCCAACATCTAGAGGAAAAGCAAAATATATAGATTTCAAACCCAAATTCTAGAGTTCAATCCCAACATCTAGAGGTAAAGCCCAACTTCCAGAGTTAAAGTCCAAAATCTAGAGGTAAACACCAATACCTAAAGTTAGAGCCCAAAATCTAGAGATAAAGCCCACATCTAGAGATAAAGCCAGATATATAGATTTAAAATCCAAAATCTGGAGGTAAAGCCCAACATCTAGAGGTAAAGCCCCAAATCTAGATGTAAAGCCCAATTGCTAGATCTAAAGCCAAATACTCTAGAGGTAAAGCCCAACATCTAGACGTAAAGCCAGATATCTGACGGTAAAGCCCAACATTTAGAGGAAAAGCCAAATATATAGATTTAAAACCCAAAATCTAGAGATAAAGCCGAACACCTAAATGTAAAGCAAAACATCTAGATGTAATCCAAACATCTAGAGGTAAAGCCTAACATCTAGAGGTGAAGCACAACATATAGAGGTACAACCCAACATCTAGAGATAAAGACCAACATCTAAATGTAAAGCAAAACATCTAGATGTAGAACCCTACATCTAGAGGTAAAGTCCAATATCTAGACCTAAAGACCAACATCTAGAGGTAAAACCCAACATCTAGTGGTAAAGCCCAACGTCTGGAGGTAAAGCCCAAATTCTAGAGAGAAGCCAAAAATCCAGATGGAAAACCCAAAATCTAGAGGTAAAGCCCAACATCTAGAGGAAAAGCCAAATATATAGATTTAAAACCCAAAATCTAGAGGTAAAGCCCAATATCTAGACCTAAAGCCCAAAATCTAGATGTAAAGCCCAACTTCTAGATCTAAAGCCCAAAATCTAGATGTAAAGCCCAAATTCTAGATCTAACACCCAAAATCTAGAGGTAAAGACCAATATCTAGAGGTAAAACCCAACATCTAGAGGTAAAGCCAGATATCTAGAGGTAAAGCCCAACATCTAGAGGAAAAGCAAAATATATAGATTTCAAACCCAAATTCTAGAGTTAAATCCCAACATCTAGAGGTAAAGCCCAACTTCCAGAGTTAAAGTACAAAATCTAGAGGTAAACACCAATACAAAGAGTTAGAGCCCAAAATCTATAGATAAAGCCCAACATCTAGAGATAAAGCCGAACGTCTTGAGGTAAAGCCCAAAGTCTAGAGTTAAAGCCCAACTTCTAGAGGTAAAGCCCAACATCTAGACGTAAAGCCAGATATCTGACGGTAAAGCCCAACATCTAGAGGAAAAGCCAAATATATAGATTTAAAACCCAAAATCTAGAGATAAAGCCGAACATCTAAATGTAAAGCAAAACATCTAGATGTAATCCAAACATCTAGAGGTAAAGCCTAACATCTAGAGGTGAAGCACAACATATAGAGGTATAACCCAACATCAAGAGATAAAGACCAACATCTAAATGTAAAGCAAAACATCTAGATGTAAAACCCTACATCTAGAGGTAAAGTCCAATATCTAGACCTAAAGACCAACATCTAGAGGTAAAACCCAACATCTAGTGGTAAAGCCCAACGTCTGGAGGTAAAGCCCAGATTCTAGAGAGAAGCCAAAAATCCAGATGGAAAACCCAAAATCTAGAGGTAAAGCCCAACATCTACAGGTAAATCCAGATATCTAGGGGTAAAGCCCAACATCTAGAGGAAAAGCCAAATATATAGATATAAAACCCAAAATCTAGAGGTAAAGCCCAATATCTAGACGTAAAGCCCAAAATCTAGATGAAAAGCACAACTTCTAGATCTAAAGATCAATATCTAGAGGTAAAGACCAATAGCTAGAGGTAAATCCCAACATCTAGAGGTAAAGCCAGATATCTAGAGGTAAAGCCCAACGTCTGGAGGTAAAGCCCATCATCTAGTCCTACAGCCCAATGTCTGCAGGTAAAGCCCAACTTACAGAGGTGAAGGCAAACATCTAGATGTAAAACCCCAAATCTAGAGGTAAAGCCCAACATCTAGAGGAAAAGCCAAATATATATATATTTAAAACCCAAAATCTAGAGGTAAAGCCCAACATCTAGAGGTAAAGCCAGATATCTAGGGTTAAAGGCCAACATCTAGAGGAAAAACCAAATATATAGATTTAAAACCCAAAATCTAGAGGTAAAGCCCAATATCAAGACGTAAAGGCCATAATCTAGATGTAAAGCCCAGCTTCTTGATCTAAAGCCCAAAATCTAGATGTACAGCACAACTTCTAGATCTAAAGCCCAACATCTAGAGGTAAAGACCAATATCTAGAGGTAAAACCCAACATCTAGAGGTAAAACCAGATATCTAGAGGTAAAGCCCAACATCTAGAGGAAAAGCCAAATATATAGATTTCAAACCCAAATTCTAGAGTTCAATCCCAACATCTAGAGTTAAATCCCAAAGTCTAGATGTAAAGATCAACTTCCAGATTTAAAGTCAAAAATCTAAATGTAAATACCAATACCTAGAGGTAGAGCCCAAAATGTAGAGGTAAAGCCCAACATCTAGAGATAAAGCCAGATATATAGATCTAAACCCCAAAATCTAGAGGTGAAGCCCAATATCTAGACGTAAAGCCCAAAATCTAGATGTAAAGCCCAACTTCTAGATCTAAAGCCCAAAATATAGCTGTAAAGCCCAACTTCTAAATCTAAAGCCCAACATCTAGAGGTAAGGCCCAATATTTAGTGTTTAAGCGCATCATTTAGAGGTAAAGCCCAAAATCTAGATGTAAAGCCCAACTTCTAGAGGTAAAGCCCATCATCTAGTCCTACAGCCCAATGTCTGCAGGTAAAGCCCAACTTACAGAAGTGAAGGCAAACATCTAGATGTAAAACCCAAAATCTAGAGGTAAAGCCCAACATCTAGAGGAAAAGCCAAATATATAGATTTAAAACCCAAAATCTAGAGGTAAAGACCAATATCAAGACGTAAAGGCCAAAATCTAGATGTAAAGCCCAGCTTCTTGATCTAAAGCCCAAAATCTAGATGTAAAGCCCAAATTCTAGATCTAAAGCCCAACATCTAGAGATAAAGACCAATATCTAGAGGTAAAACCCAACATCTAGAGGTAAAGCCAGATATCTAGAGGTAAAGCCCAACATCTAGAGGAAAAGCAAAATATATAGATTTCAAACCCAAATTCTAGAGTTCAATCCCACATCTAGAGGTAAAGCCCAACTTCCAGAGTTAAAGTCCAAAATCTAGAGGTAAACACCAATACCTAAAGTTAGAGCCCAAAATCTAGAGATAAAGCCCACATCTAGAGATAAAGCCAGATATATAGATTTAAAATCCAAAATCTGGAGGTAAAGCCCAACATCTAGAGGTAAAGCCCCAAATCTAGATGTAAAGCCCAATTGCTAGATCTAAAGCCAAATACTCTAGAGGTAAAGCCCAACATCTAGACGTAAAGCCAGATATCTGACGGTAAAGCCCAACATCTAGAGGAAAAGCCAAATATATAGATTTAAAACCCAAAATCTAGAGATAAAGCCGAACACCTAAATGTAAAGCAAAACATCTAGATGTAATCCAAACATCTAGAGGTAAAGCCTAACATCTAGAGGTGAAGCACAACATATAGAGGTACAACCCAACATCTAGAGATAAAGACCAACATCTAAATGTAAAGCAAAACATCTAGATGTAGAACCCTACATCTAGAGGTAAAGTCCAATATCTAGACCTAAAGACCAACATCTAGAGGTAAAACCCAACATCTAGTGGTAAAGCCCAACGTCTGGAGGTAAAGCCCAGATTCTAGAGAGAAGCCAAAAATCCAGATGGAAAACCCAAAATCTAGAGGTAAAGCCCAACATCTAGAGGAAAAGCCAAATATATAGATTTAAAACCCAAAATCTAGAGGTAAAGCCCAATATCTAGACCTAAAGCCCAAAATCTAGATGTAAAGCCCAAATTCTAGATCTAACACCCAAAATCTAGAGGTAAAGACCAATATCTAGAGGTAAAACACAACATCTAGAGGTAAAGCCAGATATCTAGAGGTAAAGCCCAACTTCTAGAGGAAAAGCAATATATATAAATTTCAAACCCAAATTCTAGAGTTCAATCCCAACATCTAGAGGTAAAGCCCAACTTCCAGAGTTAAAGTCCAAAATCTAGAGGTAAACACCAATACCTAGAGTTAGAGCCCAAAATCTAGAGATAAAGCCCAACATCTAGAGATAAAGCCAGATATATAGATTTAAAATCCAAAATCTGGAGGTAAAGCCCAACATCTAGAGGTAAATCCAGATATCTAGGGGTAAAGCCCAACATCTAGAGGAAAAGCCAAATATATAGATATAAAACCCAAAATCTAGAGGTAAAGCCCAATATCTAGACGTAAAGCCCAAAATCTAGATGAAAAGCACAACTTCTAGATCGAAAGCCCAACATCTAGAGGTAAAGACCAATAGCTAGAGGTAAAACCCAACATCTAGAGGTAAAGCGAGATATCTAGAGGTAAAGCCCAACGTCTGGAGGTAAAGCCCATCATCTAGTCCTACAGCCCAATGTCTGCAGGTAAAGCCCAACTTACAGAGGTGAAGGCAAACATCTAGATGTAAAACCCCAAATCTAGAGGTAAAGCCCAACATCTAGAGGAAAAGCCAAATATATATATATTTAAAACCCAAAATCTAGAGGTAAAGCCCAACATCTAGAGGTAAAGCCAGATATCTAGGGGTAAAGCCCAACATCTAGAGGAAAAGCCAAATATACAGATTTAAACCCCAAAATCTAGAGGTAAAGCCCAATATCAAGACGTAAAGGCCAAAATCTAGATGTAAAGCCCAGCTTCTTGATCTAAAGCCCAAAATCTAGATGTAAAGCCCAAATTCTAGATCTAACGCCCAAAATCTAGAGATAAAGACCAATATCTAGAGGTAAAACCCAACATCTAGAGGTAAAGCCAGATATCTAGAGGTAAAGCCCAACATCTAGAGGAAAAGCAAAATATATAGATTTCAAACCCAAATTCTAGAGTTCAATCCCAACATCTAGAGGTAAATCCCAAAGTCTAGATGTAAAGCTCAACTTCCAGATTTAAAGTCAAAAATCTAAATGTAAATACCAATACCTAGAGGTAGAGCCCAAAATGTAGAGGTAAAGCCCAACATCTAGAGATAAAGCCAGATATATAGATCTAAACCCCAAAATCTAGAGGTGAAGCCCAATATCTAGACGTAAAGCCCAAAATCTAGATGTAAAGCCCAACTTCTAGATCTAAAGCCCAAAATATAGCTGTAAATCCCAACTTCTAAATCTAAAGCCCAACATCTAGAGGTAAAGCCCAACGTCTGGAGGTAAAGCCCAGATTCTAGAGAGAAGCCAAAAATCCAGATGGAAAACCCAAAATCTAGAGGTAAAGCCCAACATCTACAGGTAAATCCAGATATCTAGGGGTAAAGCCCAACATCTAGAGGAAAAGTCAAATATATAGATATAAAATCCAAAATCTAGAGGTAAAGCCCAACATCTAGAGGTAAAGCCCAACATCTAGAGGTAAAGCCCAACATCTAGAGGTAAAGCCAGATATCTAGGGGTAAAGCCCAACATCTAGAGGAAAAGCCAAATATACAGATTTAAACCCCAAAATCTAGAGGTAAAGCCCAATATCAAGACGTAAAGGCCAAAATCTAGATGTAAAGCCCAGCTTCTTGATCTAAAGCCCAAAATCTAGATGTAAAGCCCAAATTCTAGATCTAACGCCCAAAATCTAGAGATAAAGACCAATATCTAGAGGTAAAACCCAACATCTAGAGGTAAAGCCAGATATCTAGAGGTAAAGCCCAACATCTAGAGGAAAAGCAAAATATATAGATTTCAAACCCAAATTCTAGAGTTCAATCCCAACATCTAGAGGTAAATCCCAAAGTCTAGATGTAAAGCTCAACTTCCAGATTTAAAGTCAAAAATCTAAATGTAAATACCAATACCTAGAGGTAGAGCCCAAAATGTAGAGGTAAAGCCCAACATCTAGAGATAAAGCCAGATATATAGATCTAAACCCCAAAATCTAGAGGTGAAGCCCAATATCTAGACGTAAAGCCCAAAATCTAGATGTAAAGCCCAACTTCTAGATCTAAAGCCCAAAATATAGCTGTAAATCCCAACTTCTAAATCTAAAGCCCAACATCTAGAGGTAAAGCCCAACGTCTGGAGGTAAAGCCCAGATTCTAGAGAGAAGCCAAAAATCCAGATGGAAAACCCAAAATCTAGAGGTAAAGCCCAACATCTACAGGTAAATCCAGATATCTAGGGGTAAAGCCCAACATCTAGAGGAAAAGTCAAATATATAGATATAAAATCCAAAATCTAGAGGTAAAGCCCAACATCTAGAGGTAAAGCCCAACATCTAGAGGTAAAACCCAACATCTAGAGGTAAAGCCAGATATCTAGAGGTAAAGCCCAATGTCTGGAGGTAAAGCCCATCATCTAGTCCTACAGCCCAATGCCTGCAGGTATAGCCCAACTTACAGAGGCGAAGGCAAACATCTAGATGTAAAACCCCAAATCTAGAGGTAAAGCCCAACATCTAGAGGAAAAGCCAAATATATATATATTTAAAACCCAAAATCTAGAGGTATAGCCCAACATCTAGAGGTAAAGCCAGATATCTAGGGGTAAAGGCCAACATCTAGAGGAAAAGCCAAATATATAGATTTAAAACCCAAAATCTAAAGGTAAAGCCCAATATCTAGACGTAAAGGCCAAAATCTAGATGTAAAGACCAGCTTCTTGATCTAAAGCCCAAAATCTATATGTAAAGCCCAAATTCTAGATCTAAAGCCCAACATCTAGAGATAAAGCCAGATATATAGATCTAAACCCCAAAATCTAGAGGTGAAGCCCAATATCTAGACGTAAAGCCCAAAATCTAGATGTAAAGCCCAAATTCTAGATCTAAAGCCCAACATCTAGAGGTAAGGCCCAATATTTAGAGTTTAAGCTCATGATTTAGAGGTAAAGCCCAAAATCTAGAGTTAAAGCCCAAAATCTAGATGAAAAGCCCAACTTCTAGATCAAAAGCCCAACATCTAGAGGTAAAGACCAATATCTAGAGGTAAAACCCAAAATCTAGAGGTAAAGCCAGATATCTAGAGGTAAAGCCCAACTTCTAGAGGTAAAGCCCATCATCTAGTCCTACAGCCCAATGTCTGCAGGTAAAGCCCAACTTACAGAGGTGAAGGCAAACATCTAGATGTAAACCTAAAAATCTAGGGGTAAAGACCAAAATCTAGACGTAAAGCCCAAAATCTAGATGTAAACACAGATATCTACAGGTAAAGCCCAACATCTAGGAAAAGACAAATATATAGATTTAAAACCCAAAATCTAGAGGTGAAGCCCAATATCTAGACGTAAAGCCCAAAATCTAGATGTAAAGCCCAAATTCTAGATCTAAAGCCCAAAATATAGATGTAAAGCCCAACTTCTAAATCTAAAGCCCAACATCTAGAGGTAAAGCCCAATATTTAGAGTTTAAGCTCATCATTTAGAGGTAAAGCCCAAAATCTAGATGTAAAGCCCAACTTCTAGAGGTAAAGCCCATCATCTAGTCCTACAGCCCAATGTCTGCAGGTAAAGCCCAACTTACAGAGGTGAAGGCAAACATCTAGATGTAAAACCCAAAATCTAGAGGTAAAGCCCAATATCTAGACGTAAAGCCCAAAATCTAGATGTAAAGCCCAACTTGCAGATCTAAAGCCCAACTTCCAGATCTAAAACCCAACTTCAAGATCTAAAGCCCAAATTCTAGATCTAACACCCAAAATCTAGAGGTAAAGACCAATATCTAGGGGTAAAACCCAACATCTAGAGGTAAAGCCAGATATCTAGAGGTAAAGCCCAACATCTAGAGGAAAAGCAAAATATATAGATTTCAAACCCAAATTCTAGAGTTCAATCCCAACATCTAGAGGTAAAGCCCAACTTCCAGAGTTAAAGTCCAAAATCTAGAGGTAAACACCAATACCTAAAGTTAGAGCCCAAAATCTAGAGATAAAGCCCACATCTAGAGATAAAGCCAGATATATAGATTTAAAATCCAAAATCTGGAGGTAAAGCCCAACATCTAGAGGTAAAGCCCCAAATCTAGATGTAAAGCCCAATTGCTAGATCTAAAGCCAAATACTCTAGAGGTAAAGCCCAACATCTAGACGTAAAGCCAGATATCTGACGGTAAAGCCCAACATTTAGAGGAAAAGCCAAATATATAGATTTAAAACCCAAAATCTAGAGATAAAGCCGAACACCTAAATGTAAAGCAAAACATCTAGATGTAATCCAAACATCTAGAGGTAAAGCCTAACATCTAGAGGTGAAGCACAACATATAGAGGTACAACCCAACATCTAGAGATAAAGACCAACATCTAAATGTAAAGCAAAACATCTAGATGTAGAACCCTACATCTAGAGGTAAAGTCCAATATCTAGACCTAAAGACCAACATCTAGAGGTAAAACCCAACATCTAGTGGTAAAGCCCAACGTCTGGAGGTAAAGCCCAAATTCTAGAGAGAAGCCAAAAATCCAGATGGAAAACCCAAAATCTAGAGGTAAAGCCCAACATCTAGAGGAAAAGCCAAATATATAGATTTAAAACCCAAAATCTAGAGGTAAAGCCCAATATCTAGACCTAAAGCCCAAAATCTAGATGTAAAGCCCAACTTCTAGATCTAAAGCCCAAAATCTAGATGTAAAGCCCAACTTCTAGATCTAACACCCAAAATCTAGAGGTAAAGACCAATATCTAGAGGTAAAACCCAACATCTAGAGGTAAAGCCAGATATCTAGAGGTAAAGCCCAACATCTAGAGGAAAAGCAAAATATATAGATTTCAAACCCAAATTCTAGAGTTAAATCCCAACATCTAGAGGTAAAGCCCAACTTCCAGAGTTAAAGTACAAAATCTAGAGGTAAACACCAATACAAAGAGTTAGAGCCCAAAATCTATAGATAAAGCCCAACATCTAGAGATAAAGCCGAACGTCTTGAGGTAAAGCCCAAAGTCTAGAGTTAAAGCCCAACTTCTAGAGGTAAAGCCCAACATCTAGACGTAAAGCCAGATATCTGACGGTAAAGCCCAACATCTAGAGGAAAAGCCAAATATATAGATTTAAAACCCAAAATCTAGAGATAAAGCCGAACATCTAAATGTAAAGCAAAACATCTAGATGTAATCCAAACATCTAGAGGTAAAGCCTAACATCTAGAGGTGAAGCACAACATATAGAGGTATAACCCAACATCAAGAGATAAAGACCAACATCTAAATGTAAAGCAAAACATCTAGATGTAAAACCCTACATCTAGAGGTAAAGTCCAATATCTAGACCTAAAGACCAACATCTAGAGGTAAAACCCAACATCTAGTGGTAAAGCCCAACGTCTGGAGGTAAAGCCCAGATTCTAGAGAGAAGCCAAAAATCCAGATGGAAAACCCAAAATCTAGAGGTAAAGCCCAACATCTACAGGTAAATCCAGATATCTAGGGGTAAAGCCCAACATCTAGAGGAAAAGCCAAATATATAGATATAAAACCCAAAATCTAGAGGTAAAGCCCAATATCTAGACGTAAAGCCCAAAATCTAGATGAAAAGCACAACTTCTAGATCTAAAGATCAATATCTAGAGGTAAAGACCAATAGCTAGAGGTAAATCCCAACATCTAGAGGTAAAGCCAGATATCTAGAGGTAAAGCCCAACGTCTGGAGGTAAAGCCCATCATCTAGTCCTACAGCCCAATGTCTGCAGGTAAAGCCCAACTTACAGAGGTGAAGGCAAACATCTAGATGTAAAACCCCAAATCTAGAGGTAAAGCCCAACATCTAGAGGAAAAGCCAAATATATATATATTTAAAACCCAAAATCTAGAGGTAAAGCCCAACATCTAGAGGTAAAGCCAGATATCTAGGGTTAAAGGCCAACATCTAGAGGAAAAACCAAATATATAGATTTAAAACCCAAAATCTAGAGGTAAAGCCCAATATCAAGACGTAAAGGCCATAATCTAGATGTAAAGCCCAGCTTCTTGATCTAAAGCCCAAAATCTAGATGTACAGCACAACTTCTAGATCTAAAGCCCAACATCTAGAGGTAAAGACCAATATCTAGAGGTAAAACCCAACATCTAGAGGTAAAACCAGATATCTAGAGGTAAAGCCCAACATCTAGAGGAAAAGCCAAATATATAGATTTCAAACCCAAATTCTAGAGTTCAATCCCAACATCTAGAGTTAAATCCCAAAGTCTAGATGTAAAGATCAACTTCCAGATTTAAAGTCAAAAATCTAAATGTAAATACCAATACCTAGAGGTAGAGCCCAAAATGTAGAGGTAAAGCCCAACATCTAGAGATAAAGCCAGATATATAGATCTAAACCCCAAAATCTAGAGGTGAAGCCCAATATCTAGACGTAAAGCCCAAAATCTAGATGTAAAGCCCAACTTCTAGATCTAAAGCCCAAAATATAGCTGTAAAGCCCAACTTCTAAATCTAAAGCCCAACATCTAGAGGTAAGGCCCAATATTTAGTGTTTAAGCGCATCATTTAGAGGTAAAGCCCAAAATCTAGATGTAAAGCCCAACTTCTAGAGGTAAAGCCCATCATCTAGTCCTACAGCCCAATGTCTGCAGGTAAAGCCCAACTTACAGAAGTGAAGGCAAACATCTAGATGTAAAACCCAAAATCTAGAGGTAAAGCCCAACATCTAGAGGAAAAGCCAAATATATAGATTTAAAACCCAAAATCTAGAGGTAAAGACCAATATCAAGACGTAAAGGCCAAAATCTAGATGTAAAGCCCAGCTTCTTGATCTAAAGCCCAAAATCTAGATGTAAAGCCCAAATTCTAGATCTAAAGCCCAACATCTAGAGATAAAGACCAATATCTAGAGGTAAAACCCAACATCTAGAGGTAAAGCCAGATATCTAGAGGTAAAGCCCAACATCTAGAGGAAAAGCAAAATATATAGATTTCAAACCCAAATTCTAGAGTTCAATCCCACATCTAGAGGTAAAGCCCAACTTCCAGAGTTAAAGTCCAAAATCTAGAGGTAAACACCAATACCTAAAGTTAGAGCCCAAAATCTAGAGATAAAGCCCACATCTAGAGATAAAGCCAGATATATAGATTTAAAATCCAAAATCTGGAGGTAAAGCCCAACATCTAGAGGTAAAGCCCCAAATCTAGATGTAAAGCCCAATTGCTAGATCTAAAGCCAAATACTCTAGAGGTAAAGCCCAACATCTAGACGTAAAGCCAGATATCTGACGGTAAAGCCCAACATCTAGAGGAAAAGCCAAATATATAGATTTAAAACCCAAAATCTAGAGATAAAGCCGAACACCTAAATGTAAAGCAAAACATCTAGATGTAATCCAAACATCTAGAGGTAAAGCCTAACATCTAGAGGTGAAGCACAACATATAGAGGTACAACCCAACATCTAGAGATAAAGACCAACATCTAAATGTAAAGCAAAACATCTAGATGTAGAACCCTACATCTAGAGGTAAAGTCCAATATCTAGACCTAAAGACCAACATCTAGAGGTAAAACCCAACATCTAGTGGTAAAGCCCAACGTCTGGAGGTAAAGCCCAGATTCTAGAGAGAAGCCAAAAATCCAGATGGAAAACCCAAAATCTAGAGGTAAAGCCCAACATCTAGAGGAAAAGCCAAATATATAGATTTAAAACCCAAAATCTAGAGGTAAAGCCCAATATCTAGACCTAAAGCCCAAAATCTAGATGTAAAGCCCAAATTCTAGATCTAACACCCAAAATCTAGAGGTAAAGACCAATATCTAGAGGTAAAACACAACATCTAGAGGTAAAGCCAGATATCTAGAGGTAAAGCCCAACTTCTAGAGGAAAAGCAATATATATAAATTTCAAACCCAAATTCTAGAGTTCAATCCCAACATCTAGAGGTAAAGCCCAACTTCCAGAGTTAAAGTCCAAAATCTAGAGGTAAACACCAATACCTAGAGTTAGAGCCCAAAATCTAGAGATAAAGCCCAACATCTAGAGATAAAGCCAGATATATAGATTTAAAATCCAAAATCTGGAGGTAAAGCCCAACATCTAGAGGTAAAGCCCCAAATCTAGATGTAAAGCCCAATTGCTAGATCTAAAGCCAAATACTCTAGAGGTAAAGCCCAACATGTAGAGGTAAAGACTAAGATCTAGAGGTGAATTCCAATATCTAGTGTTAAAGGCCGACACCTACAGTTAAAACCAAACATCTAGATGTAAAACCCAACTTCTAGAGGTAAAGCCGAATATCTAGAGTTAAAGCGCATCCTTTAGAGTAAAGCCCAAAATCTAGAGTTAAAGCCCAACATCTAGAGGGAAAGCCCAGAATCTAGAAGTAAAGCCTAACGTCTAGAGGTGAATTCCAAAATCAAGTGTTAAGGCCTGACATCTACAGTTAAATCCAACCATATAGATATAACCCCCAACTTCTAGAGGTAAGGCCCAAAATCTAGAGGTAAAGCCCAACAGCTAGAGTTAAAGCCGAACGTCTTGAGGTAAAGCCCAAAGTCTAGAGTTAAAGCCCAACTTCTAGAGGTAAAGCCCAACATCTAGACGTAAAGCCAGATATCTGACGGTAAAGCCCAACATCTAGAGGAAAAGCCAAATATATAGATTTAAAACCCAAAATCTAGAGATAAAGCCGAACATCTAAATGTAAAGCAAAACATCTAGATGTAATCCAAACATCTAGAGGTAAAGCCTAACATCTAGAGGTGAAGCACAACATATAGAGGTATAACCCAACATCTAGAGATAAAGACCAACATCTAAATGTAAAGCAAAACATCTAGATGTAAAACCCTACATCTAGAGGTAAAGTCCAATATCTAGACCTAAAGACCAACATCTAGAGGTAAAACCCAACATCTAGTGGTAAAGCCCAACGTCTGGAGGTAAAGCCCAGATTCTAGAGAGAAGCCAAAAATCCAGATGGAAAACCCAAAATCTAGAGGTAAAGCCCAACATCTAGAGGAAAAGCCAAATATATAGATTTAAAACCCAAAATCTAGAGGTAAAGCCCAATATCTAGACCTAAAGCCCAAAATCTAGATGTAAAGCCCAACTTCTAGATCTAAAGCCCAAAATCTAGATGTAAAGCCCAAATTCTAGATCTAACACCCAAAATCTAGAGGTAAAGACCAATATCTAGAGGTAAAACCCAACATCTAGAGGTAAAGCCAGATATCTAGAGGTAAAGCCCAACTTCTAGAGGAAAAGCAATATATATAAATTTCAAACCCAAATTCTAGAGTTAAATCCCAACATCTAGAGGTAAAGCCCAACTTCCAGAGTTAAAGTCCAAAATCTAGAGGTAAACACCAATACCTAGAGTTAGAGCCCAAAATCTAGAGATAAAGCCCAACATCTAGAGATAAAGCCAGATATATAGATTTAAAATCCACAATCTGGAGGTAAAGCCCAACATCTAGAGCTAAAGCCCCAAATCTAGATGTGAAGCCCAATTGCTAGATCTAAAGCCAAATACTCTAGAGGTAAAGCCCAACATGTAGAGGTAAAGACTAAGATCTAGAGGTGAATTCCAATATCTAGTGTTAAAGCCTGACACCTACAGTTAAAGCCAAACATCTAGATGTAAAACCCAACTTCTAGAGGTAAAGCCGAATATCTAGAGTTAAATCGCATCCTTTAGAGTAAAGCCCAAAATCTAGAGTTAAAGCCCAACATCTAGAGGGAAAGCCCAGAATCTAGATGTAAAGCCTAACATCTAGAGGTGAATTCCAAAATCAAGTGTTAAGGCCTGACATCTACAGTTAAATCCAACCATATAGATATAACCCCCAACTTCTAGAGGTAAGGCCCAAAATCTAGAGGTAAAGCCCAACAGCTAGAGTTAAAGCCGAACGTCTTGAGGTAAAGCCCAAAGTCTAGAGTTAAAGCCCAACTTCTAGAAGTAAAGCCCAACATCTAGACGTAAAGCCAGATATCTGACGTTAAAGCCCAACATCTAGAGGAAAAGCCAAATATATAGATTTAAAACCCAAAATCTAGAGATAAAGCCCAACATCTAAATGTAAAGCAAAACATCTAGATGTAATCCAAATATCTAGAGGTAAAGCCTAACATCTAGAGGTGAAGCACAACATATAGAGGTATAACCCAACATCAAGAGATAAAGACCAACATCTAAATGTAAAGCAAAACATCTAGATGTAGAACCCTACATCTAGAGGTAAAGTCCAATATCTAGACCTAAAGACCAACATCTAGAGGTAAAACCCAACATCTAGTGGTAAAGCCCAACGTCTGGAGGTAAAGCCCAGATTCTAGAGAGAAGCCAAAAATCCAGATGGAAAACCCAAAATCTAGAGGTAAAGCCCAACATCTACAGGTAAATCCAGATATCTAGGGGTAAAGCCCAACATCTAGAGGAAAAGCCAAATATATAGATATAAACCCCAAAATCCAGAGGTAAAGCCCAATATCTAGATGTAAAGCCCAAAATATAGATGAAAAGCACAACTTCTAGATCTAAAGCCCAACATCTGGAGGTAAATACCAATATCTAGAGGTAAAACCCAATATCTAGAGGTAAAGCGAGATATCTAGAGGTAAAGCCCAACGTCTGGAGGTAAAGCCCATCATCTAGCCCTACAGCCCAATGTCTGCAGGTAAAGCCCAACTTACAGAAGTGAAGGCAAACATCTAGATGTAAAACCCCAAAATCTAGAGGTAAAGCCCAATATCTAGACGTAAAGCCCAAAGTCTAGATGTAAAGCCCAACTTCTAGATCTAAAGCCCAAAATCTAGATGTAAAGCCCAACTTCTAGATCTAAAGCCCAAAATATAGATGTAAAGCCCAACTTCTAAATATAAAGCCCAACATCTAGAGGTAAAGCCCAATATTTATATATTTAAAACCCAAAATCTAGAGGTAAAGCCCAACATTTAGAGGTAAAGCCAGATATCTAGGGGTAAAGCCCAACATCTAGAGGAAAAGCCAAATATATAGATTTAAAACCCAAAATCTAGAGGTAAAGCCCAATATCTAGACGTAAAGCCCAAAATCTAGATGTAAAGCCCAGCTTCTAGATCTAAAGCCCAAAATCTAGATGTAAAGCCCAAATTCTAGATCTAACACCCAAAATCTCGAGGTAAAGACCAATATCTAGTGGTAAAACCCAACATCTAGAGGTAAAGCCAGATATCTAGAGGTAAAGCCCAACATCTAGAGGAAAAGCAAAATATATAGATTTCAAACCCAAATTCTAGAGTTAAATCCCAACATCTAGGGGTAAACCCCAACTTCCAGAGTTAAAGTCCAAAATCTAGAGGTAAATACCAATACCTAGAGTTAGAGCCCAAAATCTAGAGATATGCCAAATATATAGATTTAAAACCCAAAATCTAGATATAAAGCCGAACATCTAAATGTAAAGCAAAACATCTAGATGTAATGCAAACATCTAGAGGGAAAGCCTAACATCTAGAGGTGAAGCACAACTTATAGAGGTATAACCCAACATCTAGAGATAAAGACCAACATCTAAATGTAAAGCAAAACATCTAGATGTAAAACCCTACATCTAGAGGTAAAGTCCAATATCTAGACCTAAAGACCGACATCTAGAGGTAAAACCCAACATCTAGTGGTAAAGCCCAACGTCTGGAGGTAAAGCCCAGATTCTAGAGAGAAGCCAAAAATCCAGATGGAAAAACCAAAATCTAGAGGTAAAGCCCAACATCTACAGGTAAATCCAGATATCTAGGGGTAAAGCCCAACATCTAGAGGAAAAGCCAAATATATAGATATAAAACCCAAAATCTAGAGGTAAAGCCCAATATCTAGACGTAAAGCCCAAAGTCTAGATGTAAAGCCCAACTTCTATATCTAAAGCCCAAAATATAGATGTAAATCCCAACTTCTAAATCTAAAGCTCAACATCTAGAGGTAAAGCCCAATATTTAGAGTTTAAGCACATCATTTATAGGTAAAGCCCAAAATCTAGATGTAAAGCCCAACTTCTAGAGGAAAAGCCCATCATCTAGTCCTACAGCCCAATGTCTGCAGGTAAAGCCCAACTGACAGAGGTGAAGGCAAACATCTAGATGTAAAACCCAAAATGTAGAGGTAAAGGCCAACATCTAGAGGAAAAGCCAAATATATAGATTTAAAACCCAAAATCTAGAGGTAAAGCCCAATATCTAGACCTAAAGCCCAAAATCTAGATGTAAAGCCCAAATTCTAGATCTAACACCCAAAATCTCAAGGTAAAGACCAATATCTAGAGGTAAAACCCAACATCTAGAGGTAAAGCCAGATATCTAGAGGTAAAGCCCAACATCTAGAGGAAAAGCAAAATATATAGATTTCAAACCCAAATTCTAGAGTTCAATCCCAACATCTAGAGGTAAAGCCCAACTTCCAGAGTTAAAGTCCAAAATTTAGAGGTAAACACCAATACCTAGAGTTAGAGCCCAAAATCTAGAGATAAAGCCCAACATCTAGAGATAAAGCCAGATATATAGATTTAAAATCCAAAATCTGGAGGTAAAGCCCAACATCTAGAGGTAAAGCCCCAAATCTAGATGTAAAGCCCAATTGCTAGATCTAAAGCCAAATACTCTAGAGGTAAAGCCCAACATGTAGAGGTAAAGACTAAGATCTAGAGGTGAATTCCAATATCTAGTGTTAAAGCCTGACACCTACAGTTAAAGCCAAACATCTAGATGTACAACCCAACTTCTAGAGGTAAAGCCGAATATCTAGAGTTAAAGCGCATCCTTTCGAGTAAAGCCCAAAATCTAGAGTTAAAGCCCAACATCTAGAGGGAAAGCCCAGAATCTAGATGTAAAGCCTAACATCTAGAGGTGAATTCCAAAATCAAGTGTTAAGGCCTGACATCTACAGTTAAATCCAACCATATAGATATAACCCCCAACTTCTAGAGATAAGGCCCAAAATCTAGAGGTAAAGCCCAACAGCTAGAGTTAAAGCCGAACGTCTTGAGGTAAAGCCCAAAGTCTAGAGTTAAAGCCCAACTTCTAGAGGTAAAGCCCAACATCTAGACGTAAAGCCAGATATCTGACGGTAAAGCCCAACATCTAGAGGAAAAGCCAAATATATAGATTTAAAACCCAAAATCTAGAGATAAAGCCCAACATCTAAATGTAAAGCAAAACATCTAGATGTAATCCAAACATCTAGAGGTAAAGCCTAACATCTAGAGGTGAAGCACAACATATAGAGGTATAACCCAACATCTAGAGATAAAGACCAACATCTAAATGTAAAGCAAAACATCTAGATGTAGAACCCTACATCTAGAGGTAAAGTCCAATATCTAGACCTAAAGACCAACATCTAGAGGTAAAACCCAACATCTAGTGGTAAAGCCCAACGTCTGGAGGTAAAGCCCAGATTCTAGAGAGAAGCCAAAAATCCAGATGGAAAACCCAAAATCTAGAGGTAAAGCCCAACATCTACAGGTAAATCCAGATATCTAGGGGTAAAGCCCAACATCTAGAGGAAAAGCCAAATATATAGATATAAAACCCAAAATCTAGAGGTAAAGCCCAATATCTAGACGTAAAGCCCAAAATCTAGATGAAAAGCACAACTTCTAGATCTAAAGCCCAACATCTAGAGGTAAATACCAATAGCTAGAGGTAAAACCCAACATCTAGAGGTAAAGCCAGATATCTAGAGGTAAAGCCCAACGTCTGGAGGTAAAGCCCATCATCTAGTCCTACAGCCCAATGTCTGCAGGTAAAGCCCAACTTACAGAGGTGAAGGCAAACATCTAGATGTAAAACCCAAAATCTATAGGTAAAGCCCAACATCTAGAGGAAAAGCCAAATATATAGATTTAAAACCCAAAATCTAGAGCTAAAGCCCAATATCTAGACGTAAAGCCCAAAGTCTAGATGTAAAGCCCAACTTCTAGATCTAAAGCCCAAAATCTAGATGTAAAGCCCAACTTCTAGATCTAAAGCCCAAAATATAGATGTAAAGCCCAACTTCTAAACCTAAAGCCCAACATCTAGAGGTAAGGCCCAATATTTAGAGTTTAAGTGCATCATTTAGAGGTAAAGCCCAAAATCTAGATGTAAAGCCCAACTTCTAGAGGTAAAGCCCATCATCTAGTCCTACAGCCCAATGTCTGCAGGTAAAGCCCAACATACAGAGGTGAAGGCAAACATCTAGATGTAAAACCCAAAATCTAGAGGTAAAGCCCAACATCTAGAGGAAAAGCCAAATATATAGATTTAAAACCCAAAATCTAGAGGTAAAGCCCAATATCTAGACCTAAAGCCCAAAATCTAGATGTAAAGCCCAAATTCTAGATCTAACACCCAAAATCTAGAGGTAAAGACCAATATCTAGAGGTAAAACCCAAGATCTAGAGGTAAAGCCAGATATCTAGAGGTAAAGCCCAACATCTAGAGGAAAAGCAAAATATATAGATTTCAAACCCAAATTCTAGAGTTAAATCCCAACATCTAGAGGTAAAGCCCAACTTCCAGAGTTAAAGTCCAAAATCTAGAGGTAAACACCAATACCTAGAGTTAGAGCCCAAAATCTAGAGATAAAGCCCAACATCTAGAGATAGAGCCAGATATATAGATTTAAAATCCAAAATCTGGAGATAAAGCCCAACATCTAGAGCTTAAGCCCCAAATCTAGATGTAAAGCCCAATTGCTAGATCTAAAGCCAAATACTCTAGAGGTAAAGCCCAACATGTAGAGGTAAAGACTAAGATCTAGAGGTGAATTCCAATATCTAGTGTTAAAGCCTGACACCTACAGTTAAAGCCAAACATCTAGATGTAAAACCCAACTTCTAGAGGTAAAGCCGAATATCTAGAGTTAAAGCGCATCCTTTCGAGTAAAGCCCAAAATCTAGAGTTAAAGCCCAACATCTAGAGGGAAAGCCCAGAATCTAGATGTAAAGCCTAACATCTAGAGGTGAATTCCAAAATCAAGTGTTAAGGCCTGACATCTACAGTTAAATCCAACCATATAGATATAACCCCCAACTTCTAGAGGTAAGGCCCAAAATCTAGAGGTAAAGCCCAACAGCTAGAGTTAAAGCCGAACGTCTTGAGGTAAAGCCCAAAGTCTAGAGTTAAAGCCCAACTTCTAGAGGTAAAGCCCAACATCTAGACGTAAAGCCAGATATCTGCCGGTAAAGCCCAACATCTAGAGGAAAAGCCAAATATATAGATTTAAAACCCAAAATCTAGAGATAAAGCCGAACATCTAAATGTAAAGCAAAACATCTAGATGTAATCCAAACATCTAGAGGTAAAGCCTAACATCTAGAGGTGAAGCACAACATATAGAGGTATAACCCAACATCTAGAGATAAAGACCAACATCTAAATGTAAAGCAAAACATCTAGATGTAAAACCCTACATCTAGAGGTAAAGTCCAATATCTAGACCTAAAGACCAACATCTAGAGGTAAAGCCCAACGTCTGGAGGTAAAGCCCAGATTCTAGAGGGAAGCCAAAAATCCAGATGGAAAACCCAAAATCTAGAGGTAAAGCCCAACATCTACAGGTAAATCCAGATATCTAGGGGTAAAGGCCAACAACTAGAGGAAAAGCTAAATATATCGATATAAAACCCAAAATCCAGAGGTAAAGCCCAATATCTAGACGTAAACCCAAAATCTAGATGAAAAGCACAACTTCTAGATCTAAAGCCCAACATCTAGAGGTAAATACCAATAGCTAGAGGTAAAACCCAACATCTAGAGGTAAAGCCAGATATCTAGAGGTAAAGTCCAACGTCTGGAGGTAAAGCCCATCATCTAGTCCTACAGCCCAATGTCTGCAGGTAAAGCCCAACTTACAGAGGTGAAGGCAAACATCTAGATGTAAAACCCCAAATCTAGAGGTAAAGCCCAACATTTAGAGGTAAAGCCAGATATCTAGGGGTAAAGCCCAACATCTAGAGGAAAAGCCAAATATATACATTTAAAACCCAAAATCTAGAGGTAAAGCCCAATATCTAGACGTAAAGCCCAAAATCTAGATGTAAAGACCAGCTTCTAGATCTAAAGCCCAAAATCTAGATGTAAAGCCCAAATTCTAGATCTAACACCCAAAATCTCGAGGTAAAGACCAATATCTAGAGGTAAAACCCAACATCTAGAGGTAAAGCCAGATATCTAAAGGTAAAGCCCAACATCTAGAGGAAAAGCCAAATATATAGATTTCAAACCCAAATTCTAGAGTTAAAACCCAACATCTAGGGGTAAACCCCAACTTCCAGAGTTAAAGTCAAAAATCTAGAGGTAAATACCAATACCTAGAGTTAGAGCCCAAAATCTAGAGATATGCCAAATATATAGATTTAAAACCCAAAATCTAGAGATAAAGCCGAACATCTAAATGTAAAGCAAAACATCTAGATGTAATCCAAACATCTAGAGGGAAAGCCTAACATCTAGAGGTGAAGCACAACATATAGAGGTATAACCCAACATCTAGACATAAAGACCAACATCTAAATGTAAAGCAAAACATCTAGATGTAAAACCCTACATCTAGAGGTAAAGTCCAATATCTAGACCTTAAGACCAACATCTAGAGGTAAAACCCAACATCTAGTGGTAAAGCCCAACGTCTGGAGGTAAAGCCCAGATTCTAGAGCGAAGCCAAAAATCCAGATGGAAAACGCAAAATCTAGAGGTAAAGCCCAACATCTACAGGTAAATCCAGATACCTAGGGGTAAAGCCCAACATCTAGAGGAAAAGCCAAATATATAGATATAAAACCCAAAATCTAGAGGTAAAGCCCAATATCTAGACGTAAAGCCCAAAGTCTAGATGTAAAGCCCAACTTCTAGATCTAAAGCCCAAAATCTAGATGTAAAGCCCAAATTCTAGATCTAACGCCCAAAATCTAGAGTTAAATACCAATATCTAGAAGTAAAACCCAACATCTAGAGGTAAAGCAGATATCTAGATGTAAAGCCCAACATCTAGAGGAAAAGCCAAATATATAGATTTAAAACCCAAAATCTAGAGATAAAGCTGAACATCTAAATGTAAAGCAAAACATCTAGATGTAATCCAAACATCTAGAGGTAAAGCCTAACATCTAGAGGTGAAGCACAACATATAGAGGTATAACACAACATCTAGAGATAAAGACCAACATCTAAATGTAAAGCAAAACATCTAGATGTAAAACCCTACATCTAGAGTTAAAGTCCAATATCTAGACCTAAAGACCAACATCTAGAGGTAAAACCCAACATCTAGTGGTAAAGCCCAACGTCTGGAGGTAAAGCCCAGATTCTAGAGAGAAGCCAAAAATCCAGATGGAAAACCCAAAATCTAGAGGTAAAGCCCAACATCTACAGGTAAATCCAGATATCTAGGGGTAAAGCCCAACATCTAGAGGAAAAGCCAAATATATAGATATAAAACCCAAAATCTAGAGGTAAAGCCCAATATCTAGACGTAAAGCCCAAAATCTAGATGAAAAGCACAACTTTTAGGTCTAACGCCCAAAATCTAGAGATAAAGACCAATATCTAGAGGTAAATCCCAACATCTAGAGGTAAAGCCAGATATCTAGAGGTAAAGCCCAACGTCTCGAGGTAAAGCCCATCATCTAGTCCTACAGCCCAATGTCTGCAGGTAAAGCCCAACTTACAGACGTGAAGGCAAACATCTAGATGTAAAACCCAAAATCAAGAGGTAAAGACCAATATCTAGACGTAAAGCCCAAAATCTAGATGTAAAGCCCAACTTCTAGATCTAAAGCCCAAAATATAGATGTAAAGCCCAACTTCTAAATCTAAAGCCCAACATCTAGAGGTAAAGCCCAATATTTAGAGTTTAAGCGCACCATTTGGACGTAAAGCCCAAAATCTAGATGTAAAGCCCAACTTCTAGAGGTAAAGCCCATCATCTAGTCCTACAGCCCAATGTCTGCAGGTAAAGCCCAACTGACAGAGGTGAAGGCAAACATCTAGATGTAAAACCCAAAATCTAGAGGTAAAGCCCAACATCTAGAGGAAAAGCCAAATATATAGATATAAACCCCAAAATCTAGAGGTAAAGCCCAATATCTAGACGTAAAGCCCAAAATCTAGATGTAAAGCCCAACTTCTAAATCTAAAGCCCAACATCTAGAGGTAAAGCCCAATATTTAGAGTTTAAGCGCACCATTTGGAGGTAAAGCCCAAAATCTAGATGTAAAGCCCAACTTCTAGAGGTAAAGCCCATCATCTAGTCCTACAGCCCAATGTCTGCAGGTAAAGCCCAACTTACAGAGGTGAAGGCAAACATCTAGATGTAAAACCCCAAATCTAGAGGTAAAGCCCTACATCTAGAGGAAAAGCCAAATATATATATATTTAAAACTCAAAATCTAGAGGTAAAGCCCAACATCTAGAGGTAAAGCCAGATATCTAGGGGTAAACACCAACATCTAGAGGAAAAGCCAAATATATAGATTTAAAACCCAAAATCTAGAGGTAAAGCCCAATATCAAGACGTAAAGGCCAAAATCTAGATGTAAAGCCCAACTTCTTGATCTAAAGCCCAAAATATAGATGTAAAGCCCAACTTCTAAACCTAAAGCCCAACATCTAGAGGTAAGGCCCAATATTTAGAGTTTAAGTGCATCATTTAGAGGTAAAGCCCAAAATCTAGATGTAAAGCCCAACTTCTAGAGGTAAAGCCCATCATCTAGTCCTACAGCCCAATGTCTGCAGGTAAAGCCCAACATACAGAGGTGAAGGCAAACATCTAGATGTAAAACCCAAAATCTAGAGGTAAAGCCCAACCTCTAGAGGAAAAGCCAAATATATATATATTTAAAACCCAAAACCTAGAGGTAAAGCCCAACATCTAGAGGTAAAGCCAGATATCTAGAGGTAAAGCCCAACCTCTAGAGGAAAAGCCAAATATATAGATTTAAAACCCAAAATCTAGAGGTAAATCCCAATATCTAGACGTAAAGCCCAAAATCTAGATGTAAACCCCAACATCTAGATCTAAAGCCCAAAATCTAGATGTAAAGCCCAAATTCTAGATCTAACGCCCAAAATCTAGAGATAAAGACCAATATCTAGAAGTAAAACCCAACATCTAGAGGTAAAGCAGATATCTAGAGGTAAAGCCCAACATCTAGAGGAAAAGCCAAATATATAGATTTAAAACCCAAAATCTAGAGATAAAGCTGAACATCTAAATGTAAAGCAAAACATCTAGATGTAATCCAAACATCTAGAGGTAAAGCCTAACATCTAGAGGTGAAGCACAACATATAGAGGTATAACACAACATCTAGAGATAAAGACCAACATCTAAATGTAAAGCAAAACATCTAGATGTAAAATGCTACATCTAGAGTTAAAGTCCAATATCTAGACCTAAAGACCAACATCTAGAGGTAAAACCCAACATCTAGTGGTAAAGCCCAACGTCTGGAGGTAAAGCCCAGATTCTAGAGAGAAGCCAAAAATCCAGATGTAAGAACCAAAATCTAGAGGTAAAGCCCAACATCTACAGGTAAATCCAGATATCTAGGGGTAAAGCCCAACATCTAGAGGAAAAGCCAAATATATAGATTTAAAGACCAAAATCTGGATGTAAAGCTCAACTTCTAGATCTAAAGCCCAACATCTAGATGTAAACCCAAATTCTAGATCTAACGCCCAAAATCTAGAGATAAAGACCAATATCTAGAGGTAAAACCCAACATCTAGAGTTAAAGCCTGATATCTAGAGGTAAAGCCCAACATCTAGAGGAAAAGCCAAATATATAGATATAAAACCCAAAATCTAGAGGTAAAGCCCAAAATCTAGACGTAAAGCCCAAAATCTAGATGAAAAGCACAACTTTTAGGTCTAACGCCCAAAATCTAGAGATAAAGACCAATATCTAGAGGTAAATCCCAACATCTAGAGGTAAAGCCAGATATCTAGAGGTAAAGCCCAACGTCTCGAGGTAAAGCCCATCATCTAGTCCTACAGCCCAATGTCTGCAGGTAAAGCCCAACTTACAGAGGTGAAGGCAAACATCTAGATGTAAAACCCCAAATCTAGAGGTAAAGCCCTACATCTAGAGGAAAAGCCAAATATATATATATTTAAAACTCAAAATCTAGAGGTAAAGCCCAACATCTAGAGGTAAAGCCAGATATCTAGGGGTAAACACCAACATCTAGAGGAAAAGCCAAATATATAGATTTAAAACCCAAAATCTAGAGGTAAAGCCCAATATCAAGACGTAAAGGCCAAAATCTAGATGTAAAGCCCAACTTCTTGATCTAAAGCCCAAAATATAGATGTAAAGCCCAACTTCTAAACCTAAAGCCCAACATCTAGAGGTAAGGCCCAATATTTAGAGTTTAAGTGCATCATTTAGAGGTAAAGCCCAAAATCTAGATGTAAAGCCCAACTTCTAGAGGTAAAGCCCATCATCTAGTCCTACAGCCCAATGTCTGCAGGTAAAGCCCAACTTACAGAGGTGAAGGCAAACATCTAGATGTAAAACCCAAAATCTAGAGGTAAAGCCCAACCTCTAGAGGAAAAGCCAAATATATAGATTTAAAACCCAAAATCTAGAGGTAAAGCCCAATATCTAGACGTAAAGCCCAAAATCTAGATGTAAACCCCAACATCTAGATCTAAAGCCCAAAATCTAGATGTAAAGCCCAAATTCTAGATCTAACGCCCAAAATCTAGAGATAAAGACCAATATCTAGAAGTAAAACCCAACATCTAGAGGTAAAGCAGATATCTAGAGGTAAAGCCCAACATCTAGAGGAAAAGCAAAATATATAGATTTAAAACCCAAAATCTAGAGATAAAGCTGAACATCTAAATGTAAAGCAAAACATCTAGATGTAATCCAAACATCTAGAGGTAAAGCCTAACATCTAGAGGTGAAGCACAACATATAGAGGTATAACACAACATCTAGAGATAAAGACCAACATCTAAATGTAAAGCAAAACATCTAGATGTAAAACCCTACATCTAGAGGTAAAGTCCAATAGCTAGACCTAAAGACCAACATCTAGAGGTAAAACCCAACATCTAGTGGTAAAGGCCAACGTCTGGAGGTAAAGCCCAGATTCTAGAGAGAAGCCAAAAATCCAGATGTAAGAACCAAAATCTAGAGGTAAAGCCCAACATCTACAGGTAAATCCAGATACCTAGGGGTAAAGCCCAACATCTAGAGGAAAAGCCAAATATATAGTTTTAAAGACCAAAATCTGGATGTAAAGCTCAACTTCTAGATCTAAAGCCCAACATCTAGATGTAAACCCAAATTCTAGATCTAACGCCCAAAATCTAGAGATAAAGACCAATATCTAGAGGTAAAACCCAACATCTAGAGTTAAAGCCTGATAGCTAGAGGTAAAGCCCAACATCTAGAGGAAAAGCAAAATATATAGATTTCAAACCCAAATTCTACAGTTAAATCCCAACATCTAGGGGTAAACCCCAACTTCCAGAGTTAAAGTCCAAAATCTAGAGGTAAACACCAATACCTAGAGTTAGAGCCCAAAATCTAGAGATATGCCAAATATATAGATTTAAAACCCAAAATCTAGAGATAAAGCCGAACATCTAAATGTAAAGCAAAACATCTAGATGTAATCCAAACATCTAGAGGTAAAGCCTAACATCTAGAGGTGAAGCACAACATATAGAGGTATAACCCAACATCTAGAGATAAAGACCAACATCTAAATATAAAGCAAAACATCTAGACGTAAAACCCTACATCTAGAGGTAAAGTCCAATATCTAGACCTAAAGACAAAGATCTAGAGGTAAAAACCAACATCTAGTGGTAAAGCCCAACGTCTGGAGGTAAAGCCCAGATTCTAGAGAGAAGCCAAAAATCCAGATGGAAAACCCAAAATCTAGAGGTAAAGCCCAACATCTACAGATAAATCCAGATATCTAGGGGTAAAGCCCAACATCTAGAGGAAAAGCCAATTATATAGATTTAAAGCCCAAAATCTAGATGTAAAGCCCAGCTTCTAGATCTAAAGCCCAACATCTAGATGTAAAGCCCAAATTCTAGATCTAACGCCCAAAATCTGGAGATAAAGACCAAAATCTAGAGGTAAAACCCAACATCTAGAGGTAAAGCCAGATATCTAGAGGTAAAGCCCAAAATCTAGAGGAAAAGCAAAATATATAGATTTCAAACTCAAATTCTAGAGTTAAATCCCAACATCTAGGGGTAAACCCCAACTTCCAGAGTTAAAGTCCAAAATCTAGAGGTAAACACCAATACCTAGAGTTAGAACCCAAAATCTAGAGATATGCCAAATATATAGATTTAAAACCCAAAATCTAGAGATAAAGCCGAACACCTAAATGTAAAGCAAAACATCTAGATGTAATCCAAACATCTAGAGGTAAAGCCTAACAACTAGAGGTGAAGCACAACATATAGAGGTATAACACAACATCTAAAGATAAAGACCAACATCCAAATGTAAAGCAAAATATCTAGATGTAAAACCCTACATCTAGAGGTAAAGTCCAATATCTAGACCTAAAGACCAACATCTAGAGGTAAAACCCAACATCTAGTGGTAAAGCCCAACGTCTGGAGGTAAAGCCCAGATTCTAGAGAGAAGTCAAAAATCCAGATGGAAAACCCAAAATCTAGAGGTAAAGCCCAACATCTACAGGTAAATCCAGATATCTAGGGGTAAAGCCCAACATCTAGAGGAAAAGACAAATATATAGATATAAAACCCAAAATCTAGAGGTAAAGCCCAATATCTAGACGTAAAGCCCAAAATCTAGATGAAAAGCACAACTTCTAGGTCTAACGCCCAAAATCTAGAGATAAAGACCAATATCTAGAGGTAAAACCCAACATCTAGAGGTAAAGCCAGATATCTAGAGGTAAAGCCCAACGTCTCGAGGTAAAGCCCATCATCTAGTCCTACAGCCCAATGTCTGAAGGTAAAGCCCAACTTACAGACGTGAAGGCAAACATCTAGATGTAAAACCCAAAATCAAGAGGTAAAGACCAATATCTAGACGTAAAGCCCAAAATCTAGATGTAAAGCCCAACTTCTAAATCTAAAGCCCAACATCTAGAGGTAAAGCCCAATATTTAGAGTTTAAGCGCACCATTTGGAGGTAAAGCCCAAAATCTAGATGTAAAGCCCAACTTCTAGAGGTAAAGCCCATCATCTAGTCCTACAGCCCAATGTCTGCAGGTAAAGCCCAACTTACAGAGGTGAAGGCAAACATCTAGATGTAAAACCCAAAATCTAGAGGTAAAGCCCAACATCTAGAGGAAAAGCCAAATATATAGATTTAAAACCCAAAATCTAGAGGTAAAGCCCAATATCTAGACGTAAAGACCAATATCTAGATATAAAGCCCAACTTCTAGATCTAAAGACCAAAATCTATATGTAAAGCCCAACTTCTAGACCAAAAGCCTAAAATCTAGATGTAAAGCCCAACTTCTAGAGGTAAAGCCGAATATATAAAGCGCATCATTTAGAGTAAAGCCCAAAATCTAGAGTTGAAGCCCCACATCTAGAGGGAAAGCCCAGAATCTAGATGTAAAGCCTAACATCTAGAGGTGAATTCCAAAATCAAGTGTTAAGGCCCGACATCTACAGTTAAAGCCATACATATAGATGCAACCCCCAACTTCTAGAGGTAAGGACCAAAATCTAGAGGTAAAGCCCAATATCAATACGTAAAGGCAAAAATCTAGATGTAAAGCCCAACTTCTTGATCTAAAGCCCAAAATATAGATGTAAAGCCCAACTTCTAAATCTAAAGCCCAACATCTAGAGGTAAAGCCCAATATTTAGAGTTTAAGCGCACCATTTGGAGGTAAAGCCCAAAATCTAGATGTAAAGCCCAACTTCTAGAGGTAAAGCCCATCATCTAGTCCTACAGACCAATGTCTGCAGTTAAAGCCCAACTGACAGAGTTGAAGGCAAACATCTAGATGTAAAACCCAAAATCTAGAGGTAAAGCCCAACATCTAGAGGAACAGCCAAATATATAGATTTAAAACCCAAAATCTAGAGGTAAAGCCCAATATCTAGACCTAAAGCCCAAAATCTAGATGTAGAGCCCAGCTTCTAGATCTAAAGCCCAAAATCTAGATGTAAAGCCCAAATTCTAGATCTAACACCCAAAATCTAGAGGTAAAGACCAATATCTAGAGATAAAACCCAACATCTAGAGGTAAAGCCAGATATATAGATTTAAAATCCAAAATCTGGAGGTAAAGCCCAACATCTAGAGCTAAAGCCCCAAATCTAGATGTAAAGCCCAATTGCTAGATCTAAAGCCAAATACTCTAGAGGTAAAGCCCAACATGTAGAGGGAAAGACTAAGATCTAGAGGTGAATTCCAATATCTAGTGTTAAAGCCCGACACCTACAGTTAAAGCCAAACATCTAGATGTAAAACCCAACTTCTAGAGGTAAAGCCGAATATCTAGAGTTAAAGCGCATCCTTTAGAGTAAAGCCCAAAATCTAGAGTTAAAGCCCAACATCTAGAGGGAAAGCCCAGAATCTAGATGTAAAGCCTAACATCTAGAGGTGAATTCCAAAATCAAATGTTAAGGCCTGACATCTACACTTAAATCCAACCATATAGATATAACCCCCAACTTCTAGAGGTAAGGCCCAAAATCTAGAGGTAAAGCCCAACAGCTAGAGTTAAAGCCGAACGTCTTGAGGTAAAGCCCAAAGTCTAGAGTTAAAGCCCAACTTCTAGAGGTAAAGCCCAACATCTAGACGTAAAGCCAGATATCTGACGGTAAAGCCCAACATCTAGAGGAAAAGCCAAATATATAGATTTAAAACCCAAAAACTAGAGATAAAGCCGAACATCTAAATGTAAAGCAAAACATCTAGATGTAATCCAAACATCTAGAGGTAAAGCCTAACATCTAGAGGTGAAGCACAACATATAGAGGTATAACCCAACATCTAGAGATAAAGACCAACATCTAAATGTAAAGCAAAACATCTAGATGTAAAACCCTACATCTAGAGGTAAAGTCCAATATCTAGACCTAAAGACCAACATCTAGAGGTAAAGCCCAACGTCTGGAGGTAAAGCCCAGATTCTAGAGGGAAGCCAAAAATCCAGTTGGAAAACTCAAAATCTAGAGGTAAAGCCCAACATCTACAGGTAAATCCAGATATCTAGGGGTAAAGCCCAACATCTAGAGGAAAAGACAAATATATAGATATAAAACCCAAAATCTAGAGGTAAAGCCCAATATCTAGACTTAAAGATCAAAATCTAGATATAAAGCCCAACTTCTAGATCTAAAGCCCAAAATATAGATGTAAAGCCCAACTTCTAAATCTAAAGCCCAAAATCTAGAGGTAAAGCCCAATATTTAGAGTTTAAGCGCATCATTTAGAGGTAAAGCCCAAAATCTAGAGGTAAATCCCAACATCTAGAGGTAAAGCCAGATATCAAGAGGTAAAGCCCAACGTCTGGATGTAAAGCCCATCATCCAGTCCTACAGCCCAATGTCTGCAGGTAAAACCAAACTTACAGAGGTGAAGGCAAACATCCAAATGTAAAACCCAAAATCTAGAGGTAAAGCCCAACATCTAGAGGAAAAGCCAAATATATAGATTTAAAACCCAAAATCTAGAGGTAAAGCCCAATATCTAGACCTAAAGCCCAATATCTAGACGTAAAGCCCAAAATCTAGATGTAAAGCCCAACTTCTTGATCTAAAGCCCAAAATCTAGATGTAAAGCCCAAATTCTATATCTAACGCTAAAAATCTAGAGATAAAGACCAATATCTAGAGGTAAAACCCAACATCTAGAGGTAAAGCCAGATATCTAGAGGTAAAGCCCAACATCTAGAGGAAAAGCCAAATATATAGATTTAAAACCCAAAATCTAGAGGTAAAGCCCAACATCTAGAGGTAAAGCCCAAAGTCTAGATGTAAAGCTCAACTTCCAGATTTAAAGTCAAAAATCTTAATGTAAATACCAATACCTAGAGGTAGAGCCCAAAATGTAGAGGTAAAGCCCAACATCTAGAGATAAAGCCAGATATATAGATCTAAACCCCAAAATCTAGAGGTGAAGCCCAATATCTAGATGTAAAGACCAAAATCTAGATGTAAAGCCCAAATTCTAGATCTAAAGACCAAAATCTAGATGTAAAGCCCAACTTCTAAATCTAAAGCCCAACATCTAGAGGTAAAGCCCAATATTTAGAATTTAAGCGCATCATTTAGAGGTAAAGCCCAAAATCTAGATGTAAAGCCCAACTTCTAGAGGTAAAGCCCATCATCTAGTCCTACAGCCCAATGTCTGCAGGTAAAGCCCAACTTACAGAGGTGAAGGCAAACATCCAAATGTAAAACCCAAAATCTAGAGGTAAAGCCCAACATCTAGAGGAAAAGCCAAATATATAGATTTAAAACCCTAAAACTAGAGATAAAGCCGAACGTCTAAATGTAAAGCAAAACATCTAGATGTAATCCAAACATCTAGAGGTAAAACCTAACATCTAGAGGTGAAGCACAACATATAGAGGTATAACCCAACATCTAGAGATAAAGACCAACATCTAAATGTAAAGCAAAACATCTAGATGTAAACCCTACATCTAGAGGTAAAGTTCAATATCTAGACCTAAAGACCAACATCTAGAGGTAAAACCCAACATCTAGTGGTAAAGCCCAACGTCTGGATGTAAAGCCCAGATTCTAGAGAGAAGCCAAAAATCCAGATGTAAAACCGAAAATCTAGAGGTAAAGCCCAACATCTACAGGTAAATCCAGATACCTAGGGGTAAAGCCCAACATCTAGAGGAAAAGCCAAATAAATAGATATAAACCCAAAATCTAGAGGTAAACCCAATATCTAGCCGTAAAGCCCAAAATCTTGATGAAAAGCCCAACTTCTAGTTCTAAAGCCCAAATTCTAGATCTAACACCCAACATCTAGAGGTAAAGACCAATATCTAGAGTTAAAACCCAACATCTAGAGGTAAAGCCAGATATCTAGAGGTAAAGCCCAACGTCTGGAGGTAAAGCACATCATCTAGTCCTACAGCCCAATGTCTGCAGTTAAGCCCAACTTACAGAGGTGAAGGCAAAGATCTACATGTAAAACCCCAAATCTAGAGGTAAAGCCCAACAACTAGAGGAAAAGCCAAATATATATATATTTAAAACCCAAAATCTAGAGGTAAAGCCCAACATCTAGAGGTTAAGCCAGATATCTAGAGCTAAAGCCCAACGTCTGGAGGTAAAGCCCATCATCTAGTCCTACAGCCCAATGTCTGCAGGTAAAGCCCAACTTACAGAGGTGAAGGCAAACATCCAAATGTAAAACCCAAAATCTAGAGGTAAAGCCCAACATCTAGAGGAAAAGCCAAATATATAGATTTAAAACCCAAAATCTAGAGGTAAAGCCCAATATCTAGACGTAAAGATCAAAATCTAGATGTAAAGCCTACTTCTAGATCTAAAGCCCAAAATCTAGATGTAAAGCCCAACTTCTAAATCTAAAGCCCAACATCTAGAGGTAAAGCCCAATATTTAGAGTTTAAGCGCATCATTTAGAGGTAAAGCCAGATATCTAGAGGTAAAGCCCAACGTCTGGAGGTAAAGCCCATCATCTAGTCCTACAGCCCAATGTCTGCAGGTAAAGCCCAACTTACCGAGGTGAAGGCAAACATCTAGATGTAAAACCCCAAATCTAGAGGTAAAGCCCAACATCTAGAGGAAAAGCCAAATATATATATATTTAAAACCCAAAATCTAGAGGTAAAGACCAACATCTAGAGCTAAAGCCAGATATCTAGGGGTAAAGCCCAACATCTAGAGGAAAAGCCAAATATATAGATTTAAACCCAAAATCTAGAGGTAAAGCCCAAAATCTAGATGTAAAGCCCAACTTCTTGATCTAAAGCCCAAAATCTAGATGTAAAGCCCAAATACTATATCTAACGCCCAAAATCTAGAGATAAAGACCAATATCTAGAGGTAAAACCCAACATCTAGAGGTAAAGCCAGATATCTAGAGGTAAAGCCCAACATCTAGAGGAAAAGCAAAATATATAGATTTCAAACCCAAATTCTAGAGTTAAATCCCAACATCTAGAGGTAAAGCCCAAAGTCTAGATGTAAAGCTCAACTTCCAGATTTAAAGTCAAAAATCTTAATGTAAATACCAATACCTAGAGGTAGAGCCCAAAATGTAGAGGTAAAGCCCAACATCTAGAAATAAAGCCAGATATATAGATCTAAACCCCAAAATCTAGAGGTGAAGCCCAATATCTAGACGTAAAGACCAAAATCTCGATGTAAAGACCAAATTCTAGATCTAACGCCCAAAATCTAGATGTAAAGCCCAACTTCTAAATCTAAAGCCCAACATCTAGAGGTAAAGCCCAATATTTACAATTTAAGCGCATCATTTAGAGGTAAAGCCCAAAATCTAGATGTAAAGCACAACTTCTAGAGGTAAAGCCCATCATCTAGTCCTACAGCCCAATGTCTGCAGGTAAAGCCCAACTTACAGAGGTGAAGGCAAACATCTAGATGTAAAACCCAAAATCTAGAGGTAAAGCCCAACATCTAGACGTAAAGCCCAAAATCTAGATGTAAAGCCCAGCTTCTAGATCTAAAGCCCCAAATCTAGATGTAAAGCCCAAATTCTAGCTCTAACGCCCAAAATCTAGAGATAAAGACCAATATCTAGAGGTAAAACCCAACATCTAGAGGTAAAGCCAGGTATCTAGATGTAAAGCCCAACATCTAGAGGTAAAACCCAACTTCCAGAGTTAAAGTCCAAAATCTAGAGGTAAACACCAATACCTAGAGGTAGAGCCCAAAATCTAGAGATAAAGCCCAACATCTAGAGATAAAGCCAGATATATAGATTTAAAATCCAAAATCTGGAGGTAAAGCCCAACATCTAGAGCTAAAGCCCCAAATCTAGATGTAAAGCCCAATTGATAGATCTAAAGCCAAATACTCTAGAGGTAAAGCCCAACATGTAGAGGTAAAGACTAAGATCTAGAGGTGAATTCCAATATCTAGTGTTAAAGCCCGACACCTACAGTTAAAGCCAAACATCTAGATGTAAAACCCAACTTCTAGAGGTAAAGCCGAATATCTAGAGTTAAAGCGCATCTTTTAGAGTAAAGCCCAAAATCTAGAGTTAAAGCCCAACATCTAGAGGGAAAGCCCAGAATCTAGATGTAAAGCCTAACATCTAGAGGTGAATTCCAAAATCAAGTGTTAAGGCCTGACATCTACAGTTAAACCCAACCATATAGGTATAACCCCCAACTTCTAGAGGTAAGGCCTAAAATCTAGAGGTAAAGCCCAACAGCTAGAGTTAAAGCCGAACGTCTTGAGGTAAAGCCCAAAGTCTAGAGTTAAAGCCCAACTTCTAGAGGTAAAGCCCAACATCTAGACGTAAAGCCAGATATCTGACGGTAAAGCCCAACATCTAGAGGAAAAGCCAAATATATAGATTTAAAACCCAACATCTAGAGATAAAGCCGAACATCTAGAGGTAAAGCCAGATATCTAGAGGTAAAGCCCAACGTCTGGTGGTAAAGCCCATCATCTAGTCCTACAGCCCAATGTCTGCAGGTAAAGCCCAACTTCCAGACGTGAAGGATAACACCTAGATGTAAAAACCAAAATCTAGAGGTAAAGCCCAATATCTAGACGTAAAGCCCAAAATCTAGATGTAAAGCCCAACTTCTTGATCTAAAGCCCAAAATCTAGATGTAAAGCCCAAATTCTAGATCTAACACCCAAAATCTAGAGGTAAAGACCAATATCTAGAGGTAAAACCCAACATCTAGAGGTAAAGCCAGATATCTAGAGGTAAAGCCCAACATCTAGAGGTAAAGCCAGATATCTAGGGGTAAAGGCCAACATCTAGAGGAAAAGCCAAATATATAGATTTAAAACCCAAATTCTAGAGTTAAATCCCAACATCTAGGGGTAAACCCCAACTTCCAGAGTTAAAGTCCAAAATCTACAGGTAAACACCAATACCTAGATTTAGAGCCCAAAATCTAGAGATATGCCAAATATATAGATTAAAAACCCAAAATCTAGAGATAAAGCCGAACGTCTAAATGTAAAGCAAAACATCTAGATGTAATCCAAAGATCTAGAGGTAAAGCCTAACATCTAGAAGTGAAGCACAACATATAGAGGTATAACCCAACATCTAGAGATAAAGACCAACATCTAAATGTAAAGCAAAACATCTAGATGTAAAACCCTACATCTAGAGGTAAAGTCCAATATCTAGACCTAAAGACCAACATCTAGAGGTAAAACCCAACATCTAGAGGTAAAGCCCAACGTCTGGAGGGAAAGCCCAGATTCTAGAGGGAAGCCAAAAATCCTGATGGAAAACTCAAAATCTAGAGGTAAAGCCCAACATCTACAGGTAAATCCAGATATCTAGGGGTAAAGCCCAACATCTAGAGGAAAAGCCAAATATATAGATATAAACCCCAAAATCTAGAGGTAAAGCCCAATATCTAGACTTAAAGATCAAAATCTAGATATAAAGACCAACTTCTAGATCTAAAGCCCAAAATATAGATGTAAAGCCAACTTCTAAATCTAAAGCCCAACATCTAGAGGTAAAGCCCAATATTTAGATTTTAAGCGCATCATTTAGAGGTAAAGCCCAAAATCTAGAGGTAAATCCCAACATCTAGAGGTAAAGCCAGATATCAAGAGGTAAAGCCCAACGTCTGGAGGTAAAGCCCATCATCTAGTCCTACAGCCCAATATCTGCAGGTAAAGCCCAACTTACAGAGGTGAAGGCAAACATCCAAATGTAAAACCCAAAATCTAGAGGTAAAGCCCAACATCTAGAGGAAAAGCCAAATATATAGATTTAAAACTCAAAATCTAGAGTTAAATCCCAACATCTAGAGGTAAATCCCAAAGTCTAGATGTAAAGCTCAACTTTCAGATTTAAAGTCAAAAAATATAAATGTAAATACCAATACCTAGAGTTAGAGCCCAACATCTAGAGATAAAGCCCAACATCTAGAGATAAAGCCAGATATATAGATTTAAAATCCAAAATCTGGAGGTAAAGCCCAACATCTAGAGCTAAAGCCCCAAATCTAGATGTAAAGCCCAATCGCTACATCTAAAGCCAAATACTCTAGAGGTAAAGCCCAACATGTAGAGGTAAAGACTAAGATCTAGAGGTGAATTCCAATATCTAGTGTTAAAGGCCGACACCTACAGTTAAAGCCAAACATCTAGATGTAAAACCCAACTTCTAGAGGTAAAGCCGAATATCTAGAGTTAAAGCGCATCCTTTAGAGTAAAGCCCAAAATCTAGAGTTAAAGCCCAACATCTAGAGGGAAAGCCCAGAATCTAGATGTAAAGCCTAACATCTAGAGGTGAATTCCAAAATCAAGTGTTAAGGCCTGACATCTACAGTTAAATCCAACCATATAGATATAACCCCCAACTTCTAGAGGTAAAGCCCAACAGCTAGAGTTAAAGCCGAACGTCTTGAGGTAAAGTCAAAAGTCTAGAGGTAAAGCCCAACTTCTAGAGGTAAAGCCCAACTTCTAGAGGTAAAGCCCAACATCTAGACGTAAATCCCAAAATCTAGAGGTAAAGCCCAACAGCTAGAGTTAAAGCCGAACGTCTTGAGGTAAAGTCCAAAGTCTAGAGGTAAAGCCCAAATTCTAGAGGTAAAGCCCAATATCTAGACCTAAATCCCAAAGTCTAGATGTAAAGCCCAACTTCTAGATCTAAAGCCCAAAATCTAGATGTAAAGCCCAAATTCTAGATCTAACGCCCAAAATCTAGAGATAAAGACCAATATCTAGAAGTAAAACCCAAGATCTAGAGGTAAAGCCGATATCTAGAGGTAAAGCCCAACATCTAGAAGAAAAGCCAAATATATAGATTTAAAACCCAAAATCTAGAGATAAAGCCGAACATCTAAATGTAAAGCAAAACATCTAGATGTAATCCAAACATCTAGAGGTAAAGCCTAACATCTAGAGGTGAAGCACAACATATAGAGGTATAGCCCAACATCTAGAGATAAAGACCAACATCTAAATGTAAAGCAAAACATCTAGATGTAAAACCCTACATCTAGAGGTAAAGTCCAATATCTAGACCTAAAGACCAACATCTAGTGGTAAAGCCCAACGTCTGGAGGTAAAGCCCAGATTCTAGAGGGAAGCCAAAAATCCAGATGGAAAACTCAAAATCTAGAGGTAAAGCCCAACATCTACAGGTAAATCCAGATATCTAGGGGTAAAGCCCAACATCTAGAGGAAAAGACAAATATATAGATATAAACCCCAAAATCTAGAGGTAAAGCCCAATATCTAGACTTAAAGATCAAAATCTAGATATAAAGCCCAACTTCTAGATCTAAAGCCCAAAATATAGATGTAAAGCCCAACTTCTAAATCTAAAGCCCAAAATCTAGAGGTAAAGCCCAATATTTAGAGTTTAAGCGCATCATTTAGAGGTAAAGCCCAACATCTAGAGGTAAAGCCAGATATCAAGAGGTAAAGCCCAACGTCTGGAGGTAAAGCCCATCATCTAGTCCTACAGCCCAATGTCTGCAGGTAAAGCCCAACTTACAGAGGTGAAGGCAAACATCCAAATGTAAAACCCAAAATCTAGAGGTAAAGCCCAACATCTAGAGGAAAAGCCAAATATATAGATTTAAAACCCAAAATCTAGAGGTAAAGCCCAATATCTAGACCTAAAGCCCAATATCTAGACGTATACCCAAAATCTAGATGTAAAGCCCAACTTCTTGATCTAAAGCCCAAAATCTAGATGTAAAGCCCAAATTCTATATCTAACGCCCAAAATCTAGAGATAAAGACCAATATCTAGAGGTAAAACCCAACATCTAGAGGTAAAGCCAGATATATAGATCTAAACCCCAAAATCTAGAGGTGAAGCCCAATATCTAGACGTAAAGACCAAAATCTCGATGTAAAGACCAAATTCTAGACCTAAAGCCCAAAATCTAGATGTAAAGCCCAACTTCTAAATCTAAAGCCCAACATCTGGAGGTAAAGCCCAATATTTAGAATTTAAGCGCATCATTTAGAGGTAAAGCCCAAAATCTAGATGTAAAGCACAACTTCTAGAGGTAAAGCCCATCATCTAGTCCTACAGCCCAATGTCTGCAGGTAAAGCCCAACTTACAGAGGTGAAGGCAAACATCTAGATGTAAAACCCAAAATCTAGAGGTAAAGCCCAACATCTAGACGTAAAGCCCAAAATCTAGATGTAAAGCCCAGCTTCTAGATCTAAAGCCCCATATCTAGATGTAAAGCCCAAATTCTAGCTCTAACGCCCAAAATCTAGAGATAAAGACCAATATCTAGAGGTAAAACCCAACATCTAGAGGTAAAGCCAGGTATCTAGATGCAAAGCCCAACATCTAGAGGTAAAACCCAACTTCCAGAGTTAAAGTCCAAAATCTAGAGGTAAACACCAATACCTAAAGTTAGAGCCCAAAATCTAGAGATAAAGTCCAACATCTAGAGATAAAGCCAGATATATAGATTTAAAATCCAAAATCTGGAGGTAAAGCCCAACATCTAGAGCTAAAGCCCCAAATCTAGATGTAAAGCCCAATTGCTAGATCTAAAGCCAAATACTCTAGAGGTAAAGCCCAACATGTAGAGGTAAAGACTAAGATCTAGAGGTGAATTCCAATATCTAGTGTTAAAGGCCGACACCGACAGTTAAAGCCAAACATCTAGATGTAAAACCCAACTTCTAGAGGTAAAGCCGAATATCTAGAGTTAAAGCGCATCCTTTCGAGTAAAGCCCAAAATCTAGAGTTAAAGCCCAACATCTAGAGGGAAAGCCCAGAATCTAGATGTAAAGCCTAACATCTAGAGGTGAATTCCAAAATCAAGTGTTAAGGCCTGACATCTACAGTTAAATCCAACCATATAGGTATAACCCCCAACTTCTAGAGGTAAGGCCCAAAATCTAGAGGTAAAGCCCAACAGCTAGAGTTAAAGCCGAACGTCTTGAGGTAAAGCCCAAAGTCTAGAGTTAAAGCCCAACTTCTAGAGGTAAAGCCCAACATCTAGACGTAAAGCCAGATATCTGACGGTAAAGACCAACATCTAGAGGAAAAGCCAAATATATAGATTTAAAACCCAAAATCTAGAGATAAAGCCGAACATCTAAATGTAAAGCAAAACATCTAGATGTAATCCAAACATCTAGAGGTAAAGCCTAACATCTAGAGGTGAAGCACAACATATAGAGGTATAACCCAAAATCTAGAGATAAAGACCAACATCTAAATGTAAAGCAAAACATCTAGATGTAAAACCCTACATCTAGAGGTAAAGTCCAATATCTAGACCTAAAGACCAACATCTAGAGGTAAAACCCAACATCTAGAGGTAAAGCCCAACGTCTGGAGGGAAAGCCCAGATTCTAGAGGGAAGCCAAAAATCCTGATGGAAAACTCAAAATCTAGAGGTAAAGCCCAACATCTACAGGTAAATCCAGATATCTAGGGGTAAAGCCCAACATCTAGAGGAAAAGCCAAATATATAGATATAAACCCCAAAATCTAGAGGTAAAGCCCAATATCTAGACTTAAAGATCAAAATCTAGATATAAAGACCAACTTCTAGATCTAAAGCCCAAAATATAGATGTAAAGCCAACTTCTAAATCTAAAGCCCAACATCTAGAGGTAAAGCCCAATATTTAGATTTTAAGCGCATCATTTAGAGGTAAAGCCCAAAATCTAGAGGTAAATCCCAACATCTAGAGGTAAAGCCAGATATCAAGAGGTAAAGCCCAACGTCTGGAGGTAAAGCCCATCATCTAGTCCTACAGCCCAATATCTGCAGGTAAAGCCCAACTTACAGAGGTGAAGGCAAACATCCAAATGTAAAACCCAAAATCTAGAGGTAAAGCCCAACATCTAGAGGAAAAGCCAAATATATAGATTTAAAACTCAAAATCTAGAGTTAAATCCCAACATCTAGAGGTAAATCCCAAAGTCTAGATGTAAAGCTCAACTTTCAGATTTAAAGTCAAAAAATATAAATGTAAATACCAATACCTAGAGTTAGAGCCCAACATCTAGAGATAAAGCCCAACATCTAGAGATAAAGCCAGATATATAGATTTAAAATCCAAAATCTGGAGGTAAAGCCCAACATCTAGAGCTAAAGCCCCAAATCTAGATGTAAAGCCCAATCGCTACATCTAAAGCCAAATACTCTAGAGGTAAAGCCCAACATGTAGAGGTAAAGACTAAGATCTAGAGGTGAATTCCAATATCTAGTGTTAAAGGCCGACACCTACAGTTAAAGCCAAACATCTAGATGTAAAACCCAACTTCTAGAGGTAAAGCCGAATATCTAGAGTTAAAGCGCATCTTTTAGAGTAAAGCCCAAAATCTAGAGTTAAAGCCCAACATCTAGAGGGAAAGCCCAGAATCTAGATGTAAAGCCTAACATCTAGAGGTGAATTCCAAAATCAAGTGTTAAGGCCTGACATCTACAGTTAAATCCAACCATATAGATATAACCCCCAACTTCTAGAGGTAAAGCCCAACAGCTAGAGTTAAAGCCGAACGTCTTGAGGTAAAGTCAAAAGTCTAGAGGTAAAGCCCAACTTCTAGAGGTAAAGCCCAACTTCTAGAGGTAAAGCCCAACATCTAGACGTAAAGCCCAAAATCTAGAGGTAAAGCCCAACAGCTAGAGTTAAAGCCGAACGTCTTGAGGTAAAGTCCAAAGTCTAGAGGTAAAGCCCAACTTCTAGAGGTAAAGCCCAACATCTAGACGTAAAGCCAGATATCTGACGGTAAAGCCCAACATCTAGAGGAAAAGCCAAATATATAGATTTAAAACCCAAAATCTAGAGATAAAGCCGAACATCTAAATGTAAAGCAAAACATCTAGATGTAATCCAAACATCTAGAGGTAAAGCCTAACATCTAGAGGTGAAGCACAACATATAGAGGTATAACCCAACATCTAGAGATAAAGACCAACATCTAAATGTAAAGCAAAACATCTAGATGTAAAACCCTACATGTAGAGGTAAAGTCCAATATCTAGACCTAAAGACCAACATCTAGAGGTAAAGCCCAACGTCTGGAGGTAAAGCCCAGATTCTAGAGGGAAGCCAAAAATCCAGATGGAAAACTCAAAATCTAGAGGTAAAGCCCAACATCTACAGGTAAATCCAGATATCTAGGGGTAAAGCCCAACATCTAGAGGAAAAGACAAATATATAGATATAAACCCCAAAATCTAGAGGTAAAGCCCAATATCTAGACTTAAAGATCAAAATCTAGATATAAAGCCCAACTTCTAGATCTAAAGCCCAAAATATAGATGTAAAGCCCAACTTCTAAATCTAAAGCCCAAAATCTAGAGGTAAAGCCCAATATTTAGAGTTTAAGCGCATCATTTAGAGGTAAAGCCCAACATCTAGAGGTAAAGCCAGATATCAAGAGGTAAAGCCCAACGTCTGGAGGTAAAGCCCATCATCTAGTCCTACAGCCCAATGTCTGCAGGTAAAGCCCAACTTACAGAGGTGAAGGCAAACATCCAAATGTAAAACCCAAAATCTAGAGGTAAAGCCCAACATCTAGAGGAAAAGCCAAATATATAGATTTAAAACCCAAAATCTAGAGGTAAAGCCCAATATCTAGACCTAAAGCCCAATATCTAGACGTATACCCAAAATCTAGATGTAAAGCCCAACTTCTTGATCTAAAGCCCAAAATCTAGATGTAAAGCCCAAATTCTATATCTAACGCCCAAAATCTAGAGATAAAGACCAATATCTAGAGGTAAAACCCAACATCTAGAGGTAAAGCCAGATATATAGATCTAAACCCCAAAATCTAGAGGTGAAGCCCAATATCTAGACGTAAAGACCAAAATCTCGATGTAAAGACCAAATTCTAGACCTAAAGCCCAAAATCTAGATGTAAAGCCCAACTTCTAAATCTAAAGCCCAACATCTGGAGGTAAAGCCCAATATTTAGAATTTAAGCGCATCATTTAGAGGTAAAGCCCAAAATCTAGATGTAAAGCACAACTTCTAGAGGTAAAGCCCATCATCTAGTCCTACAGCCCAATGTCTGCAGGTAAAGCCCAACTTACAGAGGTGAAGGCAAACATCTAGATGTAAAACCCAAAATCTAGAGGTAAAGCCCAACATCTAGACGTAAAGCCCAAAATCTAGATGTAAAGCCCAGCTTCTAGATCTAAAGCCCCATATCTAGATGTAAAGCCCAAATTCTAGCTCTAACGCCCAAAATCTAGAGATAAAGACCAATATCTAGAGGTAAAACCCAACATCTAGAGGTAAAGCCAGGTATCTAGATGCAAAGCCCAACATCTAGAGGTAAAACCCAACTTCCAGAGTTAAAGTCCAAAATCTAGAGGTAAACACCAATACCTAAAGTTAGAGCCCAAAATCTAGAGATAAAGTCCAACATCTAGAGATAAAGCCAGATATATAGATTTAAAATCCAAAATCTGGAGGTAAAGCCCAACATCTAGAGCTAAAGCCCCAAATCTAGATGTAAAGCCCAATTGCTAGATCTAAAGCCAAATACTCTAGAGGTAAAGCCCAACATGTAGAGGTAAAGACTAAGATCTAGAGGTGAATTCCAATATCTAGTGTTAAAGGCCGACCGACAGTTAAAGCCAAACATCTAGATGTAAAACCCAACTTCTAGAGGTAAAGCCGAATATCTAGAGTTAAAGCGCATCCTTTAGAGTAAAGCCCAAAATCTAGAGTTAAAGCCCAACATCTAGAGGGAAAGCCCAGAATCTAGATGTAAAGCCTAACATCTAGAGGTGAATTCCAAAATCAAGTGTTAAGGCCTGACATCTACAGTTAAATCCAACCATATAGATATAACCCCCAACTTCTAGAGGTAAAGCCCAACAGCTAGAGTTAAAGCCGAACGTCTTGAGGTAAAGTCCAAAGTCTAGAGGTAAAGCCCAACTTCTAGAGGTAAAGCCCAACTTCTAGAGGTAAAGCCCAACATCTAGACGTAAAGCCCAAAATCTAGAGGTAAAGCCCAACTTCTAGAGGTAAAGCCCAACATCTAGACGTAAAGCCAGATATCTGACGGTAAAGCCCAACATCTAGAGGAAAAGCCAAATATATAGATTTAAAACCCAAAATCTAGAGATAAAGCCGAACATCTAAATGTAAAGCAAAACATCTAGATGTAATCCAAACATCTAGAGGTAAAGCCTAACATCTAGAGGTGAAGCACAACATATAGAGGTATAACCCAACATCTAGAGATAAAGACCAACATCTAAATGTAAAGCAAAACATCTAGATGTAAAACCATACATCTAGAGGTAAAGTCCAATATCTAGACCTAAAGACCAACATCTAGAGGTAAAACCCAACATCTAGTGGTAAAGCCCAACGTCTGGAGGTAAAGCCCAGATTCTAGAGAGAAGCCAAAAATCCAGATGGAAAACCCAAAATCTAGAGGTAAAGCCCAACATCTACAGGTAAATCCAGATATCTAGGGGTAAAGCCCAACATCTAGAGGAAAAGCCAAATATATCGATATAAAACCCAAAATCTAGAGGTAAAGCCCAATATCTAGACGTAAAGCCCAAAATCTAGATGTAAAGCACAACTTCTAGATCTAAAGCCCAACATCTAGAGGTAAAGACCAATATCTAGAGTTAAAACCCAACATCTAGAGGTAAAGCCAGATATCTAGAGGTAAAGCCCAACGTCTGGAGGTAAAGCCCATCATCTAGTCCTACAGCCCAATGTCTGCAGGTAAAGCCCAACTTACCGAGGTGAAGGCAAACATCTAGATGTAAAACCCCAGATCTAGAGGTAAAGCCCAACATCTAGAGGAAAAGCCAAATATAGATATATTTAAAACCCAAAATCTAGAGGTAAAGCCCAACATCTAGAGGTAAAGCCAGATATCTAGGGGTAAAGGCCAACATCTAGAGGAAAAGCCAAATATATAGATTTAAAACCCAAATTCTAGAGTTAAATCCCAACATCTAGGGGTAAACCCCAACTTCCAGAGTTAAAGTCCAAAATCTACAGGTAAACACCAATACCTAGATTTAGAGCCCAAAATCTAGAGATATGCCAAATATATAGATTAAAAACCCAAAATCTAGAGATAAAGCCGAACGTCTAAATGTAAAGCAAAACATCTAGATGTAATCCAAACATCTAGAGGTAAAGCCTAACATCTAGAGGTGAAGCACAACATATAGAGGTATAACCCAACATCTAGAGATAAAGACCAACATCTAAATGTAAAGCAAAACATCTAGATGTAAAACCCTACATCTAGAGGTAAAGTCCAATATCTAGACCTAAAGACCAACATCTAGAGGTAAAGCCCAACGTCTGGATGTAAAGCCCAGATTCTAGAGGGAAGCCAAAAATCCAGGTGGAAAACTCAAAATCTAGAGGTAAAGCCCAATATCTAGACGTAAAGACCAAAATCTCGATGTAAAGACCAAATTCTAGACCTAAAGCCCAAAATCTAGATGTAAAGCCCAACTTCTAAATCTAAAGCCCAACATCTAGAGGTAAAGCCCAATATTTAGAATTTAAGCGCATCATTTAGAGGTAAAGCCCAAAATCTAGATGTAAAGCACAACTTCTAGAGTTAAAGCCCATCATCTAGTCCTACAGCCCAATGTCTGCAGGTAAAGCCCAACTTACAGAGGTGAAGGCAAACATCTAGATGTAAAACCCAAAATCTAGAGGTAAAGCCCAACAACTAGACGTAAAGCCCAAAATCTAGATGTAAAGCCCAGCTTCTAGATCTAAAGCCCCAAATCTAGATGTAAAGCCCAAATTCTAGCTCTAACGCCCAAAATCTAGAGATAAAGACCAATATCTAGAGGTAAAACCCAACATCTAGAGGTAAAGCCAGGTATCTAGATGTAAAGCCCAACATCTAGAGGTAAAACCCAACTTCCAGAGTTAAAGTCCAAAATCTAGAGGTAAACACCAATACCTAGAGGTAGAGCCCAAAATCTAGAGATAAAGCCCAACATCTAGAGATAAAGTCAGATATATAGATTTAAAATCCAAAATCTGGAGGTAAAGCCCAACATCTAGAGCTAAAGCCCCAAATCTAGATGTAAAGCCCAATTGCTAGATCTAAAGCCAAATACTCTAGAGGTAAAGCCCAACATGTAGAGGTAAAGACTAAGATCTAGAGGTGAATTCCAATATCTAGTGTTAAAGGCCGACACCGACAGTTAAAGCCAAACATCTAGATGTAAAACCCAACTTCTAGAGGTAAAGCCGAATATCTAGAGTTAAAGCGCATCTTTTAGAGTAAAGCCCAAAATCTAGATCTAAAGCCCAACATCTAGAGGTAAAGCCTAACATCTAGAGGTGAATTCCAAAATCAAGTGTTAAGGCCTGACATCTACAGTTAAACCCAACCATATAGGTATAACCCCCAACTTCTAGAGGTAAGGCCCAAAATCTAGAGGTAAAGCCCAACAGCTAGAGTTAAAGCCGAACGTCTTGAGGTAAAGCCCAAAGTCTAGAGTTAAAGCCCAACTTCTAGAGGTAAAGCCCAACATCTAGACGTAAAGCCAGATATCTGACGGTAAAGCCCAACATCTAGAGGAAAAGCCAAATATATAGATTTAAAACCCAAAATCTAGAGATAAAGCCGAACATCTAAATGTAAAGCAAAACATCTAGATGTAATCCAAACATCTAGAGGTAAAGCCTAACATCTAGAGGTGAAGCACAACATATAGAGGTATAACCCAACATCTAGAGATAAAGACCAACATCTAAATGTAAAGCAAAACATCTAGATGTAAAACCCTACATCTAGAGGTAAAGTCCAATATCTAGACCTAAAGACCAACATCTAGAGGTAAAACCCAACATCTAGAGGTAAAGCCCAACGTCTGGAGGGAAAGCCCAGATTCTAGAGGGAAGCCAAAAATCCAGATGGAAAACTCAAAATCTAGAGGTAAAGCCCAACATCTACAGGTAAATCCAGATATCTAGGGGTAAAGCCCAACATCTAGAGGAAAAGACAAATATATAGATATAAACCCCAAAATCTAGAGGTAAAGCCCAATATCTAGACTTAAAGATCAAAATCTAGATATAAAGCCCAACTTCTAGATCTAAAGCCCAAAATATAGATGTAAAGCCCAACTTCTAAATCTAAAGCCCAACATCTAGAGGTAAAGCCCAATATTTAGAGTTTAAGCGCATCATTTAGAGGTAAAGCCCAAAATCTAGAGGTAAATCCCAACATCTAGAGGTAAAGCCAGATATCAAGAGGTAAAGCCCAACGTCTGGAGGTAAAGCCCATCATCTAGTCCTACAGCCCAATGTCTGCAGGTAAAGCCCAACTTACAGAGGTGAAGGCAAACATCCAAATGTAAAACCCAAAATCTAGAGGTAAAGCCCAACATCTAGAGGAAAAGCCAAATATATAGATTTAAAAACCAAAATCTAGAGTTAAATCCCAACATCTAGAGGTAAATCCCAAAGTCTAGATGTAAAGCTCAACTTCCAGATTTAAAGTCAAAAAATCTAAATGTAAATACCAATACCTAGAGTTAGAGCCCAACATCTAGAGATAAAGCCCAACATCTAGAGATAAAGCCAGATATATATATTTAAAATCCAAAATCTGGAGGTAAAGCCCAACATCTAGAGCTAAAGCCCCAAATCTAGATGTAAAGCCCAATCGCTACATCTAAAGCCAAATACTCTAGAGGTAAAGCCCAACATGTAGAGGTAAAGACTAAGATCTAGAGGTGAATTCCAATATCTAGTGTTAAAGGCCGACACCTACAGTTAAAGCCAAACATCTAGATGTAAAACCCAACTTCTAGAGGTAAAGCCAAATATCTAGAGTTAAAGCGCATCCTTTAGAGTAAAGCCCAAAATCTAGAGTTAAAGCCCAACATCTAGAGGGAAAGCCCAGAATCTAGATGTAAAGCCTAACATCTAGAGGTGAATTCCAAAATCAAGTGTTAAGGCCTGACATCTACAGTTAAATCCAACCATATAGATATAACCCTCAACTTCTAGAGGTAAAGCCCAACAGCTAGAGTTAAAGCCGAACGTCTTGAGGTAAAGTCCAAAGTCTAGAGGTAAAGCCCAACTTCTAGAGGTAAAGCCCAACTTCTAGAGGTAAAGCCCAACATCTAGACGTAAAGCCCAAAATCTAGAGGTAAAGCCCAACAGCTAGAGTTAAAGCCGAACGTCTTGAGGTAAAGTCCAAAGTCTAGAGGTAAAGCCCAACTTCTAGAGGTAAAGCCCAACATCTAGACGTAAAGCCAGATATCTGACGGTAAAGCCCAACATCTAGAGGAAAAGCCAAATATATAGATTTAAAACCCAAAATCTAGAGATAAAGCCGAACATCTAAATGTAAAGCAAAACATCTAGATGTAATCCAAACATCTAGAGGTAAAGCCTAACATCTAGAGGTGAAGCACAACATATAGAGGTATAACCCAACATCTAGAGATAAAGACCAACATCTAAATGTAAAGCAAAACATCTAGATGTAAAACCCTACATCTAGAGGTAAAGTCCAATAACTAGACCTAAAGACCAACATCTAGAGGTAAAGCCCAACATCTAGTGGTAAAGCCCAACGTCTGGAGGTAAAGCCCAGATTCTAGAGAGAAGCCAAAAATCCAGATGGAAAACCCAAAATCTAGAGGTAAAGCCCAACATCTACAGGTAAATCCAGATATCTAGGGGTAAAGCCCAACATCTAGAGGAAAAGCCAAATATATCGATATAAAACCCAAAATCTAGAGGTAAAGCCCAATATCGAGACGTAAAGCCCAAAATCTAGATGAAAAGCAGAACTTCTAGATCGAAAGCCCAACATCTAGAGGTAAAGACCAATATCTAGAGGTAAAACCCAACATCTAGAGGTAAAGCCAGATATCTAGAGGTAAAGCCCAACGTCTGGAGGTAAAGCCCATCATCTAGTCCTACAGCCCAATGTCTGCAGGTAAAGCCCAACTTACAGAGGTGAAGGCAAACATCTAAATGTAAAACCCCAAATCTAGAGGTAAAGCCCAACATCTAGAGGAAAAGCCAAATATATAGATTTAAAACCCAAAATCTAGAGGTAAAGCCCAATATCTAGACGTAAAGCCCAAAATCTAGATGTAAAGCCCAGCTTCTAATCTAAAGCCCAAAATCTAGATGTAAATCCCAAATTCTAGATCTAACACCCAAAATCTAGAGGTAAAGCCCAACATCTACAGGTAAATCCAGATATCTAGGGGTAAAGCCCAACATCTAGAGGAAAAGCCAAATATATAGATATAAAACCCAAAATCTAGAGGTAAAGCCCAATATCTAGACGTAAAGCCCAAAATCTAGATGAAAAGCACAACTTCTAGATCGAAAGCCCAACATCTAGAGGTAAAGACCAATATCTAGAGGTAAAAACTAACATCTAGAGGTAAAGCCAGATATCTAGAGGTAAAGCCCAACATCTAGAGGAAAAGCAAAATATATAGATTTGAAACCCAAATTCTAGAGTTAAATCCCAACATCTAGAGGTAAATCCCAAAGTCTAGATGTAAAGCTCAACTTCCAGATTTAAAGTCAAAAATCTAAATGTAAATACCAATACCTAGAGGTAGAGCCCAAAATGTACAGGTAAAGCCCAACCTCTAGAGATAAAGCCAGATATATAGATCTAAACCCCAAAATCTAGAGGTGAAGCCCAATATTTAGATGTAAAGCCCAAAATCTAGATGTAAAGCCCAACTTCTAGATCTAAAGCTGAAAATATACTTGTAAAGCCCAACTTCTAAATCTAAAGCCCAACATCTGGAGGTAAAGCCCAATATTTAGAGTTTAAGCGCATCATTTAGAGGTAAAGCCAGATATCTAGGGGTAAAGCCCAACGTCTGGAGGTAAAGCCCATCATCTAGTCCTACAGCCCAATGTCTGCAGGTAAAGCCCAGCTTACAGAGGTGAAGGCAAACATCTAGATGTAAAACCCCCAATCTAGAGGTAAAGCCCAACATCTAGAGGAAAAGCCAAATATATATATATTTAAAACCCAAAATCTAGAGGTAAAGCCCAACATCTAGAGGTAAAGCCAGATATCTAGGGGTAAAGGCCAACATCTAGAGGAAAAGGCAAATATATATATTTAAAACCCAAAATCTAGAGGTAAAGCCCAATATCTAGACGTAAAGCCCAAAATCTAGATGTAAAGGCCAGCTTCTAGATCTAAAGCCAAAATCTAGATGTAAAGCCCAAATTCTAGATCTAACACCCAAAATCTAGAGATAAAGACCAATATCTAGAAGTAAAACCCGACATATATAGGTAAAGCCAGATATCTACAGGTAAAGCCCAACATCTAGAGGAAAAGCAAAATATATAGATTTAAAACCCAAAATCTAGAGATTAAGCCGAACATCTAAATGTAAAGCAAAACATCTAGATGTAATCCAAACATCTAGAGGTAAAGCCTAACATCTAGAGGTGAAGCACAACATATAGAGGTATAACCCAACATCTAGAGATAAAGACCAACATCTAAATGTAAAGCAAAACATCTAGATGTAAAACCCTACATCTAGAGGTAAAGTCCAATATCTAGACCTAAAGACCAACATCTAGAGGTAAAACCCAACATCTAGTGGTAAAGCCCAACGTCTGGAGGTAAAGCCCAGATTCTAGAGAGAAGCCAAAAATCCAGATGGAAAACCCAACATCTAGAGGTAAAGCCCAACATCTACAGGTAAATCCAGATATCTAGGGGTAAAGCCCAACATCTAGAGGAAAAGCCAAATATATAGATATAAAACCCAAAATCTAGAGGTAAAGCCCAATATCTAGACGTAAAGCCCAAAATCTAGTTGAAAAGCACAACTTCTAGATCGAAAGCCCAACATCTAGAGGTAAAGACCAATATCTAGAGGTAAAACCCAACATCTAGAGGTAAAGCCAGATATCTAGAGGTAAAGCCCAACATCTAGAGGAAAAGCAAAATATATAGATTTCAAACCCAAATTCTAGAGTTAAATCCCAACATCTAGAGGTAAATCCCAAAGTCTAGATGTAAAGCTCAACTTCCAGATTTAAAGTCAAAAATCTAAATGTAAATACCAATACCTAGAGGTAGAGCCCAAAATGTAGAGGTAAAGCCCAACATCTAGAGATAAACCCAGATATATAGATCTAAACCCCAAAATCTAGAGGTGAAGCCCAATATTTAGATGTAAAGCCCAAAATCTAGATGTAAAGACCAACTTCTAGATCTAAAGCCGAAAATATAGTTGTAAAGCCCAACTTCTAAATCTAAAGCCCAACATCTGGAGGAAAAGCCCAATATTTAGAGTTTAAGCGCATCATTTAGAGGTAAAGCCAGATATCTAGAGGTAAAGCCCAACGTCTGGAGGTAAAGCCAGATATCTAGAGGTAAAGCCCATCATCTAGTCCTACAGCCCAATGTCTGCAGGTAAAGCCCAACTTACAGAGGTGAAGGCAAACATCTAGATGTAAAACCCCAAATCTAGAGGTAAAGCCCAACCTCTAGAGGAAAAGCCAAATATATATATATTTAAAACCCAAAATCTAGAGGTAAAGCCCAACATCTAGAGGAAAAGCCAAATATATATAGATTTAAAACCCAAAACCTAGAGGTAAAGCCCAATATCTAGACGTAAAGCCCAAAATCTAGATGTAAAGCCCAAATTCTTGGTCTAACACCCAAAATCTAGAGGTTAAGACCAATATCTAGAGGTAAAACCCAACATCTAGAGGTAAAGCCAGATATCTAGAGGTAAAGCCCAACGTCTGGAGGTAAAGCCAGATATCTAGAGGTAAAGCCCAACATCTAGAGGAAAAGCCAAATATATAGATTTCAAACCCAAATTCTAGAGTTAAATCCCAACATCTAGATGTAAAGCCCAACTTCCAAAGTTAAAGTCCAAAATCTAGAGGTAAACACCAATACCTAGTGTTAGAGCCCAAAATCTAGAGATAAAGCCCAACATCTAGAGATAAAGCCAAATATATAGATTTAAAATCCAAAATCTAGAGATAAAGCCGAACATCTAAATGTAAAGCAAAACATCTAGATGTAATCCAAACATCTAGAGGTAAAGCCTAACATCTAGAGGTGAAGCACAACATATAGAGGTATAACCCAACATCTAGAGATAAAGACCAACATCTAAATGTAAAGCAAAACATCTAGATGTAAAACCCTACATCTAGAGGTAAAGTCCAATATCTAGACCTAAAGACCAACATCTAGAGGTAAAGCCCAACATCTAGAGGTAAAGCCCAACGTCTGGAGGTAAAGCCCAGATTCTAGAGGGAAGCCAAAAATCCAGATGGAAAACTCAAAATCTAGAGGTAAAGCCCAACATCCACAGGTAAATCCAGATATCTAGGGGTAAAGCCCAACATCTAGAGGAAAAGACAAATATATAGATATAAACCCCAAAATCTAGAGGTAAAGCCCAATATCTAGACTTAAAGATCAAAATCTAGATATAAAGCCCAACTTCTAGATCTAAAGCCCAAAATATAGATGTAAAGCCCAACTTCTAAATCTAAAGCCCAAAATCTAGAGGTAAAGCCCAATATTTAGAGTTTAAGCGCATCATTTAGAGGTAAAGCCCAAAATCTAGAGGTAAATCCTAACATCTAGAGGTAAAGCCAGATATCAAGAGGTAAAGCCCAACGTCTGGAGGTAAAGCCCATCATCCAGTCCTACAGCCCAATGTCTGCAGGTAAAGCCCAACTTACAGAGGTGAAGGCAAACATCCAAATGTAAAACCCAAAATCTAGAGGTAAAGCCCAACATCTAGAGGAAAAGCCAAATATATAGATTTAAAACCCAAAATCTAGAGGTAAAGCCCAATATCTAGACCTAAAGCCCAAAGTCTAGATATAAAGCCCAACTTCTAGATCTAAAGCCCAAAATCTAGATGTAAAGCCCAAATTCTAGATCAATAGCCCAAAATCTAGAGGTAAAGACCAATATCTAGAGGTAAAACCCAACATCTAGAGGTAAAGCCAGATATCTAGAGGTAAAGCCCAACATCTAGAGGAAAAGCAAAATATATAGATTTCAAACCCAAATTCTAGAGTTCAATTCCAACATCTAGAGGTAAATCCCAAAGTCTAGATGTAAAGCTCAACTTCCAGATTTAAAGTCAAAAATCTAAATGTAAATACCAATACCTAGAGGTAGAGCCCAAAATGTAGAGGTAAAGCCCAACATCTAGAGATAAAGCCAGATATATAGATCTAAACCCCAAAATCTAGAGGTGAAGCCCAATATCTAGACGTAAATCCCAAAATCTAGATGTAAAGTCCAACTTCTAGAATTAAAGCCCTTCATCTAGTCCTACAGCCCAATGTCTCCAGGTAAAGCCCAACTTTACATCTAGATATAAAGCCCAAAATCTAGAGGTAAAGCCCAACATCTAGAGGGAAAGCCCAGAATCTAGATGTAAAGCCCAACTTCTAGATCTAAAGCCCAAAATCTAGATGTAAAGCCCAACTTCTAGATCTAAAGCCCAAAATATAGATGTAAAGCCCAACTTCTAAATCTAAAGCCCAACATCTAGAGGTAAAGCCCAATATTTAGAATTTAAGCGCATCATTTAGAGGTAAAGCCCAAAATCTAGATGTAAAGCCCAACTTCTAGAGGTAAAGCCCATCATCTAGTCCTACAGCCAAATGTCTGCAGGTAAAGCCCAACTTACAGAGGTGAAGGCAAACATCTAGATGTAAAACCCAAAATCTAGAGGTAAAGCCCAACATCTAGAGGAAAAGCCAAATATATAGATTTAAAACCCAAAATCTAGAGGTAAAGCCCAATATCTAGACGTAAAGCCCAAAATCTAGATTTAAAGCCCAACTTCTAGATCTAAAGCCCAAAATCTAGATGTAAAGCCCAAATTCTAGATCTAACACCCAAAATCTAGAGGTAAAGACCAATATCTAGAGGTAAAACCCAACATCTAGAGGTAAAGCCAGATATCTAGAGGTAAAGCCCAACATCTAGAGGAAAAGCAAAATATATAGATTTCAAACCCAAATTCTAGAGTTCAATCCCAACATCTAGAGGTAAAGCCCAACTTCCAGAGTTAAAGTCCAAAATCTAGAGGTAAACACCAATACCTAGAGTTAGAGCCCAAAATCTAGAGATAAAGCCCAACATCTAGAGATAAAGCCAGATATATAGATTTAAAATCCAAAATCTGGAGGTAAAGCCCAACATCTAGAGCTAAAGCCCCAAATCTAGATGTAAAGCCCAATCGCTACATCTAAAGCCAAATACTCTAGAGGTAAAGCCCAACATGTAGAGGTAAAGACTAAGATCTAGAGGTGAATTCCAATATCTAGTTTTAAAGCCTGACACCTACAGTTAAAGCCAAACATCTAGATGTAAAACCCAACTTCTAGAGGTAAAGCCGAATATCTAGAGTTAAAGCGCATCCTTTAGAGTAAAGCCCAAAATCTAGAATTAAAGCCCAACATCTAGAGGGAAAGCCCAGAATCTAGATGTAAAGCCTAACATCTAGAGGTGAATTCCAAAATCAAGTGTTAAGGCCTGACATCTACAGTTAAATCCAACCATATAGATATAACCCCCAACTTCTAGAGGTAAAGCCCAACAGCTAGAGTTAAAGCCGAACGTCTTGAGGTAAAGTCCAAAGTCTAGAGGTAAAGCCCAACTTCTAGAGGTAAAGCCCAACATCTAGACGTAAAGCCCAAAATCTAGAGGTAAAGCCCAACAGCTAGAGTTAAAGCCGAACGTCTTGAGGTAAAGTCCAAAGTCTAGAGGTAAAGCCCAACTTCTAGAGGTAAAGCCCAACATCTAGACGTAAAGCCAGATATCTGACGGTAAAGCCCAACATCTAGAGGAAAAGCCAAATATATAGATTTAAAACCCAACATCTAGAGATAAAGCCGAACATCTAAATGTAAAGCAAAACATCTAGATGTAAAACCCTACATCTAGAGGTAAAGTCCAATATCTAGACCTAAAGACCAACATCTAGAGGTAAAACCCAACATCTAGTGGTAAAGCCCAACGTCTGGAGGTAAAGCCCAGATTCTAGAGAGAAGCCAAAAATCCAGATGGAAAACCCAAAATCTAGAGGTAAAGCCCAACATCTACAGGTAAATCCAGATATCTAGGGGTAAAGCCCAACATCTAGAGGAAAAGACAAATATATCGATATAAAACCCAAAATCTAGAGGTAAAGCCCAATATCTAGACGTAAAGCCCAAAATCTAGATGTAAAGCACAACTTCTAGATCTAAAGCCCAACATCTAGAGGTAAAGACCAATATCTAGAGGTAAAACCCAACATCTAGAGGTAAAGCCAGATATCTAGAGGTAAAGCCCAACGTCTGGAGGTAAAGCCCATCATCTAGTCCTACAGCCCAATGTCTGCAGGTAAAGCCCAACTTACCGAGGTGAAGGCAAACATCTAGATGTAAAACCCCAAATCTAGAGGTAAAGCCCAACATCTAGAGGAAAAGCCAAATATATATATATTTAAAACCCAAAATCTAGAGGTAAAGCCCAACATCTAGAGGTAAAGCCAGATATCTAGGGGTAAAGGCCAACATCCTGAGGAAAAGCCAAATATATAGATTTAAAACCCAAATTCTAGAGTTAAATCCCAACATCTAGGGGTAAACCCCAACTTCCAGAGTTAAAGTCCAAAATCTACAGGTAAACACCAATACCTAGATTTAGAGCCCAAAATCTAGAGATATGCCAAATATATAGATTTAAAACCCAAAATCTAGAGATAAAGCCGAACGTCTAAATGTAAAGCAAAACATCTAGATGTAATCCAAACATCTAGAGGTAAAGCCTAACATCTAGAGGTGAAGCACAACATATAGAGGTATAACCCAACATCTAGAGATAAAGACCAACATCTAAATGTAAAGCAAAACATCTAGATGTAAAACCCTACATCTAGAGGTAAAGTCCAATATCTAGACCTAAAGACCAACATCTAGAGGTAAAGCCCAACGTCTGGAGGTAAAGCCCAGATTCTAGAGGGAAGCCAAAAATCCAGTTGGAAAACTCAAAATCTAGAGGTAAAGCCCAACATCTACAGGTAAATCCAGATATCTAGGGGTAAAGCCCAACATCTAGAGGAAAAGACAAATATATAGATATAAAACCCAAAATCTAGAGGTAAAGCCCAATATCTAGACTTAAAGATCAAAATCTAGATATAAAGCCCAACTTCTAGATCTAAAGCCCAAAATATAGATGTAAAGCCCAACTTCTAAATCTAAAGCCCAAAATCTAGAGGTAAAGCCCAATATTTAGAGTTTAAGCGCATCATTTAGAGGTAAAGCCCAAAATCTAGAGGTAAATCCCAACATCTAGAGGTAAAGCCAGATATCAAGAGGTAAAGCCCAACGTCTGGAGGTAAAGCCCATCATCCAGTCCTACAGCCCAATGTCTGCAGGTAAAACCAAACTTACAGAGGTGAAGGCAAACATCCAAATGTAAAACCCAAAATCTAGAGGTAAAGCCCAACATCTAGAGGAAAAGCCAAATATATAGATTTAAAACCCAAAATCTAGAGGTAAAGCCCAATATCTAGACCTAAAGCCCAATATCTAGACGTAAAGCCCAAAATCTAGATGTAAAGCCCAACTTCTTGATCTAAAGCCCAAAATCTAGATGTAAAGCCCAAATTCTATATCTAACGCCCAAAATCTAGAGATAAAGACCAATATCTAGAGGTAAAACCCAACATCTAGAGGTAAAGCCAGATATCTAGAGGTAAAGCCCAACATCTAGAGAAAAAGCAAAATATATAGATTTCAAACCCAAATTCTAGAGTTAAATCCCAACATCTAGATGTAAAGCCCAAAGTCTAGATGTAAAGCTCAACTTCCAGATTTAAAGTTTAAAATCTTAATGTAAATACCAATACCTAGAGGTAGAGCCCAAAATGTAGAGGTAAAGCCCAACATCTAGAGATAAAGCCAGATATATAGATCTAAACCCCAAAATCTAGAGGTGAAGCCCAATATCTAGATGTAAAGACCAAAATCTAGATGTAAAGCCCAAATTCTAGATCTAAAGACCAAAATCTAGATGTAAAGCCCAACTTCTAAATCTAAAGCCCAACATCTAGAGGTAAAGCCCAATATTTAGAATTTAAGCGCATCATTTAGAGGTAAAGCCCAAAATCTAGATGTAAAGCCCAACTTCTAGAGGTAAAGCCCATCATCTAGTCCTACAGCCCAATGTCTGCAGGTAAAGCCCAACTTACAGAGGTGAAGGCAAACATCCAAATGTAAAACCCAAAATCTAGAGGTAAAGCCCAACATCTAGAGGAAAAGCCAAATATATAGATTTAAAACCCTAAAACTAGAGATAAAGCCGAACATCTAAATGTAAAGCAAAACATCTAGATGTAATCCAAACATCTAGAGGTAAAACCTAACATCTAGAGGTGAAGCACAACATATAGAGGTATAACCCAACATCTAGAGATAAAGACCAACATCTAAATGTAAAGCAAAACATCTAGATGTAAACCCCTACATCTAGAGGTAAAGTTCAATATCTAGACCTAAAGACCAACATCTAGAGGTAAAACCCAACATCTAGTGGTAAAGCCCAACGTCTGGATGTAAAGCCCAGATTCTAGAGAGAAGCCAAAAATCCAGATGTAAAACCGAAAATCTAGAGGTAAAGCCCAACATCTACAGGTAAATCCAGATACCTAGGGGTAAAGCCCAACATCTAGAGGAAAAGCCAAATAAATAGATATAAACCCCAAAATCTAGAGGTAAACCCAATATCTAGCCGTAAAGCCCAAAATCTTGATGAAAAGCCCAACTTCTAGTTCTAAAGCCCAAATTCTAGATCTAACACCCAACATCTAGAGGTAAAGACCAATATCTAGAGTTAAAACCCAACATCTAGAGGTAAAGCCAGATATCTAGAGGTAAAGCCCAACGTCTGGAGGTAAAGCACATCATCTAGTCCTACAGCCCAATGTCTGCAGTTAAGCCCAACTTACAGAGGTGAAGGCAAAGATCTACATGTAAAACCCCAAATCTAGAGGTAAAGCCCAACAACTAGAGGAAAAGCCAAATATATACATATTTAAAACCCAAAATCTAGAGGTAAAGCCCAACATCTAGAGGTTAAGCCAGATATCTAGAGGTAAAGCCCAACGTCTGGAGGTAAAGCCCATCATCTAGTCCTACAGCCCAATGTCTGCAGGTAAAGCCCAACTTACAGAGGTGAAGGCAAACATCCAAATGTAAAACCCAAAATCTAGAGGTAAAGCCCAACATCTAGAGGAAAAGCCAAATATATAGATTTAAAACCCAAAATCTAGAGGTAAAGCCCAATATCTAGACGTAAAGATCAAAATCTAGATGTAAAGCCCAACTTCTAGATCTAAAGCCCAAAATCTAGATGTAAAGCCCAACTTCTAAATCTAAAGCCCAACATCTAGAGGTAAAGCCCAATATTTAGAGTTTAAGCGCATCATTTAGAGGTAAAGCCAGATATCTAGAGGTAAAGCCCAACGTCTGGAGGTAAAGCCCATCATCTAGTCCTACAGCCCAATGTCTGCAGGTAAAGCCCAACTTACCGAGGTGAAGGCAAACATCTAGATGTAAAACCCCAAATCTAGAGGTAAAGCCCAACATCTAGAGGAAAAGCCAAATATATATATATTTAAAACCCAAAATCTAGAGGTAAAGACCAACATCTAGAGCTAAAGCCAGATATCTAGGGGTAAAGCCCAACATCTAGAGGAAAAGCCAAATATATCGATATAAAACCCAAAATCTAGAGGTAAAGCCCAATATCGAGACGTAAAGCCCAACTTCTTGATCTAAAGCCCAAAATCTAGATGTAAAGCCCAAATTCTATATCTAACGCCCAAAATCTAGAGATAAAGACCAATATCTAGAGGTAAAACCCAACATCTAGAGGTAAAGCCAGATATCTAGAGGTAAAGCCCAACATCTAGAGGAAAAGCAAAATATATAGATTTCAAACCCAAATTCTAGAGTTAAATCCCAACATCTAGAGGTAAAGCCCAAAGTCTAGATGTAAAGCTCAACTTCCAGATTTAAAGTCAAAAATCTTAATGTAAATACCAATACCTAGAGGTAGAGCCCAAAATGTAGAGGTAAAGCCCAACATCTAGAAATAAAGCCAGATATATAGATCTAAACCCCAAAATCTAGAGGTGAAGCCCAATATCTAGACGTAAAGACCAAAATCTCGATGTAAAGACCAAATTCTAGATCTAACGCCCAAAATCTAGATGTAAAGCCCAACTTCTAAATCTAAAGCCCAACATCTAGAGGTAAAGCCCAATATTTACAATTTAAGCGCATCATTTAGAGGTAAAGCCCAAAATCTAGATGTAAAGCACAACTTCTAGAGGTAAAGCCCATCATCTAGTCCTACAGCCCAATGTCTGCAGGTAAAGCCCAACTTACAGAGGTGAAGGCAAACATCTAGATGTAAAACCCAAAATCTAGAGGTAAAGCCCAACATCTAGACGTAAAGCCCAAAATCTAGATGTAAAGCCCAGCTTCTAGATCTAAAGCCCCAAATCTAGATGTAAAGCCCAAATTGTAGCTCTAACGCCCAAAATCTAGAGATAAAGACCAATATCTAGAGGTAAAACCCAACATCTAGAGGTAAAGCCAGGTATCTAGATGTAAAGCCCAACATCTAGAGGTAAAACCCAACTTCCAGAGTTAAAGTCCAAAATCTAGAGGTAAACACCAATACCTAGAGGTAGAGCCCAAAATCTAGAGATAAAGCCCAACATCTAGAGATAAAGCCAGATATATAGATTTAAAATCCAAAATCTGGAGGTAAAGCCCAACATCTAGAGCTAAAGCCCCAAATCTAGATGTAAAGCCCAATTGATAGATCTAAAGCCAAATACTCTAGAGGTAAAGCCCAACATGTAGAGGTAAAGACTAAGATCTAGAGGTGAATTCCAATATCTAGTGTTAAAGCCCGACACCTACAGTTAAAGCCAAACATCTAGATGTAAAACCCAACTTCTAGAGGTAAAGCCGAATATCTAGAGTTAAAGCGCATCTTTTAGAGTAAAGCCCAAAATCTAGAGTTAAAGCCCAACATCTAGAGGGAAAGCCCAGAATCTAGATGTAAAGCCTAACATCTAGAGGTGAATTCCAAAATCAAGTGTTAAGGCCTGACATCTACAGTTAAACCCAACCATATAGGTATAACCCCCAACTTCTAGAGGTAAGGCCCAAAATCTAGAGGTAAAGCCCAACAGCTAGAGTTAAAGCCGAACGTCTTGAGGTAAAGCCCAAAGTCTAGAGTTAAAGCCCAACTTCTAGAGGTAAAGCCCAACATCTAGACGTAAAGCCAGATATCTGACGGTAAAGCCCAACATCTAGAGGAAAAGCCAAATATATAGATTTAAAACCCAACATCTAGAGATAAAGCCGAACATCTAGAGGTAAAGCCAGATATCTAGAGGTAAAGCCCAACGTCTGGTGGTAAAGCCCATCATCTAGTCCTACAGCCCAATGTCTGCAGGTAAAGCCCAACTTCCAGACGTGAAGGATAACACCTAGATGTAAAAACCAAAATCTAGAGGTAAAGCCCAATATCTAGACGTAAAGCCCAAAATCTAGATGTAAAGCCCAACTTCTTGATCTAAAGCCCAAAATCTAGATGTAAAGCCCAAATTCTAGATCTAACACCCAAAATCTAGAGGTAAAGACCAATATCTAGAGGTAAAACCCAACATCTAGAGGTAAAGCCAGATATCTAGAGGTAAAGCCCAACATCTAGAGGTAAAGCCAGATATCTAGGGGTAAAGGCCAACATCTAGAGGAAAAGCCAAATATATAGATTTAAAACCCAAATTCTAGAGTTAAATCCCAACATCTAGGGGTAAACCCCAACTTCCAGAGTTAAAGTCCAAAATCTACAGGTAAACACCAATACCTAGATTTAGAGCCCAAAATCTAGAGATATGCCAAATATATAGATTAAAAACCCAAAATCTAGAGATAAAGCCGAACGTCTAAATGTAAAGCAAAACATCTAGATGTAATCCAAAGATCTAGAGGTAAAGCCTAACATCTAGAAGTGAAGCACAACATATAGAGGTATAACCCAACATCTAGAGATAAAGACCAACATCTAAATGTAAAGCAAAACATCTAGATGTAAAACCCTACATCTAGAGGTAAAGTCCAATATCTAGACCTAAAGACCAACATCTAGAGGTAAAACCCAACATCTAGAGGTAAAGCCCAACGTCTGGAGGGAAAGCCCAGATTCTAGAGGGAAGCCAAAAATCCTGATGGAAAACTCAAAATCTAGAGGTAAAGCCCAACATCTACAGGTAAATCCAGATATCTAGGGGTAAAGCCCAACATCTAGAGGAAAAGCCAAATATATAGATATAAACCCCAAAATCTAGAGGTAAAGCCCAATATCTAGACTTAAAGATCAAAATCTAGATATAAAGACCAACTTCTAGATCTAAAGCCCAAAATATAGATGTAAAGCCAACTTCTAAATCTAAAGCCCAACATCTAGAGGTAAAGCCCAATATTTAGATTTTAAGCGCATCATTTAGAGGTAAAGCCCAAAATCTAGAGGTAAATCCCAACATCTAGAGGTAAAGCCAGATATCAAGAGGTAAAGCCCAACGTCTGGAGGTAAAGCCCATCATCTAGTCCTACAGCCCAATATCTGCAGGTAAAGCCCAACTTACAGAGGTGAAGGCAAACATCCAAATGTAAAACCCAAAATCTAGAGGTAAAGCCCAACATCTAGAGGAAAAGCCAAATATATAGATTTAAAACCCAAAATCTAGAGTTAAATCCCAACATCTAGAGGTAAATCCCAAAGTCTAGATGTAAAGCTCAACTTCCAGATTTAAAGTCAAAAAATATAAATGTAAATACCAATACCTAGAGTTAGAGCCCAACATCTAGAGATAAAGCCCAACATCTAGAGATAAAGCCAGATATATAGATTTAAAATCCAAAATCTGGAGGTAAAGCCCAACATCTAGAGCTAAAGCCCCAAATCTAGATGTAAAGCCCAATCGCTACATCTAAAGCCAAATACTCTAGAGGTAAAGCCCAACATGTAGAGGTAAAGACTAAGATCTAGAGGTGAATTCCAATATCTAGTGTTAAAGGCCGACACCTACAGTTAAAGCCAAACATCTAGATGTAAAACCCAACTTCTAGAGGTAAAGCCGAATATCTAGAGTTAAAGCGCATCTTTTAGAGTAAAGCCCAAAATCTAGAGTTAAAGCCCAACATCTAGAGGGAAAGCCCAGAATCTAGATGTAAAGCCTAACATCTAGAGGTGAATTCCAAAATCAAGTGTTAAGGCCTGACATCTACAGTTAAATCCAACCATATAGATATAACCCCCAACTTCTAGAGGTAAAGCCCAACAGCTAGAGTTAAAGCCGAACGTCTTGAGGTAAAGTCCAAAGTCTAGAGGTAAAGCCCAACTTCTAGAGGTAAAGCCCAACTTCTAGAGGTAAAGCCCAACATCTAGACGTAAAGCCCAAAATCTAGACGTAAAGCCCAACAGCTAGAGTTAAAGCCGAACGTCTTGAGGTAAAGTCCAAAGTCTAGAGGTAAAGCCCAACTTCTAGAGGTAAAGCCCAACATCTAGACGTAAAGCCAGATATCTGACGGTAAAGCCCAACATCTAGAGGAAAAGCCAAATATATAGATTTAAAACCCAAAATCTAGAGATAAAGCCGAACATCTAAATGTAAAGCAAAACATCTAGATGTAATCCAAACATCTAGAGGTAAAGCCTAACATCTAGAGGTGAAGCACAACATATAGAGGTATAACCCAACATCTAGAGATAAAGACCAACATCTAAATGTAAAGCAAAACATCTAGATGTAAAACCCTACATCTAGAGGTAAAGTCCAATATCTAGACCTAAAGACCAACATCTAGTGGTAAAGCCCAACGTCTGGAGGTAAAGCCCAGATTCTAGAGGGAAGCCAAAAATCCAGATGGAAAACTCAAAATCTAGAGGTAAAGCCCAACATCTACAGGTAAATCCAGATATCTAGGGGTAAAGCCCAACATCTAGAGGAAAAGACAAATATATAGATATAAACCCCAAAATCTAGAGGTAAAGCCCAATATCTAGACTTAAAGATCAAAATCTAGATATAAAGCCCAACTTCTAGATCTAAAGCCCAAAATATAGATGTAAAGCCCAACTTCTAAATCTAAAGCCCAAAATCTAGATGTAAAGCCCAAATTCTATATCTAACGCCCAAAATCTAGAGATAAAGACCAATATCTAGAGGTAAAACCCAACATCTAGAGGTAAAGCCAGATATATAGATCTAAACCCCAAAATCTAGAGGTGAAGCTCAATATCTAGACGTAAAGACCAAAATCTCGATGTAAAGACCAAATTCTAGACCTAAAGCCCAAAATCTAGATGTAAAGCCCAACTTCTAAATCTAAAGCCCAACATCTGGAGGTAAAGCCCAATATTTAGAATTTAAGCGCATCATTTAGAGGTAAAGCCCAAAATCTAGATGTAAAGCACAACTTCTAGAGGTAAAGCCCATCATCTAGTCCTACAGCCCAATGTCTGCAGGTAAAGCCCAACTTACAGAGGTGAAGGCAAACATCTAGATGTAAAACCCAAAATCTAGAGGTAAAGCCCAACATCTAGACGTAAAGCCCAAAATCTAGATGTAAAGCCCAGCTTCTAGATCTAAAGCCCCAAATCTAGATGTAAAGCCCAAATTCTAGCTCTAACGCCCAAAATCTAAAGACCAATATCTAGAGGTAAAACCCAACATCTAGAGGTAAAGCCAGGTATCTAGATGTAAAGCCCAACATCTAGAGGTAAAGCCCAACTTCCAGAGTTAAAGTCCAAAATCTAGAGGTAAACACCAATACCTAAAGTTAGAGCCCAAAATCTAGAGATAAAGCCCAACATCTAGAGATAAAGCCAGATATATAGATTTAAAATCCAAAATCTGGAGGTAAAGCCCAACATCTAGAGGTAAAGCCCCAAATCTAGATGTAAAGCCCAATTGCTAGATCTAAAGCCAAATACTCTAGAGGTAAAGCCCAACATGTAGAGGTAAAGACTAAGATCTAGAGGTGAATTCCAATATCTAGTGTTAAAGGCCGACACCTACAGTTAAAGCCAAACATCTAGATGTACAACCCAACTTCTAGAGGTAAAGCCGAATATCTAGAGTTAAAGCGCATCCTTTCGAGTAAAGCCCAAAATCTAGAGTTAAAGCCCAACATCTAGAGGGAAAGCCCAGAATCTAGATGTAAAGCCTAACATCTAGAGGTGAATTCCAAAATCAAGTGTTAAGGCCTGACATCTACAGTTAAACCCAACCATATAGGTATAACCCCCAACTTCTAGAGGTAAGGCCCAAAATCTAGAGGTAAAGCCCAACAGCTAGAGTTAAAGCCGAACGTCTTGAGGTAAAGCCCAAAGTCTAGAGTTAAAGCCCAACTTCTAGAGGTAAAGCCCAACATCTAGACGTAAAGCCAGATATCTGACGGTAAAGCCCAACATCTAGAGGAAAAGCCAAATATATAGATTTAAAACCCAAAATCTAGAGATAAAGCCGAACATCTAAATGTAAAGCAAAACATCTAGATGTAATCCAAACATCTAGAGGTAAAGCCTAACATCTAGAGGTGAAGCACAACATATAGAGGTATAACCCAACATCTAGAGATAAAGACCAACATCTAAATGTAAAGCAAAACATCTAGATGTAAAACCCTACATCTAGAGGTAAAGTCCAATATCTAGACCTAAAGACCAACATCTAGAGGTAAAACCCAACATCTAGAGGTAAAGCCCAACGTCTGGAGGGAAAGCCCAGATTCTAGAGGGAAGCCAAAAATCCTGATGGAAAACTCAAAATCTAGAGGTAAAGCCCAACATCTACAGGTAAATCCAGATATCTAGGGGTAAAGCCCAACATCTAGAGGAAAAGACAAATATATAGATATAAACCCCAAAATCTAGAGGTAAAGCCCAATATCTAGACTTAAAGATCAAAATCTAGATATAAAGCCCAACTTCTAGATCTAAAGCCCAAAATATAGATGTAAAGCCCAACTTCTAAATCTAAAGCCCAACATCTAGAGGTAAAGCCCAATATTTAGAGTTTAAGCGCATCATTTAGAGGTAAAGCCCAAAATCTAGAGGTAAATCCCAACATCTAGAGGTAAAGCCAGATATCTAGAGGTAAAGCCCAACGTCTGGAGGTAAAGCCCATCATCTAGTCCTACAGCCCAATGTCTGCAGGTAAAGCCCAACTTACAGAGGTGAAGGCAAACATCCAAATGTAAAACCCAAAATCTAGAGGTAAAGCCCAACATCTAGAGGAAAAGCCAAATATATAGATTTAAAACCCAAAATCTAGAGTTAAATCCCAACATCTAGAGGTAAATCCCAAAGTCTAGATGTAAAGCTCAACTTCCAGATTTAAAGTCAAAAAATCTAAATGTAAATACCAATACCTAGAGTTAGAGACCAACATCTAGAGATAAAGCCCAACATCTAGAGATAAAGCCAGATATATATATTTAAAATCCAAAATCTGGAGGTAAAGCCCAACATCTAGAGCTAAAGCCCCAAATCTAGATGTAAAGCCCAATCGCTACATCTAAAGCCAAATACTCTAGAGGTAAAGCCCAACATGTAGAGGTAAAGACTAAGATCTAGAGGTGAATTCCAATATCTAGTGTTAAAGGCCGACACCTACAGTTAAAGCCAAACATCTAGATGTAAAACCCAACTTCTAGAGGTAAAGCCAAATATCTAGAGTTAAAGCGCATCCTTTAGAGTAAAGCCCAAAATCTAGAGTTAAAGCCCAACATCTAGAGGGAAAGCCCAGAATCTAGATGTAAAGCCTAACATCTAGAGGTGAATTCCAAAATCAAGTGTTAAGGCCTGACATCTACAGTTAAATCCAACCATATAGATATAACCCCCAACTTCTAGAGGTAAAGCCCAACAGCTAGAGTTAAAGCCGAACGTCTTGAGGTAAAGTCCAAAGTCTAGAGGTAAAGCCCAACTTCTAGAGGTAAAGCCCAACTTCTAGAGGTAAAGCCCAACATCTAGACGTAAAGCCCAAAATCTAGAGGTAAAGCCCAACAGCTAGAGTTAAAGCCGAACGTCTTGAGGTAAAGTCCAAAGTCTAGAGGTAAAGCCCAACTTCTAGAGGTAAAGCCCAACATCTAGACGTAAAGCCAGATATCTGCCGGTAAAGCCCAACATCTAGAGGAAAAGCCAAATATTTAGATTTAAAACCCAAAATCTAGAGATAAAGCCCAACATCTAAATGTAAAGCAAAACATCTAGATGTAATCCAAACATCTAGAGGTAAAGCCTAACATCTAGAGGTGAAGCACAACATATAGAGGTATAACCCAACATCTAGAGATAAAGACCAACATCTAAATGTAAAGCAAAACATCTAGATGTAAAACCCTACATCTAGAGGTAAAGTCCAATATCTAGACCTAAAGACCAACATCTAGAGGTAAAACCCAACATCTAGTGGTAAAGCCCAACGTCTGGAGGTAAAGCCCAGATTCTAGAGAGAAGCCAAAAATCCAGATGGAAAACCCAAAATCTAGAGGTAAAGCCCAACATCTACAGGTAAATCCAGATATCTAGGGGTAAAGCCCAACATCTAGAGGAAAAGCCAAATATATCGATATAAAACCCAAAATCTAGAGGTAAAGCCCAATATCTAGACGTAGAGCCCAAAATCTAGATGAAAAGCACAACTTCTAGATCTAAAGCCCAACATTTAGAGGTAAAGACCAATATCTAGACGTAAAACCCAACATCTAGAGGTAAAGCCAGATATCTAGAGGTAAAGCCCAACGTCTGGAGGTAAAGCCCATCATCTAGTCCTACAACCGAATGTCTGCAGGTAAAGCCCAACTTACAGAGGTGAAGGCAAACATCTAGATGTAAAACCCCAAATCTAGAGATAAAGACCAACATCTAGAGGAAAAGCCAAATATATATATATTTAAAACCCAAAACCTAGAGGTAAAGCCCAACATCTAGATGTAAAGCCAGATATCTAGGGGTAAAAGCCAACATCTAGAGGAAAAGTCAAATATATAGATTTAAAACCCAAAATCTAGAGGTAAAGCCCAATATCTAGACGTAAAGCCCAAAATCTAGATGTAAAGCCCATCTTCTAGATCTAAAGCCCAAAATCAAGATGTAAAGCCCAAATTCTAGATCTAACGCCCAAAATCTAGAGATAAAGACCAATATCTAGAGGTAAAACCCAACATCTAGAGGTAAAGCCAGATATCTAGAGGTAAAGCCCAACATCTAGAGGAAAAGCAAAATATATAGATTTCAAACCCAAATTCTAGAGTTAAATCCCAACATCTAGGGGTAAACCCCAACTTCCAGAGTTAAAGTCCAAAATCTAGAGGTAAACACCAATACCTAGAGTTAGAGCCCAAAATCTAGAGATATGCCAAATATATAGATTTAAAACCCAAAATCTAGAGATAAAGCCGAACATCTAAATGTAAAGCAAAACATCTAGATGTAATCCAAACATCTAGAGGTAAAGCCTAACATCTAGAGGTGAAGCACAACATATAGAGGTATAACCCAACATCTAGAGATAAAGACCAACATCTAAATGTAAAGCAAAACATCTAGATGTAAAACCCTACATCTAGAGGTAAAGTCCAATATGTAGACCTAAAGACCAACATCTAGAGGTAAAAACCAACATCTAGTGGTAAAGCCCAACGTCTGGAGGTAAAGCCCAGATTCTAGAGAGAAGCCAAATATCCAGATGGAAAACCCAAAATCTAGAGGTAAAGCCCAACATCTACAGGTAAATCCAGATATCTAGGGGTAAAGTCCAACATCAAGAGGAAAAGCCAAATATATAGATATAAAACCTAAAACCTAGCGGTAAAGTCCAACATCTAGAGGTAAAGTCAGATATCTAGAGGTAAAGCCCAACATCTAGAGGAAAAGCAAAATATATAGATTTCAAACCCAAATTCTAGAGTTAAATCCCAACATCTAGAGGTAAATCCCAAAGTCTAGATGTAAAGCTCAACTTCCAGATTTAAAGTCAAAAAATCTAAATGTAAATACCAATACCTAGAGGTAGAGCCCAAAATGTAGAGGTAAAGCCCAACATCTAGAGATAAAGCCAGATATATAGATCTAAACCCCAAAATCTAGAGGTGAAGCCCAATATCTAGACGTAAAGCCCAAAATCTAGATGTAAAGCCCAACTTCTAGACCTAAAGCCCAAAATCTAGATGTAAACCCAACTTCTAAATCTAAAGCCCAACATCTATAGGTAAAGCCCAATATTTAGAGTTTAAGCGCACCATTTAGAGGTAACGCCAGATAACTAGAGGTAAAGCCCAACGTCTGGAGGTAAAGCCCATCATCTAGTCCTACAGCCCAATGTCTGCAGGTAAAGCCCAACTTACAGAGGTGAAGGCAAACATCTAGATGTAAAACCCAAAATCTAGAGGTAAAGCCCAAGATCTAGAGGAAAAGCCAAATATATATATATTTAAAACCCAAAACCTAGAGGTAAAGCCCAAGATCTAGATGTAAACCCCAACTTCTAGATCTAAAGCCCAACATCTAGATGTAAAGCCCAAATTCTAGATCTAACGCCCAAAATCTAGAGGTAAAGACCAATAGCTAGAGGTAAAACCCAACATCTAGAGGTAAAGCCAGATATCTAGAGGTAAAGCCCAACATCTAGAGGAAAAGCAAAATATATAGATTTCAAACCCAAATTCTAGAGTTAAATCCAAACATCTAGGGGTAAACCCCAACTTCCAGAGTTAAAGTCCAAAATCTAGAGGTAAACACCAATCCCTAGAGTTAGAGCCCAAAATCTAGAGATATGCCAAATATATAGATTTAAAACCCAAAATCTAGAGATAAAGCCGAAAGTCTAAATGTAAACCAAAACATCTAGATGTAATCCAAACATCTAGAGGTAAAGCCTAACATCTAGAGGTGAAGCACAACATATAGAGGTATAACCCAACATCTAGAGATAAAGACCAACATCTAAATGTAAAGCAAAACATCTAGATGTAAAACCCTACATCTAGAGGTAAAGTCCAATATCTAGACCTAAAGACCAACATCTAGAGGTAAAACCCAACATCTAGTGGTAAAACCCAACATCTAGTGGTAAAGCCCAACGTCTGGAGGTAAAGCCCAGATTCTAGAGAGAAGCCAAAAATCCAGATGGAAAACCCCAAATCTAGAGGTAAAGCCCAACATCTACAGGTAAATCCAGATATCTAGGTGTAAAGCCCAACATCTAGAGGAAAAGCCAAATATATAGATATAAAACCCAAAACCTAGAGGTAAAGCCCAATATCTAGACGTAAAGCCCAAAATCTAGATGAAAAGCACAACTTCTAGATCTAAAGCCCAACATCTAGAGGTAAAGACCAATAGCTAGAGGTAAAACCCAACATCTAGAGGTAAAGCCAGATATCTAGAGGAAAAGCCCAACGTCTGGAGGTAAAGCCCATCATCTAGCCCTACAGCCCAATGTCTGCAGGTAAAGCCCAACTTACAGAGGTGAAGGCAAACATCTAGATGTAAACCCCAAAATCTAGAGGTAAAGTCCAACATCAGGAGGAAAAGCAAAATATATATATATTTAAAAACCAAAACCTAGAAGTAAAGCCCAACATCTAGAGGTAAAGCCAGATATCTAGGGGTAAAGCCCAACATCTAGAGGAAAAGCCAAATATATAGATTTAAAACCCAAAATCTAGAGGTAAAGCCCAATATCTAGACGTAAAGCCCAAAATGTAGATGTAAACCCCAACTTCTAGATCTAAAGCCCAAAATCTAGATGTAAAGCCCAAATTCTAGATCTAACGCCTAAAATCTAGAGATAAATACCAATATCTAGAAGTAAAACCCAACATCTAGAGGTAAAGCCGATATCTAGAGGTAAAGCCCAACATCTAGAAGAAAGGCCAAATATATAGATTTAAAACCCAAAATCTAGAGATAAAGCCGAACATCTAAATGTAAAGCAAAACATCTAGATGTAATCCAAACATCTAGAGCTAAAGCCTAACATCTAGAGGTGATGCACAACATATAGAGGTATAACCTAACGTCTAGAGATAAAGACCAACATCTAAATGTAAAGCAAAACATCTAGATGTAAAACCCTACATCTAGAGGTAAAGTCCAATATCTAGACCTAAAGACCAACATCTAGAGGTAAAAACCAACATCTAGTGGTAAAGCCCAACGTCTGGAGGTAAAGCCCAGATTCTAGAGAGAAGGCAAAAATCCAGATGTAAAAGCGAAAATCTAGAGGTAAAGCCCAACATCTAGTCCTACAGCCTAATGGCTACAGGTAAAGCCCAACTTACAGAGGTGAAGGCAAACATCTAGATGTAAAACCCCAAATCTAGAGGTAAACCCCATCATCTAGAGGAAAAGCCAAATATATAGATTTAAAACCCAAAATCTAGAGGTAAAGCCCAATATCTAGACCTAAAGCCCAATATCTAGACGTAAAGCACAAAATCTAGATGTAAAGCCCAGCTTCTAGATCTAAAGCCCAAAATCTAGATGTAAAGCCTAACATCTAGAGGTGAATTCCAAAATCAAGTGTTAAGGCCTGACATCTACAGTTAAATCCAACCATATAGATATAACCCCCAACTTCTAGAGGTAAGGCCCAAAATACAGAGGTAAAGCCCAACAGCTAGAGTTAAAGCCCAACTTCTAGAGGTAAAGCCCAACTTCCAGACTTAAAGTCCAAAATCTAGAGGTAAACACCAATACCTAGAGTTAGAGCCCAACATCTAGAGATATGCCAAATATATAGATTTAAACCCAAAATCTAGAGATAAAGCCGAACATCTAAATGTAAAGCAAAACATCTAGATGTAATCCAAACATCTAGAGGTAAAGCCTAACATCTAGAGGTGAAGCACAACATATAGAGGTATAACCCAACATCTAGAGATAAAGACCAACATCTAAATGTAAAGCAAAACATCTAGAAATAAAACCCTACATCTAGAGGTAAAGTCCAATATCTAGACCTAAAGACCAACATCTAGAGGTAAACCCCAACATCTAGTGGTAAAGCCCAACGTCTGGAGGTAAAGCCCAGATTCTAGAGAGAAGCCAAATATCCAGATGGAAAACCCAAAATCTAGAGGAAAAGCCAAATATAAAGATTTAAAACCCAAAATCTAGAGGTAAAGCCCAATATCTAGACCTAAAGCACAAAATCTAGATGTAAAGCCCAACTTCTAGATCTAAAGCCCAAATTCTAGATCTAACAGCCAAAATGTAGAGGTAAAGCCCAATATCTAGACGTAAAGATCAAAATCTAGATATAAATCCCAACTTCTATATCTAAAGCCCAAAATATAGATGTAAATCCCAACTTCTAAATCTAAAGCCCAACATCTAGAGGTAAAGCCCAATATTTAGAGTTTAAGCGCACCATTTAGAGGTAAAGCCCAAAATCTAGATGTAAAGTTCAACTTCTAGAGGTAAAGCCCATCATCTAGTCCTACAGCCTAATGGCTGCAGGTAAAGCCCAGCTTACAGAGGTGAAGGCAAACATCAGGATGTAAAACCCAAAATCTAGAGGTAAAGCCCAACATCTAGAGGAAAAGCCAAATATATAGATTTAAAAACCAAAATCTAGAGGTAAAGCCCAATATCTAGACCTAAAGCCCAATATCTAGACGTAAAGCCCAAAATCTAGATGAAAAGCACAACTTCTAGATCTAAACCCCAACATCTAGAGGTAAAGACCAATATCTAGAGGTAAAACCCAAGATCTAGAGGTAAAGCCAGATATCTAGAGGTAAAGCCCAACGTCTGGAGGTAAAGCCCATCATCTAGTCCTACAGCCCAATGTCTGCAGGTAAAGCCCAACTTACAGAGGTGAAGGCAAACATCTAGATGTAAAACCCCAAATCTAGAGGTAAAGCCCAACATCTAGAGGAAAAGCCAAATATATATATATTTAAAACCCAAAATCTAGAGGTAAAGCCCAACATCTAGAGGTAAAGCCAGATATCTAGATGTAAAGCCCAACATCTAGAGGAAAAGCAAAATATATAGATTTCAAACCCAAATTCTAGAGTTAAATCCCAACATCTAGATGTAAAGCCCAACTTCCAAAGTTAAAGTCCAAAATCTAGAGGTAAACACCAATACCTAGTGTTAGAGCCCAAAATCTAGAGGTAAAGCCCAACATCTAGAAGAAAAGCCAAATATATAGATATAAAACCCAAAATCTAGAGGTAAAGCCCAATATCTAGACGTAAAGCCCAAAATCTAGATGAAAAGCACAACTTCTAGATCGAAAGCCCAACATCTAGAGGTAAAGACCAATAGCTAGAGGTAAAACCCAACATCTAGAGGTAAAGCCAGATATCTAGAGGTAAAGCCCATCATCTGGAGGTAAAGCCCATCATCTAGTCCTACAGCCCAATGTCTGCAGGTAAAGCCCAACTTACAGAGGTGAAGGCAAACATCTAGATGTAAAACCCCAAATCTAGTGGTAAAGCCCAACATCTAGAGGAAAAGCCAAATATATAGATATAAAACCCAAAATCTAAAGGTAAAGCCCAATATCTAGACGTAAAGCCCAAAATCTAGATGAAAAGCACAACTTCTAGATCGAAAGCCCAACATCTAGAGGTAAAGACCAATATCTAGAGGTAAAACCCAACATCTAGAGGTAAAGCCAGATATCTAGAGGTAAAGCCCAACATCTAGAGGAAAAGCAAAATATATGGATTTCAAACCCAAATTCTAGAGTTCAATCCCAACATCTAGAGCTAAAGCCCAACTTCCAGAGTTAAAGTCCAAAGTCTAGAGGTAAACACCAATACCTAGAGTTAGAGCCCAAAATCTAGAGATAAAGCCCAACATCTAGAGATAAAGCCAGATATATAGATTTAAAATCCAAAATCTGGAGGTAAAGCCCAACATCTAGAGCTAAAGCCCCAAATCTAGATGTAAAGCCCAATCGCTACATCTAAAGCCAAATACTCTAGAGGTAAAGCCCAACATGTAGAGGTAAAGACTAAGATCTAGAGGTGAATTCCAATATCTAGTGGTAAAGCCCGACACCTACAGTTAAAGCCAAACATCTAGATGTACAACCCAACTTCTAGAGGTAAAGCCCAATATCTAGAGTTAAAGCGCATCCTTTCGAGTAAAGCCCAAAATCTAGAGTTAAAGCCCAACATCTAGAGGGAAAGCCCAGAATCTAGAGGTAAAGCCTAACATCTAGAGGTGAATTCCAAAATCAAGTGTTAAGGCCTGACATCTACAGTTAAATCCAACCATATAGATATAACCCCCAACTTCTAGAGGTAAGGCCCAAAATCTAGAGGTAAAGTCCAACAGCTAGAGTTAAAGCCGAACGTCTTGAGGTAAAGCCCAAAGTCTAGAGTTAAAGCCCAACTTCTAGAGGTAAAGCCCAACTTCCAGAGTTAAAGTCCAAAATCTAGAGGTAAACACCAATACCTAGAGTTAGAGCCCAACATCTAGAGATATGCCAAATATATAGATTTAAAACCCAAAATCTAGAGATAAAGCCGAACATCTAAATGTAAAGCAAAACATCTAGATGTAATCCAAACATCTAGAGGTAAAGACTAACATCTAGAGGTGAAGCACAACATATAGAGGTATAACCCAACATCTAGAGATAAAGACCAACATCTAAATGTAAAGCAAAACATCTAGATGTAAAACCCTACATCTAGAGGTAAAGTCCAATATCTAGATCTAAAGACCAACATCTAGAGGTAAAACCCAACGTCTGGAGGTAAAGCCCAGATTCTAGAGAGAAGCCAAAAATCCAGATGGAAAACCTAAAATCTAGAGGTAAAGCCCAACATCTACAGGTAAATCCAGATATCTAGGGGTAAAGCCCAACATCTAGAGGAAAAGCCAAATATATAGATATAAAACCCAAAATCTAGAGGTAAAGCCCAATATCTAGACGTAAAGCCCAAAATCTAGATGAAAAGCACAACTTCTAGATCGAAAGCCCAACATCTAGAGATAAAGACCAATATCTAGAGGTAAAACCCAACATCTAGAGGTAAAGCCAGATATCTAGAGGTAAAGCCCAACATCTAGAGGAAAAGCAAAATATATAGATTTCAAACGCAAATTCTAGAGTTAAATCCCAACATCTAGAGGTAAATCCCAAAGTCTAGATGTAAAGCTCAACTTCCAGATTTAAAGTCAAAAATCTAAATGTAAATACCAATACCTAGAGGTAGAGCCCAAAATGTAGAGATAAAGCCCAACATCTAGAGATAAAGCCAGATATATAGATCTAAACCCCAAAATCTAGAGGTGAAGCCCAACTTCTAGATCTATAGACGAAAATATAGTTGTAAAGCCCAACTTCTAAATCTAAAGCCCAACATCTGGAGGAAAAGCCCAATATTTAGAGTTTAAGCGCATCATTTAGAGGTAAAGCCAGATATCTAGAGGTAAAGCCCAACGTCTGGAGGTAAAGCCCATCATCTAGTCCTACAGCCCAATGTCTGCAGGTAAAGCCCAACTTACAGAGGTGAAGGCAAACATCTAGATGTAAACCCCCAAATCTAGATGTAAAGCCCAACATCTAGAGTAAAAGCCAAATATATATAGATTTAAAACCCAAAACCTAGAGGTAAAGCCCAATATCTAGACGTAAAGCCCAAAATCTAGATGTAAAGCCCAAATTCTAGTTCTAACGCCCAAAATCAAGATGTAAAGCCCAAATTCTTGGTCTAACACCCAACATCTAGAGGTAAAGCCCAATATCTAGAGGTAAAACCCAACATCTAGAGGTAAAGCCAGATATCTAGAGGTAAAGCCCAACATCTAGATTAAAAGCAAAATATATAGATTTCAAACCCAAATTCTAGAGTTAAATCCCAACATCTAGATGTAAAGCCCAACTTCCAAAGTTAAAGTCCAAAATCTAGAGGTAAACACCAATACCTAGTGTTAGAGCCCAAAATCTAGAGATAAAGCCCAACATCTAGAAGAAAAGCCAAATATATAGATTTAAAACCCAAAATCTAGAGATAAAGCCGAACATCTAAATGTACAGCAAAACATCTAGATGTAATCCAAACATCTAGAGGTAAAGCCTAACATCTAGAGGTGAAGCACAACATATAGAGGTATAACCCAACATCTAGAGATAAAGACCAACATCTAAATGTAAAGCAAAACATCTAGATGTAAAACCCTACATCTAGAGGTAAAGTCCAATATCTAGACCTAAATACCAACATCTAGAGGTAAAACCCAACATCTAGTGGTAAAGCCCAACGTCTGGAGGTAAAGCCCAGATTCTAGAGAGAAGCCAAAAATCCAGATGGAAAACCCAAAATCTAGAGGTAAAGCCCAACATCTACAGGTAAATCCAGATATCTAGGGGTAAAGCCCAACATCTAGAGGAAAAGCCAAATATATAGATATAAACCCCAAAATCTAGAGGTAAAGCCCAACATCTGCAGGTAAAGCCCATCATCTAGTCCTACAGCCCAATGTCTGCAGGTAAAGCCCAACTTACAGAGGTGAAGGCAAACATCTAGATGTAAAACCCCAAATCTAGCGGTAAAGCCCAACATCTAGAGGAAAAGCCAAATATATAGATATAAAACCCAAATCTAAAGGTAAAGCCCAATATCTAGACGTAAAGCCCAAAATCTAGATGAAAAGCAGAACTTCTAGATCGAAAGCCCAACATCTAGAGGTAAAGACCAATATCTAGAGGTAAAACCAAACATCTAGAGGTAAAGCCAGATATCTAGAGGTAAAGCCCAACATCTAGAGGAAAAGCAAAATATATAGATTTCAAACCCAAATTCTAGAGTTAAATCCCAACATCTAGAGGTAAATCCCAAAGTCTAGATGTAAAGCTCAACTTCCAGATTTAAAGTCAAAAATCTAAATGTAAATACCAATACCTAGAGGTAGAGCCCAAAATGTAGAGGTAAAGCCCAACATCTAGAGATAAAGCCAGATATATAGATCTAAACCCCAAAATCTAGAGGTGAAGCCCAATATTTAGATGTAAAGCCCAAAATCTAGATGTAAAGACCAAATTCTAGATCTAAAGCCGAAAATATAGTTGTAAAGCCCAACTTCTAAATCTAAAGCCCAACATCTGGAGGAAAAGCCCAATATTTAGAGTTTAAGCGCATCATTTAGAGGTAAAGCCAGATATCTAGAGGTAAAGCCCAACGTCTGGAGGTAAAGCCCATCATCTAGCCCTACAGACCAATGTCTGCAGGTAAAGCCCAACTTACAGAGGTGAAGGCAAACATCTAGATGTAAACCCCAAAATCTAGAGGTAAAGCCCAATATCTAGACGTAAAGCCCAAAATCTAGATGTAAAGCCAGATATCTAGAGGTAAAGCCCAACGTCTGGAGGTAAAGCCCATCATCTAGTCCTACAGCCCAATGTCTGCAGGTAAAGCCAACTTACAGAGGTGAAGGCAAACATCTAGATGTAAAACCCCAAATCTAGATGTAAAGCCCAACATCTAGAGGAAAAGCCAAATATATAGATTTAAAGCCCAAAATCTAGATGTAAAGCCCAAATTCTAGATCTAACACCCAAAATCAAGATGTAAAGCCCAAATTCTTGGTCTAACACCCAAAATCCAGAGTTAAAGACCAATATCTAGAGGTAAAACCCAACATCTAGAGGTAAAGCCAGATATCTAGAGGTAAAGCCCAACATCTAGAGGAAAAGCAAAATATATAGATTTCAAACCCAAATTCTAGAGTTAAATCCCAACATCTAGGGGTAAACCCCAACTTCCAGAGTTAAAGTCCAAAATCTAGAGGTAAACACCAATACCTAGAGTTAGAGCCCAACATCTAGAGATATGCCAAATATATAGATTTAAAACCCAAAATCTAGAGATAAAGCCGAACATCTAAATGTAAAGCAAAACATCTAGATGTAATCCAAACATCTAGAGGTAAAGCCTAACATCTACAGGTAAATCCAGATATCTAGGGGTAAAGCCCAACATCTAGAGGAAAAGCCAAATATATAGATATAAAACCCAAAATCTAGAGGTAAAGCCCAATATCTAGACGTAAAGATCAAAATCTAGATATAAATCCCAACTTCTAGATCTAAAGCCCAAAATATAGATGTAAATCCCAACTTCTAAATCTAAAGCCCAACATCTAGAGGTAAAGCCCAATATTTAGAGTTTAAGCGCACCATTTAGAGGTAAAGCCCAAAATCTAGATGTAAAGTTCAACTTCTAGAGGTAAAGCCCATCATCTAGTCCTACAGCCTAATGGCTGCAGGTAAAGCCCAGCTTACAGAGGTGAAGGCAAACATCAGGATGTAAAACCCAAAATCTAGAGGTAAAGCCCAACATCTAGAGGAAAAGCCAAATATATAGATTTAAAAACCAAAATCTAGAGGTAAAGCCCAATATCTAGACCTAAAGCCCAATATCTAGACGTAAAGCCCAAAATCTAGATGAAAAGCACAACTTCTAGATCTAAACCCCAACATCTAGAGGTAAAGACCAATATCTAGAGGTAAAACCCAAGATCTAGAGGTAAAGCCAGATATCTAGAGGTAAAGCCAAACGTCTGGAGGTAAAGCCCATCATCTAGTCCTACAGCCCAATGTCTGCAGGTAAAGCCCAACTTACAGAGGTGAAGGCAAACATCTAGATGTAAAACCCCAAATCTAGAGGTAAAGCCCAACATCTAGAGGAAAAGCCAAATATATATATATTTAAAACCCAAAATCTAGAGGTAAAGCCCAACATCTAGAGGTAAAGCCAGATATCTAGATGTAAAGCCCAACATCTAGAGGAAAAGCAAAATATATAGATTTCAAACCCAAATTCTAGAGTTAAATCCCAACATCTAGATGTAAAGCCCAACTTCCAAAGTTAAAGTCCAAAATCTAGAGGTAAACACCAATACCTAGTGTTAGAGCCCAAAATCTAGAGGTAAAGCCCAACATCTAGAAGAAAAGCCAAATATATAGATATAAAACCCAAAATCTAGAGGTAAAGCCCAATATCTAGACGTAAAGCCCAAAATCTAGATGAAAAGCACAACTCCTAGATCGAAAGCCCAACATCTAGAGGTAAAGACCAATAGCTAGAGGTAAAACCCAACATCTAGAGGTAAAGCCAGATATCTAGAGGTAAAGCCCATCATCTGGAGGTAAAGCCCATCATCTAGTCCTACAGCCCAATGTCTGCAGGTAAAGCCCAACTTACAGAGGTGAAGGCAAACATCTAGATGTAAAACCCCAAATCTAGTGGTAAAGCCCAACATCTAGAGGAAAAGCCAAATATATAGATATAAAACCCAAAATCTAAAGGTAAAGCCCAATATCTAGAAGTAAAGCCCTAAATCTAGATGAAAAGCACAACTTCTAGATCGAAAGCCCAACATCTAGAGGTAAAGACCAATATCTAGAGGTAAAACCCAACATCTAGAGGTAAAGCCAGATATCTAGAGGTAAAGCCCAACATCTAGAGGAAAAGCAAAATATATGGATTTCAAACCCAAATTCTAGAGTTAAATCCCAACATCTAGAGGTAAATCCCAAAGTCTAGATGTAAAGCTCAACTTCCAGATTTAAAGTCAAAAAATCTAAATGTAAATACCAATACCTAGAGGTAGAGCCCAAAATGTAGAGGTAAAGCCCAACATCTAGAGATAAAGCCCAATATTTAGAGTTTAAGCGCATCATTTAGAGGTAAAGCCAGATAACTAGAGGTAAAGCCCATCATCTAGTCGTACAGCCCAATGTCTGCAGGTAAAGCCCAACTTACAGAGGTGAAGGCAAACATCTAGATGTAAAACCCAAAATCTAGAGGTAAAGCCCAACATCTAGAGGTAAAGACCAATATTTAGAGTTTAAGCGCATCATTTAGAGGTAAAGCCCAAAATCTAGATGTAAAGCCCAACTTCTAGAGGTAAAGCCCTTCATCTAGTCCTACAGCCCAATGTCTGCAGGTAAAGCCCAACTTACAGAGGTGAAGGCAAACATCTAGATGTAAAACCCAAAATCTAGAGGTAAAGCCCAACATCTAGAGGAAAAGCCAAATATATAGATTTAAAACCCAAAATCTAGAGGTAAAGCCCAATATCTAGACTTAAAGCCCAATATCTAGACTTAAACCCAAAATCTAGATGTAAACCCTAACTTCTAGATCTAAAGCCCAAAATCTAGATGTAAAGTCCAAATTCTAGATCTAACGCCCAAAATCTAGAGATAAAGACCAATATCTAGAAGTAAAACCCAACATCTAGAGGTAAAGCAGATATCTAGAGGTAAAGCCAAACATCTAGAAGAAAAGCCAAATATATAGATTTAAAACCCAAAATCTAGAGATAAAGCCGCACATCTAAATGTAAAGCAAAACATCTAGATGTAATCCAAACATCTAGAGGTAAAGCCTAACATCTAGAGGTGAAGCACAACATATAGAGGTATAACCCAACATCTAGAGATAAAGACCAACATCTAAATGTAAAGCAAAACATCTAGATGTAATACCCTACATCTAGAGGTAAAGTCCAATATCTAGACCTAAAGACCAACATCTAGAGGTAAAACCCAACATCTAGTGGTAAAGCCCAACGTCTGGAGGTAAAGCCCAGATTCTAGAGAGAAGCCAAAAATCCAGATGGAAAACCCAAAATCTAGAGGTAAAGCCCAACATCTACAGGTAAATCCAGATATCTAGGGGTATAGCCCAACATCTAGAGGAAAAGCCAAATATATCGATATAAAACCCAAAATCTAGAGGTAAAGCCCAATATCTAGACGTAAAGCCCAAAATCTAGATGAAAAGCACAACTTCTAGATCTAAAGCCCAACATCTAGAGGTAAAGACCAATATCTAGAGGTAAAACCCAACATCTAGAGGTAAAGCCAGATATCTAGAGGTAAAGCCCAACGTCTGGAGGTAAAGCCCATCATCTAGTCCTACAACCGAATGTCTGCAGGTAAAGCCCAACTTACAGAGGTGAAGGCAAACATCTAGATGTAAAACCCCAAATCTAGAGGTAAAGACCAACATCTAGAGGAAAAGCCAAATATATATATATTTAAAACCCAAAACCTAGAGGTAAAGCCCAACATCTAGATGTAAAGCCAGATATCTAGGGGTAAAAGCCAACATCTAGAGGAAAAGTCAAATATATAGATTTAAAACCCAAAATCTAGAGGTAAAGCCCAATATCTAGACGTAAAGCCCAAAATCTAGATGTAAAGCCCATCTTCTAGATCTAAAGCCCAAAATCAAGATGTAAAGCCCAAATTCTAGATCTAACGCCCAAAATCTAGAGATAAAGACCAATATCTAGAGGTAAAACCCAACATCTAGAGGTAAAGCCAGATATCTAGAGGTAAAGCCCAACATCTAGAGGAAAAGCAAAATATATAGATTTCAAACCCAAATTCTAGAGTTAAATCCCAACATCTAGGGGTAAACCCCAACTTCCAGAGTTAAAGTCCAAAATCTAGAGGTAAACACCAATACCTAGAGTTAGAGCCCAAAATCTAGAGATATGCCAAATATATAGATTTAAAACCCAAAATCTAGAGATAAAACCGAACATCTAAATGTAAAGCAAAACATCTAGATGTAATCCAAACATCTAGAGGTAAAGCCTAACATCTAGAGGTGAAGCACAACATATAGAGGTATAACCCAACATCTAGAGATAAAGACCAACATCTAAATGTAAAGCAAAACATCTAGATGTAAAACCCTACACCTAGAGGTAAAGTCCAATATCTAGACCTAAAGACCAACAACTAGAGGTAAAAACCAACATCTAGTGGTAAAGCCCAACGTCTGGAGGTAAAGCCCAGATTCTAGAGAGAAGCCAAATATCCAGATGGAAAACCCAAAATCTAGAGGTAAAGCCCAACATCTACAGGTAAATCCAGATATCTGGGGGTAAAGTCCAACATCTAGAGGAAAAGCCAAATATATAGATATAAAACCTAAAACCTAGAGGTAAAGCCCAACATCTAGAGGTAAAGACCAATATCTAGAGGTAAAACCCAACATCTAGAGGTAAAGCCAGATATCTAGAGGTAAAGCCCAACATCTAGAGGAAAAGCAAACTATATAGATTTCAAACCCAAATTCTAGAGTTAAATCCCAACATCTAGAGGTAAATCCCAAAGTCTAGATGTAAAGCTCAACTTCCAGATTTAAAGTCAAAAAATCTAAATGTAAATACCAATACCTAGAGGTAGAGCCCAAAATGTAGAGGTAAAGCCCAACATCTAGAGATAAAGCCAGATATATAGATCTAAACCCCAAAATCTAGAGGTGAAGCCCAATATCTGGACGTAAAGCCCAAAATCTAGATGTAAAGCCCAACTTCTAGACCTAAAGCCCAAAATCTAGATGTAAACCCAACTTCTAAATCTAAAGCCCAACATCTATAGGTAAAGCCCAATATTTAGAGTTTAAGCGCATCATTTAGAGGTAAAGCCAGATAACTAGAGGTAAAGCCCAACGTCTGGAGGTAAAGCCCATCATCTAGTCCTACAGCCCAAACTCTGCAGGTAAAGCCCAACTTACAGAGGTGAAGGCAAACATCTAGATGTAAAACCCAAAATCTAGAGGTAAAGCCCAACATCTAGAGGAAAAGCCAAATATATATATATTTAAAACCCAAAACCTAGAGGTAAAGCCCAAGATCTAGATGTAAACCCCAACTTCTAGATCTAAAGCCCAACATCTAGATGTAAAGCCCAAATTCTAGATCTAACGCCCAAAATCTAGAGGTAAAGACCAACATCTAGAGGTAAAACCCAACATCTAGTGGTAAAACCCAACATCTAGTGGTAAAGCCCAATGTCTGGAGGTAAAGCCCAGATTCTAGAGAGAAGCCAAAAATCCAGATGGAAAACCCAAAATCTAGAGGTAAAGCCCAACATCTACAGGTAAATCCAGATATCTAGCTGTAAAGCCCAACATCTAGAGGAAAAGCCAAATATATAGATATAAAACCCAAAATCTAGAGGTAAAGCCCAATATCTAGATGTAAAGCCCAAAATCTAGATGAAAAGCACAACTTCTAGATCTAAAGCCCAACATCTAGTGGTAAAGACCAATAGCTAGAGGTAAAACCCAACATCTAGAGGTAAAGCCAGGTATCTAGAGGTAAAGCCCAACATCTAGAGGAAAAGCAAAATATATAGATTTCAAACCCAAATTCTAGAGTTAAATCCCAACATCTAGGGGTAAACCCCAACTTCCAGAGTTAAAGTCCAAAATCTAGAGGTAAACACCAATACCTAGAGTTAGAGCCCAAAATCTAGAGATATGCCAAATATATAGATTTAAAACCCAAAATCTAGAGATAAAGCCGAACATCTAAATGTAAAGCAAAACATCTAGATGTAATCCAAACATCTAGAGGTAAAGCCTAACATCTAGAGGTGAAGCACAACATATAGAGGTATAACCCAACATCTAGAGATAAAGACCAACATCTAAATGTAAAGCAAAACATCTAGATGTAAAACCCTACATCTAGAGGTAAAGTCCAATATCTAGACCTAAAGACCAACATCTAGAGGTAAAACCCAACATCTAGTGGTAAAGCCCAACGTCTGGAGGTAAAGCCCAGATTCTAGAGAGAAGCCAAAAATCCAGATGGAAACCCCAAATCTAGAGGTAAAGCCCAACATCTACAGGTAAATCCAGATATCTAGGGGTAAAGCCCAACATCTAGAGGAAAAGCCAAATATATCGATATAAAACCCAAAATCTAGAGGTAAAGCCCAATATCTAGACGTAAAGCCCAAAATCTAGATGAAAAGCACAACTTCTAGATCTAAAGCCCAACATCTAGAGGTAAAGCCCAATATTTACAGGTAAAACCCAACATCTAGAGGTAAAGCCAGATATCTAGAGGTAAAGCCCAACATCTAGAGGAAAAGCAAAATATATAGATTTCAAACCCAAATTCTAGAGTTAAATCCCAACATCTAGAGGTAAATCCCAAAGTCTAGATGTAAAGCTCAACTTCCAGATTTAAAGTCAAAAAATCTAAATGTAAATACCAATACCTAGAGGTAGAGCCCAAAATGTAGAGGTAAAGCCCAACATCTAGAGATAAAGCCAGATATATAGATCTAAACCCCAAAATCTAGAGGTGAAGCCCAATATCTAGACGTAAAGCCCAAAATCTAGATGTAAAGCCCAACTTCTAAATCTAAAGCCCAAAATCTAGATGTAAAGCCCAACTTCTAAATCTAAAGCCCAACATCTAGAGGTAAAGCCCAATATTTAGAGTTTAAGCGCATCATTTAGAGGTAAAGCGAGATATCTAGAGGTAAAGCCCAACGTCTGGAGGTAAAGCCCATCATCTAGTCCTACAGCCCAATGTCTGCAGGTAAAGCCCAACTTACAGAGGTGAAGGCAAACATCTAGATGTAAAACCCCAAATCTAGCGGTAAAGCCCAACATCTAGAGGAAAAGCCAAATATAGATATATTTAAAACCCAAAACCTAGAGGTAAAGCCCAACATCTAGAGGTAAAGCCAGATATCTAGGGGTAAAGCCCAACATCTAGAGGAAAAGCCCAATATCTAGATTAAAAGCTCAAAATCTAGATGTAAAGCCCAACTTCTAGATCTAAAGCCCAACATCTAGATGTAAAGCCCAAATTCTAGATCTAACGCCCAAAATCTAGAGATAAAGACCAATATCTAGAGGTAAAACCCAACATCTAGTGGTAAAGCCAGATATCTAGAGGTAAAGCCCAACATCTAGAGGAAAAGCAAAATATATAGATTTCAAACCCAAATTCTAGAGTTAAATCCCAACATATAGGGGTAAACCCCAACTTCCAGAGTTAAATTCCAAAATCTAGAGGTAAATACCAATACCTAGAGTTAGAGCCTAAAATCTAGAGATATGCCAAATATATAGATTTAAAACCCAAAATCTAGAGATAAAGCCGAACGTCTAAATGTAAAGCAAAACATCTAGATGTAATGCAAACATCTAGAGGTAAAGCCTAACAACTAGAGGTGAAGCACAACATATAGAGGTATAACCCAACATCTAGAGATAAAGACCAACATCTAAATGTAAAGCAAAACATCTAGATGTAAAACCCTACATCTAGAGGTAAAGTCCAATATCTAGACCTAAAGACCAACATCTAGAGGTTAACCCCAACATCTAGTGGTAAAGCCCAACGTCTGGAGGTAAAGCCCAGATTCTAGAGAGAAGCCAAAAATCCAGATGGAAAACCCAAAATCTAGAGGTAAAGCCCAACATCTACAGGTAAATCCAGATATCTAGGGGTAAAGCCCAACATCTAGAGGAAAAGACCAATATCTAGAGGTAAAACCCAACATCTAGAGGTAAAGCCAGATATCTAGAGGTAAAGCCCAACATCTAGAGGAAAAGCAAACTATATAGATTTCAAACCCAAATTCTAGAGTTAAATCCCAACATCTAGAGGTAAATCCCAAAGTCTAGATGTAAAGCTCAACTTCCAGATTTAAAGTCAAAAAATCTAAATGTAAATACCAATACCTAGAGGTAGAGCCCAAAATGTAGAGGTAAAGCCCAACATCTAGAGGAAAAGCCAAATATATAGATATAAAACCCAAAATCTAGAGGTAAAGCCCAATATCTAGACGTAAAGCCCAAAATCTAGATGTAAAGCCCAACTTCTAAATCTAAAGCCCAAAATATAGATGTAAAGCCCAACTTCTAAATCTAAAGCCCAACATCTAGAGGTAAAGAACAATATCTAGAGGTAAAAACCAACATCTAGAGGTAAAGCCAGATATCTAGAGGTAAAGCCCAACGTCTGGAGGTAAAGCCCATCATCTAGTCCTACAGCCTAATGGCTGCAGGTAAAGCCCAACTTACAGAGGTGAAGGCAAACATCTAGATGTAAAACCCAAAATCTAGAGGTAAAGCCCAAAATCTAGAGGAAAAGCCAAATATATATATATTTAAAACCCAAAACCTAGAGGTAAAGCCCAACATCTAGAGGTAAAGCCAGATAACTAGCGGTAAAGCCCAACATCTAGAGGAAAAGCCAAATATATAGATTTAAAACCCAAAATCTAGAGGTAAAGCCCAATATCTAGACGTAAAGCCCAAAATCTAGATGTAAAGCCCAACTTCTAGATCTAAAGCCCAAAATCTAGATGTAAAGCCCAAATTCTAGATCTAATGCCCAAAATCTAGAGATAAAGACCAATATCTAGAAGTAAAACCCAACATCTAGAGGTAAAGCCGATATCTAGAGGTAAAGCCCAACATCTAGAGGAAAAGCCAAATATATAGATTTCAAACCCAAATTCTAGAGTTAAATCCCAACATCTAGGGGTAAACCCCAACTTCCAGAGTTAAAGTCCAAAATCTAGAGGTAAACACCAATACCTAGAGTTAGAGCCCAAAATCTAGAGATATGCCAAATATATAGATTTAAAACCCAAAATCTAGAGATAAAGCCGAACGTCTAAATGTAAAGCAAAACATCTAGATGTAATCCAAACATCTAGAGGTAAAGCCTAACAACTAGAGGTAAAGCACAACATATAGAGGTATAACCCAACATCTAGAGATAAAGACCAACATCTAAATGTAAAGCAAAACATCTAGATGTAAAACCCTACATCTAGAGGTAAAGTCCAATATCTAGACCTAAAGACCAACATCTAGAGGTAAAACCCAACATCTAGTGGTAAAGCCCAACGTCTGGAGGTAAAGCCCAGGTTCTAGAGAGAAGTCAAAAATCCAGATGGAAAACCCAAAATCTAGAGGTAAAGCCCAACATCTACAGGTAAATCCAGATATCTAGGGGTAAAGCCCAACATCTAGAGGAAAAGCCAAATATATAGATATAAAACCCAAAATCTAGAGGTAAAGCCCAATATCTAGACGTAAAGATCAAAATCTAGATATAAAGCCCAACTTCTAAACCTAAAGCCCAAAATATAGATGTAAAGCCCAACTTCTAATTCTAAAGCCCAACATCTAGAGGTAAAGCCCAATATTTAGAGTTTAAGCGCATCATTTAGAGGTAAAGCCCAAAATCTAGATGTAAAGCTCAACTTCTAGAGGGAAAGCCCATCATCTAGTCCTACAGCCCAATGGCTGCAGGTAAAGCCCAACTTACAGAGGTGAAGGCAAACATCAGGATGTAAAACCCAAAATCTAGAGGTAAAGCCCAACATCTAGAGGAAAAGTCAAATATATAGATTTAAAACCCAAAATCTAGAGGTAAAGCCCAATATCTAGACCTAAAGCCCAATATCTAGACGTAAAGCCCAAAATCTAGATGAAAAGCACAAATTCTAGATCTAAAGCCCAACATCTAGAGGTAAAGACCAATATCTAGAGGTAAACCCCAACATCTAGAGGTAAAGCCAGATATCTAGAGGTAAAGCCCAACGTCTGGAGGTAAAGCCCATCATCTAGCCCTACAGCCCAATGTCTGTAGGTAAAGCCCAACTTACAGAGGTGAAGGCAAACATCTAGATGTAAAACCCCAAATCTAGAGGTAAAGCCCAACATCTAGAGGAAAAGCCAAATATATATATATTTTAAACCCAAAATCTAGAGATAAAGCCCAACATTTAGAGGTAAAGCCAGATATCTAGGGGTAAAGCCCAACATCTAGAGGAAAAGCCAAATATATAGATTTAAAACACAAAATCTAGAGGTAAAGACCAATATCTAGATGTAAAGCCCAGCTTCTAGATCTAAAGCCCAAAATCTAGATGTAAAGCCAAAATTCTAGATCTAACACACAAAATCTAGAGGTAAAGGCCAATATCTAGAGGTAAAATCCAACATCTATAGGTAAAGCCCAACATCTAGAGGAAAAGCCAAATATATAGATTTCAAACCCAAATTCTAGAGTTAAATCCCAACATCTAGGGGTAAACCCCAACTTCCAGAGTTAAAGTCCAAAATCTAGAGGTAAACACCAATACCTAGATTTAGAGCCCAAAATCTAGAGATATGCCAAATATATAGATTTAAAACCCAAAATCTAGAGATAAAGCCGAACATCTAAATGTAAAGCAAAACATCTAGATGTAATCCAAACATCTATAGGTAAAGCCTAACAACTAGAGGTGAAGCACAACATATAGAGGTATAACCCAACATCTAGAGATAAAGACCAACATCTAAATGTAAAGGAAAACATCTAGACGTAAAACCCTACATCTAGAGGTAAAGTCCAATATCTAGACCTAAAGACCAACATCTAGAGGTAAAACTCATCATCTAGTGGTAAAGCCCAACGTCTGGAGGTAAAGCCCAGATTCTAGAGAGAAGCCAAAAATCCAGATGTAAAAACCAAAATCTAGAGGTAAAGCCCAACATCTACAGGTAAATCCAGATATCTAGGGGTAAAGCCCAACATCTAGAGGAAAAGCCAAATATATAGATTTAAAGCCCAAAATCTAGAGTTAAAGCCCAACTTCTAGATCTAAAGCCCAACATCTAGATGTAAAGCCCAAATTCTAGATCTAACGCCCAAAATCTAGAGATAAAGACCAATATCTAGAGGTAAAACCCAACATCTAGAGTTAAAGCCAGATATCTAGAGGTAAAGCCCAACATCTAGGCTAAAAGCAAAATATATAGATTTCAAACCCAAATTCTAGAGTTAAATCCCAACATCTAGGGGTAAACCCCAACTTCCAGAGTTAAAGTCCGAAATCTAGAGGTAAATACCAATACCTAGAGTTAGAGCCCAAAATCTAGAGATATGCCAAATATATAGATTTAAAACCCAAAAATCTAGAGATAAAGCCGAACGTCTAAATGTAAAGCAAAACATCTAGATGTAATGCATACATCTAGAGGTAAAGCCTAACAACTAGAGGTGAAGCACAACATATAGAGGTATAACCCAACATCTAGAGATAAAGACCAACATCTAAATGTAAAGCAAAACATCTCGATGTAAAACCCTACATCTAGAGGTAAAGTCCAATATCTAGACCTAAAGACCAACATCTAGAGGTAAAACCCAACATCTAGAGGTGAAGCCAGATATCTAGAGGTAAAGCCCAACATCTAGAGGAAAAGCAAAATATATAGATTTCAAACCCAAATTCTAGAGTTAAATCCCAACATCTAGGGGTAAACCCCAACTTCCAGAGTTAAAGTCCAAAATCTAGAGGTAAACACCAATACCTAGAGTTAGAGCCCAAAAAATAGACATATGCCAAATATATAGATTTAAAACCCAAAATCTAGATATAAAGCCGAACGTCTAAATGTAAAGCAAAACATCTAGATGTAATGCAAACATCTAGAGGTAAAGCCTAACAACTAGAGGTGAAGCACAACATATAGAGGTATAACCCAACATCTAGAGATAAAGACCAACATCTAAATGTAAAGCAAAACATCTAGATGTAAAACCCTACATCTAGAGGTAAAGTCCAATATCTAGACCTAAAGACCAACATCTAGAGGTTAACCCCAACATCTAGTGGTAAAGCCCAACGTCTGGAGGTAAAGCCCAGATTCTAGAGAGAAGCCAAAAATCCAGATGGAAAACCCAAAATCTAGAGGTAAAGCCCAACATCTACAGGTAAATCCAGATATCTAGGGGTAAAGCCCAACATCTAGAGGAAAAGACCAATATCTAGAGGTAAAACCCAACATCTAGAGGTAAAGCCAGATATCTAGAGGTAAAGCCCAACATCTAGAGGAAAAGCAAAATATATAGATTTGAAACCCAAATTCTAGAGTTAAATCCCAACATCTAGAGGTAAATCCCAAAGTCTAGATGTAAAGCTCAACTTCCAGATTTAAAGTCAAAAATCTAAATGTAAATACCAATACCTAGAGGTAGAGCCCAAAATGTAGAGGTAAAGCCCAACATCTAGAGATAAAGCCAGATACATAGATCTAAACCCCAAAATCTAGAGGTGAAGCCCAATATCTAGACGTAAAGACCAAAATCTAGATGTAAAGCCCAACTTCTAGATCTAAAGCCCAAAATCTAGATGTAAAGCCCAACTTCTAAATCTAAAGCCAACATCTAGAGGTAAAGCCCAATATTTAGAGTTTAAGCGCATCATTTAGAGGTAAAGCCCAAAATCTAGATGTAAAGCTCAACTTCTAGAGGTAAAGCCCATCATCTAGTCCTGCAGCCTAATGGCTGCAGGTAAAGACCAACTTACAGAGGTGAAGGCAAACATCTAGATGTAAACCCCCAAATCTAGAGGTAAAGCCCAACATCTAGAGGAAAAGCCAAATATATAGATATAAAACCCAAAATCTAGAGGTAAAGCCCAATATCTAGACGTAAAGATCAAAATCTAGATATAAAGCCCAACTTCTAGATCTAAAGCCTAAAATATAGATGTAAAGCCCAACTTCTAAATCTAAAGCCCAACATCTAGAGGTAAAGCCCAATATTTAGAGTTTAAGCGCATCATTTAGAGGTAAAGCCCAAAATCTAGATGTAAAGCTCAACTTCCAGATTTAAAGTCAAAAATCTAAATGTAAATACCAATACCTAGAGGTAGAGCCCAAAATGTAGAGGTAAAGCCCAACATCTAGAGATAAAGCCAGATATATAGATCTAACCCCAAAATCTAGAGGTGAAGCAAAATATCTAGATCTAAAGCCCAAAATCTAGATGTATAGCCCAACTTCTAAATCTAAAGCCCAACATCTAGAGGTAAATCCCAATATTTAGAGTTTAAGCACATCATTTAGAGGTAAAGCCAGATAACTAGAGGTAAAGCCCAACGTCTGGAGGTAAAGCCCATCATCTAGTCCTACAGCCCAATGTCTGCAGGTAAAGCCCAACTTACAGAGGTGAAGGCAAACATCTAGATGTAAAACCCAAAATATAGAGGTAAAGCCCAACATCTAGAGGAAAAGCCAAATATATATATATTTAAAAAACAAAAACCTAGAGGTAAAGCCCAACATCTAGAGGTAAAGCCAGATATCTAGGGGTAAAGCCCAACATCTAGAGGAAAAGCCAAATATATACATTTAAAACCCAAAATCTAGAGGTAAAGCCCAATATCTAGACGTAAAGCCCAAAATCTAGATGTAAAGCCCAACTTCTAGATCTAAAGCCCAAAATCTAGATGTAAAGCCCAAATTCTAGATCTAATGCCCAAAATCTAGAGATAAAGACCAATATCTAGAAGTAAAACCCAACATCTAGAGGTAAAGCCGATATCTAGAGGTAAAGCCCAACATCTAGAGGAAAAGCCAAATATATAGATTTCAAACCCAAATTCTAGAGTTAAATCCCAACATCTAGGGGTAAACCCCAACTTCCAGAGTTAAAGTCCAAAATCTAGAGGTAAACACCAATACCTAGAGTTAGAGCCCAAAATCTAGAGATATGCCAAATATATAGATTTAAAACCCAAAATCTAGAGATAAAGCCGAACGTCTAAATGTAAAGCAAAACATCTAGATGTAATCCAAACATCTAGAGGTAAAGCCTAACAACTAGAGGTAAAGCACAACATATAGAGGTATAACCCAACATCTAGAGATAAAGACCAACATCTAAATGTAAAGCAAAACATCTAGATGTAAAACCCTACATCTAGAGGTAAAGTCCAATATCTAGACCTAAAGACCAACATCTAGAGGTAAAACCCAACATCTAGTGGTAAAGCCCAACGTCTGGAGGTAAAGCCCAGGTTCTAGAGAGAAGTCAAAAATCCAGATGGAAAACCCAAAATCTAGAGGTAAAGCCCAACATCTACAGGTAAATCCAGATATCTAGGGGTAAAGCCCAACATCTAGATGAAAAGCCAAATATATAGATATAAAACCCAAAATCTAGAGGTAAAGCCCAATATCTAGACGTAAAGATCAAAATCTAGATATAAAGCCCAACTTCTAAACCTAAAGCCCAAAATATAGATGTAAAGCCCAACTTCTAATTCTAAAGCCCAACATCTAGAGGTAAAGCCCAATATTTAGAGTTTAAGCGCATCATTTAGAGGTAAAGCCCAAAATCTAGATGTAAAGCTCAACTTCTAGAGGGAAAGCCCATCATCTAGTCCTACAGCCCAATGGCTGCAGGTAAAGCCCAACTTACAGAGGTGAAGGCAAACATCAGGATGTAAAACCCAAAATCTAGAGGTAAAGCCCAACATCTAGAGGAAAAGTCAAATATATAGATTTAAAACCCAAAATCTAGAGGTAAAGCCCAATATCTAGACCTAAAGCCCAATATCTAGACGTAAAGCCCAAAATCTAGATGAAAAGCACAAATTCTAGATCTAAAGCCCAACATCTAGAGGTAAAGACCAATATCTAGAGGTAAACCCCAACATCTAGAGGTAAAGCCAGATATCTAGAGGTAAAGCCCAACGTCTGGAGGTAAAGCCCATCATCTAGCCCTACAGCCCAATGTCTGTAGGTAAAGCCCAACTTACAGAGGTGAAGGCAAACATCTAGATGTAAAACCCCAAATCTAGAGGTAAAGCCCAACATCTAGAGGAAAAGCCAAATATATATATATTTTAAACCCAAAATCTAGAGATAAAGCCCAACATTTAGAGGTAAAGCCAGATATCTAGGGGTAAAGCCCAACATCTAGAGGAAAAGCCAAATATATAGATTTAAAACACAAAATCTAGAGGTAAAGACCAATATCTAGATGTAAAGCCCAGCTTCTAGATCTAAAGCCCAAAATCTAGATGTAAAGCCAAAATTCTAGATCTAACACACAAAATCTAGAGGTAAAGGCCAATATCTAGAGGTAAAATCCAACATCTATAGGTAAAGCCCAACATCTAGAGGAAAAGCCAAATATATAGATTTCAAACCCAAATTCTAGAGTTAAATCCCAACATCTAGGGGTAAACCCCAACTTCCAGAGTTAAAGTCCAAAATCTAGAGGTAAACACCAATACCTAGATTTAGAGCCCAAAATCTAGAGATATGCCAAATATATAGATTTAAAACCCAAAATCTAGAGATAAAGCCGAACATCTAAATGTAAAGCAAAACATCTAGATGTAATCCAAACATCTATAGGTAAAGCCTAACAACTAGAGGTGAAGCACAACATATAGAGGTATAACCCAACATCTAGAGATAAAGACCAACATCTAAATGTAAAGGAAAACATCTAGACGTAAAACCCTACATCTAGAGGTAAAGTCCAATATCTAGACCTAAAGACCAACATCTAGAGGTAAAACTCATCATCTAGTGGTAAAGCCCAACGTCTGGAGGTAAAGCCCAGATTCTAGAGAGAAGCCAAAAATCCAGATGTAAAAACCAAAATCTAGAGGTAAAGCCCAACATCTACAGGTAAATCCAGATATCTAGGGGTAAAGCCCAACATCTAGAGGAAAAGCCAAATATATAGATTTAAAGCCCAAAATCTAGAGTTAAAGCCCAACTTCTAGATCTAAAGCCCAACATCTAGATGTAAAGCCCAAATTCTAGATCTAACGCCCAAAATCTAGAGATAAAGACCAATATCTAGAGGTAAAACCCAACATCTAGAGTTAAAGCCAGATATCTAGAGGTAAAGCCCAACATCTAGGCTAAAAGCAAAATATATAGATTTCAAACCCAAATTCTAGAGTTAAATCCCAACATCTAGGGGTAAACCCCAACTTCCAGAGTTAAAGTCCGAAATCTAGAGGTAAATACCAATACCTAGAGTTAGAGCCCAAAATCTAGAGATATGCCAAATATATAGATTTAAAACCCAAAAATCTAGAGATAAAGCCGAACGTCTAAATGTAAAGCAAAACATCTAGATGTAATGCATACATCTAGAGGTAAAGCCTAACAACTAGAGGTGAAGCACAACATATAGAGGTATAACCCAACATCTAGAGATAAAGACCAACATCTAAATGTAAAGCAAAACATCTCGATGTAAAACCCTACATCTAGAGGTAAAGTCCAATATCTAGACCTAAAGACCAACATCTAGAGGTAAAACCCAACATCTAGAGGTGAAGCCAGATATCTAGAGGTAAAGCCCAACATCTAGAGGAAAAGCAAAATATATAGATTTCAAACCCAAATTCTAGAGTTAAATCCCAACATCTAGGGGTAAACCCCAACTTCCAGAGTTAAAGTCCAAAATCTAGAGGTAAACACCAATACCTAGAGTTAGAGCCCAAAAAATAGACATATGCCAAATATATAGATTTAAAACCCAAAATCTAGATATAAAGCCGAACGTCTAAATGTAAAGCAAAACATCTAGATGTAATGCAAACATCTAGAGGTAAAGCCTAACAACTAGAGGTGAAGCACAACATATAGAGGTATAACCCAACATCTAGAGATAAAGACCAACATCTAAATGTAAAGCAAAACATCTAGATGTAAAACCCTACATCTAGAGGTAAAGTCCAATATCTAGACCTAAAGACCAACATCTAGAGGTTAACCCCAACATCTAGTGGTAAAGCCCAACGTCTGGAGGTAAAGCCCAGATTCTAGAGAGAAGCCAAAAATCCAGATGGAAAACCCAAAATCTAGAGGTAAAGCCCAACATCTACAGGTAAATCCAGATATCTAGGGGTAAAGCCCAACATCTAGAGGAAAAGACCAATATCTAGAGGTAAAACCCAACATCTAGAGGTAAAGCCAGATATCTAGAGGTAAAGCCCAACATCTAGAGGAAAAGCAAAATATATAGATTTGAAACCCAAATTCTAGAGTTAAATCCCAACATCTAGAGGTAAATCCCAAAGTCTAGATGTAAAGCTCAACTTCCAGATTTAAAGTCAAAAATCTAAATGTAAATACCAATACCTAGAGGTAGAGCCCAAAATGTAGAGGTAAAGCCCAACATCTAGAGATAAAGCCAGATACATAGATCTAAACCCCAAAATCTAGAGGTGAAGCCCAATATCTAGACGTAAAGACCAAAATCTAGATGTAAAGCCCAACTTCTAGATCTAAAGCCCAAAATCTAGATGTAAAGCCCAACTTCTAAATCTAAAGCCAACATCTAGAGGTAAAGCCCAATATTTAGAGTTTAAGCGCATCATTTAGAGGTAAAGCCCAAAATCTAGATGTAAAGCTCAACTTCTAGAGGTAAAGCCCATCATCTAGTCCTGCAGCCTAATGGCTGCAGGTAAAGACCAACTTACAGAGGTGAAGGCAAACATCTAGATGTAAACCCCCAAATCTAGAGGTAAAGCCCAACATCTAGAGGAAAAGCCAAATATATAGATATAAAACCCAAAATCTAGAGGTAAAGCCCAATATCTAGACGTAAAGATCAAAATCTAGATATAAAGCCCAACTTCTAGATCTAAAGCCTAAAATATAGATGTAAAGCCCAACTTCTAAATCTAAAGCCCAACATCTAGAGGTAAAGCCCAATATTTAGAGTTTAAGCGCATCATTTAGAGGTAAAGCCCAAAATCTAGATGTAAAGCTCAACTTCCAGATTTAAAGTCAAAAATCTAAATGTAAATACCAATACCTAGAGGTAGAGCCCAAAATGTAGAGGTAAAGCCCAACATCTAGAGATAAAGCCAGATATATAGATCTAACCCCAAAATCTAGAGGTGAAGCAAAATATCTAGATCTAAAGCCCAAAATCTAGATGTATAGCCCAACTTCTAAATCTAAAGCCCAACATCTAGAGGTAAATCCCAATATTTAGAGTTTAAGCACATCAATTAGAGGTAAAGCCAGATAACTAGAGGTAAAGCCCAACGTCTGGAGGTAAAGCCCATCATCTAGTCCTACAGCCCAATGTCTGCAGGTAAAGCCCAACTTACAGAGGTGAAGGCAAACATCTAGATGTAAAACCCAAAATATAGAGGTAAAGCCCAACATCTAGAGGAAAAGCCAAATATATATATATTTAAAAAACAAAAACCTAGAGGTAAAGCCCAACATCTAGAGGTAAAGCCAGATATCTAGGGGTAAAGCCCAACATCTAGAGGAAAAGCCAAATATATACATTTAAAACCCAAAATCTAGAGGTAAAGCCAAATATCTAGACGTAAAGCCCAAAATCTAGATGTAAAGCACAACTTCTAGATCTAAAGCCCAAAATCTAGAGATAAAGACCAATATCTAGAAGTAAAACCCAACATCTAGAGGTAAAGCCGATATCTAGAGGTAAAGCCCAACATCTAGAAGAAAAGCCAAATATATAGATTTAAAACCCAAAATCTAGAGTTATAGCCCAATATCTAGACCTAAAGCCCAATATCTAGACGTAAAGCCCAAAAACTAGATGAAAAGCACAACTTATAGATCTAAAGCCCAACATCTAGAGGTAAAGACCAATATCTAGAGGTAAAACTCAACATCTAGAGGTAAAGCCAGATATCTAGAGGTAAAGCCCAACGTCTGGAGGTAAAGCCCATCATCTAGCCCTACAGCCCAATGTCTGCAGGTAAAGCCCAACTTACAGAGGTGAAGGCAAACATCTAGATGTAAAACCCAAAATCTAGAGGTAAAGCCCAACATCTAGAGGAAAAGCCAAATATATATATATTTAAAAACCAAAAACTAGAGGTAAAGCCCAACATCTAGAGGTAAAGCCAGATATCTAGGGGTAAAGCCCAACATCTAGAGGAAAAGCCAAATATATAGATTTAAAAGCCAAAATCTAGAGGTAAAGCCCAATATCTAGACGTAAAGCCCAAAATCTAGATGTAAACCCCAACTTCTAGATCTAAAGCCCAACATCTATATGTAAAGACCAAATTCTAGATCTAACGCCCAAAATCTAGAGATAAAGACCAATATCTAGAGGTAAAACCCAACATCTAGTGGTAAAGCCAGATATCTAGAGGTAAAGCCCAACATCTAGAGGAAAAGCAAAATATATAGATTTCAAACCCAAATTCTAGAGTTAAATCCCAACATCTAGGGGTAAACCCCAACTTCCAGAGTTAAAGTCCAAAATCTAGAGGTAAACACCAATACCTAGAGTTAGAGCCCAAAATCTAGAGATATGCCAAATATATAGATTTAAAACCCAAAATCTAGAGATAAAGCCGAACGTCTAAATGTAAAGCAAAACATCTAGATGTAATGCAAACATCTAGAGGTAAAGCCTAACAACTAGAGGTGAAGCACAACATATAGAGGTATAACCCAACATCTAGAGATAAAGACCAACATCTAAATGTAAAGCAAAACATCTAGATGTAAAACCCTACATCTAGAGGTAAAGTCCAATATCTAGACCTAAAGACCAACATCTAGAGGTTAACCCCAACATCTAGTGGTAAAGCCCAACGTCTGGAGGTAAAGCCCAGATTCTAGAGAGAAGCCAAAAATCCAGATGGAAAACCCAAAATCTAGAGGTAAAGCCCAACATCTACAGGTAAATCCAGATAACTAGGGGTAAAGCCCAACATCTAGAGGAAAAGCCAAATATATAGATATAAAACCCAAAATCTAGAGGTAAAGCCCAATATCTAGACGTAAAGATCAAAATCTAGATATAAAGCCCAACTTCTAGATCTAAAGCCTAAAATATAGATGTAAAGCCCAACTTCTAAATCTAAAGCCCAACATCTAGAGGTAAAGCCCAATATTTAGAGTTTAAGCGCACCATTTAGAGGTAAAGCCCAAAATCTAGATGTAAAGCTCAATTTCTAGAGGTAAAGCCCATCATCTAGTCCTACAGCCTAATGGCTACAGGTAAAGCCCAACTTACAGAGGTGAAGGCAAACATCTAGATGTAAAACCCCAAATCTAGAGGTAAACCCCATCATCTAGAGAAAAAGCCAAATATATAGATTTAAAACCCAAAATCTAGAGGTAAAGCCCAATATCTAGACCTAAAGCCCAATATCTAGACGTAAAGCCCAAAAACTAGATGAAAAGCACAACTTCTAGATCTAAAGCCCAACATCTAGAGGTAAAGACCAATATCTAGAGGTAAAACCCAACATCTAGAGGTAAAGCCAGATATCTAGAGGTAAAGCCCAACGTCTGGAGGTAAAGCCCATCATGTAGTCCTACAGCCCAATGTCTGCAGGTAAAGCCCAACTTACAGAGGTGAAGGCAAACATCCAAATGTAAAACCCAAAATCTAGAGGAAAAGCCCAATATCTAGACGTAAAGCCCAAAATCTAGATGTAAAGCCCAAATTCTAGATCTAACGCCAAAAATCTAGAGATAAAGACCAATATCTAGAAGTAAAACCCAACATCTAGAGGTAAAGCCGATATCTAGAGGTAAAGCCCAACATCTAGAAGAAAAGCCAAATATATAGATTTAAAACCCAAAATCTAGAGATAAAGCCGAACATCTAAATGTAAAGCAAAACATCTAGATGTAATCCAAACATCTAAATGTAAAGCCTAACATCTATAGGTGAAGCACAACATATAGAGGTATAACCCAACATCTAGAGATAAAGACCAACATCTAAATGTAAAGCAAAACATCTAGAGGTAAAACCCAACATCTAGTGGTAAAGCCCAATGTCTGGAGGTAAAGCCCAGATTCTAGAGAGAAAACAAAACTCCAGATGGAAAACCCAAAATCTAGAGGTAAAGCCCAACATCTACAGGTAAATCCAGATATCTAGGGGTAAAGCCCAACATCTAGAGGAAAAGACCAATATCTAGAGGTAAAACCCAACATCTAGAGGTAAAGCCAGATATCTAGAGGTAAAGCCCAACATCTAGAGGAAAAGCAAAATATATAGATTTCAAACCCAAATTCTAGAGTTAAATCCCAACATCTAGAGGTAAATCCCAAAGTCTAGATGTAAAGCTCAACTTCCAGATTTAAAGTCAAAAAATCTAAATGTAAATACCAATACCTAGAGGTAGAGCCCAAAATGTAGAGGTAAAGCCCAACATCTAGAGATAAAGCCAGATATATAGATCTAAACCCCAAAATCTAGAGGTGAAGCCCAATATCTAGACGTAAAGCCCAAAATCTAGATGTAAAGCCCAACTTCTAGATCTAAAGCCCAAAATCTAGATGTAAAGCCCAACTTCTAAATCTAAAGCCCAACATCTAGAGGTAAAGCCCAATATTTAGAGTTTAAGCGCATCTTTTAGAGGTAAAGCCAGATATCTAGAGGTAAAGCCCAACGTCTGGAGGTAAAGCCCATCATCTAGTCCTACAGCCCAATGACTGCAGGTAAAGCCCAACTTACAGAGGTGAAGGCAAACATCTAGATGTAAAACCCAAAATCTAGAGGTAAAGCCCAACATCTAGAGGAAAAGCCAAATATATATATATTTAAAACCCAAAACCTAGAGGTAAAGCCCAACATCTAGAGGTAAAGCCAGATATCTAGGGGTAAAGCCCAACATCTAGAGGAAAAGCCAAATATATAGATTTAAAACCCAAAATCTAGAGGTAAAGCCCAATATCTAGACGTAAAGCCCAAAATCTAGATGTAAACCCCAACTTCTAGATCTAAAGCCCAAAATCTAGATGTAAAGACCAAATTCTAGATCTAACGCCCAAAATCTAGAGATAAAGACCAATATCTAGAGGTAAAACCCAACATCTAGTGGTAAAGCCAGATATCTAGAGGTAAAGCCCAACATCTAGAGGAAAAGCAAAATATATAGATTTCAAACCCAAATTCTAGAGTTAAATCCCAACATCTAGGGGTAAACCCCAACTTCCAGAGTTAAAGTCCAAAATCTAGAGGTAAACACCAATACCTAGAGTTAGAGCCCAAAATCTAGAGATATGCCAAATATATAGATTTAAAACCCAAAATCTAGAGATAAAGCCGAACGTCTAAATGTAAAGCAAAACATCTAGATGTAATGCAAACATCTAGAGGTAAAGCCTAACAACTAGAGGTGAAGCACAACATATAGAGGTATAACCCAACATCTAGAGATAAAGACCAACATCTAAATGTAAAGCAAAACATCTAGATGTAAAACCCTACATCTAGAGGTAAAGTCCAATATCTAGACCTAAAGACCAACATCTAGAGGTTAACCCCAACATCTAGTGGTAAAGCCCAACGTCTGGCGGTAAAGCCCAGATTCTAGAGAGAAGCCAAAAATCCAGATGGAAAACCCAAAATCTAGAGGTAAAGCCCAACATCTACAGGTAAATCCAGATAACTAGGGGTAAAGCCCAACATCTAGAGGAAAAGCCAAATATATAGATATAAAACCCAAAATCTAGAGGTAAAGCCCAATATCTAGACGTAAAGATCAAAATCTAGATATAAAGCCCAACTTCTAGATCTAAAGCCTAAAATATAGATGTAAAGCCCAACTTCTAAATCTAAAGCCCAACATCTAGAGGTAAAGCCCAATATTTAGAGTTTAAGCGCACCATTTAGAGGTAAAGCCCAAAATCTAGATGTAAAGCTCAATTTCTAGAGGTAAAGCCCATCATCTAGTCCTACAGCCTAATGGCTACAGGTAAAGCCCAACTTACAGAGGTGAAGGCAAACATCTAGATGTAAAACCCCAAATCTAGAGGTAAACCCCATCATCTAGAGGAAAAGCCAAATATATAGATTTAAAACCCAAAATCTAGAGGTAAAGCCCAATATCTAGACCTAAAGCCCAATATCTAGACGTAAAGCCCAAAAACTAGATGAAAAGCACAACTTCTAGATCTAAAGCCCAACATCTAGAGGTAAAGACCAATATCTAGAGGTAAAACCCAACATCTAGAGGTAAAGCCAGATATCTAGAGGTAAAGCCCAACGTCTGGAGGTAAAGCCCATCATCTAGTCCTACAGCCCAATGTCTGCAGGTAAAGCCCAACTTACAGAGGTGAAGGCAAACATCTAGATGTAAAACCCAAAATCTAGAGGTAAAGCCCAACATCTAGAGGAAAAGCCAAATATATATATATTTAAAACCCAAAACCTAGAGGTAAAGCCCAACATCTAGAGGTAAAGCCAGATATCTAGGGGTAAAGCCCAACATCTAGAGGAAAAGCCAAATATATAGATTTAAAACCCAAAATCTAGAGGTAAAGCCCAATATCTAGACGTAAAGCCCAAAATCTAGATGTAAACCCCAACTTCTAGATCTAAAGCCCAACATCTAGATGTAAAGACCAAATTCTAGATCTAACGCCCAAAATCTAGAGATAAAGACCAATATCTAGAGGTAAAACCCAACATCTAGTGGTAAAGCCAGATATCTAGAGGTAAAGCCCAACATCTAGAGGAAAAGCAAAATATATAGATTTCAAACCCAAATTCTAGAGTTCAATCCCAACATCTAGAGGTAAATCCCAAAGTCTAGATGTAAAGCTCAACTTACAGATTTAAAGTCAAAAATCTAAATGTAAATACCAATACCTAGAGGTAGAGCCCAAAATGTAGACGTAAAGCCCAACATCTAGAGATAAAGCCAGATATATAGATCTAAACCCCAAAATCTAGAGGTGAAGCCAAATATCTAGATGTAAAGCCCAAAATCTAGATGAAAAGCACAACTTCTAGATCTAAAGCCCAACATCTAGTGGTAAAGACCAATATCTAGAGGTAAAACCCAACATCTAGTGGTAAAGCCAGATATCTAGAGGTAAAGCCCAACATCTAGAGGAAAAGCAAAATATATAGATTTCAAACCCAAATTCTAGAGTTAAATCCCAACATCTAGGGGTAAACCCCAACTTCCAGAGTTAAAGTCCAAAATCTAGAGGTAAACACCAATACCTAGAGTTAGAGCCCAAAATCTAGAGATATGCCAAATATATAGATTTAAAACCCAAAATCTAGAGATAAAGCCGAACGTCTAAATGTAAAGCAAAACATCTAGATGTAATGCAAACATCTAGAGGTAAAGCCTAACAACTAGAGGTGAAGCACAACATATAGAGGTATAACCCAACATCTAGAGATAAAGACCAACATCTAAATGTAAAGCAAAACATCTAGATGTAAAACCCTACATCTAGAGGTAAAGTCCAATATCTAGACCTAAAGACCAACATCTAGAGGTTAACCCCAACATCTAGTGGTAAAGCCCAACGTCTGGAGGTAAAGCCCAGATTCTAGAGAGAAGCCAAAAATCCAGATGGAAAACCCAAAATCTAGAGGTAAAGCCCAACATCTACAGGTAAATCCAGATATCTAGGGGTAAAGCCCAACATCTAGAGGAAAAGCCAAATATATAGATATAAAACCCAAAATCTAGAGGTAAAGCCCAATATCTAGACGTAAAGCCCAAAATCTAGATGAAAAGCACAACTTCTAGATCTAAAGCCCAACATCTAGAGGTAAAGACCAATAGCTAGAGGTAAAACCCAACATCTAGAGGTAAAGCCAGATATCTAGAGGTAAAGCCCAACATCTAGAGGAAAAGCAAAATATATAGATTTCAAACCCAAATTCTAGAGTTAAATCCCAACATCTAGAGGTAAATCCCAAAGTCTAGATGTAAAGCTCAACTTCCAGATTTAAAGTCAAAAATCTAAATGTAAATACCAATACCTAGAGGTAGAGCCCAAAATGTAGAGGTAAAGCCCAACATCTAGAGATAAAGCCAGATATATAGATCTAACCCCAAAATCTAGAGGTGAAGCCAAATATCTAGATCTAAAGCCCAAAATCTAGATGTAAAGCCCAACTTCTAAATCTAAAGCCCAACATCTAGAGGTAAAGCCCAATATTTAGAGTTTAAGCACATCATTTAGAGGTAAAGCCAGATAACTAGAGGTAAAGCCCAACGTCTGGAGGTAAAGCCCATCATCTAGTCCTACAGCCCAATGTCTGCAGGTAAAGCCCAACTTACAGAGGTGAAGGCAAACATCTAGATGTAAAACCCAAAATCTAGAGGTAAAGCCCAACATCTAGAGGAAAAGCCAAATATATATATATTTAAAAACCAAAAACCTAGAGGTAAAGCCCAACATCTAGAGGTAAAGCCAGATATCTAGGGGTAAAGCCCAACATCTAGAGGAAAAGCCAAATATATACATTTAAAACCCAAAATCTAGAGGTAAAGCCCAATATCTAGACCTAAAGCCCAAAATCTAGATGTAAAGCACAACTTCTAGATCTAAAGCCCAAAATCTAGATGTAAAGCCCAAATTCTAGATCTAAAGCCCAAAATCTAGAGATAAAGACCAATATCTAGAAGTAAAACCCAACATCTAGAGGTAAAGCCGATATCTAGAGGTAAAGCCCAACATCTAGAAGAAAAGCCAAATATATAGATTTAAAACCCAAAATCTAGAGATAAAGCCGAACATCTAAATGTAAAGCAAAACATCTAGATGTAATCCAAACATCTAGAGGTAAAGCCTAACATCTAGAGGTGAAGCACAACATATAGAGGTATAACCCAACATCTAGAGATAAAGACCAACATCTAAATGTAAAGCAAAACATCTAGATGTAAAACCCTACATCTAGAGGTAAAGTCCAATATCTAGACCTAAAGACCAACATCTAGATGTAAAGCCCAACTTCTAGATCTAAAGCCCAACATCTAGATGTAAAGCCCAAATTCTAGATCTAACGCCCAAAGTCTAGAGATAAAGACCAGTATCTAGACGTAAAACCCAACATCTAGTGGTAAAGCCAGATGTCTAGAGGTAAAGCCCAACATCTAGAGGAAAAGCAAAATATATAGATTTCAAACCCAAATTCTAGAGTTAAATCCCAACATCTAGGGGTAAACCCCAACTTCCAGAGTTAAAGTCCAAAATCTAGAGGTAAACACCAATACCTAGAGTTAGAGCCCAAAATCTAGAGATATGCCAAATATATAGGTTTAAAACCCAAAATCTAGAGGTAAAGCCTAATATCTAGACGTAAAGCCCAAAATCTAGATGTAAACCCCAACTTCTAGATCTAAAGCCCAACATCTAGATGTAAAGACCAAATTCTAGATCTAACGAACAAAATCTAGAGATAAAGACCACTATCTAGAGGTAAAACCCAACATCTAGAGGTAAAGCCAGATATCTAGAGGTAAAGCCCAACATCTAGAGGAAAAGCAAAAGATATAGATTTCAAACCCAAATTCTAGAGTTAAATCCCAACATCTAGGGGTAAACCCCAACTTCCAGAGTTAAAGTCCAAAATCTAGAGGTAAACACCAATACCTAGAGTTAGAGCCCAAAATCTAGAGATATGCCAAATATATAGGTTTAAAACCCAAAATCTAGAGGTAAAGCCCAATATCTAGACCTAAAGCCCAAAATCTAGATGTAAACCCCAACTTCTAGATCTAAAGCCCAACATCTAGATGTAAAGACCAAATTCTAGATCTAACGAACAAAATCTAGAGATAAAGACCACTATCTAGAGGTAAAACCCAACATCTAGAGGTAAAGCCAGATATCTAGAGGTAAAGCCCAACATCTAGAGGAAAAGCAAAAGATATAGATTTCAAACCCAAATTCTAGAGTTAAATCCCAACATCTAGGGGTAAACCCCAACTTCCAGAGTTAAAGTCCAAAATCTAGAGGTAAACACCAATACCTAGAGTTAGAGCCCAAAATCTAGAGATATGCCAAATATATAGATTTAAAACCCAAAATCTAGAGATAAAGCCGAACGTCTAAATGTAAAGCAAAACATCTAGATGTAATCCAAACATCTAGAGGTAAAGCCTAACAACTAGAGGTGAAGCACAACATATAGAGGTATAACCCAACATCTAGAGATAAAGACCAACATCTAAATGTAAAGCAAAACATCTAGATGTAAAACCCTACATCTAGAGGTAAAGTCCAATATCTAGACCTAAAGACCAACATCTAGAGGTTAACCCCAACATCTAGTGGTAAAGCCCAACTTCTGGCGGTAAAGCCCAGATTCTAGAGAGAAGCCAAAAATCCAGATGGAAAACCCAAAATCTAGAGGTAAAGCCCAACATCTACAGGTAAATCCAGATATCTAGGGGTAAAGCCCAACATCTAGAGGAAAAGCCAAATATATAGATATAAAACCCAAAATCTAGAGGTAAAGCCCAATATCTAGACGTAAAGATCAAAATCTAGATATAAAGCCCAACTTCTAGATCTAAAGCCTAAAATATAGATGTAAAGCCCAACTTCTAAATCTAAAGCCCAACATCTAGAGGTAAAGCCCAATATTTAGAGTTTAAGCGCATCATTTAGAGGTAAAGCCCAAAATCTAGATGTAAAGCTCAACTTCTAGAGGTAAAGCCCATCATCTAGTCCTACAGCCTAATGGCTACAGGTAAAGCCCAACTTACAGAGGTGAAGGCAAACATCTAGATGTAAAACCCCAAATCTAGAGGTAAACCCCATCATCTAGAGGAAAAGCCAAATATATAGATTTAAAACCCAAAATCTAGAGGTATAGCCCAATATGTAGACCTAAAGCCCAACATCTAGAGGTAAAGCCCAAAAACTAGATGAAAAGCACAACTTCTAGATCTAAAGCCCAACATCTAGAGGTAAAGATCAATATCTAGAGGTAAAACCCAACATCTAGAGGTAAAGCCAGATATCTAGAGGTAAAGCCCAACGTCTGGAGGTAAAGCCCATCATCTAGCCCTACAGCCCAATGTCTGCAGGTAAAGCCCAACTTACAGAGGTGAAGGCAAACATCTAGATGTAAAACCCAAAATCTAGATGTAAAGCATAACATCTAGAGGAAAAGCCAAATATATATATATATTTAAAACCCAAAATCTAGAGGTAAAGCCCAACATTTAGAGGTAAAGCCAGATATCTAGGTGTAAAGTCCAACATCTAGAGGAAAAGCCAAATATATAGATTTAAAACACAAAATCTAGAGGTAAAGCCCAATATCTAGACGTAAAGCCCAAAATCTAGATGTAAAGCCCAGCTTCTAGATCTAAAGCCCACAATCTAGATGTAAAGCCCAAATTCTAGATCTAACACCCACAATCTAGAGGTAAAGACCAATATCTAGAGGTAAAACCCAACATCTAGAGGTAAAGCCAGATATCTAGAGGTAAAGCCCAACATATAGAGGAAAAGCAAAATATATAGATTTCAAACCCAAATTCTAGAGTTAAATCCCAACATCTAGAGGTAAATCCCAAAGTCTAGATGTAAAGCTCAACTTCCAGTTTTAAAGTCAAAAATCTAAATGTAAATACCAATACCTAGAGGTAGAGACCAAAATGTAGAGGTAAAGCCCAACATCTAGAGATAAAGCCATATATATAGATCTAAACCCCAAAATCTAGAGGTGAAGCCAAATATCTAGACGTAAAGCCCAAAGTCTAGATGTAAAGCCCAACTTCTAGATCTAAAGCCCAAAATATAAATGTAAAGCCCAACTTCTAAATCTAAAGCCCAACATCTAGAGGTAAAGCCCAATATTTAGAGTTTAAGCGCATCATTTAGAGGTAAAGCCCAAAATCTAGATGTAAAGCTCAACTTCTAGAGGTAAAGCCCATCATCTAGTCCTACAGCCAAATGTCTGCAGGTAAAGCCCAACTGACAGAGGTGAAGGCAAACATCTAGATGTAAAACCCCAAATCTAGAGGTAAAGCCCAACATCTAGAGGAAAAGCCAAATATATAGATTTAAAACCCAAAACCTAGAGGTAAAGCTCAATATCTAGAGGTAAAGCCAGATATCTAGGGGTAAAGCCCCACATCTACAGGAAAAGCCAAATATATAGATTTAAAACCCAAAATCTAGAGGTAAAGCCCAAAATCTAGACTTAAAGCCCAAAATCTAGATGTAAAGCCCAAATTCTAGATCTAACGCCAAAAATCTAGAGATAAAGACCAATATCTAGAAGTAAAACCCAACATCTAGAGGTAAAGCCGATATCTAGAGGTAAAGCCCAACATCTAGAAGAAAAGCCAAATATATAGATTTAAAACCCAAAATCTAGAGATAAAGCCGAACATCTAAATGTAAAGCAAAACATCTAGATGTAATCCAAACATCTAGAGGTAAAGCCTAACATCTATAGGTGAAGCACAACATATAGAGGTATAACCCAACATCTAGAGATAAAGACCAACATCTAAATGTAAAGCAAAACATCTAGATGTAAAACCCTACATCTAGAGGTAAAGTCCAATATCTAGACCTAAAGACCAACATCTAGAGGTAAAAACCAACATCTAGTGGTAAAGACCAATAGCTAGAGGTAAAGCCCAGATTCTAGAGAGAAGCCAAAACTCCAGATGTAAAAACCAAAATCTAGAGGTAAAGCCCAACATCTACAGGTAAATCCAGATATCTAGGGGTAAAGCCCAACATCTAGAGGAAAAGCCAAATATATAGATTTAAAGCCCAAAATCTAGATGTAAAGCCCAACTTCTAGATCTAAAGCCCAATATCTAGATGTAAAGACCAATATCTAGAGGTAAAACCCAACATCTAGAGGTAAAGCCAGATATCTAGAGGTAAAGCCCAACATCTAGAGGAAAAGCAAAATATATAGATTTCAAACCCAAATTCTAGAGTTAAATCCCAACATCTAGAGGTAAATCCCAAAGTCTAGATGTAAAGCTCAACTTCCAGTTTTAAAGTCAAAAATCTAAATGTAAATACCAATACCTAGAGGTAGAGCCCAAAATGTAGAGATAAAGCCCAACATCTAGAGATAAAGCCATATATATAGATCTAAACCCCAAAATCTAGAGGTGAAGACAAATATCTAGAAGCAAAGCCCAAAATCTAGATGTAAAGCCCAACTTCTATATCTAAAGCCCAAAATATAAATGTAAAGCCCAACTTCTAAATCTAAAGCCCAACATCTAGAGGTAAAGCCCAATATTTAGAGTTTAAGCGCATCATTTAGAGGTAAAGCCCAAAATCTAGATGTAAAGCTCAACTTCTAGAGGGAAAGCCCATCATCTAGTCCTACAGCCTAATGGCTGCAGGTAAAGCCCAACTTAAAGAGGTGAAGGCAAACATCTAGATGTAAAACCCAAAATCTAGAGGTAAATCCCAACATCTAGGGGTAAACCCCAACTTCCAGAGTTAAAGTCCAAAATCTAGAGGTAAACACCAATACCTAGAGTTAGAGCCCAAAATCTAGAGATATGCCAAATATATAGATTTAAAACCCAAAATCTAGAGATAAAGCCGAACACCTAAATGTAAAGCAAAACATCTAGATGTAATCCAAACATCTAGAGGTAAAGCCTAACATCTAGAGGTGAAACACAACATATAGAGGTATAACCCAACATCTAGAGATAAAGACCAACATCTAAATGTAAAGCAAAACATCTAGATGTAAAACCCTACATCTAGAGGTAAAGTCCAATATCTAGACCTAAAGACCAACATCTAGAGGTAAAACCCAACATCTAGTGGTAAAGCCCAACGTCTGGAGGTAAAGCCCAGATTCTAGAGAGAAGCCAAAAATCCAGATGGAAAACCCAAAATCTAGAGGTAAAGCCCAACATCTACAGGTAAATCCAGATATCTAGGGGTAAAGCCCAACATCTAGAGGAAAAGCCAAATATATAGATATAAAACCCAAAATCTAGAGGTAAAGCCCAATATCTAGACGTAAAGATCAAAATCTAGATATAAAGCCCAACTTCTAAATCTAAAGACCAAAATATAGATGTAAAGCCCAACTTCTAAATCTAAAGCCCAACATCTAGAGGTAAAGCCCAATATTTAGAGTTTAAGCGCATCATTTAGAGGTAAAGCCCAAAATCTAGAGGTAAAGCCCAACATCTACAGGTAAATCCAGATATCTAGGGGTAAAGCCCAACATCTAGAGGAAAAGCCAAATATATAGAAATAAAACCCAAAATCTAGAGGTAAAGACCAATATCTAGACGTAAAGCCCAAAATCTTGATGTAAAGCCCAACTTCTAAATCTAAAGCCCAACATCTAGAGGTAAAGCCCAATATTTAGAGTTTAAGCGCATCATTTAGAGGTAAAGCCCAAAATCTAGATGTAAAGCTCAACTTCTAGAGGTAAAGCCCATCATCTAGTCCTACAGCCTAATGGCTGCAGGTAAAGCCCAACTTACAGAGGTGAAGGGAAACATCTAGATGTAAAACCCCAAATCTAGAGGTAAAGCCCAACATCTAGAGGAAAAGCCAAATATATAGATTTAAAACCCAGAATCTAGAGGTAAAGCCCAATATGTAGACGTAAAGCCCAAAATCTAGATGTAAAGCCCAAATTCTAGATCTAACGCCAAAAATCTAGAGATAAAGACCAATATCTAGAAGTAAAACCCAACATCTAGAGGTAAAGCCGATATCTAGAGGTAAAGCCCAACATCTAGAGGTAAATCCAGATATCTAGGGGTAAAGCCCAACATCTAGAGGAAAAGCCAAATATATAGATTTAAAGCCCAAAATCTAGATGTAAAGCCCAACTTCTAGATCTAAAGCCCAACATCTAGATGTAAAGACCAAATTCTAGATCTAACGCCCAAAATCTAGAGATAAAGACCACTATCTAGAGGTAAAACCCAACATCTAGAGGTAAAGCCAGATATCTAGAGGTAAAGCCCAACATCTAGAGGAAAAGCAAAAGATATAGATTTCAAACCCAAATTCTAGAGTTAAATCCCAACATCTAGGGGTAAACCCCAACTTCCAGAGTTAAAGTCCAAAATCTAGAGGTAAACACCAATACCTAGAGTTAGAGCCCAAAATCTAGAGATATGCCAAATATATAGATTTAAAACCCAAAATCTAGAGATAAAGCCGAACGTCTAAATGTAAAGCAAAACATCTAGATGTAATGCAAACATCTAGAGGTAAAGCCTAACAACTAGAGGTGAAGCACAACATATAGAGGTATAACCCAACATCTAGAGATAAAGACCAACATCTAAATGTAAAGCAAAACATCTAGATGTAAAACCCTACATCTAGAGGTAAAGTCCAATATCTAGACCTAAAGACCAACATCTAGAGGTTAACCCCAACATCTAGTGGTAAAGCCCAACGTCTGGAGGTAAAGCCCAGATTCTAGAGAGAAGCCAAAAATCCAGATGGAAAACCCAAAATCTAGAGGTAAAGCCCAACATCTACAGGTAAATCCAGATATCTAGGGGTAAAGCCCAACATCTAGAGGAAAAGCCAAATATATAGATATAAAACCCAAAATCTAGAGGTAAAGCCCAATATCTAGACGTAAAGCCCAAAATCTAGATGAAAAGCACAACTTCTAGATCTAAAGCCCAACATCTAGAGGTAAAGACCAATATCTAGAGGTAAAACCCAACATCTAGAGGTAAAGCCAGATATCTAGAGGTAAAGCCCAACATCTAGAGGAAAAGCAAAATATATAGATTTCAAACCCAAATTCTAGAGTTAAATCCCAACATCTAGAGGTAAATCCCAAAGTCTAGATGTAAAGCTCAACTTCCAGATTTAAAGTCAAAAATCTAAATGTAAATACCAATACCTAGAGGTAGAGCCCAAAATGTAGAGGTAAAGCCTAACATCTAGAGATAAAGCCCAATATTTAGAGTTTAAGCACATCATTTAGAGGTAAAGCCAGTTAACTAGAGGTAAAGCCCAACTTCTGGAGGTAAAGACCATCATCTAGTCCTACAGCCCAATGTCTGCAGGTAAAGCCCAACTTACAGAGATGAAGGCAAACATCTAGATGTAAAACCCAAAATCTAGAGGTAAAGCCCAACATCTAGAGGAAAAGCCAAATATATATATATTTAAAACTCAAAACCTAGAGGTAAAGCCCAACATCTAGAGGTAAAGCCAGATATCTAGGGGTAAAGCCCAACATCTAGAGGAAAAGCCAAATATATAGATTTAAAACCCAAAATCTAGAGGTAAAGCCCAATATCTAGACGTAAAGCCCAAAATCTAGATGTAAACCCCAACTTCTAGATCTAACGCCCAAAATCTAGAGATAAAGACCAATATCTAGAAGTAAAACCCAACATCTAGAGGTAAAGCCGATATCTAGAGGTAAAGCCCAACATCTAGAAGAAAAGCCAAATATATAGATTTAAAACCCAAAATCTAGAGATAAAGCCGAACGTCTAAATGTAAAGCAAAACATCTAGATGTAATCCAAACATCTAGAGGTAAAGCCTAACAACTAGAGGTGAAGCACAACATATAGAGGTATAACCCAACATCTAGAGATAAAGACCAACATCTAAATGTAAAGCAAAATATCTAGATGTAAAACCCTACATCTAGAGGTAAAGTCCAGTATCTAGACCTAAAGACCAACATCTAGAGGTAAAAACCAACATCTAGTGGTAAAGCCCAACGCCTGGAGGTAAAGCCCAGATTCTAGAGAGAAGCCAAAAATCCAGATGTAAAAACCAAAATCTAGAGGTAAAGCCCAACATCTAGAGGTAAATCCAGATATCTAGGGGTAAAGCCCAACATCTAGAGGAAAAGCCAAATATATAGATTTAAAGCCCAAAATCTAGATGTAAAGCCCAACTTCTAGATCTAACGCCCAAAATCTAGAGATAAAGACCAATATCTAGAAGTAAAACCCAACATCTAGAGGTAAAGCCGATATCTAGAGGTAAAGCCCAACATCTAGAAGAAAAGCCAAATATATAGATTTAAAACCCAAAATCTAGAGATAAAGCCGAACATCTAAATGTAAAGCAAAACATCTAGATGTAATCCAAACATCTAGAGGTAAAGCCTAACATCTAGAGGTGAAGCACAACATATAGAGGTATAACCCAACATCTAGAGATAAAGACCAACATCTAAATGTAAAGCAAAACATCTAGATGTAAAACCCTACATCTAGAGGTAAAGTCCAATATCTAGACCTAAAGACCAACATCTAGAGGTTAACCCCAACATCTAGTGGTAAAGCCCAACGTCTGGAGGTAAAGCCCAGATTCTAGAGAGAAGCCAAAAATCCAGATGGAAAACCCAAAATCTAGAGGTAAAGCCCAACATCTACAGGTAAATCCAGATATCTAGGGGTAAAGCCCAACATCTAGAGGAAAAGCCAAATATATAGATATAAAACCCAAAATCTAGAGGTAAAGCCCAATATCTAGACGTGAAGCCCAAAATCTAGATGAAAAGCACAACTTCTAGATCTAAAGCCCAACATCTAGAGGTAAAGACCAATATCTAGAGGTAAAACCCAATATTTAGAGTTTAAGCGCATCATTTAGAGGTAAACCCAAAATCTAGATGTAAAGCCCAACTTCTAGAGGTAAAGCCCATCATCTAGTCCTACAGCCCAATGTCTGCAGGTAAAGCCCAACTTACAGAGATGAAGGCAAACATCTAGATGTAAAACCCAAAATCTAGAGGTAAAGCCCAACATCTAGAGGAAAAGCCAAATATATATATATTTAAAACTCAAAACCTAGAGGTAAAGCCCAACATCTAGAGGTAAAGCCAGATATCTAGGGGTAAAGCCCAACATCTAGAGGAAAAGCCAAATATATAGATTTAAAACCCAAAATCTAGAGGTAAAGCCCAATATCTAGACGTAAAGCCCAAAATCTAGATGTAAACCCCAACTTCTAGATCTAAAGCCCAAAATCTAGATGTAAAGCCCAAATTCTAGATCTAACGCCCAAAATCTAGAGATAAAGACCAATATCTAGAAGTAAAACCCAACATCTAGAGGTAAAGCCGATATCTAGAGGTAAAGCCCAACATCTAGAAGAAAAGCCAAATATATAGATTTAAAACCCAAAATCTAGAGATAAAGCCGAACATCTAAATGTAAAGCAAAACATCTAGATGTAATCCAAACATCTAGAGGTAAAGCCTAACATCTAGAGGTGAAGCACAACATATAGAGGTATAACCCAAAATCTAGAGATAAAGACCAACATCTAAATGTAAAGCAAAACATCTAGATGTAAAACCCTACATCTAGAGGTAAAGTCCAATATCTAGACCTAAAGACCAACATCTAGAGGTTAACCCCAACATCTAGTGGTAAAGCCCAACGTCTGGAGGTAAAGCCCAGATTCTAGAGAGAAGCCAAAAATCCAGATGGAAAACCCAAAATCTAGAGGTAAAGCCCAACATCTACAGGTAAATCCAGATATCTAGGGGTAAAGCCCAACATCTAGAGGAAAAGCCAAATATATATATATAAAACCCAAAATCTAGAGGTAAAGCCCAATATCTAGACGTGAAGCCCAAAATCTAGATGAAAAGCACAACTTCTAGATCTAAAGCCCAACATCTAGAGGTAAAGACCAATATCTAGAGGTAAAACCCAACATCTAGAGGTAAAGCCAGATATCTAGAGGTAAAGCCCAACATCTAGAGGAAAAGCAAAATATATAGATTTCAAACCCAAATTCTAGAGTTAAATCCCAACATCTAGAGGTAAATCCCAAAGTCTAGATGTAAAGCTCAACTTCCAGATTTAAAGTCAAAAATCTAAATGTAAATACCAATACCTAGAGGTAGAGCCCAAAATGTAGAGGTAAAGCCCAACATCTAGAGATAAAGCCAGATATATAGATCTAACCCCAAAATCTAGAGGTGAAGCCCAATATCTAGATCTAAAGCCCAAAATCTAGATGTAAAGCCCAACTTCTAAATCTAAAGCCCAACATCTAGAGGTAAAGCCCAATATTTAGAGTTTAAGCACATCATTTAGAGGTAAAGCCAGTTAACTAGAGGTAAAGCCCAACTTCTGGAGGTAAAGACCATCATCTAGTCCTACAGCCCAATGTCTGCAGGTAAAGCCCAACTTACAGAGATGAAGGCAAACATCTAGATGTAAAACCCAAAATCTAGAGGTAAAGCCCAACATCTAGAGGAAAAGCCAAATATATATATATTTAAAACTCAAAACCTAGAGGTAAAGCCCAACATCTAGAGGTAAAGCCAGATATCTAGGGGTAAAGCCCAACATCTAGAGGAAAAGCCAAATATATAGATTTAAAACCCAAAATCTAGAGGTAAAGCCCAATATCTAGACGTAAAGCCCAAAATCTAGATGTAAACCCCAACTTCTAGATCTAAAGCCCAAAATCTAGATGTAAAGCCCAAATTCTAGATCTAACGCCCAAAATCTAGAGATAAAGACCAATATCTAGAAGTAAAACCCAACATCTAGAGGTAAAGCCGATATCTAGAGGTAAAGCCCAACATCTAGAGATATGCCAAATATATAGATTTAAAACCCAAAATCTAGAGATAAAGCCGAACGTCTAAATGTAAAGCAAAACATCTAGATGTAATCCAAACATCTAGAGGTAAAGCCTAACATCTAGAGGTGAAGCACAACATATAGAGGTATAACCCAACATCTAGAGATAAAGACCAACATCTAAATGTAAAGCAAAACATCTAGATGTAAAACCCTACATCTAGAGGTAAAGTCCAATATCTAGACCTAAAGACCAACATCTAGAGGTAAAAACCAACATCTAGTGGTAAAGCCCAACGCCTGGAGGTAAAGCCCAGATTCTAGAGAGAAGCCAAAAATCCAGATGTAAAAACCAAAATCTAGAGGTAAAGCCCAACATCTAGAGGTAAATCCAGATATCTAGGGGTAAAGCCCAACATCTAGAGGAAAAGCCAAATATATAGATTTAAAGCCCAAAATCTAGAGGTAAAGCCCAACTTCTAGATCTAAAGCCCAACATCTAGATGTAAAGCCCAAATTCTAGATCTAACGCCCAAAATCTAGAGATAAAGACCAATATCTAGAAGGAAAACCCAAGATCTAGAGGTAAAACCGATATCTAGAGGTAAAGCCCAACATCTAGAAGAAAAGCCAAATATATAGATTTAAAACCCAAAATCTAGAGAAAAAGCCGAACATCTAAATGTAAAGCAAAACATCTAGATGTAATCCAAACATCTAGAGGTAAAGCCTAACATCTAGAGGTGAAGCACAACATATAGAGGTATAGCCCAACATCTAGAGATAAAGACCAACATCTAAATGTAAAGCAAAACATCTAGATGTAAAACCCTACATCTAGAGGTAAAGTCCAATATCTAGACCTAAAGACCAACATCTAGAGGTAAAAACCAACATCTAGTGGTAAAGCCCAACGTCTGGAGGTAAAGCCCAGATTCTAGAGAGAAGCCAAAAATCCAGATGGAAAACCCAATATCTAGAGGTAAAGCCCAACATCTACAGGTAAATCCAGATATCTAGGGGTAAAGCCCAACATCTAGAGGAAAAGCCAAATATATAGATATAAAACCCAAAATCTAGAGGTAAAGCCCAATATCTAGACGTGAAGCCCAAAATCTAGATGAAAAGCACAACTTCTAGATCTAAAGCCCAACATCTAGAGGTAAAGACCAATATCTAGAGGTAAATCCCAACATCTAGAGGTAAAGCCAGATATCTAGAGGTAAAGCCCAACATCAAGAGGAAAAGCAAAATATATAGATTTCAAACCCAAATTCTAGAGTTAAATCCCAACATATAGAGGTAAATCCCAAAGTCTAGATGTAAAGCTCAACTTCCAGATTTAAAGTCAAAAATCTAAATGTAAATACCAATACCTAGAGGTAGAGCCCAAAATGTAGAGGTAAAGCCCAACATCTAGAGATAAAGCCAGATATATAGATCTAACCCCAAAATCTAGAGGTGAAGCCCAATATCTATATCTAAAGCCCAAAATCTAGATGTAAAGCCCAACTTCTAAATCTAAAGCCCAACATCTAGAGGTAAAGCCCAATATTTAGAGTTTAAGCGCATCATTTAGAGGTAAAGCCAGATATCTAGAGGTAAAGCCCAACGTCTGGAGGTAAAGCCCATCATCTAGTCCTACAGCCCAATGTCTGCAGGTAAAGCCCAACTTACAGAGGTGAAGGCAAACATCTAGATGTAAAACCCAAAATCTAGAGGTAAAGCCCAACATCTAGAGGAAAAGCCAAATATATATATATTTAAAACCCAAAACCTAGAGGTAAAGCCCAACATCTAGAGGTAAAGCCAGATATCTAGGGGTAAAGCCCAACATCTAGAGGAAAAGCCAAATATATAGATTTAAAACCCAAAATCTAGAGGTAAAGCCCAATATCTAGACGTAAAGCCCAAAATCTAGATGTAAACCCCAACTTCTAGATCTAAAGCCCAAAATCTAGATGTAAAGCCCAAATTCTAGATCTAACGCCCAAAATCTAGAGATAAAGACCAATATCTAGAAGTAAAACCCAACATCTAGAGGTAAAGCCGATATCTAGAGGTAAAGCCCAACATCTAGAAGAAAAGCCAAATATATAGATTTAAAACCCAAAATCTAGAGATAAAGCCGAACGTCTAAATGTAAAGCAAAACATCTAGATGTAATCCAAACATCTAGAGGTAAAGCCTAACAACTAGAGGTGAAGCACAACATATAGAGGTATAACCCAACATCTAGAGATAAAGACCAACATCTAAATGTAAAGCAAAACATCTAGATGTAAAACCCTACATCTAGAGGTAAAGTCCAATATCTAGACCTAAAGACCAACATCTAGAGGTAAAAACCAACATCTAGTGGTAAAGCCCAACGTCTGGAGGTAAAGCCCAGATTCTAGAGAGAAGCCAAAAATCCAGATGGAAAACCCAAAATCTAGAGGTAAAGCCCAACATCTACAGGTAAATCCAGATATCTAGGGGTAAAGCCCAACATCTAGAGGAAAAGCCAAATATATAGATTTAAAACCCAAAATCTAGAGGTAAAGCCCAATATCTAGACGTAAAGCCCAAAATCTAGATGTAAACCCCAACTTCTAGATCTAAAGCCCAAAATCTAGATGTAAAGCCCAAATTCTAGATCTAACGCCCAAAATCTAGAGATAAAGACCAATATCTAGAAGTAAAACCCAACATCTAGAGGTAAAGCCGATATCTAGAGGTAAAGCCCAACATCTAGAGATATGCCAAATATATAGATTTAAAACCCAAAATCTAGAGATAAAGCCGAACGTCTAAATGTAAAGCAAAACATCTAGATGTAATCCAAACATCTAGAGGTAAAGCCTAACAACTAGAGGTGAAGCACAACATATAGAGGTATAACCCAACATCTAGAGATAAAGACCAACATCTAAATGTAAAGCAAAATATCTAGATGTAAAACCCTACATCTAGAGGTAAAGTCCAGTATCTAGACCTAAAGACCAACATCTAGAGGTAAAAACCAACATCTAGTGGTAAAGCCCAACGCCTGGAGGTAAAGCCCAGATTCTAGAGAGAAGCCAAAAATCCAGATGTAAAAACCAAAATCTAGAGGTAAAGCCCAACATCTAGAGGTAAATCCAGATATCTAGGGGTAAAGCCCAACATCTAGAGGAAAAGCCAAATATATAGATTTAAAGCCCAAAATCTAGATGTAAAGCCCAACTTCTAGATCTAACGCCCAAAATCTAGAGATAAAGACCAATATCTAGAAGTAAAACCCAACATCTAGAGGTAAAGCCGATATCTAGAGGTAAAGCCCAACATCTAGAAGAAAAGCCAAATATATAGATTTAAAACCCAAAATCTAGAGATAAAGCCGAACATCTAAATGTAAAGCAAAACATCTAGATGTAATCCAAACATCTAGAGGTAAAGCCTAACATCTAGAGGTGAAGCACAACATATAGAGGTATAACCCAACATCTAGAGATAAAGACCAACATCTAAATGTAAAGCAAAACATCTAGATGTAAAACCCTACATCTAGAGGTAAAGTCCAATATCTAGACCTAAAGACCAACATCTAGAGGTTAACCCCAACATCTAGTGGTAAAGCCCAACGTCTGGAGGTAAAGCCCAGATTCTAGAGAGAAGCCAAAAATCCAGATGGAAAACCCAAAATCTAGAGGTAAAGCCCAACATCTACAGGTAAATCCAGATATCTAGGGGTAAAGCCCAACATCTAGAGGAAAAGCCAAATATATAGATATAAAACCCAAAATCTAGAGGTAAAGCCCAATATCTAGACGTGAAGCCCAAAATCTAGATGAAAAGCACAACTTCTAGATCTAAAGCCCAACATCTAGAGGTAAAGACCAATATCTAGAGGTAAAACCCAACATCTAGAGGTAAAGCCAGATATCTAGAGGTAAAGCCCAACATCTAGAGGAAAAGCAAAATATATAGATTTCAAACCCAAATTCTAGAGTTAAATCCCAACATCTAGAGGTAAATCCCAAAGTCTAGATGTAAAGCTCAACTTCCAGATTTAAAGTCAAAAATCTAAATGTAAATACCAATACCTAGAGGTAGAGCCCAAAATGTAGAGGTAAAGCCCAACATCTAGAGATAAAGCCAGATATATAGATCTAACCCCAAAATCTAGAGGTGAAGCCCAATATCTAGATCTAAAGCCCAAAATCTAGATGTAAAGCCCAACTTCTAAATCTAAAGCCCAACATCTAGAGGTAAAGCCCAATATTTAGAGTTTAAGCACATCATTTAGAGGTAAAGCCAGTTAACTAGAGGTAAAGCCCAACTTCTGGAGGTAAAGACCATCATCTAGTCCTACAGCCCAATGTCTGCAGGTAAAGCCCAACTTACAGAGATGAAGGCAAACATCTAGATGTAAAACCCAAAATCTAGAGGTAAAGCCCAACATCTAGAGGAAAAGCCAAATATATATATATTTAAAACTCAAAACCTAGAGGTAAAGCCCAACATCTAGAGGTAAAGCCAGATATCTAGGGGTAAAGCCCAACATCTAGAGGAAAAGCCAAATATATAGATTTAAAACCCAAAATCTAGAGGTAAAGCCCAATATCTAGACGTAAAGCCCAAAATCTAGATGTAAACCCCAACTTCTAGATCTAAAGCCCAAAATCTAGATGTAAAGCCCAAATTCTAGATCTAACGCCCAAAATCTAGAGATAAAGACCAATATCTAGAAGTAAAACCCAACATCTAGAGGTAAAGCCGATATCTAGAGGTAAAGCCCAACATCTAGAGATATGCCAAATATATAGATTTAAAACCCAAAATCTAGAGATAAAGCCGAACGTCTAAATGTAAAGCAAAACATCTAGATGTAATCCAAACATCTAGAGGTAAAGCCTAACATCTAGAGGTGAAGCACAACATATAGAGGTATAACCCAACATCTAGAGATAAAGACCAACATCTAAATGTAAAGCAAAACATCTAGATGTAAAACCCTACATCTAGAGGTAAAGTCCAATATCTAGACCTAAAGACCAACATCTAGAGGTAAAAACCAACATCTAGTGGTAAAGCCCAACGCCTGGAGGTAAAGCCCAGATTCTAGAGAGAAGCCAAAAATCCAGATGTAAAAACCAAAATCTAGAGGTAAAGCCCAACATCTAGAGGTAAATCCAGATATCTAGGGGTAAAGCCCAACATCTAGAGGAAAAGCCAAATATATAGATTTAAAGCCCAAAATCTAGAGGTAAAGCCCAACTTCTAGATCTAAAGCCCAACATCTAGATGTAAAGCCCAAATTCTAGATCTAACGCCCAAAATCTAGAGATAAAGACCAATATCTAGAAGGAAAACCCAAGATCTAGAGGTAAAACCGATATCTAGAGGTAAAGCCCAACATCTAGAAGAAAAGCCAAATATATAGATTTAAAACCCAAAATCTAGAGATAAAGCCGAACATCTAAATGTAAAGCAAAACATCTAGATGTAATCCAAACATCTAGAGGTAAAGCCTAACATCTAGAGGTGAAGCACAACATATAGAGGTATAGCCCAACATCTAGAGATAAAGACCAACATCTAAATGTAAAGCAAAACATCTAGATGTAAAACCCTACATCTAGAGGTAAAGTCCAATATCTAGACCTAAAGACCAACATCTAGAGGTAAAAACCAACATCTAGTGGTAAAGCCCAACGTCTGGAGGTAAAGCCCAGATTCTAGAGAGAAGCCAAAAATCCAGATGGAAAACCCAAAATCTAGAGGTAAAGCCCAACATCTACAGGTAAATCCAGATATCTAGGGGTAAAGCCCAACATCTAGAGGAAAAGCCAAATATATAGATATAAACCCCAAAATCTAGAGGTAAAGCCCAATATCTAGACGTGAAGCCCAAAATCTAGATGAAAAGCACAACTTCTAGATCTAAAGCCCAACATCTAGAGGTAAAGACCAATATCTAGAGGTAAATCCCAACATCTAGAGGTAAAGCCAGATATCTAGAGGTAAAGCCCAACATCAAGAGGAAAAGCAAAATATATAGATTTCAAACCCAAATTCTAGAGTTAAATCCCAACATATAGAGGTAAATCCCAAAGTCTAGATGTAAAGCTCAACTTCCAGATTTAAAGTCAAAAATCTAAATGTAAATACCAATACCTAGAGGTAGAGCCCAAAATGTAGAGGTAAAGCCCAACATCTAGAGATAAAGCCAGATATATAGATCTAACCCCAAAATCTAGAGGTGAAGCCCAATATCTAGATCTAAAGCCCAAAATCTAGATGTAAAGCCCAACTTCTAAATCTAAAGCCCAACATCTAGAGGTAAAGCCCAATATTTAGAGTTTAAGCGCATCATTTAGAGGTAAAGCCAGATATCTAGAGGTAAAGCCCAACGTCTGGAGGTAAAGCCCATCATCTAGTCCTACAGCCCAATGTCTGCAGGTAAAGCCCAACTTACAGAGGTGAAGGCAAACATCTAGATGTAAAACCCAAAATCTAGAGGTAAAGCCCAACATCTAGAGGAAAAGCCAAATATATATATATTTAAAACCCAAAACCTAGAGGTAAAGCCCAACATCTAGAGGTAAAGCCAGATATCTAGGGGTAAAGCCCAACATCTAGAGGAAAAGCCAAATATATAGATTTAAAACCCAAAATCTAGAGGTAAAGCCCAATATCTAGACGTAAAGCCCAAAATCTAGATGTAAACCCCAACTTCTAGATCTAAAGCCCAAAATCTAGATGTAAAGACCAAATTCTAGATCTAACGCCCAAAATCTAGAGATAAAGACCAATATCTAGAAGTAAAACCCAACATCTAGAGGTAAAGCCGATATCTAGAGGTAAAGCCCAACATCTAGAAGAAAAGCCAAATATATAGATTTAAAACCCAAAATCTAGAGATAAAGCCGAACGTCTAAATGTAAAGCAAAACATCTAGATGTAATCCAAACATCTAGAGGTAAAGCCTAACAACTAGAGGTGAAGCACAACATATAGAGGTATAACCCAACATCTAGAGATAAAGACCAACATCTAAATGTAAAGCAAAACATCTAGATGTAAAACCCTACATCTAGAGGTAAAGTCCAATATCTAGACCTAAAGACCAACATCTAGAGGTAAAACCCAACATCTAGTGGTAAAGCCCAACGTCTGGAGGTAAAGCCCAGATTCTAGAGAGAAGCCAAAAATCCAGATGGAAAACCCAAAATCTAGAGGTAAAGCCCAACATCTACAGGTAAATCCAGATATCTAGGGGTAAAGCCCAACATCTAGAGGAAAAGCCAAATATATAGATTTAAAACCCAAAATCTAGAGGTAAAGCCCAATATCTAGACGTAAAGCCCAAAATCTAGATGTAAACCCCAACTTCTAGATCTAAAGCCCAAAATCTAGATGTAAAGCCCAAATTCTAGATCTAACGCCCAAAATCTAGAGATAAAGACCAATATCTAGAAGTAAAACCCAACATCTAGAGGTAAAGCCGATATCTAGAGGTAAAGCCCAACATCTAGAGATATGCCAAATATATAGATTTAAAACCCAAAATCTAGAGATAAAGCCGAACGTCTAAATGTAAAGCAAAACATCTAGATGTAATCCAAACATCTAGAGGTAAAGCCTAACATCTAGAGGTGAAGCACAACATATAGAGGTATAACCCAACATCTAGAGATAAAGACCAACATCTAAATGTAAAGCAAAACATCTAGATGTAAAACCCTAAATCTAGAGGTAAAGTCCAATATCTAGACCTAAAGACCAACATCTAGAGGTAAAACTCAACATCTAGTGGTAAAGCCCAACGTCTGGAGGTAAAGCCCAGATTCTAGAGAGAAGCCAAAACTCCAGATGTAAAAACCAAAATCTAGAGGTAAAGCCCAACATCTACAGGAAAATCCAGATATCTAGGGGTAAAGCCCAACATCTAGAGGAAAAGCCAAATATATAGATTTAAAGCCCAAAATCTAGATTTAAAGCCCAACTTCTAGATCTAAAGCCCAACATCTAGATGTAAAGACCAAATTCTAGATCTAACGCCCAAAATCTAGAGATAAAGACCACTATCTAGAGGTAAAACCCAACATCTAGAGGTAAAGCCAGATATCTAGAGGTAAAGCCCAACATCTAGAGGAAAAGCAAAAGATATAGATTTCAAACCCAAATTCTAGAGTTAAATCCCAACATCTAGGGGTAAACCCCAACTTCCAGAGTTAAAGTCCAAAATCTAGAGGTAAACACCAATACCTAGAGTTAGAGCCCAAAATCTAGAGATATGCCAAATATATAGATTTAAAACCCAAAATCTAGAGATAAAGCCGAACGTCTAAATGTAAAGCAAAACATCTAGATGTAATGCAAACATCTAGAGGTAAAGCCTAACAACTAGAGGTGAAGCACAACATATAGAGGTATAACCCAACATCTAGAGATAAAGACCAACATCTAAATGTAAAGCAAAACATCTAGATGTAAAACCCTACATCTAGAGGTAAAGTCCAATATCTAGACCTAAAGACCAACATCTAGAGGTTAACCCCAACATCTAGTGGTAAAGCCCAACTTCTGGCGGTAAAGCCCAGATTCTAGAGAGAAGCCAAAAATCCAGATGGAAAACCCAAAATCTAGAGGTAAAGCCCAACATCTACAGGTAAATCCAGATATCTAGGGGTAAAGCCCAACATCTAGAGGAAAAGCCAAATATATAGATATAAAACCCAAAATCTAGAGGTAAAGCCCAATATCTAGACGTAAAGCCCAAAATCTAGATGAAAAGCACAACTTCTAGATCTAAAGCCCAACATCTAGAGGTAAAGACCAATATCTAGAGGTAAAACCCAACATCTAGAGGTAAAGCCAGATATCTAGAGGTAAAGCCCAACATCTAGAGGAAAAGCAAAATATATAGATTTCAAACCCAAATTCTAGAGTTAAATCCCAACATATAGAGGTAAATCCCAAAGTCTAGATGTAAAGCTCAACTTCCAGATTTAAAGTCAAAAATCTAAATGTAAATACCAATACCTAGAGGTAGAGCCCAAAATGTAGAGGTAAAGCCCAACATCTAGAGATAAAGCCCAATATTTAGAGTTTAAGCACATCATTTAGAGGTAAAGCCAGTTAACTAGAGGTAAAGCCCAACTTCTGGAGGTAAAGACCATCATCTAGTCCTACAGCCCAATGTCTGCAGGTAAAGCCCAACTTACAGAGATGAAGGCAAACATCTAGATGTAAAACCCAAAATCTAGAGGTAAAGCCCAACATCTAGAGGAAAAGCCAAATATATATATATTTAAAACTCAAAACCTAGAGGTAAAGCCCAACATCTAGAGGTAAAGCCAGATATCTAGGGGTAAAGCCCAACATCTAGAGGAAAAGCCAAATATATAGATTTAAAACCCAAAATCTAGAGGTAAAGCCCAATATCTAGACGTAAAGCCCAAAATCTAGATGTAAACCCCAACTTCTAGATCTAAAGCCCAAAATCTAGATGTAAAGCCCAAATTCTAGATCTAACGCCCAAAATCTAGAGATAAAGACCAATATCTAGAAGTAAAACCCAACATCTAGAGGTAAAGCCGATATCTAGAGGTAAAGCCCAACATCTAGAAGAAAAACCAAATATATAGATTTAAAACCCAAAATCTAGAGATAAAGCCGAACGTCTAAATGTAAAGCAAAACATCTAGATGTAATCCAAACATCTAGAGGTAAAGCCTAACAACTAGAGGTGAAGCACAACATATAGAGGTATAACCCAACATCTAGAGATAAAGACCAACATCTAAATGTAAAGCAAAATATCTAGATGTAAAACCCTACATCTAGAGGTAAAGTCCAGTATCTAGACCTAAAGACCAACATCTAGAGGTAAAAACCAACATCTAGTGGTAAAGCCCAACGCCTGGAGGTAAAGCCCAGATTCTAGAGAGAAGCCAAAAATCCAGATGTAAAACCCAAAATCTAGAGGTAAAGCCCAACATCTACAGGTAAATCCAGATATCTAGGGGTAAAGCCCAACATCTAGAGGAAAAGCCAAATATATAGATATAAAACCCAAAATCTAGAGGTAAAGCCCAATATCTAGACGTGAAGCCCAAAATCTAGATGAAAAGCACAACTTCTAGATCTAAAGCCCAACATCTAGAGGTAAAGACCAATATCTAGAGGTAAAACCCAACATCTAGAGGTAAAGCCAGATATCTAGAGGTAAAGCCCAACATCTAGAGGAAAAGCAAAATATATAGATTTCAAACCCAAATTCTAGAGTTAAATCCCAACATCTAGAGGTAAATCCCAAAGTCTAGATGTAAAGCTCAACTTCCAGATTTAAAGTCAAAAATCTAAATGTAAATACCAATACCTAGAGGTAGAGCCCAAAATGTAGAGGTAAAGCCCAACATCTAGAGATAAAGCCAGATATATAGATCTAACCCCAAAATCTAGAGGTGAAGCCCAATATCTAGATCTAAAGCCCAAAATCTAGATGTAAAGCCCAACTTCTAAATCTAAAGCCCAACATCTAGAGGTAAAGCCCAATATTTAGAGTTTAAGCACATCATTTAGAGGTAAAGCCAGTTAACTAGAGGTAAAGCCCAACTTCTGGAGGTAAAGACCATCATCTAGTCCTACAGCCCAATGTCTGCAGGTAAAGCCCAACTTACAGAGATGAAGGCAAACATCTAGATGTAAAACCCAAAATCTAGAGGTAAAGCCCAACATCTAGAGGAAAAGCCAAATATATATATATTTAAAACTCAAAACCTAGAGGTAAAGCCCAACATCTAGAGGTAAAGCCAGATATCTAGGGGTAAAGCCCAACATCTAGAGGAAAAGCCAAATATATAGATTTAAAACCCAAAATCTAGAGGTAAAGCCCAATATCTAGACGTAAAGCCCAAAATCTAGATGTAAACCCCAACTTCTAGATCTAAAGCCCAAAATCTAGATGTAAAGCCCAAATTCTAGATCTAACGCCCAAAATCTAGAGATAAAGACCAATATCTAGAAGTAAAACCCAACATCTAGAGGTAAAGCCGATATCTAGAGGTAAAGCCCAACATCTAGAGATATGCCAAATATATAGATTTAAAACCCAAAATCTAGAGATAAAGCCGAACGTCTAAATGTAAAGCAAAACATCTAGATGTAATCCAAACATCTAGAGGTAAAGCCTAACATCTAGAGGTGAAGCACAACATATAGAGGTATAACCCAACATCTAGAGATAAAGACCAACATCTAAATGTAAAGCAAAACATCTAGATGTAAAACCCTACATCTAGAGGTAAAGTCCAATATCTAGACCTAAAGACCAACATCTAGAGGTAAAACCCAACATCTAGTGGTAAAGCCCAACGTCTGGAGGTAAAGCCCAGATTCTAGAGAGAAGCCAAAAATCCAGATGGAAAACCCAAAATCTAGAGGTAAAGCCCAACATCTACAGGTAAATCCAGATATCTAGGGGTAAAGCCCAACATCTAGAGGAAAAGCCAAATATATAGATATAAAACCCAAAATCTAGAGGTAAAGCCCAATATCTAGACGTAAAGCCCAAAATCTAGATGAAAAGCACAACTTCTAGATCTAAAGCCCAACATCTAGAGGTAAAGACCAATATCTAGAGGTAAAACCCAACATCTAGAGGTAAAGCCAGATATCTAGAGGTAAAGCCCAACATCTAGAGGAAAAGCAAAATATATAGATTTCAAACCCAAATTCTAGAGTTAAATCCCAACATCTAGAGGTAAATCCCAAAGTCTAGATGTAAAGCTCAACTTCCAGATTTAAAGTCAAAAATCTAAATGTAAATACCAATACCTAGAGGTAGAGCCCAAAATGTAGAGGTAAAGCCCAACATCTAGAGATAAAGCCCAATATTTAGAGTTTAAGCACATCATTTAGAGGTAAAGCCAGTTAACTAGAGGTAAAGCCCAACTTCTGGAGGTAAAGACCATCATCTAGTCCTACAGCCCAATGTCTGCAGGTAAAGCCCAACTTACAGAGATGAAGGCAAACATCTAGATGTAAAACCCAAAATCTAGAGGTAAAGCCCAACATCTAGAGGAAAAGCCAAATATATATATATTTAAAACTCAAAACCTAGAGGTAAAGCCCAACATCTAGAGGTAAAGCCAGATATCTAGGGGTAAAGCCCAACATCTAGAGGAAAAGCCAAATATATAGATTTAAAACCCAAAATCTAGAGGTAAAGCCCAATATCTAGACGTAAAGCCCAAAATCTAGATGTAAACCCCAACTTCTAGATCTAAAGCCCAAAATCTAGATGTAAAGCCCAAATTCTAGATCTAACGCCCAAAATCTAGAGATAAAGACCAATATCTAGAAGTAAAACCCAACATCTAGAGGTAAAGCCGATATCTAGAGGTAAAGCCCAACATCTAGAAGAAAAACCAAATATATAGATTTAAAACCCAAAATCTAGAGATAAAGCCGAACGTCTAAATGTAAAGCAAAACATCTAGATGTAATCCAAACATCTAGAGGTAAAGCCTAACAACTAGAGGTGAAGCACAACATATAGAGGTATAACCCAACATCTAGAGATAAAGACCAACATCTAAATGTAAAGCAAAATATCTAGATGTAAAACCCTACATCTAGAGGTAAAGTCCAGTATCTAGACCTAAAGACCAACATCTAGAGGTAAAAACCAACATCTAGTGGTAAAGCCCAACGCCTGGAGGTAAAGCCCAGATTCTAGAGAGAAGCCAAAAATCCAGATGTAAAACCCAAAATCTAGAGGTAAAGCCCAACATCTAGAGGTAAATCCAGATATCTAGGGGTAAAGCCCAACATCTAGAGGAAAAGCCAAATATATAGATTTAAAGCCCAAAATCTAGATGTAAAGCCCAACTTCTAGATCTAACGCCCAAAATCTAGAGATAAAGACCAATATCTAGAAGTAAAACCCAACATCTAGAGGTAAAGCCGATATCTAGAGGTAAAGCCCAACATCTAGAAGAAAAGCCAAATATATAGATTTAAAACCCAAAATCTAGAGATAAAGCCGAACATCTAAATGTAAAGCAAAACATCTAGATGTAATCCAAACATCTAGAGGTAAAGCCTAACATCTAGAGGTGAAGCACAACATATAGAGGTATAACCCAACATCTAGAGATAAAGACCAACATCTAAATGTAAAGCAAAACATCTAGATGTAAAACCCTACATCTAGAGGTAAAGTCCAATATCTAGACCTAAAGACCAACATCTAGAGGTTAACCCCAACATCTAGTGGTAAAGCCCAACGTCTGGAGGTAAAGCCCAGATTCTAGAGAGAAGCCAAAAATCCAGATGGAAAACCCAAAATCTAGAGGTAAAGCCCAACATCTACAGGTAAATCCAGATATCTAGGGGTAAAGCCCAACATCTAGAGGAAAAGCCAAATATATAGATATAAAACCCAAAATCTAGAGGTAAAGCCCAATATCTAGACGTGAAGCCCAAAATCTAGATGAAAAGCACAACTTCTAGATCTAAAGCCCAACATCTAGAGGTAAAGACCAATATCTAGAGGTAAAACCCAACATCTAGAGGTAAAGCCAGATATCTAGAGGTAAAGCCCAACATCTAGAGGAAAAGCAAAATATATAGATTTCAAACCCAAATTCTAGAGTTAAATCCCAACATCTAGAGGTAAATCCCAAAGTCTAGATGTAAAGCTCAACTTCCAGATTTAAAGTCAAAAATCTAAATGTAAATACCAATACCTAGAGGTAGAGCCCAAAATGTAGAGGTAAAGCCCAACATCTAGAGATAAAGCCAGATATATAGATCTAACCCCAAAATCTAGAGGTGAAGCCCAATATCTAGATCTAAAGCCCAAAATCTAGATGTAAAGCCCAACTTCTAAATCTAAAGCCCAACATCTAGAGGTAAAGCCCAATATTTAGAGTTTAAGCACATCATTTAGAGGTAAAGCCAGTTAACTAGAGGTAAAGCCCAACTTCTGGAGGTAAAGACCATCATCTAGTCCTACAGCCCAATGTCTGCAGGTAAAGCCCAACTTACAGAGATGAAGGCAAACATCTAGATGTAAAACCCAAAATCTAGAGGTAAAGCCCAACATCTAGAGGAAAAGCCAAATATATATATATTTAAAACTCAAAACCTAGAGGTAAAGCCCAACATCTAGAGGTAAAGCCAGATATCTAGGGGTAAAGCCCAACATCTAGAGGAAAAGCCAAATATATAGATTTAAAACCCAAAATCTAGAGGTAAAGCCCAATATCTAGACGTAAAGCCCAAAATCTAGATGTAAACCCCAACTTCTAGATCTAAAGCCCAAAATCTAGATGTAAAGCCCAAATTCTAGATCTAACGCCCAAAATCTAGAGATAAAGACCAATATCTAGAAGTAAAACCCAACATCTAGAGGTAAAGCCGATATCTAGAGGTAAAGCCCAACATCTAGAGATATGCCAAATATATAGATTTAAAACCCAAAATCTAGAGATAAAGCCGAACGTCTAAATGTAAAGCAAAACATCTAGATGTAATCCAAACATCTAGAGGTAAAGCCTAACATCTAGAGGTGAAGCACAACATATAGAGGTATAACCCAACATCTAGAGATAAAGACCAACATCTAAATGTAAAGCAAAACATCTAGATGTAAAACCCTACATCTAGAGGTAAAGTCCAATATCTAGACCTAAAGACCAACATCTAGAGGTAAAACCCAACATCTAGTGGTAAAGCCCAACGTCTGGAGGTAAAGCCCAGATTCTAGAGAGAAGCCAAAAATCCAGATGGAAAACCCAAAATCTAGAGGTAAAGCCCAACATCTACAGGTAAATCCAGATATCTAGGGGTAAAGCCCAACATCTAGAGGAAAAGCCAAATATATAGATTTAAAGCCCAAAATCTAGAGGTAAAGCCCAACTTCTAGATCTAAAGCCCAACATCTAGATGTAAAGCCCAAATTCTAGATCTAACGCCCAAAATCTAGAGATAAAGACCAATATCTAGAAGGAAAACCCAAGATCTAGAGGTAAAACCGATATCTAGAGGTAAAGCCCAACATCTAGAAGAAAAGCCAAATATATAGATTTAAAACCCAAAATCTAGAGATAAATCCGAACATCTAAATGTAAAGCAAAACATCTAGATGTAATCCAAACATCTAGAGGTAAAGCCTAACAACTAGAGGTGAAGCACAACATATAGAGGTATAACCCAACATCTAGAGATAAAGACCAACATCTAAATGTAAAGCAAAACATCTAGATGTAAAACCCTACATCTAGAGGTAAAGTCCAATATCTAGACCTAAAGACCAACATCTAGAGGTAAAACCCAACATCTAGTGGTAAAGCCCAACGTCTGGAGGTAAAGCCCAGATTCTAGAGAGAAGCCAAAAATCCAGATGGAAAACCCAAAATCTAGAGGTAAAGCCCAACATCTACAGGTAAATCCAGATATCTAGGGGTAAAGCCCAACATCTAGAGGAAAAGCCAAATATATAGATTTAAAACCCAAAATCTAGAGGTAAAGCCCAATATCTAGACGTAAAGCCCAAAATCTAGATGTAAACCCCAACTTCTAGATCTAAAGCCCAAAATCTAGATGTAAAGCCCAAATTCTAGATCTAACGCCCAAAATCTAGAGATAAAGACCAATATCTAGAAGTAAAACCCAACATCTAGAGGTAAAGCCGATATCTAGAGGTAAAGCCCAACATCTAGAGATATGCCAAATATATAGATTTAAAACCCAAAATCTAGAGATAAAGCCGAACGTCTAAATGTAAAGCAAAACATCTAGATGTAATCCAAACATCTAGAGGTAAAGCCTAACATCTAGAGGTGAAGCACAACATATAGAGGTATAACCCAACATCTAGAGATAAAGACCAACATCTAAATGTAAAGCAAAACATCTAGATGTAAAACCCTAAATCTAGAGGTAAAGTCCAATATCTAGACCTAAAGACCAACATCTAGAGGTAAAACTCAACATCTAGTGGTAAAGCCCAACGTCTGGAGGTAAAGCCCAGATTCTAGAGAGAAGCCAAAACTCCAGATGTAAAAACCAAAATCTAGAGGTAAAGCCCAACATCTACAGGAAAATCCAGATATCTAGGGGTAAAGCCCAACATCTAGAGGAAAAGCCAAATATATAGATTTAAAGCCCAAAATCTAGATGTAAAGCCCAACTTCTAGATCTAAAGCCCAACATCTAGATGTAAAGACCAAATTCTAGATCTAACGCCCAAAATCTAGAGATAAAGACCACTATCTAGAGGTAAAACCCAACATCTAGAGGTAAAGCCAGATATCTAGAGGTAAAGCCCAACATCTAGAGGAAAAGCAAAAGATATAGATTTCAAACCCAAATTCTAGAGTTAAATCCCAACATCTAGGGGTAAACCCCAACTTCCAGAGTTAAAGTCCAAAATCTAGAGGTAAACACCAATACCTAGAGTTAGAGCCCAAAATCTAGAGATATGCCAAATATATAGATTTAAAACCCAAAATCTAGAGATAAAGCCGAACGTCTAAATGTAAAGCAAAACATCTAGATGTAATGCAAACATCTAGAGGTAAAGCCTAACAACTAGAGGTGAAGCACAACATATAGAGGTATAACCCAACATCTAGAGATAAAGACCAACATCTAAATGTAAAGCAAAACATCTAGATGTAAAACCCTACATCTAGAGGTAAAGTCCAATATCTAGACCTAAAGACCAACATCTAGAGGTTAACCCCAACATCTAGTGGTAAAGCCCAACTTCTGGCGGTAAAGCCCAGATTCTAGAGAGAAACCAAAAATCCAGATGGAAAACCCAAAATCTAGAGGTAAAGCCCAACATCTACAGGTAAATCCAGATATCTAGGGGTAAAGCCCAACATCTAGAGGAAAAGCCAAATATATAGATATAAAACCCAAAATCTAGAGGTAAAGCCCAATATCTAGACGTGAAGCCCAAAATCTAGATGAAAAGCACAACTTCTAGATCTAAAGCCCAACATCTAGAGGTAAAGACCAATATCTAGAGGTAAAACCCAACATCTAGAGGTAAAGCCAGATATCTAGAGGTAAAGCCCAACATCTAGAGGAAAAGCAAAATATATAGATTTCAAACCCAAATTCTAGAGTTAAATCCCAACATCTAGAGGTAAATCCCAAAGTCTAGATGTAAAGCTCAACTTCCAGATTTAAAGTCAAAAATCTAAATGTAAATACCAATACCTAGAGGTAGAGCCCAAAATGTAGAGGTAAAGCCCAACATCTAGAGATAAAGCCCAATATTTAGAGTTTAAGCACATCATTTAGAGGTAAAGCCAGTTAACTAGAGGTAAAGCCCAACTTCTGGAGGTAAAGACCATCATCTAGTCCTACAGCCCAATGTCTGCAGGTAAAGCCCAACTTACAGAGATGAAGGCAAACATCTAGATGTAAAACCCAAAATCTAGAGGTAAAGCCCAACATCTAGAGGAAAAGCCAAATATATATATATTTAAAACTCAAAACCTAGAGGTAAAGCCCAACATCTAGAGGTAAAGCCAGATATCTAGGGGTAAAGCCCAACATCTAGAGGAAAAGCCAAATATATAGATTTAAAACCCAAAATCTAGAGGTAAAGCCCAATATCTAGACGTAAAGCCCAAAATCTAGATGAAAAGCACAACTTCTAGATCTAAAGCCCAACATCTAGATGTAAAGCCCAAATTCTAGATCTAACGCCCAAAATCTAGAGATAAAGACCAATATCTAGAAGTAAAACCCAACATCTAGAGGTAAAGCCGATATCTAGAGGTAAAGCCCAACATCTAGAAGAAAAGCCAAATATATAGATTTAAAACCCAAAATCTAGAGATAAAGCCGAACGTCTAAATGTAAAGCAAAACATCTAGATGTAATCCAAACATCTAGAGGTAAAGCCTAACAACTAGAGGTGAAGCACAACATATAGAGGTATAACCCAACATCTAGAGATAAAGACCAACATCTAAATATAAAGCAAAATATCTAGATGTAAAACCCTACATCTAGAGGTAAAGTCCAGTATCTAGACCTAAAGACCAACATCTAGAGGTAAAAACCAACATCTAATGGTAAAGCCCAACGCCTGGAGGTAAAGCCCAGATTCTAGAGAGAAGCCAAAAATCCAGATGTAAAACCCAAAATCTAGAGGTAAAGCCCAACATCTAGAGGTAAATCCAGATATCTAGGGGTAAAGCCCAACATCTAGAGGAAAAGCCAAATATATAGATTTAAAGCCCAAAATCTAGATGTAAAGCCCAACTTCTAGATCTAACGCCCAAAATCTAGAGATAAAGACCAATATCTAGAAGTAAAACCCAACATCTAGAGGTAAAGCCGATATCTAGAGGTAAAGCCCAACATCTAGAAGAAAAGCCAAATATATAGATTTAAAACCCAAAATCTAGAGATAAAGCCGAACATCTAAATGTAAAGCAAAACATCTAGATGTAATCCAAACATCTAGAGGTAAAGCCTAACATCTAGAGGTGAAGCACAACATATAGAGGTATAACCCAACATCTAGAGATAAAGACCAACATCTAAATGTAAAGCAAAACATCTAGATGTAAAACCCTACATCTAGAGGTAAAGTCCAATATCTAGACCTAAAGACCAACATCTAGAGGTTAACCCCAACATCTAGTGGTAAAGCCCAACGTCTGGAGGTAAAGCCCAGATTCTAGAGAGAAGCCAAAAATCCAGATGGAAAACCCAAAATCTAGAGGTAAAGCCCAACATCTACAGGTAAATCCAGATATCTAGGGGTAAAGCCCAACATCTAGAGGAAAAGCCAAATATATAGATATAAAACCCAAAATCTAGAGGTAAAGCCCAATATCTAGACGTGAAGCCCAAAATCTAGATGAAAAGCACAACTTCTAGATCTAAAGCCCAACATCTAGAGGTAAAGACCAATATCTAGAGGTAAAACCCAACATCTAGAGGTAAAGCCAGATATCTAGAGGTAAAGCCCAACATCTAGAGGAAAAGCAAAATATATAGATTTCAAACCCAAATTCTAGAGTTAAATCCCAACATCTAGAGGTAAATCCCAAAGTCTAGATGTAAAGCTCAACTTCCAGATTTAAAGTCAAAAATCTAAATGTAAATACCAATACCTAGAGGTAGAGCCCAAAATGTAGAGGTAAAGCCCAACATCTAGAGATAAAGCCAGATATATAGATCTAACCCCAAAATCTAGAGGTGAAGCCCAATATCTAGATCTAAAGCCCAAAATCTAGATGTAAAGCCCAACTTCTAAATCTAAAGCCCAACATCTAGAGGTAAAGCCCAATATTTAGAGTTTAAGCACATCATTTAGAGGTAAAGCCAGTTAACTAGAGGTAAAGCCCAACTTCTGGAGGTAAAGACCATCATCTAGTCCTACAGCCCAATGTCTGCAGGTAAAGCCCAACTTACAGAGATGAAGGCAAACATCTAGATGTAAAACCCAAAATCTAGAGGTAAAGCCCAACATCTAGAGGAAAAGCCAAATATATATATATTTAAAACTCAAAACCTAGAGGTAAAGCCCAACATCTAGAGGTAAAGCCAGATATCTAGGGGTAAAGCCCAACATCTAGAGGAAAAGCCAAATATATAGATTTAAAACCCAAAATCTAGAGGTAAAGCCCAATATCTAGACGTAAAGCCCAAAATCTAGATGTAAACCCCAACTTCTAGATCTAAAGCCCAAAATCTAGATGTAAAGCCCAAATTCTAGATCTAACGCCCAAAATCTAGAGATAAAGACCAATATCTAGAAGTAAAACCCAACATCTAGAGGTAAAGCCGATATCTAGAGGTAAAGCCCAACATCTAGAAGAAAAGCCAAATATATAGATTTAAAACCCAAAATCTAGAGATAAAGCCGAACGTCTAAATGTAAAGCAAAACATCTAGATGTAATCCAAACATCTAGAGGTAAAGCCTAACATCTAGAGGTGAAGCACAACATATAGAGGTATAACCCAACATCTAGAGATAAAGACCAACATCTAAATGTAAAGCAAAACATCTAGATGTAAAACCCTACATCTAGAGGTAAAGTCCAATATCTAGACCTAAAGACCAACATCTAGAGGTAAAAACCAACATCTAGTGGTAAAGCCCAACGCCTGGAGGTAAAGCCCAGATTCTAGAGAGAAGCCAAAAATCCAGATGTAAAAACCAAAATCTAGAGGTAAAGCCCAACATCTAGAGGTAAATCCAGATATCTAGGGGTAAAGCCCAACATCTAGAGGAAAAGCCAAATATATGGATATAAAACCCAAAATCTAGAGGTAAAGCCCAATATCTAGACGTAAAGCCCAAAATCTAGACGAAAAGCACAACTTCTAGATATAAAGCCCAACATCTAGAGGTAAAGACCAATATCTAGAGGTAAAACCCAACATCTAGAGGTAAAGCCAGATATCTAGAGGTAAAGCCCAACATCTAGAGGAAAAGCCAAATATATAGATTTCAAACCCAAATTCTAGAGTTAAATCCCAACATCTAGGGGTAAAACCCAACTTCCAGAGTTAAAGTCCAAAATCTAGAGGTAAACACCAATACCTAGAATTAGAGCCCAAAATCTAGAGATATGCCAAATATATAGATTTAAAACCCAAAATCTAGAGATAAAGCCGAACATCTAAATGTAAAGCAAAACATCTAGATGTAATCCAAACATATAGAGGTATAGCCCAACATCTAGAGATAAAGACCAAAATCTAAGTGTAAAGCAAAACATCTAGATGTAAAACCCTACATCTAGAGGTATAGTCCAATATCTAGACCTAAAGACCAACATCTAGAGGTAAAAACCAACATCTAGTGGTAAAGCCCAACGCCTGAAGGTAAAGCCCAGATTTTAGAGAGAAGCCAAAAATCCAGATGTAAAAACCAAAATCTAGATGTAAAGCCCAATATCTACACGTAAAGCCCAAAATCTAGATGAAAAGCACAACTTCTAGATCTAAAGCCCAAAATCTAGATGTAAAGCCCAACTTCTAAATCTAAAGCCCAACATCTAGAGGTAAAGCCCAATATTTAGAGTTTAAGCGCATCTTTTAGAGGTAAAGCCAGATATCTAGAGGTAAAGCCCAACGTCTGGAGGTAAAGCCCATCATCTAGTCCTACAGCCCAATGACTGCAGGTAAAGCCCAACTTACAGAGGTGAAGGCAAACATCTAGATGTAAAACCCAAAATCTAGAGGTAAAGCCCAACATCTAGAGGAAAAGCCAAATATATATATATTTAAAACCCAAAACCTAGAGGTAAAGCCCAACATCTAGAGGTAAAGCCAGATATCTAGGGGTAAAGCCCAACATCTAGAGGAAAAGCCAAATATATAGATTTAAAACCCAAAATCTAGAAGTAAAGCCCAATATCTAGACGTAAAGCCCAAAATCTAGATGTAAACCCCAACTTCTGGACCTAAAGCCCAAAATCTAGATGTAAAGCCCAAACTCTAGATCTAATGCCAAAAATCTAGAGATAAAGATCAATATCTAGAAGTAAAACCCAACATCTAGAGGTAAAGCCGATATCTAGAGGTAAAGCCCAACATCTAGAAGAAAAGCCAAATATATAGATTTAAAACCCAAAATCAAGAGATAAAGCCAAACATATAAATGTAAAGTAAAACATCTAGATGTAAAACCCTACATCTAGAGGTAAAGTCCAATATCTAGACCTAAAGACCAACATCTAGAGGTAAAAACCAACATCTATTGGTAAAGCCCAACGTCTGGAGGTAAAGCCCAGATTCTAGAGAGAAGCCAAAAATCCAGATGGAAAACCCAAAATCTAGAGGTAAAGCCCAACATCTACAGGTAAATCCAGATATCTAGGGGTAAAGCCCAACATCTAGAGGAAAAGCCCAATATCTAGATTTAAAGCCCAAAATCTAGATGTAAAGCCCAACTTCTAGATCTAAAGCCCAACATCTAGATGTAAAGCCCAAATTCTAGATCTAACGCCCAAAATCTAGAGATAAAGACCAATATCTAGAGGTAAAACCCAACATCTACAGGTAAAGCCAGATATCTAGAGGTAAAGCCCAACATCTACAGGAAAAGCAAAATATATAGATTTCAAACTCAAATTCTAGAGTTAAATCCCAACATCTAGGGGTAAACGCCAACTTCCAGAGTTAAAGTCCAACATCTAGAGGTAAACACCAATACCTAGTGTTAGAGCCCAAAATCTAGAGATATGCCAAATATATAGATTTAAAACCCAAAATCTAGAGATAAAGCCGAACGTCTAAATGTAAAGCAAAACTTCTAGATGTAATCCAAACATCTAGAGGTAAAGCCTAACAACTAGAGGTGAAGCACAACATATAGAGGTATAACCCAACATCTAGAGATAAAGACCAACATCTAAATGTAAAGCAAAACATCTAGATGTAAAACCCTACATCTAGAGGTAAAGTCCAATATCTAGACCTAAAGACCAACATCTAGAGGTAAAATCCAACATCTAGTGGTAAAGCCCAACGTCTGGAGGTAAAGGCCAGATTCTAGAGAGAAGCCAAAAATCCAGATGGAAAACCCAAAATCTAGAGGTAAAGCCCAACATCTACAGGTAAATCCAGATATCTAGGGGTAAAGCCCAGTATCTAGAGGAAAAGCCAAATATATAGATATAAACCCAAAAATCTAGAGGTAAAGCCCAATATCTAGACGTAAAGCCCAAAATCTAGATGTAAACCCCAACTTCTAGATCTAAAGCCCAACATCTAGAGGTAAAGCCCTATATTTAGAGTTTAAGCACATCATTTAGAGGTAAAGCCAGATAACTAGATGTAAAGCCCAACGTCTGGAGGTAAAGCCCATCATCTAGTCCTACAGCCCAATGTCTGCAGGTAAAGCCCAACTTACAGAGGTGAAGGCAAACATCTAGATGTAAAACCCAAAATCTAGAGGTAAAGCCCAATATCTAGACGTAAAGCCCAAAATCTAGATGTAAACCCCAACTTCTAGATCTAAAGCCCAAAATCTAGATGTAAAGCCCAAATTCTAGATCTAACGCCCAAAATCTAGAGATAAAGACCAATATCTAGAAGTAAAACCCAACATCTGGAGGTAAAGCCGATATCTAGAGGTAAAGCCCAACATCTAGAAGAAAAGCCAAATACATAGATTTAAAACCCAAAATCTAGAGATAAAGCCAAACATCTAAATGTAAAGCAAAACATCTAGATGTAATCCAAACATCTAGAGGTAAAGCCTAACATCTAGAGGTGAAGCACAACATATAGAGGTATAACCCAACATCTAGAGATAAAGACCAACATCTAAATGTAAAGCAAAACATCTAGATGTAAAACCCTACATCTAGAGGTAAAGTCCAATATCTAGACCTAAAGACCAACATCTAGAGGTAAAAACCAACATCTAGTGGTAAAGCCCAACGCCTGGAGGTAAAGCCCAGATTCTAGAGAGAAGCCAAAAATCCAGATGTAAAAACCAAAATCTAGAGGTAAAGCCCAACATCTACAGGTAAATCGAGATATCTAGGGGTAAAGCCCAACATCTAGAGGAAAAGCCAAATATATAGATATAAAACCCAAAATCTAGAGGTAAAGCCCAATATCTAGACGTAAAGCCCAAAATCTAGATGAAAAGCGCAACTTCTAGATCTAAAGCCCAACATCTAGAGGTAAAGACCAATATCTAGAGGTAAAACCCAACATCTAGAGGTAAATCCAGATATCTAGAGGTAAAGCCCAACATCTAGAGGAAAAGCCAAATATATAGATTTCAAACCCAAATTCTAGAATTAAATCCCAAAATCTAGGGGTAAACCCCAACTTCCAGAGTTAAAGTCCAAAATCTAGAGGTAAACACCAATACCTAGAGTTAGAGTCCAAAATCTAGAGATATGCCAAATATATAGATTTAAAACCCAAAATCTAGAGATAAAGCCCAATATCTAGACGCAAAGCCCAAAATCTAGATGTAAACCCCAACTTCTAGATCTAAAGCCCAAAATCTAGATGTAAAGCCCAAATTCTAGATCTAACGCCCAAAATCTAGAGATAAAGACCAATATCTAGAAGTAAAACCCAACATCTAGAGGTAAAGCCGGTATCTAGAGGTAAAGCCCAACATCCAGAAGAAAAGCCAAATATATAGATTTAAAACCCAAAATCTAGAGATAAAGCCGAACATCTAAATGTAAAGCAAAACATCTAGATGTAATCCAAACATCTAGAGGTAAAGCCGATATCTAGGGGTAAAGCCCAACATCTAGAGGAAAAGCCAAATATATAGATTTAAAGCCCAAAATCTAGATGTAAAGCCCAAATTCTAGATCTAACACCCAAAATCTAGAGGTAAAGACCAATATCTAGAGGTAAAACCCAACATCTAGAGGTAAAGCCAGATAACTAGAGGTAAGGCCCAACATCTAGAGGAAAAGCAAAATATACAGATTTCAAACCCAAATTCTAGAGTTAAATCCCAACATCTAGAGGTAAAGACCAACTTCCAGAGTTAAAGTCGAAAGTCTAGAGGTAAACACCAATACCTAGAGTTAGAGCCCAAAATCTAGAGATAAAGCCCAACATCTAGAGATAAAGCCAGATATATAGATTTAAAATCCAAAATCTGGTTGTAAAGCCCAACATCTAGAGCTAAAGCCCCAAATCTAGATGTAAAGCCCAACTTCTAGATCTAAAGCCAAATACTCTAGAGGTAAAGCCCAACATGTAGAGGTAAAGACTAAGATCTAGAGGTGAATTCCAATATCTAGTGTTAAAGCCCAACACCTGCAGTTAAAGCCAAACATCTAGATGTAAAACCCAACTTCTAGAGGTAAAGTCGAATATCTAGAGTTAAAGCGCATCCTTTAGAGTAAAGCCCAAAATCTAGAGTTAAAGCCCAACATCTAGAGGGAAAGCCCAGAATCTAGATGTAAAGCCTAACATCTAGAGGTGAATTCCAAAATCAAGTGTTAAGGCCTGACATCTACAGTTAAATCCAACCATATAGATATAACCCCCAAATTCTAGAGGTAAGGCCCAAAATTTAGAGGTAAAGCACAACAGCTAGAGTTAAAGCCGAAAGTCTTGATGTAAAGCCCAAAGTCTAGAGTTAAAGACCAACTTCTAGAAGTAAAGCCCAACATCTAGACGTAAAGCCAGATATCTGACGGTAAAGCCCAACATCTAGAGGAAAAGCCAAATATATAGATTTAAAACCCAAAATCTAGAGATAAAGCCGAACATCTAAATGTAAAGCAAAACATCTAGATGTAATCCAAACATCTAGAGGTAAAGCCTAACAACTAGAGGTGAAGCACAACATATAGAGGTATAACCCAACATCTAGAGATAAAGACCAACATCTAAATGTAAAGCAAAACATCTAGATGTAAAACCCTACATCTAGAGGTAAAGTCCAATATCTAGACCTAAAGACCAACATCTAGAGGTAAAACCCAACATCTAGTGGTAAAGACCAATAGCTAGAGGTAAAGCCCAGATTCTAGAGAGAAGCCAAAAATCCAGATGGAAAACCCAAAATCTAGAGGTAAAGCCCAACATCTACAGGTAAATCCAGATATCTAAGGGTAAAGCCCAACATCTAGAGGAAAAGCCAAATATATATATTTAAAGACCAAAATCTAGATGTAAAGCTCAACTTCTAGATCTAAAGCCCAAAATCTAGATGTAAAGCCCAAATTCTAGATCTAACGCCCAAAATCTAGAGATAAAGACCACTATCTAGAGGTAAAACCCAACATCTAGAGGTAAAGCCAGATATCTAGAGGTAAAGCCCAACATCTAGAGGAAAAGCAAAATATATAGATTTCAAACCCAAATTCTAGAGTTAAATCCCAACATCTAGGGGTAAACCCCAACTTCCAGAGTTAAAGTCCAAAATCTAGAGGTAAACACCAATACCTAGAGTTAGAGCCCAAAATCTAGAGATATGCCAAATATATAGATTTAAAACCCAAAATCTAGAGATAAAGCCGAACATCTAAATGTAAAGCAAAACATCTAGATGTAATCCAAACATCTAGAGGTAAAGCCTAACATCTAGAGGTGAAGCACAACATATAGAGGTATAACCCAACATCTAGAGATAAAGACCAACATCTAAATGTAAAGCAAAACATCTAGATGTAAAACCCTACATCTAGAGGTAAAGTCCAATATCTAGACCTAAAGACCAACATCTAGAGGTAAAACCCAACATCTAGTGGTAAAGACCAATAGCTAGAGGTAAAACCCAACATCTAGAGGTAAAGCCCAGATAACTAGAGGTAAAGCCCAACGTCTGGAGGTAAAGGTCATCATCTAGTCCTACAGCCCAATGTCTGCAGTAAAGCCCAACTTACAGAGGTGAAGGCAAACATCTAGATGTAAAACCCCAAATCTAGAGGTAAAGCCCAACATCAGGAGGAAAAGCCAAATATATATATATTTAAAACCCAAAATCTAGAGGTAAAGCCCAACATTTAGAGGTAAAGCCAGATATCTAGGGGTAAAGCCCAACATCTAGAGGAAAAGTCAAATATATAGATTTAAAACCCAAAATCTAGAGGTAAAGCCCAATATCTAGACGTAAAGCCCAAAATCTAGATGTAAAGCCCAGCTTCTAGATCTAAAGCCCGAAATCTAGATGTAAAGCCCAAATTCTAGATCTAACACCCAAAATGTAGAGGTAAAGACCAATATCTAGAGGTAAAACCCAACATCTAGAGGTAAAGCCAGATATCTAGAGGTAAAGCCCAACATCTAGAGGAAAAGCAAAATATATAGATTTCAAACCCAAATTCTAGAGTTAAATCCCAACATCTAGGGGTAAATCCCAACTTCCAGAGTTAAAGTCCAAAATCTAGAGGTAAACACCAATACCTAGAGTTAGAGCCCAAAATCTAGAGATATGCCAAATATATAGATTTAAAACCCAAAATCTAGAGATAAAGCCGAACATCTAAATGTAAAGCAAAACATCTAGAGGTAAAGCCTAACATCGAGAGGGAAAGCCCAGAATCTAGATGTAAAGCCTAACATCTAGAGGTGAATTCCAAAATCAAGTGTTAAGGCCTGACATCTACAGTTAAATCCAACCATATAGATATAACCCCCAACTTCTAGAGGTAAGGCCCAAAATTTAGAGGTAAAGCACAACAGCTAGAGTTAAAGCCGAAAGTCTTGATGTAAAGCCCAAAGTCTAGAGTTAAAGACCAACTTCTAGAAGTAAAGCCCAACATCTAGACGTAAAGCCAGATATCTGACGGTAAAGCCCAACATCTAGAGGAAAAGCCAAATATATAGATTTAAAACCCAAAATCTAGAGATAAAGCCGAACATCTAAATGTAAAGCAAAACATCTAGATGTAATCCAAACATCTAGAGGTAAAGCCTAACAACTAGAGGTGAAGCACAACATATAGAGGTATAACCCAACATCTAGAGATAAAGACCAACATCTAAATGTAAAGCAAAACATCTAGATGTAAAACCCTACATCTAGAGGTAAAGTCCAATATCTAGACCTAAAGACCAACATCTAGAGGTAAAAACCAACATCTAGTGGTAAAGACCAATAGCTAGAGGTAAAGCCCAGATTCTAGAGAGAAGCCAAAAATCCAGATGGAAAACCCAAAATCTAGAGGTAAAGCCCAACATCTACAGGTAAATCCAGATATCTAGGGGTAAAGCCCAACATCTAGAGGAAAAGCCCAATATCTAGATTTAAAGCCCAAAATCTAGATGTAAAGCCCAACTTCTAGATCTAAAGCCCAACATCTAGATGTAAAGCCCAAATTCTAGATCTAACGCCCAAAATCTAGAGATAAAGACCAATATCTAGAGGTAAAACCCAACATCTACAGGTAAAGCCAGATATCTAGAGGTAAAGCCCAACATCTACAGGAAAAGCAAAATATATAGATTTCAAACTCAAATTCTAGAGTTAAATCCCAACATCTAGGGGTAAACGCCAACTTCCAGAGTTAAAGTCCAACATCTAGAGGTAAACACCAATACCTAGTGTTAGAGCCCAAAATCTAGAGATATGCCAAATATATAGATTTAAAACCCAAAATCTAGAGATAAAGCCGAACGTCTAAATGTAAAGCAAAACTTCTAGATGTAATCCAAACATCTAGAGGTAAAGCCTAACAACTAGAGGTGAAGCACAACATATAGAGGTATAACCCAACATCTAGAGATAAAGACCAACATCTAAATGTAAAGCAAAACATCTAGATGTAAAACCCTACATCTAGAGGTAAAGTCCAATATCTAGACCTAAAGACCAACATCTAGAGGTAAAATCCAACATCTAGTGGTAAAGCCCAACGTCTGGAGGTAAAGGCCAGATTCTAGAGAGAAGCCAAAAATCCAGATGGAAAACCCAAAATCTAGAGGTAAAGCCCAACATCTACAGGTAAATCCAGATATCTAGGGGTAAAGCCCAGTATCTAGAGGAAAAGCCAAATATATAGATATAAACCCAAAAATCTAGAGGTAAAGCCCAATATCTAGACGTAAAGCCCAAAATCTAGATGTAAACCCCAACTTCTAGATCTAAAGCCCAACATCTAGAGGTAAAGCCCTATATTTAGAGTTTAAGCACATCATTTAGAGGTAAAGCCAGATAACTAGATGTAAAGCCCAACGTCTGGAGGTAAAGCCCATCATCTAGTCCTACAGCCCAATGTCTGCAGGTAAAGCCCAACTTACAGAGGTGAAGGCAAACATCTAGATGTAAAACCCAAAATCTAGAGGTAAAGCCCAATATCTAGACGTAAAGCCCAAAATCTAGATGTAAACCCCAACTTCTAGATCTAAAGCCCAAAATCTAGATGTAAAGCCCAAATTCTAGATCTAACGCCCAAAATCTAGAGATAAAGACCAATATCTAGAAGTAAAACCCAACATCTGGAGGTAAAGCCGATATCTAGAGGTAAAGCCCAACATCTAGAAGAAAAGCCAAATACATAGATTTAAAACCCAAAATCTAGAGATAAAGCCAAACATCTAAATGTAAAGCAAAACATCTAGATGTAATCCAAACATCTAGAGGTAAAGCCTAACATCTAGAGGTGAAGCACAACATATAGAGGTATAACCCAACATCTAGAGATAAAGACCAACATCTAAATGTAAAGCAAAACATCTAGATGTAAAACCCTACATCTAGAGGTAAAGTCCAATATCTAGACCTAAAGACCAACATCTAGAGGTAAAAACCAACATCTAGTGGTAAAGCCCAACGCCTGGAGGTAAAGCCCAGATTCTAGAGAGAAGCCAAAAATCCAGATGTAAAAACCAAAATCTAGAGGTAAAGCCCAACATCTACAGGTAAATCGAGATATCTAGGGGTAAAGCCCAACATCTAGAGGAAAAGCCAAATATATAGATATAAAACCCAAAATCTAGAGGTAAAGCCCAATATCTAGACGTAAAGCCCAAAATCTAGATGAAAAGCGCAACTTCTAGATCTAAAGCCCAACATCTAGAGGTAAAGACCAATATCTAGAGGTAAAACCCAACATCTAGAGGTAAATCCAGATATCTAGAGGTAAAGCCCAACATCTAGAGGAAAAGCCAAATATATAGATTTCAAACCCAAATTCTAGAATTAAATCCCAAAATCTAGGGGTAAACCCCAACTTCCAGAGTTAAAGTCCAAAATCTAGAGGTAAACACCAATACCTAGAGTTAGAGTCCAAAATCTAGAGATATGCCAAATATATAGATTTAAAACCCAAAATCTAGAGATAAAGCCCAATATCTAGACGCAAAGCCCAAAATCTAGATGTAAACCCCAACTTCTAGATCTAAAGCCCAAAATCTAGATGTAAAGCCCAAATTCTAGATCTAACGCCCAAAATCTAGAGATAAAGACCAATATCTAGAAGTAAAACCCAACATCTAGAGGTAAAGCCGGTATCTAGAGGTAAAGCCCAACATCCAGAAGAAAAGCCAAATATATAGATTTAAAACCCAAAATCTAGAGATAAAGCCGAACATCTAAATGTAAAGCAAAACATCTAGATGTAATCCAAACATCTAGAGGTAAAGCCGATATCTAGGGGTAAAGCCCAACATCTAGAGGAAAAGCCAAATATATAGATTTAAAGCCCAAAATCTAGATGTAAAGCCCAAATTCTAGATCTAACACCCAAAATCTAGAGGTAAAGACCAATATCTAGAGGTAAAACCCAACATCTAGAGGTAAAGCCAGATAACTAGAGGTAAGGCCCAACATCTAGAGGAAAAGCAAAATATACAGATTTCAAACCCAAATTCTAGAGTTAAATCCCAACATCTAGAGGTAAAGACCAACTTCCAGAGTTAAAGTCGAAAGTCTAGAGGTAAACACCAATACCTAGAGTTAGAGCCCAAAATCTAGAGATAAAGCCCAACATCTAGAGATAAAGCCAGATATATAGATTTAAAATCCAAAATCTGGTTGTAAAGCCCAACATCTAGAGCTAAAGCCCCAAATCTAGATGTAAAGCCCAACTTCTAGATCTAAAGCCAAATACTCTAGAGGTAAAGCCCAACATGTAGAGGTAAAGACTAAGATCTAGAGGTGAATTCCAATATCTAGTGTTAAAGCCCAACACCTGCAGTTAAAGCCAAACATCTAGATGTAAAACCCAACTTCTAGAGGTAAAGTCGAATATCTAGAGTTAAAGCGCATCCTTTAGAGTAAAGCCCAAAATCTAGAGTTAAAGCCCAACATCTAGAGGGAAAGCCCAGAATCTAGATGTAAAGCCTAACATCTAGAGGTGAATTCCAAAATCAAGTGTTAAGGCCTGACATCTACAGTTAAATCCAACCATATAGATATAACCCCCAAATTCTAGAGGTAAGGCCCAAAATTTAGAGGTAAAGCACAACAGCTAGAGTTAAAGCCGAAAGTCTTGATGTAAAGCCCAAAGTCTAGAGTTAAAGACCAACTTCTAGAAGTAAAGCCCAACATCTAGACGTAAAGCCAGATATCTGACGGTAAAGCCCAACATCTAGAGGAAAAGCCAAATATATAGATTTAAAACCCAAAATCTAGAGATAAAGCCGAACATCTAAATGTAAAGCAAAACATCTAGATGTAATCCAAACATCTAGAGGTAAAGCCTAACAACTAGAGGTGAAGCACAACATATAGAGGTATAACCCAACATCTAGAGATAAAGACCAACATCTAAATGTAAAGCAAAACATCTAGATGTAAAACCCTACATCTAGAGGTAAAGTCCAATATCTAGACCTAAAGACCAACATCTAGAGGTAAAACCCAACATCTAGTGGTAAAGACCAATAGCTAGAGGTAAAGCCCAGATTCTAGAGAGAAGCCAAAAATCCAGATGGAAAACCCAAAATCTAGAGGTAAAGCCCAACATCTACAGGTAAATCCAGATATCTAAGGGTAAAGCCCAACATCTAGAGGAAAAGCCAAATATATATATTTAAAGACCAAAATCTAGATGTAAAGCTCAACTTCTAGATCTAAAGCCCAAAATCTAGATGTAAAGCCCAAATTCTAGATCTAACGCCCAAAATCTAGAGATAAAGACCACTATCTAGAGGTAAAACCCAACATCTAGAGGTAAAGCCAGATATCTAGAGGTAAAGCCCAACATCTAGAGGAAAAGCAAAATATATAGATTTCAAACCCAAATTCTAGAGTTAAATCCCAACATCTAGGGGTAAACCCCAACTTCCAGAGTTAAAGTCCAAAATCTAGAGGTAAACACCAATACCTAGAGTTAGAGCCCAAAATCTAGAGATATGCCAAATATATAGATTTAAAACCCAAAATCTAGAGATAAAGCCGAACATCTAAATGTAAAGCAAAACATCTAGATGTAATCCAAACATCTAGAGGTAAAGCCTAACATCTAGAGGTGAAGCACAACATATAGAGGTATAACCCAACATCTAGAGATAAAGACCAACATCTAAATGTAAAGCAAAACATCTAGATGTAAAACCCTACATCTAGAGGTAAAGTCCAATATCTAGACCTAAAGACCAACATCTAGAGGTAAAACCCAACATCTAGTGGTAAAGACCAATAGCTAGAGGTAAAACCCAACATCTAGAGGTAAAGCCCAGATAACTAGAGGTAAAGCCCAACGTCTGGAGGTAAAGGTCATCATCTAGTCCTACAGCCCAATGTCTGCAGTAAAGCCCAACTTACAGAGGTGAAGGCAAACATCTAGATGTAAAACTCCAAATCTAGAGGTAAAGCCCAACATCAGGAGGAAAAGCCAAATATATATATATTTAAAACCCAAAATCTAGAGGTAAAGCCCAACATTTAGAGGTAAAGCCAGATATCTAGGGGTAAAGCCCAACATCTAGAGGAAAAGTCAAATATATAGATTTAAAACCCAAAATCTAGAGGTAAAGCCCAATATCTAGACGTAAAGCCCAAAATCTAGATGTAAAGCCCAGCTTCTAGATCTAAAGCCCGAAATCTAGATGTAAAGCCCAAATTCTAGATCTAACACCCAAAATGTAGAGGTAAAGACCAATATCTAGAGGTAAAACCCAACATCTAGAGGTAAAGCCAGATATCTAGAGGTAAAGCCCAACATCTAGAGGAAAAGCAAAATATATAGATTTCAAACCCAAATTCTAGAGTTAAATCCCAACATCTAGGGGTAAATCCCAACTTCCAGAGTTAAAGTCCAAAATCTAGAGGTAAACACCAATACCTAGAGTTAGAGCCCAAAATCTAGAGATATGCCAAATATATAGATTTAAAACCCAAAATCTAGAGATAAAGCCGAACATCTAAATGTAAAGCAAAACATCTAGAGGTAAAGCCTAACATCGAGAGGGAAAGCCCAGAATCTAGATGTAAAGCCTAACATCTAGAGGTGAATTCCAAAATCAAGTGTTAAGGCCTGACATCTACAGTTAAATCCAACCATATAGATATAACCCCCAACTTCTAGAGGTAAGGCCCAAAATTTAGAGGTAAAGCACAACAGCTAGAGTTAAAGCCGAAAGTCTTGATGTAAAGCCCAAAGTCTAGAGTTAAAGACCAACTTCTAGAAGTAAAGCCCAACATCTAGACGTAAAGCCAGATATCTGACGGTAAAGCCCAACATCTAGAGGAAAAGCCAAATATATAGATTTAAAACCCAAAATCTAGAGATAAAGCCGAACATCTAAATGTAAAGCAAAACATCTAGATGTAATCCAAACATCTAGAGGTAAAGCCTAACAACTAGAGGTGAAGCACAACATATAGAGGTATAACCCAACATCTAGAGATAAAGACCAACATCTAAATGTAAAGCAAAACATCTAGATGTAAAACCCTACATCTAGAGGTAAAGTCCAATATCTAGACCTAAAGACCAACATCTAGAGGTAAAAACCAACATCTAGTGGTAAAGACCAATAGCTAGAGGTAAAGCCCAGATTCTAGAGAGAAGCCAAAAATCCAGATGGAAAACCCAAAATCTAGAGGTAAAGCCCAACATCTACAGGTAAATCCAGATATCTAGGGGTAAAGCCCAACATCTAGAGGAAAAGCCAAATATATATATTTAAAGACCAAAATCTAGATGTAAAGCTCAACTTCTAGATCTAAAGCCCAAAATCTAGATGTAAAGCCCAAATTCTAGATCTAACGCCCAAAATCTAGAGATAAAGACCACTATCTAGAGGTAAAACCCAACATCTAGAGGTAAAGCCAGATATCTAGAGGTAAAGCCCAACATCTAGAGGAAAAGCAAAATATATAGATTTCAAACCCAAATTCTAGAGTTAAATCCCAACATCTAGGGGTAAACCCCAACTTCCAGAGTTAAAGTCCAAAATCTAGAGGTAAACACCAATACCTAGAGTTAGAGCCCAAAATCTAGAGATATGCCAAATATATAGATTTAAAACCCAAAATCTAGAGATAAAGCCGAACGTCTAAATGTAAAGCAAAACATCTAGATGTAATCCAAACATCTAGAGGTAAAGCCTAACAACTAGAGGTGAAGCACAACATATAGAGGTATAACCCAACATCTAGAGATAAAGACCAACATCTAAATGTAAAGCAAAACATCTAGATGTAAAACCCTACATCTAGAGGTAAAGTCCAATATCTAGACCTAAAGACCAACATCTAGAGGTAAAACCCAACATCTAGTGGTAAAGACCAATAGCTAGAGGTAAAACCCAACATCTAGAGGTAAAGCCCAGATAACTAGAGGTAAAGCCCAACGTCTGGAGGTAAAGCCCATCATCTAGTCCTACAGCCCAATGTCTGCAGTAAAGCCCAACTTACAGAGGTGAAGGCAAACATCTAGATGTAAAACCCCAAATCTAGAGGTAAAGCCCAACATCAGGAGGAAAAGCCAAATATATATATATTTAAAACCCAAAATCTAGAGGTAAAGCCCAACATTTAGAGGTAAAGCCAGATATCTAGGGGTAAAGCCCAACATCTAGAGGAAAAGTCAAATATATAGATTTAAAACCCAAAATCTAGAGGTAAAGCCCAATATCTAGACGTAAAGCCCAAAATCTAGATGTAAAGCCCAGCTTCTAGATCTAAAGCCCGAAATCTAGATGTAAAGCCCAAATTCTAGATCTAACACCCAAAATGTAGAGGTAAAGACCAATATCTAGAGGTAAAACCCAACATCTAGAGGTAAAGCCAGATATCTAGAGGTAAAGCCCAACATCTAGAGGAAAAGCAAAATATATAGATTTCAAACCCAAATTCTAGAGTTAAATCCCAACATCTAGGGGTAAATCCCAACTTCCAGAGTTAAAGTCCAAAATCTAGAGGTAAACACCAATACCTAGAGTTAGAGCCCAAAATCTAGAGATATGCCAAATATATAGATTTAAAACCCAAAATCTAGAGATAAAGCCGAACATCTAAATGTAAAGCAAAACATCTAGAGGTAAAGCCTAACATCTAGAGGTGAAGCACAACATATAGAGGTATAACCCAACATCTAGAGATAAAGACCAACATCTAAATGTAAAGCAAAACATCTAGATTTAAAACCCTACATCTAGAGGTAAAGTCCAATATCTAGACCTAAAGACCAACATCTAGAGGTAAAACCCAACATCTAGTGGTAAAGCCCAACGTCTGGAGGTAAAGCCCAGATTCTAGAGAGAAGCCAAAAATCCAGATGGAAAACCCAAAATCTAGAGGTAAAGCCCAACATCTACAGGTAAATCCAGATATCTAGGGGTAAAGCCCAACATCTAGAGGAAAAGCCAAATATATAGATATAAAACCCAAAATCTAGAGGTAAAGCCCAATATCTAGACGTAAAGCCCAAAATCTAGATGTAAAGCACAACTTCTAGATCTAAAGCCCAACATCTAGAGGTAAAGACCAATATCTAGAGGTAAAGGCAGATATATAGATCTAAACCCCAAAATCTAGAGGTGAAGCCCAATATCTAGACGTAAAGCCCAAAATCTAGATGTAAAGCCCAACTTCTAGATCTAAAGCCCAAAATCTAGATGTAAAGCCCAACTTCTAAATCTAAAGCCCAACATCTAGAGGTAAAGCCCAATATTTAGAGTTTAAGCGCATCATTTAGAGGTAAAGCCAGATATCTAGAGGTAAAGCCCAACGTCTGGAGGTAAAGCCCATCATCTAGTCCTACAGCCCAATGTCTGCAGGTAAAGCCCAACTTACAGAGGTGAAGGCAAACATCTAGATGTAAAACCCAAAATCTAGAGGTAAAGCCCAACATGTAGAGGAAAAGCCAGATATCTAGGGGTAAAGCCCAACATCTAGAGGAAAAGCCAAATATATAGATTTAAAACCCAAAATCTAGAGGTAAAGCCCAATATCTAGACGTAAAGCCCAAAATCTAGATGTAAAGCCTAACTTCTAGATCTAAAGCCCAAAATCTAGTTGTAAAGCCCAACTTCTAGGGGCAAAGCCCATCAACTAGTCCTACAGCCCAATGTCTGCAGGTAAAGCCCAACTTACAGAGGTAAAGGTAAACATCTAGATGTAAAACCCAAAATCTAGAGGTAAAGCCCAATATCTAGAGGTATAGCCCAAATTCTAGAGATAAAGTCCAACGTCTAGATGTAATCCCAACATCTAGAGGTAAAGCACAACATCTAGAGGTGAAGTACAACATATAGAGGTATAACCCAACGTCTAGAGATAAAGACCAACATCTAAATGTAAAGCAAAACATCTAGATGTAAAACTCTACATCTAGAGGTAAAGTCCAGTATCTAGACTTAAAGACCAACGTCTGGATGTAAAGCCCAAACTCTAGATGTAAAGCCCAACTTCCAGAGTTAAAGTCCAAAATCTAGAGTTAAACACCAATACCTAGATGTAGAGCTGAAAATCTGGAGATAAAGCCCAAGATCTAGACCTAAAGCCAGATAGATATAACCTCCAACTTCTAGAGGTAAGGCCCAAAATCTAGAGGTAAAGTCCAACAGCTAGAGTTAAAGCCGAACGTCTTGAGGTAAAGCCCAAAGTCTAGAGGTAAGCCCAACTTCTAGAGGCAAAGTCCAAAATCTAGAGGTAAAGCCCAAGACCTAGTGGTAGAGCCCAAAATCTAGAGGTAAAGCCCAACATCTAGACGCAAAGCCAGATATCTGATGGTAAAGCCCAACATCTAGAGGAAAAGCCAAATATATAGATGTAAAACCCAAGATATAGAGATAAAGCCCAACATCTAAATGTAAAGCAAAACATCTCGATGTAAAACCCTACATCTAGAGGTAAAGTCCAATATCTTGACCTAAAGCCCAACATCTGAAGGTAAAGCCCAGTTTCTAGAGAGAAGCCAAAAATCCAGATGGAAAACCCAAAATCTAGAGGTAAAGCCTAACATCTAGAGGTGAATTCCAAAATCTAGTGTTAAGGCACGACATCTACAGTTAAAGCCAAACATATAGATGTAAACCCCAATTTCTAGAGGTAAGGCCCAAAATCTAGATGTAAAGCCCAACATCTAGACGTAAAGCCTGATATCTAGAGGTAAAGCCCAACATCTAGAGGAAAAGCCAAATATATAGACTTAAACACCAAAATCTAGAGGTAAAGCCCAATATCTAGAGGTAAAGCCCAAAGTATAGATGTAAAGCCCAACTTCCAGAGTTAAATTCCAAAATCTAGAGGTAAACACCATACCTAGAGGTAAAGCCCAAAGTCTAGAGGTAAAGCCCAACTTCTAGAGGCAAAGTCCAAAATCTAGAGGTAAAGCCCAAGACCTAGTGGTAGAGCCCCAAATCTAGAGGTAAAGCCCAACATCTAGACGTAAAGCCAGATATCTAGAGGTAAAGCCCAACATCTAGAGGAAAAGCCAAATATATAGATTTAAAACCCAAAATCTAGAGGTAAAGCCCAATATCTAGACATAAAGACCAAAATATAGATGTAAAGCCCAGCTTCTAGATCTAAAGCCCAACATCTAGAGGTAAAGCCCAATATTTATATTTTAAGTGCATCATTTAGAGGTAAAGCCCAAAATCTAGATGTAAAGCCCAACTTCTAGAGGTAAAGCCCATCATCTAGACCTTCAGCCCAATGTCTGCAGGTAAAGCCCAACTTACAGAGGTAAAGGTAAACATCTAGATGTAAAACACAAAATCTAGAGGTAAAGCCCAAATTCTAGAGGTAAGTCCAACGTCTAGATGTAATCGCAACATCTAGAGGTAAAGCACAACATCTAGATGTGAAGCACTACATATAGAGGTACAACCCAACGTCTAGAGATAAAGACCAACATCTAAATGTAAAGCAAAACATCCAGATGTAAAACCCTACATCTAGAGGTAAAGCCCAATATCTAGACGTAAAGACCAAAATCTAGATGTAAAGCCCAAATTCTAGAGGTAAAGCCGAAAATCTAGAGTTAAAGCGCATCATTTAGAGTAAAGCCCAAAATCTAGAGTTAAAGCCGAACATCTAGAGGGAAAGCCCAGAATCTAGAGGTAAAGCCTAACATCTAGAGCTGAATTCCAAAATCAAGTGTTAAGGCCCGACATCTACAGTTAAAGCCAACCATATAGATGTAACCCCCAACTTCTAGAGATAAGGCCCAAAATCTAGAGGTAAAGCACAACAGCTAGAGTTAAAGCCGAATGTCTTGAGGTAAAGCCCAAAGTCTAGAGGTAAAGCCCAACTTCTAGAGGTAAAGTCCAAAATCTAGAGGTAAAGCCCAAGACCTAGTGGTAGAGCCCAAAATCTAGAGGTAAAGCCCAACATCTAGACGTAAAGCCAGATATCTGACGGTAAAGCCCAACATCTAGAGGAAAAGCCAAATATATAGATTTAAAACCCAAAATCTAGAGACACAGCCCAACATCTAAATGTAAAGCAAAACATCTAGATGTAAAACCCTACATCTAGAGGTAAAGTCCAATATATAGACTTAAAGACCAACATCTAGAGGTAAAACCCAACATCTAGAGGTAAAGCCCAACGTCTGGAGGTAAAGACCAATATTTAAAGTTTAAGCGCATCCTTTAGAGTTAAAGCCCAAAATCTAAATGTAAAGTCCAACTTCTAGAGGTAAAGCCCATCATCTAGTCCTACAGCCCAATGTCTGCAGGTAAAGCCCAACTTACAGAGGTGAAGGCAAACATCTAGATGTAAACCCCAAAATCTAGAGGTAAAGCCCAATATCTAGACGTAAAGACCAAAATCTAGATGTAAAGCCCAACTTCTAGATCTAAAGCCCAAAATATATATGTAAAGCCCAACTTCTAAATCTAAAGCCCAACATCTAGAGGTAAAGCCCAATATTTAGAGTTTAAGCGCATCCTATAGAGTTAAAGCCCAAAATCTAAATGTAAAGTCCAACTTCTAGAGGTAAAGCCCATCATCTAGTCCTACAGCCCAATGTCTGCAGGTAAAGCCCAACTTACAGAGGTGAAGGCAAACATCTAGATGTAAAACCCAAATCTAGAGGTAAAGCCCAACATCTAGAGGTGAAGCACAACATATAGAGGTATAACCCAAATTCTAGAGATAAATTCCAAATTCTAGATGTAATCCCAACATCTAGAGGTAAAGCCTAAAATCTAGAGGTGAAGCACAACATATAGAGGTATAACCCAACATCTAGAGATAAAGACCAACATCTAAATGTAAAGCAAAACATCTCGATGTAAAACCCTACATCTAGAGGTAAAGTCCAATATCTAGACTTAAAGACCAACATCTGGAGGTAAATCCCAATGTCTAGAGGTAATGACCAACTTCTAGAGCTAAACCCCCAAATCTAGATTTAAACCCCAACATCTAGAGATAAAGCCCAAGTTCTAGATCTAAGCCAGAAATCTAGTGGTAAAGCCCAACATCTAGAGGAAAAGCCTAACATCTAGTGGTGAATTCAAAAATCTAGTGTTAAGGCCCGATATCCACAGTTAAAGCCAAACATATAGATGTAAACCCCAACTTCTAGAGGTAAGGTTCAAAATCTAGATGTAAAGCCCAACATCTAGAGTTAAAGCCCAACGTCTTGAGGTAAAGCCCAAAGTATAGAGATAAAGCCCAAATTTTAGAAGTAAAGCGAAATATCTAGATTTAAATCCCAAAATCTAGAGGTAAAGCTCAAATTCTAGATGTAAAGCCCAACTTCTAGAGATAAGGTCCAAATTCTAGAGGCAAAGCCCAACACCTAGAGGTAGAGACCAAAATCTAGAGGTAAAGCCCAACTTCTAGAGGTAAAGTCCAAATTCTAGAGCTAAAGCCCAACATCGAGACGTAAAGCCAGACATCTAGATGTAAAGCCCAACATCTAGACGTAAAGCCTGATATCTAGAGGTAAAGCCCAACATCTAGAGGAAAAGCCAAATATATAGACTTAAAGAACAAAATCTAGAGGTAAAGCCCAATATCTAGAGGTAAAGCCCAAAGTATAGATGTAAAGCCCAACTTCCAGAGTTAAATTCCAAAATCTAGAGGTAAACACCAATACCTAGAGGTAGAGCCCAAAATCTAGAGGTAAAGCCCAACAGCTAGAGTTAAAGTCGAACGTCTTGAGGTAAAGCCCAAAGTCTAGAGGTAAAGCCCAACTTCTAGAGGCAAAGTCCAAAATCTAGAGGTAAAGGCCAAGACCTAGTGGTAGAGCCCAAAATCTAGAGGTAAAGCCCAAGACCTAGTGGTAGAGCCCAAAATCTAGAGGTAAAGCCCAACATCTAGACGTAAAGCCAGATATCTAGAGGTAAAGCCCAACATCTAGAGGAAAAGCCAAATATATAGATTTAAAACCCAAAATCTAGAGGTAAAGCCAAATATCTAGACATAAAGACCAAAATATAGATGTAAAGCCCAGCTTCTAGATCTAAAGCCCAACATCTAGAGGTAAAGCCCAATATTTATATTTTAAGCGCATCATTTAGAGGTAAAGCCGAAAATCTAGATGTAAAGCCCAACTTCTAGAGGTAAAGCCCATCATCTAGACCTACAGCCCAATGTCTGCAGGTAAAGCCCAACTTACAGATGTAAAGGTAAACATCTAGATGTAAAACACAAAATCTAGAGGTAAAGCCCAACATCTAGAGGTATAGCCCAAATTCTAGAGATAAGTCCAACGTCTAGATGTAATCGCAACATCTAGAGGTAAAGCACAACATCTAGATGTGAAGCACTACATATAGAGTTACAACCCAACGTCTAGAGATGAAGACCAACATGTAAATGTAAAGCAAAACATCCAGATGTAAAACCCTACATCTAGAGGTAAAGCCCAATATCTAGACGTAAAGACCAAAATCTAGATGTAAAGCCCAAATTCTAGAGGTAAAGCCGAAAATCTAGAGTTAAAGCGCATCATTTAGAGTAAAGCCCAAAATCTAGAGTTAAAGCCGAACATCTAGAGGGAAAGCCCAGAATCTAGAGGTAAAGCCTAACATCTAGAGGTGAATTCCAAAATCAAGTGTTAAGGCCCGACATCTACAGTTAAAGCCAACCATATAGATGTAACCTCCAACTTCTAGAGGTAAGGCCCAAAATCTAGAGGTAAAGCCCAACATCTAGAGTTAAAGCCGAATGTCTTGAGGTAAAGCCCAAAGTCTAGAGGTAAAGCCCAACTTCTAGAGGTAAAGTCCAAAATCTAGAGGTAAAGCCCAAGACCTAGTGGTAGAGCCCAAAATCTAGAGGTAAAGCCCAACATCTAGACGTAAAGCCAGATATCTGACGGTAAAGCCCAACATCTAGAGGAAAAGCCAAATATATAGATTTAAAACCCAAAATCTAGAGACACAGCCCAACATCTAAATGTAAAGCAAAACATCTAGATGTAAAACCCTACATCTAGAGGTAAAGTCCAACGTCTGGAGGTAAAGCCCAGATTCTAGAGAGAAGCCAAAAATACAGATGGAAAACCCAAAATCTAGAGGTAAAGCCCAACATCTAGAGGTAAAGCCCAGAGTCTAGAGGTAAAGCCTAACATCTAGAGGTGAATTCCAAAATCTATTCTTAAGGCCTGACATCTACAATTAAGGCCAAATATATATATATGTAACCCCCAACTTCTAGAGGTAAGATCCAAAATCTAGAGGTAAAGCCCAACATCTAGAGTTAAAGCCGAACGTCTTGAGGTAAAGTCCAAAGTCTAGAGGTAAAGACCTACTTCTAGAGGTAAAGTCCGAAATCTAGAAGTAAAGCCCAAGACCTAGTGGTAGAGCCCAAAATCTAGAGGTAAAGCCCAACATCTAGAGGAAAAGCCAAATATACAGATTTAAAACCCAAAATCTAGAGGTAAAGCCCAATATCTAGACGTAAAGACCAAAATCTAGATGTAAAGCCCAACTTCTAGATCTAAAGCCCAAAATATAGATGTAAAGCCCAACTTCTAAATCTAAAGCCCAACATCTAGAGGTAAAGCCCAATATTTAATGTTTAAGCGCATCCTTTAGAGTTAAAGCCCAAAATCTAAATGTAAAGTCCAACTTCTAGAGGTAAAGCCCATCATCTAGTCCTACAGCCCAATGTCTGCAGGTAAAGCCCAACTTACAGAGGTGAAGGCAAACATCTAGATGTAAAACCCAAAATCTAGAGGTAAAGTCCAATATCTAGACGTAAAGACCAAAATCTAGATGTAAAGCCCAACTTCTAGATCTAAAGCCCAAAATATAGATGTAAAGCCCAACTTCTAAATCTAAAGCCCAACATCTAGAGGTAAAGCCCAATATTTAGAGTTTAAGCGCATCCTATAGAGTTAAAGCCCAAAATCTAAATGTAAAGTCCAACTTCTAGAGGTAAAGCCCATCATCTAGTCCTACAGCCCTATGTCTGCAGGTAAAGCCCAACTTACAGAGGTAAAGGCAAACATCTAGATGTCAAACCCAAAATCTAGAGGTAAGCCAAACATATAGAGGTATAGCCCAAATTCTAGAGATAAAGTCCAACGTCTAGATGTAATCCCAACATCTAGAGGTAAAGCCTAACATCTAGAGGTGAAGCACAACATATAGAGGTATAACCCAACCTCTATTGATAAAGACCAACATCTCAATGTAAAGCAAAACATCTAGATGTAAAACCCTACATCTAGAGGTAAAGCCCAATATCTAGTATTAAAGACCAACATCTGGAGGTATAACCCAACATCTAGAGGTAATGACCAACTTCTAGAGCTAAAACCCCAAATCTAGATTTAAACCCCAACATCTAGAGATAAAGCCCAAGTTCTAGATCTAAGCCAAACATCTAGAGGTAAAGCCCAACATGTAGAGGAAAAGCCTAACATCTAGTGGTGAATTCCAAAATCTAGTGTTAAGGCCCGATATGCAAAGTTAAAGCCAAACATATAGATGTAAACACCAACTTCTGGAGTTAAGGCCCAAAATCTAGAGGTAAAGCCCAACATCTAGAGTTACAGCCCAATGTCTTGAGGTAAAGCCCAAAATCTAGAGGTAAAGCCCAACTTCTAGAGGTAAAGTCCAAAATCTAGAGGTAAAGCCCAAGACCTAGTGTTCGAGCCCAAAATCTAGAGGTAAAGCCCAACATCTAGACGTAAAGCCAGATATCTGACGGTAAAGCCCAACATCTAGAGGTAAAGACTAACGTTCAGAGGTAAAGACTAACATCTAGAGGTGAAGCACAACATATAGAGGTATAACCCAACATCTAGAGATAAAGACCAACATCTAAATGTAAAGCAAAACATCTAGATGTAAAACCCTACATCTAGAGGTAAAGTCCAATATCTAGACCTAAAGACCAACATCTAGAGGTTAACCCCAACATCTAGTGGTAAAGCCCAACTTCTGGCGGTAAAGCCCAGATTCTAGAGAGAAACCAAAAATCCAGATGGAAAACCCAAAATCTAGAGGTAAAGCCCAACATCTACAGGTAAATCCAGATATCTAGGGGTAAAGCCCAACATCTAGAGGAAAAGCCAAATATATAGATATAAAACCCAAAATCTAGAGGTAAAGCCCAATATCTAGACGTGAAGCCCAAAATCTAGATGAAAAGCACAACTTCTAGATCTAAAGCCCAACATCTAGAGGTAAAGACCAATATCTAGAGGTAAAACCCAACATCTAGAGGTAAAGCCAGATATCTAGAGGTAAAGCCCAACATCTAGAGGAAAAGCAAAATATATAGATTTCAAACCCAAATTCTAGAGTTAAATCCCAACATCTAGAGGTAAATCCCAAAGTCTAGATGTAAAGCTCAACTTCCAGATTTAAAGTCAAAAATCTAAATGTAAATACCAATACCTAGAGGTAGAGCCCAAAATGTAGAGGTAAAGCCCAACATCTAGAGATAAAGCCAGATATATAGATCTAACCCCAAAATCTAGAGGTGAAGCCCAATATCTAGATCTAAAGCCCAAAATCTAGATGTAAAGCCCAACTTCTAAATCTAAAGCCCAACATCTAGAGGTAAAGCCCAATATTTAGAGTTTAAGCACATCATTTAGAGGTAAAGCCAGTTAACTAGAGGTAAAGCCCAACTTCTGGAGGTAAAGACCATCATCTAGTCCTACAGCCCAATGTCTGCAGGTAAAGCCCAACTTACAGAGATGAAGGCAAACATCTAGATGTAAAACCCAAAATCTAGAGGTAAAGCCCAACATCTAGAGGAAAAGCCAAATATATATATATTTAAAACTCAAAACCTAGAGGTAAAGCCCAACATCTAGAGGTAAAGCCAGATATCTAGGGGTAAAGCCCAACATCTAGAGGAAAAGCCAAATATATAGATTTAAAACCCAAAATCTAGAGGTAAAGCCCAATATCTAGACGTAAAGCCCAAAATCTAGATGTAAACCCCAACTTCTAGATCTAAAGCCCAAAATCTAGATGTAAAGCCCAAATTCTAGATCTAACGCCCAAAATCTAGAGATAAAGACCAATATCTAGAAGTAAAACCCAACATCTAGAGGTAAAGCCGATATCTAGAGGTAAAGCCCAACATCTAGAGATATGCCAAATATATAGATTTAAAACCCAAAATCTAGAGATAAAGCCGAACGTCTAAATGTAAAGCAAAACATCTAGATGTAATCCAAACATCTAGAGGTAAAGCCTAACATCTAGAGGTGAAGCACAACATATAGAGGTATAACCCAACATCTAGAGATAAAGACCAACATCTAAATGTAAAGCAAAACATCTAGATGTAAAACCCTACATCTAGAGGTAAAGTCCAATATCTAGACCTAAAGACCAACATCTAGAGGTAAAAACCAACATCTAGTGGTAAAGCCCAACGCCTGGAGGTAAAGCCCAGATTCTAGAGAGAAGCCAAAAATCCAGATGTAAAAACCAAAATCTAGAGGTAAAGCCCAACATCTAGAGGTAAATCCAGATATCTAGGGGTAAAGCCCAACATCTAGAGGAAAAGCCAAATATATGGATATAAAACCCAAAATCTAGAGGTAAAGCCCAATATCTAGACGTAAAGCCCAAAATCTAGACGAAAAGCACAACTTCTAGATATAAAGCCCAACATCTAGAGGTAAAGACCAATATCTAGAGGTAAAACCCAACATCTAGAGGTAAAGCCAGATATCTAGAGGTAAAGCCCAACATCTAGAGGAAAAGCCAAATATATAGATTTCAAACCCAAATTCTAGAGTTAAATCCCAACATCTAGGGGTAAAACCCAACTTCCAGAGTTAAAGTCCAAAATCTAGAGGTAAACACCAATACCTAGAATTAGAGCCCAAAATCTAGAGATATGCCAAATATATAGATTTAAAACCCAAAATCTAGAGATAAAGCCGAACATCTAAATGTAAAGCAAAACATCTAGATGTAATCCAAACATATAGAGGTATAGCCCAACATCTAGAGATAAAGACCAAAATCTAAGTGTAAAGCAAAACATCTAGATGTAAAACCCTACATCTAGAGGTATAGTCCAATATCTAGACCTAAAGACCAACATCTAGAGGTAAAAACCAACATCTAGTGGTAAAGCCCAACGCCTGAAGGTAAAGCCCAGATTTTAGAGAGAAGCCAAAAATCCAGATGTAAAAACCAAAATCTAGATGTAAAGCCCAATATCTACACGTAAAGCCCAAAATCTAGATGAAAAGCACAACTTCTAGATCTAAAGCCCAAAATCTAGATGTAAAGCCCAACTTCTAAATCTAAAGCCCAACATCTAGAGGTAAAGCCCAATATTTAGAGTTTAAGCGCATCTTTTAGAGGTAAAGCCAGATATCTAGAGGTAAAGCCCAACGTCTGGAGGTAAAGCCCATCATCTAGTCCTACAGCCCAATGACTGCAGGTAAAGCCCAACTTACAGAGGTGAAGGCAAACATCTAGATGTAAAACCCAAAATCTAGAGGTAAAGCCCAACATCTAGAGGAAAAGCCAAATATATATATATTTAAAACCCAAAACCTAGAGGTAAAGCCCAACATCTAGAGGTAAAGCCAGATATCTAGGGGTAAAGCCCAACATCTAGAGGAAAAGCCAAATATATAGATTTAAAACCCAAAATCTAGAGGTAAAGCCCAATATCTAGACGTAAAGCCCAAAATCTAGATGTAAACCCCAACTTCTGGACCTAAAGCCCAAAATCTAGATGTAAAGCCCAAACTCTAGATCTAATGCCAAAAATCTAGAGATAAAGATCAATATCTAGAAGTAAAACCCAACATCTAGAGGTAAAGCCGATATCTAGAGGTAAAGCCCAACATCTAGAAGAAAAGCCAAATATATAGATTTAAAACCCAAAATCAAGAGATAAAGCCAAACATATAAATGTAAAGTAAAACATCTAGATGTAAAACCCTACATCTAGAGGTAAAGTCCAATATCTAGACCTAAAGACCAACATCTAGAGGTAAAAACCAACATCTATTGGTAAAGCCCAACGTCTGGAGGTAAAGCCCAGATTCTAGAGAGAAGCCAAAAATCCAGATGGAAAACCCAAAATCTAGAGGTAAAGCCCAACATCTACAGGTAAATCCAGATATCTAGGGGTAAAGCCCAACATCTAGAGGAAAAGCCCAATATCTAGATTTAAAGCCCAAAATCTAGATGTAAAGCCCAACTTCTAGATCTAAAGCCCAACATCTAGATGTAAAGCCCAAATTCTAGATCTAACGCCCAAAATCTAGAGATAAAGACCAATATCTAGAGGTAAAACCCAACATCTACAGGTAAAGCCAGATATCTAGAGGTAAAGCCCAACATCTACAGGAAAAGCAAAATATATAGATTTCAAACTCAAATTCTAGAGTTAAATCCCAACATCTAGGGGTAAACGCCAACTTCCAGAGTTAAAGTCCAACATCTAGAGGTAAACACCAATACCTAGTGTTAGAGCCCAAAATCTAGAGATATGCCAAATATATAGATTTAAAACCCAAAATCTAGAGATAAAGCCGAACGTCTAAATGTAAAGCAAAACTTCTAGATGTAATCCAAACATCTAGAGGTAAAGCCTAACAACTAGAGGTGAAGCACAACATATAGAGGTATAACCCAACATCTAGAGATAAAGACCAACATCTAAATGTAAAGCAAAACATCTAGATGTAAAACCCTACATCTAGAGGTAAAGTCCAATATCTAGACCTAAAGACCAACATCTAGAGGTAAAATCCAACATCTAGTGGTAAAGCCCAACGTCTGGAGGTAAAGGCCAGATTCTAGAGAGAAGCCAAAAATCCAGATGGAAAACCCAAAATCTAGAGGTAAAGCCCAACATCTACAGGTAAATCCAGATATCTAGGGGTAAAGCCCAGTATCTAGAGGAAAAGCCAAATATATAGATATAAACCCAAAAATCTAGAGGTAAAGCCCAATATCTAGACGTAAAGCCCAAAATCTAGATGTAAAGCCCAACTTCTAAATCTAAAGCCCAACATCTAGAGGTAAAGCCCTATATTTAGAGTTTAAGCACATCATTTAGAGGTAAAGCCAGATAACTAGATGTAAAGCCCAACGTCTGGAGGTAAAGCCCATCATCTAGTCCTACAGCCCAATGTCTGCAGGTAAAGCCCAACTTACAGAGGTGAAGGCAAACATCTAGATGTAAAACCCAAAATCTAGAGGTAAAGCCCAATATCTAGACGTAAAGCCCAAAATCTAGATGTAAACCCCAACTTCTAGATCTAAAGCCCAAAATCTAGATGTAAAGCCCAAATTCTAGATCTAACGCCCAAAATCTAGAGATAAAGACCAATATCTAGAAGTAAAACCCAACATCTGGAGGTAAAGCCGATATCTAGAGGTAAAGCCCAACATCTAGAAGAAAAGCCAAATACATAGATTTAAAACCCAAAATCTAGAGATAAAGCCAAACATCTAAATGTAAAGCAAAACATCTAGATGTAATCCAAACATCTAGAGGTAAAGCCTAACATCTAGAGGTGAAGCACAACATATAGAGGTATAACCCAACATCTAGAGATAAAGACCAACATCTAAATGTAAAGCAAAACATCTAGATGTAAAACCCTACATCTAGAGGTAAAGTCCAATATCTAGACCTAAAGACCAACATCTAGAGGTAAAAACCAACATCTAGTGGTAAAGCCCAACGCCTGGAGGTAAAGCCCAGATTCTAGAGAGAAGCCAAAAATCCAGATGTAAAAACCAAAATCTAGAGGTAAAGCCCAACATCTACAGGTAAATCGAGATATCTAGGGGTAAAGCCCAACATCTAGAGGAAAAGCCAAATATATAGATATAAAACCCAAAATCTAGAGGTAAAGCCCAATATCTAGACGTAAAGCCCAAAATCTAGATGAAAAGCGCAACTTCTAGATCTAAAGCCCAACATCTAGAGGTAAAGACCAATATCTAGAGGTAAAACCCAACATCTAGAGGTAAATCCAGATATCTAGAGGTAAAGCCCAACATCTAGAGGAAAAGCCAAATATATAGATTTCAAACCCAAATTCTAGAATTAAATCCCAAAATCTAGGGGTAAACCCCAACTTCCAGAGTTAAAGTCCAAAATCTAGAGGTAAACACCAATACCTAGAGTTAGAGTCCAAAATCTAGAGATATGCCAAATATATAGATTTAAAACCCAAAATCTAGAGATAAAGCCCAATATCTAGACGCAAAGCCCAAAATCTAGATGTAAACCCCAACTTCTAGATCTAAAGCCCAAAATCTAGATGTAAAGCCCAAATTCTAGATCTAACGCCCAAAATCTAGAGATAAAGACCAATATCTAGAAGTAAAACCCAACATCTAGAGGTAAAGCCGGTATCTAGAGGTAAAGCCCAACATCCAGAAGAAAAGCCAAATATATAGATTTAAAACCCAAAATCTAGAGATAAAGCCGAACATCTAAATGTAAAGCAAAACATCTAGATGTAATCCAAACATCTAGAGGTAAAGCCGATATCTAGGGGTAAAGCCCAACATCTAGAGGAAAAGCCAAATATATAGATTTAAAGCCCAAAATCTAGATGTAAAGCCCAAATTCTAGATCTAACACCCAAAATCTAGAGGTAAAGACCAATATCTAGAGGTAAAACCCAACATCTAGAGGTAAAGCCAGATAACTAGAGGTAAGGCCCAACATCTAGAGGAAAAGCAAAATATACAGATTTCAAACCCAAATTCTAGAGTTAAATCCCAACATCTAGAGGTAAAGACCAACTTCCAGAGTTAAAGTCGAAAGTCTAGAGGTAAACACCAATACCTAGAGTTAGAGCCCAAAATCTAGAGATAAAGCCCAACATCTAGAGATAAAGCCAGATATATAGATTTAAAATCCAAAATCTGGTTGTAAAGCCCAACATCTAGAGCTAAAGCCCCAAATCTAGATGTAAAGCCCAACTTCTAGATCTAAAGCCAAATACTCTAGAGGTAAAGCCCAACATGTAGAGGTAAAGACTAAGATCTAGAGGTGAATTCCAATATCTAGTGTTAAAGCCCAACACCTGCAGTTAAAGCCAAACATCTAGATGTAAAACCCAACTTCTAGAGGTAAAGTCGAATATCTAGAGTTAAAGCGCATCCTTTAGAGTAAAGCCCAAAATCTAGAGTTAAAGCCCAACATCTAGAGGGAAAGCCCAGAATCTAGATGTAAAGCCTAACATCTAGAGGTGAATTCCAAAATCAAGTGTTAAGGCCTGACATCTACAGTTAAATCCAACCATATAGATATAACCCCCAAATTCTAGAGGTAAGGCCCAAAATTTAGAGGTAAAGCACAACAGCTAGAGTTAAAGCCGAAAGTCTTGATGTAAAGCCCAAAGTCTAGAGTTAAAGACCAACTTCTAGAAGTAAAGCCCAACATCTAGACGTAAAGCCAGATATCTGACGGTAAAGCCCAACATCTAGAGGAAAAGCCAAATATATAGATTTAAAACCCAAAATCTAGAGATAAAGCCGAACATCTAAATGTAAAGCAAAACATCTAGATGTAATCCAAACATCTAGAGGTAAAGCCTAACAACTAGAGGTGAAGCACAACATATAGAGGTATAACCCAACATCTAGAGATAAAGACCAACATCTAAATGTAAAGCAAAACATCTAGATGTAAAACCCTACATCTAGAGGTAAAGTCCAATATCTAGACCTAAAGACCAACATCTAGAGGTAAAACCCAACATCTAGTGGTAAAGACCAATAGCTAGAGGTAAAGCCCAGATTCTAGAGAGAAGCCAAAAATCCAGATGGAAAACCCAAAATCTAGAGGTAAAGCCCAACATCTACAGGTAAATCCAGATATCTAAGGGTAAAGCCCAACATCTAGAGGAAAAGCCAAATATATATATTTAAAGACCAAAATCTAGATGTAAAGCTCAACTTCTAGATCTAAAGCCCAAAATCTAGATGTAAAGCCCAAATTCTAGATCTAACGCCCAAAATCTAGAGATAAAGACCACTATCTAGAGGTAAAACCCAACATCTAGAGGTAAAGCCAGATATCTAGAGGTAAAGCCCAACATCTAGAGGAAAAGCAAAATATATAGATTTCAAACCCAAATTCTAGAGTTAAATCCCAACATCTAGGGGTAAACCCCAACTTCCAGAGTTAAAGTCCAAAATCTAGAGGTAAACACCAATACCTAGAGTTAGAGCCCAAAATCTAGAGATATGCCAAATATATAGATTTAAAACCCAAAATCTAGAGATAAAGCCGAACATCTAAATGTAAAGCAAAACATCTAGATGTAATCCAAACATCTAGAGGTAAAGCCTAACATCTAGAGGTGAAGCACAACATATAGAGGTATAACCCAACATCTAGAGATAAAGACCAACATCTAAATGTAAAGCAAAACATCTAGATGTAAAACCCTACATCTAGAGGTAAAGTCCAATATCTAGACCTAAAGACCAACATCTAGAGGTAAAACCCAACATCTAGTGGTAAAGACCAATAGCTAGAGGTAAAACCCAACATCTAGAGGTAAAGCCCAGATAACTAGAGGTAAAGCCCAACGTCTGGAGGTAAAGGTCATCATCTAGTCCTACAGCCCAATGTCTGCAGTAAAGCCCAACTTACAGAGGTGAAGGCAAACATCTAGATGTAAAACCCCAAATCTAGAGGTAAAGCCCAACATCAGGAGGAAAAGCCAAATATATATATATTTAAAACCCAAAATCTAGAGGTAAAGCCCAACATTTAGAGGTAAAGCCAGATATCTAGGGGTAAAGCCCAACATCTAGAGGAAAAGTCAAATATATAGATTTAAAACCCAAAATCTAGAGGTAAAGCCCAATATCTAGACGTAAAGCCCAAAATCTAGATGTAAAGCCCAGCTTCTAGATCTAAAGCCCGAAATCTAGATGTAAAGCCCAAATTCTAGATCTAACACCCAAAATGTAGAGGTAAAGACCAATATCTAGAGGTAAAACCCAACATCTAGAGGTAAAGCCAGATATCTAGAGGTAAAGCCCAACATCTAGAGGAAAAGCAAAATATATAGATTTCAAACCCAAATTCTAGAGTTAAATCCCAACATCTAGGGGTAAATCCCAACTTCCAGAGTTAAAGTCCAAAATCTAGAGGTAAACACCAATACCTAGAGTTAGAGCCCAAAATCTAGAGATATGCCAAATATATAGATTTAAAACCCAAAATCTAGAGATAAAGCCGAACATCTAAATGTAAAGCAAAACATCTAGAGGTAAAGCCTAACATCGAGAGGGAAAGCCCAGAATCTAGATGTAAAGCCTAACATCTAGAGGTGAATTCCAAAATCAAGTGTTAAGGCCTGACATCTACAGTTAAATCCAACCATATAGATATAACCCCCAACTTCTAGAGGTAAGGCCCAAAATTTAGAGGTAAAGCACAACAGCTAGAGTTAAAGCCGAAAGTCTTGATGTAAAGCCCAAAGTCTAGAGTTAAAGACCAACTTCTAGAAGTAAAGCCCAACATCTAGACGTAAAGCCAGATATCTGACGGTAAAGCCCAACATCTAGAGGAAAAGCCAAATATATAGATTTAAAACCCAAAATCTAGAGATAAAGCCGAACATCTAAATGTAAAGCAAAACATCTAGATGTAATCCAAACATCTAGAGGTAAAGCCTAACAACTAGAGGTGAAGCACAACATATAGAGGTATAACCCAACATCTAGAGATAAAGACCAACATCTAAATGTAAAGCAAAACATCTAGATGTAAAACCCTACATCTAGAGGTAAAGTCCAATATCTAGACCTAAAGACCAACATCTAGAGGTAAAAACCAACATCTAGTGGTAAAGACCAATAGCTAGAGGTAAAGCCCAGATTCTAGAGAGAAGCCAAAAATCCAGATGGAAAACCCAAAATCTAGAGGTAAAGCCCAACATCTACAGGTAAATCCAGATATCTAAGGGTAAAGCCCAACATCTAGAGGAAAAGCCAAATATATATATTTAAAGACCAAAATCTAGATGTAAAGCTCAACTTCTAGATCTAAAGCCCAAAATCTAGATGTAAAGCCCAAATTCTAGATCTAACGCCCAAAATCTAGAGATAAAGACCACTATCTAGAGGTAAAACCCAACATCTAGAGGTAAAGCCAGATATCTAGAGGTAAAGCCCAACATCTAGAGGAAAAGCAAAATATATAGATTTCAAACCCAAATTCTAGAGTTAAATCCCAACATCTAGGGGTAAACCCCAACTTCCAGAGTTAAAGTCCAAAATCTAGAGGTAAACACCAATACCTAGAGTTAGAGCCCAAAATCTAGAGATATGCCAAATATATAGATTTAAAACCCAAAATCTAGAGATAAAGCCGAACATCTAAATGTAAAGCAAAACATCTAGATGTAATCCAAACATCTAGAGGTAAAGCCTAACATCTAGAGGTGAAGCACAACATATAGAGGTATAACCCAACATCTAGAGATAAAGACCAACATCTAAATGTAAAGCAAAACATCTAGATGTAAAACCCTACATCTAGAGGTAAAGTCCAATATCTAGACCTAAAGACCAACATCTAGAGGTAAAACCCAACATCTAGTGGTAAAGACCAATAGCTAGAGGTAAAACCCAACATCTAGAGGTAAAGCCCAGATAACTAGAGGTAAAGCCCAACGTCTGGAGGTAAAGGTCATCATCTAGTCCTACAGCCCAATGTCTGCAGTAAAGCCCAACTTACAGAGGTGAAGGCAAACATCTAGATGTAAAACCCCAAATCTAGAGGTAAAGCCCAACATCAGGAGGAAAAGCCAAATATATATATATTTAAAACCCAAAATCTAGAGGTAAAGCCCAACATTTAGAGGTAAAGCCAGATATCTAGGGGTAAAGCCCAACATCTAGAGGAAAAGTCAAATATATAGATTTAAAACCCAAAATCTAGAGGTAAAGCCCAATATCTAGACGTAAAGCCCAAAATCTAGATGTAAAGCCCAGCTTCTAGATCTAAAGCCCGAAATCTAGATGTAAAGCCCAAATTCTAGATCTAACACCCAAAATGTAGAGGTAAAGACCAATATCTAGAGGTAAAACCCAACATCTAGAGGTAAAGCCAGATATCTAGAGGTAAAGCCCAACATCTAGAGGAAAAGCAAAATATATAGATTTCAAACCCAAATTCTAGAGTTAAATCCCAACATCTAGGGGTAAATCCCAACTTCCAGAGTTAAAGTCCAAAATCTAGAGGTAAACACCAATACCTAGAGTTAGAGCCCAAAATCTAGAGATATGCCAAATATATAGATTTAAAACCCAAAATCTAGAGATAAAGCCGAACATCTAAATGTAAAGCAAAACATCTAGAGGTAAAGCCTAACATCGAGAGGGAAAGCCCAGAATCTAGATGTAAAGCCTAACATCTAGAGGTGAATTCCAAAATCAAGTGTTAAGGCCTGACATCTACAGTTAAATCCAACCATATAGATATAACCCCCAACTTCTAGAGGTAAGGCCCAAAATTTAGAGGTAAAGCACAACAGCTAGAGTTAAAGCCGAAAGTCTTGATGTAAAGCCCAAAGTCTAGAGTTAAAGACCAACTTCTAGAAGTAAAGCCCAACATCTAGACGTAAAGCCAGATATCTGACGGTAAAGCCCAACATCTAGAGGAAAAGCCAAATATATAGATTTAAAACCCAAAATCTAGAGATAAAGCCGAACATCTAAATGTAAAGCAAAACATCTAGATGTAATCCAAACATCTAGAGGTAAAGCCTAACAACTAGAGGTGAAGCACAACATATAGAGGTATAACCCAACATCTAGAGATAAAGACCAACATCTAAATGTAAAGCAAAACATCTAGATGTAAAACCCTACATCTAGAGGTAAAGTCCAATATCTAGACCTAAAGACCAACATCTAGAGGTAAAAACCAACATCTAGTGGTAAAGACCAATAGCTAGAGGTAAAGCCCAGATTCTAGAGAGAAGCCAAAAATCCAGATGGAAAACCCAAAATCTAGAGGTAAAGCCCAACATCTACAGGTAAATCCAGATATCTAGGGGTAAAGCCCAACATCTAGAGGAAAAGCCAAATATATATATTTAAAGACCAAAATCTAGATGTAAAGCTCAACTTCTAGATCTAAAGCCCAAAATCTAGATGTAAAGCCCAAATTCTAGATCTAACGCCCAAAATCTAGAGATAAAGACCACTATCTAGAGGTAAAACCCAACATCTAGAGGTAAAGCCAGATATCTAGAGGTAAAGCCCAACATCTAGAGGAAAAGCAAAATATATAGATTTCAAACCCAAATTCTAGAGTTAAATCCCAACATCTAGGGGTAAACCCCAACTTCCAGAGTTAAAGTCCAAAATCTAGAGGTAAACACCAATACCTAGAGTTAGAGCCCAAAATCTAGAGATATGCCAAATATATAGATTTAAAACCCAAAATCTAGAGATAAAGCCGAACGTCTAAATGTAAAGCAAAACATCTAGATGTAATCCAAACATCTAGAGGTAAAGCCTAACAACTAGAGGTGAAGCACAACATATAGAGGTATAACCCAACATCTAGAGATAAAGACCAACATCTAAATGTAAAGCAAAACATCTAGATGTAAAACCCTACATCTAGAGGTAAAGTCCAATATCTAGACCTAAAGACCAACATCTAGAGGTAAAACCCAACATCTAGTGGTAAAGACCAATATCTAGAGGTAAAACCCAACATCTAGAGGTAAAGCCCAGATAACTAGAGGTAAAGCCCAACGTCTGGAGGTAAAGCCCATCATCTAGTCCTACAGCCCAATGTCTGCAGTAAAGCCCAACTTACAGAGGTGAAGGCAAACATCTAGATGTAAAACCCCAAATCTAGAGGTAAAGCCCAACATCAGGAGGAAAAGCCAAATATATATATATTTAAAACCCAAAATCTAGAGGTAAAGCCCAACATTTAGAGGTAAAGCCAGATATCTAGGGGTAAAGCCCAACATCTAGAGGAAAAGTCAAATATATAGATTTAAAACCCAAAATCTAGAGGTAAAGCCCAATATCTAGACGTAAAGCCCAAAATCTAGATGTAAAGCCCAGCTTCTAGATCTAAAGCCCGAAATCTAGATGTAAAGCCCAAATTCTAGATCTAACACCCAAAATGTAGAGGTAAAGACCAATATCTAGAGGTAAAACCCAACATCTAGAGGTAAAGCCAGATATCTAGAGGTAAAGCCCAACATCTAGAGGAAAAGCAAAATATATAGATTTCAAACCCAAATTCTAGAGTTAAATCCCAACATCTAGGGGTAAATCCCAACTTCCAGAGTTAAAGTCCAAAATCTAGAGGTAAACACCAATACCTAGAGTTAGAGCCCAAAATCTAGAGATATGCCAAATATATAGATTTAAAACCCAAAATCTAGAGATAAAGCCGAACATCTAAATGTAAAGCAAAACATCTAGAGGTAAAGCCTAACATCTAGAGGTGAAGCACAACATATAGAGGTATAACCCAACATCTAGAGATAAAGACCAACATCTAAATGTAAAGCAAAACATCTAGATTTAAAACCCTACATCTAGAGGTAAAGTCCAATATCTAGACCTAAAGACCAACATCTAGAGGTAAAACCCAACATCTAGTGGTAAAGCCCAACGTCTGGAGGTAAAGCCCAGATTCTAGAGAGAAGCCAAAAATCCAGATGGAAAACCCAAAATCTAGAGGTAAAGCCCAACATCTACAGGTAAATCCAGATATCTAGGGGTAAAGCCCAACATCTAGAGGAAAAGCCAAATATATAGATATAAAACCCAAAATCTAGAGGTAAAGCCCAATATCTAGACGTAAAGCCCAAAATCTAGATGTAAAGCACAACTTCTAGATCTAAAGCCCAACATCTAGAGGTAAAGACCAATATCTAGAGGTAAAGGCAGATATATAGATCTAAACCCCAAAATCTAGAGGTGAAGCCCAATATCTAGACGTAAAGCCCAAAATCTAGATGTAAAGCCCAACTTCTAGATCTAAAGCCCAAAATCTAGATGTAAAGCCCAACTTCTAAATCTAAAGCCCAACATCTAGAGGTAAAGCCCAATATTTAGAGTTTAAGCGCATCATTTAGAGGTAAAGCCAGATATCTAGAGGTAAAGCCCAACGTCTGGAGGTAAAGCCCATCATCTAGTCCTACAGCCCAATGTCTGCAGGTAAAGCCCAACTTACAGAGGTGAAGGCAAACATCTAGATGTAAAACCCAAAATCTAGAGGTAAAGCCCAACATGTAGAGGAAAAGCCAGATATCTAGGGGTAAAGCCCAACATCTAGAGGAAAAGCCAAATATATAGATTTAAAACCCAAAATCTAGAGGTAAAGCCCAATATCTAGACGTAAAGCCCAAAATCTAGATGTAAAGCCTAACTTCTAGATCTAAAGCCCAAAATCTAGTTGTAAAGCCCAACTTCTAGGGGCAAAGCCCATCAACTAGTCCTACAGCCCAATGTCTGCAGGTAAAGCCCAACTTACAGAGGTAAAGGTAAACATCTAGATGTAAAACCCAAAATCTAGAGGTAAAGCCCAATATCTAGAGGTATAGCCCAAATTCTAGAGATAAAGTCCAACGTCTAGATGTAATCCCAACATCTAGAGGTAAAGCACAACATCTAGAGGTGAAGTACAACATATAGAGGTATAACCCAACGTCTAGAGATAAAGACCAACATCTAAATGTAAAGCAAAACATCTAGATGTAAAACTCTACATCTAGAGGTAAAGTCCAGTATCTAGACTTAAAGACCAACGTCTGGATGTAAAGCCCAAACTCTAGATGTAAAGCCCAACTTCCAGAGTTAAAGTCCAAAATCTAGAGTTAAACACCAATACCTAGATGTAGAGCTGAAAATCTGGAGATAAAGCCCAAGATCTAGACCTAAAGCCAGATAGATATAACCTCCAACTTCTAGAGGTAAGGCCCAAAATCTAGAGGTAAAGTCCAACAGCTAGAGTTAAAGCCGAACGTCTTGAGGTAAAGCCCAAAGTCTAGAGGTAAGCCCAACTTCTAGAGGCAAAGTCCAAAATCTAGAGGTAAAGCCCAAGACCTAGTGGTAGAGCCCAAAATCTAGAGGTAAAGCCCAACATCTAGACGCAAAGCCAGATATCTGATGGTAAAGCCCAACATCTAGAGGAAAAGCCAAATATATAGATGTAAAACCCAAGATATAGAGATAAAGCCCAACATCTAAATGTAAAGCAAAACATCTCGATGTAAAACCCTACATCTAGAGGTAAAGTCCAATATCTTGACCTAAAGCCCAACATCTGAAGGTAAAGCCCAGTTTCTAGAGAGAAGCCAAAAATCCAGATGGAAAACCCAAAATCTAGAGGTAAAGCCTAACATCTAGAGGTGAATTCCAAAATCTAGTGTTAAGGCACGACATCTACAGTTAAAGCCAAACATATAGATGTAAACCCCAATTTCTAGAGGTAAGGCCCAAAATCTAGATGTAAAGCCCAACATCTAGACGTAAAGCCTGATATCTAGAGGTAAAGCCCAACATCTAGAGGAAAAGCCAAATATATAGACTTAAACACCAAAATCTAGAGGTAAAGCCCAATATCTAGAGGTAAAGCCCAAAGTATAGATGTAAAGCCCAACTTCCAGAGTTAAATTCCAAAATCTAGAGGTAAACACCATACCTAGAGGTAAAGCCCAAAGTCTAGAGGTAAAGCCCAACTTCTAGAGGCAAAGTCCAAAATCTAGAGGTAAAGCCCAAGACCTAGTGGTAGAGCCCCAAATCTAGAGGTAAAGCCCAACATCTAGACGTAAAGCCAGATATCTAGAGGTAAAGCCCAACATCTAGAGGAAAAGCCAAATATATAGATTTAAAACCCAAAATCTAGAGGTAAAGCCCAATATCTAGACATAAAGACCAAAATATAGATGTAAAGCCCAGCTTCTAGATCTAAAGCCCAACATCTAGAGGTAAAGCCCAATATTTATATTTTAAGTGCATCATTTAGAGGTAAAGCCCAAAATCTAGATGTAAAGCCCAACTTCTAGAGGTAAAGCCCATCATCTAGACCTTCAGCCCAATGTCTGCAGGTAAAGCCCAACTTACAGAGGTAAAGGTAAACATCTAGATGTAAAACACAAAATCTAGAGGTAAAGCCCAAATTCTAGAGGTAAGTCCAACGTCTAGATGTAATCGCAACATCTAGAGGTAAAGCACAACATCTAGATGTGAAGCACTACATATAGAGGTACAACCCAACGTCTAGAGATAAAGACCAACATCTAAATGTAAAGCAAAACATCCAGATGTAAAACCCTACATCTAGAGGTAAAGCCCAATATCTAGACGTAAAGACCAAAATCTAGATGTAAAGCCCAAATTCTAGAGGTAAAGCCGAAAATCTAGAGTTAAAGCGCATCATTTAGAGTAAAGCCCAAAATCTAGAGTTAAAGCCGAACATCTAGAGGGAAAGCCCAGAATCTAGAGGTAAAGCCTAACATCTAGAGCTGAATTCCAAAATCAAGTGTTAAGGCCCGACATCTACAGTTAAAGCCAACCATATAGATGTAACCCCCAACTTCTAGAGATAAGGCCCAAAATCTAGAGGTAAAGCACAACAGCTAGAGTTAAAGCCGAATGTCTTGAGGTAAAGCCCAAAGTCTAGAGGTAAAGCCCAACTTCTAGAGGTAAAGTCCAAAATCTAGAGGTAAAGCCCAAGACCTAGTGGTAGAGCCCAAAATCTAGAGGTAAAGCCCAACATCTAGACGTAAAGCCAGATATCTGACGGTAAAGCCCAACATCTAGAGGAAAAGCCAAATATATAGATTTAAAACCCAAAATCTAGAGACACAGCCCAACATCTAAATGTAAAGCAAAACATCTAGATGTAAAACCCTACATCTAGAGGTAAAGTCCAATATATAGACTTAAAGACCAACATCTAGAGGTAAAACCCAACATCTAGAGGTAAAGCCCAACGTCTGGAGGTAAAGACCAATATTTAAAGTTTAAGCGCATCCTTTAGAGTTAAAGCCCAAAATCTAAATGTAAAGTCCAACTTCTAGAGGTAAAGCCCATCATCTAGTCCTACAGCCCAATGTCTGCAGGTAAAGCCCAACTTACAGAGGTGAAGGCAAACATCTAGATGTAAACCCCAAAATCTAGAGGTAAAGCCCAATATCTAGACGTAAAGACCAAAATCTAGATGTAAAGCCCAACTTCTAGATCTAAAGCCCAAAATATATATGTAAAGCCCAACTTCTAAATCTAAAGCCCAACATCTAGAGGTAAAGCCCAATATTTAGAGTTTAAGCGCATCCTATAGAGTTAAAGCCCAAAATCTAAATGTAAAGTCCAACTTCTAGAGGTAAAGCCCATCATCTAGTCCTACAGCCCAATGTCTGCAGGTAAAGCCCAACTTACAGAGGTGAAGGCAAACATCTAGATGTAAAACCCAAATCTAGAGGTAAAGCCCAACATCTAGAGGTGAAGCACAACATATAGAGGTATAACCCAAATTCTAGAGATAAATTCCAAATTCTAGATGTAATCCCAACATCTAGAGGTAAAGCCTAAAATCTAGAGGTGAAGCACAACATATAGAGGTATAACCCAACATCTAGAGATAAAGACCAACATCTAAATGTAAAGCAAAACATCTCGATGTAAAACCCTACATCTAGAGGTAAAGTCCAATATCTAGACTTAAAGACCAACATCTGGAGGTAAATCCCAATGTCTAGAGGTAATGACCAACTTCTAGAGCTAAACCCCCAAATCTAGATTTAAACCCCAACATCTAGAGATAAAGCCCAAGTTCTAGATCTAAGCCAGAAATCTAGTGGTAAAGCCCAACATCTAGAGGAAAAGCCTAACATCTAGTGGTGAATTCAAAAATCTAGTGTTAAGGCCCGATATCCACAGTTAAAGCCAAACATATAGATGTAAACCCCAACTTCTAGAGGTAAGGTTCAAAATCTAGATGTAAAGCCCAACATCTAGAGTTAAAGCCCAACGTCTTGAGGTAAAGCCCAAAGTATAGAGATAAAGCCCAAATTTTAGAAGTAAAGCGAAATATCTAGATTTAAATCCCAAAATCTAGAGGTAAAGCTCAAATTCTAGATGTAAAGCCCAACTTCTAGAGATAAGGTCCAAATTCTAGAGGCAAAGCCCAACACCTAGAGGTAGAGACCAAAATCTAGAGGTAAAGCCCAACTTCTAGAGGTAAAGTCCAAATTCTAGAGCTAAAGCCCAACATCGAGACGTAAAGCCAGACATCTAGATGTAAAGCCCAACATCTAGACGTAAAGCCTGATATCTAGAGGTAAAGCCCAACATCTAGAGGAAAAGCCAAATATATAGACTTAAAGAACAAAATCTAGAGGTAAAGCCCAATATCTAGAGGTAAAGCCCAAAGTATAGATGTAAAGCCCAACTTCCAGAGTTAAATTCCAAAATCTAGAGGTAAACACCAATACCTAGAGGTAGAGCCCAAAATCTAGAGGTAAAGCCCAACAGCTAGAGTTAAAGTCGAACGTCTTGAGGTAAAGCCCAAAGTCTAGAGGTAAAGCCCAACTTCTAGAGGCAAAGTCCAAAATCTAGAGGTAAAGCCCAAGACCTAGTGGTAGAGCCCAAAATCTAGAGGTAAAGCCCAAGACCTAGTGGTAGAGCCCAAAATCTAGAGGTAAAGCCCAACATCTAGACGTAAAGCCAGATATCTAGAGGTAAAGCCCAACATCTAGAGGAAAAGCCAAATATATAGATTTAAAACCCAAAATCTAGAGGTAAAGCCAAATATCTAGACATAAAGACCAAAATATAGATGTAAAGCCCAGCTTCTAGATCTAAAGCCCAACATCTAGAGGTAAAGCCCAATATTTATATTTTAAGCGCATCATTTAGAGGTAAAGCCGAAAATCTAGATGTAAAGCCCAACTTCTAGAGGTAAAGCCCATCATCTAGACCTACAGCCCAATGTCTGCAGGTAAAGCCCAACTTACAGATGTAAAGGTAAACATCTAGATGTAAAACACAAAATCTAGAGGTAAAGCCCAACATCTAGAGGTATAGCCCAAATTCTAGAGATAAGTCCAACGTCTAGATGTAATCGCAACATCTAGAGGTAAAGCACAACATCTAGATGTGAAGCACTACATATAGAGTTACAACCCAACGTCTAGAGATAAAGACCAACATGTAAATGTAAAGCAAAACATCCAGATGTAAAACCCTACATCTAGAGGTAAAGCCCAATATCTAGACGTAAAGACCAAAATCTAGATGTAAAGCCCAAATTCTAGAGGTAAAGCCGAAAATCTAGAGTTAAAGCGCATCATTTAGAGTAAAGCCCAAAATCTAGAGTTAAAGCCGAACATCTAGAGGGAAAGCCCAGAATCTAGAGGTAAAGCCTAACATCTAGAGGTGAATTCCAAAATCAAGTGTTAAGGCCCGACATCTACAGTTAAAGCCAACCATATAGATGTAACCTCCAACTTCTAGAGGTAAGGCCCAAAATCTAGAGGTAAAGCCCAACATCTAGAGTTAAAGCCGAATGTCTTGAGGTAAAGCCCAAAGTCTAGAGGTAAAGCCCAACTTCTAGAGGTAAAGTCCAAAATCTAGAGGTAAAGCCCAAGACCTAGTGGTAGAGCCCAAAATCTAGAGGTAAAGCCCAACATCTAGACGTAAAGCCAGATATCTGACGGTAAAGCCCAACATCTAGAGGAAAAGCCAAATATATAGATTTAAAACCCAAAATCTAGAGACACAGCCCAACATCTAAATGTAAAGCAAAACATCTAGATGTAAAACCCTACATCTAGAGGTAAAGTCCAACGTCTGGAGGTAAAGCCCAGATTCTAGAGAGAAGCCAAAAATACAGATGGAAAACCCAAAATCTAGAGGTAAAGCCCAACATCTAGAGGTAAAGCCCAGAGTCTAGAGGTAAAGCCTAACATCTAGAGGTGAATTCCAAAATCTATTCTTAAGGCCTGACATCTACAATTAAGGCCAAATATATATATATGTAACCCCCAACTTCTAGAGGTAAGATCCAAAATCTAGAGGTAAAGCCCAACATCTAGAGTTAAAGCCGAACGTCTTGAGGTAAAGTCCAAAGTCTAGAGGTAAAGACCTACTTCTAGAGGTAAAGTCCGAAATCTAGAAGTAAAGCCCAAGACCTAGTGGTAGAGCCCAAAATCTAGAGGTAAAGCCCAACATCTAGAGGAAAAGCCAAATATACAGATTTAAAACCCAAAATCTAGAGGTAAAGCCCAATATCTAGACGTAAAGACCAAAATCTAGATGTAAAGCCCAACTTCTAGATCTAAAGCCCAAAATATAGATGTAAAGCCCAACTTCTAAATCTAAAGCCCAACATCTAGAGGTAAAGCCCAATATTTAATGTTTAAGCGCATCCTTTAGAGTTAAAGCCCAAAATCTAAATGTAAAGTCCAACTTCTAGAGGTAAAGCCCATCATCTAGTCCTACAGCCCAATGTCTGCAGGTAAAGCCCAACTTACAGAGGTGAAGGCAAACATCTAGATGTAAAACCCAAAATCTAGAGGTAAAGTCCAATATCTAGACGTAAAGACCAAAATCTAGATGTAAAGCCCAACTTCTAGATCTAAAGCCCAAAATATAGATGTAAAGCCCAACTTCTAAATCTAAAGCCCAACATCTAGAGGTAAAGCCCAATATTTAGAGTTTAAGCGCATCCTATAGAGTTAAAGCCCAAAATCTAAATGTAAAGTCCAACTTCTAGAGGTAAAGCCCATCATCTAGTCCTACAGCCCTATGTCTGCAGGTAAAGCCCAACTTACAGAGGTAAAGGCAAACATCTAGATGTCAAACCCAAAATCTAGAGGTAAGCCAAACATATAGAGGTATAGCCCAAATTCTAGAGATAAAGTCCAACGTCTAGATGTAATCCCAACATCTAGAGGTAAAGCCTAACATCTAGAGGTGAAGCACAACATATAGAGGTATAACCCAACCTCTATTGATAAAGACCAACATCTCAATGTAAAGCAAAACATCTAGATGTAAAACCCTACATCTAGAGGTAAAGCCCAATATCTAGTATTAAAGACCAACATCTGGAGGTATAACCCAACATCTAGAGGTAATGACCAACTTCTAGAGCTAAAACCCCAAATCTAGATTTAAACCCCAACATCTAGAGATAAAGCCCAAGTTCTAGATCTAAGCCAAACATCTAGAGGTAAAGCCCAACATGTAGAGGAAAAGCCTAACATCTAGTGGTGAATTCCAAAATCTAGTGTTAAGGCCCGATATGCAAAGTTAAAGCCAAACATATAGATGTAAACACCAACTTCTGGAGTTAAGGCCCAAAATCTAGAGGTAAAGCCCAACATCTAGAGTTACAGCCCAATGTCTTGAGGTAAAGCCCAAAATCTAGAGGTAAAGCCCAACTTCTAGAGGTAAAGTCCAAAATCTAGAGGTAAAGCCCAAGACCTAGTGTTCGAGCCCAAAATCTAGAGGTAAAGCCCAACATCTAGACGTAAAGCCAGATATCTGACGGTAAAGCCCAACATCTAGAGGTAAAGACTAACGTTCAGAGGTAAAGACTAACATCTAGAGGTGAAGCACAACATATAGAGGTATAACCCAACATCTAGAGATAAAGACCAACATCTAAATATAAAGCAAAAAATCTACATGTAAAACCCTACATCAAGAGGTAAAGTCCAATATCTAGTCTTAAAGACCAACATCTGGAGGTAAAGCCCAATGTCTAGAGGTAATGACCAACTTCTAGAGCTGAAACCCCAAATCTAGATTTAAACCCCAACATCTAGAGTTAAAGCCCAACTTCTAGATCTAAGCCAAATAATCTAGAGGTAAAGCCCAACATGTAGAGGTAAAGACTAAGATCTAGAGGTGAATTCCAATATCTAGTGTTAAAACCCGACACCTACAGTTAAAGCCAAATATCTAGATGTAAACCCCAACTTCTAGAGGTAAAGCCGAATATCTAGAGTTAAAGCGCATCCTTTAGAGTAAAGCCCAAAATCTAGAGTTAAAGCCCAACATCTAGAGGGAAAGCCCAGAATCCAGATGTAAAGCCTAACATCTAGAGGTGAATTCCAAAATCAAGTGTTAAGGCCCGACATCTACAGTTAAAGCCAACCATATAGATGTAACCCCCAACTTCTAGAGGTAAGGCCCAAAATCTAGAGGTAAAGCCCAACTTCAGAGGTAAAGCCCAATATCTAGACGTAAAGACCAAAATCTAGATGTAAAGCCCAACTTCTAGATCTAAAGCCCAAAATCTAGATGTAAAGCCCAATTTCTAGATCTAAAGCCAAACATATAGAGGCAAAGCCCAACATGTAGAGGTAAAGCCAAATATCTAGATTTAAATCCCAAAATCTAGATGTAAAGCCCAATTTCTAGATCTAAAGCCAAACATATAGAGGTAAAGCCCAACATCTAGAGGAAAAGCCAAAAATATAGATTTAAAAACAAAAATCTAGAGATAAAGCCGAAAATCTAAATCTAAAGCCGAAAATCTAGATGTAAAGCCCAACTTCTAGATCTAAAGCCCAACATCTAGAGGTAAAGCCCAACATCTATAGGTAAAGCCTAACATCTAGAGGTAAAGCACAACATATAGAGGTATAACCCAACATCTAGAGATAAAGACCAACATCTAAATGTAAAGCAAAACATCTAGATGTAAACCCCTACATCTAGAGGTAAAGTCCAATATCTAGACTTAAAGACCAACATCTAGAGGTAAAACCCAACATCTAGAGGACAAGCCCAACGTCTGGAGGTAAAGCCCATCATCTAGTCCTACAGCCCAATGTCTGCAGGTAAAGCCCAACTTACAGATGTGAAGGCAAACATCTAGATGTAAAACCCAAAATCTAGAGGTAAAGCCCAACGTCTGCAGGTACAGCCCAGATTCTAGAGAGAAGCCAAAATTCCAGATGGAAAACCCAAAATCTAGAGGTAAAGCCGAACATCTAGAGGTAAAGCCCAGAATCTAGAGGTAAAGCCTAACATCTAGAGGTGAATTCCAAAATCTATTCTTAAGGCCTGACATCTAAAATTAAAGCCAAATATATAGATGTAACCCCCAACTTCTAGAGGTAAGACCCAAAATCTAGAGGTAAAGCCCAACATCTAGACGTAAAGCCAGATATCTAGAGGTAAAGCCCAACATCTAGAGGAAAAGCCAAATATATAGACTTAAAGACCAACATCTGGAGGTAAAGCCCAAAATCTAGAGGTAAAGCCCAACTTCCAGACTTAAAGTCCAAAATCTAGAGGTAAACACCAATACCTAGAGGTAGAGGCCAAAATCTAGAAATAAAGCCCAACATCTAGAGATAAAGCCAGATATATAGATTTAAATCCCAAAATCTGGAGGTAAAGCCCAACATCTAGAGCTAAAGCCCCAAATCTAGATGTAAAGCCCAATTTCTACATTTAAAGCCAAATAATCTAGAGGTAAAGCCCAACATGTAGAGGTAAAGACTAAGATCTAGAGGTGAATTCCAATATCTAGTGTTAAAGCCCGACACCTACAGTTAAAGCCAAACATCTAGATGTAAAACCCAACTTCTAGAGGTAAAGCCGAATATCTAGAGTTAAAGCGCATCCTTTAGAGTAAAGCCCAAAATCTAGAGTTAAAGCCCAACATCTAGAGGGAAAGCCAAGAATCCAGATGTAAAGCCTAACATCTAGAGGTGAATTCCGAAATCAAGTGTTAAGGCCCGACACCTACAGTTAAAGGCAACCATATAGATGTAACCCCCAACTTCTAGAGGTAAGGCCCAAAATCTAGAGGTAAAGCCCAAGACCTAGTGGTAGATCCCAAAATCTAGAGTTAAAGCCCAACATCTAGATGTAAAGCCATATATCTTATGGTAAAGCCCAACATCTAGAGGAAAAGCCAAATATATAGATTTAAAACCCAAAATCTAAAGCCCAACATCTAAATGTAAAGCAAAACATCTAGATGTAAAACCCTACATCTAGAGGTAAAGTGCAATATCTAGACTTAAAGACCCACATCTGGAGGTAAATCCCAATGTCTAGAGGTAATGACCAACTTCTAGAGCTAAAACCCCAAATCTAGATTTAAACCCCAACATCTAGAGATAAAGCCCAAGTTCTAGATCTAAGCCAAACTTCTAGAGGTAAAGCCCAACATCTAGAGGAAAAGCCTAACATCTAGTGGTGAATTCCAAAATCAAGTGTTAAGGCCCGATATCCACATTTAAAGCCAAACATATAGATGTAAACCCGAACTTCTAGAGGTAAGGTCCAAAATCTAGAGGTAAAGCCCAACATCTAGATTTAAAGCCCAACGTCTTGAGGTAAAGCCCAAAGTCTAGAGGTGAAGCCCAAATTTTAGTGTTAAAGCCACATATCTAGATTTAAATCCCTAAAATATAGACGTAAAGCTCAAATTCTAGATGTAAAGCCCAACTTCTAGAGATAAGGTCCAAATTCTAGAGGTAAAGCCCAAAATCGAGACGTAAAGCCAGATATCTAGAGGTAAAGCCCAACATCTAGAGGAAAAGCCAAATATATAGATTTAAAACCCAAAATCTAGAGGTAAAGCCCAATATCTAGAGATAAAGTTTAAATTCTAGAGGTAAAGCCCAACTTCCAGAGTTAAAGTCCAAAATCTAGTGGTAAACACCAATACCTAGAGGTAGAGGCCAAAATCTAGAGGTAAAGACCAACATCTAGAGATAAAGCCAGATATATAGATTTAAAACCCAAAATCTGGAGGTAAAGCCCAACATCTAGAGCTAAAGCCCCAAATCTAGATGTAAAGCCCAATTTCTAGATCTAAAGCCAAATAATCTAGGGGTAAAGCCCAACATGTAGAGGTAAAGACTAAGATCTAGAGGTGAATTCCAATATCTAGTGTTAAAGCCCGACACCTACAGTTAAAGCCAAACATCTAGATGTAAAACCCAACTTCTAGAGGTAAAGCCGTATATCTAGAGTTAAAGCGCATCCTTTAGAGTAAAGCCCAAAATCTAGAGGTAAAGCCCAACATCTAGAATTAAGCCGAAAGTCTTGAGGTAAAGCCCAAAGTCTATAGTTAAAGCCCAAATTTTAGAGGTAAAGCCAAATATCTAGGTTTAAATCCCAAAATCTAGAGGTAAAGCTCAAATTGTAGATGTAAAGCCCAACTTCTAGAGGTAAGGTCCAAATTCTAGAGGCAAAGCCCAACACCTAGAGGTAGAGACCAAAATCTAGAGGTAAAGCCCAACATCTAGACGTAAAGCCAGATATCTAGATGTAAAGCCCAACATCTAGACGTAAAGCCAGATATCTAGAGGTAAAGCCCAACATCTAGAGGAAAAGCCAAATATATAGATTTAAATCCAAAATCTAGAGGTAAAGCCCAATATCTAGAGGTAAAGCCCAAATTCTAGAGGTAAAGCCCAACTTCCAGAGTTAAAGTCCAAAATCTAGAGGTAAACACCAATACCTAGAGGTAGAGGCCAAAATCTAGAGATAAAGCCCAACATCTAGAGATAAAGCCAGATATATAGATTTAAAACCCAAAATCTGGAGGTAAAGCCCAACATCTAGAGCTAAAGCCCCAAATCTAGATGTAAAGCCCAATTGCTAGATCTAAAGCCAAATAATCTAGAGGTAAAGCCCAACATGTAGAGGTAAAGACTAAGATCTAGAGTTGAATTCCAATATATAGTGTTAAAGCCCGACACCTACATTTAAAGCCAAACATCTAGATGTAAACCCCAACTTCTAGAGGTAAAGCCGAATATCTGGAGTTATAGCGCATCCTTTATGGTAAAGCCCAAAATCTAGAGTTAAAGCCCCACATCTAGAGGGAAAGCCCAGAATCTAGTTGTAAAGCCTAACATCTAGAGCTGAATTCCAAAATCAAGTGTTAAGGCCCGACATCTAAAGTTAAAGCCAACCATATAGATGTAACCCCCAACTTCTAGAGGTAAGGCCCAAAATCTAGAGGTAAAGCCCAACAGCTAGAGTTAAAGCCGAATGTCTTGAGGTAAAGCCCAAAGTCTAGAGGTAAAGCCAACTTCCAGAGGTAAAGTCCAAAATCTAGAGGTAAAGCCCAAGACCTAGTGGTAGAGTCCAAAATCTAGAGGTAAAGCCCAACATCTAGACGTAAAGCCAAATATATAGATTTAAAACCCAAAATCTAGAGACACAGCCCAACATCTAAATGTAAAGCAAAACATCTAGATGTAAAACCCTACATCTAGAGGTAAAGTCCAATATCTAGACTTAAAGACCAACATCTAGAGGTAAAACCCAACATCTTGAGGTAAAGCCCAACGTCTGGAGGTACAGCCCTGATTCTAGAGAGAAGCCAAAAATCCAGATGGAAAATCCAAAATCTAGAGGTAAAGCCCAGAATCTAGAGGTAAAGCCTAACATCTAGAGGTGAATTCCAAAATCTATCTTAAGGCCCGACATCTACAATTAAAGCCAAACATATAGATGTAACCCCCAACGTCTAGAGGTAAGACCCAAAATCTAGAGGTAAAGCCCAACATCTAGAGTTAAAGCCGAACGCCTTGAGGTAAAGTCCAAAGTCTAGAGGTAAAGACCTACTTCTAGAGGTAAAGTCCGAAATCTAGAAGTAAAGCCCAAGACCCAGTGGTAGAGCCCAAAATCTAGAGGTAAAGCCCAACATCTAGAGGAAAAGCCAAATATACAGATTTAAAACCCAAAACCTAGAGGTAAAGCCCAATATCTAGACGTAAAGACCAAAATCTAGATCTAAAGCCCAACTTCAAGATCTAAAGCCCAAAATCTAGATGTAAAGCCCAGCTTCTAAATCTAAAGCCCAACATCTAGAGGTAAAGCCCAATATTTAGAGTTTAAGCGCATCCTTTAGAGTTAAAGCCCAAAATCTAAATGTAAAGCCCAACTTCTAGAGGTAAAGCCCATCATCTAGTCCTACAGCCCAATGTCTGCAGGTAAAGCCCAGCTTACAGAGGTGAAGGCAAACATCTAGATGTAAAACCCAAAATCTAGAGGTAAAGCCCAACATCTAGAGCTGAAGCACAACATATAGAGGTATAACCCAACATCTAGAGATAAAGACCAACATCTAAATGTAAAGCAAAACATCTAGATGTAAAACCCTACATCTAGAGGTAAAGTGCAATATCTAGACTTAAAGACCCACATCTGGAGGTAAATACCAATGTCTAGAGGTAATGACCAACTTCTAGAGTTAAAAACCCAAATCTAGATTTAAACCCAACATCTAGAGATAAAGCCCAAGTTCTAGATCTAAGCCAAACTTCTAGAGGTAAAGCCCAACATCTAGATGAAAAGCCTAACATCTAGTGGTGAATTCCAAAATCTAGTGTTAAGGCCCGATATCCACATTTAAAGCCAAACATATAGATGTAAACCCGAACTTCTAGAGGTAAGGCCCAAAATCTAGAGGTAAAGCCCAACATCTAGATTTAAAGCCCAACGTCTTGAGGTAAAGCCCAAAGTCTAGAGGTGAAGCCCAAATTTTAGTGTTAAAGCCACATATCTAGATTTAAATCCCTAAAATCTAGACGTAAAGCTCAAATTCTAGATGTAAAGCCCAACTTCTAGAGGTAAGGTCCAAATTCTAGAGGTAAAGCCCAAAATCGAGACGTAAAGCCAGATATCTAGATGTAAAGCCCAACATCTAGACGTAAAGCCAGATATCTAGAGGTAAAGCCCAACATCTAGAGGAAAAGCCAAATATATAGATTTAAAACCCAAAATCTAGAGGTAAAGCCCAATATCTAGAGATAAAGCTTAAATTCTAGAGGTAAAGCCCAACTTCCAGAGTTAAAGTCCAAAATCTAGTGGTAAACACCAATACCTAGAGGTAGAGGCCAAAATCTAGAGGTAAAGACCAACATCTAGAGATAAAGCCAGATATATAGATTTAAAACCCAAAATCTGGAGGTAAAGCCCAACATCTAAATGTAAAGCAAAACATCTAGATGTAAAACCCTACAGCTAGAGGTAAAGTCCAATATCTAGACTTAAAGACCAACATCTAGAGGTAAAACCCAACATCTAGAGGTAAAGCCCAACGTCTGGAGGTAAAGCCCAGATTCTAGAGAGAAGCCAAAAATCCAGATGGAAAACCCAAAATCTAGAGGTAAAGCCCAACATCTAGATGTAAAGCCCAGAATCTAGAGGTAAAGCCTAACATCTAGAGGTGAATTCCAAAATCTATCTTAAGGCCAAACATCTACAATTAAAGCCAAACATATAGATGTAACCCCCAACTTCTAGAGGTAAGACCCAAAATCTAGAGGTAAAGCCCAACATCTAGAGTTAAAGCCGAACGTCAAGAGGTAAAGTCCAAAGTCTAGAGGTGAAGCCCAAATTTTAGTGTTAAAGCCACATATCTAGATTTAAATCCCTAAAATCTAGACGTAAAGCTCAAATTCTAGATGTAAAGCCGAACTTCTAGAGGTAAGGTCCAAATTCTAGAGGTAAAGCCCAAAATCGAGACGTAAAGCCAGATATCTAGATGTAAAGCCCAACATCTAGACGTAAAGCCAGATATCTAGAGGTAAAGCCCAACATCTAGAGGAAAAGCCAAATATACAGATTTAAAACCCAAAATCTAGAGGTAAAGCCCAATATCGAGACGTAAAACCAAAATCTAGATGTAAAGCCCAACTTCTAGATCTAAAGCCCAAAATATTGATGTAAAGCCCAACTTCTAAATCTAAAGCCCAAAATCTAGAGGTAAAGCCCAATATTTAGAGTTTAAGCACATCATTTAGAGGTAAAGCCCAAAATCTAGATGTAAAGCCCAACTTCTAGAGGTAAAGCCCATCATCTTGTCCTACAGCCCAATGTCTGCAGGTAAAGCCCAACTTACAGAGGTGGAGGCAAACATCTGGATGTAAAACCCAAAATCTAGAGGTAAACCCGAACATCTAGAGGTGAAGCACAACATATAGAGGTATAACCCAACATCTAGAGATAAAGAGCAACATCTAAATGTAAAGCAAAACATCTAGATGTAAAACCCTACATCTAGAGATAAAGTCCAGTATCTAGACTTAAAGACCAACATCTGGAGGTAAAGCCCAAAGTCTAGATGTAAAGCCCAACTTCCAGACTTAAAGTCCAAAATCTAGAGGTAAACACCAATACCTAGAGGTAGAGGCCAAAATCTAGAGGTAAAGCCCAACATCTAGAGGGAAAGCCCAGAATCTAGATGTAAAGCCTAACATCTAGAGCTGAATTCCAAAATCAAGTGTTAGGGCCCGACATCTAAAGTTAAAGCCAACCATATAGATGTAACCCCCAACTTCTAGAGGTAAGGCCCAAAATCTAGAGCTAAAGCCCAACAGCTAGAGTTAAAGCCGAATGTCTTGAGGTAAAGCCCAAAGTCTAGAGGTAAAGCCCAACTTCTAGAGGTAAAGTCCAAAATCTAGCGGTAAAGCCCAAGACCTAGTGGTAGAGCCCAAAATCTAGAGGTAAAGCCCAACATCTAGACGTAAAGCCAGATATCTGATGGTAAAGCCCAACATCTAGAGGAAAAGCCAAATATATAGATTTAAAACCCAAAATCTAGAGACACAGCCCAACATCTAAATGTAAAGCAAAACATCTAGATGTAAAACCCTACATCTAGAGGTAAAGTCCAATATCTAGACTTAAAGACCAACATGTAGAGGTAAAACCCAACGTCTGGAGGTAAAGCCCAACGTCTGGAGGTAAAGCCCAGATTCTAGAGAGAAGCCAAAAATCCAGATGGAAAACCCAAAATCTAGAGGTAAAGCCCAACATCTAGAGGTAAAGCCCAGAATCTAGAGGTAAAGCCTAACATCTAGAGGTGAATTCCAAAATCTATCTTAAGGCCCGACATCTACAATTAAAGCCAAACATATAGATGTAACCCCCAACTTCTAGAGGTAAGACCCAAAATCTAGAGGTAAAGCCCAACTTCTAGATTTAAAGCCGAACGTCTTGAGGTAAAGTCCAAAGTCTAGAGGTAAAGACCTACTTCCAGAGGTAAAGTCCGAAATCTAGAAGTAAAGCCCAAGACGCAGTGGTAGAGCCCAAAATCTAGAGGTAAAGCCCAACATCTTGAGGAAAAGCCAAATATACAGATTTAAAACCCAAAATCTAGAGGTAAAGCCCAATATCGAGACGTAAAACCAAAATCTAGATGTAAAGCCCAACTTCTAGATCTAAAGCCCAAAATCCAGATGTAAAGCCCAAAATGTAAATGTAAAGCCCAACTTCTAGAGGTAAAGCCCATCATCTAGTCCTACAGCCCAATGTCTGCAGGTAAAGCCCAACTTCCAGAGGTGAAGGCAAACATCTAGATGTAAAACCCAAAATCTAGAGGTAAAGCCCAACATCTAGAGGTGAAGCACAACATATAGAGGTATAACCCAAATTCTAGAGATAAAATCCAACGTCTAGATGTAATCCCAACATCTAGAGGTAAAGCCTAAAATCTAGAGGTGAAGCACAACATATAGAGGTATAACCCAACATCTAGAGATAAAGACCAACATCTAAATGTAAAGCAAAACATCTAGATGTAAAACCCTACATCTAGAGATAAAGTCCAGTATCTAGACTTAAAGACCAACATCTAGAGGTAAAGCCCAATGTCTAGATGTAAAGCCCAACTTCCAGAGTTAAAGTCCAAAATCTAGAGGTAAACACCAATACCTAGAGGTAGAGGCCAAAATCTAGAGGGAAAGACCAACATCTAGAGATAAAGCCAGATATATAGATTTAAAACCCAAAATCTGGAGGTAAAGGCCAACATCTAGAGCTAAAGACCCAAATCTAGATGTAAAGCCCAATTTCTAGATCTAAAGCCAAATAATCTAGAGGTAAAGCCCAACATGTAGAGGTAAAGACTAAGATCTAGAGTTGAATTCCAATATAAAGTGTTAAAACCACACCTACAGTTAAAGCCAAACATCTAGATGTACAACCCAACTTCTAGAGGTAAAGCCGAATACCTGGAGTTAAAGAGCATCCTTTAGAGTAAAGCCCAAAATCTAGAGTTAAAGCCCAACATCTAGAGGGAAAGCCCAGAATCTAGATGTAAAGACTAACATCTAGAGCTGAATTCCAAAATCAAGTGTTAAGGCCCGACATCTACAGTTAAAGCCAAACATATAGATGTAACCCCCAACTTCTAGAGGTAAGGCGCAAAATCTAGAGGTAAAGCCCAACAGCTAGAGTTAAAGCCGAATGTCTTGAGGTAAAGCCCAAAGTCTAGAGGTAAAGCCCAACTTCTAGAGGTAAAGTCCAAAATCTAGAGGTAAAGCCCAAGACCTAGTGGTAGAGCCCAAAATCTAGAGGTAAAGCCCAACATCTAGACGTAAAGCCAGATATCTGATGGTAAAGCCCAACATCTAGAGGAAAAGCCAAATATATAGATTTAAAACCGAAAATCTAGAGACACAGCCCAACATCTAAATGTAAAGCAAAACATCTAGATGTAAAACCCTACAGCTAGAGGTAAAGTCCAATATCTAGACTTAAAGACCAACATCTAGAGGTAAAACCCAACATCTAGAGGTAAAGCCCAACGTCTGGAGGTAAAGCCCAACGTCTGGAGGTAAAGCCCAGATTCTAGAGAGAAGCCAAAAATCCAGATGGAAAACCCAAAATCTAGAGGTAAAGCCCAACATCTAGAGGTAAAGCCCAGAATCTAGAGGTAAAGCCTAACATCTAGAGGTGAATTCCAAAATCTATCTTAAGGCCAAACATCTACAATTAAAGCCAAACATATAGATGTAACCCCCAACTTCTAGAGGTAAGACCCAAAATCTAGAGGTAAAGCCCAACATCTAGAGTTAAAGCGGAACGTCAAGAGGTAAAGTCCAAAGTCTAGAGGTAAAGACCTACTTCTAGAGGTAAAGTCCGAAATCTAGAAGTGAAGCCCAAGACCTAGTGGTAGAGCACAAAATCTAGAGGTAAAGCCCAACATCTAGAGGAAAAGCCAAATATACAGATTTAAAACCCAAAATCTAGAGGTAAAGCCCAATATCGAGACGTAAAACCAAAATCTAGATGTAAAGCCCAACTTCTAGATCTTAAGCCCAACATCTAGATGGAAAGCCCAACTTCTAAATCTAAAGCCCAACATCTAGAGGTAAAGCCCAATATTTAGAGTTTAAGCGCATCCTTTAGAGTTAAAGCCCAAAATGTAAATGTAAAGCCCAACTTCTAGAGGTAAAGCCCATCATCTAGTCCTACAGCCCAATGTCTGCAGGTAAAGCCCAACTTACAGAGGTGAAGGCAAACATCTAGATGTAAAACCCAAAATCTAGAGGTAAAGCCCAACATCTAGAGGTGAAGCACAACATATAGAGGTATAACCCAAATTCTAGAGATAAAATCCAACGTCTAGATGTAATCCCAACATCTAGAGGTAAAGCCTAAAATCTAGAGGTGAAGCACAACATATAGAGGTATAACCCAACATCTAGAGATAAAGACCAACATCTAAATGTAAAGCAAAACATCTAGATGTAAAACCCTACATCTAGAGATAAAGTCCAGTATCTAGACTTAAAGACCAACATCTAGAGGTAAAGCCCAAAGTCTAGATATAAAGCCCAACTTCCAGAGTTAAAGTCCAAAATCTAGAGGTAAACACCAATACCTAGAGGTAGAGGCCAAAATCTAGAGGGAAAGACCAACATCTAGAGATAAAGCCAGATATATAGATTTAAAACCCAAAATCTGGAGGTAAAGCCCAACATCTAGAGCTAAAGACCCAAATCTAGATGTAAAGCCCAATTTCTAGATCTAAAGCCAAATAATCTAGAGGTAAAGCCCAACATGTAGAGGTAAAGACTAAGATCTAGAGGTGAATTCCAATATCTAGTGTTAAAGCCCGACACCTACAGTTAAAGCCAAACATCTAGATGTACAACCCAACTTCTAGAGGTAAAGCCGAATACCTGGAGTTAAAGAGCATCCTTTAGAGTAAAGCCCAAAATCTAGAGTTAAAGCCCAACATCTAGAGGGAAAGCCCAGAATATAGATGTAAAGACTAACATCTAGAGCTGAATTCCAAAATCAAGTGTTAAGGCCCGACATCTACAGTTAAAGCCAACCATATAGATGTAACCCCCAACTTCTAGAGGTAAGGCCCAAAATCTAGAGGTAAAGCCCAACAGCTAGAGTTAAAGCCGAATGTCTTGAGGTAAAGCCCAAAGTCTAGAGGTAAAGCCCAAAGTCTAGAGGTAAAGCCCAACTTCTAGAGGTAAAGTCCAAAATCTAGAGGTAAAGCCCAAGACCTAGTGGTAGAGCCCAAAATCTAGAGGTAAAGCCCAACATCTAGACGTAAAGCCAGATATCTGATGGTAAAGCCCAACATCTAGAGGAAAAGCCAAATATATAGATTTAAAACCCAAAATCTAGAGACACAGCCCAACATCTAAATGTAAAGCAAAACATCTAGATGTAAAACCCTACAGCTAGAGGTAAAGTCCAATATCTAGACTTAAAGACCAACATCTAGAGGTAAAACCCAACATCTAGAGGTAAAGCCCAACGTCTGGAGGTAAAGCCCAGATTCTAGAGAGAAGCCAAAAATCCAGATGGAAACCCCAAAATCTAGAGGTAAAGCCCAACATCTAGAGGTAAAGCCCAGAATCTAGAGGTAAAGCCTAACATCTAGAGGTGAATTCCAAAATCTATCTTAAGGCCAAATATCTACAATTAAAGCCAAACATATAGATGTAACCCCCAACTTCTAGAGGTAAGACCCAAAATCTAGAGGTAAAGCCCAACATCTAGAGTTAAAGCCGAACGTCAAGAGGTAAAGTCCAAAGTCTAGAGGTAAAGACCTACTTCTAGAGGTAAAGTCCGAAATCTAGAAGTAAAGCCCAAGACCTAGTGGTAGAGCACAAAATCTAGAGGTAAAGCCCAACATCTAGAGGAAAGGCCAAATATACAGATTTAAAACCCAAAATCTAGAGGTAAAGCCCAATATCGAGACGTAAAACCAAAATCTAGATGTAAAGCCCAACTTCTAGATCTTAAGCCCAAAATCTAGATGGAAAGCCCAACTTCTAAATCTAAAGCCCAACATCTAGAGGTAAAGCCCAATATTTAGAGTTTAAGCGCATCCTTTAGAGTTAAAGCCCAAAATGTAAATGTAAAGCCCAACTTCTAGAGGTAAAGCCCATCATCTAGTCCTACAGCCCAATGTCTGCAGGTAAAGCCCAACTTACAGAGGTGAAGGCAAACATCTAGATGTAAAACCCAAAATCTAGAGGTAAAGCCCAACATCTAGAGGTGAAGCACAACATATAGAGGTATAACCCAAATTCTAGAGATAAAATCCAACGTCTAGATGTAATCCCAACATCTAGAGGTAAAGCCTAAAATCTAGAGGTGAAGCACAACATATAGAGGTATAACCCAACATCTAGAGATAAAGACCAACATCTAAATGTAAAGCAAAACATCTAGATGTAAAACTCTACATCTAGAGATAAAGTCCAGTATCTAGACTTAAAGACCAACATCTAGAGGTAAAGCCCAAAGTCTAGATGTAAAGCCCAACTTCCAGAGTTAAAGTCCAAAATCTAGAGGTAAACACCAATACCTAGAGGTAGAGGCCAAAATCTAGAGGGAAAGACCAACATCTAGAGATAAAGCCAGATATATAGATTTAAAACCCAAAATCTGGAGGTAAAGCCCAACATCTAGAGCTAAAGACCCAAATCTAGATGTAAAGCCCAATTTCTAGATCTAAAGCCAAATAATCTAGAGGTAAAGCCCAACATGTAGAGGTAAAGACTAAGATCTAGAGGTGAATTCCAATATCTAGTGTTAAAGCCCGACACCTACAGTTAAAGCCAAACATCTAGATGTACAACCCAACTTCTAGAGGTAAAGCCGAATACCTGGAGTTAAAGAGCATTCTTTAGAGTAAAGCCCAAAATCTAGAGTTAAAGCCCAACATCTAGAGGGAAAGCCCAGAATCTAGATGTAAAGACTAACATCTAGAGCTGAATTCCAAAATCAAGTGTTAAGGCCCGACATCTACAGTTAAAGCCAACCATATAGATGTAACCCCCAACTTCTAGAGGTAAGGCCCAAAATCTAGAGGTAAAGCCCAACAGCTAGAGTTAAAGCCGAATGTCTTGAGGTAAAGCCCAAAGTCTAGAGGTAAAGCCCAAAGTCTAGAGGTAAAGCGCAACTTCTAGAGGTAAAGTCCAAAATCTAGAGGTAAAGCCCAATATCTAGACGTAAAGACATATATCTAGAAGTAAAGCCCAACATCTATAGGAAAAGCCAAATATATACATTTAAACCCCAAAATCTAGAGGTAAAGCCCAATATCTAGACGTAAAGACCAAAATCTAGATGTAAAGCACAACTTCTAGATCTAAAACTCAAAATACAGATGTAAAGCCCAACTTCTAAATCTAAAGCCCAACATCTAGAGGTAAAGCCCAATATTTAGAGTTTATGCGCATCAGTTAGAGGTAAAGCCCAAAATCTATATGTAAAGCCCAACTTCTAGAGGTAAAGCCCATCATCTAGTCCTACAGCCCAACGTCTGCAGGTAAAGCCCAACTTACAGAGGTAAAGGCAAACATCTAGATGTAAAACCCAAACTCTAGAGGTAAAGCCCAACATATAGAGGTATAGCCCAACATCTAGAGATAAAGACCAACATCTAATTGTAAAGCAAAACATCTAGATGTAAAACCCTACATGTAGAGGTAAAGTCCAATATCTAGACTTAAAGACCAACATCTGGAGGTAAAGCCCAATGTCTAGAGGTAATGACCAACTTCTAGAGCTGAAACCCCAAATCTAGATTTAAACCCCAACATCTAGAGATAAAGCCCAACTTCTAGATCTAAGCCAAAAATCTAGAGGTAAAGCCCAACATCTAGAGGTAAAGCCTACCATCTAGTGGTGAATTCCAAAATCTAGTGTTAAGGCCCAACATCTACAGTTAAAGCTAAACATATAGATGTAAAACCCAACGTCTAGAGGTAAGGACCAAAATCTAGAAGTCAAGCCCAACATCTAGAGTTCAAGCCCAAAGTATTGACTTAAATCCCAAAGTCTAGAGGTAAAGCCCAAATTCTAGAGGTAAAGCCAAATATATAGATTTAAATACCAAAATCTAGAGTTAAAGCCCAAATTGCAGATATAAAGCCCAACATCTAGAGGTAAAGCCAGATATCTAGACGTAAAGCCCAAAATCTAGATGTAAAGCCCAACTTCTAGATCTAAGGCCAAAAATCTAGATGTAAAGCCTAACTTCTAGAGGTAAAGCCGAATATATAGAGTTAAAGCGCATCATTTAGAGTAAAGCCCAAAATCTAGTGTTAAAGCCCCACATCTAGTGGGAAAGCCCACAATCTAGATGTAAAGCCTATCATCTAGAGGTGAATTCCAAAATCAAGTATTAAGGCCCGACATCTACAGTTAAAGCCAACCATATAGATGTAACCCCCAAATTCTAGAGGTAAGGCCCAAAATCTAGAGGTAAAGCGCAACTTCTAATGTCCAAAATCTAGAGTTAAAGGCCAAAGTCTAGAGGTAAAGCCCAACTTCTAGAGGTAAATTCCAAAATCTAGAGGTAAAGCCGCAGACCTAGTGGTAGAGCCCAAAATCTAGATGTAAAGCCCAACTTAAAGACGTAAAGCCAGTTATCTGATGGTAAAGCCCAACATCTAGAGGAAAAGCGAAATATATAGATTTAAAACCCAAAATCTAGAGGTAAAGCCCAACATCTAAATGTAAAGCAAAACATCTAGATGTAAAACCCTACATCTAGAGGTAAAGTCCAATATCTAGACTTAAAGACCAACATCTAGAGGTAAAGCCCAACGTCTGGAGATAAAGCCCAGATTCTAGAGAGAAGTCAAAAATCCAGATGGAAAACCCAAACTCTAGAGGTAAAGCCCAACATATAGAGGTAAAGCCAGATATCTAGAGGTAAAGCCCAACATCTAGAGGTGAATTCCAAAATCTAGTCTTAAGGCCCGACATCTACAGTTAAAGCCAAACATATAGATGTAACCCTCAACTTCTAGAGGTAAGGCCCAAATTCTAGAGGCAAAGCGCAACACCTAGAGGTAGAGCCCAAAATCTAGATGTAAATCCGAACATCTAGAGGTAAAGCCAGATATCTAGAGGTAAAGCCCAACATCTAGAGGAAAAGCCAAATATATAGATTTAAAACCAAAAATCTAGAGGTAAAGCCCAATAGCTAGACGTAAACCCCAAAATCTAGATGTAAAGCCCAACTTCTAGAGGTAAAGCCGAATATCTAGAGTTAAAGCTCATCCTTTAGAGTAAAGCCCAAAATCTAGAGTTAAAGCCCAACATCTAGAGGGAAAGCCCAGAATCTAGATGTAAAGCCTAACATCTAGAGGTGAATTCCAAAATCAAGTGTTAAGGCCCGACATCTACAGTTAAAGCCAACCATATAGATGTAACCCCCAACTTCTAGAAGTAAGGCCCAAAATCTAGAGGTAAAGCCCAACAGCTAGAGTTAAAGCCGAACGTCTTGAGGTAAAGCCCAAATTTTAGACGTAAACCCAACTTCCAGAGGTAAAGTCCGAAATCTAGAAGTAAAGCCCAAATTGCAGATGTAAATCCCAACTTCTAGAGGTAAAGTCCAAATTCTAGAGGCAAAGCTCAACACCTAGAGGTAGAGCCCAAAATCTAGAGGTAAAGCCCGATATCTAGAGGTAAAGCCCAACTTCTAGAGGTAAAGCCGAATATATAAAGTTAAAGCGCATCATTTAGAGTAAAGCCCAAAATCTAGAGTTAAAGCCCCACATCTAGAGGGAAAGCCCAGAATCTAGAGGTAAAGCACAAGACCTAGTGGTAGAGCCCAAAATCCAGAGGTAAAACCCAACATCTAGAGGTAAAGCCAGATATCTGATGGTAAATCCCAACATCTAGAGGAAAAGCCAAATATATAGATTTAAAACCCAAAATCTAGAGATAAAGCCCAACATCAAAATGTAAAGCAAAACATCTAGATGTAAAACCCTACATCTAGAGGTAAAGTCCAATATCTAGACTTAAAGAACAACATCTAGAGGTAAAACCCAACATCTTGAGGTAAAGCCAACGTCTGGAGGTACAGCCCAGATTCTAGAGAGAAGCCAAAAATCCAGATGGAAAACCCAAAATCCCAGGTAAAACCTAACATCTAGAGGTGAATTCCAAAATCTAGTGTTAAGGCCCGACATCTAGAGTTAAAGCCAAACATATAGATGTAAACCCCAACTTTTAGAGGTAAGGCCCAAAATCTAGAGGTAAAGCCCAACAGCTAGAGTTAAAGCCGAACGTCTTGTGGTAAAGCCCAAAATCTAGAGGTAAAGCCCAACTTCTAGAGGTAAAGTCCAAAATCTAGAGGTAAAGCCCAAGACCTAGTGGTAGACCCCAAAATCTAGAGGTAAAGCCCAACATCTAGACGTAAAGCCAAATATATAGATTTAAAACACAAAATCTAGAGATAAAGCCCAACACCTAAATGTAAAGCAAAACATCTAGATGTAAAACCCTACATCTAGAGGTAAAGTCCAATATCTAGACTTAAAGACCAACATCTAGAGGTAAAACCCAACATCTAGAGGTAAAGCCCAATATTTAGAGTTTATGCGCATCAGTTAGAGGTAAAGCCCAAAATCTAGATGTAAAACCCAACTTCTAGAGGTAAAGCCCATCATCTAGTCCTACAGCCCAATGTCTGCAGGTAAAGCCCAACTTACAGAGGTAAAGGCAAACATCTAGATGTAAAACCCAAACTCTAGAGGTAAAGCCCAACATATAGAGGTATAGCCCAAATTCTAGAGATAAAGTCCAATGTCTAGATGTAATCCCAACATCTAGAGGTAAAGCCATAACATCTAGAGGTGAAGCACAACATATAGAGGTATAACCCTACATCTAGAGATAAAACCAACATCTAAATGTAAAGCAAAAAATCTAGATGTAAAACCCTATATCTAGAGGTAAAGTCCAATATCTAGTCATAAAGACCAACATCTGGAGGTAAAGCCCAATGTCTAGAGGTAATGACCAACTTCTAGAGCTGAAAACCCCAAATCTAGATTTAAACCCCAATATCTAGAAATAAAGCCCAAATTCTAGATCTAAGCCAAAAATCTAGTGGTAAAGCCCAACATCTAGAGGTAAAGCCTACCATCCAGTGGTGAATACCAAAATCTAGTGTTAAGGCCCAACATCTACAGTTAAAGCCAAACATATAGATGTAAAACCCAACTTTTAGAGGTAAGGCCCAAAATCTAGAGGTAAAGCCCAACAGCTAGAGTTCAAGCCCAAAGTCTTGAGGTAAAGCCCAAAGTCTAGATGTAAAGCCCAAATTCTAGAGGTAAAGCCAAATATCTAGATTTAAATCCCAAAATCTAGAGGTAAAGCCCAAATTGCAGATGTAAAGCCCAACATCTAGAGGTACAGCCAGATATCTAGAAGTAAAGCCCAACATCTAGAGGAAATGCCAAATATATAGATTTAAAACCCAAAATCCTGAGGTAAAGCCCAATATATAGACGTGGAGCCCAAAATCTAGATGTAAAGCCCAACTTCTAGATCTAAGGCCCAAAATCTAGATGTAAAGCCAAACTTCTAGAGGTAAAGCCGAATATATAGAGTTAACGCGCATCATTTTGAGTAAAGCCGAAAATCTAGAGTTAAAGCCCGACATCTAGTGGGAAAGCCCACAATCTAGATGTAAAGCCTAATATGAAGAGGTGAATTCCAAAATCAAGTGTTAAGGCCCGACATCTACAGTTAAAGCCAACCATATAGATGTAACCCCCAACTTCTAGATGTAAAGTCCAAAATCTAGAGGTAAAGGTCAAAGTCTAGAGGTAAAGCCCAAATTCTAGAGGTAAAGTCCAAAATCTAGAGTTAAAGCCCAAGACCTAGTGGTAGAGCCCATAATCTAGAGGTAAAGCCCAACATCTAGAGGTAAAGCCAGATATCTGACGGTAAAGCCCAACATCTAGAGGAAAAGCCAAATATATAGATTTAAAACCCAAAATCTAGAAGTAAAGCCCAATATCTAGACGTAAAGCCCAAAATCTAGATGTAAAGCCCAACTTCTAGATCTAAAGCCCAAAATCTAGATGTAAAGCCCAACTTCTAAATCTATTGCCCAACTTCTAGAGGTAACGCCCAATATTTAGAGTTTAAGCGCATCATTTAGAGGTAAAGCCCAAAATCTAGATGTAAAGCCCAACTTCTACAGGTAAAGCCCATCATCTAGTCCTACAGCCCAATGTCCGCAGGTAAAGGATAACTTACAGAGGTAAAGGCAAACATCTAGATGTCAAACGCAAACTCTAGAGGTAAAGCCCAACATACAGAGGTATAGCCCAACTTCTAGAGATAAAGTCCAACGTCTAGATGTAATCCCAACGTCTAGATGTAATCCCAACATCTAGAGGTAAAGCCTAACATCTAGTGGTGAATTCCAAAATCTAGTGTTAAGGCCCGACATCTACAGTTAAAGGCAAACATATAGATGTAAACCCCAACTTCTAGAGGTAAGGCCCAGAATCTAGAGGTAAAGCCCAACCTCTAGAGTTAAAGCCCAACGTCTTGAGGTAAAGACAAATATATAGATTTAAAACCCAACATCTAGAGGTAAAGCCCAATATCTAGACGTAAAGCCCAACTTCTAGAGGAAAAGTCCAAATTCTAGAGGCAAAGCCCAACACCTAGAGGTAGAGCCCAAAATCTAGAGGTAAAGCAACATCTAGAGGTAAAGCCAGATATCTAGAGGTAAAGCCAAACATCTAGAGGAAAAGCCAAATATATAGATTTAAAACCCAAAATATAGAGGTAAAGCTCGATATCTAGACGTAAAGATCAAAATCTAGATGTAAAGCCCAACTTCTAGATCTAAAGCCCAAAATCTAGATGTAAAGCCCAACTTCTAGAGGTAAAGCCGAATATATAAAGCGCATCATTTAGAGTAAAGCCCAAAACCTAGAGCTAAAGCCCCACATCTAGAGGGAAAGCCCAGAATCTAGATGTAAAGCCTAACATCTAGAGGTGAATTCCAAAATCAAGTGTTAAGGCCCGACATCTACAGTTAAAGCCAACCATATAGATGTAACCCTCAACTTCTAGAGGTAAGGCCCAAAATCTAGAGGTAAAGCCCAACATCTAGAGTTAAAGCCCAACGTCTTGAGGTAAAGCCAAAGTCTAGAGGTAAAGCCCAACTTCTAGAGGTAAATCCAAAAATCTAGAGGTAAATCCCAAATTGCAGATGTAAAGCCCAACTTTTAGAGTTAAAGTCCACATTCTAGAGGCAAAGCTCAACACCTAGAGGTAGAGCCCAAAATCTAGAGGTAAAGCCGAACATCTAGAGGAAAAGCCAAATATATAGATTTAAAACCCAAAATCTAGAGGTAAAGCCCAATAGCTAGACGTAAAGCCCAAAATCTAGAAGTTAAGCCCAACTTCTAGATCTAAAACCCAAAATCTAGATATAAAGCCCAACTTCTAGAGGTAAAGCCGAATATCTAGAGTTAAAGCGCATCATTTAAAGCCCAAAATCTAGAGTTAAAGCCCCACATCTAGAGGGAAAGCCCAGAAGCTACATGTAAAGCCTAACATCTAGAGGTGAATTCCAAAATCAAGTGTTAAGGCCCGACACCTACAGTTAAAGCCAACCATATAGATGTAACCCCCAACTTCTAGAGGTAAGGCCCAAAATCTAGAGGTAAAGCCCAACTTCTAGAGTTAAAGTCCAAAATCTAGAGGTAAAGCCCAAGACCTAGTGGTAGAGCCCAAAATCTAGAGGTAAAGCCCAACATCTAGACGTAAAGCCAGAGATCTGATGGTAAAGCCCAAGATCTAGAGGAAAAGCCAAATATATAGATTTAAAACCCAGAATCTAGAGGTAAAGCCCAATATCTAGACGTAAAGCAAAACATCTAGATGTAAAACCCTACATCTAGAGGTAAAGTCCAATATCTAGACTTAAAGACCAACATCTAGAGGTAAAACCCAATATCTTGAGGTAAAGCCCAACGTCTGGAGGTACAGACCAGATTCTAGAGAGAAGCCAAAAATCCAGATGGAAACCCCAAATCAAGAGGTAAAGCCCAACATATAGAGGTAAAGCCCAGAATCTAGAGGTAAAGCCTAACATCTAGAGGTGAATTCCAAAATCTAGTCTTAAGGCCGACATCTACATTTAAAGCCAAACATATAGATGTAAAGCCCAACTTCTAGAGGTAAAGTCCAAAATCTAGAGGTAAAGCCCAATATCTAGACGTAAAGACATATATCTAGAAGTAAAGCCCAACATCTATAGGAAAAGCCAAATATATACATTTAAACCCCAAAATCTAGAGGTAAAGCCCAATATCTAGACGTAAAGACCAAAATCTAGATGTAAAGCACAACTTCTAGATCTAAAACTCAAAATACAGATGTAAAGCCCAACTTCTAAATCTAAAGCCCAACATCTAGAGGTAAAGCCCAATATTTAGAGTTTATGCGCATCAGTTAGAGGTAAAGCCCAAAATCTATATGTAAAGCCCAACTTCTAGAGGTAAAGCCCATCATCTAGTCCTACAGCCCAACGTCTGCAGGTAAAGCCCAACTTACAGAGGTAAAGGCAAACATCTAGATGTAAAACCCAAACTCTAGAGGTAAAGCCCAACATATAGAGGTATAGCCCAACATCTAGAGATAAAGACCAACATCTAATTGTAAAGCAAAACATCTAGATGTAAAACCCTACATCTAGAGGTAAAGTCCAATATCTAGACTTAAAGACCAACATCTGGAGGTAAAGCCCAATGTCTAGAGGTAATGACCAACTTCTAGAGCTGAAACCCCAAATCTAGATTTAAACCCCAACATCTAGAGATAAAGCCCAACTTCTAGATCTAAGCCAAAAATCTAGAGGTAAAGCCCAACATCTAGAGGTAAAGCCTACCATCTAGTGGTGAATTCCAAAATCTAGTGTTAAGGCCCAACATCTACAGTTAAAGCTAAACATATAGATGTAAAACCCAACGTCTAGAGGTAAGGCCCAAAATCTAGAAGTCAAGCCCAACATCTAGAGTTCAAGCCCAAAGTATTGAGGTAAATCCCAAAGTCTAGAGGTAAAGCCCAAATTCTAGAGGTAAAGCCAAATATATAGATTTAAATACCAAAATCTAGAGGTAAAGCCCAAATTGCAGATATAAAGCCCAACATCTAGAGGTAAAGCCAGATATCTAGACGTAAAGCCCAAAATCTAGATGTAAAGCCCAACTTCTAGATCTAAGGCCAAAAATCTAGATGTAAAGCCTAACTTCTAGAGGTAAAGCCGAATATATAGAGTTAAAGCGCATCATTTAGAGTAAAGCCCAAAATCTAGTGTTAAAGCCCCACATCTAGTGGGAAAGCCCACAATCTAGATGTAAAGCCTATCATCTAGAGGTGAATTCCAAAATCAAGTATTAAGGCCCGACATCTACAGTTAAAGCCAACCATATAGATGTAACCCCCAAATTCTAGAGGTAAGGCCCAAAATCTAGAGGTAAAGCGCAACTTCTAATGTCCAAAATCTAGAGTTAAAGGCCAAAGTCTAGAGGTAAAGCCCAACTTCTAGAGGTAAATTCCAAAATCTAGAGGTAAAGCCGCAGACGTAGTGGTAGAGCCCAAAATCTAGATGTAAATCCCAACTTAAAGACGTAAAGCCAGTTATCTGATGGTAAAGCCCAACATCTAGAGGAAAAGCGAAATATATAGATTTAAAACCCAAAATCTAGAGGTAAAGCCCAACATCTAAATGTAAAGCAAAACATCTAGATGTAAAGCCCTACATCTAGAGGTAAAGTCCAATATCTAGACTTAAAGACCAACATCTAGAGGTAAAGCCCAACGTCTGGAGGTAAAGCCCAGATTCTAGAGAGAAGCCAAAAATCCAGATGGAAAACCCAAACTCTAGAGGTAAAGCCCAACATATAGAGGTAAAGCCAGATATCTAGAGGTAAAGCCCAACATCTAGAGTTAAAGCCCAATATTTAGAGTTTATACGCATCAGTTAGAGGAAAAGCCCAAAATATAGATGTAAAGCCCATCTTCTAGAGGTAAAGCCCATCATCTAGTCCTACACCCCTATGTCTGCAGGTAAAGCCCAACTTACAGAGGTAAAGGCAAACATCTAGATGTAAACCCCAAAATCTAGAGGTAAAGCCGAACATCTAGAGGTAAAGCCAGATATCTAGAGGTAAAGCCCAACATCTAGAGGAAAAGCCAAATATATTGATTTAAAACCCAAAATCTAGAGGTAAAGCCCAATAGCTAGACGTAAAGCCCAAAATCTAGATGCTAAGCCCAACTTCTAGATCTAAAGCCCAAAATCTAGATGTAAAGCCCAACTTCTAGAGGTAAAGCCGAATATCTAGAGTTAAAGCGCATCCTTTAGAGTAAAGCCCAAAATCTAGAGTTAAAGCCCAACATCTAGAGGGAAAGCCCAGAATCTAGATGTAAAGCCTAACATCTAGAGGTGAATTCCAAAATCAAGTGTTAAGGCCCGACATCTACAGTTAAAGCCAACCATATAGATGTAACCCCCAACTTCTAGAAGTAAGGCCCAAAATCTAGAGGTAAAGCCCAACAGCTAGAGTTAAAGCCGAACGTCTTGAGGTAAAGCCCAAATTTTAGACGTAAACCCAACTTCCAGAGGTAAAGTCCGAAATCTAGACGTAAAGCCCAAATTGCAGATGTAAATCCCAACTTCTAGAGGTAAAGTCCAAATTCTAGAGGCAAAGCTCAACACCTAGAGGTAGAGCCCAAAATCTAGAGGTAAAGCCCGATATCTAGAGGTAAAGCCCAACTTCTAGAGGTAAAGCCGAATATATAAAGTTAAAGCGCATCATTTAGAGTAAAGCCCAAAATCTAGAGTTAAAGCCCCACATCTAGAGGGAAAGCCCAGAATCTAGAGGTAAAGCACAAGACCTAGTGGTAGAGCCCAAAATCCAGAGGTAAAACCCAACATCTAGAGGTAAAGCCAGATATCTGATGGTAAATCCCAACATCTAGAGGAAAAGCCAAATATATAGATTTAAAACCCAAAATCTAGAGATAAAGCCCAACATCAAAATGTAAAGCAAAACATCTAGATGTAAAACCCTACATCTAGAGGTAAAGTCCAATATCTAGACTTAAAGAACAACATCTAGAGGTAAAACCCAACATCTTGAGGTAAAGCCAACGTCTGGAGGTACAGCCCAGATTCTAGAGAGAAGCCAAAAATCCAGATGGAAAACCCAAAATCCCAGGTAAAACCTAACATCTAGAGGTGAATTCCAAAATCTTGTGTTAAGGCCCGACATCTAGAGTTAAAGCCAAACATATAGATGTAAACCCCAACTTTTAGAGGTAAGGCCCAAAATCTAGAGGTAAAGCCCAACAGCTAGAGTTAAAGCCGAACGTCTTGAGGTAAAGCCCAAAGTCTAGAGGTAAAGCCCAACTTCTAGAGGTAAAGTCCAAAATCTAGAGGTAAAGCCCAAGACCTAGTGGTAGACCCCAAAATCTAGAGGTAAAGCCCAACATCTAGACGTAAAGACATATATCTAGAAGTAAAGCCCAACATCTAGAGGAAAAGCCAAATATATAGATTTAAAACACAAAATCTAGAGATAAAGCCCAACACCTAAAAGTAAAGCAAAACATCTAGATGTAAAACCCTACATCTAGAGGTAAAGTCCAATATCTAGACTTAAAGACCAACATCTAGAGGTAAAACCCAACATCTTGAGGTAAAGCCCAATATTTAGAGTTTATGCGCATCAGTTAGAGGTAAAGCCCAAAATCTAGATGTAAAACCCAACTTCTAGAGGTAAAGCCCATCATCTAGTCCTACAGCCCAATGTCTGCAGGTAAAGCCCAACTTACAGAGGTAAAGGCAAACATCTAGATGTAAAACCCAAACTCTAGAGGTAAAGCCCAACATATAGAGGTATAGCCCAAATTCTAGAGATAAAGTCCAATGTCTAGATGTAATCCCAACATCTAGAGGTAAAGCCATAACATCTAGAGGTGAAGCACAACATATAGAGGTATAACCCTACATCTAGAGATAAAACCAACATCTAAATGTAAAGCAAAAAATCTAGATGTAAAACCCTATATCTAGAGGTAAAGTCCAATATCTAGTCATAAAGACCAACATCTGGAGGTAAAGCCCAATGTCTAGAGGTAATGACCAACTTCTAGAGCTGAAAACCCCAAATCTAGATTTAAACCCCAATATCTAGAAATAAAGCCCAAATTCTAGATCTAAGCCAAAAATCTAGTGGTAAAGCCCAACATCTAGAGGTAAAGCCTACCATCCAGTGGTGAATACCAAAATCTAGTGTTAAGGCCAAACATCTACAGTTAAAGCCAAACATATAGATGTAAAACCCAACTTTTAGAGGTAAGGCCCAAAATCTAGATGTAAAGCCCAACAGCTAGAGGTAAAGCCTACCATCTAGTGGTGAATTCCAAAATCTAGTGTTAAGGCCCAACATCTACAGTTAAAGCTAAACATATAGATGTAAAACCCAACGTCTAGAGGTAAGGACCAAAATCTAGAAGTCAAGCCCAACATCTAGAGTTCAAGCCCAAAGTATTGAGGTAAATCCCAAAGTCTAGAGGTAAAGCCCAAATTCTAGAGGTAAAGCCAAATATATAGATTTAAATACCAAAATCTAGAGGTAAAGCCCAAATTGCAGATATAAAGCCCAACATCTAGAGGTAAAGCCAGATATCTAGACGTAAAGCCCAAAATCTAGATGTAAAGCCCAACTTCTAGATCTAAGGCCAAAAATCTAGATGTAAAGCCTAACTTCTAGAGGTAAAGCCGAATATATAGAGTTAAAGCGCATCATTTAGAGTAAAGCCCAAAATCTAGTGTTAAAGCCCCACATCTAGTGGGAAAGCCCACAATCTAGATGTAAAGCCTATCATCTAGAGGTGAATTCCAAAATCAAGTATTAAGGCCCGACATCTACAGTTAAAGCCAACCATATAGATGTAACCCCCAAATTCTAGAGGTAAGGCCCAAAATCTAGAGGTAAAGCGCAACTTCTAATGTCCAAAATCTAGAGTTAAAGGCCAAAGTCTAGAGGTAAAGCCCAACTTCTAGAGGTAAATTCCAAAATCTAGAGGTAAAGCTGCAGACCTAGTGGTAGAGCCCAAAATCTAGATGTAAATCCCAACTTAAAGACGTAAAGCCAGTTATCTGATGGTAAAGCCCAACATCTAGAGGAAAAGCGAAATATATAGATTTAAAACCCAAAATCTAGAGGTAAAGCCCAACATCTAAATGTAAAGCAAAACATCTAGATGTAAAACCCTACATCTAGAGGTAAAGTCCAATATCTAGACTTAAAGACCAACATCTAGAGGTAAAGCCCAATGTCTGGAGGTAAAGCCCAGATTCTAGAGAGAAGCCAAAAATCCAGATGGAAAACCCAAACTCTAGAGGTAAAGCCCAACATATAGAGGTAAAGCCAGATATCTAGAGGTAAAGCCCAACATCTAGAGTTAAAGCCCAATATTTAGAGTTTATGCGCATCAGTTAGAGGTAAAGCCCAAAATCTAGATGTAAAGCCCATCTTCTAGAGGTAAAGCCCATCATCTAGTCCTACACCCCTATGTCTGCAGGTAAAGCCCAACTTACAGAGGTAAAGGCAAACATCTAGATGTAAACCCCAAAATCTAGAGGTAAAGCCGAACATCTAGAGGTAAAGCCAGATATCTAGAGGTAAAGCCCAACATCTAGAGGAAAAGCCAAATATATTGATTTAAAACCCAAAATCTAGAGGTAAAGCCCAATAGCTAGACGTAAAGCCCAAAATCTAGATGTTAAGCCCAACTTCTAGATCTAAAGCCCAAAATCTAGATGTAAAGCCCAACTTCTAGAGGTAAAGCCGAATATCTAGAGTTAAAGAGCATCCTTTAGAGTAAAGCCCAAAATCTAGAGTTAAAGCCCAACATCTAGAGGGAAAGCCCAGAATCTAGATGTAAAGCCTAACATCTAGAGGTGAATTCCAAAATCAAGTGTTAAGGCCCGACATCTACAGTTAAAGCCAACCATATAGATGTAACCCCCAACTTCTAGAGGTAAAGTCCAAAATCTAGAGGTAAAGGCCAAAGTCTAGAGGTAAAGCCCAAATTCTAGAGGTAAAGTCCAAAATCTAGAGTTAAAGCCCAAGACCTAGTGGTAGAGCCCATAATCTAGAGGTAAAGCCCAACATCTAGAGGTAAAGCCAAATATATAGATTTAAAACCCAAAATCTAGAAGTAAAGCCCAATATCTAGACGTAAAGCCCAAAATCTAGATGTAAAGCCCAACTTCTAGATCTAAAGCCCAAAATCTAGATGAAAGCCCAACTTCTAAATCTATTGCCCAACTTCTAGAGGTAACGCCCAATATTTAGAGTTTAAGCGCATCATTTAGAGGTAAAGCCCAAAATCTAGATGTAAAGCCCAACTTCTACAGGTAAAGCCCATCATCTAGTCCTACAGCCCAATGTCCGCAGGTAAAGGATAACTTACAGAGGTAAAGGCAAACATCTAGATGTCAAACGCAAACTCTAGAGGTAAAGCCCAACATACAGAGGTATAGCCCAACTTCTAGAGATAAAGTCCAACGTCTAGATGTAATCCCAACATCTAGAGGTAAAGCCTAACATCTAGTGGTGAATTCCAAAATCTAGTGTTAAGGCCCGACATCTACAGTTAAAGGCAAACATATAGATGTAAACCCCAACTTCTAGAGGTAAGGCCCAGAATCTAGAGGTAAAGCCCAACCTCTAGAGTTAAAGCCCAACGTCTTGAGGTAAAGACAAATATATAGATTTAAAACCCAACATCTAGAGGTAAAGCCCAATATCTAGACGTAAAGCCCAACTTCTAGAGGAAAAGTCCAAATTCTAGAGGCAAAGCCCAACACCTAGAGGTAGAGCCCAAAATCTAGAGGTAAAGCAACATCTAGAGGTAAAGCCAGATATCTAGAGGTAAAGCCAAACATCTAGAGGAAAAGCCAAATATATAGATTTAAAACCCAAAATATAGAGGTAAAGCTCGATATCTAGACGTAAAGATCAAAATCTAGATGTAAAGCCCAACTTCTAGATCTAAAGCCCAAAATCTAGATGTAAAGCCCAACTTCTAGAGGTAAAGCCGAATATATAAAGCGCATCATTTAGAGTAAAGCCCAAAACCTAGAGCTAAAGCCCCACATCTAGAGGGAAAGCCCAGAATCTAGATGTAAAGCCTAACATCTAGAGGTGAATTCCAAAATCAAGTGTTAAGGCCCGACATCTACAGTTAAAGCCAACCATATAGATGTAACCCACAACTTCTAGAGGTAAGGCCCAAAATCTAGAGGTAAAGCCCAACATCTAGAGTTAAAGCCCAACGTCTTGAGGTAAAGCCAAAGTCTAGAGGTAAAGCCCAACTTCTAGAGGTAAATCCCAAAATCTAGAGGTAAATCCCAAATTGCAGATGTAAAGCCCAACTTTTAGAGTTAAAGTCCACATTCTAGAGGCAAAGCTCAACACCTAGAGGTAGAGCCCAAAATCTAGAGGTAAAGCCGAACATCTAGAGGAAAAGCCAAATATATAGATTTAAAACCCAAAATCTAGAGGTAAAGCCCAATAGCTAGACGTAAAGCCCAAAATCTAGAAGTTAAGCCCAACTTCTAGATCTAAAGCCCAAAATCTAGATGTAAAGCCCAACTTCTAGAGGTAAAGCCGAATATCTAGAGTTAAAGCGCATCATTTAAAGCCCAAAATCTAGAGTTAAAGCCCCACATCTAGAGGGAAAGCCCAGAAGCTACATGTAAAGCCTAACATCTAGAGGTGAATTCCAAAATCAAGTGTTAAGGCCCGACACCTACAGTTAAAGCCAACCATATAGATGTAACCCCCAACTTCTAGAGGTAAGGCCCAAAATCTAGAGGTAAAGCCCAACTTCTAGAGTTAAAGTCCAAAATCTAGAGGTAAAGCCCAAGACCTAGTGGTAGAGCACAAAATCTAGAGGTAAAGCCCAACATCTAGACGTAAAGCCAGATATCTGATGGTAAAGCCAAGATCTAGAGGAAAAGCCAAATATATAGATTTAAAACCCAGAATCTAGAGGTAAAGCCCAATATCTAGACGTAAAGCAAAACATCTAGATGTAAAACCCTACATCTAGAGGTAAAGTCCAATATCTAGACTTAAAGACCAACATCTAGAGGTAAAACCCAACATCTTGAGGTAAAGCCCAACGTCTGGAGGTACAGACCAGATTCTAGAGAGAAGCCAAAAATCCAGATGGAAACCCCAAATCTAGAGGTAAAGCCCAACATATAGAGGTAAAGCCCAGAATCTAGAGGTAAAGCCTAACATCTAGAGGTGAATTCCAAAATCTAGTCTTAAGGCCGACATCTACTTTTAAAGCCAAACATATAGATGTAACCCCCAACTTCTGGAGGTAAGGCCCAAAATCTAGAGGTAAAGCCCAAATTCTAGAGGTAAAGTCCAAAATCTAGAGTTAAAGCCCAAGACCTAGTGGTAGAGCCCATAATCTAGAGGTAAAGCCCAACATCTAGAGGTAAAGCCAGATATCTGACGGTAAAGCCCAACATCTAGAGGAAAAGCCAAATATATAGATTTAAAACCCAAAATCTAGAAGTAAAGCCCAATATCTAGACGTAAAGCCCAAAATCTAGATGTAAAGCCCAACTTCTAGATCTAAAGCCCAAAATCTAGATGTAAAGCCCAACTTCTAAATCTATTGCCCAACTTTTAGAGGTAACGCCCAATATTTAGAGTTTAAGCGCATCATTTAGAGGTAAAGCCCAAAATCTAGATGTAAAGCCCAACTTCTACAGGTAAAGCCCATCATCTAGTCCTACAGCCCAATGTCCGCAGGTAAAGGATAACTTACAGAGGTAAAGGCAAACATCTAGATGTCAAACGCAAACTCTAGAGGTAAAGCCCAACATACAGAGGTATAGCCCAACTTCTAGAGATAAAGTCCAACGTCTAGATGTAATCCCAACATCTAGAGGTAAAGCCCAACATCTAGAGGTAAAGCCTAACATCTAGTGGTGAATTCCAAAATCTAGTGTTAAGGCCCGACATCTACAGTTAAAGGCAAACATATAGATGTAAACCCCAACTTCTAGAGGTAAGGCCCAGAATCTAGAGGTAAAGCCCAACCTCTAGAGTTAAAGCCCAACGTCTTGAGGTAAAGACAAATATATAGATTTAAAACCCAACATCTAGAGGTAAAGCCCAATATCTAGACGTAAAGCCCAACTTCTAGAGGAAAAGTCCAAATTCTAGAGGCAAAGCCCAACACCTAGAGGTAGAGCCCAAAATCTAGAGGTAAAGCAACATCTAGAGGTAAAGCCAGATATCTAGAGGTAAAGCCAAACATCTAGAGGAAAAGCCAAATATATAGATTTAAAACCCAAAATATAGAGGTAAAGCTCGATATCTAGACGTAAAGATCAAAATCTAGATGTAAAGCCCAACTTCTAGATCTAAAGCCCAAAATCTAGATGTAAAGCCCAACTTCTAGAGGTAAAGCCGAATATATAAAGCGCATCATTTAGAGTAAAGCCCAAAACCTAGAGCTAAAGCCCCACATCTAGAGGGAAAGCCCAGAATCTAGATGTAAAGCCTAACATGTAGAGGTGAATTCCAAAATCAAGTGTTAAGGCCCGACATCTACAGTTAAAGCCAACCATATAGATGTAACCCTCAACTTCTAGAGGTAAGGCCCAAAATCTAGAGGTAAAGCCCAACATCTAGAGTTAAAGCCCAACGTCTTGAGGTAAAGCCAAAGTCTAGAGGTAAAGCCCAACTTCTAGAGGTAAATCCCAAAATCTAGAGGTAAATCCCAAATTGCAGATGTAAAGCCCAACTTTTAGAGTTAAAGTCCAAATTCTAGAGGCAAAGCTCAACACCTAGAGGTAGAGCCCAAAATCTAGAGGTAAAGCCGAACATCTAGAGGAAAAGCCAAATATATAGATTTAAAACCCAAAATCTAGAGGTAAAGCCCAATAGCTAGACGTAAAGCCCAAAATCTAGAAGTTAAGCCCAACTTCTAGATCTAAAGCCCAAAATCTAGATGTAAAGCCCAACTTCTAGAGGTAAAGCCGAATATCTAGAGATAAAGCGCATCATTTAAAGCCCAAAATCTAGATTTAAAGCCCCAAATCTAGAGGGAAAGCCCAGAAGCTACATGTAAAGCCTAACATCTAGAGGTGAATTCCAAAATCAAGTGTTAAGGCCCGACACCTACAGTTAAAGCCAACCATATAGATGTAACCCCCAACTTCTAGAGGTAAGGCCCAAAATCTAGAGGTAAAGCCCAACTTCTAGAGTTAAAGTCCAAAATCTAGAGGTAAAGCCCAAGACCTAGTGGTAGAGCACAAAATCTAGAGGTAAAGCCCAACATCTAGACGTAAAGCCAGATATCTGATGGTAAAGCCAAGATCTAGAGGAAAAGCCAAATATATAGATTTAAAACCCAGAATCTAGAGGTAAAGCCCAATATCTAGACGTAAAGCAAAACATCTAGATGTAAAACCCTACATCTAGAGGTAAAGTCCAATATCTAGACTTAAAGACCAACATCTAGAGGTAAAACCCAACATCTTGAGGTAAAGCCCAACGTCTGGAGGTACAGACCAGATTCTAGAGAGAAGCCAAAAATCCAGATGGAAACCCCAAATCTAGAGGTAAAGCCCAACATATAGAGGTAAAGCCCAGAATCTAGAGGTAAAGCCTAACATCTAGAGGTGAATTCCAAAATCTAGTCTTAAGGCCGACATCTACATTTAAAGCCAAACATATAGATGTAACCCCCAACTTCTGGAGGTAAGGCCCAAAATCTAGAGGTAAAGCCCAAATTCTAGAGGTAAAGTCCAAAATCTAGAGTTAAAGCCCAAGACCTAGTGGTAGAGCCCATAATCTAGAGGTAAAGCCCAACATCTAGAGGTAAAGCCAGATATCTGACGGTAAAGCCCAACATCTAGAGGAAAAGCCAAATATATAGATTTAAAACCCAAAATCTAGAAGTAAAGCCCAATATCTAGACGTAAAGCCCAAAATCTAGATGTAAAGCCCAACTTCTAGATCTAAAGCCCAAAATCTAGATGTAAAGCCCAACTTCTAAATCTAAAGCCCAACGTCTAGAGGTAACGCCCAATATTTAGAGTTTAAGCGCATCATTTAGAGGTAAAGCCCAAAATCTAGATGTAAAGCCCAACTTCTACAGGTAAAGCCCATCATCTAGTCCTACAGCCCAATGTCCGCAGGTAAAGGATAACTTACAGAGGTAAAGGCAAACATCTAGATGTCAAACGCAAACTCTAGAGGTAAAGCCCAACATACAGAGGTATAGCCCAACTTCTAGAGATAAAGTCCAACGTCTAGATGTAATCCCAACATCTAGAGGTAAAGCCCAACATCTAGAGGTAAAGCCTAACATCTAGTGGTGAATTCCAAAATCTAGTGTTAAGGCCCGACATCTACAGTTAAAGGCAAACATATAGATGTAAACCCCAACTTCTAGAGGTAAGGCCCAGAATCTAGAGGTAAAGCCCAACCTCTAGAGTTAAAGCCCAACGTCTTGAGGTAAAGACAAATATATAGATTTAAAACCCAACATCTAGAGGTAAAGCCCAATATCTAGACGTAAAGCCCAACTTCTAGAGGAAAAGTCCAAATTCTAGAGGCAAAGCCCAACACCTAGAGGTAGAGCCCAAAATCTAGAGGTAAAGCAACATCTAGAGGTAAAGCCAGATATCTAGAGGTAAAGCCAAACATCTAGAGGAAAAGCCAAATATATAGATTTAAAACCCAAAATATAGAGGTAAAGCTCGATATCTAGACGTAAAGATCAAAATCTAGATGTAAAGCCCAACTTCTAGATCTAAAGCCCAAAATCTAGATGTAAAGCCCAACTTCTAGAGGTAAAGCCGAATATATAAAGCGCATCATTTAGAGTAAAGCCCAAAACCTAGAGCTAAAGCCCCACATCTAGAGGGAAAGCCCAGAATCTAGATGTAAAGCCTAACATGTAGAGGTGAATTCCAAAATCAAGTGTTAAGGCCCGACATCTACAGTTAAAGCCAACCATATAGATGTAACCCTCAACTTCTAGAGGTAAGGCCCAAAATCTAGAGGTAAAGCCCAACATCTAGAGTTAAAGCCCAACGTCTTGAGGTAAAGCCAAAGTCTAGAGGTAAAGCCCAACTTCTAGAGGTAAATCCCAAAATCTAGAGGTAAATCCCAAATTGCAGATGTAAAGCCCAACTTTTAGAGTTAAAGTCCAAATTCTAGAGGCAAAGCTCAACACCTAGAGGTAGAGCCCAAAATCTAGAGGTAAAGCCGAACATCTAGAGGAAAAGCCAAATATATAGATTTAAAACCCAAAATCTAGAGGTAAAGCCCAATAGCTAGACGTAAAGCCCAAAATCTAGAAGTTAAGCCCAACTTCTAGATCTAAAGCCCAAAATCTAGATGTAAAGCCCAACTTCTAGAGGTAAAGCCGAATATCTAGAGATAAAGCGCATCATTTAAAGCCCAAAATCTAGAGTTAAAGCCCCACATCTAGAGGGAAAGCCCAGAAGCTACTTGTAAAGCCTAACATCTAGAGGTGAATTCCAAAATCAAGTGTTAAGGCCCGACATCTACAGTTAAAGCCAACCATATAGATGTAACCCCCAACTTCTAGAGGTAAGGCCCAAAATCTAGAGGTAAAGCCCAAGACCTAGTGGTAGAGCCCAAAATCTAGAGGTAAAGCCCAACATCTAGACGTAAAGCCAGATATCTGATGGTAAAGCCCAAGATCTAGAGGAAAAGCCAAATATATAGATTTAAAACCCAGAATCTAGAGGTAAAGCCCAATATCTAGACGTAAAGCAAAACATCTAGATGTAAAACCCTACATCTAGAGGTAAAGTCCAATATCTAGACTTAAAGACCAACATCTAGAGGTAAAACCCAACATCTTGAGGTAAAGCCCAACGTCTGGAGGTACAGACCAGATTCTAGAGAGAAGCCAAAAATCCAGATGGAAACCCCAAATCTAGAGGTAAAGCCCAACATATAGAGGTAAAGCCCAGAATCTAGAGGTAAAGCCTAACATCTAGAGGTGAATTCCAAAATCTAGTCTTAAGGCCGACATCTACATTTAAAGCCAAACATATAGATGTAACCCCCAACTTCTGGAGGTAAGGCCCAAAATCTAGAGGTAAAGCCCAAATTCTAGAGGTAAAGTCCAAAATCTAGAGGTAAAGCCCAATATCTAGACGTAAACACATATATCTAGAAGTAAAGCCCAACATCTATAGGAAAAGCCAAATATATACATTTAAACCCCAAAATCTAGAGGTAAAGCCCAATATCTAGACGTAAAGACCAAAATCTAGATGTAAAGCACAACTTCTAGATCTAAAACTCAAAATACAGATGTAAAGCCCAACTTCTAAATCTAAAGCCCAACATCTAGAGGTAAAGCCCAATATTTAGAGTTTATGCGCATCAGTTAGAGGTAAAGCCCAAAATCTATATGTAAAGCCCAACTTCTAGAGGTAAAGCCCATCATCTAGTCCTACAGCCCAACGTCTGCAGGTAAAGCCCAACTTACAGAGGTAAAGGCAAACATCTAGATGTAAAACCCAAACTCTAGAGGTAAAGCCCAACATATAGAGGTATAGCCCAACATCTAGAGATAAAGACCAACATCTAATTGTAAAGCAAAACATCTAGATGTAAAACCCTACATCTAGAGGTAAAGTCCAATATCTAGACTTAAAGACCAACATCTGGAGGTAAAGCCCAATGTCTAGAGGTAATGACCAACTTCTAGAGCTGAAACCCCAAATCTAGATTTAAACCCCAACATCTAGAGATAAAGCCCAACTTCTAGATCTAAGCCAAAAATCTAGAGGTAAAGCCCAACATCTAGAGGTAAAGCCTACCATCTAGTGGTGAATTCCAAAATCTAGTGTTAAGGCCCAACATCTACAGTTAAAGCTAAACATATAGATGTAAAACCCAACGTCTAGAGGTAAGGACCAAAATCTAGAAGTCAAGCCCAACATCTAGAGTTCAAGCCCAAAGTATTGACTTAAATCCCAAAGTCTAGAGGTAAAGCCCAAATTCTAGAGGTAAAGCCAAATATATAGATTTAAATACCAAAATCTAGAGTTAAAGCCCAAATTGCAGATATAAAGCCCAACATCTAGAGGTAAAGCCAGATATCTAGACGTAAAGCCCAAAATCTAGATGTAAAGCCCAACTTCTAGATCTAAGGCCAAAAATCTAGATGTAAAGCCTAACTTCTAGAGGTAAAGCCGAATATATAGAGTTAAAGCGCATCATTTAGAGTAAAGCCCAAAATCTAGTGTTAAAGCCCCACATCTAGTGGGAAAGCCCACAATCTAGATGTAAAGCCTATCATCTAGAGGTGAATTCCAAAATCAAGTATTAAGGCCCGACATCTACAGTTAAAGCCAACCATATAGATGTAACCCCCAAATTCTAGAGGTAAGGCCCAAAATCTAGAGGTAAAGCGCAACTTCTAATGTCCAAAATCTAGAGTTAAAGGCCAAAGTCTAGAGGTAAAGCCCAACTTCTAGAGGTAAATTCCAAAATCTAGAGGTAAAGCCGCAGACCTAGTGGTAGAGCCCAAAATCTAGATGTAAAGCCCAACTTAAAGACGTAAAGCCAGTTATCTGATGGTAAAGCCCAACATCTAGAGGAAAAGCGAAATATATAGATTTAAAACCCAAAATCTAGAGGTAAAGCCCAACATCTAAATGTAAAGCAAAACATCTAGATGTAAAACCCTACATCTAGAGGTAAAGTCCAATATCTAGACTTAAAGACCAACATCTAGAGGTAAAGCCCAACGTCTGGAGGTAAAGCCCAGATTCTAGAGAGAAGCCAAAAATCCAGATGGAAAACCCAAACTCTAGAGGTAAAGCCCAACATATAGAGGTAAAGCCAGATATCTAGAGGTAAAGCCCAACATCTAGTGTTAAAGCCCAATATTTAGAGTTTATGCGCATCAGTTAGAGGTAAAGCCCAAAATCTAGATGTAAAGCCCATCTTCTAGAGGTAAAGCCCATCATCTAGTCCTACACCCCTATGTCTGCAGGTAAAGCCCAACTTACAGAGGTAAAGGCAAACATCTAGATGTAAACCCCAAAATCTAGAGGTAAAGCCGAACATCTAGAGGTAAAGCCAGATATCTAGAGGTAAAGCCCAACATCTAGAGGAAAAGCCAAATATATTGATTTAAAACCCAAAATCTAGAGGTAAAGCCCAATAGCTAGACGTAAAGCCCAAAATCTAGATGTTAAGCCCAACTTCTAGATCTAAAGCCCAAAATCTAGATGTAAAGCCCAACTTCTAGAGGTAAAGCCGAATATCTAGAGTTAAAGCGCATCCTTTAGAGTAAAGCCCAAAATCTAGAGTTAAAGCCCAACATCTAGAGGGAAAGCCCAGAATCTAGATGTAAAGCCTAACATCTAGAGGTGAATTCCAAAATCAAGTGTTAAGGCCCGACATCTACAGTTAAAGTCAACCATATAGATGTAACCCCCAACTTCTAGAAGTAAGGCCCAAAATCTAGAGGTAAAGCCCAACAGCTAGAGTTAAAGCCGAACGTCTTGAGGTAAAGCCCAAATTTTAGACGTAAACCCAACTTCCAGAGGTAAAGTCCGAAATCTAGAAGTAAAGCCCAAATTGCAGATGTAAATCCCAACTTCTAGAGGTAAAGTCCAAATTCTAGAGGCAAAGCTCAACACCTAGAGGTAGAGCCCAAAATCTAGAGGTAAAGCCCGATATCTAGAGGTAAAGCCCAACTTCTAGAGGTAAAGCCGAATATATAAAGTTAAAGCGCATCATTTAGAGTAAAGCCCAAAATCTAGAGTTAAAGCCCCACATCTAGAGGGAAAGCCCAGAATCTAGAGGTAAAGCACAAGACCTAGTGGTAGAGCCCAAAATCCAGAGGTAAAACCCAACATCTAGAGGTAAAGCCAGATATCTGATGGTAAATCCCAACATCTAGAGGAAAAGCCAAATATATAGATTTAAAACCCAAAATCTAGAGAGAAAGCCCAACATCAAAATGTAAAGCAAAACATCTAGATGTAAAACCCTACATCTAGAGGTAAAGTCCAATATCTAGACTTAAAGACCAACATCTAGAGGTAAAACCCAACATCTTGAGGTAAAGCCCAACGTCTGGAGGTACAGCCCTGATTCTAGAGAGAAGCCAAAAATCCAGATGGAAAACCCAAAATCCCAGGTAAAACCTAACATCTAGAGGTGGATTCCAAAATCTAGTCTTAAGGCCCGACATCTAGAGTTAAAGCCAAACATATAGATGTAAACCCCAACTTTTAGAGGTAAGGCCCAAAATCTAGAGGTAAAGCCCAACAGCTAGAGTTAAAGCCGAACGTCTTGAGGTAATGCCCAAAGTCTAGAGGTAAAGCCCAACTTCTAGAGGTAAAGTACAAAATCTAGAGGTAAAGCCCAAGACCTAGTGGTAGAGCCCATAATCTAGAGGTAAAGCCCAACATCTAGACGTAAAGACATATATCTAGAAGTAAAGCCCAACATCTAGAGGAAAAGCCAAATATATAGATTTAAACCCAAAAATCTAGAGGTAAAGCCCAATATCTAGACGTAACGACCAAAATCTAGATGTAAAGCCCAAATTCTAGATCTAAAGCCCAAAAATGTAGATGTAAAGCCCAACTTCTAAATCTAAAGCCCAACATCTAGAGTTAAAGCCCAATATTTAGAGTTTATGCGCATCAGTCAGAGGTAAAGCCCAAAAACTAGATGTAAAGCCCATCTTCTAGAGGTAAAGCCCATCATCTAGTCCTACACACCTATGTCTGCAGGTAAAGCCCAACTTACAGAGGTAAAGGCAAACATCTAGATGTAAACCCCAAAATCTAGAGGTAAAGCCGAACATCTAGAGGTAAAGCCAGATATCTAGAGGTAAAGCCCAACATCTAGAGGAAAAGCCAAATATATTGATTTAAAACCCAAAATCTAGAGGTAAAGCCCAATAGCTAGACGTAAAGCCCAAAATCTAGATGTTAAGCCCAACTTCTAGATCTAAAGCCCAAAATCTAGATGTAAAGCCCAACTTCTAGAGGTAAAGCCGAATATCTAGAGTTAAAGCGCATCCTTTAGAGTAAAGCCCAAAATCTAGAGTTAAAGCCCAACATCTAGAGGGAAAGCTCAGAATCTAGATGTAAAGCCTAACATCTAGAGGTGAATTCCAAAATCAAGTGTTAAGGCCCGACATCTACAGTTAAAGCCAACCATATAGATGTAACCCCCAACTTCTAGAAGTAAGGCCCAAAATCTAGAGGTAAAGCCCAACAGCTAGAGTTAAAGCCGAACGTCTTGAGGTAAAGCCCAAATTTTAGACGTAAACCCAACTTCCAGAGGTAAAGTCCGAAATCTAGAAGTAAAGCCCAAATTGCAGATGTAAATCCCAACTTCTAGAGGTAAAGTCCAAATTCTAGAGGCAAAGCTCAACACCTAGAGGTAGAGCCCAAAATCTAGAGGTAAAGCCCGATATCTAGAGGTAAAGCCCAACTTCTAGAGGTAAAGCCGAATATATAAAGTTAAAGCGCATCATTTAGAGTAAAGCCCAAAATCTAGAGTTAAAGCCCCACATCTAGAGGGAAAGCCCAGAATCTAGAGGTAAAGCCCAAGACCTAGTGGTAGAGCCCAAAATCCAGAGGTAAAACCCAACATCTAGAGGTAAAGCCAGATATCTGATGGTAAATCCCAACATCTAGAGGAAAAGCCAAATATATAGATTTAAAACCCAAAATCTAGAGAGAAAGCCCAACATCAAAATGTAAAGCAAAACATCTAGATGTAAAACCCGACATCTAGAGGTAAAGTCCAATATCTAGACTTAAAGACCAACATCTAGAGGTAAAACCCAACATCTTGAGGTAAAGCCCAACGTCTGGAGGTACAGCCCTGATTCTAGAGAGAAGCCAAAAATCCAGATGGAAAACCCAAAATCCCAGGTAAAACCTAACATCTAGAGGTGGATTCCAAAATCTAGTCTTAAGGCCCGACATCTAGAGTTAAAGCCAAACATATAGATGTAAACCCCAACTTTTAGAGGTAAGGCCCAAAATCTAGAGGTAAAGCCCAACAGCTAGAGTTAAAGCCGAACGTCTTGAGGTAATGCCCAAAGTCTAGAGGTAAAGCCCAACTTCTAGAGGTAAAGTACAAAATCTAGAGGTAAAGCCCAAGACCTAGTGGTAGAGCCCATAATCTAGAGGTAAAGCCCAACATCTAGACGTAAAGACATATATCTAGAAGTAAAGCCCAACATCTAGAGGAAAAGCCAAATATATAGATTTAAACCCAAAAATCTAGAGGTAAAGCCCAATATCTAGACGTAACGACCAAAATCTAGATGTAAAGCCCAAATTCTAGATCTAAAGCCCAAAAATGTAGATGTAAAGCCCAACTTCTAAATCTAAAGCCCAACATCTAGAGTTAAAGCCCAATATTTAGAGTTTATGCGCATCAGTCAGAGGTAAAGCCCAAAAACTAGATGTAAAGCCCATCTTCTAGAGGTAAAGCCCATCATCTAGTCCTACACACCTATGTCTGCAGGTAAAGCCCAACTTACAGAGGTAAAGGCAAACATCTAGATGTAAACCCCAAAATCTAGAGGTAAAGCCGAACATCTAGAGGTAAAGCCAGATATCTAGAGGTAAAGCCCAACATCTAGAGGAAAAGCCAAATATATTGATTTAAAACCCAAAATCTAGAGGTAAAGCCCAATAGCTAGACGTAAAGCCCAAAATCTAGATGTTAAGCCCAACTTCTAGATCTAAAGCCCAAAATCTAGATGTAAAGCCCAACTTCTAGAGGTAAAGCCGAATATCTAGAGTTAAAGCGCATCCTTTAGAGTAAAGCCCAAAATCTAGAGTTAAAGCCCAACATCTAGAGGGAAAGCTCAGAATCTAGATGTAAAGCCTAACATCTAGAGGTGAATTCCAAAATCAAGTGTTAAGGCCCGACATCTACAGTTAAAGCCAACCATATAGATGTAACCCCCAACTTCTAGAAGTAAGGCCCAAAATCTAGAGGTAAAGCCCAACAGCTAGAGTTAAAGCCGAACGTCTTGAGGTAAAGCCCAAATTTTAGACGTAAACCCAACTTCCAGAGGTAAAGTCCGAAATCTAGAAGTAAAGCCCAAATTGCAGATGTAAATCCCAACTTCTAGAGGTAAAGTCCAAATTCTAGAGGCAAAGCTCAACACCTAGAGGTAGAGCCCAAAATCTAGAGGTAAAGCCCGATATCTAGAGGTAAAGCCCAACTTCTAGAGGTAAAGCCGAATATATAAAGTTAAAGCGCATCATTTAGAGTAAAGCCCAAAATCTAGAGTTAAAGCCCCACATCTAGAGGGAAAGCCCAGAATCTAGAGGTAAAGCACAAGACCTAGTGGTAGAGCCCAAAATCCAGAGGTAAAACCCAACATCTAGAGGTAAAGCCAGATATCTGATGGTAAATCCCAACATCTAGAGGAAAAGCCAAATATATAGATTTAAAACCCAAAATCTAGAGAGAAAGCCCAACATCAAAATGTAAAGCAAAACATCTAGATGTAAAACCCGACATCTAGAGGTAAAGTCCAATATCTAGACTTAAAGACCAACATCTAGAGGTAAAACCCAACATCTTGAGGTAAAGCCCAACGTCTGGAGGTACAGCCCTGATTCTAGAGAGAAGCCAAAAATCCAGATGGAAAACCCAAAATCCCAGGTAAAACCTAACATCTAGAGGTGAATTCCAAAATCTAGTCTTAAGGCCCGACATCTAGAGTTAAAGCCAAACATATAGATGTAAACCCCAACTTTTAGAGGTAAGGCCCAAAATCTAGAGGTAAAGCCCAACAGCTAGAGTTAAAGCCGAACGTCTTGAGGTAATGCCCAAAGTCTAGAGGTAAAGCCCAACTTCTAGAGGTAAAGTACAAAATCTAGAGGTAAAGCCCAAGACCTAGTGGTAGAGCCCAAAATCTAGAGGTAAAGCCCAACTTCTAGACGTAAAGACATATATCTAGAAGTAAAGCCCAACATCTAGAGGAAAAGCCAAATATATAGATTTAAACCCAAAAATCTAGAGGTAAAGCCCAATATCTAGACGTAACGACCAAAATCTAGATGTAAAGCCCAAATTCTAGATCTAAAGCCCAAAAATGTAGATGTAAAGCCCAACTTCTAAATCTAAAGCCCAACATCTAGAGTTAAAGCCCAATATTTAGAGTTTATGCGCATCAGTTAGAGGTAAAGCCCAAAATCTAGATGTAAAGCCCATCTTCTAGAGGTAAAGCCCATCATCTAGTCCTACACACCTATGTCTGCAGGTAAAGCCCAACTTACAGAGGTAAAGGCAAACATCTAGATGTAAACCCCAAAATCTAGAGGTAAAGCCGAACATCTAGAGGTAAAGCCAGATATCTAGAGGTAAAGCCCAACATCTAGAGGAAAAGCCAAATATATTGATTTAAAACCCAAAATCTAGAGGTAAAGCCCAATAGCTAGACGTAAAGCCCAAAATCTAGATGTTAAGCCCAACTTCTAGATCTAAAGCCCAAAATCTAGATGTAAAGCCCAACTTCTAGAGGTAAAGCCGAATATCTAGAGTTAAAGCGCATCCTTTAGAGTAAAGCCCAAAATCTAGAGTTAAAGCCCAACATCTAGAGGGAAAGCTCAGAATCTAGATGTAAAGCCTAACATCTAGAGGTGAATTCCAAAATCAAGTGTTAAGGCCCGACATCTACAGTTAAAGCCAACCATATAGATGTAACCCCCAACTTCTAGAAGTAAGGCCCAAAATCTAGAGGTAAAGCCCAACAGCTAGAGTTAAAGCCGAACGTCTTGAGGTAAAGCCCAAATTTTAGACGTAAACCCAACTTCCAGAGGTAAAGTCCGAAATCTAGAAGTAAAGCCCAAATTGCAGATGTAAATCCCAACTTCTAGAGGTAAAGTCCAAATTCTAGAGGCAAAGCTCAACACCTAGAGGTAGAGCCCAAAATCTAGAGGTAAAGCCCGATATCTAGAGGTAAAGCCCAACTTCTAGAGGTAAAGCCGAATATATAAAGTTAAAGCGCATCATTTAGAGTAAAGCCCAAAATCTAGAGTTAAAGCCCCACATCTAGAGGGAAAGCCCAGAATCTAGAGGTAAAGCACAAGACCTAGTGGTAGAGCCCAAAATCCAGAGGTAAAACCCAACATCTAGAGGTAAAGCCAGATATCTGATGGTAAATCCCAACATCTAGAGGAAAAGCCAAATATATAGATTTAAAACCCAAAATCTAGAGAGAAAGCCCAACATCAAAATGTAAAGCAAAACATCTAGATGTAAAACCCGACATCTAGAGGTAAAGTCCAATATCTAGACTTAAAGACCAACATCTAGAGGTAAAACCCAACATCTTGAGGTAAAGCCCAACGTCTGGAGGTACAGCCCTGATTCTAGAGAGAAGCCAAAAATCCAGATGGAAAACCCAAAATCCCAGGTAAAACCTAACATCTAGAGGTGAATTCCAAAATCTAGTCTTAAGGCCCGACATCTAAAGCCAAACATATAGATGTAAACCCCAACTTTTAGAGGTAAGGCCCAAAATCTAGAGGTAAAGCCCAACAGCTAGAGTTAAAGCCGAACGTCTTGAGGTAATGCCCAAAGTCTAGAGGTAAAGCCCAACTTCTAGAGGTAAACTACAAAATCTAGAGGTAAAGCCCAAGACCTAGTGGTAGAGCCCATAATCTAGAGGTAAAGCCCAACATCTAGACGTAAAGACATATATCTAGAAGTAAAGCCCAACATCTAGAGGAAAAGCCAAATATATAGATTTAAACCCAAAAATCTAGAGGTAAAGCCCAATATCTAGACGTAACGACCAAAATCTAGATGTAAAGCCCAAATTCTAGATCTAAAGCCCAAAAATGTAGATGTAAAGCCCAACTTCTAAATCTAAAGCCCAACATCTAGAGTTAAAGCCCAATATTTAGAGTTTATGCGCATCAGTCAGAGGTAAAGCCCAAAAACTAGATGTAAAGCCCATCTTCTAGAGGTAAAGCCCATCATCTAGTCCTACACACCTATGTCTGCAGGTAAAGCCCAACTTACAGAGGTAAAGGCAAACATCTAGATGTAAACCCCAAAATCTAGAGGTAAAGCCGAACATCTAGAGGTAAAGCCAGATATCTAGAGGTAAAGCCCAACATCTAGAGGAAAAGCCAAATATATTGATTTAAAACCCAAAATCTAGAGGTAAAGCCCAATAGCTAGACGTAAAGCCCAAAATCTAGATGTTAAGCCCAACTTCTAGATCTAAAGCCCAAAATCTAGATGTAAAGCCCAACTTCTAGAGGTAAAGCCGAATATCTAGAGTTAAAGCGCATCCTTTAGAGTAAAGCCCAAAATCTAGAGTTAAAGCCCAACATCTAGAGGGAAAGCTCAGAATCTAGATGTAAAGCCTAACATCTAGAGGTGAATTCCAAAATCAAGTGTTAAGGCCCGACATCTACAGTTAAAGCCAACCATATAGATGTAACCCCCAACTTCTAGAAGTAAGGCCCAAAATCTAGAGGTAAAGCCCAACAGCTAGAGTTAAAGCCGAACGTCTTGAGGTAAAGCCCAAATTTTAGACGTAAACCCAACTTCCAGAGGTAAAGTCCGAAATCTAGAAGTAAAGCCCAAATTGCAGATGTAAATCCCAACTTCTAGAGGTAAAGTCCAAATTCTAGAGGCAAAGCTCAACACCTAGAGGTAGAGCCCAAAATCTAGAGGTAAAGCCCGATATCTAGAGGTAAAGCCCAACTTCTAGAGGTAAAGCCGAATATATAAAGTTAAAGCGCATCATTTAGAGTAAAGCCCAAAATCTAGAGTTAAAGCCCCACATCTAGAGGGAAAGCCCAGAATCTAGAGGTAAAGCACAAGACCTAGTGGTAGAGCCCAAAATCCAGAGGTAAAACCCAACATCTAGAGGTAAAGCCAGATATCTGATGGTAAATCCCAACATCTAGAGGAAAAGCCAAATATATAGATTTAAAACCCAAAATCTAGAGAGAAAGCCCAACATCAAAATGTAAAGCAAAACATCTAGATGTAAAACCCGACATCTAGAGGTAAAGTCCAATATCTAGACTTAAAGACCAACATCTAGAGGTAAAACCCAACATCTTGAGGTAAAGCCCAACGTCTGGAGGTACAGCCCTGATTCTAGAGAGAAGCCAAAAATCCAGATGGAAAACCCAAAATCCCAGGTAAAACCTAACATCTAGAGGTGAATTCCAAAATCTAGTCTTAAGGCCCGACATCTAGAGTTAAAGCCAAACATATAGATGTAAACCCCAACTTTTAGAGGTAAGGCCCAAAATCTAGAGGTAAAGCCCAACAGCTAGAGTTAAAGCCGAACGTCTTGAGGTAATGCCCAAAGTCTAGAGGTAAAGCCCAACTTCTAGAGGTAAAGTACAAAATCTAGAGGTAAAGCCCAAGACCTAGTGGTAGAGCCCAAAATCTAGAGGTAAAGCCCAACTTCTAGACGTAAAGACGTATATCTAGAAGTAAAGCCCAACATCTAGAGGAAAAGCCAAATATATAGATTTAAACCCAAAAATCTAGAGGTAAAGCCCAATATCTAGACGTAACGACCAAAATCTAGATGTAAAGCCCAAATTCTAGATCTAAAGCCCAAAAATGTAGATGTAAAGCCCAACTTCTAAATCTAAAGCCCAACATCTAGAGTTAAAGCCCAATATTTAGAGTTTATGCGCATCAGTTAGAGGTAAAGCCCAAAATCTAGATGTAAAGCCCATCTTCTAGAGGTAAAGCCCATCATCTAGTCCTACACACCTATGTCTGCAGGTAAAGCCCAACTTACAGAGGTAAAGGCAAACATCTAGATGTAAACCCCAAAATCTAGAGGTAAAGCCGAACATCTAGAGGTAAAGCCAGATATCTAGAGGTAAAGCCCAACATCTAGAGGAAAAGCCAAATATATTGATTTAAAACCCAAAATCTAGAGGTAAAGCCCAATAGCTAGACGTAAAGCCCAAAATCTAGATGTTAAGCCCAACTTCTAGATCTAAAGCCCAAAATCTAGATGTAAAGCCCAACTTCTAGAGGTAAAGCCGAATATCTAGAGTTAAAGCGCATCCTTTAGAGTAAAGCCCAAAATCTAGAGTTAAAGCCCAACATCTAGAGGGAAAGCTCAGAATCTAGATGTAAAGCCTAACATCTAGAGGTGAATTCCAAAATCAAGTGTTAAGGCCCGACATCTACAGTTAAAGCCAACCATATAGATGTAACCCCCAACTTCTAGAAGTAAGGCCCAAAATCTAGAGGTAAAGCCCAACAGCTAGAGTTAAAGCCGAACGTCTTGAGGTAAAGCCCAAATTTTAGACGTAAACCCAACTTCCAGAGGTAAAGTCCGAAATCTAGAAGTAAAGCCCAAATTGCAGATGTAAATCCCAACTTCTAGAGGTAAAGTCCAAATTCTAGAGGCAAAGCTCAACACCTAGAGGTAGAGCCCAAAATCTAGAGGTAAAGCCCGATATCTAGAGGTAAAGCCCAACTTCTAGAGGTAAAGCCGAATATATAAAGTTAAAGCGCATCATTTAGAGTAAAGCCCAAAATCTAGAGTTAAAGCCCCACATCTAGAGGGAAAGCCCAGAATCTAGAGGTAAAGCACAAGACCTAGTGGTAGAGCCCAAAATCCAGAGGTAAAACCCAACATCTAGAGGTAAAGCCAGATATCTGATGGTAAATCCCAACATCTAGAGGAAAAGCCAAATATATAGATTTAAAACCCAAAATCTAGAGAGAAAGCCCAACATCAAAATGTAAAGCAAAACATCTAGATGTAAAACCCGACATCTAGAGGTAAAGTCCAATATCTAGACTTAAAGACCAACATCTAGAGGTAAAACCCAACATCTTGAGGTAAAGCCCAACGTCTGGAGGTACAGCCCTGATTCTAGAGAGAAGCCAAAAATCCAGATGGAAAACCCAAAATCCCAGGTAAAACCTAACATCTAGAGGTGAATTCCAAAATCTAGTCTTAAGGCCCGACATCTAGAGTTAAAGCCAAACATATAGATGTAAACCCCAACTTTTAGAGGTAAGGCCCAAAATCTAGAGGTAAAGCCCAACAGCTAGAGTTAAAGCCGAACGTCTTGAGGTAATGCCCAAAGTCTAGAGGTAAAGCCCAACTTCTAGAGGTAAAGTACAAAATCTAGAGGTAAAGCCCAAGACCTAGTGGTAGAGCCCAAAATCTAGAGGTAAAGCCCAACTTCTAGACGTAAAGACATATATCTAGAAGTAAAGCCCAACATCTAGAGGAAAAGCCAAATATATAGATTTAAACCCAAAAATCTAGAGGTAAAGCCCAATATCTAGACGTAACGACCAAAATCTAGATGTAAAGCCCAAATTCTAGATCTAAAGCCCAAAAATGTAGATGTAAAGCCCAACTTCTAAATCTAAAGCCCAACATCTAGAGTTAAAGCCCAATATTTAGAGTTTATGCGCATCAGTTAGAGGTAAAGCCCAAAATCTAGATGTAAAGCCCATCTTCTAGAGGTAAAGCCCATCATCTAGTCCTACACACCTATGTCTGCAGGTAAAGCCCAACTTACAGAGGTAAAGGCAAACATCTAGATGTAAACCCCAAAATCTAGAGGTAAAGCCGAACATCTAGAGGTAAAGCCAGATATCTAGAGGTAAAGCCCAACATCTAGAGGAAAAGCCAAATATATTGATTTAAAACCCAAAATCTAGAGGTAAAGCCCAATAGCTAGACGTAAAGCCCAAAATCTAGATGTTAAGCCCAACTTCTAGATCTAAAGCCCAAAATCTAGATGTAAAGCCCAACTTCTAGAGGTAAAGCCGAATATCTAGAGTTAAAGCGCATCCTTTAGAGTAAAGCCCAAAATCTAGAGTTAAAGCCCAACATCTAGAGGGAAAGCTCAGAATCTAGATGTAAAGCCTAACATCTAGAGGTGAATTCCAAAATCAAGTGTTAAGGCCCGACATCTACAGTTAAAGCCAACCATATAGATGTAACCCCCAACTTCTAGAAGTAAGGCCCAAAATCTAGAGGTAAAGCCCAACAGCTAGAGTTAAAGCCGAACGTCTTGAGGTAAAGCCCAAATTTTAGACGTAAACCCAACTTCCAGAGGTAAAGTCCGAAATCTAGAAGTAAAGCCCAAATTGCAGATGTAAATCCCAACTTCTAGAGGTAAAGTCCAAATTCTAGAGGCAAAGCTCAACACCTAGAGGTAGAGCCCAAAATCTAGAGGTAAAGCCCGATATCTAGAGGTAAAGCCCAACTTCTAGAGGTAAAGCCGAATATATAAAGTTAAAGCGCATCATTTAGAGTAAAGCCCAAAATCTAGAGTTAAAGCCCCACATCTAGAGAGAAAGCCCAGAATCTAGAGGTAAAGCACAAGACCTAGTGGTAGAGCCCAAAATCCAGAGGTAAAACCCAACATCTAGAGGTAAAGCCAGATATCTGATGGTAAATCCCAACATCTAGAGGAAAAGCCAAATATATAGATTTAAAACCCAAAATCTAGAGAGAAAGCCCAACATCAAAATGTAAAGCAAAACATCTAGATGTAAAACCCTACATTTAGAGGTAAAGTCCAATATCTAGACTTAAAGACCAACATCTAGAGGTAAAACCCAACATCTTGAGGTAAAGCCCAACGTCTGGAGGTACAGCCCTGATTCTAGAGAGAAGCCAAAAATCCAGATGGAAAACCCAAAATCCCAGGTAAAACCTAACATCTAGAGGTGAATTCCAAAATCTAGTGTTAAGGCCCGACATCTAGAGTTAAAGCCAAACATATAGATGTTAAACACCAACTTTTAGAGGTAAGGCCCAAAATCTAGAGGTAAAGCCCAACAGCTAGAGTTAAAGCCGAACGTCTTGAGGTAATGCCCAAAGTCTAGAGGTAAAGCCCAACTTCTAGAGGTAAAGCCCAACATCTAGACGTAAAGCCAGATATCTGATGGTAAAGCCCAACATCTAGAGGAAAAGCCAAATATATAGATTTAAAACCCAAAATCTAGAGATAAAGCCCAACACCTAAATGTAAAGCAAAACATCTAGATGTAAAACCCTACATCTAGAGGTAAAGCCCAATATTTAGAGTTTATGCGCATCAGTTAGAGGTAAAGCCCAAAATCTAGATGTAAAGCCCAACTTCTAGAGGTAAAGCCCATCATCTAGTCCTACAGCCCAATGTCTGCAGGTAAAGCATAACTTATAGAGGTAAAGGCAAATATCTAGATGTAAAACCCAAAATCTAGAGGTAAAGCCCAATATACAGAGGTATACCCAAATTCTAGAGTTAAAGTCCAACGTCTAGATGTAATCCCAACATCTAGAATTAAACCTAACATCTAGAGGTGAAGCACAACATATAGAGGTATAACCCAACATCTAGAGATAAAGACCAACATTTAAATGTAAAGCAAAACATCTAGATGTAAAACCCTACATCTAGAGGTAAAGTCCAATATCTAGACTTAAAGACCAACATCTGGAGGTAAAGTCCAATGTCTAGAGGTAATGACCAACTTCCAGAGCTAAAACCCCAAATCTAGATTTAAACCCCAACATCTAGAGATAAAGCCCAACTTCTAGATCTAACCCAAACATCTAGAGGTAAAGTCCAACATCTAGAGGTAAAGCCTAACATCTAGTGGTGAATTCCAAAATCTAGTGTTAAGGCCCGACATCTACAGTTAAAGCCAAACATATAGATATAAAACCCAACTTCTAGAGGTAAGGCCCAAAACCTAGAGTTAAAGCCCAACATCTAGAGTTAAAGCCCAACGTCTTGAGGTAAAGCCCAAAGTCTAGAGGTAAAGCCCAAATTCTAGATGTAAAGCCAAATATCTAGATTTAAATCCGAAAATCTAGAGGTAAAGATAAAATTGCAGATGTAAAGCCCAACTTCTAGAGGTGAAGACCAAATTCTTGAGGCAAAGCTCAACACCTAGAGGTAGAGCCCAAAATCTAGAGGTAAAGCCAGATATCTAGAAGTAAAGCCCAACATCTAGAGGAAAAGCCAAATATATAGATTTAAAACCCAAAATCCAGAGGTAAAGCCCAATACCTAGACGTAAAGCCAAAAAATCTAGATGTAAAGCACAACTTCTAGATCTAAAGCCCAAAATCTAGATGTAAAGCCCAACTTCTAGAGGTAAAGCCGAATATATAAAGCGCATCTTTTAGAGTAAAGCCCAAAATCTAGAGTTAAAGCCCCACATCTAGAGGGAAAGCCCAGAATCTAGATGTAAGGCCTAACATCTAGAGGTGAATTCCAAAATCAAGTGTTAAGGCCCGATATCTACAGTTAAAGCCAACCATATAGATGTAACCCCCAACTTCTAGAGGTAAGGCCCAAAATCTAGAGGTAAAGCCCGACAGCTAGAGTTAAAGCCGAACGTCTTGAGGTAAAGCCCAAATTTTAGATGTAAACCCAACTTCCAGAGGTAAAGTCCGAAATCTAGAAGTAAAGCCCAAATTGCAGATGTAAATCCCAACTTCTAGAGGTAAAGTCCAAATTCTAGAGGCAAAGCTCAACACCTAGAGGTAGAGCCCAAAATCTAGAGGTAAAGCCCCACATCTAGAGGGAAAGCCCAGAATCTAGAGGTAAAGCACAAGACCTAGTGGTAGAGCCCAAAATCCGGAGGTAAAACCCAACATCTAGAGGTAAAGCCAGATATCTGATGGTAAATCCCAACATCTAGAGGAAAAGCCAAATATATAGATTTAAAACCCAAAATCTAGAGAGAAAGCCCAACATCAAAATGTAAATCAAAACATCTAGATGTAAAACCCTACATCTAGAGGTAAAGTCCAATATCTAGACTTAAAGACCAACATCTAGAGGTAAAACCCAACATCTTGAGGTAAAGCCAACGTCTGGAGGTACAGCCCAGATTCTAGAGAGAAGCCAAAAATCCAGATGGAAAACCCAAAATCCCAGGTAAAACCTAACATCTAGAGGTGAATTCCAAAATCTAGTGTTAAGGCCCGACATCTAGAGTTAAAGCCAAACATATAGATGTAAACCCCAACTTTTAGAGGTAAGGCCCAAAATCTAGAGGTAAAGCCCAACAGCTAGAGTTAAAGCCGAACGTCTTGAGGTAAAGCCCAAAGTCTAGAGGTAAAGCCCAACTTCTAGAGGTAAAGTCCAAAATCTAGAGGTAAAGCCCAAGACCTAGTGGTAGACCCCAAAATCTAGAGGTAAAGCCCAACATCTAGACATAAAGACATATATCTAGAAGTAAAGCCCAACATCTAGAGGAAAAGCCAAATATATAGATTTAAAACCCAAAATCTAGAGAGAAAGCCCAACATCAAAATGTAAAGCAAAACATCTAGATGTAAAACCCGACATCTAGAGGTAAAGTCCAATATCTAGACTTAAAGACCAACATCTAGAGGTAAAACCCAACATCTTGAGGTAAAGCCAACGTCTGGAGGTACAGCCCAGATTCTAGAGAGAAGCCAAAAATCCAGATGGAAAACCCAAAATCCCAGGTAAAACCTAACATCTAGAGGTGAATTCCAAAATCTAGTGTTAAGGCCCGACATCTAGAGTTAAAGCCAAACATATAGATGTAAACCCCAACTTTTAGAGGTAAGGCCCAAAATCTAGAGGTAAAGCCCAACAGCTAGAGTTAAAGCCGAACGTCTTGAGGTAAAGCCCAAAGTCTAGAGGTAAAGCACCACTTCTAGAGGTAAAGTCCAAAATCTAGAGGTAAAGCCCAAGACCTAGTGGTAGACCCCAAAATCTAGAGGTAAAGCCCAACATCTAGACGTAAATACATATATCTAGAAGTAAAGCCCAAAATCTAGAGGAAAAGCCAAATATATAGATTTAAAACACAAAATCTAGAGATAAAGCCCAACACCTAAATGTAAAGCAAAACATCTAGATGTAAAACCCTACATCTAGAGGTAAAGTCCAATATCTAGACTTAAAGACCAACATCTAGAGGTAAAACCCAACATCTAGAGGTAAAGCCCAATATTTAGAGTTTATGCGCATCAGTTAGAGGTAAAGCCCAAAATCTAGATGTAAAGCCCAACTTCTAGAGGTAAAGCCCATCATCTAGTCCTACAGCCCAATGTCTGCAGGTAAAGCCCAACTTACAGAGGTAAAGGCAAACATCTAGATGTAAAACCCAAACTCTAGAGGTAAAGCCCAACATATAGAGGTATAGCCCAAATTCTAGAGATAAAGTCAAATGTCTAGATGTAATCCCAACATCTAGAGGTAAAGCCTAACATCTAGAGGTGAAGCACAACATATAGAGGTATAACCCTACATCTAGAGATAAAACCAACATCTAAATGTAAAGCAAAAAATCTAGATGTAAAACCCTATATCTAGAGGTAAAGTCCAATATCTAGTCATAAAGACCAACATCTGGAGGTAAAGCCCAATGTCTAGAGGTAATGACCAACTTCTAGAGCTGAAAACCCAAATCTAGATTTAAACCCCAATATCTAGAAATAAAGCCCAAATTCTAGATCTAAGCCAAAAATCTAGTGGTAAAGCCCAACATCTAGAGGTAAAGCCTACCATCCAGTGGTGAATACCAAAATCTAGTGTTAAGGCCCAACATCTACAGTTAAAGCCTAACATATAGATGTAAAACCCAACTTTTAGAGGTAAGGCCCAAAATCTAGAGGTAAAGCCCAACATCTAGAGTTCAAGCCCAAAGTCTTGAGGTAAAGCCCAAAGTCTAGATGTAAAGCCCAAATTCTAGAGGTAAAGCCAAATATCTAGATTTAAATCCCAAAATCTAGAGGTAAAGCCCAAATTGCAGATGTAAAGCCCAACATCTAGAGGTACAGCCAGATATCTAGAAGTAAAGCCCAACATCTAGAGGAAATGCCAAATATATAGATTTAAAACCCAAAATCTAGAGAGAAAGCCCAACATCAAAATGTAAAGCAAAACATCTAGATGTAAAACCCTACATCTAGAGGTAAAGTCCAATATCTAGACTTAAAGACCAACATCTAGAGGTAAAACCCAACATCTTGAGGTAAAGCCAACGTCTGGAGGTACAGCCCAGATTCTAGAGAGAAGCCAAAAATCCAGATGGAAAACCCAAAATCCCAGGTAAAACCTAACATCTAGAGGTGAATTCCAAAATCTAGTGTTAAGGCCCGACATCTAGAGTTAAAGCCAAACATATAGATGTAAACCCCAACTTTTAGAGGTAAGGCCCAAAATCTAGAGGTAAAGCCCAACAGCTAGAGTTAAAGCCGAACGTCTTGAGGTAAAGCCCAAAGTCTAGAGGTAAAGCACCACTTCTAGAGGTAAAGTCCAAAATCTAGAGGTAAAGCCCAAGACCTAGTGGTAGACCCCAAAATCTAGAGGTAAAGCCCAACATCTAGACGTAAATACATATATCTAGAAGTAAAGCCCAAAATCTAGAGGAAAAGCCAAATATATAGATTTAAAACACAAAATCTAGAGATAAAGCCCAACACCTAAATGTAAAGCAAAACATCTAGATGTAAAACCCTACATCTAGAGGTAAAGTCCAATATCTAGACTTAAAGACCAACATCTAGAGGTAAAACCCAACATCTAGAGGTAAAGCCCAATATTTAGAGTTTATGCGCATCAGTTAGAGGTAAAGCCCAAAATCTAGATGTAAAGCCCAACTTCTAGAGGTAAAGCCCATCATCTAGTCCTACAGCCCAATGTCTGCAGGTAAAGCCCAACTTACAGAGGTAAAGGCAAATATCTAGATGTAAAACCCAAACTCTAGAGGTAAAGCCCAACATATAGAGGTATAGCCCAAATTCTAGAGATAAAGTCAAATGTCTAGATGTAATCCCAACATCTAGAGGTAAAGCCTAACATCTAGAGGTGAAGCACAACATATAGAGGTATAACCCTACATCTAGAGATAAAACCAACATCTAAATGTAAAGCAAAAAATCTAGATGTAAAACCCTATATCTAGAGGTAAAGTCCAATATCTAGTCATAAAGACCAACATCTGGAGGTAAAGCCCAATGTCTAGAGGTTATGACCAACTTCTAGAGCTGAAAACCCAAATCTATATTTAAACCCCAATATCTAGAAATAAAGCCCAAATTCTAGATCTAAGCCAAAAATCTAGTGGTAAAGCCCAACATCTAGAGGTAAAGCCTACCATCCAGTGGTGAATACCAAAATCTAGTGTTAAGGCCCAACATCTACAGTTAAAGCCTAACATATAGATGTAAAACCCAACTTTTAGAGGTAAGGCCCAAAATCTAGAGGTAAGCCCAACATCTAGAGTTCAAGCCCAAAGTCTTGAGGTAAAGCCCAAAGTCTAGATGTAAAGCCCAAATTCTAGAGGTAAAGCCAAATATCTAGATTTAAATCCCAAAATCTAGAGGTAAAGCCCAAATTGCAGATGTAAAGCCCAACATCTAGAGGTACAGCCAGATATCTAGAAGTAAAGCCCAACATCTAGAGGAAATGCCAAATATATAGATTTAAAACCCAAAATCCTGAGGTAAAGCCCAATATATAGACGTGAAGCCCAAAATCTAGATGTAAAGCCCAACTTCTAGATCTAAGGCCCAAAATCTAGATGTAAAGCCCAACTTCTAGAGGTAAAGCTGAATATATAGAGTTAACGCGCATCATTTTGAGTAAAGCCCAAAATCTAGAGTTAAAGCCCGACATCTAGTGGGAAAGCCCACAATCTTGATGTAAAGCCTAATATCAAGAGGTGAATTCCAAAATCAAGTGTTAAGGCCCGACATCTACAGTTAAAGCCAAGCATATAGATGTAACCCCCAACTTCTAGAGGTAAAGTCCAAAATCTAGAGGTAAAGGCCAAAGTCTAGAGGTAAAGCCCAAATTCTAGAGGTAAAGTCCAAAATCTAGAGTTAAAGCCCAAGACCTAGTGGTAGAGCCCATAATCTAGAGGTAAAGCCCAACATCTAGAGGTAAAGCCAGATATCTGACGGTAAAGCCCAACATCTAGAGGAAAAGCCAAATATATAGATTTAAAACCCAAAATCTAGAAGTAAAGCCCAATATCTAGACGTAAAGCCCAAAATCTAGATGTAAAGCCCAACTTCTAGATCTAAAGCCCAAAATCTAGATGTAAAGCCCAACTTCTAAATCTATAGCCCAACTTCTAGAGGTAACGCCCAATATTTAGAGTTTAAGCGCATCATTTAGAGGTAAAGCCCAAAATCTAGATGTAAAGCCCAACTTCTACAGGTAAAGCCCATCATCTAGTCCTACAGCCCAATGTCCGCAGGTAAAGGATAACTTACAGAGGTAAAGGCAAACATCTAGATGTAAAACCCAAAATCTAGTGGTAAAGCCCAACATACAGAGGTATAGCCCAACTTCTAGAGATAAAGTCCAACGTCTAGATGTAATCCCAACATCTAGAGGTAAAGCCTAACATCTAGAGGTGAAGCACATCATATAGAGGTATAACCCAACATCTAGAGATAAAGACCAACATCTAAATGTAAAGCAAAATATCTAGATGTAAAACCCTACATCTAGAGGTAAAGTCCAATATCTACTCTTAAAGACCAACATCTGGAGGTAAAGCCCAATGTCTAGAGGTAATGACCAACTTCCACAGCTAAAAACCGAAATCTAGATTTAAACCCCAACATCTAGAGATAAAGCCCAACTTCTAGATCTAACCCAAACATCTAGAGGTAAAGCCCAACATCTAGAGGTAAAGCCTAACATCTAGTGGTGAATTCCAAAATCTAGTGTTAAGGCCCGACATCTACAGTTAAAGGCAAACATATAGATGTAAACCCCAACTTCTAGAGGTAAGGCCCAGAATCTAGAGGTAAAGCCCAACCTCTAGAGTTAAAGCCCAACGTCTTGTGGTAAAGACAAATATATAGATTTAAAACCCAACATCTAGAGGTAAAGCCCAATATCTAGACGTAAAGCCTAACTTCTAGAGGAAAAGTCCAAATTCTAGAGGAAAAGCCCAACACCTAGAGGTAGAGCCCAAAATCTAGAGGTAAAGCAAGATCTAGAGGTAAAGCCAGATATCTAGAGGTAAAGACCAACATCTAGAGGAAAAGCCAAATATATAGATTTAAAACCCAAAATATAGAGGTAAAGCCCGATATCTAGACGTAAAGATCAAAATCTAGATGTAAAGCCCAACTTCTAGATCTAAAGCCCAAAATCTAGATGTAAAGCCCAACTTCTAGAGGTAAAGCCGAATATATAGAGTTAACGCGCATCATTTAGAGTAAAGCCCAAAATCTAGAGTTAAAGCCCGACATCTAGTGGGAAAGCCCACAATCTAGATGTAAAGCCTAATATCAAGAGGTGAATTCCAAAATCAAGTGTTAAGGCCCGACATCTACAGTTAAAGCCAACCATATAGATGTAACCCCCAACTTCTAGAGGTAAAGTCCAAAATCTAGAGGTAAAGGCCAAAGTCTAGAGGTAAAGCCCAAATTCTAGAGGTAAAGTCCAAAATCTAGAGTTAAAGCCCAAGACCTAGTGGTAGAGCCCATAATCTAGAGGTAAAGCCCAACATCTAGAGGTAAAGCCAGATATCTGACGGTAAAGCCCAACATCTAGAGGAAAAGCCAAATATATAGATTTTAAACCCAAAATCTAGAAGTAAAGCCCAATATCTAGACGTAAAGACCAAAATCTAGATGTAAAGCCCAATTTCTAGAGGTAAAGCCGAATATATAAAGCGCATCATTTAGAGTAAAGCCCAAAATCTAGAGTTAAAGCCCCACATCTAGAGGGAAAGCCCAGAATCTAGAGGTAAAGCACAAGACCTAGTGGTAGAGCCCAAAATCTAGAGGTAAAGCCCAACATCTAGAGGTAAAGCCAGATATCTGATGGTAAAGCCCAACATCTAGAGGAAAAGCCAAATATATAGATTTAAAACCCAAAATCTAGAGATAAAGCCCAACATCAAAATGTAAAGCAAAACATCTAGATGTAAAACCCGACATCTAGAGGGAAAGTCCAATATCTAGACTTAAAGACCAACATCTAGAGGTAAAACCCAACATCTTGAGGTAAAGCCCAACGTCTGGAGGTACAGCCCAGATTCTAGAGAGAAGCCAAAAATCCAGATGGAAAACCCAAAATCTAGAGGTAAAGCCCAACATCTAGAGGGAAAGCCCAGAATCTAGAGGTAAAGCCTAACATCTAGAGGTGAATTCCAAAATCAAGTGTTAAGGCCCGACATCTACAGTTAAAGCCAACCATATAGATGTAACCCTCAACTTCTAGAGGTCAGGCCGAAAATCTAGAGGTAAAGCCCAACATCTAGAGTTAAAGCCCAACGTCTTGAGGTAAAGCCAAAGTCTAGAGGTAAAGCCCAACTTCTAGAGGTAAATCCCAAAATCTAGAGGTAAATTCCAAATTGCAGATGTAAAGCCCAACTTTTAGAGTTAAAGTCCAAATTCTAGAGGCAAAGCTCAACACCTAGAGGTAGAGCCCAAAATCTAGAGGTAAAGCCGAACATCTAGAGGAAAAGCCAAATATATAGATTTAAAACCCAAAATCTAGAGGTAAAGCCCAATAGCTAGACGTAAAGCCCAAAATCTAGATGTTAAGCCCAACTTCTAGATCTAAAGCCCAAAATCTAGATGTAAAGCCCAACTTCTAGAGGTAAAGCCGAATATCTAGAGATAAGCGCATCATTTAAAGCCCAAAATCTAGAGTTAAAGCCCCACATCTAGAGGGAAAGCCCAGAAGCTACTTGTAAAGCCTAACATCTAGAGGTGAATTCCAAAATCAAGTGTTAAGGCCCGACATCTACAGTTAAAGCCAACCATATAGATGTAACCCCCAACTTCTAGAGGTAAGGCCCAAAATCTAGAGGTAAAGCCCAACAGCTAGAGTTAAAGCCGAACGTCTTGAGGTAAAGCCCAAAGTCTAGAGGTAAAGCCCAACTTCTAGAGGTAAAGTCCAAAATCTAGAGGTAAAGCCCAAGACCTAGTGGTAGAGCCCAAAATCTAGAGGTAAAGCCCAACATCTAGACGTAAAGCCAGATATCTGATGGTAAAGCCCAACATCTAGAGGAAAAGCCAAATATATAGATTTAAAACCCAAAATCTAGAGACACAGCCCAACACCTAAATGTAAAGCAAAACATCTAGATGTAAAACCCTACATCTAGAGGTAAAGTCCAATATCTAGACTTAAAGACCAACATCTAGAGGTAAAACCGAACATCTAGAGGTAAAGCCCAATATCTAGACGTTAAGTCCAAAATCTAGATGTAAAGCACAACTTCTAGATCTAAAGCTCAAAATATAGATGTAAAGCCCAACTTCTAAATCTAAAGCCCAACATCTAGAGGTAAAGCCCAATATTTCGAGTTTAAGCGCATCATTTAGAGGTAAAGCCCAAAATCTAGATGTAAAGCCCAACTTCTAGAGGTAAAGCCCATCATCTAGTCCTACAGCCCAATGTCTGCAGGTAAAGCCTAACTTACAGAGATAAAGGCAAACATCTAGATGTAAAACCCAAACTCTAGAGGTAAAGCCCAACATATAGAGGTATAGCCCAAATTCTAGAGATAAAGTCCAACGTCTAGATGTAATCCCAACATGTAGAGGTAAAGCCTAACATCTAGAGGTGAAGCACAACATATAGAGGTATAACCCAACATCTAGAGATAAAGACCAACATCTAAATGTAAAGCAAAACATCTAGATGTAAAACCCTACATCTAGAGGTAAAGTCCAATATCTAGACTTAAAGACCAACATCTGGAGGTAAAGCCCAATGTCTAGAGATAATGACCAAATTCCAGAGCTAAAACCCCAAATCTAGATTTAAACCCCAACTTCTAGAGATAAGGCCGAAAATCTAGAGGTAAAGCCAAAGTCTAGAATTAAAGCCCAACTTCCAGAGGTAAAGCCCAAGACCTAGTGGTAGAGCCCAAAATCTAGAGGTAAAGGCCAACATCTAGACGTAAAGCCAGATATCTGATGGTAAAGCCCAACATCTAGAGGATAAGCCAAATATATAGATTTAAAACCCAAAATCTAGAGACACAGCCCAACATCTAAATGTAAAGCAAAACATCTAGATGTAAAACCCTACATCTAGAGGTAAAGTCCAATATCTAGACTTAAAGACCAACATCTAGAGGTAAAACCCAACATCTTGAGGTAAAGCCCAACGTCTGGAGATACAGCCCAGATTCTAGAGAGAAGCCAAAAATCAGATGGAAACCCCAAAATCTAGAAGTCAAGCTCAACATCTAGAGGTAAAGCCCAAAATCTAGACGTAAAGCCTAACATCTAGAGGTGAATTCCAAAATCCAGTGTTAAGGCCCGACATCTACAGTTAAATCCAAACATATAGATGTAACCCCCAACTTCTAGAGGTAAAGCCCAACATCTAGAGATAAAGCCGAAAGTCTTGAGGTAAAGCCAAAAGTCTAGATGTAAAGCCCAACTTCTAGAGGTAAAGTCCAAAATCTAGAGGTAAAGATCAAGACCTAGGGGTAGAGCCCAAAATGTAGAGGTAAAGCCCAACATCTAGAGGAAAAGCCAAATATATAGATTTAAAACCCAAAATCTAGAGATAAAGCCCAACATCTAAATGTAAAGCAAAACATCTAGATGTAAAACTTGACATCTAGAGGTAAAGTCCAATATCTAGACTTAAAGACCAACATCTAGAGGTAAAACCCAAGATCTAGAGGTAAAGCCCAACATCTGGAGGTAAAGCCCAGATTCTAGAGAGAAGCCAAAAATCCAGATGGAAAAACCAAAATCTAGAGGTAAAGCCCAACATCTAGAGGTAAAGCCAGATATCTAGGGGTAAAGCCCAACATCTAGAGGAAAAGCCAAATACATAGATTTAAAACCCAAAATCTAGAGGTAAAGACCAATATCTAGACGTAAAGCCTAAAATCTAGATGTAAAGCCCAACTTCTAGATCTAAAGCCCAACATCCACAGGTAAAGCCTAACATCTAGTGGTGAATTCCAAAATCTAGTCTTAAGGCCCGACATCTACAGTTAAAGGCAAACATATAGATGTAAACCCCAACTTCTAGAGGTAAGGCCCAAAATCTAGAGGTAAAGCCAAAGTCTAGAATTAAAGCCCAACTTCTAGAGGTAAAGACAAATATATAGATTTAAAACCCAACATCTAGAGGTAAAGCCCAATATCTAGAAGTAAAGCCCAACTTCTAGAGGAAAAGTCCAAATTCTAAAGGCAAAGCCCAACACCTAGAGGTAGAGCCCAAAATCTAGAGGTAAAGGAACATCTAGAGGTAAAGCCAGATGTCTAGAGGTAAAGCCCAACATCTACAGGAAAAGCCAAATATATAGATTTAAAACCCAAAATCTAGAGATAAAGCCCAACATCTAAATGTAAAGGAAAACATCTAGATGTAAAACCCGACATCTAGAGGTAAATTCCAATATCTAGACTTAAAGACCAACATCTAGAGGTAAAACCCAACATCTTGAGGTAAAGCCCAACGTCTGGAGGTACAGCCCAGATTCTAGAGAGAAGCCAAAAATCCAGATGGAAAACCCAAAATCTAGTGTTAAAGCCCAACATCTAGAGGTAAAGCCCAGAATCTAGAGGTAAAGCCTAATATCTAGAGGTGAATTCTTAAATCAAGTCTTAAGACCCGACATCTACAGTTAAAGCCAAAGATATAGATGTAACCCCCAACTTCTAGAGGTAAGGCCCAAAATCTAGATGTAAAGCCCAACTTCTAGATGTAAAGCCTAACATCTAGAGGTGAATTCCAAAATCAAGTGTTAAGGACCGACATCTACAGTTAAAGCCAAACATATAGATGCAACCCCCAACTTCTAGAGGTAAGGCCCAAAATATAGAGGTAAAGCCCAACTTCTAGAGGTAAAGTCCAAAATCTAGAGGTAAAGCCCAAGACCTAGTGGTAGAGCCCAAAATGTAGAGGTAAAGCCCAACATCTATAGGAAAAGCCAAATATATAGATTTAAAACCCAAAATCTAGAGATAAAGCCCAACATCTAAATGTAAAGCAAAACATCTAGATGTAAAACCCGACATCTAGAGGTAAAGTCCAATATCTAGACTTAAAGTCCAACATCTAGATGTAAAACCCAAGATCTAGAGGTAAAGCCCAACATCTGGAGGTAAAGCCCAGATTCTAGAGAGAAGCCAAAAATCCAGATGGAAAACCCAAAATCTAGAGGTAAAGCCCAACATCTACAGGTAAATCCAGATATCTAGGGGTAAAGCCCAACATCTAGAGGAAAATCCAAATATATAGATTTAAAAACCAAAATCTAGAGGTAAAGCCCAATATCTAGACTTAAAGCCCAAAATCTAGATGTAAAGCCCAAATTCTAGATCTAACGCCCAAAATCTAGAGATAAAGACCAATATCTAGAGGTAAAACCCAACATCTAGAGGTAAAGCCAGATATCTAGAGGTAAAGCCCAACATCTAGAGGAAAAGCAAAATATATAGATTTCAAACCCAAATTCTAGAGTTAAATCCCAACATCTAGAGGTAAATCCCAAAGTCTAGATGTAAAGCTCAACTTCCAGATTTAAAGTCAAAAATCTAAATGTAAATACCAATACCTAGAGGTAGAGCCCAAAATGTAGAGGTAAAGCCCAACATCTAGACGTAAAGCCAGATATCTAGAGGTAAAGCCCAACATCTAGAGGAAAAGCAAAATATATAGATTTCAAACCCAAATTCTAGAGTTATATCCCAACATCTAGGGGTAAACCCCAACTTCCAGAGTTAAAGTCCAAAATCTAGAGGTAAACACCAATACATAGAGTTTGAGCCCAAAATCTAGAGATAAAGCCCAACATCTAGAGATAAAGCCAGATATATAGATTTAAAATCCAATATCTGGAGGTAAAGCCCAACATCTAGAGCTAAAGCCCCAAATCTAGATGTAAAGCCCAATTGCTAGATCTAAATCCAAATACTCTAGAGGTAAAGCCCAACATGTAAAGACTAAGATCTAGAGGTGAATTCCAATATCTAGTGTTAAAGCCCGACACCTACAGTTAAAGCCAAACATCTAGATGTACAACCCAACTTCTAGAGGTAAAGCCGAATATCTAGAGTTAAAGCGCATCCTTTAGAGTAAAGCCCAAAATCTAGAGTTAAAGCCCAACATCTAGAGGGAAAGCCCAGAATCTAGATGTAAAGCCTAACATCTAGAGGTGAATTCCAAAATCAAGTGTTAAGGCCTGACATCTACAGTTAAATCCAACCATATAGATATAACCCCCAACTTCTAGAGGTAAGGCCCAAAATCTAGAGGTAAAGCCCAACAGCTAGAGTTAAAGCCGAACGTCTTGAGGTAAAGCCCAAAGTCTAGAGTTAAAGCCCAACTTCTAGAGGTAAAGCCCCACTTCCAGAGTTAAAGTCCAAAATCTAGAGGTAAACACCAATACCTAGAGTTAGAGCCCAAAATCTAGAGATATGCCAAATATATAGATTTAAAACCCAAAATCTAGAGATAAAGCCGAACATCGAAATGTAAAGCAAAACATCTAGATGTAATCCAAACATCTAGAGGTAAAGCCTAACACCTAGAGGTGAAGCACAACATATAGAGGTATAACCCAACATCTAGAGATAAAGACCAACATCTAAATGTAAAGCAAAACATCTAGATGTAAAACCCAACATCTTGAGGTAAAGCCCAACGTCTGGAGGTACAGCCCAGATTCTAGAGAGAAGCCAAAAATCCAGATGGAAAACCCAAAATCTAGAGGTAAAGCCCAACATCTAAATGTAAAGCAAAACATCTAGATGTAAAACCCTACATCTAGAGGTAAAGTCCAATATCTAGACTTAAAGACCAACATCTAGAGGTAAAACCCAACATCTTGAGGTAAAGCCCAACGTCTGGAGGTACAGCCCAGATTCTAGAGAGAAGCCAAAAATCCAGATGGAAAACCCAAAATCTAGTGTTAAAGCCCAACATCTAGAGGTAAAGCCCAGAATCTAGAGGTAAAGCCTAATATCTAGAGGTGAATTCTTAAATCAAGTCTTAAGACCCGACATCTACAGTTAAAGACAAACATATAGATGTAACCCCCAACTTCTAGAGGTAAGGCCCAAAATCTATATGTAAAGCCCAACTTCTAGATGTAAAGCCGAATATATAAAGCGCATCATTTAGAGTAAAGCCCAAAATCTAGAGTTAAAGCCCAACATCTAGAGGTAAAGCCCAGAATCTAGATGTAAAGCCTAACATCTAGAGGTAAAGCCGAACGTCTTGAGGTAAAGACAAATATATAGATTTAAAACCCAACATCTAGAGGTAAAGCCCAATATCTAGACGTAAAGCCCAACATCTAGAGGAAAAGTCCAAATTCTGGAGGCAAAGCCCAACACCTAGAGGTAGAGCCCAAAATCTAGAGGTAAAGCAACATCTAGAGTTAAAGCCAGATATCTAGAGTCAAGGCCCAACATCTAGAGGAAAAGACAAATATATAGATTTATAACCCAAAATATAGAGGTAAAGCCCGATATTTAGACATAAAGACCAAAATCTAGATGTAAAGCCCAACTTCTAGATCTAAAGCCTAAAATCTAGATGTAAAGCCAAACTTCTAGAGGTAAAGCTGAATATATATATCGCATCATTTAGAGTAAAGCCCAAAATCTAGAGTTGAAGCCCCACATCTAGAGGGAAAGCCCAGAATCTAGATGTAAAGCCTAACATCTAGAGGTGAATTCCAAAATCAAGTGTTAAGGCCCGACATCTACAGTTAAAGCCAACCATATAGATGCAACCCCACACTTCTAGAGGTAAGGCCCAAAATCTAGAGGTAGAGCCCAACTTCTAGAGGAAAAGTCCAAATTCTAGAGGTAAAGCCCAAGACCTAGTGGTAGAGCCTAAAATCTAGAGGTAAAGCCATACATCTAGACGTAAAGCCAGATATCTGACGGTAAAACCCAAAATCTAGAGGTAAAGCCCAACATCTAAATGTAAAGCAAAACATCTAGATGTAAAACCCGACATCTAGAGGTAAAGTCCAATATCTAGACTTAAAGACCAACATCTAGAGGTAAAACCCAAGATCTAGAGGTAAAGCCCAACATCTGGAGGTAAAGCCCAGATTCTAGAGAGAAGCCAAAAATCCAGATGGAAAACCCAAAATCTAGAGGTAAAGCCCAACATCTAGAGGAAAAGCCAAATATATAGATTTAAAACCCAAAATCGAGAGGTAAAGACCAATATCTAGACATGAAGCCCAAAATCTAGATGTAAAGCCCAACTTCTAGATCTAAAGCCACACATCTACAGGTAAAGCCTAACATCTAGTGGTGAATTCCAAATCTAGTGTTAAGGCCCGACATCTACAGTTAAAGGCAAACATATAGATGTAAACCCCAACTTCTAGAGGTAAGGCCCAAAATCTAGAGGTAAAGCCAAAGTGTAGAATTAAAGCCCAACTTCTAGAGGTAAAGACAAATATATAGATTTAAAACCCAACATCTAGAGGTAAAGCCCAATATCCAGACGTAAAGCCCAACTTCTAGAGGAAAAGTCCAAATTCTAGAGGCAAAGCCCAACACCTAGAGGTAGAGCCCAAAATCTAGAGGTAAAGGAACATCTAGAGGTAAAGCCAGATATCTAGAGGTAAAGCCCAAGATCTAGAGGAAAAGCCAAATATATAGATTTATAACCCAAAATATAGAGGTAAAGCCCGATATCTAGACGTAAAGACCAAAATCTAGATGTAAAGCCCAACTTCTAGAGGTAAAGCCGAATATATAAAGCGCATCATTTAGAGTAAAGCCCAAAATCTAGAGTTGAAGCCCCACATCTAGAGGGAAAGCCCAGAATCTAGATGTAAAGCCTAACATCTAGAGGTGAATTCCAAAATCAAGTGTTAAGGCCCGACATCTACAGTTAAATCCAAACATATAGATGTAACCCCCAACTTCCAGACGTAAGGTCCAAAAACTAGAGGTGAAGCGCAATATCTAGAGGTAAATCCGAACATCTTGAGGTAAAGCCCAAAGTCTAGATGTAAAGCCCAACTTCTAGAGATAAAGTCCAAAATCTAGAGGTAAAGATCAAGACCTAGTGGTAGAGCCCAAAATGTAGAGGTAAAGCCCAACATCTATAGGAAAAGCCAAATATATAGATTTAAAACCCAAAATCTAGAGATAAAGCCCAACATCTAAATGTAAAGCAAAACATCTAGATGTAAAACCTGACATCTAGAGGTAAAGTCAATATCTAGACTTAAAGACCAACATCTAGAGGTAAAACCCAAGATCTAGAGGTAAAGCCCAACATCTGGAGGTAAAGCCCAGATTCTAGAGAGAAGCCAAAAATCCAGATGGAAAACCCAAAATCTAGAGGTAAAGCCCAACATCTAGAGGTAAAGCCAGATATCTAGGGGTAAAGCCCAACATCTAGAGGAAAAGCCAAATACATAGATTTAAAACCCAAAATCTAGAGGTAAAGCCCAACATCTAAATGTAAAGCAAAACATCTAGATGTAAAGCCCAACTTCTAGATCTAAAGCCCAACATCTAGAGGTAAAGCCTAACATCTAGTGGTGAATTCCAAAATCTAGTGTTAAGGCCCGACATCTACAGTTAAAGGCAAACATATAGATGTAAACCCCAACTTCTAGAGGTAAGGCCCAAAATCTAGAGGTAAAGCCAAAGTGTAGAATTAAAGCCCAACTTCTAGAGGTAAAGACAAATATATAGATTTAAACCCCAACATCTAGAGGTAAAGCCCAATATCTAGACGTAAAGCCCAACTTCTAGAGGAAAAGTCCAAATTCTAGAGGCAAAGCCCAACACCTAGAGGTAGAGCCCAAAATCTAGAGGTAAAGGAACATCTAGAGGTAAAGCCAAATATATAGATTTATAACCCAAAATATAGAGGTAAAGCCCGATATCTAGACGTAAAGACCAAAATCTAGATGTAAAGCCCAACTTCTAGAGGTAAAGCCGAATATATAAAGCGCATCATTTAGAGTAAAGCCCAAAATCTAGAGTTGAAGCCCCACATCTAGAGGGAAAACCCAGAATCTAGATGTAAAGCCTAACATATAGAGGTGAATTCCAAAATCAAGTGTTAAGGCCCGACATCTACAGTTAAAGCCAAACATATAGATGTAACCCCCAACTTCTAGAGGTAAGGCCCAAAATCTAGAGGTAAAGCCCAACTTCTAGAGGTAAAGTCCAAAATCTAGAGGTAAAGCCCAAGACCTAGTGGTAGAGCCCAAAATCTAGAGGTAAAGCCATACATATAGATGGTAAAGCCCAACATCTAGAGGAAAAGCCAAATATATAGATTTAAAACCCAAAATCTAGAGATAAAGCCCAACATCTAAATGTAAAGCAAAACATCTAGATGTAAAACCCGACATCTAGAGGTAAAGTCCAATATCTAGACTTAAAGACCAACATCTAGAGGTAAAACCCAACATCTTGAGGTAAAGCCCAACGTCTGGAGGTACAGCCCAGATTCTAGAGAGAAGCCAAAAATCCAGATGGAAAACCCAAAATCTAGTGTTAAAGCCCAACATCTAGAGGTAAAGCCCAGAATCTAGAGGTAAAGCCTAATATCTAGAGGTGAATTCTTAAATCAAGTCTTAAGACCCGACATCTACAGTTAAAGCCAAAGATATAGATGTAACCCCCAACTTCTAGAGGTAAGGCCCAAAATCTAGATGTAAAGCCCAACTTCTAGATGTAAAGCCTAACATCTAGAGGTGAATTCCAAAATCAAGTGTTAAGGACCGACATCTACAGTTAAAGCCAAACATATAGATGCAACCCCCAACTTCTAGAGGTAAGGCTCAAAATCTAGAGGTAAAGCCCAACTTCTAGAGGTAAAGTCCAAAATCTAGAGGTAAAGCCCAAGACCTAGTGGTAGAGCCCAAAATGTAGAGGTAAAGCCCAACATCTATAGGAAAAGCCAAATATATAGATTTAAAACCCAAAATCTAGAGATAAAGCCCAACATCTAAATGTAAAGCAAAACATCTAGATGTAAAACCCGACATCTAGAGGTAAAGTCCAATATCTAGACTTAAAGTCCAACATCTAGATGTAAAACCCAAGATCTAGAGGTAAAGCCCAACATCTGGAGGTAAAGCCCAGATTCTAGAGAGAAGCCAAAAATCCAGATGGAAAACCCAAAATCTAGAGGTAAAGCCCAACATCTACAGGTAAATCCAGATATCTAGGGGTAAAGCCCAACATCTAGAGGAAAATCCAAATATATAGATTTAAAAACCAAAATCTAGAGGTAAAGCCCAATATCTAGACGTAAAGCCCAAAATCTAGATGTAAAGCCCAAATTCTAGATCTAACGCCCAAAATCTAGAGATAAAGACCAATATCTAGAGGTAAAACCCAACATCTAGAGGTAAAGCCAGATATCTAGAGGTAAAGCCCAACATCTAGAGGAAAAGCAAAATATATAGATTTCAAACCCAAATTCTAGAGTTAAATCCCAACATCTAGAGGTAAATCCCAAAGTCTAGATGTAAAGCTCAACTTCCAGATTTAAAGTCAAAAATCTAAATGTAAATACCAATACCTAGAGGTAGAGCCCAAAATGTAGAGGTAAAGCCCAACATCTAGACGTAAAGCCAGATATCTAGAGGTAAAGCCCAACATCTAGAGGAAAAGCAAAATATATAGATTTCAAACCCAAATTCTAGACTTATATCCCAACATCTAGGGGTAAACCCCAACTTCCAGAGTTAAAGTCCAAAATCTAGAGGTAAACACCAATACATAGAGTTTGAGCCCAAAATCTAGAGATAAAGCCCAACATCTAGAGATAAAGCCAGATATATAGATTTAAAATCCAATATCTGGAGGTAAAGCCCAACATCTAGAGCTAAAGCCCCAAATCTAGATGTAAAGCCCAATTGCTAGATCTAAATCCAAATACTCTAGAGGTAAAGCCCAACATGTAAAGACTAAGATCTAGAGGTGAATTCCAATATCTAGTGTTAAAGCCCGACACCTACAGTTAAAGCCAAACATCTAGATGTACAACCCAACTTCTAGAGGTAAAGCCGAATATCTAGAGTTAAAGCGCATCCTTTAGAGTAAAGCCCAAAATCTAGAGTTAAAGCCCAACATCTAGAGGGAAAGCCCAGAATCTAGATGTAAAGCCAAACATCTAGAGGTGAATTCCAAAATCAAGTGTTAAGGCCTGACATCTACAGTTAAATCCAACCATATAGATATAACCCCCAACTTCTAGAGGTAAGGCCCAAAATCTAGAGGTAAAGCCCAACAGCTAGAGTTAAAGCCGAACGTCTTGAGGTAAAGCCCAAAGTCTAGAGTTAAAGCCCAACTTCTAGAGGTAAAGCCCCACTTCCAGAGTTAAAGTCCAAAATCTAGAGGTAAACACCAATACCTAGAGTTAGAGCCCAAAATCTAGAGATATGCCAAATATATAGATTTAAAACCCAAAATCTAGAGATAAAGCCGAACATCGAAATGTAAAGCAAAACATCTAGATGTAATCCAAACATCTAGAGGTAAAGCCTAACACCTAGAGGTGAAGCACAACATATAGAGGTATAACCCAACATCTAGAGATAAAGACCAACATCTAAATGTAAAGCAAAACATCTAGATGTAAAACCCAACATCTTGAGGTAAAGCCCAACGTCTGGAGGTACAGCCCAGATTCTAGAGAGAAGCCAAAAATCCAGATGGAAAACCCAAAATCTAGAGGTAAAGCCCAACATCTAAATGTAAAGCAAAACATCTAGATGTAAAACCCTACATCTAGAGGTAAAGTCCAATATCTAGACTTAAAGACCAACATCTAGAGGTAAAACCCAACATCTTGAGGTAAAGCCCAACGTCTGGAGGTACAGCCCAGATTCTAGAGAGAAGCCAAAAATCCAGATGGAAAACCCAAAATCTAGTGTTAAAGCCCAACATCTAGAGGTAAAGCCCAGAATCTAGAGGTAAAGCCTAATATCTAGAGGTGAATTCTTAAATCAAGTCTTAAGACCCGACATCTACAGTTAAAGCCAAACATATAGATGTAACCCCCAACTTCTAGAGGTAAGGCCCAAAATCTATATGTAAAGCCCAACTTCTAGATGTAAAGCCGAATATATAAAGCGCATCATTTAGAGTAAAGCCCAAAATCTAGAGTTAAAGCCCAACATCTAGAGGTAAAGCCCAGAATCTAGATGTAAAGCCTAACATCTAGAGGTAAAGCCGAACGTCTTGAGGTAAAGACAAATATATAGATTTAAAACCCAACATCTAGAGGTAAAGCCCAATATCTAGACGTAAAGCCCAACATCTAGAGGAAAAGTCCAAATTCTGGAGGCAAAGCCCAACACCTAGAGGTAGAGCCCAAAATCTAGAGGTAAAGCAACATCTAGAGTTAAAGCCAGATATCTAGAGTCAAGGCCCAACATCTAGAGGAAAAGACAAATATATAGATTTATAACCCAAAATATAGAGGTAAAGCCCGATATTTAGACATAAAGACCAAAATCTAGATGTAAAGCCCAACTTCTAGATCTAAAGCCTAAAATCTAGATGTAAAGCCAAACTTCTAGAGGTAAAGCTGAATATATATATCGCATCATTTAGAGTAAAGCCCAAAATCTAGAGTTGAAGCCCCACATCTAGAGGGAAAGCCCAGAATCTAGATGTAAAGCCTAACATCTAGAGGTGAATTCCAAAATCAAGTGTTAAGGCCCGACATCTACAGTTAAAGCCAACCATATAGATGCAACCCCACACTTCTAGAGGTAAGGCCCAAAATCTAGAGGTAGAGCCCAACTTCTAGAGGAAAAGTCCAAATTCTAGAGGTAAAGCCCAAGACCTAGTGGTAGAGCCTAAAATCTAGAGGTAAAGCCATACATCTAGACGTAAAGCCAGATATCTGACGGTAAAACCCAAAATCTAGAGGTAAAGCCCAACATCTAAATGTAAAGCAAAACATCTAGATGTAAAACCCGACATCTAGAGGTAAAGTCCAATATCTAGACTTAAAGACCAACATCTAGAGGTAAAACCCAAGATCTAGAGGTAAAGCCCAACATCTGGAGGTAAAGCCCAGATTCTAGAGAGAAGCCAAAAATCCAGATGGAAAACCCAAAATCTAGAGGTAAAGCCCAACATCTAGAGGAAAAGCCAAATATATAGATTTAAAACCCAAAATCGAGAGGTAAAGACCAATATCTAGACATGAAGCCCAAAATCTAGATGTAAAGCCCAACTTCTAGATCTAAAGCCACACATCTACAGGTAAAGCCTAACATCTAGTGGTGAATTCCAAATCTAGTGTTAAGGCCCGACATCTACAGTTAAAGGCAAACATATAGATGTAAACCCCAACTTCTAGAGGTAAGGCCCAAAATCTAGAGGTAAAGCCAAAGTGTAGAATTAAAGCCCAACTTCTAGAGGTAAAGACAAATATATAGATTTAAAACCCAACATCTAGAGGTAAAGCCCAATATCCAGACGTAAAGCCCAACTTCTAGAGGAAAAGTCCAAATTCTAGAGGCAAAGCCCAACACCTAGAGGTAGAGCCCAAAATCTAGAGGTAAAGGAACATCTAGAGGTAAAGCCAGATATCTAGAGGTAAAGCCCAAGATCTAGAGGAAAAGCCAAATATATAGATTTATAACCCAAAATATAGAGGTAAAGCCCGATATCTAGACGTAAAGACCAAAATCTAGATGTAAAGCCCAACTTCTAGAGGTAAAGCCGAATATATAAAGCGCATCATTTAGAGTAAAGCCCAAAATCTAGAGTTGAAGCCCCACATCTAGAGGGAAAGCCCAGAATCTAGATGTAAAGCCTAACATCTAGAGGTGAATTCCAAAATCAAGTGTTAAGGCCCGACATCTACAGTTAAATCCAAACATATAGATGTAACCCCCAACTTCCAGACGTAAGGTCCAAAAACTAGAGGTGAAGCGCAATATCTAGAGGTAAATCCGAACATCTTGAGGTAAAGCCCAAAGTCTAGATGTAAAGCCCAACTTCTAGAGATAAAGTCCAAAATCTAGAGGTAAAGATCAAGACCTAGTGGTAGAGCCCAAAATGTAGAGGTAAAGCCCAACATCTATAGGAAAAGCCAAATATATAGATTTAAAACCCAAAATCTAGAGATAAAGCCCAACATCTAAATGTAAAGCAAAACATCTAGATGTAAAACCTGACATCTAGAGGTAAAGTCAATATCTAGACTTAAAGACCAACATCTAGAGGTAAAACCCAAGATCTAGAGGTAAAGCCCAACATCTGGAGGTAAAGCCCAGATTCTAGAGAGAAGCCAAAAATCCAGATGGAAAACCCAAAATCTAGAGGTAAAGCCCAACATCTAGAGGTAAAGCCAGATATCTAGGGGTAAAGCCCAACATCTAGAGGAAAAGCCAAATACATAGATTTAAAACCCAAAATCTAGAGGTAAAGCCCAACATCTAAATGTAAAGCAAAACATCTAGATGTAAAGCCCAACTTCTAGATCTAAAGCCCAACATCTAGAGGTAAAGCCTAACATCTAGTGGTGAATTCCAAAATCTAGTGTTAAGGCCCGACATCTACAGTTAAAGGCAAACATATAGATGTAAACCCCAACTTCTAGAGGTAAGGCCCAAAATCTAGAGGTAAAGCCAAAGTGTAGAATTAAAGCCCAACTTCTAGAGGTAAAGACAAATATATAGATTTAAAACCCAACATCTAGAGGTAAAGCCCAATATCTAGACGTAAAGCCCAACTTCTAGAGGAAAAGTCCAAATTCTAGAGGCAAAGCCCAACACCTAGAGGTAGAGCCCAAAATCTAGAGGTAAAGGAACATCTAGAGGTAAAGCCAAATATATAGATTTATAACCCAAAATATAGAGGTAAAGCCCGATATCTAGACGTAAAGACCAAAATCTAGATGTAAAGCCCAACTTCTAGAGGTAAAGCCGAATATATAAAGCGCATCATTTAGAGTAAAGCCCAAAATCTAGAGTTGAAGCCCCACATCTAGAGGGAAAACCCAGAATCTAGATGTAAAGCCTAACATCTAGAGGTGAATTCCAAAATCAAGTGTTAAGGCCCGACATCTACAGTTAAAGCCAAACATATAGATGTAACCCCCAACTTCTAGAGGTAAGGCCCAAAATCTAGAGGTAAAGCCCAACTTCTAGAGGTAAAGTCCAAAATCTAGAGGTAAAGCCCAAGACCTAGTGGTAGAGCCCAAAATCTAGAGGTAAAGCCATACATATAGATGGTAAAGCCCAACATCTAGAGGAAAAGCCAAATATATAGATTTAAAACCCAAAATCTAGAGATAAAGCCCAACATCTAAATGTAAAGCAAAATATCTAGATGTAAAACCCGACATCTAGAGGTAAAGTCCAATATCTAGACTTAAAGACCAACATCTAGAGGTAAAACCCAACATCTTGAGGTAAAGCCCAACGTCTGGAGGTACAGCCCAGATTCTAGAGAGAAGCCAAAAATCCAGATGGAAAACCCAAAATCTAGTGTTAAAGCCCAACATCTAGAGGTAAAGCCCAGAATCTAGAGGTAAAGCCTAATATCTAGAGGTGAATTCTTAAATCAAGTCTTAAGACCCGACATCTACAGTTAAAGCCAAAGATATAGATGTAACCCCCAACTTCTAGAGGTAAGGCCCAAAATCTAGATGTAAAGCCCAACTTCTAGATGTAAAGCCTAACATCTAGAGGTGAATTCCAAAATCAAGTGTTAAGGACCGACATCTACAGTTAAAGCCAAACATATAGATGCAACCCCCAACTTCTAGAGGTAAGGCTCAAAATCTAGAGGTAAAGCCCAACTTCTAGAGGTAAAGTCCAAAATCTAGAGGTAAAGCCCAAGACCTAGTGGTAGAGCCCAAAATGTAGAGGTAAAGCCCAACATCTATAGGAAAAGCCAAATATATAGATTTAAAACCCAAAATCTAGAGATAAAGCCCAACATCTAAATGTAAAGCAAAACATCTAGATGTAAAACCCGACATCTAGAGGTAAAGTCCAATATCTAGACTTAAAGTCCAACATCTAGATGTAAAACCCAAGATCTAGAGGTAAAGCCCAACATCTGGAGGTAAAGCCCAGATTCTAGAGAGAAGCCAAAAATCCAGATGGAAAACCCAAAATCTAGAGGTAAAGCCCAACATCTACAGGTAAATCCAGATATCTAGGGTTAAAGCCCAACATCTAGAGGAAAATCCAAATATATAGATTTAAAAACCAAAATCTAGAGGTAAAGCCCAATATCTAGACGTAAAGCCCAAAATCTAGATGTAAAGCCCAAATTCTAGATCTAACGCCCAAAATCTAGAGATAAAGACCAATATCTAGAGGTAAAACCCAACATCTAGAGGTAAAGCCAGATATCTAGAGGTAAAGCCCAACATCTAGAGGAAAAGCAAAATATATAGATTTCAAACCCAAATTCTAGAGTTAAATCCCAACATCTAGAGGTAAATCCCAAAGTCTAGATGTAAAGCTCAACTTCCAGATTTAAAGTCAAAAATCTAAATGTAAATACCAATACCTAGAGGTAGAGCCCAAAATGTAGAGGTAAAGCCCAACATCTAGACGTAAAGCCAGATATCTAGAGGTAAAGCCCAACATCTAGAGGAAAAGCAAAATATATAGATTTCAAACCCAAATTCTAGACTTATATCCCAACATCTAGGGGTAAACCCCAACTTCCAGAGTTAAAGTCCAAAATCTAGAGGTAAACACCAATACATAGAGTTTGAGCCCAAAATCTAGAGATAAAGCCCAACATCTAGAGATAAAGCCAGATATATAGATTTAAAATCCAATATCTGGAGGTAAAGCCCAACATCTAGAGCTAAAGCCCCAAATCTAGATGTAAAGCCCAATTGCTAGATCTAAATCCAAATACTCTAGAGGTAAAGCCCAACATGTAAAGACTAAGATCTAGAGGTGAATTCCAATATCTAGTGTTAAAGCCCGACACCTACAGTTAAAGCCAAACATCTAGATGTAAAACCCAACTTCTAGAGGTAAAGCCGAATATCTAGAGTTAAAGCGCATCCTTTAGAGTAAAGCCCAAAATCTAGAGTTAAAGCCCAACATCTAGAGGGAAAGCCCAGAATCTAGATGTAAAGCCAAACATCTAGAGGTGAATTCCAAAATCAAGTGTTAAGGCCTGACATCTACAGTTAAATCCAACCATATAGATATAACCCCCAACTTCTAGAGGTAAGGCCCAAAATCTAGAGGTAAAGCCCAACAGCTAGAGTTAAAGCCGAACGTCTTGAGGTAAAGCCCAAAGTCTAGAGTTAAAGCCCAACTTCTAGAGGTAAAGCCCCACTTCCAGAGTTAAAGTCCAAAATCTAGAGGTAAACACCAATACCTAGAGTTAGAGCCCAAAATCTAGAGATATGCCAAATATATAGATTTAAAACCCAAAATCTAGAGATAAAGCCGAACATCGAAATGTAAAGCAAAACATCTAGATGTAATCCAAACATCTAGAGGTAAAGCCTAACACCTAGAGGTGAAGCACAACATATAGAGGTATAACCCAACATCTAGAGATAAAGACCAACATCTAAATGTAAAGCAAAACATCTAGAGGTAAAACCCAACATCTTGAGGTAAAGCCCAACGTCTGGAGGTACAGCCCAGATTCTAGAGAGAAGCCAAAAATCCAGATGGAAAACCCAAAATCTAGTGTTAAAGCCCAACATCTAGAGGTAAAGCCCAGAATCTAGAGGTAAAGCCTAATATCTAGAGGTGAATTCTTAAATCAAGTCTTAAGACCCGACATCTACAGTTAAAGCCAAACATATAGATGTAACCCCCAACTTCTAGAGGTAAGGCCCAAAATCTATATGTAAAGCCCAACTTCTAGATGTAAAGCCGAATATATAAAGCGCATCATTTAGAGTAAAGCCCAAAATCTAGAGTTAAAGCCCAACATCTAGAGGTAAAGCCCAGAATCTAGATGTAAAGCCTAACATCTAGAGGTAAAGCCGAACGTCTTGAGGTAAAGACAAATATATAGATTTAAAACCCAACATCTAGAGGTAAAGCCCAATATCTAGACGTAAAGCCCAACATCTAGAGGAAAAGTCCAAATTCTGGAGGCAAAGCCCAACACCTAGAGGTAGAGCCCAAAATCTAGAGGTAAAGCAACATCTAGAGTTAAAGCCAGATATCTAGAGTCAAAGCCCAACATCTAGAGGAAACGCCAAATATATAGATTTATAACCCAAAATATAGAGGTAAAGCCCGATATTTAGACATAAAGACCAAAATCTAGATGTAAAGCCCAACTTCTAGATCTAAAGCCTAAAATCTAGATGTAAAGCCAAACTTCTAGAGGTAAAGCTGAATATATATATCGCATCATTTAGAGTAAAGCCCAAAATCTAGAGTTGAAGCCCCACATCTAGAGGGAAAGCCCAGAATCTAGATGTAAAGCCTAACATCTAGAGGTGAATTCCAAAATCAAGTGTTAAGGCCCGACATCTACAGTTAAAGCCAACCATATAGATGCAACCCCACACTTCTAGAGGAAAGGCCCAAAATCTAGAGGTAGAGCCCAACTTCTAGAGGAAAAGTCCAAATTCTAGAGGTAAAGCCCAAGACCTAGTGGTAGAGCCTAAAATCTAGAGGTAAAGCCATACATCTAGACGTAAAGCCAGATATCTGACGGTAAAACCCAAAATCTAGAGGTAAAGCCCAACATCTAAATGTAAAGCAAAACATCTAGATGTAAAACCCGACATCTAGAGGTAAAGTCCAATATCTAGACTTAAAGACCAACATCTAGAGGTAAAACCCAAGATCTAGAGGTAAAGCCCAACATCTGGAGGTAAAGCCCAGATTCTAGAGAGAAGCCAAAAATCCAGATGGAAAACCCAAAATCTAGAGGTAAAGCCCAACATCTAGAGGAAAAGCCAAATATATAGATTTAAAACCCAAAATCGAGAGGTAAAGACCAATATCTAGACATGAAGCCCAAAATCTAGATGTAAAGCCCAACTTCTAGATCTAAAGCCCAACATCTAGAGGTAAAGCCTAACATCTAGTGGTGAATTCCAAAATCTAGTGTTAAGGCCCGACATCTACAGTTAAAGGCAAACATATAGATGTAAACCCCAACTTCTAGAGGTAAGGCCCAAAATCTAGAGGTAAAGCCAAAGTGTAGAATTAAAGCCCAACTTCTAGAGGTAAAGACAAATATATAGATTTAAAACCCAACATCTAGAGGTAAAGCCCAATATCTAGACGTAAAGCCCAACTTCTAGAGGAAAAGTCCAAATTCTAGAGGCAAAGCCCAACACCTAGAGGTAGAGCCCAAAATCTAGAGGTAAAGGAACATCTAGAGGTAAAGCCAGATATCTAGAGGTAAAGCCCAACATCTAGAGGAAAAGCCAAATATATAGATTTATAACCCAAAATATAGAGGTAAAGCCCGATATCTAGACGTAAAGACCAAAATCTAGATGTAAAGCCCAACTTCTAGAGGTAAAGCCGAATATATAAAGCGCATCATTTAGAGTAAAGCCCAAAATCTAGAGTTGAAGCCCCACATCTAGAGGGAAAACCCAGAATCTAGATGTAAAGCCTAACATCTAGAGGTGAATTCCAAAATCAAGTGTTAAGGCCCGACATCTACAGTTAAAGCCAAACATATAGATGTAACCCCCAACTTCTAGAGGTAAGGCCCAAAATCTAGAGGTAAAGCCCAACTTCTAGAGGTAAAGTCCAAAATCTAGAGGTAAAGCCCAAGACCTAGTGGTAGAGCCCAAAATCTAGAGGTAAAGCCATACATCTAGACGTAAAGCCAGATATCTGATGGTAAAGCCCAACATCTAGAGGAAAAGCCAAATATATAGATTTAAAACCCAAAATCTAGAGATAAAGCCCAACATCTAAATGTAAAGCAAAACATCTAGATGTAAAACCCGACATCTAGAGGTAAAGTCCAATATCTAGACTTAAAGACCAACATCTAGAGGTAAAACCCAACATCTTGAGGTAAAGCCCAACGTCTGGAGGTACAGCCCAGATTCTAGAGAGAAGCCAAAAATCCAGATGGAAAACCCAAAATCTAGAGGTAAAGCCCAACATCTACAGGAAAATCCAGATATCTAGGGGTAAAGCCCAACATCTAGAGGAAAATCCAAATATATAGATATAAAACCCAAAATCTAGAGGTAAAGCCCAATATCTAGACGTAAAGCCCAAAATCTCGATGAAAAGCACAACTTCTAGATCTAAAGCCCAACATCTAGAGGTAAAGACCAATATCTAGAGGTAAAACCCAACATCTAGACGTAAAGCCAGATATCTAGAGGTAAAGCCCAACGTCTGGAGGTAAAGCCCATCATCTAGTCCTACAGCCCAATGTCTGCAGGTAAAGCCCAACTTACAGAGGTGAAGGCAAACATCTAGATGTAAAACCCCAAATCTAGAGGTAAAGCCCAACATCTAGAGGAAAAGCCAAATATATATATATTTAAAACCCAAAATCTAGAGGTAAAGCCCAACATCTAGAGGTAAAGACAGATATCTAGGGGTAAAGCCCAACATCTAGAGGAAAAGCCAAATATATAGATTTAAAATCCAAAATCTAGAGGTAAAGCCCAATATCTAGACGTAAAGCCCAAAATCTAGATGTAAAGCCCAACTTCTAGATCTAAAGCCCAAAATCTAGATGTAAAGCCCAAATTCTAGATCTAACGCCCAAAATCTAGAGGTAAAACCCAACATCTAGAGGTAAAGCCAGATATCTAGAGGTAAAGCCCAACATCTAGAGGGAAAGCCCACAATCTAGATGTAAAGCAAAACATCTAGATGTAAAACCCGACATCTAGAGGTAAAGTCCAATATCTAGACTTAAAGACCAACATCTAGAGGTAAAACCCAAGATCTAGAGGTAGAGCCCAACATCTGGAGGTAAAGCCCAGATTCTAGAGAGAAGCCAAAAATCCAGATGGAAAACCCAAAATCTAGAGGTAAAGCCCAACATCTAGAGGAAAAGCCAAATATATAGATTTAAAACCCAAAATCGAGAGGTAAAGACCAATATATAGACATGAAGACCAAAATCTAGATGTAAAGCCCAACTTCTAGATCTAAAGCCCAACATCTACAGGTAAAGCCTAACATCTAGTGGTGAATTCCAAAATCTAGTGTTAAGGCCCGACATCTACAGTTAAAGGCAAACATATAGATGTAAACCCCAACTTCTAGAGGTAAGGCCCAAAATCTAGAGGTAAATCCAAAGTCTAGAATTAAAGCCCAACTTCTAGAGGTAAAGACAAATATATAGATTTAAAAACCAACATCTAGAGGTAAAGCCCAATATCTAGACGTAAAGCCCAACTTCTAGAGGAAAAGTCCAAATTCTAGAGGCAAAGCCCAACACCTAGAGGTAGAGCCCAAAATCTAGAGGTAAAGGAACATCTAGAGGTAAAGCCAGATATCTAGAGGTAAAGCCCAACATCTAGAGGAAAAGCCAAATATATAGATTTATAACCCAAAATATAGAGGTAAAGCCCGATATCTAGACGTAAAGACCAAAATCTAGATGTAAAGCCCAACTTCTAGAGGTAAAGCCGAATATATAAAGCGCATCATTTAGAGTAAAGCCCAAAATCTAGAGTTGAAGCCCCACATCTAGAGGGAAAGCCCAGAATCTAGATGTAAAGCCTAACATCTAGAGGTGAATTCCAAAATCAAGTGTTAAGGCCCGACATCTACAGTTAAAGCCAAACATATAGATGCAACCCCCAACTTCTAGAGGTAAGGCCGAAAATCTAGAGGTAAAGCCCAACTTCTAGAGGTAAAGTCCAAAATCTAGAGGTAAAGCCCAAGACCTAGTGGTAGAGCCCAAAATCTAGAGGTAAAGCCCAACATCTAGACGTAAAGCCAGATATCTAGGGGTAAAGCCCAACATCGAGAGGAAAAGCCAAATATATAGATTTAAACCCCAAAATCTAGAGGTAAAGACCAATATCTAGACTTAAAGCCCAAAATCTAGATGTAAAGCCCAACTTCTAGATCTAAAGCCTATCTTCCAGTGGTGAAGTCCAAATTATAGAGGTAAAGCCCAAGACCTAGTGGTAGAGCCCAAAATCTAGAGGTAAAGCCCAACATCTAGAGGTAAAACCAGATATCTAGAGGTAAAGGCAACATCTAGAGGAAAAGCCAAATATATAGATTTAAAACCCAAAATCTAGATGTAAAGACCAATATCTAGACATAAAGACCAATATCTAGATGTAAAGCCCAATTTCTAGATCTAAAGCCCAAAATCTAGATGTAAAGCCCAACTTCTAGAGGTAAAGGCGAATATCTAGAGTTAAAAAACATCTAGAGGGAAAGCCCAGAATCCAGAGGTAAAGCCGAACATCTAGAGGTGAATTCCAAAATCAAGTGTTAAGGCCCGACATCTACAGTTAAATCCAAACATATAGATGTAACCCCCAACTTCCAGACGTAAGGCCCAAATACTAGAGGTAAAGCGCAATATCTAGAGGTAAAGCCGAACATCTTGAGGTAAAGCCCAAAGTCTAGATGTAACGCCCAACTTCTAGAGGTAAAGTCCAAAATCTAGAGGTAAAGATCAAGACCTAGTGGTAGAGCCCAAAATGTAGAGGTAAAGCCCAACATCTATAGGAAAAGCCAAATATATAGATTTAAAACCTAAAATCTAGAGATAAAGCCCAACATCTAAATGTAAAGCAAAACATCTAGATGTAAAACCCGACATCTAGAAGTAAAGTCAATATCTAGACTTAAAGACCAACATCTAGAGGTAAAACCCAAGATCTAGAGGTAAAGCCCAACATCTGGAGGTAAAGCCCAGATTCTAGAGAGAAGCCAAAAATCCAGATGGAAAACCCAAAATCTAGAGGTAAAGCCCAACATCTAGAGGTAAAGCCAGATATCTAGGGGTAAAGCCCAACATCTAGAGGAAAAGCCAAATACATAGATTTAAAACCCAAAATCCAGAGGTAAAGCCCAACATCTAAATGTAAAGCAAAACATCTAGATGTAAAGCCCAACTTCTAGATCTAAAGCCCAACATCTAGAGGTAAAGCCTAACATCTAGTGGTGAATTCCAAAATCTAGTGTTAAGGCCCGACATCTACAGTTAAAGGCAAACATATAGATGTAAACTCCAACTTCTAGAGGTAAGGCCCAAAATCTAGAGGTAAAGCCAAAGTGTAGAATTAAAGCCCAACTTCTAGAGGTAAAGACAAATATATAGATTTAAAACCCAACATCTAGAGGTAAAGCCCAATATCTAGACGTAAAGCCCAACTTCTAGAGGAAAAGTCCAAATTCTAGAGGCAAAGCCCAACACCTAGAGGTAGAGCCCAAAATCTAGAGGTAAAGGAACATCTAGAGGTAAAGCCAGATATCTAGAGGTAAAGCCCAACATCTAGAGGAAAAGCCAAATATATAGATTTATAACCCAAAATATAGAGGTAAAGCCCGATATCTAGACGTAAAGACCAAAATCTAGATGTAAAGCCCAACTTCTAGAGGTAAAGCCGAATATATAAAGCGCATCATTTAGAGTAAAGCCCAAAATCTAGAGTTGAAGCCCCACATCTAGAGGGAAAACCCAGAATCTAGATGTAAAGCCTAACATCTAGAGGTGAATTCCAAAATCAAGTGTTAAGGACCGACATCTACAGTTAAAGCCAAACATATAGATGTAACCCCCAACTTCTAGAGGTAAGGCCCAAAATCTAGAGGTAAAGCCCAACTTCTAGAGGTAAAGTCCAAAATCTAGAGGTAAAGCCCAAGACCTAGTGGTAGAGCCCAAAATCTAGAGGTAAAGCCATACATCTAGACGTAAAGCCAGATATCTGATGGTAAAGCCCAACATCTAGAGGAAAAGCCAAATATATAGATTTAAAACCCAAAATCTAGAGATAAAGCCCAACATCTAAATGTAAAGCAAAACATCTAGATGTAAAACCCGACATCTAGAGGTAAAGTCCAATATCTAGACTTAAAGACCAACATCTAGAGGTAAAACCCAACATCTTGAGGTAAAGCCCAACGTCTGGAGGTACAGCCCAGATTCTAGAGAGAAGCCAAAAATCCAGATGGAAAACCCAAAATCTAGTGTTAAAGCCCAACATCTAGAGGTAAAGCCCAGAATCTAGAGGTAAAGCCTAATATCTAGAGGTGAATTCTTAAATCAAGTCTTAAGACCCGACATCTACAGTTAAAGCCAAAGATATAGATGTAACCCCCAACTTCTAGAGGTAAGGCCCAAAATCTAGATGTAAAGCCCAACTTCTAGAGGTAAAGTCCAAAATCTAGAGGTAAAGCCCAAGACCTAGTGGTAGAGCCCAAAATGTAGAGGTAAAGCCCAACATCTATAGGAAAAGCCAAATATATAGATTTAAAACCCAAAATCTAGAGATAAAGCCCAACATCTAAATGTAAAGCAAAACATCTAGATGTAAAACCCGACATCTAGAGGTAAAGTCCAATATCTAGACTTAAAGTCCAACATCTAGATGTAAAACCCAAGATCTAGAGGTAAAGCCCAACATCTGGAGGTAAAGCCCAGATTCTAGAGAGAAGCCAAAAATCCAGATGGAAAACCCAAAATCTAGAGGTAAAGCCCAACATCTACAGGTAAATCCAGATATCTAGGGGTAAAGCCCAACATCTAGAGGAAAATCCAAATATATAGATTTAAAACCCAAAATCTAGAGGTAAAGCCCAACATCTAGACGTAAAGCCCAAAATCTAGATGTAAAGCCCAAATTCTAGATCTAACGCCCAAAATCTAGAGATAAAGACCAATATCTAGAGGTAAAACCCAACATCTAGAGGTAAAGCCAGATATCTAGAGGTAAAGCCCAACATCTAGAGGAAAAGCAAAATATATAGATTTCAAACCCAAATTCTAGAGTTAAATCCCAACATCTAGAGGTAAATCCCAAAGTCTAGATGTAAAGCTCAACTTCCAGATTTAAAGTCAAAAATCTAAATGTAAATACCAATACCTAGAGGTAGAGCCCAAAATGTAGAGGTAAAGCCCAACATCTAGAGGAAAAGCAAAATATATAGATTTCAAACCCAAATTCTAGAGTTAAATCCCAACATCTAGAGGTAAATCCCAAAGTCTAGATGTAAAGCTCAACTTCCAGATTTAAAGTCAAAAATCTAAATGTAAATACCAATACCTAGAGGTAGAGCCCAAAATGTAGAGGTAAAGCCCAACATCTAGACGTAAAGCCAGATATCTAGAGGTAAAGCCCAACATCTAGAGGAAAAGCAAAATATATAGATTTCAAACCCAAATTCTAGAGTTATATCCCAACATCTAGGGGTAAACCCCAACTTCCAGAGTTAAAGTCCAAAATCTAGAGGTAAACACCAATACATAGAGTTTGAGCCCAAAATCTAGAGATAAAGCCCAACATCTAGAGATAAAGCCAGATATATAGATTTAAAATCCAATATCTGGAGGTAAAGCCCAACATCTAGAGCTAAAGCCCCAAATCTAGATGTAAAGCCCAATTGCTAGATCTAAAGCCAAATACTCTAGAGGTAAAGCCCAACATGTAAAGACTAAGATCTAGAGGTGAATTCCAATATCTAGTGTTAAAGGCCGACACCTACAGTTAAAGCCAAACATCTAGATGTACAACCCAACTTCTAGAGGTAAAGCCGAATATCTAGAGTTAAAGCGCATCCTTTAGAGTAAAGCCCAAAATCTAGAGTTAAAGCCCAACATCTAGAGGGAAAGCCCAGAATCTAGATGTAAAGCCTAACATCTAGAGGTGAATTCCAAAATCAAGTGTTAAGGCCTGACATCTACAGTTAAATCCAACCATATAGATATAACCCCCAACTTCTAGAGGTAAGGCCCAAAATCTAGAGGTAAAGCCCAACAGCTAGAGTTAAAGCCGAACGTCTTGAGGTAAAGCCCAAAGTCTAGAGTTAAAGCCCAACTTCTAGAGGTAAAGCCCCACTTCCAGAGTTAAAGTCCAAAATCTAGAGGTAAACACCAATACCTAGAGTTAGAGCCCAAAATCTAGAGATATGCCAAATATATAGATTTAAAACCCAAAATCTAGAGATAAAGCCGAACATCGAAATGTAAAGCAAAACATCTAGATGTAATCCAAACATCTAGAGGTAAAGCCTAACACCTAGAGGTGAAGCACAACATATAGAGGTATAACCCAACATCTAGAGATAAAGACCAACATCTAAATGTAAAGCAAAACATCTAGATGTAAAACCCTACATCTAGAGGTAAAGCCCAACGTCTGGAGGTAAAGCCCAGATTCTAGAGAGAAGCCAAAAATCCAGATGGAAAACCCAAAATCTAGAGGTAAAGCCCAACATCTACAGGAAAATCCAGATATCTAGGGGTAAAGCCCAACATCTAGAGGAAAATCCAAATATATAGATATAAAACCCAAAATCTAGAGGTAAAGCCCAATATCTAGACGTAAAGCCCAAAATCTCGATGAAAAGCACAACTTCTAGATCTAAAGCCCAACATCTAGAGGTAAAGACCAATATCTAGAGGTAAAACCCAACATCTAGACGTAAAGCCAGATATCTAGAGGTAAAGCCCAACGTCTGGAGGTAAAGCCCATCATCTAGTCCTACAGCCCAATGTCTGCAGGTAAAGCCCAACTTACAGAGGTGAAGGCAAACATCTAGATGTAAAACCCCAAATCTAGAGGTAAAGCCCAACATCTAGAGGAAAAGCCAAATATATATATATTTAAAACCCAAAATCTAGAGGTAAAGCCCAACATCTAGAGGTAAAGACAGATATCTAGGGGTAAAGCCCAACATCTAGAGGAAAAGCCAAATATATAGATTTAAAATCCAAAATCTAGAGGTAAAGCCCAATATCTAGACGTAAAGCCCAAAATCTAGATGTAAAGCCCAACTTCTAGATCTAAAGCCCAAAATCTAGATGTAAAGCCCAAATTCTAGATCTAACGCCCAAAATCTAGAGGTAAAACCCAACATCTAGAGGTAAAGCCAGATATCTAGAGGTAAAGCCCAACATCTAGAGGGAAAGCCCACAATCTAGATGTAAAGCAAAACATCTAGATGTAAAACCCGACATCTAGAGGTAAAGTCCAATATCTAGACTTAAAGACCAACATCTAGAGGTAAAACCCAAGATCTAGAGGTAGAGCCCAACATCTGGAGGTAAAGCCCAGATTCTAGAGAGAAGCCAAAAATCCAGATGGAAAACCCAAAATCTAGAGGTAAAGCCCAACATCTAGAGGAAAAGCCAAATATATAGATTTAAAACATAAAATCGAGAGGTAAAGACCAATATATAGACATGAAGACCAAAATCTAGATGTAAAGCCCAACTTCTAGATCTAAAGCCCAACATCTACAGGTAAAGCCTAACATCTAGTGGTGAATTCCAAAATCTAGTGTTAAGGCCCGACATCTACAGTTAAAGGCAAACATATAGATGTAAACCCCAACTTCTAGAGGTAAGGCCCAAAATCTAGAGGTAAATCCAAAGTCTAGAATTAAAGCCCAACTTCTAGAGGTAAAGACAAATATATAGATTTAAAACCCAACATCTAGAGGTAAAGCCCAATATCTAGACGTAAAGCCCAACTTCTAGAGGAAAAGTCCAAATTCTAGAGGCAAAGCCCAACACCTAGAGGTAGAGCCCAAAATCTAGAGGTAAAGGAACATCTAGAGGTAAAGCCAGATATCTAGAGGTAAAGCCCAACATCTAGAGGAAAAGCCAAATATATAGATTTATAACCCAAAATATAGAGGTAAAGCCCGATATCTAGACGTAAAGACCAAAATCTAGATGTAAAGCCCAGCTTCTAGATCTAAAGCCCAAAATCTAGATGTAAAGCCCAAATTCTAGATCTAACACCCAAAATCTAGAGGTAAAGACCAATATCTAGAGGTAAAACCCAACATCTAGAGGTAAAGCCAGATATCTAGAGGTAAAGCCCAACATCTAGAGGAAAAGCAAAATATATAGATTTCAAACCCAAATTCTAGAGTTAAATCCCAACATCTAGAGGTAAATCCCAAAGTCTAGATGTAAAGCTCAACTTCCAGATTTAAAGTCAAAAATCTAAATGTAAATACCAATACCTAGAGGTAGAGCCCAAAATGTAGAGGTAAAGCCCAACATCTAGACGTAAAGCCAGATATCTAGAGGTAAAGCCCAACATCTAGAGGAAAAGCAAAATATATAGATTTCAAACCCAAATTCTAGAGTTATATCCCAACATCTAGGGGTAAACCCCAACTTCCAGAGTTAAAGTCCAAAATCTAGAGGTAAACACCAATACATAGAGTTTGAGCCCAAAATCTAGAGATAAAGCCCAACATCTAGAGATAAAGCCAGATATATAGATTTAAAATCCAATATCTGGAGGTAAAGCCCAACATCTAGAGCTAAAGCCCCAAATCTAGATGTAAAGCCCAATTGCTATATCTAAAGCCAAATACTCTAGAGGTAAAGCCCAACATGTAAAGACTAAGATCTAGAGGTGAATTCCAATATCTAGTGTTAAAGGCCGACACCTACAGTTAAAGCCAAACATCTAGATGTACAACCCAACTTCTAGAGGTAAAGCCGAATATCTAGAGTTAAAGCGCATCCTTTAGAGTAAAGCCCAAAATCTAGAGTTAAAGCCCAACATCTAGAGGGAAAGCCCAGAATCTAGATGTAAAGCCTAACATCTAGAGGTGAATTCCAAAATCAAGTGTTAAGGCCTGACATCTACAGTTAAATCCAACCATATAGATATAACCCCCAACTTCTAGAGGTAAGGCCCAAAATCTAGAGGTAAAGCCCAACAGCTAGAGTTAAAGCCGAACGTCTTGAGGTAAAGCCCAAAGTCTAGAGTTAAAGCCCAACTTCTAGAGGTAAAGCCCCACTTCCAGAGTTAAAGTCCAAAATCTAGAGGTAAACACCAATACCTAGAGTTAGAGCCCAAAATCTAGAGATATGCCAAATATATAGATTTAAAACCCAAAATCTAGAGATAAAGCCGAACATCGAAATGTAAAGCAAAACATCTAGATGTAATCCAAACATCTAGAGGTAAAGCCTAACACCTAGAGGTGAAGCACAACATATAGAGGTATAACCCAACATCTAGAGATAAAGACCAACATCTAAATGTAAAGCAAAACATCTAGATGTAAAACCCTACATCTAGAGGTAAAGCCCAACGTCTGGAGGTAAAGCCCAGATTCTAGAGAGAAGCCAAAAATCCAGATGGAAAACCCAAAATCTAGAGGTAAAGCCCAACATCTACAGGAAAATCCAGATATCTAGGGGTAAAGCCCAACATCTAGAGGAAAATCCAAATATATAGATATAAAACCCAAAATCTAGAGGTAAAGCCCAATATCTAGACGTAAAGCCCAAAATCTCGATGAAAAGCACAACTTCTAGATCTAAAGCCCAACATCTAGAGGTAAAGACCAATATCTAGAGGTAAAACCCAACATCTAGACGTAAAGCCAGATATCTAGAGGTAAAGCCCAACGTCTGGAGGTAAAGCCCATCATCTAGTCCTACAGCCCAATGTCTGCAGGTAAAGCCCAACTTACAGAGGTGAAGGCAAACATCTAGATGTAAAACCCCAAATCTAGAGGTAAAGCCCAACATCTAGAGGAAAAGCCAAATATATATATATTTAAAACCCAAAATCTAGAGGTAAAGCCCAACATCTAGAGGTAAAGACAGATATCTAGGGGTAAAGCCCAACATCTAGAGGAAAAGCCAAATATATAGATTTAAAATCCAAAATCTAGAGGTAAAGCCCAATATCTAGACGTAAAGCCCAAAATCTAGATGTAAAGCCCAACTTCTAGATCTAAAGCCCAAAATCTAGATGTAAAGCCCAAATTCTAGATCTAACGCCCAAAATCTAGAGGTAAAACCCAACATCTAGAGGTAAAGCCAGATATCTAGACGTAAAGCCCAACTTCTAGAGGAAAAGTCCAAATTCTAGAGGCAAAGCCCAACACCTAGAGGTAGAGCCCAAAATCTAGAGGTAAAGGAACATCTAGAGGTAAAGCCAGATATCTAGAGGTAAAGCCCAACATCTAGAGGAAAAGCCAAATATATAGATTTATAACCCAAAATATAGAGGTAAAGCCCGATATCTAGACGTAAAGACCAAAATCTAGATGTAAAGCCCAACTTCTAGAGGTAAAGCCGAATATATAAAGCGCATCATTTAGAGTAAAGCCCAAAATCTAGAGTTGAAGCCCCACATCTAGAGGGAAAGCCCAGAATCTAGATGTAAAGCCTAACATCTAGAGGTGAATTCCAAAATCAAGTGTTAAGGCCCGATATCTACAGTTAAAGCCAACCATATAGATGTAACCCCCAACTTCTAGAGGTAAGGCCCAAAATCTAGAGGTAAATCCAAAGTCTAGAATTAAAGCCCAACTTCTAGAGGTAAAGACAAATATATAGATTTAAAACCCAACATCTAGAGGTAAAGCCCAATATCTAGAGGTAAAGCCAGATATCTGACGGTAAAGCCCAACATCGAGAGGAAAAGCCAAATATATAGATTTAAACCCCAAAATCTAGAGGTAAAGACCAATATCTAGACTTAAAGCCCAAAATCTAGATGTAAAGCCCAACTTCTAGATCTAAAGCCTATCTTCCAGTGGTGAAGTCCAAAATATAGAGGTAAAGCCCAAGACCTAGTGGTAGAGCCCAAAATCTAGAGGTAAAGCCCAACATCTAGAGGTAAAACCAGATATCTAGAGGTAAAGCCAAACATCTAGAGGAAAAGCCAAATATATAGATTTAAAACCCAAAATCTAGAGGTAAAGACCAATATCTAGATGTAAAGCCCAATTTCTAGATCTAAAGCCCAAAATCTAGATGTAAAGCCCAACTTCTAGAGGTAAAGGCGAATATCTAGAGTTAAAAAACATCTAGAGGGAAAGCCCAGAATCCAGAGGTAAAGCCGAACATCTAGAGGTGAATTCCAAAATCAAGTGTTAAGGCCCGACATCTACAGTTAAATCCAAACATATAGATGTAACCCCCAACTTCCAGACGTAAGGCCCAAATACTAGAGGTAAAGCGCAATATCTAGAGGTAAAGCCGAACATCTTGAGGTAAAGCCCAAAGTCTAGATGTAAAGCCCAACTTCTAGAGGTAAAGTCCAAAATCTAGAGGTAAAGATCAAGACCTAGTGGTAGAGCCCAAAATGTAGAGGTAAAGCCCAACATCTATAGGAAAAGCCAAATATATAGATTTAAAACCTAAAATCTAGAGATAAAGCCCAACATCTAAATGTAAAGCAAAACATCTAGATGTAAAACCCGACATCTAGAAGTAAAGTCAATATCTAGACTTAAAGACCAACATCTAGAGGTAAAACCCAAGATCTAGAGGTAAAGCCCAACATCTGGAGGTAAAGCCCAGATTCTAGAGAGAAGCCAAAAATCCAGATGGAAAACCCAAAATCTAGAGATAAAGCCCAACATCTAGAGGTAAAGCCAGATATCTAGGGGTAAAGCCCAACATCTAGAGGAAAAGCCAAATACATAGATTTAAAACCCAAAATCTAGAGGTAAAGCCCAACATCTAAATGTAAAGCAAAACATGTAGATGTAAAGCCCAACTTCTAGATCTAAAGCCCAACATCTAGAGGTAAAGCCTAACATCTAGTGTTGAATTCCAAAATCTAGTGTTAAGGCCCGACATCTACAGTTAAAGGCAAACATATAGATGTAAACCCCAACTTCTAGAGGTAAGGCCCAAAATCTAGAGGTAAAGCCAAAGTCTAGAATTAAAGCCCAACTTCTAGAGGTAAAGACAAATATATAGATTTAAAACCCAACATCTAGAGGTAAAGCCCAATATCTAGACGTAAAGCCCAACTTCTAGAGGAAAAGTCCAAATTCTAGAGGCAAAGCCCAACACCTAGAGGTAGAGCCCAAAATCTAGAGGTAAAAGAACATCTAGAGGTAAAGCCAGATATCTAGAGGTAAAGCCCAACATCTAGAGGAAAAGCCAAATATATAGATTTAAAACCCAAAATATAGAGGTAAAGCCCGATATCTAGACTTAAAGACCAAAATCTAGATGTAAAGCCCAACTTCTAGATCTAAAGCCTAAAATCTAGATGTAAAGCCCAACTTCTAGAGGTAAAGCTGAATATATAAAGCGCATCATTTAGAGTAAAGCCCAAAATCTAGAGTAGAAGCCCCACATCTAGAGGCAAAGCCCAGAATCTAGATGTAAAGCCTAACATCTAGAGGTAAATTCAAAATCAAGTGTTAAGGACCGACATCTACAGTTAAAGCCAAACATATAGATGCAACCCCCAACTTCTAGAGGTAAGGCCCAAAATCTAGAGGTAAAGCCCAACTTCTAGAGGTAAAGTCCAAAATCTAGAGGTAAAAATCAAGACCTAGTGGTAGAGCCCAAAATGTAGAGGTAAAGCCCAACATCTATAGGAAACGCCAAATATATAGATTTAAAACCCAAAATCTAGAGATAAAGCCCAACATCTAAATGTAAAGCAAAACATCTAGATGTAAAACCCGACATCTAGAGGTAAATTCCAATATCTAGACTTAAAGACCAACATCTAGAGGTAAAACCCAAGATCTAGAGGTAAAGCCCAACATCTGGAGGTAAAGCCCAGATTCTAGAGAGAAGCCAAAAATCCAGATGGAAAACCCAAAATCTAGAGGTAAAGCCCAACATCTAGAGGAAAAGTCAAATATATAGATTTAAATTCCAAAATCTAGAGGTAAAGTCCAATATCGAGACGTAAAGCCCAACTTCTATATGTAAAGCCCAACTTCTAGAGGTAAAGCCCAAGACCGAGTGGTAGAGCCCAAAATCTAGAGGTAAAGCCATACATCTAGAGGTAAAGCCATACATCTAGACGTAAAGCCAGATATCTGATGGTAAAGCCCAACATCTAGAGGATAAGCCAAATATATAGATTTAAAACCCAAAATCTAGAGATAAAGCCCAACATCTAAATGTAAAGCAAAATATCTAGATGTAAAACCCTACATCTAGAGGGAAAGTCCAATATCTAGACTTAAAGACCAACATCTAGAGGTAAAACCCAACATCTTGAGGTAAAGCCAAACGTCTGGAGATACAGCCCAGATTCTAGAGAGAAGCCAAAAATCCAGATGGAAAACCCAAAATCTAGTGTTAAAGCCCAACATCTAAAGGTAAAGCCCAGAATCTAGAGGTAAAGCCTAACATCTAGAGGTGAATTGCAAAATCAAGTGTTACGGCCCGACATCTACAGTTAAAGCCAAAGATATAGATGTAACCCCCAACTTCTAGAGGTAAGGCCCAAAATCTAGATGTAAAGCCCAACTTCTAGATGTAAAGCCGAATATATAAAGCGCATCATTTAGAGTAAAGTCCCAAATCCAGAGTTAAAGCCCAACATCTAGAGGTAAAGCCCAGAATCTAGAGGTAAAGCCTAACTTTTAGAGGTGAATTCCAAAATCAAGTGTTAAGGCCCGACATCTACAGTTAAAGCCAAACATATAGATGTAACCCCCGACTTCTAGAGGTAAGGCCCAAAATCTAGATGTAAAGCCCAAGTTCTAGATGTAAAGCCGAATATATAAATCGCATCATTTAGAGTAAAGCCCAAAATCTAGAGTTAAAGCCCAACATCTAGAGGTAAAGCCCAGAATCTAGATGTAAAGCCTAACATCTAGAGGTAAAGCCGAACGTCTTGAGGTAAAGACAAATATATAGATTTAAAACCCAACATCTAGAGGTAAAGCCCAATATCTAGATGTAAAGCCCAACTTCTAGAGGAAAAGTCCAAATTCTGGAGGCAAAGCCCAACACCTAGAGGTAGAGCCCAAAATGTAGACTTAAAGACAAACATCTGGAGGCAAAGCCCAATGTCTAGAGGTAATGACCAACTTCTAGAGCTAAAACCCCAAATCTAGATTTAAACCCCAACATGTAGAGATAAAGCCCAACTTCTAGATCTAAATCCTAACTTCTAGAGGTAAAGTCCAAAATCTAGAGGTAAAGCCCAAGACCTAGTGGTAGAGCTCAAAATCTAGAGGTAAAGCCCGATATCTAGAGGTAAAGCCCAACATAAGAGGAAAAGCCAAATATATAGATTTAAAACCCAAAATCTAGAGCTAAAGCCCAATATCTAGACGTAAAGACCAATATCTAGATGTAAAGCCCAACTTCTAGATCTAAAGCCCAAACATATAGATGTAAACGACAACTTCTAATTCTAAAGCCCAACATCTAGAGGTAAAGCCCAATATTTAGAGTTTAAGCTCATCATTTAGAGGTAAACCCCAAAATCTAGATGTAAAGCCAAACTTCTAGAGGTAAAGCCCATCATCTAGTCCTACAGCCCAATGTCTGCAGGTAAAGCATAACTTACAGAGGTAAAGGCAAACATCTAGATGTAAAACCCAAACTCTAGAGGTAAAGCCCAACATATAGAGGTATAGCCCAAATTCTAGAGATAAAGTCCAACGTCTAGATGTAATCCCAACATCTAGAGGTAAAGCCTAACATCTAGAGGTAAAGCCCATCATCTAGTCCTACAGCCCAATGTCTGCAGGTAAAGCCCAACTTACAGAGGTGAAGGCAAACATCTAGATGTAAAACCCAAAATCTAGAGGTAAAGCCCAACATCTAGAGGTGAAGCACAACATATAGAGGTATAACCCAACATCTAGAGATAAAGACCAACATCTAAATGTAAAGTAAAACATCTAGATGTAAAACCCTACATCTAGAGGGAAAGTCCAATATCTAGACTTAAAGACCAACATCTGGAGGTAAAGCCCAATGTCTAGAGGTAATGACCAACTTCCAGAGCTAAAACCCCAAATCTAGATTTAAATCCCCAACATCTAGAGATAAAGCCCAACTTCTAGATCTAAGCCAAACATCTAGAGGTAAAGCCCAACATCTAGAGGTAAAGCCTAACATCTAGTGGTGAATTCCAAAATCTAGTGTTAATGCCCGACATCTACAGTTAAAGCCAAACATATAGATGTAAAACCCAACTTCTAGAGGTAAGGCCGAAAATCTAGAGGTAAAGTCCAAATGCTAGAGGCAAAGCCCAAACCCTAGAGGCAGAGCCCAAAATCTAGAGTTAAAGCCCAACATCTAGAGGTAAAGCCAGATATCTAGAGGTAAAGCCCAACATCTAGAGGAAAAGCCCAGAATATAGAGGTAAAGGCTAACATCTAGAGGTGAATTCCAAAATCTAGTCTTAAGGCCCGATATCTACAATTAAAGCCAAACATATAGATGTAAAGCCCAACTTCTAGAGGAAAGACCCAAAATCTAGAGGTAAACCCCAACAGCTAGAGTTAAAGCTGAACGTCTTGAGGTAAAGCCCAAAATCTAGAGGTAACGCCCAACTTCAAGAGGTAAAGTCCAAAATCTAGAGGTAAAGCCCAAGACCTAGTGGTAGAGCCCAAAATCTAGAGGTAAAGGCCAACATCTAGACGTAAAGCCAGATATCTAGAGGTGAAGCCAAACATCTAGAGGAAAAGCCAAATATATAGATTTAAAACCCAAAATCTAGAGGTAAAGCCCAACATCTAGAGATAAAGCCAGATATAAAGATTTAAAACCCAAAATCTAGAGGTAAAGCCCAACATCTAGAGGTGAAGCACAACATATAGAGGTATAACCCAACATCTAGAGATAAAGACCAACATCTAAATGTAAAGCAAAACATCTAGATGTAAAACCCTACATCTAGAGGTAAAGTCCAGTATCTAGACTTAAAGACCAACATCTGGAGGTAAAGCCCAAAGTCTAGATGTAAAGCCCAACTTCCAGAGTTAAAGTCCAAAATCTAGAGTTAAACACCAATACCTAGAGGTAGAGCCCAAAATCTAGAGATAAAGCCCAACATCTAGAGATAAAGCCAGATATATAGATTTAAAACCCAAAATCTGGAGCTAAAGCCCAACATCTAGAGCTAAAGCCCCAAATCTAGATGTAAAGCCCAACCTCCAGAGTTAAAGTCCAAAATCTAGAGGTAAACACCAATACCTAGAGGTAGAGCCCAAAATCTAGAGATAAAGCCCAACATCTAGAGATAAAGCCAGATATATAGATTTAAAACCCAAAATCTGGAGCTAAAGCCCAACATCTAGAGCTAAAGCCCCAAATCTAGATGTAAAGACCAATTTCTAGATCTAAAGCCAAATAATCTAGATGTAAAACCCAACATGCAGAGGTAAAGACTAAGATCTAGAGGTGAATTCCAATATCTAGTGTTAAAGCCCGACACCTACAGTTAAAGCCGAACATCTAGATGTAAAACCCAACTTCTAGAGGTAAAGACGAATATCTAGAGTTAAAGCGCATCTTTTAGAGTAAAGCCCAAAATCTAGAGTTAAAGCCCAACATCTAGAGGGAAAGCCCAGAATCTAGATGTAAAGCCTAACATCTAGAGGTGAATTCCAAAATCAAGTGTTAAGGCCTGACATCTACAGTTAAATCCATCCATATAGGTATAACCCCCAACTTCTAGAGGTAAGGCCCAAAATCTAGAGGTAAAGCCCAACAGCTAGAGTTAAACACGTACGTCTTGAGGTAAAGCCCAAAGTCTAGAGTTAAAGCCCAACTTCTAGAGGTAAAGCCCAACATCTAGACGTAAAGCCAGATATCTGACGGTAAAGCCCAACATCTAGAGGAAAAGCCAAATATATAGATTTAAAACCCAAAATCTAGAGATAAAGCCCAACATCTAAATGTAAAGCAAAACATCTAGATGTAAAACCCTACATCTAGAGGTAAAGTCCAGTATCTAGACTTAAAGACCAACATCTGGAGGTAAAGCCCAAAGTCTAGATGTAAAGCCCAACTTCCAGAGTTAAAGTCCAAAATCTAGAGGTAAACACCAATACCTAGAGGTAGAGCCCAAAATCTAGAGATAAAGCCCAACATCTAGAGATAAAGCCAGATATATAGATTTAAAACCCAAAATCTGGAGCTAAAGCCCAACATCTAGAGCTAAAGCCCCAAATCTAGATGTAAAGCCCAACCTCCAGAGTTAAAGTCCAAAATCTAGAGGTAAACACCAATACCTAGAGGTAGAGCCCAAAATCTAGAGATAAAGCCCAACATCTAGAGATAAAGCCAGATATATAGATTTAAAACCCAAAATCTGGAGCTAAAGCCCAACATCTAGAGCTAAAGCCCCAAATCTAGATGTAAAGCCCAATTTCTAGATCTAAAGCAAAATAATCTAGATGTAAAACCCAACATGCAGAGGTAAAGACTAAGATCTAGAGGTGAATTCCAATATCTAGTGTTAAAGCCCGACACCTACAGTTAAAGCCAAACATCTAGATGTAAAACCCAACTTCTAGAGGTAAAGCCGAATATCTAGAGTTAAAGCGCATCCTTTCGAGTAAAGCCCAAAATCTAGAGATAAAGCCCAACATCTAGAGATAAAGCCAGATATAAAGATTTAAAACCCAAAATCTAGAGGTAAAGCCCAACATCTAAATGTAAAGCAAAACATAAGATGTAAAACCCTACATCTAGAGGTAAAGTCCAATATCTAGACTTAAAGACCAACATCTAGAGGTAAAACCCAACATCTAGAGTTAAAGCCCAACGTCAGGAGGTACAGCCCAGATTCTAGAGAGAAGCCAAAAATCCAGATGGAAAACCCAAAGTCTACAGGGAAAGCCCAACTTCTAGAGGGAAAGTCCAAAATCTAGAGGTAAAGCCCAAGACCTAGTGGTAGAGCCCAAAATCTAGAGATAAAGCCCAACATCTAGACGTAAAGCCAGATATCTAGAGGTAAAGCCCAACATCTAGAGGAAAAGCCAAATATATAGTTTTAAAACCCAAAATCTAGAGGTAAAGCCCAATATCTAGACGTAAAGACCAAAATCTAGATGTAAAGCCCAACTTCTAGATCTAAAGCCCAAAATATAGATGTAAAGCCCAACTTCTAAATCTAAAGCCCAACATCTAGAGGTAAAGCCCAATATTTAGAGTTTAAGCACATCATTTAGAGGTAAAGCCCAAAATCTAGATGTAAAGCCCAACTTCTAGAGGTAAAGCCCATCATCTAGTCCTACAGCCCAAGGTCTGCAGGTAAAGCCCAACTTACAGAGGTGAAGGCAAACATCTAGATGTAAAACCCAAACTCTAGAGGTAAAGCCCAACATCTAGAGGTGAAGCACAACATATAGAGGTATAACCCAACATCTAGAGATAAAGCCCAACATCTAGAGATAAAGCCAGATATAAAGATTTAAAACCCAAAATCTAGAGGTAAAGCCCAACATCTAAAGGTAAAGCCCAGAATCTAGAGGTAAAGCCTAACATCTAGAGGTGAATTGCAAAATCAAGTGTTACGGCCCGACATCTACAGTTAAAGCCAAAGATATAGATGTAACCCCCAACTTCTAGAGGTAAGGCCCAAAATCTAGATGTAAAGCCCAACTTCTAGATGTAAAGCCGAATATATAAAGCGCATCATTTAGAGTAAAGTCCCAAATCCAGAGTTAAAGCCCAACATCTAGAGGTAAAGCCCAGAATCTAGAGGTAAAGCCTAACTTTTAGAGGTGAATTCCAAAATCAAGTGTTAAGGCCCGACATCTACAGTTAAAGCCAAACATATAGATGTAACCCCCGACTTCTAGAGGTAAGGCCCAAAATCTAGATGTAAAGCCCAAGTTCTAGATGTAAAGCCGAATATATAAATCGCATCATTTAGAGTAAAGCCCAAAATCTAGAGTTAAAGCCCAACATCTAGAGGTAAAGCCCAGAATCTAGATGTAAAGCCTAACATCTAGAGGTAAAGCCGAACGTCTTGAGGTAAAGACAAATATATAGATTTAAAACCCAACATCTAGAGGTAAAGCCCAATATCTAGATGTAAAGCCCAACTTCTAGAGGAAAAGTCCAAATTCTGGAGGCAAAGCCCAACACCTAGAGGTAGAGCCCAAAATGTAGACTTAAAGACAAACATCTGGAGGCAAAGCCCAATGTCTAGAGGTAATGACCAACTTCTAGAGCTAAAACCCCAAATCTAGATTTAAACCCCAACATGTAGAGATAAAGCCCAACTTCTAGATCTAAATCCTAACTTCTAGAGGTAAAGTCCAAAATCTAGAGGTAAAGCCCAAGACCTAGTGGTAGAGCTCAAAATCTAGAGGTAAAGCCCGATATCTAGAGGTAAAGCCCAACATAAGAGGAAAAGCCAAATATATAGATTTAAAACCCAAAATCTAGAGCTAAAGCCCAATATCTAGACGTAAAGACCAATATCTAGATGTAAAGCCCAACTTCTAGATCTAAAGCCCAAACATATAGATGTAAACGACAACTTCTAATTCTAAAGCCCAACATCTAGAGGTAAAGCCCAATATTTAGAGTTTAAGCTCATCATTTAGAGGTAAACCCCAAAATCTAGATGTAAAGCCAAACTTCTAGAGGTAAAGCCCATCATCTAGTCCTACAGCCCAATGTCTGCAGGTAAAGCATAACTTACAGAGGTAAAGGCAAACATCTAGATGTAAAACCCAAACTCTAGAGGTAAAGCCCAACATATAGAGGTATAGCCCAAATTCTAGAGATAAAGTCCAACGTCTAGATGTAATCCCAACATCTAGAGGTAAAGCCTAACATCTAGAGGTAAAGCCCATCATCTAGTCCTACAGCCCAATGTCTGCAGGTAAAGCCCAACTTACAGAGGTGAAGGCAAACATCTAGATGTAAAACCCAAAATCTAGAGGTAAAGCCCAACATCTAGAGGTGAAGCACAACATATAGAGGTATAACCCAACATCTAGAGATAAAGACCAACATCTAAATGTAAAGTAAAACATCTAGATGTAAAACCCTACATCTAGAGGGAAAGTCCAATATCTAGACTTAAAGACCAACATCTGGAGGTAAAGCCCAATGTCTAGAGGTAATGACCAACTTCCAGAGCTAAAACCCCAAATCTAGATTTAAATCCCCAACATCTAGAGATAAAGCCCAACTTCTAGATCTAAGCCAAACATCTAGAGGTAAAGCCCAACATCTAGAGGTAAAGCCTAACATCTAGTGGTGAATTCCAAAATCTAGTGTTAATGCCCGACATCTACAGTTAAAGCCAAACATATAGATGTAAAACCCAACTTCTAGAGGTAAGGCCGAAAATCTAGAGGTAAAGTCCAAATGCTAGAGGCAAAGCCCAAACCCTAGAGGCAGAGCCCAAAATCTAGAGTTAAAGCCCAACATCTAGAGGTAAAGCCAGATATCTAGAGGTAAAGCCCAACATCTAGAGGAAAAGCCCAGAATATAGAGGTAAAGGCTAACATCTAGAGGTGAATTCCAAAATCTAGTCTTAAGGCCCGATATCTACAATTAAAGCCAAACATATAGATGTAAAGCCCAACTTCTAGAGGAAAGACCCAAAATCTAGAGGTAAACCCCAACAGCTAGAGTTAAAGCTGAACGTCTTGAGGTAAAGCCCAAAATCTAGAGGTAACGCCCAACTTCAAGAGGTAAAGTCCAAAATCTAGAGGTAAAGCCCAAGACCTAGTGGTAGAGCCCAAAATCTAGAGGTAAAGGCCAACATCTAGACGTAAAGCCAGATATCTAGAGGTGAAGCCAAACATCTAGAGGAAAAGCCAAATATATAGATTTAAAACCCAAAATCTAGAGGTAAAGCCCAACATCTAGAGATAAAGCCAGATATAAAGATTTAAAACCCAAAATCTAGAGGTAAAGCCCAACATCTAGAGGTGAAGCACAACATATAGAGGTATAACCCAACATCTAGAGATAAAGACCAACATCTAAATGTAAAGCAAAACATCTAGATGTAAAACCCTACATCTAGAGGTAAAGTCCAGTATCTAGACTTAAAGACCAACATCTGGAGGTAAAGCCCAAAGTCTAGATGTAAAGCCCAACTTCCAGAGTTAAAGTCCAAAATCTAGAGTTAAACACCAATACCTAGAGGTAGAGCCCAAAATCTAGAGATAAAGCCCAACATCTAGAGATAAAGCCAGATATATAGATTTAAAACCCAAAATCTGGAGCTAAAGCCCAACATCTAGAGCTAAAGCCCCAAATCTAGATGTAAAGCCCAACCTCCAGAGTTAAAGTCCAAAATCTAGAGGTAAACACCAATACCTAGAGGTAGAGCCCAAAATCTAGAGATAAAGCCCAACATCTAGAGATAAAGCCAGATATATAGATTTAAAACCCAAAATCTGGAGCTAAAGCCCAACATCTAGAGCTAAAGCCCCAAATCTAGATGTAAAGACCAATTTCTAGATCTAAAGCCAAATAATCTAGATGTAAAACCCAACATGCAGAGGTAAAGACTAAGATCTAGAGGTGAATTCCAATATCTAGTGTTAAAGCCCGACACCTACAGTTAAAGCCGAACATCTAGATGTAAAACCCAACTTCTAGAGGTAAAGACGAATATCTAGAGTTAAAGCGCATCTTTTAGAGTAAAGCCCAAAATCTAGAGTTAAAGCCCAACATCTAGAGGGAAAGCCCAGAATCTAGATGTAAAGCCTAACATCTAGAGGTGAATTCCAAAATCAAGTGTTAAGGCCTGACATCTACAGTTAAATCCATCCATATAGGTATAACCCCCAACTTCTAGAGGTAAGGCCCAAAATCTAGAGGTAAAGCCCAACAGCTAGAGTTAAACACGTACGTCTTGAGGTAAAGCCCAAAGTCTAGAGTTAAAGCCCAACTTCTAGAGGTAAAGCCCAACATCTAGACGTAAAGCCAGATATCTGACGGTAAAGCCCAACATCTAGAGGAAAAGCCAAATATATAGATTTAAAACCCAAAATCTAGAGATAAAGCCCAACATCTAAATGTAAAGCAAAACATCTAGATGTAAAACCCTACATCTAGAGGTAAAGTCCAGTATCTAGACTTAAAGACCAACATCTGGAGGTAAAGCCCAAAGTCTAGATGTAAAGCCCAACTTCCAGAGTTAAAGTCCAAAATCTAGAGGTAAACACCAATACCTAGAGGTAGAGCCCAAAATCTAGAGATAAAGCCCAACATCTAGAGATAAAGCCAGATATATAGATTTAAAACCCAAAATCTGGAGCTAAAGCCCAACATCTAGAGCTAAAGCCCCAAATCTAGATGTAAAGCCCAACCTCCAGAGTTAAAGTCCAAAATCTAGAGGTAAACACCAATACCTAGAGGTAGAGCCCAAAATCCAGAGATAAAGCCCAACATCTAGAGATAAAGCCAGATATATAGATTTAAAACCCAAAATCTGGAGCTAAAGCCCAACATCTAGAGCTAAAGCCCCAAATCTAGATGTAAAGCCCAATTTCTAGATCTAAAGCAAAATAATCTAGATGTAAAACCCAACATGCAGAGGTAAAGACTAAGATCTAGAGGTGAATTCCAATATCTAGTGTTAAAGCCCGACACCTACAGTTAAAGCCAAACATCTAGATGTAAAACCCAACTTCTAGAGGTAAAGCCGAATATCTAGAGTTAAAGCGCATCCTTTCGAGTAAAGCCCAAAATCTAGAGATAAAGCCCAACATCTAGAGATAAAGCCAGATATAAAGATTTAAAACCCAAAATCTAGAGGTAAAGCCCAACATCTAAATGTAAAGCAAAACATAAGATGTAAAACCCTACATCTAGAGGTAAAGTCCAATATCTAGACTTAAAGACCAACATCTAGAGGTAAAACCCAACATCTAGAGTTAAAGCCCAACGTCAGGAGGTACAGCCCAGATTCTAGAGAGAAGCCAAAAATCCAGATGGAAAACCCAAAGTCTACAGGGAAAGCCCAACTTCTAGAGGGAAAGTCCAAAATCTAGAGGTAAAGCCCAAGACCTAGTGGTAGAGCCCAAAATCTAGAGATAAAGCCCAACATCTAGACGTAAAGCCAGATATCTAGAGGTAAAGCCCAACATCTAGAGGAAAAGCCAAATATATAGTTTTAAAACCCAAAATCTAGAGGTAAAGCCCAATATCTAGACGTAAAGACCAAAATCTAGATGTAAAGCCCAACTTCTAGATCTAAAGCCCAAAATATAGATGTAAAGCCCAACTTCTAAATCTAAAGCCCAACATCTAGAGGTAAAGCCCAATATTTAGAGTTTAAGCACATCATTTAGAGGTAAAGCCCAAAATCTAGATGTAAAGCCCAACTTCTAGAGGTAAAGCCCATCATCTAGTCCTACAGCCCAAGGTCTGCAGGTAAAGCCCAACTTACAGAGGTGAAGGCAAACATCTAGATGTAAAACCCAAACTCTAGAGGTAAAGCCCAACATCTAGAGGTGAAGCACAACATATAGAGGTATAACCCAACATCTAGAGATAAAGCCCAACATCTAGAGATAAAGCCAGATATAAAGATTTAAAACCCAAAATCTAGAGGTAAAGCCCAACATCTAAATGTAAAGCAAAACATAAGATGTAAAACCCGACATCTAGAGGTAAAGCCCAACGTCTGGAGGTACAGCCCAGATTCTAGAGAGAAGCAAAAAATCCAGATGGAAAACCCAAACTCTAGAGGTAAAGCCTAACATCTAGAGGTAAAGCCCAGAATATAGAGGTAAAGGCTAACATCTAGAGGTGAATTCCCAAATCTAGTCTTAAGGCCCGACATCTACAATTAAAGCCAAACATATAGATGTAACCCCCAACTTCTAGAGGTAAGACCCAAAATCTAGAGGTAAACCCCAACAGCTAGAGTTAAAGCCGAACGTCTTGAGGTAAAGCCCAAAATCTAGAGGTAAAGCCCAACTTCTAGAGGTAAAGTCCAAAATCTAGAGGTAAAGCCCAAGACCCAGTGGTAGAGCCCAAAATCTAGAGGTAAAGCCCAACATCTAGACGTAAAGCCAGATATCTAGAGGTAAAGCCCAACATCTAGAGGAAAAGCCAAATATATAGATTTAAAACCCAAAATCTAGAGGTAAAGCCCAACATCTAGAGGTAAAGCCCCAAATCTAGGTGTAAAGCCCAATTGCTAGATCTAAAGCCAAATACTCTAGAGGTAAAGCCCAACATGTAGAGGTAAAGACTAAGATCTAGAGGTGAATTCCAATATCTAGTGTTAAAGCCCGGCACCTACAGTTAAAGCCAAACATCTAGATGTAAAACCCAACTTCTAGAGGTAAAGTCGAATATCTAGAGTTAAAGCGCATCCTTTAGAGTAAAGCCCAAAATCTAGAGTTAAAGCCCAACATCTAGATGGAAAGCCCAGAATCTAGATGTAAAGCCTAACAGCTAGAGGTGAATTCCAAAATCAAGTGTTAAGGCCCGACATCTACAATTAAAGACAAACATATAGCTGTAACCCCCAACTTCTAGAGGAAAGGCCCATAATCTAAAGGTAAAGCCCAACAGCTAGAGTTAAAGCCGAACGTCTTGAGGTAAAGCCCAAAGTCTAGAGGTAAAGCCCAACTTCTAGAGGTAAAGTCCAAAATCTAGAGGTAAAGCCCAACATCTAGACGTAAAGCCAGATATCTAGAGGTAAAGCCCAACATCTAGAGGAAAAGCCAAATATATAGATTTAAAACCCAAAATCTAGAGATAAAGCCCAACATCTAAATGTGAAGCAAAACATCTAGATGTAAAACCCGACATCTAGAGGTAAAGTCCAGTATCTAGACTTAAAGACCAACATCTGGAGGTAAAGCCCAAAGTCTAGATGTAAAGCCCAACTTCCAGAGTTAAAGTCCAAAATCTAGAGGTAAACACCAATACCGAGAGGTAGAGCCCAAAATCTAGAGATAAAGCCCAACATCTAGAGATAAAGCCAGATATATAGATTTAAAACCCAAAATCTGGAGCTAAAGCCCAACATCTAGAGCTAAAGCCCCAAATCTAGATGTAAAGCCCAATTTCTAGATCTAAAGCCAAATAATCTAGATGTAAAACCCAACATGCAGAGGTAAAGACTAAGATCTAGAGGTGAATTCCAATATCTAGTGTTAAAGCCCGACACCTACAGTTAAAGCCAAACATCTAGATGTAAAACCCAACTTCTAGAGGTAAAGACGAATATCTAGAGGTAAAGCGCATCCTTTCGAGTAAAGCCCAAAATCTAGAGATAAAGCCCAACATCTAGAGATAAAGCCAGATATAAAGATTTAAAACCCAAAATCTAGAGGTAAAGCCCAACATCTAACTGTAAAGCAAAACATAAGATGTAAAACCCTACATCTAGAGGTAAAGTCCAATATCTAGACTTAAAGACCAACATCTAGAGGTAAAACCCGACATCTAGAGTTAAAGCCCAACGTCTGGAGGTACAGCCCAGATTCTAGAGAGAAGCAAAAAATCCAGATGGAAAACCCAAACTCTAGAGGTAAAGCCCAACATCTAGAGGTAAAGCCCAGAATATAGAGGTAAAGGCTAACATCTAGAGGTGAATTCCAAAATCTAGTCTTAAGGCCCGACATCTACAATTAAAGCCAAACATATAGATGTAAACCCCAACTTCTACAGGAAAGGCCCAAAATCTAGAGGTAAACCCCAACAGCTAGAGTTAAAGCCGAACGTCTTGAGGTAAAGCCCAAAATCTAGAGGTAAAGCCCAACTTCTAGAGGTAAAGTCCAAAATCTAGAGGTAAAGCCCAAGACCCAGTGGTAGAGCCCAAAATCTAGAGGTAAAGCCCAACATCTAGACGTAAAGCCAGATATCTAGAGGTAAAGACAACATCTAGAGGAAAAGCCAAATATATAGATTTAAAACCCAAAATCTAGAGGTAAAGACCAACATCTAGACTTAAAGCCCGAAATCTAGATGTAAAGCCCAACTTCTAGAGGTAAAGCCGAATATATAAAGCGCATCATTTAGAGTAAAGCCCAAAATCTAGAGTTGAAGCCCCACATCTAGAGGGAAAGCCCAGAATCTAGATGTAAAGCCTAACATCTAGAGGTGAATTCCAAAATCAAGTGTTAAGGCCCGACATCTACAGTTAAAGCCAAACATATAGATGTAACCCCCAACTTCTAGAGGTAAGGCCCAAAATCTAGAGGTAAAGCCCAACTTCTAGAGGTAAAGACCCAAATCTAGAGGTAAAGCCCAAGACCTAGTGGTAGAGCCCAAAATCTAGAGGTAAAGCCCAACATCTAGACGTAAAGCCAGATACCTAGGGGTAAAGCCCAACATCTAGAGGAAAAGCCAAATATATAGATTTAAAACCCAATATCTAGAGGTAAAGACCAAATTCTAGAGGTAAAGCCAAATATCTAGATTTAACTCCCAAAATCTACAGGTGAAGCCCAAATTGCAGATGTAAAGCCCAACATCTAGAGGTACAGCCAGATATCTAGGAGTAAAGCCCAACATCTAGAGGAAAAGCCAGATATCTAGGAGTAAAGCCCAACATCTAGAGGAAAAGCCAAATATATAGATTTAAAACCCAAAATCTAGAGGTAAAGCCGAATATCTAGACGTAAAGCCCAAAAATCTAGATGTAAAGCCCAACTTCTAGACCTAAAGCCTAACTTCTAGAGGTAAAGTCCAAAATCTAGAGGTAAAGCCCAACATCTAGAGGAAAAGACAAATATATAGATTTAAAACCCAAAATCTAGAGGTAAAGCCCAATATCTAGATGTAAAGACCAAAATCTAGATGTAAAGCCCAACTTCTAGATGTAAAGCCGAATATATAAAGCGCATCATTTAGAGTAAAGCCCAAAATCTAGAGTTAAAGCCAAAGTCTAGAATTAAAGCGAAGTTCTAGAGGTAAAGACAAATATATAGATTTAAAACCCAACATCTAGAGGTAAAGCCCAATATCCAGACGTAAAGCTCAACTTCTAGAGGAAAAGTCCAAATTCTAGAGGCAAAGCCCAACACCTAGAGGTAGAGCCCAAAATCTAGAGGTAAAGGAACATCTAGAGGTAAAGCCAGATATCTAGAGGTAAAGCCCAACATCTAGAGGAAAAGCCAAATATATAGATTTAAACCACAAAATATAGAGGTAAAGCCCGATATCTAGACGTAAAGACCAAAATCTAGATGTAAAGCCCAACTTCTAGATCTAAAGCGCGAAATCTAGATGTAAAACCCAACTTCTAGAGGTAAAGCTGAATATATAAAGCGCATCACTTAGAGTAAAGCCAAAAATCTAGTGGTAAAGCCCAAAATCTAGTGTTAAAGCCCAACATCTAGAGGGAAAGCCCAGAATCTAGAGGTAAAGCCTAATATCTAGAGGTGAATTACAAAATCAAGTGTTAAGGCCCGACATCTACAGTTAAAGCCAAACATATAGATGTAACCCCCAACTTCTAGAGGTAAGGCCCAAAATCTAGAGGTAAAGCCCAACTTCTAGAGGTAAAGTCCAAAATCTAGAGGTAAAGCCCAAGACCTAGTGGTAGAGCCCAAAATCTAGAGGTAAAGCCATACATCTAGACGTAAAGCCAGATATCTAGAGGTAAAGCCCAACATCTAGAGGATAAGCCAAATATATAGATTTAAAACCCGAAATCTAGAGATAAAGCCCAACATCTAAATGTAAAGCAAAACATCTAGATGTAAAACCCTACATCTAGAGGTAAAGTCCAATATCTAGACTTAAAGACCAACATCTAGAGGTAAAACCCAACATCTTGAGGTAAAGCCCAACGTCTGGGGGTACAACCCAGATTCTAGAGAGAAGACAAAAATCCAGATGGAAAACCCAAAATCTAGTGTTAAAGCCCAACATCTAGAGGTAAAGCCAGATATCTAGGAGTAAAGCCCAACATCTAGAGGAAAAGCCAAATATATAGATTTAAAACACAAAATCTAGAGGTAAAGCTCAATAAGTAGACGTAAAGCCCAAAATCTAGAGGTAAAGCCCAACATCTAGAGTTAAAGTTGAATGTCTTGAGGTAAAGCCAAAGTCTAGAGGTAAAGCCCAACTTCTAGAGGTAAAGTCCAAAATCTAGAGGTAAAGCCCAAGACCTAGTGGTAGAGCCCAAAATCTAGAGGTAAAGCGCAACTTCTAGATCGAAGCCAAACATCTAGAGGTAAGGCCCAAAATCTAGAGGTAAAGCCCAACATCCAGAGTTAATTTGAACGTCTTGAGGTAAAGCCCAAAGTCTAGAGGTAAAGCGCAACTTCTAGAGGTAAAGTCCAAAATCTAGAGTTAAAGCCAAAGACCTAGTGGTAGAGCCCAAAATGTAGAGGTGAAGCCCAACATCTACACGTAAAGCCAGCTATCAAGAGGTAAAGCCCAACATCTAGAGGAAAAGAGAAATATATAGATTTGAAACCCAAAATCTGGAGGTAAAGCCCAACATCTAGAGCTAAAGCCCCAAATCTAGATGTAAAGCCCAATTTCCAGATCTAAATCCAAATAATCTAGAGGTAAAGCCCAACATCTAGACGTAAAGCCAGATATCTAGAGGTAAAGCCCAACATCTAGAGGAAAAGCCAAATATATAGATTTAAAACCCAAAATCTAGAGATAAAGCCCAACATCTAAATGTGAAGCAAAACATCTAGATGTAAAACCCGACATCTAGAGGTAAAGTCCAGTATCTAGACTTAAAGACCAACATCTGGAGGTAAAGCCCAAAGTCTAGATGTAAAGCCCAACTTCCAGAGTTAAAGTCCAAAATCTAGAGGTAAACACCAATACCGAGAGGTAGAGCCCAAAATCTAGAGATAAAGCCCAACATCTAGAGATAAAGCCAGATATATAGATTTAAAACCCAAAATCTGGAGCTAAAGCCCAACATCTAGAGCTAAAGCCCCAAATCTAGATGTAAAGCCCAATTTCTAGATCTAAAGCCAAATAATCTAGATGTAAAACCCAACATGCAGAGGTAAAGACTAAGATCTAGAGGTGAATTCCAATATCTAGTGTTAAAGCCCGACACCTACAGTTAAAGCCAAACATCTAGATGTAAAACCCAACTTCTAGAGGTAAAGACGAATATCTAGAGGTAAAGCGCATCCTTTCGAGTAAAGCCCAAAATCTAGAGATAAAGCCCAACATCTAGAGATAAAGCCAGATATAAAGATTTAAAACCCAAAATCTAGAGGTAAAGCCCAACATCTAACTGTAAAGCAAAACATAAGATGTAAAACCCTACATCTAGAGGTAAAGTCCAATATCTAGACTTAAAGACCAACATCTAGAGGTAAAACCCGACATCTAGAGTTAAAGCCCAACGTCTGGAGGTACAGCCCAGATTCTAGAGAGAAGCAAAAAATCCAGATGGAAAACCCAAACTCTAGAGGTAAAGCCCAACATCTAGAGGTAAAGCCCAGAATATAGAGGTAAAGGCTAACATCTAGAGGTGAATTCCAAAATCTAGTCTTAAGGCCCGACATCTACAATTAAAGCCAAACATATAGATGTAAACCCCAACTTCTACAGGAAAGGCCCAAAATCTAGAGGTAAACCCCAACAGCTAGAGTTAAAGCCGAACGTCTTGAGGTAAAGCCCAAAATCTAGAGGTAAAGCCCAACTTCTAGAGGTAAAGTCCAAAATCTAGAGGTAAAGCCCAAGACCCAGTGGTAGAGCCCAAAATCTAGAGGTAAAGCCCAACATCTAGACGTAAAGCCAGATATCTAGAGGTAAAGACAACATCTAGAGGAAAAGCCAAATATATAGATTTAAAACCCAAAATCTAGAGGTAAAGACCAACATCTAGACTTAAAGCCCGAAATCTAGATGTAAAGCCCAACTTCTAGAGGTAAAGCCGAATATATAAAGCGCATCATTTAGAGTAAAGCCCAAAATCTAGAGTTGAAGCCCCACATCTAGAGGGAAAGCCCAGAATCTAGATGTAAAGCCTAACATCTAGAGGTGAATTCCAAAATCAAGTGTTAAGGCCCGACATCTACAGTTAAAGCCAAACATATAGATGTAACCCCCAACTTCTAGAGGTAAGGCCCAAAATCTAGAGGTAAAGCCCAACTTCTAGAGGTAAAGACCCAAATCTAGAGGTAAAGCCCAAGACCTAGTGGTAGAGCCCAAAATCTAGAGGTAAAGCCCAACATCTAGACGTAAAGCCAGATACCTAGGGGTAAAGCCCAACATCTAGAGGAAAAGCCAAATATATAGATTTAAAACCCAATATCTAGAGGTAAAGACCAAATTCTAGAGGTAAAGCCAAATATCTAGATTTAACTCCCAAAATCTACAGGTGAAGCCCAAATTGCAGATGTAAAGCCCAACATCTAGAGGTACAGCCAGATATCTAGGAGTAAAGCCCAACATCTAGAGGAAAAGCCAGATATCTAGGAGTAAAGCCCAACATCTAGAGGAAAAGCCAAATATATAGATTTAAAACCCAAAATCTAGAGGTAAAGCCGAATATCTAGACGTAAAGCCCAAAAATCTAGATGTAAAGCCCAACTTCTAGACCTAAAGCCTAACTTCTAGAGGTAAAGTCCAAAATCTAGAGGTAAAGCCCAACATCTAGAGGAAAAGACAAATATATAGATTTAAAACCCAAAATCTAGAGGTAAAGCCCAATATCTAGATGTAAAGACCAAAATCTAGATGTAAAGCCCAACTTCTAGATGTAAAGCCGAATATATAAAGCGCATCATTTAGAGTAAAGCCCAAAATCTAGAGTTAAAGCCAAAGTCTAGAATTAAAGCGAAGTTCTAGAGGTAAAGACAAATATATAGATTTAAAACCCAACATCTAGAGGTAAAGCCCAATATCCAGACGTAAAGCTCAACTTCTAGAGGAAAAGTCCAAATTCTAGAGGCAAAGCCCAACACCTAGAGGTAGAGCCCAAAATCTAGAGGTAAAGGAACATCTAGAGGTAAAGCCAGATATCTAGAGGTAAAGCCCAACATCTAGAGGAAAAGCCAAATATATAGATTTAAACCACAAAATATAGAGGTAAAGCCCGATATCTAGACGTAAAGACCAAAATCTAGATGTAAAGCCCAACTTCTAGATCTAAAGCGCGAAATCTAGATGTAAAACCCAACTTCTAGAGGTAAAGCTGAATATATAAAGCGCATCACTTAGAGTAAAGCCAAAAATCTAGTGGTAAAGCCCAAAATCTAGTGTTAAAGCCCAACATCTAGAGGGAAAGCCCAGAATCTAGAGGTAAAGCCTAATATCTAGAGGTGAATTACAAAATCAAGTGTTAAGGCCCGACATCTACAGTTAAAGCCAAACATATAGATGTAACCCCCAACTTCTAGAGGTAAGGCCCAAAATCTAGAGGTAAAGCCCAACTTCTAGAGGTAAAGTCCAAAATCTAGAGGTAAAGCCCAAGACCTAGTGGTAGAGCCCAAAATCTAGAGGTAAAGCCATACATCTAGACGTAAAGCCAGATATCTAGAGGTAAAGCCCAACATCTAGAGGATAAGCCAAATATATAGATTTAAAACCCGAAATCTAGAGATAAAGCCCAACATCTAAATGTAAAGCAAAACATCTAGATGTAAAACCCTACATCTAGAGGTAAAGTCCAATATCTAGACTTAAAGACCAACATCTAGAGGTAAAACCCAACATCTTGAGGTAAAGCCCAACGTCTGGGGGTACAACCCAGATTCTAGAGAGAAGACAAAAATCCAGATGGAAAACCCAAAATCTAGTGTTAAAGCCCAACATCTAGAGGTAAAGCCAGATATCTAGGAGTAAAGCCCAACATCTAGAGGAAAAGCCAAATATATAGATTTAAAACACAAAATCTAGAGGTAAAGCTCAATAAGTAGACGTAAAGCCCAAAATCTAGAGGTAAAGCCCAACATCTAGAGTTAAAGTTGAATGTCTTGAGGTAAAGCCAAAGTCTAGAGGTAAAGCCCAACTTCTAGAGGTAAAGTCCAAAATCTAGAGGTAAAGCCCAAGACCTAGTGGTAGAGCCCAAAATCTAGAGGTAAAGCGCAACTTCTAGATCGAAGCCAAACATCTAGAGGTAAGGCCCAAAATCTAGAGGTAAAGCCCAACATCCAGAGTTAATTTGAACGTCTTGAGGTAAAGCCCAAAGTCTAGAGGTAAAGCGCAACTTCTAGAGGTAAAGTCCAAAATCTAGAGTTAAAGCCAAAGACCTAGTGGTAGAGCCCAAAATGTAGAGGTGAAGCCCAACATCTACACGTAAAGCCAGCTATCAAGAGGTAAAGCCCAACATCTAGAGGAAAAGAGAAATATATAGATTTGAAACCCAAAATCTGGAGGTAAAGCCCAACATCTAGAGCTAAAGCCCCAAATCTAGATGTAAAGCCCAATTTCCAGATCTAAATCCAAATAATCTAGAGGTAAAGCCCAACATCTAGACGTAAAGCCAGATATCTAGAGGTAAAGCCCAACATCTAGAGGAAAAGACAAATATATAGATTTAAAACCCAAAATCTAGAGATAAAGCCCAACATCTAAATGTGAAGCAAAACATCTAGATGTAAAACCCGACATCTAGAGGTAAAGTCCAGTATCTAGACTTAAAGACCAACATCTGGAGGTAAAGCCCAAAGTCTAGATGTAAAGCCCAACTTCCAGAGTTAAAGTCCAAAATCTAGAGGTAAACACCAATACCGAGAGGTAGAGCCCAAAATCTAGAGATAAAGCCCAACATCTAGAGATAAAGCCAGATATATAGATTTAAAACCCAAAATCTGGAGCTAAAGCCCAACATCTAGAGCTAAAGCCCCAAATCTAGATGTAAAGCCCAATTTCTAGATCTAAAGCCAAATAATCTAGATGTAAAACCCAACATGCAGAGGTAAAGACTAAGATCTAGAGGTGAATTCCAATATCTAGTGTTAAAGCCCGACACCTACAGTTAAAGCCAAACATCTAGATGTAAAACCCAACTTCTAGAGGTAAAGACGAATATCTAGAGGTAAAGCGCATCCTTTCGAGTAAAGCCCAAAATCTAGAGATAAAGCCCAACATCTAGAGATAAAGCCAGATATAAAGATTTAAAACCCAAAATCTAGAGGTAAAGCCCAACATCTAACTGTAAAGCAAAACATAAGATGTAAAACCCTACATCTAGAGGTAAAGTCCAATATCTAGACTTAAAGACCAACATCTAGAGGTAAAACCCGACATCTAGAGTTAAAGCCCAACGTCTGGAGGTACAGCCCAGATTCTAGAGAGAAGCAAAAAATCCAGATGGAAAACCCAAACTCTAGAGGTAAAGCCCAACATCTAGAGGTAAAGCCCAGAATATAGAGGTAAAGGCTAACATCTAGAGGTGAATTCCAAAATCTAGTCTTAAGGCCCGACATCTACAATTAAAGCCAAACATATAGATGTAAACCCCAACTTCTACAGGAAAGGCCCAAAATCTAGAGGTAAACCCCAACAGCTAGAGTTAAAGCCGAACGTCTTGAGGTAAAGCCCAAAATCTAGAGGTAAAGCCCAACTTCTAGAGGTAAAGTCCAAAATCTAGAGGTAAAGCCCAAGACCCAGTGGTAGAGCCCAAAATCTAGAGGTAAAGCCCAACATCTAGACGTAAAGCCAGATATCTAGAGGTAAAGACAACATCTAGAGGAAAAGCCAAATATATAGATTTAAAACCCAAAATCTAGAGGTAAAGACCAACATCTAGACTTAAAGCCCGAAATCTAGATGTAAAGCCCAACTTCTAGAGGTAAAGCCGAATATATAAAGCGCATCATTTAGAGTAAAGCCCAAAATCTAGAGTTGAAGCCCCACATCTAGAGGGAAAGCCCAGAATCTAGATGTAAAGCCTAACATCTAGAGGTGAATTCCAAAATCAAGTGTTAAGGCCCGACATCTACAGTTAAAGCCAAACATATAGATGTAACCCCCAACTTCTAGAGGTAAGGCCCAAAATCTAGAGGTAAAGCCCAACTTCTAGAGGTAAAGACCCAAATCTAGAGGTAAAGCCCAAGACCTAGTGGTAGAGCCCAAAATCTAGAGGTAAAGCCCAACATCTAGACGTAAAGCCAGATACCTAGGGGTAAAGCCCAACATCTAGAGGAAAAGCCAAATATATAGATTTAAAACCCAATATCTAGAGGTAAAGACCAAATTCTAGAGGTAAAGCCAAATATCTAGATTTAACTCCCAAAATCTACAGGTGAAGCCCAAATTGCAGATGTAACCCCCAACTTCTAGAGGTAAGGCCCAAAATCTAGAGGTAAAGCCCAACTTCTAGAGGTAAAGTCCAAAATCTAGAGGTAAAGCCCAAGACCTAGTGGTAGAGCCCAAAATCTAGAGGTAAAGCCATACATCTAGACGTAAAGCCAGATATCTAGAGGTAAAGCCCAACATCTAGAGGATAAGCCAAATATATAGATTTAAAACCCGAAATCTAGAGATAAAGCCCAACATCTAAATGTAAAGCAAAACATCTAGATGTAAAACCCTACATCTAGAGGTAAAGTCCAATATCTAGACTTAAAGACCAACATCTAGAGGTAAAACCCAACATCTTGAGGTAAAGCCCAACGTCTGGGGGTACAACCCAGATTCTAGAGAGAAGACAAAAATCCAGATGGAAAACCCAAAATCTAGTGTTAAAGCCCAACATCTAGAGGTAAAGCCAGATATCTAGGAGTAAAGCCCAACATCTAGAGGAAAAGCCAAATATATAGATTTAAAACACAAAATCTAGAGGTAAAGCTCAATAAGTAGACGTAAAGCCCAAAATCTAGAGGTAAAGCCCAACATCTAGAGTTAAAGTTGAATGTCTTGAGGTAAAGCCAAAGTCTAGAGGTAAAGCCCAACTTCTAGAGGTAAAGTCCAAAATCTAGAGGTAAAGCCCAAGACCTAGTGGTAGAGCCCAAAATCTAGAGGTAAAGCGCAACTTCTAGATCGAAGCCAAACATCTAGAGGTAAGGCCCAAAATCTAGAGGTAAAGCCCAACATCCAGAGTTAATTTGAACGTCTTGAGGTAAAGCCCAAAGTCTAGAGGTAAAGCGCAACTTCTAGAGGTAAAGTCCAAAATCTAGAGTTAAAGCCAAAGACCTAGTGGTAGAGCCCAAAATGTAGAGGTGAAGCCCAACATCTACACGTAAAGCCAGCTATCAAGAGGTAAAGCCCAACATCTAGAGGAAAAGAGAAATATATAGATTTGAAACCCAAAATCTGGAGGTAAAGCCCAACATCTAGAGCTAAAGCCCCAAATCTAGATGTAAAGCCCAATTTCCAGATCTAAATCCAAATAATCTAGAGGTAAAGCCCAACATCTAGACGTAAAGCCAGATATCTAGAGGTAAAGCCCAACATCTAGAGGAAAAGACAAATATATAGATTTGAAACCCAAAATCTAGAGATAAAGCCCAACATCTAAATGTAAAGCAAAACATCTAGATGTAAAACCCTACATCTAGAGGTAAAGTCCAATATCTAGACTTAAAGACCAACATCTAGAGGTAAAACCCAACATCTAGAGGTAAAGCCCAACGTCTGGAGGTAAAGCCCAGATTCTAGAGAGAAGCCAAAAATCCAGATGGAAAACCCAAAGTCTAGAGGTAAAGCCCAACTTCTAGAGGTAAAGCCCAACATCTAGAGGTAAAGCCCAGAATCTAGAGGTAAAGCCTAACATCTAGAGGTGAATTCCAAAATCTAGAGGTAAAGCCCAACATCTAGAGGTAAAGCCGGGAATCTAGAGGTAAAGCCTAACATCTAGAGGTGAATGGCAAAATCTAGTCTTAAGGCCCGACATCTACAATTAAAGCCAAACATATAGATGTAAACACCAACTTCTAGAGGAAAGGCCCAAAATCTAGAGGTAAAGCCCAACATCTAGAGTTAAAGCCGAACGTATTGAGGTAAAGCCCAAAATCTAGAGGTAAAGCCCAACTTCTAGAGGTAAAGTCCAAAATCTAGAGGTAAAGCCCAAGATCTAGTGGTAGAGCCCAAATTCTAGAGGTAAAGCCCAACATCTAGACGTAAAGCCAGATATCTGATGGTAAAGCCCAACATCTAGAGGAAAAGCCAAATATATAGATTTAAAACGCAAAACCTAGAGGTAAAGCCCAATATCTAGACGTAAAGACCAATATCTAGATGTAAAGCCCAACTTCTAGATCTAAAGCCCAAAATATAGATGTAAAGCCCAACTTCTAAATCTAAAGCCCAACATCTAGAGGTAAAGCCCAATATTTAGAGTTTAAGCCCATCATTTAGAGGTAAAGCCCAAAATCTAGATGTAAAGCCCAACTTCTAGAAGTAAAGCCCATCATCTAGTCCTACAGCCCAAGGTCTGCAGGTAAAGCCCAACTTACAGAGGTGAAGGCAAACATCTAGATGTAAAACCCAAAATCTAGAGGTAAAGCCCAACATCTAGAGGTGAAGCACAACATATAGAGGTATAACCCAACATCTAGAGATAAAGACCAACATCTAAATGTAAAGCAAAACATCTAGATGTAAAACCCTACATCTAGAGGTAAAGTCCAGTATCTAGACTTAAAGACCAACATCTGGAGGTAAAGCCCAAAGTCTAGATGTAAAGCCAACTTCCAGAGTTAAAGTCCAAAATCTAGAGGTAAACACCAATACCTAGAGGTAGAGCCCAAAATCTAGAGATAAAGCCCAACATCTAGAGATAAAGCCAGATACTTAGATTTAAAACGCAAAATCTGGAGGTAAAGCCCAACATCTAGAGCTAAAGCCCCAAATCTAGATGTAAAGCCCAATTTCTAGGTTTAAAGCCTAATCATCTAGAGGTAAAGCCCAACATGTAGAGGTAAAGACTAAGATCTAGAGGTGAATTCCAATATCTACTGTTAAAGCCCGACACCTACAGTTAAAGCCAAACATCTAGATGTAAAACCCAATTCTAGAGGTAAAGCCGAATATCTAGAGTCAAAGCGCATCCTTTAGAGTAAAGCCCAAAATCTAGAGTTAAAGCCCAACGTCTAGAGGGAAAGCCCAGAATCTAGAGGTAAAGCCTAACATCTAGAGGTGATTTCCAAAATCAAGTGTTAAGGTTTGACATCTACAGTTAAAGCCAACCATATAGATGTAACCCCCAACTTCTAGAGGTAAGGCCCAAAATCTAGAGGTAAAGCCCAACAGCTAGAGTTAAAGCCGAACGTCTTGAGGTAAAGCCCAAACTCTAGAGGTAAAGCCCAACTTCTAGAGGTAAAGTCCAAAATCTGGAGGTAAAGCCCAAGACCTAGTGGTAGAGCCCAAAATCTAGAGGTAAAGCCCAACATCTAGACGTAAAGCCAGATATCTGATGGTAAAGCCCAACAGCTAGAGGAAAAGCCAAATATATAGATTTAAAACCCAAAATCTAGAGATAAAGCCCAACATCTAAAAGTAAAGCAAAACATCTAGATGTAAAACCCGACATCTAGAGGTAAAGTCCAATATCTAGACTTAAAGACCAACATCTAGAGGTAAAACCCAACATCTAGAGGTAAAGCCCAACGTCTGGAGGTACAGCCCAGATTCTGGAGAGAAGCCAAAAGTCCAGATGGTAAACCCAAAATCTAGAGGTAAAGCCCAACATCTAGAGGTAAAGCCCCGAATCTAGAGGTAAAGCCTAACATCTAGAGGTGAATTCCAAAATCAAGTGTTAAGGACCGACATCTACAGTTAAAGCCAAACATATAGATGCAACCCCCAACTTCTAGAGGTAAGGCCCAAAATCTAGAGGTAAAGCCCAACTTCTAGAGGTAAAGTCCAAAATCTAGAGATAAAGCCCAAGACCTAGTGGTAGAGCCCAAAATCTAGAGGTAAAGCCCAACATCTAGAGGTAAAACCAGATATCTAGAGGTAAAGCCCAACATCTAGAGGAAAAGCCAAATATATAGATTTAAAACCCAAAATCTAGAGGTAAAGCCCAATATCTAGACATAAGGACCAATATCTAGATGTAAAGCCCAACTTCTAGATCTAAATCCCAAAATCTAGATGTAAAGCTCAAATTCTAGATGTAAAGACGAATATCTAGAGTATAAATCGCATCATTTGGAGTAAAGCCCAAAATCTAGAGTTAAAGGACAACATCTAGAGGGAAAGCCCAGAATCTAAAGGTAAAGCCTAACATCTAGAGGTGAATTCCAAAATCAAGTGTTAAGGCCCGACATCTACAGTTAAATCCAAACATATAGATGTAACCCCCAACTTCTAGACGTAAGGCCCAAAAACTAGAGGTAAAGCGCAACATCTAGAGGTAAAGCCGAACGTCTTGAGGTAAAGCCCAAAGTCTAGATGTAAAGCCCAACTTCTAGAGGTAAAGTCCAAAATCTAGAGGTAAAGATCAAGACCTAGTGGTAGAGCCCAAAATGCAGAGGTAAAGCCCAACATCTATAGGAAAAGCCAAATATATAGATTTAAAACCCAAAATCTAGAGATAAAGCCCAAAATCTAAATGTAAAGCAAAACATCTAGATGTAAAACCCGACATCTAGAGGTAAAGTCCAATATCTAGACTTAAAGACCAACATCTAGAGGTAAGACACAGCATCTGGAGGTAAAGCCCAGATTCTAGAGAGAAGCCAAAAATCCAGATGGAAAACCCAAAATCTAGAGGTAAAGCCCAACATCTAGAGGTAAAGCCAGATATCTAGGGGTAAAGCCCAACATCTAGAGGAAAAGCCAAATATATAGATTTAAAACCCAAAATCTAGAGGTAAAGACCAATATCTAGACGTAAATCCCAAAATCTAGACGTAAAGCCCAACTTCTAGATCTAAAGCCCAACATCTAGAGGTTAAGCCTAACATCTAGTGGTGAATTCCAAAATCTAGTGTTAATGCCCAACATCTACAGTTAAAGGCAAACATATAGATGTAAACCCCAACTTCTAGAGGTAAGGCCCAAAATCTAGAGGTAAAGCCCAAGACCTAGTGGTAGAGCCCAAAATCTAGAGGTAAAGCCCAACATCTAGACGTAAAGCCAGATACCTAGGGGTAAAGCCCAACATCTAGAGGAAAAGCCAAATATATAGATTTAAAACCCAATATCTAGAGGTAAAGACCAAATTCTAGAGATAAAGCCAAATATCTAGATTTAAATCCCAAAATCTACAGGTGAAGCCCAAATTGCAGATGTAAAGCCCAACATCTAGAGGCAAAGTCCAAATGTTAGAGGCAAAGCCCAACACCTAGAGGCAGAGCCCAAAATCTAGAGTTAAAGCCCAACATCTAGAGGTAAAGCCAGATATCTAGAGGTAAAGCCCAACATCTAGAGGAAAAGACAAATATATAGATTTAAAACCCGAAATCTAGATGTAAAGCCCAACTTCTAGAGGTAAAGCCGAATATATAAAGCGCATCATTTAGAGTAAAGCCCAAAATCTAGAGTTGAAGCCCCACATCTAGAGGGAAAGCCCAGAATCTAGATGTAAAGCCTAACATCTAGAGGTGAATTCCAAAATCAAGTGTTAAGGCCCGACATCTACAGTTAAAGCCAAACATATAGATGTAACCCCCAACTTCTAGACGTAAGGCCCAAAAACTAGAGGTAAAGCGCAACATCTAGAGGTAAAGCCGAACGTCTTGAGGTAAAGCCCAAAGTCTAGATGTAAAGCCCAACTTCTAGAGGTAAAGTCCAAAATCTAGAGGTAAAGATCAAGACCTAGTGGTAGAGCCCAAAATGCAGAGGTAAAGCCCAACATCTATAGGAAAAGCCAAATATATAGATTTAAAACCCAAAATCTAGAGATAAAGCCCAAAATCTAAATGTAAAGCAAAACATCTAGATGTAAAACCCGACATCTAGAGGTAAAGTCCAATATCTAGACTTAAAGACCAACATCTAGAGGTAAGACACAACATCTGGAGGTAAAGCCCAGATTCTAGAGAGAAGCCAAAAATCCAGATGGAAAACCCAAAATCTAGAGGTAAAGCCCAACATCTAGAGGTAAAGCCAGATATCTAGGGGTAAAGCCCAACATCTAGAGGAAAAGCCAAATATATAGATTTAAAACCCAAAATCTAGAGGTAAAGACCAATATCTAGACGTAAATCCCAAAATCTAGACGTAAAGCCCAACTTCTAGATCTAAAGCCCAACATCTAGAGGTTAAGCCTAACATCTAGTGGTGAATTCCAAAATCTAGTGTTAATGCCCAACATCTACAGTTAAAGGCAAACATATAGATGTAAACCCCAACTTCTAGAGGTAAGGCCCAAAATCTAGAGGTAAAGCCCAAGACCTAGTGGTAGAGCCCAAAATCTAGAGGTAAAGCCCAACATCTAGACGTAAAGCCAGATACCTAGGGGTAAAGCCCAACATCTAGAGGAAAAGCCAAATATATAGATTTAAAACCCAATATCTAGAGGTAAAGACCAAATTCTAGAGATAAAGCCAAATATCTAGATTTAAATCCCAAAATCTACAGGTGAAGCCCAAATTGCAGATGTAAAGCCCAACATCTAGAGGCAAAGTCCAAATGTTAGAGGCAAAGCCCAACACCTAGAGGCAGAGCCCAAAATCTAGAGTTAAAGCCCAACATCTAGAGGTAAAGCCAGATATCTAGAGGTAAAGCCCAACATCTAGAGGAAAAGACAAATATATAGATTTAAAACCCGAAATCTAGATGTAAAGCCCAACTTCTAGAGGTAAAGCCGAATATATAAAGCGCATCATTTAGAGTAAAGCCCAAAATCTAGAGTTGAAGCCCCACATCTAGAGGGAAAGCCCAGAATCTAGATGTAAAGCCTAACATCTAGAGGTGAATTCCAAAATCAAGTGTTAAGGCCCGACATCTACAGTTAAAGCCAAACATATAGATGTAACCCCCAACTTCTAGAGGTAAGGCCCAAAATCTAGAGGTAAAGCCCAACTTCTAGAGGTAAAGACCCAAATCTAGAGGTAAAGCCCAAGACCTAGTGGTAGAGCCCAAAATCTAGAGGTAAAGCCCAACATCTAGAGGTAAAACCAGATATCTAGAGGTAAAGCCCAACATCTAGAGGAAAAGCCAAATATATAGATTTAAAACCCAAAATCTAGAGGTAAAGCCCAATATCTAGACGTAAAGACCAATATCTAGATTTAAAGCCCAACTTCTAGATCTAAAGACCAAAATCTATATGTAAAGCCCAACTTCTAGACCAAAAGCCTAAAATCTAGATGTAAAGCCCAACTTCTAGAGGTAAAGCCGAATATATAAAGCGCATCATTTAGAGTAAAGCCCAAAATCTAGAGATGAAGCCCCACATCTAGAGGGAAAGCCCAGAATCTAGATGTAAAGCCTAACATCTAGAGGTGAATTCCAAAATCAAGTGTTAAGGCCCGACATCTACAGTTAAAGCCATACATATAGATGCAACCCCCAACTTCTAGAGGTAAGGACCAAAATCTAGAGGTAAAGCCCAACTTCTAGAGGTAAAGTCCAAAATCTAGATGTAAAGCCCAAGACCTAGTGGTAGAGCCCAAAATCTAGAGGTAAAGCCCAACATCTAGACGTAAAGCCAGATATCTAGGGGTAAAGCCCAACATCTAGAGGAAAAGCCAAATATATAGATTTAAAACCCAAAATCTAGAGGTAAAGCCCAATATCTAGACGTAAAGCCCAAAATCTAGAGGTAAAGCCCAACATCTAGAGGTAAATTTGAACGTCTTGTGGTAAAGCCAAAGTCTAGAGGTAAAGCCCAAGACCTAGTGGTAGAGCCCAAAATCTAGAGGTAAAGCCATACATCTAGACGTAAAGCCAGATATCTGATGGTAAAGCCGAACAGCTAGAGGAAAAGCCAAATATATAGATTTAAAACCCAACATCTAGAGATAAAGCCCAACATCTAAATGTAAAGCAAAACATCTAGATGTAAAACCCTACATCTAGAGGTAAAGTCCAATATCTAGACTTAAAGACCAACATCTAGAGGTAAAACCCAACATCTAGAGGTAAAGCCCAACGCCTGGAGGTAAAGCCCAGATTCTAGAGAGAAGCCAAAAATCCAGATGGAAAACCCAAAGTCTAGAGGTAAAGCCCAACTTCTAGAGGTAAAGTCCAAAATCTAGAGGTAAAGCCCAAGACCTAGTGGTAGAGCCCAAACTCTAGAGCTAAATCCCAACATCTAGACGTAAAGCCAGATATCTGATGGTAAAGCCCAACATCTAGAGGAAAAGCCAAATATATAGATTTAAACCCCGAAATCTAGAGATAAAGCCCAACATCTAAATGTAAAGGAAAACATTTAGATGTAAAACCCTACATCTAGAGGTAAAGTCCAATATCCAGACTTAAAGCCCAACATCTAGAGGTAAAACCCAACATCTAGAGGTAAAGCCCAACATCTAGAGGTAAAGCCCAGAATCTAGAGGTAAAGCCTAACATCTAGAGGTGAATTCCAAAATCTAGAGGTAAAGCCCAACATCTAGAGGTAAAGCCGGGAATCTAGAGGTAAAGCCTAACATCTAGAGGTGAATGGCAAAATCTAGTCTTAAGGCCCGACATCTACAATTAAAGCCAAACATATAGATGTAAACACCAACTTCTAGAGGAAAGGCCCAAAATCTAGAGGTAAAGCCCAACTTCTAGAGGTAAAGTCCAAAATCTAGAGGTAAAGCCCAAGATCTAGTGGTAGAGCCCAAATTCTAGAGGTAAAGCCCAACATCTAGACGTAAAGCCAGATATCTGATGGTAAAGCCCAACATCTAGAGGAAAAGCCAAATATATAGATTTAAAACGCAAAACCTATAGGTAAAGCCCAATATCTAGACGTAAAGACCAATATCTAGATGTAAAGCCCAACTTCTAGATCTAAAGCCCAAAATATAGATGTAAAGCCCAACTTCTAAATCTAAAGCCCAACATCTAGAGGTAAAGCCCAATATTTAGAGTTTAAACCCATCATTTAGAGGTAAAGCCCAAAATCTAGATGTAAAGCCCAACTTCTAGAAGTAAAGCCCATCATCTAGTCCTACAGCCCAAGGTCTGCAGGTAAAGCCCAACTTACAGAGGTGAAGGCAAACATCTAGATGTAAAACCCAAAATCTAGAGGTAAAGCCCAACATCTAGAGGTGAAGCACAACATATAGAGGTATAACCCAACATCTAGAGATAAAGACCAACATCTAAATGTAAAGCAAAACATCTAGATGTAAAACCCTACATCTAGAGGTGAAGTCCAGTATCTAGACTTAAAGACCAACATCTGGAGGTAAAGCCCAAAGTCTAGATGTAAAGCCAACTTCCAGAGTTAAAGTCCAAAATCTAGAGGTAAACACCAATACCTAGAGGTAGAGCCCAAAATCTAGAGATAAAGCCCAACATCTAGAGATAAAGCCAGATATATAGATTTAAAACGCAAAATCTGGAGGTAAAGCCCAACATCTAGAGCTAAAGCCCCAAATCTAGATGTAAAGCCCAATTTCTAGGTTTAAAGCCTAATCATCTAGAGGTAAAGCCCAACATGTAGAGGTAAAGACTAAGATCTAGAGGTGAATTCCAATATCTACTGTTAAAGCCCGACACCTACAGTTAAAGCCAAACATCTAGATGTAAAACCCAATTCTAGAGGTAAAGCCGAATATCTAGAGTCAAAGCGCATCCTTTAGAGTAAAGCCCAAAATCTAGAGTTAAAGCCCAACGTCTAGAGGGAAAGCCCAGAATCTAGAGGTAAAGCCTAACATCTAGAGGTGATTTCCAAAATCAAGTGTTAAGGTTTGACATCTACAGTTAAAGCCAACCATATAGATGTAACCCCCAACTTCTAGAGGTAAGGCCCAAAATCTAGAGGTAAAGCCCAACAGCTAGAGTTAAAGCCGAACGTCTTGAGGTAAAGCCCAAACTCTAGAGGTAAAGCCCAACTTCTAGAGGTAAAGTCCAAAATCTGGAGGTAAAGCCCAAGACCTAGTGGTAGAGCCCAAAATCTAGAGGTAAAGCCCAACATCTAGACGTAAAGCCAGATATCTGATGGTAAAGCCCAACAGCTAGAGGAAAAGCCAAATATATAGATTTAAAACCCAAAATCTAGAGATAAAGCCCAACATCTAAAAGTAAAGCAAAACATCTAGATGTAAAACCCGACATCTAGAGGTAAAGTCCAATATCTAAACTTAAAGACCAACCTCTAGAGGTAAAACCCAACATCTAGAGGTAAAGCCCAACGTCTGGAGGTACAGCCCAGATTCTGGAGAGAAGCCAAAAGTCCAGATGGTAAACCCAAAATCTAGAGGTAAAGCCCAACATCTAGAGGTAAAGCCCAGAATCTAGAGGTAAAGCCTAACATCTAGAGGTGAATTCCAAAATCAAGTGTTAAGGACCGACATCTACAGTTAAAGCCAAACATATAGATGCAACCCCCAACTTCTAGAGGTAAGGCCCAAAATCTAGAGGTAAAGCCCAACTTCTAGAGGTAAAGTCCAAAATCTAGAGGTAAAGCCCAAGACCTAGTGGTAGAGCCCAAAATCTAGAGGTAAAGCCCAACATCTAGAGGTAAAACCAGATATCTAGAGGTAAAGCCCAACATCTAGAGGAAAAGCCAAATATATAGATTTAAAACCCAAAATCTAGAGGTAAAGCCCAATATCTAGACATAAGGACCAATATCTAGATGTAAAGCCCAACTTCTAGATCTAAATCCCAAAATCTAGATGTAAAGCTCAAATTCTAGATGTAAAGACGAATATCTAGAGTATAAATCGCATCATTTGGAGTAAAGCCCAAAATCTAGAGTTAAAGGACAACATCTAGAGGGAAAGCCCAGAATCTAAAGGTAAAGCCTAACATCTAGAGGTGAATTCCAAAATCAAGTGTTAAGGCCCGACATCTACAGTTAAATCCAAACATATAGATGTAACCCCCAACTTCTAGACGTAAGGCCCAAAAACTAGAGGTAAAGCGCAACATCTAGAGGTAAAGCCGAACGTCTTGAGGTAAAGCCCAAAGTCTAGATGTAAAGCCCAACTTCTAGAGGTAAAGTCCAAAATCTAGAGGTAAAGATCAAGACCTAGTGGTAGAGCCCAAAATGCAGAGGTAAAGCCCAACATCTATAGGAAAAGCCAAATATATAGATTTAAAACCCAAAATCTAGAGATAAAGCCCAAAATCTAAATGTAAAGCAAAACATCTAGATGTAAAACCCGACATCTAGAGGTAAAGTCCAATATCTAGACTTAAAGACCAACATCTAGAGGTAAGACACAGCATCTGGAGGTAAAGCCCAGATTCTAGAGAGAAGCCAAAAATCCAGATGGAAAACCCAAAATCTAGAGGTAAAGCCCAACATCTAGAGGTAAAGCCAGATATCTAGGGGTAAAGCCCAACATCTAGAGGAAAAGCCAAATATATAGATTTAAAACCCAAAATCTAGAGGTAAAGACCAATATCTAGACGTAAATCCCAAAATCTAGACGTAAAGCCCAACTTCTAGATCTAAAGCCCAACATCTAGAGGTTAAGCCTAACATCTAGTGGTGAATTCCAAAATCTAGTGTTAATGCCCAACATCTACAGTTAAAGGCAAACATATAGATGTAAACCCCAACTTCTAGAGGTAAGGCCCAAAATCTAGAGGTAAAGCCCAAGACCTAGTGGTAGAGCCCAAAATCTAGAGGTAAAGCCCAACATCTAGACGTAAAGCCAGATACCTAGGGGTAAAGCCCAACATCTAGAGGAAAAGCCAAATATATAGATTTAAAACCCAATATCTAGAGGTAAAGACCAAATTCTAGAGATAAAGCCAAATATCTAGATTTAAATCCCAAAATCTACAGGTGAAGCCCAAATTGCAGATGTAAAGCCCAACATCTAGAGGCAAAGTCCAAATGTTAGAGGCAAAGCCCAACACCTAGAGGCAGAGCCCAAAATCTAGAGTTAAAGCCCAACATCTAGAGGTAAAGCCAGATATCTAGAGGTAAAGCCCAACATCTAGAGGAAAAGACAAATATATAGATTTAAAACCCGAAATCTAGATGTAAAGCCCAACTTCTAGAGGTAAAGCCGAATATATAAAGCGCATCATTTAGAGTAAAGCCCAAAATCTAGAGTTGAAGCCCCACATCTAGAGGGAAAGCCCAGAATCTAGATGTAAAGCCTAACATCTAGAGGTGAATTCCAAAATCAAGTGTTAAGGCCCGACATCTACAGTTAAAGCCAAACATATAGATGTAACCCCCAACTTCTAGAGGTAAGGCCCAAAATCTAGAGGTAAAGCCCAACTTCTAGAGGTAAAGACCCAAATCTAGAGGTAAAGCCCAAGACCTAGTGGTAGAGCCCAAAATCTAGAGGTAAAGCCCAACATCTAGACGTAAAGCCAGATATATAGATTTAAAACCCAAAATCTGGAGCTAAAGCCCAACATCTAGAGCTAAAGCCCCAAATCTAGATGTAAAGACCAATTTCTAGATCTAAAGCCAAATAATCTAGATGTAAAACCCAACATGCAGAGGTAAAGACTAAGATCTAGAGGTGAATTCCAATATCTAGTGTTAAAGCCCGACACCTACAGTTAAAGCCGAACATCTAGATGTAAAACCCAACTTCTAGAGGTAAAGACGAATATCTAGAGTTAAAGCGCATCTTTTAGAGTAAAGCCCAAAATCTAGAGTTAAAGCCCAACATCTAGAGGGAAAGCCCAGAATCTAGATGTAAAGCCTAACATCTAGAGGTGAATTCCAAAATCAAGTGTTAAGGCCTGACATCTACAGTTAAATCCATCCATATAGGTATAACCCCCAACTTCTAGAGGTAAGGCCCAAAATCTAGAGGTAAAGCCCAACAGCTAGAGTTAAACACGAACGTCTTGAGGTAAAGCCCAAAGTCTAGAGTTAAAGCCCAACTTCTAGAGGTAAAGCCCAACATCTAGACGTAAAGCCAGATATCTGACGGTAAAGCCCAACATCTAGAGGAAAAGCCAAATATATAGATTTAAAACCCAAAATCTAGAGATAAAGCCGAACATCTAAATGTAAAGCAAAACATCTAGATGTAAAACCCTACATCTAGAGGTAAAGTCCAGTATCTAGACTTAAAGACCAACATCTGGAGGTAAAGCCCAAAGTCTAGATGTAAAGCCCAACTTCCAGAGTTAAAGTCCAAAATCTAGAGGTAAACACCAATACCGAGAGGTAGAGCCCAAAATCTAGAGATAAAGCCCAACATCTAGAGATAAAGCCAGATATATAGATTTAAAACCCAAAATCTGGAGCTAAAGCCCAACATCTAGAGCTAAAGCCCCAAATCTAGATGTAAAGCCCAATTTCTAGATCTAAAGCCAAATAATCTAGATGTAAAACCCAACATGCAGAGGTAAAGACTAAGATCTAGAGGTGAATTCCAATATCTAGTGTTAAAGCCCGACACCTACAGTTAAAGCCAAACATCTAGATGTAAAACCCAACTTCTAGAGGTAAAGACGAATATCTAGAGGTAAAGCGCATCCTTTCGAGTAAAGCCCAAAATCTAGAGATAAAGCCCAACATCTAGAGATAAAGCCAGATATAAAGATTTAAAACCCAAAATCTAGAGGTAAAGCCCAACATCTAACTGTAAAGCAAAACATAAGATGTAAAACCCTACATCTAGAGGTAAAGTCCAATATCTAGACTTAAAGACCAACATCTAGAGGTAAAACCCGACATCTAGAGTTAAAGCCCAACGTCTGGAGGTACAGCCCAGATTCTAGAGAGAAGCAAAAAATCCAGATGGAAAACCCAAACTCTAGAGGTAAAGCCCAACATCTAGAGGTAAAGCCCAGAATATAGAGGTAAAGGCTAACATCTAGAGGTGAATTCCAAAATCTAGTCTTAAGGCCCGACATCTACAATTAAAGCCAAACATATAGATGTAAACCCCAACTTCTACAGGAAAGGCCCAAAATCTAGAGGTAAACCCCAACAGCTAGAGTTAAAGCCGAACGTCTTGAGGTAAAGCCCAAAGTCTAGAGGTAAAGCCCAACTTCTAGAGGTAAAGCCCAACTTCTAGAGGTAAAGTCCAAAATCTAGAGGTAAAGCCCAAGACCCAGTGGTAGAGCCCAAAATCTAGAGGTAAAGCCCAACATCTAGACGTAAAGCCAGATATCTAGAGGTAAAGACAACATCTAGAGGAAAAGCCAAATATATAGATTTAAAACCCAAAATCTAGAGGTAAAGACCAACATCTAGACTTAAAGCCCGAAATCTAGATGTAAAGCCCAACTTCTAGAGGTAAAGCCGAATATATAAAGCGCATCATTTAGAGTAAAGCCCAAAATCTAGAGTTGAAGCCCCACATCTAGAGGGAAAGCCCAGAATCTAGATGTAAAGCCTAACATCTAGAGGTGAATTCCAAAATCAAGTGTTAAGGCCCGACATCTACAGTTAAAGCCAAACATATAGATGTAACCCCCAACTTCTAGAGGTAAGGCCCAAAATCTAGAGGTAAAGCCCAACTTCTAGAGGTAAAGACCCAAATCTAGAGGTAAAGCCCAAGACCTAGTGGTAGAGCCCAAAATCTAGAGGTAAAGCCCAACATCTAGACGTAAAGCCAGATACCTAGGGGTAAAGCCCAACATCTAGAGGAAAAGCCAAATATATAGATTTAAAACCCAATATCTAGAGGTAAAGACCAAATTCTAGAGGTAAAGCCAAATATCTAGATTTAACTCCCAAAATCTACAGGTGAAGCCCAAATTGCAGATGTAAAGCCCAACATCTAGAGGTACAGCCAGATATCTAGGAGTAAAGCCCAACATCTAGAGGAAAAGCCAGATATCTAGGAGTAAAGCCCAACATCTAGAGGAAAAGCCAAATATATAGATTTAAAACCCAAAATCTAGAGGTAAAGCCGAATATCTAGACGTAAAGCCCAAAAATCTAGATGTAAAGCCCAACTTCTAGACCTAAAGCCTAACTTCTAGAGGTAAAGTCCAAAATCTAGAGGTAAAGCCCAACATCTAGAGGAAAAGACAAATATATAGATTTAAAACCCAAAATCTAGAGGTAAAGCCCAATATCTAGATGTAAAGACCAAAATCTAGATGTAAAGCCCAACTTCTAGATGTAAAGCCGAATATATAAAGCGCATCATTTAGAGTAAAGCCCAAAATCTAGAGTTAAAGCCAAAGTCTAGAATTAAAGCGAAGTTCTAGAGGTAAAGACAAATATATAGATTTAAAACCCAACATCTAGAGGTAAAGCCCAATATCCAGACGTAAAGCTCAACTTCTAGAGGAAAAGTCCAAATTCTAGAGGCAAAGCCCAACACCTAGAGGTAGAGCCCAAAATCTAGAGGTAAAGGAACATCTAGAGGTAAAGCCAGATATCTAGAGGTAAAGCCCAACATCTAGAGGAAAAGCCAAATATATAGATTTAAACCACAAAATATAGAGGTAAAGCCCGATATCTAGACGTAAAGACCAAAATCTAGATGTAAAGCCCAACTTCTAGATCTAAAGCGCGAAATCTAGATGTAAAACCCAACTTCTAGAGGTAAAGCTGAATATATAAAGCGCATCACTTAGAGTAAAGCCAAAAATCTAGTGGTAAAGCCCAAAATCTAGTGTTAAAGCCCAACATCTAGAGGGAAAGCCCAGAATCTAGAGGTAAAGCCTAATATCTAGAGGTGAATTACAAAATCAAGTGTTAAGGCCCGACATCTACAGTTAAAGCCAAACATATAGATGTAACCCCCAACTTCTAGAGGTAAGGCCCAAAATCTAGAGGTAAAGCCCAACTTCTAGAGGTAAAGTCCAAAATCTAGAGGTAAAGCCCAAGACCTAGTGGTAGAGCCCAAAATCTAGAGGTAAAGCCATACATCTAGACGTAAAGCCAGATATCTAGAGGTAAAGCCCAACATCTAGAGGATAAGCCAAATATATAGATTTAAAACCCGAAATCTAGAGATAAAGCCCAACATCTAAATGTAAAGCAAAACATCTAGATGTAAAACCCTACATCTAGAGGTAAAGTCCAATATCTAGACTTAAAGACCAACATCTAGAGGTAAAACCCAACATCTTGAGGTAAAGCCCAACGTCTGGGGGTACAACCCAGATTCTAGAGAGAAGACAAAAATCCAGATGGAAAACCCAAAATCTAGTGTTAAAGCCCAACATCTAGAGGTAAAGCCAGATATCTAGGAGTAAAGCCCAACATCTAGAGGAAAAGCCAAATATATAGATTTAAAACACAAAATCTAGAGGTAAAGCTCAATAAGTAGACGTAAAGCCCAAAATCTAGAGGTAAAGCCCAACATCTAGAGTTAAAGTTGAATGTCTTGAGGTAAAGCCAAAGTCTAGAGGTAAAGCCCAACTTCTAGAGGTAAAGTCCAAAATCTAGAGGTAAAGCCCAAGACCTAGTGGTAGAGCCCAAAATCTAGAGGTAAAGCGCAACTTCTAGATCGAAGCCAAACATCTAGAGGTAAGGCCCAAAATCTAGAGGTAAAGCCCAACATCCAGAGTTAATTTGAACGTCTTGAGGTAAAGCCCAAAGTCTAGAGGTAAAGCGCAACTTCTAGAGGTAAAGTCCAAAATCTAGAGTTAAAGCCAAAGACCTAGTGGTAGAGCCCAAAATGTAGAGGTGAAGCCCAACATCTACACGTAAAGCCAGCTATCAAGAGGTAAAGCCCAACATCTAGAGGAAAAGAGAAATATATAGATTTGAAACCCAAAATCTGGAGGTAAAGCCCAACATCTAGAGCTAAAGCCCCAAATCTAGATGTAAAGCCCAATTTCCAGATCTAAATCCAAATAATCTAGAGGTAAAGCCCAACATCTAGACGTAAAGCCAGATATCTAGAGGTAAAGCCCAACATCTAGAGGAAAAGACAAATATATAGATTTGAAACCCAAAATCTAGAGATAAAGCCCAACATCTAAATGTAAAGCAAAACATCTAGATGTAAAACCCTACATCTAGAGGTAAAGTCCAATATCTAGACTTAAAGACCAACATCTAGAGGTAAAACCCAACATCTAGAGGTAAAGCCCAACGTCTGGAGGTAAAGCCCAGATTCTAGAGAGAAGCCAAAAATCCAGATGGAAAACCCAAAGTCTAGAGGTAAAGCCCAACTTCTAGAGGTAAAGTCCAAAATCTAGAGGTAAAGCCCAAGACCTAGTGGTAGAGCCCAAACTCTAGAGCTAAATCCCAACATCTAGACGTAAAGCCAGATATCTGATGGTAAAGCCCAACATCTAGAGGAAAAGCCAAATATATAGATTTAAACCCCAAAATCTAGAGATAAAGCCCAACATCTAAATGTAAAGGAAAACATTTAGATGTAAAACCCTACATCTAGAGGTAAAGTCCAATATCTAGACTTAAAGCCCAACATCTAGAGGTAAAACCCAACATCTAGAGGTAAAGCCCAACATCTAGAGGTAAAGCCCAGAATCTAGAGGTAAAGCCTAACATCTAGAGGTGAATTCCAAAATCTAGAGGTAAAGCCCAACATCTAGAGGTAAAGCTGGGCATCTAGAGGTAAAGCCTAACATCTAGAGGTGAATGGCAAAATCTAGTCTTAAGGCCCGACATCTACAATTAAAGCCAAACATATAGATGTAAACACCAACTTCTAGAGGAAAGGCCCAAAATCTAGAGGTAAAGCCCAACATCTAGAGTTAAAGCCGAACGTCTTGAGGTAAAGCCCAAAATCTAGAGGTAAAGCCCAACTTCTAGAGGTAAAGTCCAAAATCTAGAGGTAAAGCCCAAGATCTAGTGGTAGAGCCCAAATTCTAGAGGTAAAGCCCAACATCTAGACGTAAAGCCAGATATCTGATGGTAAAGCCCAACATCTAGAGGAAAAGCCAAATATATAGATTTAAAACGCAAAACCTAGAGGTAAAGCCCAATATCTAGACGTAAAGACCAATATCTAGATGTAAAGCCCAACTTCTAGATCTAAAGCCCAAAATATAGATGTAAAGCCCAACTTCTAAATCTAAAGCCCAACATCTAGAGGTAAAGCCCAATATTTAGAGTTTAAGCACATCATTTAGAGGTAAAGCCCAAAATCTAGATGTAAAGCCCAACTTCTAGAGGTAAAGCCCATCATCTAGTCCTACAGCCCAAGGTCTGCAGGTAAAGCCCAACTTACAGAGGTGAAGGCAAACATCTAGATGTAAAACCCAAACTCTAGAGGTAAAGCCCAACATCTAGAGGTGAAGCACAACATATAGAGGTATAACCCAACATCTAGAGATAAAGCCCAACATCTAGAGATAAAGCCAGATATAAAGATTTAAAACCCAAAATCTAGAGGTAAAGCCCAACATCTAAAGGTAAAGCCCAGAATCTAGAGGTAAAGCCTAACATCTAGAGGTGAATTGCAAAATCAAGTGTTACGGCCCGACATCTACAGTTAAAGCCAAAGATATAGATGTAACCCCCAACTTCTAGAGGTAAGGCCCAAAATCTAGATGTAAAGCCCAACTTCTAGATGTAAAGCCGAATATATAAAGCGCATCATTTAGAGTAAAGTCCCAAATCCAGAGTTAAAGCCCAACATCTAGAGGTAAAGCCCAGAATCTAGAGGTAAAGCCTAACTTTTAGAGGTGAATTCCAAAATCAAGTGTTAAGGCCCGACATCTACAGTTAAAGCCAAACATATAGATGTAACCCCCGACTTCTAGAGGTAAGGCCCAAAATCTAGATGTAAAGCCCAAGTTCTAGATGTAAAGCCGAATATATAAATCGCATCATTTAGAGTAAAGCCCAAAATCTAGAGTTAAAGCCCAACATCTAGAGGTAAAGCCCAGAATCTAGATGTAAAGCCTAACATCTAGAGGTAAAGCCGAACGTCTTGAGGTAAAGACAAATATATAGATTTAAAACCCAACATCTAGAGGTAAAGCCCAATATCTAGATGTAAAGCCCAACTTCTAGAGGAAAAGTCCAAATTCTGGAGGCAAAGCCCAACACCTAGAGGTAGAGCCCAAAATGTAGACTTAAAGACAAACATCTGGAGGCAAAGCCCAATGTCTAGAGGTAATGACCAACTTCTAGAGCTAAAACCCCAAATCTAGATTTAAACCCCAACATGTAGAGATAAAGCCCAACTTCTAGATCTAAATCCTAACTTCTAGAGGTAAAGTCCAAAATCTAGAGGTAAAGCCCAAGACCTAGTGGTAGAGCTCAAAATCTAGAGGTAAAGCCCGATATCTAGAGGTAAAGCCCAACATAAGAGGAAAAGCCAAATATATAGATTTAAAACCCAAAATCTAGAGCTAAAGCCCAATATCTAGACGTAAAGACCAATATCTAGATGTAAAGCCCAACTTCTAGATCTAAAGCCCAAACATATAGATGTAAACGACAACTTCTAATTCTAAAGCCCAACATCTAGAGGTAAAGCCCAATATTTAGAGTTTAAGCTCATCATTTAGAGGTAAACCCCAAAATCTAGATGTAAAGCCAAACTTCTAGAGGTAAAGCCCATCATCTAGTCCTACAGCCCAATGTCTGCAGGTAAAGCATAACTTACAGAGGTAAAGGCAAACATCTAGATGTAAAACCCAAACTCTAGAGGTAAAGCCCAACATATAGAGGTATAGCCCAAATTCTAGAGATAAAGTCCAACGTCTAGATGTAATCCCAACATCTAGAGGTAAAGCCTAACATCTAGAGGTAAAGCCCATCATCTAGTCCTACAGCCCAATGTCTGCAGGTAAAGCCCAACTTACAGAGGTGAAGGCAAACATCTAGATGTAAAACCCAAAATCTAGAGGTAAAGCCCAACATCTAGAGGTGAAGCACAACATATAGAGGTATAACCCAACATCTAGAGATAAAGACCAACATCTAAATGTAAAGTAAAACATCTAGATGTAAAACCCTACATCTAGAGGGAAAGTCCAATATCTAGACTTAAAGACCAACATCTGGAGGTAAAGCCCAATGTCTAGAGGTAATGACCAACTTCCAGAGCTAAAACCCCAAATCTAGATTTAAATCCCCAACATCTAGAGATAAAGCCCAACTTCTAGATCTAAGCCAAACATCTAGAGGTAAAGCCCAACATCTAGAGGTAAAGCCTAACATCTAGTGGTGAATTCCAAAATCTAGTGTTAATGCCCGACATCTACAGTTAAAGCCAAACATATAGATGTAAAACCCAACTTCTAGAGGTAAGGCCGAAAATCTAGAGGTAAAGTCCAAATGCTAGAGGCAAAGCCCAAACCCTAGAGGCAGAGCCCAAAATCTAGAGTTAAAGCCCAACATCTAGAGGTAAAGCCAGATATCTAGAGGTAAAGCCCAACATCTAGAGGAAAAGCCCAGAATATAGAGGTAAAGGCTAACATCTAGAGGTGAATTCCAAAATCTAGTCTTAAGGCCCGATATCTACAATTAAAGCCAAACATATAGATGTAAAGCCCAACTTCTAGAGGAAAGACCCAAAATCTAGAGGTAAACCCCAACAGCTAGAGTTAAAGCTGAACGTCTTGAGGTAAAGCCCAAAATCTAGAGGTAACGCCCAACTTCAAGAGGTAAAGTCCAAAATCTAGAGGTAAAGCCCAAGACCTAGTGGTAGAGCCCAAAATCTAGAGGTAAAGGCCAACATCTAGACGTAAAGCCAGATATCTAGAGGTGAAGCCAAACATCTAGAGGAAAAGCCAAATATATAGATTTAAAACCCAAAATCTAGAGGTAAAGCCCAACATCTAGAGATAAAGCCAGATATAAAGATTTAAAACCCAAAATCTAGAGGTAAAGCCCAACATCTAGAGGTGAAGCACAACATATAGAGGTATAACCCAACATCTAGAGATAAAGACCAACATCTAAATGTAAAGCAAAACATCTAGATGTAAAACCCTACATCTAGAGGTAAAGTCCAGTATCTAGACTTAAAGACCAACATCTGGAGGTAAAGCCCAAAGTCTAGATGTAAAGCCCAACTTCCAGAGTTAAAGTCCAAAATCTAGAGTTAAACACCAATACCTAGAGGTAGAGCCCAAAATCTAGAGATAAAGCCCAACATCTAGAGATAAAGCCAGATATATAGATTTAAAACCCAAAATCTGGAGCTAAAGCCCAACATCTAGAGCTAAAGCCCCAAATCTAGATGTAAAGCCCAACCTCCAGAGTTAAAGTCCAAAATCTAGAGGTAAACACCAATACCTAGAGGTAGAGCCCAAAATCTAGAGATAAAGCCCAACATCTAGAGATAAAGCCAGATATATAGATTTAAAACCCAAAATCTGGAGCTAAAGCCCAACATCTAGAGCTAAAGCCCCAAATCTAGATGTAAAGACCAATTTCTAGATCTAAAGCCAAATAATCTAGATGTAAAACCCAACATGCAGAGGTAAAGACTAAGATCTAGAGGTGAATTCCAATATCTAGTGTTAAAGCCCGACACCTACAGTTAAAGCCGAACATCTAGATGTAAAACCCAACTTCTAGAGGTAAAGACGAATATCTAGAGTTAAAGCGCATCTTTTAGAGTAAAGCCCAAAATCTAGAGTTAAAGCCCAACATCTAGAGGGAAAGCCCAGAATCTAGATGTAAAGCCTAACATCTAGAGGTGAATTCCAAAATCAAGTGTTAAGGCCTGACATCTACAGTTAAATCCATCCATATAGGTATAACCCCCAACTTCTAGAGGTAAGGCCCAAAATCTAGAGGTAAAGCCCAACAGCTAGAGTTAAACACGTACGTCTTGAGGTAAAGCCCAAAGTCTAGAGTTAAAGCCCAACTTCTAGAGGTAAAGCCCAACATCTAGACGTAAAGCCAGATATCTGACGGTAAAGCCCAACATCTAGAGGAAAAGCCAAATATATAGATTTAAAACCCAAAATCTAGAGATAAAGCCCAACATCTAAATGTAAAGCAAAACATCTAGATGTAAAACCCTACATCTAGAGGTAAAGTCCAGTATCTAGACTTAAAGACCAACATCTGGAGGTAAAGCCCAAAGTCTAGATGTAAAGCCCAACTTCCAGAGTTAAAGTCCAAAATCTAGAGGTAAACACCAATACCTAGAGGTAGAGCCCAAAATCTAGAGATAAAGCCCAACATCTAGAGATAAAGCCAGATATATAGATTTAAAACCCAAAATCTGGAGCTAAAGCCCAACATCTAGAGCTAAAGCCCCAAATCTAGATGTAAAGCCCAACCTCCAGAGTTAAAGTCCAAAATCTAGAGGTAAACACCAATACCTAGAGGTAGAGCCCAAAATCCAGAGATAAAGCCCAACATCTAGAGATAAAGCCAGATATATAGATTTAAAACCCAAAATCTGGAGCTAAAGCCCAACATCTAGAGCTAAAGCCCCAAATCTAGATGTAAAGCCCATTTTCTAGATCTAAAGCAAAATAATCTAGATGTAAAACCCAACATGCAGAGGTAAAGACTAAGATCTAGAGGTGAATTCCAATATCTAGTGTTAAAGCCCGACACCTACAGTTAAAGCCAAACATCTAGATGTAAAACCCAACTTCTAGAGGTAAAGCCGAATATCTAGAGTTAAAGCGCATCCTTTCGAGTAAAGCCCAAAATCTAGAGATAAAGCCCAACATCTAGAGATAAAGCCAGATATAAAGATTTAAAACCCAAAATCTAGAGGTAAAGCCCAACATCTAAATGTAAAGCAAAACATAAGATGTAAAACCCTACATCTAGAGGTAAAGTCCAATATCTAGACTTAAAGACCAACATCTAGAGGTAAAACCCAACATCTAGAGTTAAAGCCCAACGTCAGGAGGTACAGCCCAGATTCTAGAGAGAAGCCAAAAATCCAGATGGAAAACCCAAAGTCTACAGGGAAAGCCCAACTTCTAGAGGGAAAGTCCAAAATCTAGAGGTAAAGCCCAAGACCTAGTGGTAGAGCCCAAAATCTAGAGATAAAGCCCAACATCTAGACGTAAAGCCAGATATCTAGAGGTAAAGCCCAACATCTAGAGGAAAAGCCAAATATATAGTTTTAAAACCCAAAATCTAGAGGTAAAGCCCAATATCTAGACGTAAAGACCAAAATCTAGATGTAAAGCCCAACTTCTAGATCTAAAGCCCAAAATATAGATGTAAAGCCCAACTTCTAAATCTAAAGCCCAACATCTAGAGGTAAAGCCCAATATTTAGAGTTTAAGCACATCATTTAGAGGTAAAGCCCAAAATCTAGATGTAAAGCCCAACTTCTAGAGGTAAAGCCCATCATCTAGTCCTACAGCCCAAGGTCTGCAGGTAAAGCCCAACTTACAGAGGTGAAGGCAAACATCTAGATGTAAAACCCAAACTCTAGAGGTAAAGCCCAACATCTAGAGGTGAAGCACAACATATAGAGGTATAACCCAACATCTAGAGATAAAGCCCAACATCTAGAGATAAAGCCAGATATAAAGATTTAAAACCCAAAATCTAGAGGTAAAGCCCAACATCTAAATGTAAAGCAAAACATAAGATGTAAAACCCGACATCTAGAGGTAAAGCCCAACGTCTGGAGGTACAGCCCAGATTCTAGAGAGAAGCAAAAAATCCAGATGGAAAACCCAAACTCTAGAGGTAAAGCCTAACATCTAGAGGTAAAGCCCAGAATATAGAGGTAAAGGCTAACATCTAGAGGTGAATTCCCAAATCTAGTCTTAAGGCCCGACATCTACAATTAAAGCCAAACATATAGATGTAACCCCCAACTTCTAGAGGTAAGACCCAAAATCTAGAGGTAAACCCCAACAGCTAGAGTTAAAGCCGAACGTCTTGAGGTAAAGCCCAAAATCTAGAGGTAAAGCCCAACTTCTAGAGGTAAAGTCCAAAATCTAGAGGTAAAGCCCAAGACCCAGTGGTAGAGCCCAAAATCTAGAGGTAAAGCCCAACATCTAGACGTAAAGCCAGATATCTAGAGGTAAAGCCCAACATCTAGAGGAAAAGCCAAATATATAGATTTAAAACCCAAAATCTAGAGGTAAAGCCCAACATCTAGAGGTAAAGCCCCAAATCTAGGTGTAAAGCCCAATTGCTAGATCTAAAGCCAAATACTCTAGAGGTAAAGCCCAACATGTAGAGGTAAAGACTAAGATCTAGAGGTGAATTCCAATATCTAGTGTTAAAGCCCGGCACCTACAGTTAAAGCCAAACATCTAGATGTAAAACCCAACTTCTAGAGGTAAAGTCGAATATCTAGAGTTAAAGCGCATCCTTTAGAGTAAAGCCCAAAATCTAGAGTTAAAGCCCAACATCTAGATGGAAAGCCCAGAATCTAGATGTAAAGCCTAACAGCTAGAGGTGAATTCCAAAATCAAGTGTTAAGGCCCGACATCTACAATTAAAGACAAACATATAGCTGTAACCCCCAACTTCTAGAGGAAAGGCCCATAATCTAAAGGTAAAGCCCAACAGCTAGAGTTAAAGCCGAACGTCTTGAGGTAAAGCCCAAAGTCTAGAGGTAAAGCCCAACTTCTAGAGGTAAAGTCCAAAATCTAGAGGTAAAGCCCAACATCTAGACGTAAAGCCAGATATCTAGAGGTAAAGCCCAACATCTAGAGGAAAAGCCAAATATATAGATTTAAAACCCAAAATCTAGAGATAAAGCCCAACATCTAAATGTGAAGCAAAACATCTAGATGTAAAACCCGACATCTAGAGGTAAAGTCCAGTATCTAGACTTAAAGACCAACATCTGGAGGTAAAGCCCAAAGTCTAGATGTAAAGCCCAACTTCCAGAGTTAAAGTCCAAAATCTAGAGGTAAACACCAATACCGAGAGGTAGAGCCCAAAATCTAGAGATAAAGCCCAACATCTAGAGATAAAGCCAGATATATAGATTTAAAACCCAAAATCTGGAGCTAAAGCCCAACATCTAGAGCTAAAGCCCCAAATCTAGATGTAAAGCCCAATTTCTAGATCTAAAGCCAAATAATCTAGATGTAAAACCCAACATGCAGAGGTAAAGACTAAGATCTAGAGGTGAATTCCAATATCTAGTGTTAAAGCCCGACACCTACAGTTAAAGCCAAACATCTAGATGTAAAACCCAACTTCTAGAGGTAAAGACGAATATCTAGAGGTAAAGCGCATCCTTTCGAGTAAAGCCCAAAATCTAGAGATAAAGCCCAACATCTAGAGATAAAGCCAGATATAAAGATTTAAAACCCAAAATCTAGAGGTAAAGCCCAACATCTAACTGTAAAGCAAAACATAAGATGTAAAACCCTACATCTAGAGGTAAAGTCCAATATCTAGACTTAAAGACCAACATCTAGAGGTAAAACCCGACATCTAGAGTTAAAGCCCAACGTCTGGAGGTACAGCCCAGATTCTAGAGAGAAGCAAAAAATCCAGATGGAAAACCCAAACTCTAGAGGTAAAGCCCAACATCTAGAGGTAAAGCCCAGAATATAGAGGTAAAGGCTAACATCTAGAGGTGAATTCCAAAATCTAGTCTTAAGGCCCGACATCTACAATTAAAGCCAAACATATAGATGTAAACCCCAACTTCTACAGGAAAGGCCCAAAATCTAGAGGTAAACCCCAACAGCTAGAGTTAAAGCCGAACGTCTTGAGGTAAAGCCCAAAATCTAGAGGTAAAGCCCAACTTCTAGAGGTAAAGTCCAAAATCTAGAGGTAAAGCCCAAGACCCAGTGGTAGAGCCCAAAATCTAGAGGTAAAGCCCAACATCTAGACGTAAAGCCAGATATCTAGAGGTAAAGACAACATCTAGAGGAAAAGCCAAATATATAGATTTAAAACCCAAAATCTAGAGGTAAAGACCAACATCTAGACTTAAAGCCCGAAATCTAGATGTAAAGCCCAACTTCTAGAGGTAAAGCCGAATATATAAAGCGCATCATTTAGAGTAAAGCCCAAAATCTAGAGTTGAAGCCCCACATCTAGAGGGAAAGCCCAGAATCTAGATGTAAAGCCTAACATCTAGAGGTGAATTCCAAAATCAAGTGTTAAGGCCCGACATCTACAGTTAAAGCCAAACATATAGATGTAACCCCCAACTTCTAGAGGTAAGGCCCAAAATCTAGAGGTAAAGCCCAACTTCTAGAGGTAAAGACCCAAATCTAGAGGTAAAGCCCAAGACCTAGTGGTAGAGCCCAAAATCTAGAGGTAAAGCCCAACATCTAGACGTAAAGCCAGATACCTAGGGGTAAAGCCCAACATCTAGAGGAAAAGCCAAATATATAGATTTAAAACCCAATATCTAGAGGTAAAGACCAAATTCTAGAGGTAAAGCCAAATATCTAGATTTAACTCCCAAAATCTACAGGTGAAGCCCAAATTGCAGATGTAAAGCCCAACATCTAGAGGTACAGCCAGATATCTAGGAGTAAAGCCCAACATCTAGAGGAAAAGCCAGATATCTAGGAGTAAAGCCCAACATCTAGAGGAAAAGCCAAATATATAGATTTAAAACCCAAAATCTAGAGGTAAAGCCGAATATCTAGACGTAAAGCCCAAAAATCTAGATGTAAAGCCCAACTTCTAGACCTAAAGCCTAACTTCTAGAGGTAAAGTCCAAAATCTAGAGGTAAAGCCCAACATCTAGAGGAAAAGACAAATATATAGATTTAAAACCCAAAATCTAGAGGTAAAGCCCAATATCTAGATGTAAAGACCAAAATCTAGATGTAAAGCCCAACTTCTAGATGTAAAGCCGAATATATAAAGCGCATCATTTAGAGTAAAGCCCAAAATCTAGAGTTAAAGCCAAAGTCTAGAATTAAAGCGAAGTTCTAGAGGTAAAGACAAATATATAGATTTAAAACCCAACATCTAGAGGTAAAGCCCAATATCCAGACGTAAAGCTCAACTTCTAGAGGAAAAGTCCAAATTCTAGAGGCAAAGCCCAACACCTAGAGGTAGAGCCCAAAATCTAGAGGTAAAGGAACATCTAGAGGTAAAGCCAGATATCTAGAGGTAAAGCCCAACATCTAGAGGAAAAGCCAAATATATAGATTTAAACCACAAAATATAGAGGTAAAGCCCGATATCTAGACGTAAAGACCAAAATCTAGATGTAAAGCCCAACTTCTAGATCTAAAGCGCGAAATCTAGATGTAAAACCCAACTTCTAGAGGTAAAGCTGAATATATAAAGCGCATCACTTAGAGTAAAGCCAAAAATCTAGTGGTAAAGCCCAAAATCTAGTGTTAAAGCCCAACATCTAGAGGGAAAGCCCAGAATCTAGAGGTAAAGCCTAATATCTAGAGGTGAATTACAAAATCAAGTGTTAAGGCCCGACATCTACAGTTAAAGCCAAACATATAGATGTAACCCCCAACTTCTAGAGGTAAGGCCCAAAATCTAGAGGTAAAGCCCAACTTCTAGAGGTAAAGTCCAAAATCTAGAGGTAAAGCCCAAGACCTAGTGGTAGAGCCCAAAATCTAGAGGTAAAGCCATACATCTAGACGTAAAGCCAGATATCTAGAGGTAAAGCCCAACATCTAGAGGATAAGCCAAATATATAGATTTAAAACCCGAAATCTAGAGATAAAGCCCAACATCTAAATGTAAAGCAAAACATCTAGATGTAAAACCCTACATCTAGAGGTAAAGTCCAATATCTAGACTTAAAGACCAACATCTAGAGGTAAAACCCAACATCTTGAGGTAAAGCCCAACGTCTGGGGGTACAACCCAGATTCTAGAGAGAAGACAAAAATCCAGATGGAAAACCCAAAATCTAGTGTTAAAGCCCAACATCTAGAGGTAAAGCCAGATATCTAGGAGTAAAGCCCAACATCTAGAGGAAAAGCCAAATATATAGATTTAAAACACAAAATCTAGAGGTAAAGCTCAATAAGTAGACGTAAAGCCCAAAATCTAGAGGTAAAGCCCAACATCTAGAGTTAAAGTTGAATGTCTTGAGGTAAAGCCAAAGTCTAGAGGTAAAGCCCAACTTCTAGAGGTAAAGTCCAAAATCTAGAGGTAAAGCCCAAGACCTAGTGGTAGAGCCCAAAATCTAGAGGTAAAGCGCAACTTCTAGATCGAAGCCAAACATCTAGAGGTAAGGCCCAAAATCTAGAGGTAAAGCCCAACATCCAGAGTTAATTTGAACGTCTTGAGGTAAAGCCCAAAGTCTAGAGGTAAAGCGCAACTTCTAGAGGTAAAGTCCAAAATCTAGAGTTAAAGCCAAAGACCTAGTGGTAGAGCCCAAAATGTAGAGGTGAAGCCCAACATCTACACGTAAAGCCAGCTATCAAGAGGTAAAGCCCAACATCTAGAGGAAAAGAGAAATATATAGATTTGAAACCCAAAATCTGGAGGTAAAGCCCAACATCTAGAGCTAAAGCCCCAAATCTAGATGTAAAGCCCAATTTCCAGATCTAAATCCAAATAATCTAGAGGTAAAGCCCAACATCTAGACGTAAAGCCAGATATCTAGAGGTAAAGCCCAACATCTAGAGGAAAAGCCAAATATATAGATTTAAAACCCAAAATCTAGAGATAAAGCCCAACATCTAAATGTGAAGCAAAACATCTAGATGTAAAACCCGACATCTAGAGGTAAAGTCCAGTATCTAGACTTAAAGACCAACATCTGGAGGTAAAGCCCAAAGTCTAGATGTAAAGCCCAACTTCCAGAGTTAAAGTCCAAAATCTAGAGGTAAACACCAATACCGAGAGGTAGAGCCCAAAATCTAGAGATAAAGCCCAACATCTAGAGATAAAGCCAGATATATAGATTTAAAACCCAAAATCTGGAGCTAAAGCCCAACATCTAGAGCTAAAGCCCCAAATCTAGATGTAAAGCCCAATTTCTAGATCTAAAGCCAAATAATCTAGATGTAAAACCCAACATGCAGAGGTAAAGACTAAGATCTAGAGGTGAATTCCAATATCTAGTGTTAAAGCCCGACACCTACAGTTAAAGCCAAACATCTAGATGTAAAACCCAACTTCTAGAGGTAAAGACGAATATCTAGAGGTAAAGCGCATCCTTTCGAGTAAAGCCCAAAATCTAGAGATAAAGCCCAACATCTAGAGATAAAGCCAGATATAAAGATTTAAAACCCAAAATCTAGAGGTAAAGCCCAACATCTAACTGTAAAGCAAAACATAAGATGTAAAACCCTACATCTAGAGGTAAAGTCCAATATCTAGACTTAAAGACCAACATCTAGAGGTAAAACCCGACATCTAGAGTTAAAGCCCAACGTCTGGAGGTACAGCCCAGATTCTAGAGAGAAGCAAAAAATCCAGATGGAAAACCCAAACTCTAGAGGTAAAGCCCAACATCTAGAGGTAAAGCCCAGAATATAGAGGTAAAGGCTAACATCTAGAGGTGAATTCCAAAATCTAGTCTTAAGGCCCGACATCTACAATTAAAGCCAAACATATAGATGTAAACCCCAACTTCTACAGGAAAGGCCCAAAATCTAGAGGTAAACCCCAACAGCTAGAGTTAAAGCCGAACGTCTTGAGGTAAAGCCCAAAATCTAGAGGTAAAGCCCAACTTCTAGAGGTAAAGTCCAAAATCTAGAGGTAAAGCCCAAGACCCAGTGGTAGAGCCCAAAATCTAGAGGTAAAGCCCAACATCTAGACGTAAAGCCAGATATCTAGAGGTAAAGACAACATCTAGAGGAAAAGCCAAATATATAGATTTAAAACCCAAAATCTAGAGGTAAAGACCAACATCTAGACTTAAAGCCCGAAATCTAGATGTAAAGCCCAACTTCTAGAGGTAAAGCCGAATATATAAAGCGCATCATTTAGAGTAAAGCCCAAAATCTAGAGTTGAAGCCCCACATCTAGAGGGAAAGCCCAGAATCTAGATGTAAAGCCTAACATCTAGAGGTGAATTCCAAAATCAAGTGTTAAGGCCCGACATCTACAGTTAAAGCCAAACATATAGATGTAACCCCCAACTTCTAGAGGTAAGGCCCAAAATCTAGAGGTAAAGCCCAACTTCTAGAGGTAAAGACCCAAATCTAGAGGTAAAGCCCAAGACCTAGTGGTAGAGCCCAAAATCTAGAGGTAAAGCCCAACATCTAGACGTAAAGCCAGATACCTAGGGGTAAAGCCCAACATCTAGAGGAAAAGCCAAATATATAGATTTAAAACCCAATATCTAGAGGTAAAGACCAAATTCTAGAGGTAAAGCCAAATATCTAGATTTAACTCCCAAAATCTACAGGTGAAGCCCAAATTGCAGATGTAAAGCCCAACATCTAGAGGTACAGCCAGATATCTAGGAGTAAAGCCCAACATCTAGAGGAAAAGCCAGATATCTAGGAGTAAAGCCCAACATCTAGAGGAAAAGCCAAATATATAGATTTAAAACCCAAAATCTAGAGGTAAAGCCGAATATCTAGACGTAAAGCCCAAAAATCTAGATGTAAAGCCCAACTTCTAGACCTAAAGCCTAACTTCTAGAGGTAAAGTCCAAAATCTAGAGGTAAAGCCCAACATCTAGAGGAAAAGACAAATATATAGATTTAAAACCCAAAATCTAGAGGTAAAGCCCAATATCTAGATGTAAAGACCAAAATCTAGATGTAAAGCCCAACTTCTAGATGTAAAGCCGAATATATAAAGCGCATCATTTAGAGTAAAGCCCAAAATCTAGAGTTAAAGCCAAAGTCTAGAATTAAAGCGAAGTTCTAGAGGTAAAGACAAATATATAGATTTAAAACCCAACATCTAGAGGTAAAGCCCAATATCCAGACGTAAAGCTCAACTTCTAGAGGAAAAGTCCAAATTCTAGAGGCAAAGCCCAACACCTAGAGGTAGAGCCCAAAATCTAGAGGTAAAGGAACATCTAGAGGTAAAGCCAGATATCTAGAGGTAAAGCCCAACATCTAGAGGAAAAGCCAAATATATAGATTTAAACCACAAAATATAGAGGTAAAGCCCGATATCTAGACGTAAAGACCAAAATCTAGATGTAAAGCCCAACTTCTAGATCTAAAGCGCGAAATCTAGATGTAAAACCCAACTTCTAGAGGTAAAGCTGAATATATAAAGCGCATCACTTAGAGTAAAGCCAAAAATCTAGTGGTAAAGCCCAAAATCTAGTGTTAAAGCCCAACATCTAGAGGGAAAGCCCAGAATCTAGAGGTAAAGCCTAATATCTAGAGGTGAATTACAAAATCAAGTGTTAAGGCCCGACATCTACAGTTAAAGCCAAACATATAGATGTAACCCCCAACTTCTAGAGGTAAGGCCCAAAATCTAGAGGTAAAGCCCAACTTCTAGAGGTAAAGTCCAAAATCTAGAGGTAAAGCCCAAGACCTAGTGGTAGAGCCCAAAATCTAGAGGTAAAGCCATACATCTAGACGTAAAGCCAGATATCTAGAGGTAAAGCCCAACATCTAGAGGATAAGCCAAATATATAGATTTAAAACCCGAAATCTAGAGATAAAGCCCAACATCTAAATGTAAAGCAAAACATCTAGATGTAAAACCCTACATCTAGAGGTAAAGTCCAATATCTAGACTTAAAGACCAACATCTAGAGGTAAAACCCAACATCTTGAGGTAAAGCCCAACGTCTGGGGGTACAACCCAGATTCTAGAGAGAAGACAAAAATCCAGATGGAAAACCCAAAATCTAGTGTTAAAGCCCAACATCTAGAGGTAAAGCCAGATATCTAGGAGTAAAGCCCAACATCTAGAGGAAAAGCCAAATATATAGATTTAAAACACAAAATCTAGAGGTAAAGCTCAATAAGTAGACGTAAAGCCCAAAATCTAGAGGTAAAGCCCAACATCTAGAGTTAAAGTTGAATGTCTTGAGGTAAAGCCAAAGTCTAGAGGTAAAGCCCAACTTCTAGAGGTAAAGTCCAAAATCTAGAGGTAAAGCCCAAGACCTAGTGGTAGAGCCCAAAATCTAGAGGTAAAGCGCAACTTCTAGATCGAAGCCAAACATCTAGAGGTAAGGCCCAAAATCTAGAGGTAAAGCCCAACATCCAGAGTTAATTTGAACGTCTTGAGGTAAAGCCCAAAGTCTAGAGGTAAAGCGCAACTTCTAGAGGTAAAGTCCAAAATCTAGAGTTAAAGCCAAAGACCTAGTGGTAGAGCCCAAAATGTAGAGGTGAAGCCCAACATCTACACGTAAAGCCAGCTATCAAGAGGTAAAGCCCAACATCTAGAGGAAAAGAGAAATATATAGATTTGAAACCCAAAATCTGGAGGTAAAGCCCAACATCTAGAGCTAAAGCCCCAAATCTAGATGTAAAGCCCAATTTCCAGATCTAAATCCAAATAATCTAGAGGTAAAGCCCAACATCTAGACGTAAAGCCAGATATCTAGAGGTAAAGCCCAACATCTAGAGGAAAAGACAAATATATAGATTTAAAACCCAAAATCTAGAGATAAAGCCCAACATCTAAATGTGAAGCAAAACATCTAGATGTAAAACCCGACATCTAGAGGTAAAGTCCAGTATCTAGACTTAAAGACCAACATCTGGAGGTAAAGCCCAAAGTCTAGATGTAAAGCCCAACTTCCAGAGTTAAAGTCCAAAATCTAGAGGTAAACACCAATACCGAGAGGTAGAGCCCAAAATCTAGAGATAAAGCCCAACATCTAGAGATAAAGCCAGATATATAGATTTAAAACCCAAAATCTGGAGCTAAAGCCCAACATCTAGAGCTAAAGCCCCAAATCTAGATGTAAAGCCCAATTTCTAGATCTAAAGCCAAATAATCTAGATGTAAAACCCAACATGCAGAGGTAAAGACTAAGATCTAGAGGTGAATTCCAATATCTAGTGTTAAAGCCCGACACCTACAGTTAAAGCCAAACATCTAGATGTAAAACCCAACTTCTAGAGGTAAAGACGAATATCTAGAGGTAAAGCGCATCCTTTCGAGTAAAGCCCAAAATCTAGAGATAAAGCCCAACATCTAGAGATAAAGCCAGATATAAAGATTTAAAACCCAAAATCTAGAGGTAAAGCCCAACATCTAACTGTAAAGCAAAACATAAGATGTAAAACCCTACATCTAGAGGTAAAGTCCAATATCTAGACTTAAAGACCAACATCTAGAGGTAAAACCCGACATCTAGAGTTAAAGCCCAACGTCTGGAGGTACAGCCCAGATTCTAGAGAGAAGCAAAAAATCCAGATGGAAAACCCAAACTCTAGAGGTAAAGCCCAACATCTAGAGGTAAAGCCCAGAATATAGAGGTAAAGGCTAACATCTAGAGGTGAATTCCAAAATCTAGTCTTAAGGCCCGACATCTACAATTAAAGCCAAACATATAGATGTAAACCCCAACTTCTACAGGAAAGGCCCAAAATCTAGAGGTAAACCCCAACAGCTAGAGTTAAAGCCGAACGTCTTGAGGTAAAGCCCAAAATCTAGAGGTAAAGCCCAACTTCTAGAGGTAAAGTCCAAAATCTAGAGGTAAAGCCCAAGACCCAGTGGTAGAGCCCAAAATCTAGAGGTAAAGCCCAACATCTAGACGTAAAGCCAGATATCTAGAGGTAAAGACAACATCTAGAGGAAAAGCCAAATATATAGATTTAAAACCCAAAATCTAGAGGTAAAGACCAACATCTAGACTTAAAGCCCGAAATCTAGATGTAAAGCCCAACTTCTAGAGGTAAAGCCGAATATATAAAGCGCATCATTTAGAGTAAAGCCCAAAATCTAGAGTTGAAGCCCCACATCTAGAGGGAAAGCCCAGAATCTAGATGTAAAGCCTAACATCTAGAGGTGAATTCCAAAATCAAGTGTTAAGGCCCGACATCTACAGTTAAAGCCAAACATATAGATGTAACCCCCAACTTCTAGAGGTAAGGCCCAAAATCTAGAGGTAAAGCCCAACTTCTAGAGGTAAAGACCCAAATCTAGAGGTAAAGCCCAAGACCTAGTGGTAGAGCCCAAAATCTAGAGGTAAAGCCCAACATCTAGACGTAAAGCCAGATACCTAGGGGTAAAGCCCAACATCTAGAGGAAAAGCCAAATATATAGATTTAAAACCCAATATCTAGAGGTAAAGACCAAATTCTAGAGGTAAAGCCAAATATCTAGATTTAACTCCCAAAATCTACAGGTGAAGCCCAAATTGCAGATGTAACCCCCAACTTCTAGAGGTAAGGCCCAAAATCTAGAGGTAAAGCCCAACTTCTAGAGGTAAAGTCCAAAATCTAGAGGTAAAGCCCAAGACCTAGTGGTAGAGCCCAAAATCTAGAGGTAAAGCCATACATCTAGACGTAAAGCCAGATATCTAGAGGTAAAGCCCAACATCTAGAGGATAAGCCAAATATATAGATTTAAAACCCGAAATCTAGAGATAAAGCCCAACATCTAAATGTAAAGCAAAACATCTAGATGTAAAACCCTACATCTAGAGGTAAAGTCCAATATCTAGACTTAAAGACCAACATCTAGAGGTAAAACCCAACATCTTGAGGTAAAGCCCAACGTCTGGGGGTACAACCCAGATTCTAGAGAGAAGACAAAAATCCAGATGGAAAACCCAAAATCTAGTGTTAAAGCCCAACATCTAGAGGTAAAGCCAGATATCTAGGAGTAAAGCCCAACATCTAGAGGAAAAGCCAAATATATAGATTTAAAACACAAAATCTAGAGGTAAAGCTCAATAAGTAGACGTAAAGCCCAAAATCTAGAGGTAAAGCCCAACATCTAGAGTTAAAGTTGAATGTCTTGAGGTAAAGCCAAAGTCTAGAGGTAAAGCCCAACTTCTAGAGGTAAAGTCCAAAATCTAGAGGTAAAGCCCAAGACCTAGTGGTAGAGCCCAAAATCTAGAGGTAAAGCGCAACTTCTAGATCGAAGCCAAACATCTAGAGGTAAGGCCCAAAATCTAGAGGTAAAGCCCAACATCCAGAGTTAATTTGAACGTCTTGAGGTAAAGCCCAAAGTCTAGAGGTAAAGCGCAACTTCTAGAGGTAAAGTCCAAAATCTAGAGTTAAAGCCAAAGACCTAGTGGTAGAGCCCAAAATGTAGAGGTGAAGCCCAACATCTACACGTAAAGCCAGCTATCAAGAGGTAAAGCCCAACATCTAGAGGAAAAGAGAAATATATAGATTTGAAACCCAAAATCTGGAGGTAAAGCCCAACATCTAGAGCTAAAGCCCCAAATCTAGATGTAAAGCCCAATTTCCAGATCTAAATCCAAATAATCTAGAGGTAAAGCCCAACATCTAGACGTAAAGCCAGATATCTAGAGGTAAAGCCCAACATCTAGAGGAAAAGACAAATATATAGATTTGAAACCCAAAATCTAGAGATAAAGCCCAACATCTAAATGTAAAGCAAAACATCTAGATGTAAAACCCTACATCTAGAGGTAAAGTCCAATATCTAGACTTAAAGACCAACATCTAGAGGTAAAACCCAACATCTAGAGGTAAAGCCCAACGTCTGGAGGTAAAGCCCAGATTCTAGAGAGAAGCCAAAAATCCAGATGGAAAACCCAAAGTCTAGAGGTAAAGCCCAACTTCTAGAGGTAAAGCCCAACATCTAGAGGTAAAGCCCAGAATCTAGAGGTAAAGCCTAACATCTAGAGGTGAATTCCAAAATCTAGAGGTAAAGCCCAACATCTAGAGGTAAAGCCGGGAATCTAGAGGTAAAGCCTAACATCTAGAGGTGAATGGCAAAATCTAGTCTTAAGGCCCGACATCTACAATTAAAGCCAAACATATAGATGTAAACACCAACTTCTAGAGGAAAGGCCCAAAATCTAGAGGTAAAGCCCAACATCTAGAGTTAAAGCCGAACGTATTGAGGTAAAGCCCAAAATCTAGAGGTAAAGCCCAACTTCTAGAGGTAAAGTCCAAAATCTAGAGGTAAAGCCCAAGATCTAGTGGTAGAGCCCAAATTCTAGAGGTAAAGCCCAACATCTAGACGTAAAGCCAGATATCTGATGGTAAAGCCCAACATCTAGAGGAAAAGCCAAATATATAGATTTAAAACGCAAAACCTAGAGGTAAAGCCCAATATCTAGACGTAAAGACCAATATCTAGATGTAAAGCCCAACTTCTAGATCTAAAGCCCAAAATATAGATGTAAAGCCCAACTTCTAAATCTAAAGCCCAACATCTAGAGGTAAAGCCCAATATTTAGAGTTTAAGCCCATCATTTAGAGGTAAAGCCCAAAATCTAGATGTAAAGCCCAACTTCTAGAAGTAAAGCCCATCATCTAGTCCTACAGCCCAAGGTCTGCAGGTAAAGCCCAACTTACAGAGGTGAAGGCAAACATCTAGATGTAAAACCCAAAATCTAGAGGTAAAGCCCAACATCTAGAGGTGAAGCACAACATATAGAGGTATAACCCAACATCTAGAGATAAAGACCAACATCTAAATGTAAAGCAAAACATCTAGATGTAAAACCCTACATCTAGAGGTAAAGTCCAGTATCTAGACTTAAAGACCAACATCTGGAGGTAAAGCCCAAAGTCTAGATGTAAAGCCAACTTCCAGAGTTAAAGTCCAAAATCTAGAGGTAAACACCAATACCTAGAGGTAGAGCCCAAAATCTAGAGATAAAGCCCAACATCTAGAGATAAAGCCAGATACTTAGATTTAAAACGCAAAATCTGGAGGTAAAGCCCAACATCTAGAGCTAAAGCCCCAAATCTAGATGTAAAGCCCAATTTCTAGGTTTAAAGCCTAATCATCTAGAGGTAAAGCCCAACATGTAGAGGTAAAGACTAAGATCTAGAGGTGAATTCCAATATCTACTGTTAAAGCCCGACACCTACAGTTAAAGCCAAACATCTAGATGTAAAACCCAATTCTAGAGGTAAAGCCGAATATCTAGAGTCAAAGCGCATCCTTTAGAGTAAAGCCCAAAATCTAGAGTTAAAGCCCAACGTCTAGAGGGAAAGCCCAGAATCTAGAGGTAAAGCCTAACATCTAGAGGTGATTTCCAAAATCAAGTGTTAAGGTTTGACATCTACAGTTAAAGCCAACCATATAGATGTAACCCCCAACTTCTAGAGGTAAGGCCCAAAATCTAGAGGTAAAGCCCAACAGCTAGAGTTAAAGCCGAACGTCTTGAGGTAAAGCCCAAACTCTAGAGGTAAAGCCCAACTTCTAGAGGTAAAGTCCAAAATCTGGAGGTAAAGCCCAAGACCTAGTGGTAGAGCCCAAAATCTAGAGGTAAAGCCCAACATCTAGACGTAAAGCCAGATATCTGATGGTAAAGCCCAACAGCTAGAGGAAAAGCCAAATATATAGATTTAAAACCCAAAATCTAGAGATAAAGCCCAACATCTAAAAGTAAAGCAAAACATCTAGATGTAAAACCCGACATCTAGAGGTAAAGTCCAATATCTAGACTTAAAGACCAACATCTAGAGGTAAAACCCAACATCTAGAGGTAAAGCCCAACGTCTGGAGGTACAGCCCAGATTCTGGAGAGAAGCCAAAAGTCCAGATGGTAAACCCAAAATCTAGAGGTAAAGCCCAACATCTAGAGGTAAAGCCCCGAATCTAGAGGTAAAGCCTAACATCTAGAGGTGAATTCCAAAATCAAGTGTTAAGGACCGACATCTACAGTTAAAGCCAAACATATAGATGCAACCCCCAACTTCTAGAGGTAAGGCCCAAAATCTAGAGGTAAAGCCCAACTTCTAGAGGTAAAGTCCAAAATCTAGAGATAAAGCCCAAGACCTAGTGGTAGAGCCCAAAATCTAGAGGTAAAGCCCAACATCTAGAGGTAAAACCAGATATCTAGAGGTAAAGCCCAACATCTAGAGGAAAAGCCAAATATATAGATTTAAAACCCAAAATCTAGAGGTAAAGCCCAATATCTAGACATAAGGACCAATATCTAGATGTAAAGCCCAACTTCTAGATCTAAATCCCAAAATCTAGATGTAAAGCTCAAATTCTAGATGTAAAGACGAATATCTAGAGTATAAATCGCATCATTTGGAGTAAAGCCCAAAATCTAGAGTTAAAGGACAACATCTAGAGGGAAAGCCCAGAATCTAAAGGTAAAGCCTAACATCTAGAGGTGAATTCCAAAATCAAGTGTTAAGGCCCGACATCTACAGTTAAATCCAAACATATAGATGTAACCCCCAACTTCTAGACGTAAGGCCCAAAAACTAGAGGTAAAGCGCAACATCTAGAGGTAAAGCCGAACGTCTTGAGGTAAAGCCCAAAGTCTAGATGTAAAGCCCAACTTCTAGAGGTAAAGTCCAAAATCTAGAGGTAAAGATCAAGACCTAGTGGTAGAGCCCAAAATGCAGAGGTAAAGCCCAACATCTATAGGAAAAGCCAAATATATAGATTTAAAACCCAAAATCTAGAGATAAAGCCCAAAATCTAAATGTAAAGCAAAACATCTAGATGTAAAACCCGACATCTAGAGGTAAAGTCCAATATCTAGACTTAAAGACCAACATCTAGAGGTAAGACACAGCATCTGGAGGTAAAGCCCAGATTCTAGAGAGAAGCCAAAAATCCAGATGGAAAACCCAAAATCTAGAGGTAAAGCCCAACATCTAGAGGTAAAGCCAGATATCTAGGGGTAAAGCCCAACATCTAGAGGAAAAGCCAAATATATAGATTTAAAACCCAAAATCTAGAGGTAAAGACCAATATCTAGACGTAAATCCCAAAATCTAGACGTAAAGCCCAACTTCTAGATCTAAAGCCCAACATCTAGAGGTTAAGCCTAACATCTAGTGGTGAATTCCAAAATCTAGTGTTAATGCCCAACATCTACAGTTAAAGGCAAACATATAGATGTAAACCCCAACTTCTAGAGGTAAGGCCCAAAATCTAGAGGTAAAGCCCAAGACCTAGTGGTAGAGCCCAAAATCTAGAGGTAAAGCCCAACATCTAGACGTAAAGCCAGATACCTAGGGGTAAAGCCCAACATCTAGAGGAAAAGCCAAATATATAGATTTAAAACCCAATATCTAGAGGTAAAGACCAAATTCTAGAGATAAAGCCAAATATCTAGATTTAAATCCCAAAATCTACAGGTGAAGCCCAAATTGCAGATGTAAAGCCCAACATCTAGAGGCAAAGTCCAAATGTTAGAGGCAAAGCCCAACACCTAGAGGCAGAGCCCAAAATCTAGAGTTAAAGCCCAACATCTAGAGGTAAAGCCAGATATCTAGAGGTAAAGCCCAACATCTAGAGGAAAAGACAAATATATAGATTTAAAACCCGAAATCTAGATGTAAAGCCCAACTTCTAGAGGTAAAGCCGAATATATAAAGCGCATCATTTAGAGTAAAGCCCAAAATCTAGAGTTGAAGCCCCACATCTAGAGGGAAAGCCCAGAATCTAGATGTAAAGCCTAACATCTAGAGGTGAATTCCAAAATCAAGTGTTAAGGCCCGACATCTACAGTTAAAGCCAAACATATAGATGTAACCCCCAACTTCTAGACGTAAGGCCCAAAAACTAGAGGTAAAGCGCAACATCTAGAGGTAAAGCCGAACGTCTTGAGGTAAAGCCCAAAGTCTAGATGTAAAGCCCAACTTCTAGAGGTAAAGTCCAAAATCTAGAGGTAAAGATCAAGACCTAGTGGTAGAGCCCAAAATGCAGAGGTAAAGCCCAACATCTATAGGAAAAGCCAAATATATAGATTTAAAACCCAAAATCTAGAGATAAAGCCCAAAATCTAAATGTAAAGCAAAACATCTAGATGTAAAACCCGACATCTAGAGGTAAAGTCCAATATCTAGACTTAAAGACCAACATCTAGAGGTAAGACACAACATCTGGAGGTAAAGCCCAGATTCTAGAGAGAAGCCAAAAATCCAGATGGAAAACCCAAAATCTAGAGGTAAAGCCCAACATCTAGAGGTAAAGCCAGATATCTAGGGGTAAAGCCCAACATCTAGAGGAAAAGCCAAATATATAGATTTAAAACCCAAAATCTAGAGGTAAAGACCAATATCTAGACGTAAATCCCAAAATCTAGACGTAAAGCCCAACTTCTAGATCTAAAGCCCAACATCTAGAGGTTAAGCCTAACATCTAGTGGTGAATTCCAAAATCTAGTGTTAATGCCCAACATCTACAGTTAAAGGCAAACATATAGATGTAAACCCCAACTTCTAGAGGTAAGGCCCAAAATCTAGAGGTAAAGCCCAAGACCTAGTGGTAGAGCCCAAAATCTAGAGGTAAAGCCCAACATCTAGACGTAAAGCCAGATACCTAGGGGTAAAGCCCAACATCTAGAGGAAAAGCCAAATATATAGATTTAAAACCCAATATCTAGAGGTAAAGACCAAATTCTAGAGATAAAGCCAAATATCTAGATTTAAATCCCAAAATCTACAGGTGAAGCCCAAATTGCAGATGTAAAGCCCAACATCTAGAGGCAAAGTCCAAATGTTAGAGGCAAAGCCCAACACCTAGAGGCAGAGCCCAAAATCTAGAGTTAAAGCCCAACATCTAGAGGTAAAGCCAGATATCTAGAGGTAAAGCCCAACATCTAGAGGAAAAGACAAATATATAGATTTAAAACCCGAAATCTAGATGTAAAGCCCAACTTCTAGAGGTAAAGCCGAATATATAAAGCGCATCATTTAGAGTAAAGCCCAAAATCTAGAGTTGAAGCCCCACATCTAGAGGGAAAGCCCAGAATCTAGATGTAAAGCCTAACATCTAGAGGTGAATTCCAAAATCAAGTGTTAAGGCCCGACATCTACAGTTAAAGCCAAACATATAGATGTAACCCCCAACTTCTAGAGGTAAGGCCCAAAATCTAGAGGTAAAGCCCAACTTCTAGAGGTAAAGACCCAAATCTAGAGGTAAAGCCCAAGACCTAGTGGTAGAGCCCAAAATCTAGAGGTAAAGCCCAACATCTAGAGGTAAAACCAGATATCTAGAGGTAAAGCCCAACATCTAGAGGAAAAGCCAAATATATAGATTTAAAACCCAAAATCTAGAGGTAAAGCCCAATATCTAGACGTAAAGACCAATATCTAGATTTAAAGCCCAACTTCTAGATCTAAAGACCAAAATCTATATGTAAAGCCCAACTTCTAGACCAAAAGCCTAAAATCTAGATGTAAAGCCCAACTTCTAGAGGTAAAGCCGAATATATAAAGCGCATCATTTAGAGTAAAGCCCAAAATCTAGAGATGAAGCCCCACATCTAGAGGGAAAGCCCAGAATCTAGATGTAAAGCCTAACATCTAGAGGTGAATTCCAAAATCAAGTGTTAAGGCCCGACATCTACAGTTAAAGCCATACATATAGATGCAACCCCCAACTTCTAGAGGTAAGGACCAAAATCTAGAGGTAAAGCCCAACTTCTAGAGGTAAAGTCCAAAATCTAGATGTAAAGCCCAAGACCTAGTGGTAGAGCCCAAAATCTAGAGGTAAAGCCCAACATCTAGACGTAAAGCCAGATATCTAGGGGTAAAGCCCAACATCTAGAGGAAAAGCCAAATATATAGATTTAAAACCCAAAATCTAGAGGTAAAGCCCAATATCTAGACGTAAAGCCCAAAATCTAGAGGTAAAGCCCAACATCTAGAGGTAAATTTGAACGTCTTGTGGTAAAGCCAAAGTCTAGAGGTAAAGCCCAAGACCTAGTGGTAGAGCCCAAAATCTAGAGGTAAAGCCATACATCTAGACGTAAAGCCAGATATCTGATGGTAAAGCCGAACAGCTAGAGGAAAAGCCAAATATATAGATTTAAAACCCAACATCTAGAGATAAAGCCCAACATCTAAATGTAAAGCAAAACATCTAGATGTAAAACCCTACATCTAGAGGTAAAGTCCAATATCTAGACTTAAAGACCAACATCTAGAGGTAAAACCCAACATCTAGAGGTAAAGCCCAACGCCTGGAGGTAAAGCCCAGATTCTAGAGAGAAGCCAAAAATCCAGATGGAAAACCCAAAGTCTAGAGGTAAAGCCCAACTTCTAGAGGTAAAGTCCAAAATCTAGAGGTAAAGCCCAAGACCTAGTGGTAGAGCCCAAACTCTAGAGCTAAATCCCAACATCTAGACGTAAAGCCAGATATCTGATGGTAAAGCCCAACATCTAGAGGAAAAGCCAAATATATAGATTTAAACCCCGAAATCTAGAGATAAAGCCCAACATCTAAATGTAAAGGAAAACATTTAGATGTAAAACCCTACATCTAGAGGTAAAGTCCAATATCCAGACTTAAAGCCCAACATCTAGAGGTAAAACCCAACATCTAGAGGTAAAGCCCAACATCTAGAGGTAAAGCCCAGAATCTAGAGGTAAAGCCTAACATCTAGAGGTGAATTCCAAAATCTAGAGGTAAAGCCCAACATCTAGAGGTAAAGCCGGGAATCTAGAGGTAAAGCCTAACATCTAGAGGTGAATGGCAAAATCTAGTCTTAAGGCCCGACATCTACAATTAAAGCCAAACATATAGATGTAAACACCAACTTCTAGAGGAAAGGCCCAAAATCTAGAGGTAAAGCCCAACTTCTAGAGGTAAAGTCCAAAATCTAGAGGTAAAGCCCAAGATCTAGTGGTAGAGCCCAAATTCTAGAGGTAAAGCCCAACATCTAGACGTAAAGCCAGATATCTGATGGTAAAGCCCAACATCTAGAGGAAAAGCCAAATATATAGATTTAAAACGCAAAACCTATAGGTAAAGCCCAATATCTAGACGTAAAGACCAATATCTAGATGTAAAGCCCAACTTCTAGATCTAAAGCCCAAAATATAGATGTAAAGCCCAACTTCTAAATCTAAAGCCCAACATCTAGAGGTAAAGCCCAATATTTAGAGTTTAAACCCATCATTTAGAGGTAAAGCCCAAAATCTAGATGTAAAGCCCAACTTCTAGAAGTAAAGCCCATCATCTAGTCCTACAGCCCAAGGTCTGCAGGTAAAGCCCAACTTACAGAGGTGAAGGCAAACATCTAGATGTAAAACCCAAAATCTAGAGGTAAAGCCCAACATCTAGAGGTGAAGCACAACATATAGAGGTATAACCCAACATCTAGAGATAAAGACCAACATCTAAATGTAAAGCAAAACATCTAGATGTAAAACCCTACATCTAGAGGTGAAGTCCAGTATCTAGACTTAAAGACCAACATCTGGAGGTAAAGCCCAAAGTCTAGATGTAAAGCCAACTTCCAGAGTTAAAGTCCAAAATCTAGAGGTAAACACCAATACCTAGAGGTAGAGCCCAAAATCTAGAGATAAAGCCCAACATCTAGAGATAAAGCCAGATATATAGATTTAAAACGCAAAATCTGGAGGTAAAGCCCAACATCTAGAGCTAAAGCCCCAAATCTAGATGTAAAGCCCAATTTCTAGGTTTAAAGCCTAATCATCTAGAGGTAAAGCCCAACATGTAGAGGTAAAGACTAAGATCTAGAGGTGAATTCCAATATCTACTGTTAAAGCCCGACACCTACAGTTAAAGCCAAACATCTAGATGTAAAACCCAATTCTAGAGGTAAAGCCGAATATCTAGAGTCAAAGCGCATCCTTTAGAGTAAAGCCCAAAATCTAGAGTTAAAGCCCAACGTCTAGAGGGAAAGCCCAGAATCTAGAGGTAAAGCCTAACATCTAGAGGTGATTTCCAAAATCAAGTGTTAAGGTTTGACATCTACAGTTAAAGCCAACCATATAGATGTAACCCCCAACTTCTAGAGGTAAGGCCCAAAATCTAGAGGTAAAGCCCAACAGCTAGAGTTAAAGCCGAACGTCTTGAGGTAAAGCCCAAACTCTAGAGGTAAAGCCCAACTTCTAGAGGTAAAGTCCAAAATCTGGAGGTAAAGCCCAAGACCTAGTGGTAGAGCCCAAAATCTAGAGGTAAAGCCCAACATCTAGACGTAAAGCCAGATATCTGATGGTAAAGCCCAACAGCTAGAGGAAAAGCCAAATATATAGATTTAAAACCCAAAATCTAGAGATAAAGCCCAACATCTAAAAGTAAAGCAAAACATCTAGATGTAAAACCCGACATCTAGAGGTAAAGTCCAATATCTAAACTTAAAGACCAACCTCTAGAGGTAAAACCCAACATCTAGAGGTAAAGCCCAACGTCTGGAGGTACAGCCCAGATTCTGGAGAGAAGCCAAAAGTCCAGATGGTAAACCCAAAATCTAGAGGTAAAGCCCAACATCTAGAGGTAAAGCCCAGAATCTAGAGGTAAAGCCTAACATCTAGAGGTGAATTCCAAAATCAAGTGTTAAGGACCGACATCTACAGTTAAAGCCAAACATATAGATGCAACCCCCAACTTCTAGAGGTAAGGCCCAAAATCTAGAGGTAAAGCCCAACTTCTAGAGGTAAAGTCCAAAATCTAGAGGTAAAGCCCAAGACCTAGTGGTAGAGCCCAAAATCTAGAGGTAAAGCCCAACATCTAGAGGTAAAACCAGATATCTAGAGGTAAAGCCCAACATCTAGAGGAAAAGCCAAATATATAGATTTAAAACCCAAAATCTAGAGGTAAAGCCCAATATCTAGACATAAGGACCAATATCTAGATGTAAAGCCCAACTTCTAGATCTAAATCCCAAAATCTAGATGTAAAGCTCAAATTCTAGATGTAAAGACGAATATCTAGAGTATAAATCGCATCATTTGGAGTAAAGCCCAAAATCTAGAGTTAAAGGACAACATCTAGAGGGAAAGCCCAGAATCTAAAGGTAAAGCCTAACATCTAGAGGTGAATTCCAAAATCAAGTGTTAAGGCCCGACATCTACAGTTAAATCCAAACATATAGATGTAACCCCCAACTTCTAGACGTAAGGCCCAAAAACTAGAGGTAAAGCGCAACATCTAGAGGTAAAGCCGAACGTCTTGAGGTAAAGCCCAAAGTCTAGATGTAAAGCCCAACTTCTAGAGGTAAAGTCCAAAATCTAGAGGTAAAGATCAAGACCTAGTGGTAGAGCCCAAAATGCAGAGGTAAAGCCCAACATCTATAGGAAAAGCCAAATATATAGATTTAAAACCCAAAATCTAGAGATAAAGCCCAAAATCTAAATGTAAAGCAAAACATCTAGATGTAAAACCCGACATCTAGAGGTAAAGTCCAATATCTAGACTTAAAGACCAACATCTAGAGGTAAGACACAGCATCTGGAGGTAAAGCCCAGATTCTAGAGAGAAGCCAAAAATCCAGATGGAAAACCCAAAATCTAGAGGTAAAGCCCAACATCTAGAGGTAAAGCCAGATATCTAGGGGTAAAGCCCAACATCTAGAGGAAAAGCCAAATATATAGATTTAAAACCCAAAATCTAGAGGTAAAGACCAATATCTAGACGTAAATCCCAAAATCTAGACGTAAAGCCCAACTTCTAGATCTAAAGCCCAACATCTAGAGGTTAAGCCTAACATCTAGTGGTGAATTCCAAAATCTAGTGTTAATGCCCAACATCTACAGTTAAAGGCAAACATATAGATGTAAACCCCAACTTCTAGAGGTAAGGCCCAAAATCTAGAGGTAAAGCCCAAGACCTAGTGGTAGAGCCCAAAATCTAGAGGTAAAGCCCAACATCTAGACGTAAAGCCAGATACCTAGGGGTAAAGCCCAACATCTAGAGGAAAAGCCAAATATATAGATTTAAAACCCAATATCTAGAGGTAAAGACCAAATTCTAGAGATAAAGCCAAATATCTAGATTTAAATCCCAAAATCTACAGGTGAAGCCCAAATTGCAGATGTAAAGCCCAACATCTAGAGGCAAAGTCCAAATGTTAGAGGCAAAGCCCAACACCTAGAGGCAGAGCCCAAAATCTAGAGTTAAAGCCCAACATCTAGAGGTAAAGCCAGATATCTAGAGGTAAAGCCCAACATCTAGAGGAAAAGACAAATATATAGATTTAAAACCCGAAATCTAGATGTAAAGCCCAACTTCTAGAGGTAAAGCCGAATATATAAAGCGCATCATTTAGAGTAAAGCCCAAAATCTAGAGTTGAAGCCCCACATCTAGAGGGAAAGCCCAGAATCTAGATGTAAAGCCTAACATCTAGAGGTGAATTCCAAAATCAAGTGTTAAGGCCCGACATCTACAGTTAAAGCCAAACATATAGATGTAACCCCCAACTTCTAGAGGTAAGGCCCAAAATCTAGAGGTAAAGCCCAACTTCTAGAGGTAAAGACCCAAATCTAGAGGTAAAGCCCAAGACCTAGTGGTAGAGCCCAAAATCTAGAGGTAAAGCCCAACATCTAGACGTAAAGCCAGATATATAGATTTAAAACCCAAAATCTGGAGCTAAAGCCCAACATCTAGAGCTAAAGCCCCAAATCTAGATGTAAAGACCAATTTCTAGATCTAAAGCCAAATAATCTAGATGTAAAACCCAACATGCAGAGGTAAAGACTAAGATCTAGAGGTGAATTCCAATATCTAGTGTTAAAGCCCGACACCTACAGTTAAAGCCGAACATCTAGATGTAAAACCCAACTTCTAGAGGTAAAGACGAATATCTAGAGTTAAAGCGCATCTTTTAGAGTAAAGCCCAAAATCTAGAGTTAAAGCCCAACATCTAGAGGGAAAGCCCAGAATCTAGATGTAAAGCCTAACATCTAGAGGTGAATTCCAAAATCAAGTGTTAAGGCCTGACATCTACAGTTAAATCCATCCATATAGGTATAACCCCCAACTTCTAGAGGTAAGGCCCAAAATCTAGAGGTAAAGCCCAACAGCTAGAGTTAAACACGAACGTCTTGAGGTAAAGCCCAAAGTCTAGAGTTAAAGCCCAACTTCTAGAGGTAAAGCCCAACATCTAGACGTAAAGCCAGATATCTGACGGTAAAGCCCAACATCTAGAGGAAAAGCCAAATATATAGATTTAAAACCCAAAATCTAGAGATAAAGCCGAACATCTAAATGTAAAGCAAAACATCTAGATGTAAAACCCTACATCTAGAGGTAAAGTCCAGTATCTAGACTTAAAGACCAACATCTGGAGGTAAAGCCCAAAGTCTAGATGTAAAGCCCAACTTCCAGAGTTAAAGTCCAAAATCTAGAGGTAAACACCAATACCGAGAGGTAGAGCCCAAAATCTAGAGATAAAGCCCAACATCTAGAGATAAAGCCAGATATATAGATTTAAAACCCAAAATCTGGAGCTAAAGCCCAACATCTAGAGCTAAAGCCCCAAATCTAGATGTAAAGCCCAATTTCTAGATCTAAAGCCAAATAATCTAGATGTAAAACCCAACATGCAGAGGTAAAGACTAAGATCTAGAGGTGAATTCCAATATCTAGTGTTAAAGCCCGACACCTACAGTTAAAGCCAAACATCTAGATGTAAAACCCAACTTCTAGAGGTAAAGACGAATATCTAGAGGTAAAGCGCATCCTTTCGAGTAAAGCCCAAAATCTAGAGATAAAGCCCAACATCTAGAGATAAAGCCAGATATAAAGATTTAAAACCCAAAATCTAGAGGTAAAGCCCAACATCTAACTGTAAAGCAAAACATAAGATGTAAAACCCTACATCTAGAGGTAAAGTCCAATATCTAGACTTAAAGACCAACATCTAGAGGTAAAACCCGACATCTAGAGTTAAAGCCCAACGTCTGGAGGTACAGCCCAGATTCTAGAGAGAAGCAAAAAATCCAGATGGAAAACCCAAACTCTAGAGGTAAAGCCCAACATCTAGAGGTAAAGCCCAGAATATAGAGGTAAAGGCTAACATCTAGAGGTGAATTCCAAAATCTAGTCTTAAGGCCCGACATCTACAATTAAAGCCAAACATATAGATGTAAACCCCAACTTCTACAGGAAAGGCCCAAAATCTAGAGGTAAACCCCAACAGCTAGAGTTAAAGCCGAACGTCTTGAGGTAAAGCCCAAAGTCTAGAGGTAAAGCCCAACTTCTAGAGGTAAAGCCCAACTTCTAGAGGTAAAGTCCAAAATCTAGAGGTAAAGCCCAAGACCCAGTGGTAGAGCCCAAAATCTAGAGGTAAAGCCCAACATCTAGACGTAAAGCCAGATATCTAGAGGTAAAGACAACATCTAGAGGAAAAGCCAAATATATAGATTTAAAACCCAAAATCTAGAGGTAAAGACCAACATCTAGACTTAAAGCCCGAAATCTAGATGTAAAGCCCAACTTCTAGAGGTAAAGCCGAATATATAAAGCGCATCATTTAGAGTAAAGCCCAAAATCTAGAGTTGAAGCCCCACATCTAGAGGGAAAGCCCAGAATCTAGATGTAAAGCCTAACATCTAGAGGTGAATTCCAAAATCAAGTGTTAAGGCCCGACATCTACAGTTAAAGCCAAACATATAGATGTAACCCCCAACTTCTAGAGGTAAGGCCCAAAATCTAGAGGTAAAGCCCAACTTCTAGAGGTAAAGACCCAAATCTAGAGGTAAAGCCCAAGACCTAGTGGTAGAGCCCAAAATCTAGAGGTAAAGCCCAACATCTAGACGTAAAGCCAGATACCTAGGGGTAAAGCCCAACATCTAGAGGAAAAGCCAAATATATAGATTTAAAACCCAATATCTAGAGGTAAAGACCAAATTCTAGAGGTAAAGCCAAATATCTAGATTTAACTCCCAAAATCTACAGGTGAAGCCCAAATTGCAGATGTAAAGCCCAACATCTAGAGGTACAGCCAGATATCTAGGAGTAAAGCCCAACATCTAGAGGAAAAGCCAGATATCTAGGAGTAAAGCCCAACATCTAGAGGAAAAGCCAAATATATAGATTTAAAACCCAAAATCTAGAGGTAAAGCCGAATATCTAGACGTAAAGCCCAAAAATCTAGATGTAAAGCCCAACTTCTAGACCTAAAGCCTAACTTCTAGAGGTAAAGTCCAAAATCTAGAGGTAAAGCCCAACATCTAGAGGAAAAGACAAATATATAGATTTAAAACCCAAAATCTAGAGGTAAAGCCCAATATCTAGATGTAAAGACCAAAATCTAGATGTAAAGCCCAACTTCTAGATGTAAAGCCGAATATATAAAGCGCATCATTTAGAGTAAAGCCCAAAATCTAGAGTTAAAGCCAAAGTCTAGAATTAAAGCGAAGTTCTAGAGGTAAAGACAAATATATAGATTTAAAACCCAACATCTAGAGGTAAAGCCCAATATCCAGACGTAAAGCTCAACTTCTAGAGGAAAAGTCCAAATTCTAGAGGCAAAGCCCAACACCTAGAGGTAGAGCCCAAAATCTAGAGGTAAAGGAACATCTAGAGGTAAAGCCAGATATCTAGAGGTAAAGCCCAACATCTAGAGGAAAAGCCAAATATATAGATTTAAACCACAAAATATAGAGGTAAAGCCCGATATCTAGACGTAAAGACCAAAATCTAGATGTAAAGCCCAACTTCTAGATCTAAAGCGCGAAATCTAGATGTAAAACCCAACTTCTAGAGGTAAAGCTGAATATATAAAGCGCATCACTTAGAGTAAAGCCAAAAATCTAGTGGTAAAGCCCAAAATCTAGTGTTAAAGCCCAACATCTAGAGGGAAAGCCCAGAATCTAGAGGTAAAGCCTAATATCTAGAGGTGAATTACAAAATCAAGTGTTAAGGCCCGACATCTACAGTTAAAGCCAAACATATAGATGTAACCCCCAACTTCTAGAGGTAAGGCCCAAAATCTAGAGGTAAAGCCCAACTTCTAGAGGTAAAGTCCAAAATCTAGAGGTAAAGCCCAAGACCTAGTGGTAGAGCCCAAAATCTAGAGGTAAAGCCATACATCTAGACGTAAAGCCAGATATCTAGAGGTAAAGCCCAACATCTAGAGGATAAGCCAAATATATAGATTTAAAACCCGAAATCTAGAGATAAAGCCCAACATCTAAATGTAAAGCAAAACATCTAGATGTAAAACCCTACATCTAGAGGTAAAGTCCAATATCTAGACTTAAAGACCAACATCTAGAGGTAAAACCCAACATCTTGAGGTAAAGCCCAACGTCTGGGGGTACAACCCAGATTCTAGAGAGAAGACAAAAATCCAGATGGAAAACCCAAAATCTAGTGTTAAAGCCCAACATCTAGAGGTAAAGCCAGATATCTAGGAGTAAAGCCCAACATCTAGAGGAAAAGCCAAATATATAGATTTAAAACACAAAATCTAGAGGTAAAGCTCAATAAGTAGACGTAAAGCCCAAAATCTAGAGGTAAAGCCCAACATCTAGAGTTAAAGTTGAATGTCTTGAGGTAAAGCCAAAGTCTAGAGGTAAAGCCCAACTTCTAGAGGTAAAGTCCAAAATCTAGAGGTAAAGCCCAAGACCTAGTGGTAGAGCCCAAAATCTAGAGGTAAAGCGCAACTTCTAGATCGAAGCCAAACATCTAGAGGTAAGGCCCAAAATCTAGAGGTAAAGCCCAACATCCAGAGTTAATTTGAACGTCTTGAGGTAAAGCCCAAAGTCTAGAGGTAAAGCGCAACTTCTAGAGGTAAAGTCCAAAATCTAGAGTTAAAGCCAAAGACCTAGTGGTAGAGCCCAAAATGTAGAGGTGAAGCCCAACATCTACACGTAAAGCCAGCTATCAAGAGGTAAAGCCCAACATCTAGAGGAAAAGAGAAATATATAGATTTGAAACCCAAAATCTGGAGGTAAAGCCCAACATCTAGAGCTAAAGCCCCAAATCTAGATGTAAAGCCCAATTTCCAGATCTAAATCCAAATAATCTAGAGGTAAAGCCCAACATCTAGACGTAAAGCCAGATATCTAGAGGTAAAGCCCAACATCTAGAGGAAAAGACAAATATATAGATTTGAAACCCAAAATCTAGAGATAAAGCCCAACATCTAAATGTAAAGCAAAACATCTAGATGTAAAACCCTACATCTAGAGGTAAAGTCCAATATCTAGACTTAAAGACCAACATCTAGAGGTAAAACCCAACATCTAGAGGTAAAGCCCAACGTCTGGAGGTAAAGCCCAGATTCTAGAGAGAAGCCAAAAATCCAGATGGAAAACCCAAAGTCTAGAGGTAAAGCCCAACTTCTAGAGGTAAAGTCCAAAATCTAGAGGTAAAGCCCAAGACCTAGTGGTAGAGCCCAAACTCTAGAGCTAAATCCCAACATCTAGACGTAAAGCCAGATATCTGATGGTAAAGCCCAACATCTAGAGGAAAAGCCAAATATATAGATTTAAACCCCAAAATCTAGAGATAAAGCCCAACATCTAAATGTAAAGGAAAACATTTAGATGTAAAACCCTACATCTAGAGGTAAAGTCCAATATCTAGACTTAAAGCCCAACATCTAGAGGTAAAACCCAACATCTAGAGGTAAAGCCCAACATCTAGAGGTAAAGCCCAGAATCTAGAGGTAAAGCCTAACATCTAGAGGTGAATTCCAAAATCTAGAGGTAAAGCCCAACATCTAGAGGTAAAGCTGGGCATCTAGAGGTAAAGCCTAACATCTAGAGGTGAATGGCAAAATCTAGTCTTAAGGCCCGACATCTACAATTAAAGCCAAACATATAGATGTAAACACCAACTTCTAGAGGAAAGGCCCAAAATCTAGAGGTAAAGCCCAACATCTAGAGTTAAAGCCGAACGTCTTGAGGTAAAGCCCAAAATCTAGAGGTAAAGCCCAACTTCTAGAGGTAAAGTCCAAAATCTAGAGGTAAAGCCCAAGATCTAGTGGTAGAGCCCAAATTCTAGAGGTAAAGCCCAACATCTAGACGTAAAGCCAGATATCTGATGGTAAAGCCCAACATCTAGAGGAAAAGCCAAATATATAGATTTAAAACGCAAAACCTAGAGGTAAAGCCCAATATCTAGACGTAAAGACCAATATCTAGATGTAAAGCCCAACTTCTAGATCTAAAGCCCAAAATATAGATGTAAAGCCCAACTTCTAAATCTAAAGCCCAACATCTAGAGGTAAAGCCCAATATTTAGAGTTTAAGCCCATCATTTAGAGGTAAAGCCCAAAATCTAGATGTAAAGCCCAACTTCTAGAAGTAAAGCCCATCATCTAGTCCTACAGCCCAAGGTCTGCAGGTAAAGCCCAACTTACAGAGGTGAAGGCAAACATCTAGATGTAAAACCCAAAATCTAGAGGTAAAGCCCAACATCTAGAGGTGAAGCACAACATATAGAGGTATAACCCAACATCTAGAGATAAAGACCAACATCTAAATGTAAAGCAAAACATCTAGATGTAAAACCCTACATCTAGAGGTAAAGTCCAGTATCTAGACTTAAAGACCAACATCTGGAGGTAAAGCCCAAAGTCTAGATGTAAAGCCAACTTCCAGAGTTAAAGTCCAAAATCTAGAGGTAAACACCAATACCTAGAGGTAGAGCCCAAAATCTAGAGATAAAGCCCAACATCTAGAGATAAAGCCAGATATATAGATTTAAAACGCAAAATCTGGAGGTAAAGCCCAACATCTAGAGCTAAAGCCCCAAATCTAGATGTAAAGCCCAATTTCTAGGTTTAAAGCCTAATCATCTAGAGGTAAAGCCCAACATGTAGAGGTAAAGACTAAGATCTAGAGGTGAATTCCAATATCTACTGTTAAAGCCCGACACCTACAGTTAAAGCCAAACATCTAGATGTAAAACCCAATTCTAGAGGTAAAGCCGAATATCTAGAGTCAAAGCGCATCCTTTAGAGTAAAGCCCAAAATCTAGAGTTAAAGCCCAACGTCTAGAGGGAAAGCCCAGAATCTAGAGGTAAAGCCTAACATCTAGAGGTGATTTCCAAAATCAAGTGTTAAGGTTTGACATCTACAGTTAAAGCCAACCATATAGATGTAACCCCCAACTTCTAGAGGTAAGGCCCAAAATCTAGAGGTAAAGCCCAACAGCTAGAGTTAAAGCCGAACGTCTTGAGGTAAAGCCCAAACTCTAGAGGTAAAGCCCAACTTCTAGAGGTAAAGTCCAAAATCTGGAGGTAAAGCCCAAGACCTAGTGGTAGAGCCCAAAATCTAGAGGTAAAGCCCAACATCTAGACGTAAAGCCAGATATCTGATGGTAAAGCCCAACAGCTAGAGGAAAAGCCAAATATATAGATTTAAAACCCAAAATCTAGAGATAAAGCCCAACATCTAAAAGTAAAGCAAAACATCTAGATGTAAAACCCGACATCTAGAGGTAAAGTCCAATATCTAAACTTAAAGACCAACCTCTAGAGGTAAAACCCAACATCTAGAGGTAAAGCCCAACGTCTGGAGGTACAGCCCAGATTCTGGAGAGAAGCCAAAAGTCCAGATGGTAAACCCAAAATCTAGAGGTAAAGCCCAACATCTAGAGGTAAAGCCCAGAATCTAGAGGTAAAGCCTAACATCTAGAGGTGAATTCCAAAATCAAGTGTTAAGGACCGACATCTACAGTTAAAGCCAAACATATAGATGCAACCCCCAACTTCTAGAGGTAAGGCCCAAAATCTAGAGGTAAAGCCCAACTTCTAGAGGTAAAGTCCAAAATCTAGAGGTAAAGCCCAAGACCTAGTGGTAGAGCCCAAAATCTAGAGGTAAAGCCCAACATCTAGAGGTAAAACCAGATATCTAGAGGTAAAGCCCAACATCTAGAGGAAAAGCCAAATATATAGATTTAAAACCCAAAATCTAGAGGTAAAGCCCAATATCTAGACATAAGGACCAATATCTAGATGTAAAGCCCAACTTCTAGATCTAAATCCCAAAATCTAGATGTAAAGCTCAAATTCTAGATGTAAAGACGAATATCTAGAGTATAAATCGCATCATTTGGAGTAAAGCCCAAAATCTAGAGTTAAAGGACAACATCTAGAGGGAAAGCCCAGAATCTAAAGGTAAAGCCTAACATCTAGAGGTGAATTCCAAAATCAAGTGTTAAGGCCCGACATCTACAGTTAAATCCAAACATATAGATGTAACCCCCAACTTCTAGACGTAAGGCCCAAAAACTAGAGGTAAAGCGCAACATCTAGAGGTAAAGCCGAACGTCTTGAGGTAAAGCCCAAAGTCTAGATGTAAAGCCCAACTTCTAGAGGTAAAGTCCAAAATCTAGAGGTAAAGATCAAGACCTAGTGGTAGAGCCCAAAATGCAGAGGTAAAGCCCAACATCTATAGGAAAAGCCAAATATATAGATTTAAAACCCAAAATCTAGAGATAAAGCCCAAAATCTAAATGTAAAGCAAAACATCTAGATGTAAAACCCGACATCTAGAGGTAAAGTCCAATATCTAGACTTAAAGACCAACATCTAGAGGTAAGACACAACATCTGGAGGTAAAGCCCAGATTCTAGAGAGAAGCCAAAAATCCAGATGGAAAACCCAAAATCTAGAGGTAAAGCCCAACATCTAGAGGTAAAGCCAGATATCTAGGGGTAAAGCCCAACATCTAGAGGAAAAGCCAAATATATAGATTTAAAACCCAAAATCTAGAGGTAAAGACCAATATCTAGACGTAAATCCCAAAATCTAGACGTAAAGCCCAACTTCTAGATCTAAAGCCCAACATCTAGAGGTTAAGCCTAACATCTAGTGGTGAATTCCAAAATCTAGTGTTAATGCCCAACATCTACAGTTAAAGGCAAACATATAGATGTAAACCCCAACTTCTAGAGGTAAGGCCCAAAATCTAGAGGTAAAGCCCAAGACCTAGTGGTAGAGCCCAAAATCTAGAGGTAAAGCCCAACATCTAGACGTAAAGCCAGATACCTAGGGGTAAAGCCCAACATCTAGAGGAAAAGCCAAATATATAGATTTAAAACCCAATATCTAGAGGTAAAGACCAAATTCTAGAGATAAAGCCAAATATCTAGATTTAAATCCCAAAATCTACAGGTGAAGCCCAAATTGCAGATGTAAAGCCCAACATCTAGAGGCAAAGTCCAAATGTTAGAGGCAAAGCCCAACACCTAGAGGCAGAGCCCAAAATCTAGAGTTAAAGCCCAACATCTAGAGGTAAAGCCAGATATCTAGAGGTAAAGCCCAACATCTAGAGGAAAAGACAAATATATAGATTTAAAACCCAAAATCTAGATGTAAAGCCCAACTTCTAGAGGTAAAGCCGAATATATAAAGCGCATCATTTAGAGTAAAGCCCAAAATCTAGAGTTGAAGCCCCACATCTAGAGGGAAAGCCCAGAATCTAGATGTAAAGCCTAACATCTAGAGGTGAATTCCAAAATCAAGTGTTAAGGCCCGACATCTACAGTTAAAGCCAAACATATAGATGTAACCCCCAACTTCTAGAGGTAAGGCCCAAAATCTAGAGGTAAAGCCCAACTTCTAGAGGTAAAGACCCAAATCTAGAGGTAAAGCCCAAGACCTAGTGGTAGAGCCCAAAATCTAGAGGTAAAGCCCAACATCTAGACGTAAAGCCAGATACCTAGGGGTAAAGCCCAACATCTAGAGGAAAAGCCAAATATATAGATTTAAAACCCAATATCTAGAGGTAAAGACCAAATTCTAGAGGTAAAGCCAAATATCTAGATTTAACTCCCAAAATCTACAGGTGAAGCCCAAATTGCAGATGTAAAGCCCAACATCTAGAGGTACAGCCAGATATCTAGGAGTAAAGCCCAACATCTAGAGGAAAAGCCAGATATCTAGGAGTAAAGCCCAACATCTAGAGGAAAAGCCAAATATATAGATTTAAAACCCAAAATCTAGAGGTAAAGCCGAATATCTAGACGTAAAGCCCAAAAATCTAGATGTAAAGCCCAACTTCTAGACCTAAAGCCTAACTTCTAGAGGTAAAGTCCAAAATCTAGAGGTAAAGCCCAACATCTAGAGGAAAAGACAAATATATAGATTTAAAACCCAAAATCTAGAGGTAAAGCCCAATATCTAGATGTAAAGACCAAAATCTAGATGTAAAGCCCAACTTCTAGATGTAAAGCCGAATATATAAAGCGCATCATTTAGAGTAAAGCCCAAAATCTAGAGTTAAAGCCAAAGTCTAGAATTAAAGCGAAGTTCTAGAGGTAAAGACAAATATATAGATTTAAAACCCAACATCTAGAGGTAAAGCCCAATATCCAGACGTAAAGCTCAACTTCTAGAGGAAAAGTCCAAATTCTAGAGGCAAAGCCCAACACCTAGAGGTAGAGCCCAAAATCTAGAGGTAAAGGAACATCTAGAGGTAAAGCCAGATATCTAGAGGTAAAGCCCAACATCTAGAGGAAAAGCCAAATATATAGATTTAAACCACAAAATATAGAGGTAAAGCCCGATATCTAGACGTAAAGTCCAAAATCTAGATGTAAAGCCCAACTTCTAGATCTAAAGCGCGAAATCTAGATGTAAAACCCAACTTCTAGAGGTAAAGCTGAATATATAAAGCGCATCACTTAGAGTAAAGCCAAAAATCTAGTGGTAAAGCCCAAAATCTAGTGTTAAAGCCCAACATCTAGAGGGAAAGCCCAGAATCTAGAGGTAAAGCCTAATATCTAGAGGTGAATTACAAAATCAAGTGTTAAGGCCCGACATCTACAGTTAAAGCCAAACATATAGATGTAACCCCCAACTTCTAGAGGTAAGGCCCAAAATCTAGAGGTAAAGCCCAACTTCTAGAGGTAAAGTCCAAAATCTAGAGGTAAAGCCCAAGACCTAGTGGTAGAGCCCAAAATCTAGAGGTAAAGCCATACATCTAGACGTAAAGCCAGATATCTAGAGGTAAAGCCCAACATCTAGAGGATAAGCCAAATATATAGATTTAAAACCCGAAATCTAGAGATAAAGCCCAACATCTAAATGTAAAGCAAAACATCTAGATGTAAAACCCTACATCTAGAGGTAAAGTCCAATATCTAGACTTAAAGACCAACATCTAGAGGTAAAACCCAACATCTTGAGGTAAAGCCCAACGTCTGGGGGTACAACCCAGATTCTAGAGAGAAGACAAAAATCCAGATGGAAAACCCAAAATCTAGTGTTAAAGCCCAACATCTAGAGGTAAAGCCAGATATCTAGGAGTAAAGCCCAACATCTAGAGGAAAAGCCAAATATATAGATTTAAAACACAAAATCTAGAGGTAAAGCTCAATAAGTAGACGTAAAGCCCAAAATCTAGAGGTAGAGCCCAACATCTAGAGTTAAAGTTGAATGTCTTGAGGTAAAGCCAAAGTCTAGAGGTAAAGCCCAACTTCTAGAGGTAAAGTCCAAAATCTAGAGGTAAAGCCCAAGACCTAGTGGTAGAGCCCAAAATCTAGAGGTATAGCGCAACTTCTAGATCGAAGCCAAACATCTAGAGGTAAGGCCCAAAATCTAGAGGTAAAGCCCAACATCCAGAGTTAATTTGAACGTCTTGAGGTAAAGCCCAAAGTCTAGAGGTAAAGCGCAACTTCTAGAGGTAAAGTCCAAAATCTAGAGTTAATGCCAAAGACCTAGTGGTAGAGCCCAAAATGTAGAGGTGAAGCCCAACATCTACACGTAAAGCCAGCTATCAAGAGGTAAAGCCCAACATCTAGAGGAAAAGAGAAATATATAGATTTGAAACCCAAAATCTGGAGGTAAAGCCCAACATCTAGAGCTAAAGCCCCAAATCTAGATGTAAAGCCCAATTTCCAGATCTAAATCCAAATAATCTAGAGGTAAAGCCCAACATCTAGACGTAAAGCCAGATATCTAGAGGTAAAGCCCAACATCTAGAGGAAAAGACAAATATATAGATTTGAAACCCAAAATCTAGAGATAAAGCCCAACATCTAAATGTAAAGCAAAACATCTAGATGTAAAACCCTACATCTAGAGGTAAAGTCCAATATCTAGACTTAAAGACCAACATCTAGAGGTAAAACCCAACATCTAGAGGTAAAGCCCAACGTCTGGAGGTAAAGCCCAGATTCTAGAGAGAAGCCAAAAATCCAGATGGAAAACCCAAAGTCTAGAGGTAAAGCCCAACTTCTAGAGGTAAAGTCCAAAATCTAGAGGTAAAGCCCAAGACCTAGTGGTAGAGCCCAAACTCTAGAGCTAAATCCCAACATCTAGACGTAAAGCCAGATATCTGATGGTAAAGCCCAACATCTAGAGGAAAAGCCAAATATATAGATTTAAACCCCAAAATCTAGAGATAAAGCCCAACATCTAAATGTAAAGGAAAACATTTAGATGTAAAACCCTACATCTAGAGGTAAAGTCCAATATCTAGACTTAAAGCCCAACATCTAGAGGTAAAACCCAACATCTAGAGGTAAAGCCCAACATCTAGAGGTAAAGCCCAGAATCTAGAGGTAAAGCCTAACATCTAGAGGTGAATTCCAAAATCTAGAGGTAAAGCCCAACATCTAGAGGTAAAGCTGGGCATCTAGAGGTAAAGCCTAACATCTAGAGGTGAATGGCAAAATCTAGTCTTAAGGCCCGACATCTACAATTAAAGCCAAACATATAGATGTAAACACCAACTTCTAGAGGAAAGGCCCAAAATCTAGAGGTAAAGCCCAACATCTAGAGTTAAAGCCGAACGTCTTGAGGTAAAGCCCAAAATCTAGAGGTAAAGCCCAACTTCTAGAGGTAAAGTCCAAAATCTAGAGGTAAAGCCCAAGATCTAGTGGTAGAGCCCAAATTCTAGAGGTAAAGCCCAACATCTAGACGTAAAGCCAGATATCTGATGGTAAAGCCCAACATCTAGAGGAAAAGCCAAATATATAGATTTAAAACGCAAAACCTAGAGGTAAAGCCCAATATCTAGACGTAAAGACCAATATCTAGATGTAAAGCCCAACTTCTAGATCTAAAGCCCAAAATATAGATGTAAAGCCCAACTTCTAAATCTAAAGCCCAACATCTAGAGGTAAAGCCCAATATTTAGAGTTTAAGCCCATCATTTAGAGGTAAAGCCCAAAATCTAGATGTAAAGCCCAACTTCTAGAAGTAAAGCCCATCATCTAGTCCTACAGCCCAAGGTCTGCAGGTAAAGCCCAACTTACAGAGGTGAAGGCAAACATCTAGATGTAAAACCCAAAATCTAGAGGTAAAGCCCAACATCTAGAGGTGAAGCACAACATATAGAGGTATAACCCAACATCTAGAGATAAAGACCAACATCTAAATGTAAAGCAAAACATCTAGATGTAAAACCCTACATCTAGAGGTAAAGTCCAGTATCTAGACTTAAAGACCAACATCTGGAGGTAAAGCCCAAAGTCTAGATGTAAAGCCAACTTCCAGAGTTAAAGTCCAAAATCTAGAGGTAAACACCAATACCGAGAGGTAGAGCCCAAAATCTAGAGATAAAGCCCAACATCTAGAGATAAAGCCAGATATATAGATTTAAAACGCAAAATCTGGAGGTAAAGCCCAACATCTAGAGCTAAAGCCCCAAATCTAGATGTAAAGCCCAATTTCTAGGTTTAAAGCCTAATCATCTAGAGGTAAAGCCCAACATGTAGAGGTAAAGACTAAGATCTAGAGGTGAATTCCAATATCTACTGTTAAAGCCCGACACCTACAGTTAAAGCCAAACATCTAGATGTAAAACCCAATTCTAGAGGTAAAGCCGAATATCTAGAGTCAAAGCGCATCCTTTAGAGTAAAGCCCAAAATCTAGAGTTAAAGCCCAACGTCTAGAGGGAAAGCCCAGAATCTAGAGGTAAAGCCTAACATCTAGAGGTGATTTCCAAAATCAAGTGTTAAGGTTTGACATCTACAGTTAAAGCCAACCATATAGATGTAACCCCCAACTTCTAGAGGTAAGGCCCAAAATCTAGAGGTAAAGCCCAACAGCTAGAGTTAAAGCCGAACGTCTTGAGGTAAAGCCCAAACTCTAGAGGTAAAGCCCAACTTCTAGAGGTAAAGTCCAAAATCTGGAGGTAAAGCCCAAGACCTAGTGGTAGAGCCCAAAATCTAGAGGTAAAGCCCAACATCTAGACGTAAAGCCAGATATCTGATGGTAAAGCCCAACAGCTAGAGGAAAAGCCAAATATATAGATTTAAAACCCAAAATCTAGAGATAAAGCCCAACATCTAAAAGTAAAGCAAAACATCTAGATGTAAAACCCGACATCTAGAGGTAAAGTCCAATATCTAAACTTAAAGACCAACCTCTAGAGGTAAAACCCAACATCTAGAGGTAAAGCCCAACGTCTGGAGGTACAGCCCAGATTCTGGAGAGAAGCCAAAAGTCCAGATGGTAAACCCAAATTCTAGAGGTAAAGCCCAACATCTAGAGGTAAAGCCCAGAATCTAGAGGTAAAGCCTAACATCTAGAGGTGAATTCCAAAATCAAATGTTAAGGACCGACATCTACAGTTAAAGCCAAACATATAGATGCAACCCCCAACTTCTAGAGGTAAGGCCCAAAATCTAGAGGTAAAGCCCAACTTCTAGAGGTAAAGTCCAAAATCTAGAGGTAAAGCCCAAGACCTAGTGGTAGAGCCCAAAATCTAGAGGTAAAGCCCAACATCTAGAGGTAAAACCAGATATCTAGAGGTAAAGCCCAACATCTAGAGGAAAAGCCAAATATATAGATTTAAAACCCAAAATCTAGAGGTAAAGCCCAATATCTAGACATAAGGACCAATATCTAGATGTAAAGCCCAACTTCTAGATCTAAATCCCAAAATCTAGATGTAAAGCTCAAATTCTAGATGTAAAGACGAATATCTAGAGTATAAATCGCATCATTTGGAGTAAAGCCCAAAATCTAGAGTTAAAGGACAACATCTAGAGGGAAAGCCCAGAATCTAAAGGTAAAGCCTAACATCTAGAGGTGAATTCCAAAATCAAGTGTTAAGGCCCGACATCTACAGTTAAATCCAAACATATAGATGTAACCCCCAACTTCTAGACGTAAGGCCCAAAAACTAGAGGTAAAGCGCAACATCTAGAGGTAAAGCCGAACGTCTTGAGGTAAAGCCCAAAGTCTAGATGTAAAGCCCAAATTCTAGAGGTAAAGTCCAAAATCTAGAGGTAAAGATCAAGACCTAGTGGTAGAGCCCAAAATGCAGAGGTAAAGCCCAACATCTATAGGAAAAGCCAAATATATAGATTTAAAACCCAAAATCTAGAGATAAAGCCCAAAATCTAAATGTAAAGCAAAACATCTAGATGTAAAACCCGACATCTAGAGGTAAAGTCCAATATCTAGACTTAAAGACCAACATCTAGAGGTAAGACACAACATCTGGAGGTAAAGCCCAGATTCTAGAGAGAAGCCAAAAATCCAGATGGAAAACCCAAAATCTAGAGGTAAAGCCCAACATCTAGAGGTAAAGCCAGATATCTAGGGGTAAAGGCCAACATCTAGAGGAAAAGCCAAATATATAGATTTAAAACCCAAAATCTAGAGGTAAAGACCAATATCTAGACGTAAATCCCAAAATCTAGACGTAAAGCCCAACTTCTAGATCTAAAGCCCAACATCTAGAGGTTAAGCCTAACATCTAGTGGTGAATTCCAAAATCTAGTGTTAATGCCCAACATCTACAGTTAAAGGCAAACATATAGATGTAAACCCCAACTTCTAGAGGTAAGGCCCAAAATCTAGAGGTAAAGCCCAAGACCTAGTGGTAGAGCCCAAAATCTAGAGGTAAAGCCCAACATCTAGACGTAAAGCCAGATACCTAGGGGTAAAGCCCAACATCTAGAGGAAAAGCCAAATATATAGATTTAAAACCCAATATCTAGAGGTAAAGACCAAATTCTAGAGATAAAGCCAAATATCCAGATTTAAATCCCAAAATCTACAGGTGAAGCCCAAATTGCAGATGTAAAGCCCAACATCTAGAGGCAAAGTCCAAATGTTAGAGGCAAAGCCCAACACCTAGAGGCAGAGCCCAAAATCTAGAGATAAAGCCCAACATCTAAAAGTAAAGCAAAACATCTAGATGTAAAACCCGACATCTAGAGGTAAAGTCCAATATCTAAACTTAAAGACCAACCTCTAGAGGTAAAACCCAACATCTAGAGGTAAAGCCCAACGTCTGGAGGTACAGCCCAGATTCTGGAGAGAAGCCAAAAGTCCAGATGGTAAACCCAAATTCTAGAGGTAAAGCCCAACATCTAGAGGTAAAGCCCAGAATCTAGAGGTAAAGCCTAACATCTAGAGGTGAATTCCAAAATCAAGTGTTAAGGACCGACATCTACAGTTAAAGCCAAACATATAGATGCAACCCCCAACTTCTAGAGGTAAGGCCCAAAATCTAGAGGTAAAGCCCAACTTCTAGAGGTAAAGTCCAAAATCTAGATGTAAAGCCCAAGACCTAGTGGTAGAGCCCAAAATCTAGAGGTAAAGCCCAACATCTAGAGGTAAAACCAGATATCTAGAGGTAAAGCCCAACATCTAGAGGAAAAGCCAAATATATAGATTTAAAACCCAAAATCTAGAGGTAAAGCCCAATATCTAGACATAAGGACCAATATCTAGATGTAAAGCCCAACTTCTAGATCTAAATCCCAAAATCTAGATGTAAAGCTCAAATTCTAGATGTAAAGACGAATATCTAGAGTATAAATCGCATCATTTGGAGTAAAGCCCAAAATCTAGAGTTAAAGGACAACATCTAGAGGGAAAGCCCAGAATCTAAAGGTAAAGCCTAACATCTAGAGGTGAATTCCAAAATCAAGTGTTAAGGCCCGACATCTACAGTTAAATCCAAACATATAGATGTAACCCCCAACTTCTAGACGTAAGGCCCAAAAACTAGAGGTAAAGCGCAACATCTAGAGGTAAAGCCGAACGTCTTGAGGTAAAGCCCAAAGTCTAGATGTAAAGCCCAACTTCTAGAGGTAAAGTCCAAAATCTAGAGGTAAAGATCAAGACCTAGTGGTAGAGCCCAAAATGCAGAGGTAAAGCCCAACATCTATAGGAAAAGCCAAATATATAGATTTAAAACCCAAAATCTAGAGATAAAGCCCAAAATCTAAATGTAAAGCAAAACATCTAGATGTAAAACCCGACATCTAGAGGTAAAGTCCAATATCTAGACTTAAAGACCAACATCTAGAGGTAAGACACAACATCTGGAGGTAAAGCCCAGATTCTAGAGAGAAGCCAAAAATCCAGATGGAAAACCCAAAATCTAGAGGTAAAGCCCAACATCTAGAGGTAAAGCCAGATATCTAGGGGTAAAGGCCAACATCTAGAGGAAAAGCCAAATATATAGATTTAAAACCCAAAATCTAGAGGTAAAGACCAATATCTAGACGTAAATCCCAAAATCTAGACGTAAAGCCCAACTTCTAGATCTAAAGCCCAACATCTAGAGGTTAAGCCTAACATCTAGTGGTGAATTCCAAAATCTAGTGTTAATGCCCAACATCTACAGTTAAAGGCAAACATATAGATGTAAACCCCAACTTCTAGAGGTAAGGCCCAAAATCTAGAGGTAAAGCCCAAGACCTAGTGGTAGAGCCCAAAATCTAGAGGTAAAGCCCAACATCTAGACGTAAAGCCAGATACCTAGGGGTAAAGCCCAACATCTAGAGGAAAAGCCAAATATATAGATTTAAAACCCAATATCTAGAGGTAAAGACCAAATTCTAGAGATAAAGCCAAATATCTAGATTTAAATCCCAAAATCTACAGGTGAAGCCCAAATTGCAGATGTAAAGCCCAACATCTAGAGGCAAAGTCCAAATGTTAGAGGCAAAGCCCAACACCTAGAGGCAGAGCCCAAAATCTAGAGTTAAAGCCCAACATCTAGAGGTAAAGCCAGATATCTAGAGGTAAAGCCCAACATCTAGAGGAAAAGACAAATATATAGATTTAAAACCCAAAATCTAGATGTAAAGCCCAACTTCTAGACCTAAAGCCTAACTTCTAGAGGTAAAGTCCAAAATCTAGAGGTAAAGCCCAACATCTAGAGGTAAAACCAGATATCTAGAGGTAAAGCCCAACATCTAGAGGAAAAGCCAATTATATAGATTTAAAACCCAAAATCTAGAGGTAAAGCCAGATGTCTAGACGTAAAGACCAAAATCTAGATGTAAAGCCCAACTTCTAGATGTAAAGCCGAATATATAAAGCGCATCATTTAGAGTAAAGCCCAAAATCTAGAGTTAAAGCCAAAGTCTAGAGGGAAAGCCCAGAATCTAGATGTAAAGCCTAACATCTAGAGGTGAATTCCAAAATCAAGTGTTAAGGCCCGACATCTACAGTTAAAGCCAAACATATAGATGTAACCCCCAACTTCTAGAGGTAAGGCCCAGAATCTAGAGGTAAAGCCCAACTTCTAGAGGTAAAGTCCAAAATCTAGAGGTAAAGCCCAAGACCTAGTGGTAGAGCCCAAAATCTAGAGGTAAAGCCATACATCTAGACGTAAAGCCAGATATCTGATGGTAAAGCCCAACAGCTAGAGGAAAAGCCAAATATATAGATTTAAAACCCAAAATCTAGAGATAAAGCCCAACATCTAAATGTAAAGCAAAACATCTAGATGTAAAACCCTACACCTAGAGGTAAAGTCCAATATCTAGACTTAAAGACCAACATCTAGAGGTAAAACCCAACATCTTGAGGTAAAGCCCAACGTCTGGAGGTACAGCCCAGATTCTAGAGAGAAGCCAAAAATCCAGATGGAAAACCCAAAATCTAGTGTTAAAGCCCAACATCTAGAGGTAAAGCCCAGAATCTAGAGGTAAAGCCTTACATCTGGAGGTGAATTCCAAAATCTAGTCTTAAGGCCCGACATCTACAGTTAAAGCCAAACATATAGATGTAAACGCCAACTTCTAGAGGTAAGGCCCAAAATCTAGAGGTAAAGCCCAACATCTAGAGTTAAAGCCCAACGTCTTGAGGTAAAGACAAATATATAGATTTAAAACCCAACATCTTGAGGTAAAGCCCAAAATCTAGAGGTAAAGCCCAACTTCTAGAGGTAAAGTCCAAAATGTAGAGGTAAAGCCCAAGACCTAGTGGTAGAGCCCAAACTCTAGAGCTAAATCCCAACATCTAGACGTAAAGCCAGATATCTGATGGTAAAGCCCAACATCTAGAGGAAAAGCCAAATATATAGATTTAAAACCCAAAATCTAGAGATAAAGCCCAACATCTAAAAGTAAAGCAAAACATCTAGATGTAAAACCCGACATCTAGAGGTAAAGTCCAATATCTAGACTTAAAGACCAACATCTAGGGGTAAAGCCAGATATCTAGTGGTAGAGCCCAAAATCTAGAGGTAAAGCCAGATATCTAGAGGTAAAGCCAAACATCTAGAGGAATAGCCAAATATATAGATTTAAAACCCAAAATCTAGAGGTAAAAACCAATATCTAGACTTAAAGCCCAAAATCTAGATGTAAAGCCCAACTTCTAGATCTGAAGCCTAACTTCTAGAGGTAAAGTCCAAAATCTAGAGGTAAAGCCCAAGACCTAGTGGTAGAGCCCAAAATCTAGAGGTAAAGCCCAACATCTAGAGGTAAAACCAGATATCTAGAGGTAAAGCCCAACATCTAGAGGAAAAGCCAAATATATAGATTTAAAACCCAAAATCTAGAGGTAAAGCCCAATATCTAGACGTAAAGACCAATATCTAGATTTAAAGCCCAACTTCTAGATCTAAAGACCAAAATCTATATGTAAAGCCCAACTTCTAGACCAAAAGCCTAAAATCTAGATGTAAAGCCCAACTTCTAGAGGTAAAGCCGAATATATAAAGCGCATCATTTAGAGTAAAGCCCAAAATCTAGAGATGAAGCCCCACATCTAGAGGGAAAGCCCAGAATCTAGATGTAAAGCCTAACATCTAGAGGTGAATTCCAAAATCAAGTGTTAAGGCCCGACATCTACAGTTAAAGCCATACATATAGATGCAACCCCCAACTTCTAGAGGTAAGGACCAAAATCTAGAGGTAAAGCCCAACTTCTAGAGGTAAAGTCCAAAATCTAGATGTAAAGCCCAAGACCTAGTGGTAGAGCCCAAAATCTAGAGGTAAAGCCCAACATCTAGACGTAAAGCCAGATATCTAGGGGTAAAGCCCAACATCTAGAGGAAAAGCCAAATATATAGATTTAAAACCCAAAATCTAGAGGTAAAGCCCAATATCTAGACGTAAAGCCCAAAATCTAGATGTAAAGCCCAACATCTAGAGGTAAATTTGAACGTCTTGTGGTAAAGCCAAAGTCTAGAGGTAAAGCCCAAGACCTAGTGGTAGAGCCCAAAATCTAGAGGTAAAGCCATACATCTAGACGTAAAGCCAGATATCTGATGGTAAAGCCCAACAGCTAGAGGAAAAGCCAAATATATAGATTTAAAACCCAACATCTAGAGATAAAGCCCAACATCTAAATGTAAAGCAAAACATCTAGATGTAAAACCCTACACCTAGAGGTAAAGTCCAATATCTAGACTTAAAGACCAACATCTAGAGGTAAAACCCAACATCTTGAGGTAAAGCCCAACGTCTGGAGGTACAGCCCAGATTCTAGAGAGAAGCCAAAAATCCAGATGGAAAACCCAAAATCTAGTGTTAAAGCCCAACATCTAGAGGTAAAGCCCAGAATCTAGAGGTAAAGCCTTACATCTGGAGGTGAATTCCTAAATCTAGTCTTAAGGCCCGACATCTACAGTTAAAGCCAAACATATAGATGTAAACGCCAACTTCTAGAGGTAAGGCCCAAAATCTAGAGGTAAAGCCCAACATCTAGAGTTAAAGCCCAACGTCTTGAGGTAAAGACAAATATATAGATTTAAAACCCAACATCTTGAGGTAAAGCCCAAAATCTAGAGGTAAAGCCCAACTTCTAGAGGTAAAGTCCAAAATGTAGAGGTAAAGCCCAAGACCTAGTGGTAGAGCCCAAACTCTAGAGCTAAATCCCAACATCTAGACGTAAAGCCAGATATCTGATGGTAAAGCCCAACATCTAGAGGAAAAGCCAAATATGTAGATTTAAAACCCAAAATCTAGAGATAAAGCCCAACATCTAAAAGTAAAGCAAAACATCTAGATGTAAAACCCGACATCTAGAGGTAAAGTCCAATATCTAGACTTAAAGACCAACATCTAGGGGTAAAGCCAGATATCTAGTGGTAGAGCCCAAAATCTAGAGGTAAAGCCAGATATCTAGAGGTAAAGCCAAACATCTAGAGGAATAGCCAAATATATAGATTTAAAACCCAAAATCTAGAGGTAAAAAAACCAATATCTAGACTTAAAGCCCAAAATCTAGATGTAAAGCCCAACTTCTAGATCTGAAGCCTAACTTCTAGAGGTAAAGTCCAAAATCTAGAGGTAAAGCCCAAGACCTAGTGGTAGAGCCCAAAATCTAGAGGTAAAGCCCAACATCTAGAGGTAAAACCAGATATCTAGAGGTAAAGCCCAACATCTAGAGGAAAAGCCAAATATATAGATTTAAAACCCAAAATCTAGAGGTAAAGCCCAATATCTAGACGTAAAGACCAATATCTAGATTTAAAGCCCAACTTCTAGATCTAAAGACCAAAATCTATATGTAAAGCCCAACTTCTAGACCAAAAGCCTAAAATCTAGATGTAAAGCCCAACTTCTAGAGGTAAAGCCGAATATATAAAGCGCATCATTTAGAGTAAAGCCCAAAATCTAGAGATGAAGCCCCACATCTAGAGGGAAAGCCCAGAATCTAGATGTAAAGCCTAACATCTAGAGGTGAATTCCAAAATCAAGTGTTAAGGCCCGACATCTACAGTTAAAGCCATACATATAGATGCAACCCCCAACTTCTAGAGGTAAGGACCAAAATCTAGAGGTAAAGCCCAACTTCTAGAGGTAAAGTCCAAAATCTAGATGTAAAGCCCAAGACCTAGTGGTAGAGCCCAAAATCTAGAGGTAAAGCCCAACATCTAGACGTAAAGCCAGATATCTAGGGGTAAAGCCCAACATCTAGAGGAAAAGCCAAATATATAGATTTAAAACCCAAAATCTAGAGGTAAAGCCCAATATCTAGACGTAAAGCCCAAAATCTAGAGGTAAAGCCCAACATCTAGAGGTAAATTTGAACGTCTTGTGGTAAAGCCAAAGTCTAGAGGTAAAGCCCAAGACCTAGTGGTAGAGCCCAAAATCTAGAGGTAAAGCCATACATCTAGACGTAAAGCCAGATATCTGATGGTAAAGCCGAACAGCTAGAGGAAAAGCCAAATATATAGATTTAAAACCCAACATCTAGAGATAAAGCCCAACATCTAAATGTAAAGCAAAACATCTAGATGTAAAACCCTACATCTAGAGGTAAAGTCCAATATCTAGACTTAAAGACCAACATCTAGAGGTAAAACCCAACATCTAGAGGTAAAGCCCAACGCCTGGAGGTAAAGCCCAGATTCTAGAGAGAAGCCAAAAATCCAGATGGAAAACCCAAAGTCTAGAGGTAAAGCCCAACTTCTAGAGGTAAAGTCCAAAATCTAGAGGTAAAGCCCAAGACCTAGTGGTAGAGCCCAAACTCTAGAGCTAAATCCCAACATCTAGACGTAAAGCCAGATATCTGATGGTAAAGCCCAACATCTAGAGGAAAAGCCAAATATATAGATTTAAACCCCGAAATCTAGAGATAAAGCCCAACATCTAAATGTAAAGGAAAACATTTAGATGTAAAACCCTACATCTAGAGGTAAAGTCCAATATCCAGACTTAAAGCCCAACATCTAGAGGTAAAACCCAACATCTAGAGGTAAAGCCCAACATCTAGAGGTAAAGCCCAGAATCTAGAGGTAAAGCCTAACATCTAGAGGTGAATTCCAAAATCTAGAGGTAAAGCCCAACATCTAGAGGTAAAGCCGGGAATCTAGAGGTAAAGCCTAACATCTAGAGGTGAATGGCAAAATCTAGTCTTAAGGCCCGACATCTACAATTAAAGCCAAACATATAGATGTAAACACCAACTTCTAGAGGAAAGGCCCAAAATCTAGAGGTAAAGCCCAACTTCTAGAGGTAAAGTCCAAAATCTAGAGGTAAAGCCCAAGATCTAGTGGTAGAGCCCAAATTCTAGAGGTAAAGCCCAACATCTAGACGTAAAGCCAGATATCTGATGGTAAAGCCCAACATCTAGAGGAAAAGCCAAATATATAGATTTAAAACGCAAAACCTATAGGTAAAGCCCAATATCTAGACGTAAAGACCAATATCTAGATGTAAAGCCCAACTTCTAGATCTAAAGCCCAAAATATAGATGTAAAGCCCAACTTCTAAATCTAAAGCCCAACATCTAGAGGTAAAGCCCAATATTTAGAGTTTAAACCCATCATTTAGAGGTAAAGCCCAAAATCTAGATGTAAAGCCCAACTTCTAGAAGTAAAGCCCATCATCTAGTCCTACAGCCCAAGGTCTGCAGGTAAAGCCCAACTTACAGAGGTGAAGGCAAACATCTAGATGTAAAACCCAAAATCTAGAGGTAAAGCCCAACATCTAGAGGTGAAGCACAACATATAGAGGTATAACCCAACATCTAGAGATAAAGACCAACATCTAAATGTAAAGCAAAACATCTAGATGTAAAACCCTACATCTAGAGGTGAAGTCCAGTATCTAGACTTAAAGACCAACATCTGGAGGTAAAGCCCAAAGTCTAGATGTAAAGCCAACTTCCAGAGTTAAAGTCCAAAATCTAGAGGTAAACACCAATACCTAGAGGTAGAGCCCAAAATCTAGAGATAAAGCCCAACATCTAGAGATAAAGCCAGATATATAGATTTAAAACGCAAAATCTGGAGGTAAAGCCCAACATCTAGAGCTAAAGCCCCAAATCTAGATGTAAAGCCCAATTTCTAGGTTTAAAGCCTAATCATCTAGAGGTAAAGCCCAACATGTAGAGGTAAAGACTAAGATCTAGAGGTGAATTCCAATATCTACTGTTAAAGCCCGACACCTACAGTTAAAGCCAAACATCTAGATGTAAAACCCAATTCTAGAGGTAAAGCCGAATATCTAGAGTCAAAGCGCATCCTTTAGAGTAAAGCCCAAAATCTAGAGTTAAAGCCCAACGTCTAGAGGGAAAGCCCAGAATCTAGAGGTAAAGCCTAACATCTAGAGGTGATTTCCAAAATCAAGTGTTAAGGTTTGACATCTACAGTTAAAGCCAACCATATAGATGTAACCCCCAACTTCTAGAGGTAAAGCCCAAACTCTAGAGGTAAAGCCCAACTTCTAGAGGTAAAGTCCAAAATCTGGAGGTAAAGCCCAAGACCTAGTGGTAGAGCCCAAAATCTAGAGCTAAAGCCCAACATCTAGACGTAAAGCCAGATATCTGATGGTAAAGCCCAACAGCTAGAGGAAAAGCCAAATATATAGATTTAAAACCCAAAATCTAGAGATAAAGCCCAACATCTAGAGGTAAATTTGAACGTCTTGTGGTAAAGCCAAAGTCTAGAGGTAAAGCCCAAGACCTAGTGGTAGAGCCCAAAATCTAGAGGTAAAGCCATACATCTAGACGTAAAGCCAGATATCTGATGGTAAAGCCCAACAGCTAGAGGAAAAGCCAAATATATAGATTTAAAACCCAACATCTAGAGATAAAGCCCAACATCTAAATGTAAAGCAAAACATCTAGATGTAAAACCCTACATCTAGAGGTAAAGTCCAATATCTAGACTTAAAGACCAACATCTAGAGGTAAAACCCAACATCTTGAGGTAAAGCCCAACGTCTGGAGGTACAGCCCAGATTCTAGAGAGAAGCCAAAAATCCAGATGGAAAACCCAAAATCTAGTGTTAAAGCCCAACATCTAGAGGTAAAGCCCAGAATCTAGAGGTAAAGCCTTACATCTGGAGGTGAATTCCAAAATCTAGTCTTAAGGCCCGACATCTACAGTTAAAGCCAAACATATAGATGTAAACGCCAACTTCTAGAGGTAAGGCCCAAAATCTAGAGGTAAAGCCCAACATCTAGAGTTAAAGCCCAACGTCTTGAGGTAAAGACAAATATATAGATTTAAAACCCAACATCTTGAGGTAAAGCCCAAAATCTAGAGGTAAAGCCCAACTTCTAGAGGTAAAGTCCAAAATGTAGAGGTAAAGCCCAAGACCTAGTGGTAGAGCCCAAACTCTAGAGCTAAATCCCAACATCTAGACGTAAAGCCAGATATCTGATGGTAAAGCCCAACATCTAGAGGAAAAGCCAAATATATAGATTTAAAACCCAAAATCTAGAGATAAAGCCCAACATCTAAAAGTAAAGCAAAACATCTAGATGTAAAACCCGACATCTAGAGGTAAAGTCCAATATCTAGACTTAAAGACCAACATCTAGGGGTAAAGCCAGATATCTAGTGGTAGAGCCCAAAATCTAGAGGTAAAGCCAGATATCTAGAGGTAAAGCCAAACATCTAGAGGAATAGCCAAATATATAGATTTAAAACCCAAAATCTAGAGGTAAAAACCAATATCTAGACTTAAAGCCCAAAATCTAGATGTAAAGCCCAACTTCTAGATCTGAAGCCTAACTTCTAGAGGTAAAGTCCAAAATCTAGAGGTAAAGCCCAAGACCTAGTGGTAGAGCCCAAAATCTAGAGGTAAAGCCCAACATCTAGAGGTAAAACCAGATATCTAGAGGTAAAGCCCAACATCTAGAGGAAAAGCCAAATATATAGATTTAAAACCCAAAATCTAGAGGTAAAGCCCAATATCTAGACGTAAAGACCAATATCTAGATTTAAAGCCCAACTTCTAGATCTAAAGACCAAAATCTATATGTAAAGCCCAACTTCTAGACCAAAAGCCTAAAATCTAGATGTAAAGCCCAACTTCTAGAGGTAAAGCCGAATATATAAAGCGCATCATTTAGAGTAAAGCCCAAAATCTAGAGATGAAGCCCCACATCTAGAGGGAAAGCCCAGAATCTAGATGTAAAGCCTAACATCTAGAGGTGAATTCCAAAATCAAGTGTTAAGGCCCGACATCTACAGTTAAAGCCATACATATAGATGCAACCCCCAACTTCTAGAGGTAAGGCCCAAAATCTAGAGGTAAAGCCCAACTTCTAGAGGTAAAGTCCAAAATCTAGATGTAAAGCCCAAGACCTAGTGGTAGAGCCCAAAATCTAGAGGTAAAGCCCAACATCTAGACGTAAAGCCAGATATCTAGGGGTAAAGCCCAACATCTAGAGGAAAAGCCAAATATATAGATTTAAAACCCAAAATCTAGAGGTAAAGCCCAATATCTAGACGTAAAGCCCAAAATCTAGAGGTAAAGCCCAACTTCTACATCTAAAGCCCAAAATCTAGATGTAAAGCCCAACTTCTAGAGGTAAAGGCAAATATCTAGAGTTAAAGCGCATCGTTTAGAGTAAAGCCCATATCTAGAGTTAAAGAACAACATCTAGAGGGAAAGCCCAGAATCTAGAGGTAAAGCCTAACATCTAGAGGTGAATTCCAAAATCCAGTGTTAAGGCCCGACATCTACAGTTAAATGCAAACATATAGATGTAACCCCCAACTTCTAGACGTAAGGCCCAAAAAATAGAGGTAAAGCCCAACATCTAGAGGTAAAGCCGAACGTCTTGAGGTAAAGCCCAAAGTCTAGATGTAAAGCCCAACTTCTAGAGGTAAAGTCCAAAATGTAGAGGTAAAGATCAAGACCTAGTGGTAGAGCCCAAAATCTAAAGGTAAAGCCCAACATCTAGACTTAAAGCCAGATATCTAGGGGTAAAGCCCAACATCTAGAGGAAAAGGCAAATATATAGATTTAAAACCCAAAATCTAGAGGTAAAGCCCAATATCTAGACGTAAAGCCCAAAATCTAGAGGTAAAGCCCAACATCTAGAGGTAAATTTGAACGTCTTGTGGTAAAGCCAAAGTCTAGAGGTAAAGCCCAAGACCTAGTGGTAGAGCCCAAAATCTAGAGGTAAAGCCATACATCTAGACGTAAAGCCAGATATCTGATGGTAAAGCCCAACAGCTAGAGGAAAAGCCAAATATATAGATTTAAAACCCAACATCTAGAGATAAAGCCCAACATCTAAATGTAAAGCAAAACATCTAGATGTAAAACCCTACATCTAGAGGTAAAGTCCAATATCTAGACTTAAAGACCAACATCTAGAGGTAAAACCCAACATCTAGAGGTAAAGCCCAACGTCTGGAGGTAAAGCCCAGATTCTAGAGAGAAGCCAAAAATCCAGATGGAAAACCCAAAGTCTAGAGGTAAAGCCCAACTTCTAGAGGTAAAGTCCAAAATCTAGAGGTAAAGCCCAAGACCTAGTGGTAGAGCCCAAACTCTAGAGCTAAATCCCAACATCTAGACGTAAAGCCAGATATCTGATGGTAAAGCCCAACATCTAGAGGAAAAGCCAAATATATAGATTTAAACCCCGAAATCTAGAGATAAAGCCCAACATCTAAATGTAAAGGAAAACATTTAGATGTAAAACCCTACATCTAGAGGTAAAGTCCAATATCCAGACTTAAAGCCCAACATCTAGAGGTAAAACCCAACATCTAGAGGTAAAGCCCAACATCTAGAGGTAAAGCCCAGAATCTAGAGGTAAAGCCCAACATCTAGAGGTAAAGCCGGGAATCTAGAGGTAAAGCCTAACATCTAGAGGTGAATGGCAAAATCTAGTCTTAAGGCCCGACATCTACAATTAAAGCCAAACATATAGATGTAAACACCAACTTCTAGAGGAAAGGCCCAAAATCTAGAGGTAAAGCCCAACTTCTAGAGGTAAAGTCCAAAATCTAGAGGTAAAGCCCAAGATCTAGTGGTAGAGCCCAAATTCTAGAGGTAAAGCCCAACATCTAGACGTAAAGCCAGATATCTGATGGTAAAGCCCAACATCTAGAGGAAAAGCCAAATATATAGATTTAAAACGCAAAACCTATAGGTAAAGCCCAATATCTAGACGTAAAGACCAATATCTAGATGTAAAGCCCAACTTCTAGATCTAAAGCCCAAAATATAGATGTAAAGCCCAACTTCTAAATCTAAAGCCCAACATCTAGAGGTAAAGCCCAATATTTAGAGTTTAAGCCCATCATTTAGAGGTAAAGCCCGAAATCTAGATGTAAAGCCCAACTTCTAGAAGTAAAGCCCATCATCTAGTCCTACAGCCCAAGGTCTGCAGGTAAAGCCCAACTTACAGAGGTGAAGGCAAACATCTAGATGTAAAACCCAAAATCTAGAGGTAAAGCCCAACATCTAGAGGTGAAGCACAACATATAGAGGTATAACCCAACATCTAGAGATAAAGACCAACATCTAAATGTAAAGCAAAACATCTAGATGTAAAACCCTACATCTAGAGGTGAAGTCCAGTATCTAGACTTAAAGACCAACATCTGGAGGTAAAGCCCAAAGTCTAGATGTAAAGCCAACTTCCAGAGTTAAAGTCCAAAATCTAGAGGTAAACACCAATACCTAGAGTTAGAGCCCAAAATCTAGAGATAAAGCCCAACATCTAGAGATAAAGCCAGATATATAGATTTAAAACGCAAAATCTGGAGGTAAAGCCCAACATCTAGAGCTAAAGCCCCAAATCTAGATGTAAAGCCCAATTTCTAGGTTTAAAGCCTAATCATCTAGAGGTAAAGCCCAACATGTAGAGGTAAAGACTAAGATCTAGAGGTGAATTCCAATATCTACTGTTAAAGCCCGACACCTACAGTTAAAGCCAAACATCTAGATGTAAAACCCAATTCTAGAGGTAAAGCCGAATATCTAGAGTCAAAGCGCATCCTTTAGAGTAAAGCCCAAAATCTAGAGTTAAAGCCCAACGTCTAGAGGGAAAGCCCAGAATCTAGAGGTAAAGCCTAACATCTAGAGGTGATTTCCAAAATCAAGTGTTAAGGTTTGACATCTACAGTTAAAGCCAACCATATAGATGTAACCCCCAACTTCTAGAGGTAAGGCCCAAAATCTAGAGGTAAAGCCCAACAGCTAGAGTTAAAGGCGAACGTCTTGAGGTAAAGCCCAAACTCTAGAGGTAAAGCCCAACTTCTAGAGGTAAAGTCCAAAATCTGGAGGTAAAGCCCAAGACCTAGTGGTAGAGCCCAAAATCTAGAGCTAAAGCCCAACATCTAGACGTAAAGCCAGATATCTGATGGTAAAGCCCAACAGCTAGAGGAAAAGCCAAATATATAGATTTAAAACCCAAAATCTAGAGATAAAGCCCAACATCTAAAAGTAAAGCAAAACATCTAGATGTAAAACCCGACATCTAGAGGTAAAGTCCAATATCTAAACTTAAAGACCAACCTCTAGAGGTAAAACCCAACATCTAGAGGTAAAGCCCAACGTCTGGAGGTACAGCCCAGATTCTGGAGAGAAGCCAAAAGTCCAGATGGTAAACCCAAAATCTAGAGGTAAAGCCCAACATCTAGAGGTAAAGCCCAGAATCTAGAGGTAAAGCCTAACATCTAGAGGTGAATTCCAAAATCAAGTGTTAAGGACCGACATCTACAGTTAAAGCCAAACATATAGATGCAACCCCCAACTTCTAGAGGTAAGGCCCAAAATCTAGAGGTAAAGCCCAACTTCTAGAGGTAAAGTCCAAAATCTAGAGGTAAAGCCCAAGACCTAGTGGTAGAGCCCAAAATCTAGAGGTAAAGCCCAACATCTAGAGGTAAAACCAGATATCTAGAGGTAAAGCCCAACATCTAGAGGAAAAGCCAAATATATAGATTTAAAACCCAAAATCTAGAGGTAAAGCCCAATATCTAGACATAAGGACCAATATCTAGATGTAAAGCCCAACTTCTAGATCTAAATCCCAAAATCTAGATGTAAAGCTCAAATTCTAGATGTAAAGACGAATATCTAGAGTATAAATCGCATCATTTGGAGTAAAGCCCAAAATCTAGAGTTAAAGGACAACATCTAGAGGGAAAGCCCAGAATCTAAAGGTAAAGCCTAACATCTAGAGGTGAATTCCAAAATCAAGTGTTAAGGCCCGACATCTACAGTTAAATCCAAACATATAGATGTAACCCCCAACTTCTAGACGTAAGGCCCAAAAACTAGAGGTAAAGCGCAACATCTAGAGGTAAAGCCGAACGTCTTGAGGTAAAGCCCAAAGTCTAGATGTAAAGCCCAACTTCTAGAGGTAAAGTCCAAAATCTAGAGGTAAAGATCAAGACCTAGTGGTAGAGCCCAAAATGCAGAGGTAAAGCCCAACATCTATAGGAAAAGCCAAATATATAGATTTAAAACCCAAAATCTAGAGATAAAGCCCAAAATCTAAATGTAAAGCAAAACATCTAGATGTAAAACCCGACATCTAGAGGTAAAGTCCAATATCTAGACTTAAAGACCAACATCTAGAGGTAAGACACAGCATCTGGAGGTAAAGCCCAGATTCTAGAGAGAAGCCAAAAATCCAGATGGAAAACCCAAAATCTAGAGGTAAAGCCCAACATCTAGAGGTAAAGCCAGATATCTAGGGGTAAAGCCCAACATCTAGAGGAAAAGCCAAATATATAGATTTAAAACCCAAAATCTAGAGGTAAAGACCAATATCTAGACGTAAATCCCAAAATCTAGACGTAAAGCCCAACTTCTAGATCTAAAGCCCAACATCTAGAGGTTAAGCCTAACATCTAGTGGTGAATTCCAAAATCTAGTGTTAATGCCCAACATCTACAGTTAAAGGCAAACATATAGATGTAAACCCCAACTTCTAGAGGTAAGGCCCAAAATCTAGAGGTAAAGCCCAAGACCTAGTGGTAGAGCCCAAAATCTAGAGGTAAAGCCCAACATCTAGACGTAAAGCCAGATACCTAGGGGTAAAGCCCAACATCTAGAGGAAAAGCCAAATATATAGATTTAAAACCCAATATCTAGAGGTAAAGACCAAATTCTAGAGATAAAGCCAAATATCTAGATTTAAATCCCAAAATCTACAGGTGAAGCCCAAATTGCAGATGTAAAGCCCAACATCTAGAGGCAAAGTCCAAATGTTAGAGGCAAAGCCCAACACCTAGAGGCAGAGCCCAAAATCTAGAGTTAAAGCCCAACATCTAGAGGTAAAGCCAGATATCTAGAGGTAAAGCCCAACATCTAGAGGAAAAGACAAATATATAGATTTAAAACCCGAAATCTAGATGTAAAGCCCAACTTCTAGAGGTAAAGCCGAATATATAAAGCGCATCATTTAGAGTAAAGCCCAAAATCTAGAGTTGAAGCCCCACATCTAGAGGGAAAGCCCAGAATCTAGATGTAAAGCCTAACATCTAGAGGTGAATTCCAAAATCAAGTGTTAAGGCCTGACATCTACAGTTAAATCCAACCATATAGATATAACCCCCAACTTCTAGAGGTAAGGCCCAAAATCTAGAGGTAAAGCCCAACAGCTAGAGTTAAAGCCGAACGTCTTGAGGTAAAGCCCAAAGTCTAGAGTTAAAGCCCAACTTCTAGAGGTAAAGCCCAACATCTAGACGTAAAGCCAGATATCTGACGGTAAAGCCCAACATCTAGAGGAAAAGCCAAATATATAGATTTAAAACCCAAAATCAAGAGATAAAGCCGAACATCTAAATGTAAAGCAAAACATCTAGATGTAATCCAAACATCTAGAGGTAAAGCCTAACATCTAGAGGTGAAGCACAACATATAGAGGTATAACCCAACATCTAGAGATAAAGACCAACATCTAAATGTAAAGCAAAACATCTAGATGTAAACCCCTACATCTAGAGGTAAAGTCCAATATCTAGACCTAAAGACCAACATCTAGAGGTAAAACCCAACATCTAGTGGTAAAGCCCAACGCCTGGAGGTAAAGCCCAGATTCTAGAGAGAAGCCAAAAATCCAGATGGAAAACCCAAAGTCTAGAGGTAAAGCCCAACTTCTAGAGGTAAAGTCCAAAATCTAGAGGTAAAGCCCAAGACCTAGTGGTAGAGCCCAAACTCTAGAGCTAAATCCCAACATCTAGACGTAAAGCCAGATATCTGATGGTAAAGCCCAACATCTAGAGGAAAAGCCAAATATATAGATTTAAAACCCAAAATCTAGAGATAAAGCCCAACATCTAAATGTAAAGCAAAACATCTAGATGTAAAACCCTACACCTAGAGGTAAAGTCCAATATCTAGACTTAAAGACCAACATCTAGAGGTAAAACCCAACATCTTGAGGTAAAGCCCAACGTCTGGAGGTACAGCCCAGATTCTAGAGAGAAGCCAAAAATCCAGATGGAAAACCCAAAATCTAGTGTTAAAGCCCAACATCTAGAGGTAAAGCCCAGAATCTAGAGGTAAAGCCTTACATCTGGAGGTGAATTCCAAAATCTAGTCTTAAGGCCCGACATCTACAGTGAAAGCCAAACATATAGATGTAAACGCCAACTTCTAGAGGTAAGGCCCAAAATCTAGAGGTAAAGCCCAACATCTAGAGTTAAAGCCCAACGTCTTGAGGTAAAGACAAATATATAGATTTAAAACCCAACATCTTGAGGTAAAGCCCAAAATCTAGAGGTAAAGCCCAACTTCTAGAGGTAAAGTCCAAAATGTAGAGGTAAAGCCCAAGACCTAGTGGTAGAGCCCAAACTCTAGAGCTAAATCCCAACATCTAGACGTAAAGCCAGATATCTGATGGTAAAGCCCAACATCTAGAGGAAAAGCCAAATATATAGATTTAAAACCCAAAATCTAGAGATAAAGCCCAACATCTAAAAGTAAAGCAAAACATCTAGATGTAAAACCCGACATCTAGAGGTAAAGTCCAATATCTAGACTTAAAGACCAACATCTAGGGGTAAAGCCAGATATCTAGAGGTAAAGCCAAACATCTAGAGGAATAGCCAAATATATAGATTTAAACCCCAAAATCTAGAGGTAAAAACCAATATCTAGACTTAAAGCCCAAAATCTAGATGTAAAGCCCAACTTCTAGATCTGAAGCCTAACTTCTAGAGGTAAAGTCCAAAATCTAGAGGTAAAGCCCAAGACCTAGTGGTAGAGCCCAAAATCTAGAGGTAAAGCCCAACATCTAGAGGTAAAACCAGATATCTAGAGGTAAAGCCCAACATCTAGAGGAAAAGCCAAATATATAGATTTAAAACCCAAAATCTAGAGGTAAAGCCCAATATCTAGACGTAAAGACCAATATCTAGATTTAAAGCCCAACTTCTAGATCTAAAGACCAAAATCTATATGTAAAGCCCAACTTCTAGACCAAAAGCCTAAAATCTAGATGTAAAGCCCAACTTCTAGAGGTAAAGCCGAATATATAAAGCGCATCATTTAGAGTAAATCCCAAAATCTAGAGATGAAGCCCCACATCTAGAGGGAAAGCCCAGAATCTAGATGTAAAGCCTAACATCTAGAGGTGAATTGCAAAATCAAGTGTTAAGGCCCGACATCTACAGTTAAAGCCATACATATAGATGCAACCCCCAACTTCTAGAGGTAAGGACCAAAATCTAGAGGTAAAGCCCAACTTCTAGAGGTAAAGTCCAAAATCTAGATGTAAAGCCCAAGACCTAGTGGTAGAGCCCAAAATCTAGAGGTAAAGCCCAACATCTAGACGTAAAGCCAGATATCTAGGGGTAAAGCCCAACATCTAGAGGAAAAGCCAAATATATAGATTTAAAACCCAAAATCTAGAGGTAAAGCCCAATATCTAGACGTAAAGCCCAAAATCTAGAGGTAAAGCCCAACTTCTACATCTAAAGCCCAAAATCTAGATGTAAAGCCCAACTTCTAGAGGTAAAGGCAAATATCTAGAGTTAAAGCGCATCGTTTAGAGTAAAGCCCATATCTAGAGTTAAAGAACAACATCTAGAGGGAAAGCCCAGAATCTAGAGGTAAAGCCTAACATCTAGAGGTGAATTCCAAAATCCAGTGTTAAGGCCCGACATCTACAGTTAAATGCAAACATATAGATGTAACCCCCAACTTCTAGACGTAAGGCCCAAAAAATAGAGGTAAAGCCCAACATCTAGAGGTAAAGCCGAACGTCTTGAGGTAAAGCCCAAAGTCTAGATGTAAAGCCCAACTTCTAGAGGTAAAGTCCAAAATGTAGAGGTAAAGATCAAGACCTAGTGGTAGAGCCCAAAATCTAAAGGTAAAGGCCAACATCTAGACTTAAAGCCAGATATCTAGGGGTAAAGCCCAACATCTAGAGGAAAAGGCAAATATATAGATTTAAAACCCAAAATCTAGAGGTAAAGCCCAATATCTAGACGTAAAGCCCAAAATCTAGAGGTAAAGCCCAACATCTAGAGGTAAATTTGAACGTCTTGTGGTAAAGCCAAAGTCTAGAGGTAAAGCCCAAGACCTAGTGGTAGAGCCCAAAATCTAGAGGTAAAGCCATACATCTAGACGTAAAGCCAGATATCTGATGGTAAAGCCCAACAGCTAGAGGAAAAGCCAAATATATAGATTTAAAACCCAAAATCTAGAGATAAAGCCCAACATCTAAATGTAAAGCAAAACATCTAGATGTAAAACCCTACACCTAGAGGTAAAGTCCAATATCTAGACTTAAAGACCAACATCTAGAGGTAAAACCCAACATCTTGAGGTAAAGCCCAACGTCTGGAGGTACAGCCCAGATTCTAGAGAGAAGCCAAAAATCCAGATGGAAAACCCAAAATCTAGTGTTAAAGCCCAACATCTAGAGGTAAAGCCCAGAATCTAGAGGTAAAGCCTTACATCTGGAGGTGAATTCCAAAATCTAGTCTTAAGGCCCGACATCTACAGTGAAAGCCAAACATATAGATGTAAACGCCAACTTCTAGAGGTAAGGCCCAAAATCTAGAGGTAAAGCCCAACATCTAGAGTTAAAGCCCAACGTCTTGAGGTAAAGACAAATATATAGATTTAAAACCCAACATCTTGAGGTAAAGCCCAAAATCTAGAGGTAAAGCCCAACTTCTAGAGGTAAAGTCCAAAATGTAGAGGTAAAGCCCAAGACCTAGTGGTAGAGCCCAAACTCTAGAGCTAAATCCCAACATCTAGACGTAAAGCCAGATATCTGATGGTAAAGCCCAACATCTAGAGGAAAAGCCAAATATATAGATTTAAAACCCAAAATCTAGAGATAAAGCCCAACATCTAAAAGTAAAGCAAAACATCTAGATGTAAAACCCGACATCTAGAGGTAAAGTCCAATATCTAGACTTAAAGACCAACATCTAGAGGTAAAACCCAACATCTTGAGGTAAAGCCCAACGTCTGGAGGTACAGCCCAGATTCTAGAGAGAAGCCAAAAATCCAGATGGAAAACCCAAAATCTAGTGTTAAAGCCCAACATCTAGAGGTAAAGCCCAGAATCTAGAGGTAAAGCCTTACATCTGGAGGTGAATTCCAAAATCTAGTCTTAAGGCCCGACATCTACAGTGAAAGCCAAACATATAGATGTAAACGCCAACTTCTAGAGGTAAGGCCCAAAATCTAGAGGTAAAGCCCAACATCTAGAGTTAAAGCCCAACGTCTTGAGGTAAAGACAAATATATAGATTTAAAACCCAACATCTTGAGGTAAAGCCCAAAATCTAGAGGTAAAGCCCAACTTCTAGAGGTAAAGTCCAAAATGTAGAGGTAAAGCCCAAGACCTAGTGGTAGAGCCCAAACTCTAGAGCTAAATCCCAACATCTAGACGTAAAGCCAGATATCTGATGGTAAAGCCCAACATCTAGAGGAAAAGCCAAATATATAGATTTAAAACCCAAAATCTAGAGATAAAGCCCAACATCTAAAAGTAAAGCAAAACATCTAGATGTAAAACCCGACATCTAGAGGTAAAGTCCAATATCTAGACTTAAAGACCAACATCTAGGGGTAAAGCCAGATATCTAGAGGTAAAGCCAAACATCTAGAGGAATAGCCAAATATATAGATTTAAACCCCAAAATCTAGAGGTAAAAACCAATATCTAGACTTAAAGCCCAAAATCTAGATGTAAAGCCCAACTTCTAGATCTGAAGCCTAACTTCTAGAGGTAAAGTCCAAAATCTAGAGGTAAAGCCCAAGACCTAGTGGTAGAGCCCAAAATCTAGAGGTAAAGCCCAACATCTAGAGGTAAAACCAGATATCTAGAGGTAAAGCCCAACATCTAGAGGAAAAGCCAAATATATAGATTTAAAACCCAAAATCTAGAGGTAAAGCCCAATATCTAGACGTAAAGACCAATATCTAGATTTAAAGCCCAACTTCTAGATCTAAAGACCAAAATCTATATGTAAAGCCCAACTTCTAGACCAAAAGCCTAAAATCTAGATGTAAAGCCCAACTTCTAGAGGTAAAGCCGAATATATAAAGCGCATCATTTAGAGTAAAGCCCAAAATCTAGAGATGAAGCCCCACATCTAGAGGGAAAGCCCAGAATCTAGATGTAAAGCCTAACATCTAGAGGTGAATTCCAAAATCAAGTGTTAAGGCCCGACATCTACAGTTAAAGCCATACATATAGATGCAACCCCCAACTTCTAGAGGTAAGGACCAAAATCTAGAGGTAAAGCCCAACTTCTAGAGGTAAAGTCCAAAATCTAGATGTAAAGCCCAAGACCTAGTGGTAGAGCCCAAAATCTAGAGGTAAAGCCCAACATCTAGACGTAAAGCCAGATATCTAGGGGTAAAGCCCAACATCTAGAGGAAAAGCCAAATATATAGATTTAAAACCCAAAATCTAGAGGTAAAGCCCAATATCTAGACGTAAAGCCCAAAATCTAGAGGTAAAGCCCAACTTCTACATCTAAAGCCCAAAATCTAGATGTAAAGCCCAACTTCTAGAGGTAAAGGCAAATATCTAGAGTTAAAGCGCATCGTTTAGAGTAAAGCCCATATCTAGAGTTAAAGAACAACATCTAGAGGGAAAGCCCAGAATCTAGAGGTAAAGCCTAACATCTAGAGGTGAATTCCAAAATCCAGTGTTAAGGCCCGACATCTACAGTTAAATGCAAACATATAGATGTAACCCCCAACTTCTAGACGTAAGGCCCAAAAAATAGAGGTAAAGCCCAACATCTAGAGGTAAAGCCGAACGTCTTGAGGTAAAGCCCAAAGTCTAGATGTAAAGCCCAACTTCTAGAGGTAAAGTCCAAAATGTAGAGGTAAAGATCAAGACCTAGTGGTAGAGCCCAAAATCTAAAGGTAAAGGCCAACATCTAGACTTAAAGCCAGATATCTAGGGGTAAAGCCCAACATCTAGAGGAAAAGGCAAATATATAGATTTAAAACCCAAAATCTAGAGGTAAAGCCCAATATCTAGACGTAAAGCCCAAAATCTAGAGGTAAAGCCCAACATCTAGAGGTAAATTTGAACGTCTTGTGGTAAAGCCAAAGTCTAGAGGTAAAGCCCAAGACCTAGTGGTAGAGCCCAAAATCTAGAGGTAAAGCCATACATCTAGACGTAAAGCCAGATATCTGATGGTAAAGCCCAACAGCTAGAGGAAAAGCCAAATATATAGATTTAAAACCCAAAATCTAGAGATAAAGCCCAACATCTAAATGTAAAGCAAAACATCTAGATGTAAAACCCTACACCTAGAGGTAAAGTCCAATATCTAGACTTAAAGACCAACATCTAGAGGTAAAACCCAACATCTTGAGGTAAAGCCCAACGTCTGGAGGTACAGCCCAGATTCTAGAGAGAAGCCAAAAATCCAGATGGAAAACCCAAAATCTAGTGTTAAAGCCCAACATCTAGAGGTAAAGCCCAGAATCTAGAGGTAAAGCCTTACATCTGGAGGTGAATTCCAAAATCTAGTCTTAAGGCCCGACATCTACAGTGAAAGCCAAACATATAGATGTAAACGCCAACTTCTAGAGGTAAGGCCCAAAATCTAGAGGTAAAGCCCAACATCTAGAGTTAAAGCCCAACGTCTTGAGGTAAAGACAAATATATAGATTTAAAACCCAACATCTTGAGGTAAAGCCCAAAATCTAGAGGTAAAGCCCAACTTCTAGAGGTAAAGTCCAAAATGTAGAGGTAAAGCCCAAGACCTAGTGGTAGAGCCCAAACTCTAGAGCTAAATCCCAACATCTAGACGTAAAGCCAGATATCTGATGGTAAAGCCCAACATCTAGAGGAAAAGCCAAATATATAGATTTAAAACCCAAAATCTAGAGATAAAGCCCAACATCTAAAAGTAAAGCAAAACATCTAGATGTAAAACCCGACATCTAGAGGTAAAGTCCAATATCTAGACTTAAAGACCAACATCTAGGGGTAAAGCCAGATATCTAGTGGTAGAGCCCAAAATCTAGAGGTAAAGCCAGATATCTAGAGGTAAAGCCAAACATCTAGAGGAATAGCCAAATATATAGATTTAAACCCCAAAATCTAGAGGTAAAAACCAATATCTAGACTTAAAGCCCAAAATCTAGATGTAAAGCCCAACTTCTAGATCTGAAGCCTAACTTCTAGAGGTAAAGTCCAAAATCTAGAGGTAAAGCCCAAGACCTAGTGGTAGAGCCCAAAATCTAGAGGTAAAGCCCAACATCTAGAGGTAAAACCAGATATCTAGAGGTAAAGCCCAACATCTAGAGGAAAAGCCAAATATATAGATTTAAAACCCAAAATCTAGAGGTAAAGCCCAATATCTAGACGTAAAGACCAATATCTAGATTTAAAGCCCAACTTCTAGATCTAAAGACCAAAATCTATATGTAAAGCCCAACTTCTAGACCAAAAGCCTAAAATCTAGATGTAAAGCCCAACTTCTAGAGGTAAAGCCGAATATATAAAGCGCATCATTTAGAGTAAAGCCCAAAATCTAGAGATGAAGCCCCACATCTAGAGGGAAAGCCCAGAATCTAGATGTAAAGCCTAACATCTAGAGGTGAATTCCAAAATCAAGTGTTAAGGCCCGACATCTACAGTTAAAGCCATACATATAGATGCAACCCCCAACTTCTAGAGGTAAGGCCCAAAATCTAGAGGTAAAGCCCAACTTCTAGAGGTAAAGTCCAAAATCTAGATGTAAAGCCCAAGACCTAGTGGTAGAGCCCAAAATCTAGAGGTAAAGCCCAACATCTAGACGTAAAGCCAGATATCTAGGGGTAAAGCCCAACATCTAGAGGAAAAGCCAAATATATAGATTTAAAACCCAAAATCTAGAGGTAAAGCCCAATATCTAGACGTAAAGCCCAATATCTAGATGTAAAGCCCAACTTCTACATCTAAAGCCCAAAATCTAGATGTAAAGCCCAACTTCTAAATCTAAAGCCCAACATCTAGAGGTAAAGCCCAATATTTAGAGTTTAAGCCCATCATTTAGAGGTAAAGCCCAAAATCTAGATATAAAGCCCAACTTCTAGAAGTAAAGCCCATCATCTAGTCCTACAGCCCAAGGTCTGCAGGTAAAGCCCAACTTACAGAGGTGAAGGCAAACATCTAGATGTAAAACCCAAAATCTAGAGGTAAAGCCCAACATCTAGAGGTGAAGCACAACATATAGAGGTATAACCCAACATCTAGAGATAAAGACCAACATCTAAATGTAAAGCAAAACATCTAGATGTAAAACCCTACATCTAGAGGTGAAGTCCAGTATCTAGACTTAAAGACCAACATCTGGAGGTAAAGCCCAAAGTCTAGATGTAAAGCCAACTTCCAGAGTTAAAGTCCAAAATCTAGAGGTAAACACCAATACCTAGAGGTAGAGCCCAAAATCTAGAGATAAAGCCCAACATCTAGAGATAAAGCCAGATATATAGATTTAAAACGCAAAATCTGGAGGTAAAGCCCAACATCTAGAGCTAAAGCCCCAAATCTAGATGTAAAGCCCAATTTCTAGGTTTAAAGCCTAATCATCTAGAGGTAAAGCCCAACATGTAGAGGTAAAGACTAAGATCTAGAGGTGAATTCCAATATCTACTGTTAAAGCCCGACACCTACAGTTAAAGCCAAACATCTAGATGTAAAACCCAATTCTAGAGGTAAAGCCGAATATCTAGAGTCAAAGCGCATCCTTTAGAGTAAAGCCCAAAATCTAGAGTTAAAGCCCAACGTCTAGAGGGAAAGCCCAGAATCTAGAGGTAAAGCCTAACATCTAGAGGTGATTTCCAAAATCAAGTGTTAAGGTTTGACATCTACAGTTAAAGCCAACCATATAGATGTAACCCCCAACTTCTAGAGGTAAGGCCCAAAATCTAGAGGTAAAGCCCAACAGCTAGAGTTAAAGCCGAACGTCTTGAGGTAAAGCCCAAACTCTAGAGGTAAAGCCCAACTTCTAGAGGTAAAGTCCAAAATCTGGAGGTAAAGCCCAAGACCTAGTGGTAGAGCCCAAAATCTAGAGCTAAAGCCCAACATCTAGACGTAAAGCCAGATATCTGATGGTAAAGCCCAACAGCTAGAGGAAAAGCCAAATATATAGATTTAAAACCCAAAATCTAGAGATAAAGCCCAACATCTAAAAGTAAAGCAAAACATCTAGATGTAAAACCCGACATCTAGAGGTAAAGTCCAATATCTAAACTTAAAGACCAACCTCTAGAGGTAAAACCCAACATCTAGAGGTAAAGCCCAACGTCTGGAGGTACAGCCCAGATTCTGGAGAGAAGCCAAAAGTCCAGATGGTAAACCCAAAATCTAGAGGTAAAGCCCAACATCTAGAGGTAAAGCCCAGAATCTAGAGGTAAAGCCTAACATCTAGAGGTGAATTCCAAAATCAAGTGTTAAGGACCGACATCTACAGTTAAAGCCAAACATATAGATGCAACCCCCAACTTCTAGAGGTAAGGCCCAAAATCTAGAGGTAAAGCCCAACTTCTAGAGGTAAAGTCCAAAATCTAGAGGTAAAGCCCAAGACCTAGTGGTAGAGCCCAAAATCTAGACGTAAAGCCCAACATCTAGAGGTAAAACCAGATATCTAGAGGTAAAGCCCAACATCTAGAGGAAAAGCCAAATATATAGATTTAAAACCCAAAATCTAGAGGTAAAGCCCAATATCTAGACATAAGGACCAATATCTAGATGTAAAGCCCAACTTCTAGATCTAAATCCCAAAATCTAGATGTAAAGCTCAAATTCTAGATGTAAAGACGAATATCTAGAGTATAAATCGCATCATTTGGAGTAAAGCCCAAAATCTAGAGTTAAAGGACAACATCTAGAGGGAAAGCCCAGAATCTAAAGGTAAAGCCTAACATCTAGAGGTGAATTCCAAAATCAAGTGTTAAGGCCCGACATCTACAGTTAAATCCAAACATATAGATGTAACCCCCAACTTCTAGACGTAAGGCCCAAAAACTAGAGGTAAAGCGCAACATCTAGAGGTAAAGCCGAACGTCTTGAGGTAAAGCCCAAAGTCTAGATGTAAAGCCCAACTTCTAGAGGTAAAGTCCAAAATCTAGAGGTAAAGATCAAGACCTAGTGGTAGAGCCCAAAATGCAGAGGTAAAGCCCAACATCTATAGGAAAAGCCAAATATATAGATTTAAAACCCAAAATCTAGAGATAAAGCCCAAAATCTAAATGTAAAGCAAAACATCTAGATGTAAAACCCGACATCTAGAGGTAAAGTCCAATATCTAGACTTAAAGACCAACATCTAGAGGTAAGACACAACATCTGGAGGTAAAGCCCAGATTCTAGAGAGAAGCCAAAAATCCAGATGGAAAACCCAAAATCTAGAGGTAAAGCCCAACATCTAGAGGTAAAGCCAGATATCTAGGGGTAAAGCCCAACATCTAGAGGAAAAGCCAAATATATAGATTTAAAGCCCAACTTCTAGATCTAAAGCCCAACATCTAGAGGTTAAGCCTAACATCTAGTGGTGAATTCCAAAATCTAGTGTTAATGCCCAACATCTACAGTTAAAGGCAAACATATAGATGTAAACCCCAACTTCTAGAGGTAAGGCCCAAAATCTAGAGGTAAAGCCCAAGACCTAGTGGTAGAGCCCAAAATCTAGAGGTAAAGCCCAACATCTAGACGTAAAGCCAGATACCTAGGGGTAAAGCCCAACATCTAGAGGAAAAGCCAAATATATAGATTTAAAACCCAATATCTAGAGGTAAAGACCAAATTCTAGAGATAAAGCCAAATATCTAGATTTAAATCCCAAAATCTACAGGTGAAGCCCAAATTGCAGATGTAAAGCCCAACATCTAGAGGCAAAGTCCAAATGTTAGAGGCAAAGCCCAACACCTAGAGGCAGAGCCCAAAATCTAGAGTTAAAGCCCAACATCTAGAGGTAAAGCCAGATATCTAGAGGTAAAGCCCAACATCTAGAGGAAAAGACAAATATATAGATTTAAAACCCAAAATCTAGATGTAAAGCCCAACTTCTAGACCTAAAGCCTAACTTCTAGAGGTAAAGTCCAAAATCTAGAGGTAAAGCCCAACATCTAGTGGTAAAACCAGATATCTAGAGGTAAAGCCCAACATCTAGAGGAAAAGCCAATTATATAGATTTAAAACCCAAAATCTAGAGGTAAAGCCAGATGTCTAGACGTAAAGACCAAAATCTAGATGTAAAGCCCAACTTCTAGATGTAAAGCCGAATATATAAAGCGCATCATTTAGAGTAAAGCCCAAAATCTAGAGTTAAAGCCAAAGTCTAGAGGGAAAGCCCAGAATCTAGATGTAAAGCCTAACATCTAGAGGTGAATTCCAAAATCAAGTGTTAAGGCCCGACATCTACAGTTAAAGCCAAACATATAGATGTAACCCCCAACTTCTAGAGGTAAGGCCCAGAATCTAGAGGTAAAGCCCAACTTCTAGAGGTAAAGTCCAAAATCTAGAGGTAAAGCCCAAGACCTAGTGGTAGAGCCCAAAATCTAGAGGTAAAGCCATACATCTAGACGTAAAGCCAGATATCTGATGGTAAAGCCCAACAGCTAGAGGAAAAGCCAAATATATAGATTTAAAACCCAAAATCTAGAGATAAAGCCCAACATCTAAATGTAAAGCAAAACATCTAGATGTAAAACCCTACACCTAGAGGTGAAGTCCAATATCTAGACTTAAAGACCAACATCTAGAGGTAAAACCCAACATCTTGAGGTAAAGCCCAACGTCTGGAGGTACAGCCCAGATTCTAGAGAGAAGCCAAAAATCCAGATGGAAAACCCAAAATCTAGTGTTAAAGCCCAACATCTAGAGGTAAAGCCCAGAATCTAGAGGTAAAGCCTTACATCTGGAGGTGAATTCCAAAATCTAGTCTTAAGGCCCGACATCTACAGTGAAAGCCAAACATATAGATGTAAACGCCAACTTCTAGAGGTAAGGCCCAAAATCTAGAGGTAAAGCCCAACATCTAGAGTTAAAGCCCAACGTCTTGAGGTAAAGACAAATATATAGATTTAAAACCCAACATCTTGAGGTAAAGCCCAAAATCTAGAGGTAAAGCCCAACTTCTAGAGGTAAAGTCCAAAATGTAGAGGTAAAGCCCAAGACCTAGTGGTAGAGCCCAAACTCTAGAGCTAAATCCCAACATCTAGACGTAAAGCCAGATATCTGATGGTAAAGCCCAACATCTAGAGGAAAAGCCAAATATATAGATTTAAAACCCAAAATCTAGAGATGAAGCCCAACATCTAAAAGTAAAGCAAAACATCTAGATGTAAAACCCGACATCTAGAGGTAAAGTCCAATATCTAGACTTAAAGACCAACATCTAGGGGTAAAGCCAGATATCTAGTGGTAGAGCCCAAAATCTAGAGGTAAAGCCAGATATCTAGAGGTAAAGCCAAACATCTAGAGGAATAGCCAAATATATAGATTTAAACCCCAAAATCTAGAGGTAAAAACCAATATCTAGACTTAAAGCCCAAAATCTAGATGTAAAGCCCAACTTCTAGATCTGAAGCCTAACTTCTAGAGGTAAAGTCCAAAATCTAGAGGTAAAGCCCAAGACCTAGTGGTAGAGCCCAAAATCTAGAGGTAAAGCCCAACATCTAGAGGTAAAACCAGATATCTAGAGGTAAAGCCCAACATCTAGAGGAAAAGCCAAATATATAGATTTAAAACCCAAAATCTAGAGGTAAAGCCCAATATCTAGACGTAAAGACCAATATCTAGATTTAAAGCCCAACTTCTAGATCTAAAGACCAAAATCTATATGTAAAGCCCAACTTCTAGACCAAAAGCCTAAAATCTAGATGTAAAGCCCAACTTCTAGAGGTAAAGCCGAATATATAAAGCGCATCATTTAGAGTAAAGCCCAAAATCTAGAGATGAAGCCCCACATCTAGAGGGAAAGCCCAGAATCTAGATGTAAAGCCTAACATCTAGAGGTGAATTCCAAAATCAAGTGTTAAGGCCCGACATCTACAGTTAAAGCCGTACATATAGATGCAACCCCCAACTTCTAGAGGTAAGGACCAAAATCTAGAGGTAAAGCCCAACTTCTAGAGGTAAAGTCCAAAATCTAGATGTAAAGCCCAAGACCTAGTGGTAGAGCCCAAAATCTAGAGGTAAAGCCCAACATCTAGACGTAAAGCCAGATATCTAGGGGTAAAGCCCAACATCTAGAGGAAAAGCCAAATATATAGATTTAAAACCCAAAATCTAGAGGTAAAGCCCAATATCTAGACGTAAAGCCCAAAATCTAGAGGTAAAGCCCAACTTCTACATCTAAAGCCCAAAATCTAGATGTAAAGCCCAACTTCTAGAGGTAAAGGCAAATATCTAGAGTTAAAGCGCATCGTTTAGAGTAAAGCCCATATCTAGAGTTAAAGAACAACATCTAGAGGGAAAGCCCAGAATCTAGAGGTAAAGCCTAACATCTAGAGGTGAATTCCAAAATCCAGTGTTAAGGCCCGACATCTACAGTTAAATGCAAACATATAGATGTAACCCCCAACTTCTAGACGTAAGGCCCAAAAAATAGAGGTAAAGCCCAACATCTAGAGGTAAAGCCGAACGTCTTGAGGTAAAGCCCAAAGTCTAGATGTAAAGCCCAACTTCTAGAGGTAAAGTCCAAAATGTAGAGGTAAAGATCAAGACCTAGTGGTAGAGCCCAAAATCTAAAGGTAAAGCCCAACATCTAGACTTAAAGCCAGATATCTAGGGGTAAAGCCCAACATCTAGAGGAAAAGGCAAATATATAGATTTAAAACCCAAAATCTAGAGGTAAAGCCCAATATCTAGACGTAAAGCCCAAAATCTAGAGGTAAAGCCCAACATCTAGAGGTAAATTTGAACGTCTTGTGGTAAAGCCAAAGTCTAGAGGTAAAGCCCAAGACCTAGTGGTAGAGCCCAAAATCTAGAGGTAAAGCCATACATCTAGACGTAAAGCCAGATATCTGATGGTAAAGCCCAACAGCTAGAGGAAAAGCCAAATATATAGATTTAAAACCCAAAATCTAGAGATAAAGCCCAACATCTAAATGTAAAGCAAAACATCTAGATGTAAAACCCTACACCTAGAGGTAAAGTCCAATATCTAGACTTAAAGACCAACATCTAGAGGTAAAACCCAACATCTTGAGGTAAAGCCCAACGTCTGGAGGTACAGCCCAGATTCTAGAGAGAAGCCAAAAATCCAGATGGAAAACCCAAAATCTAGTGTTAAAGCCCAACATCTAGAGGTAAAGCCCAGAATCTAGAGGTAAAGCCTTACATCTGGAGGTGAATTCCAAAATCTAGTCTTAAGGCCCGACATCTACAGTGAAAGCCAAACATATAGATGTAAACGCCAACTTCTAGAGGTAAGGCCCAAAATCTAGAGGTAAAGCCCAACATCTAGAGTTAAAGCCCAACGTCTTGAGGTAAAGACAAATATATAGATTTAAAACCCAACATCTTGAGGTAAAGCCCAAAATCTAGAGGTAAAGCCCAACTTCTAGAGGTAAAGTCCAAAATGTAGAGGTAAAGCCCAAGACCTAGTGGTAGAGCCCAAACTCTAGAGCTAAATCCCAACATCTAGACGTAAAGCCAGATATCTGATGGTAAAGCCCAACATCTAGAGGAAAAGCCAAATATATAGATTTAAAACCCAAAATCTAGAGATAAAGCCCAACATCTAAAAGTAAAGCAAAACATCTAGATGTAAAACCCGACATCTAGAGGTAAAGTCCAATATCTAGACTTAAAGACCAACATCTAGGGGTAAAGCCAGATATCTAGTGGTAGAGCCCAAAATCTAGCGGTAAAGCCAGATATCTAGAGGTAAAGCCAAACATCTAGAGGAATAGCCAAATATATAGATTTAAACCCCAAAATCTAGAGGTAAAAACCAATATCTAGACTTAAAGCCCAAAATCTAGATGTAAAGCCCAACTTCTAGATCTGAAGCCTAACTTCTAGAGGTAAAGTCCAAAATCTAGAGGTAAAGCCCAAGACCTAGTGGTAGAGCCCAAAATCTAGAGGTAAAGCCCAACATCTAGAGGTAAAACCAGATATCTAGAGGTAAAGCCCAACATCTAGAGGAAAAGCCAAATATATAGATTTAAAACCCAAAATCTAGAGGTAAAGCCCAATATCTAGACGTAAAGACCAATATCTAGATTTAAAGCCCAACTTCTAGATCTAAAGACCAAAATCTATATGTAAAGCCCAACTTCTAGACCAAAAGCCTAAAATCTAGATGTAAAGCCCAACTTCTAGAGGTAAAGCCGAATATATAAAGCGCATCATTTAGAGTAAAGCCCAAAATCTAGAGATGAAGCCCCACATCTAGAGGGAAAGCCCAGAATCTAGATGTAAAGCCTAACATCTAGAGGTGAATTCCAAAATCAAGTGTTAAGGCCCGACATCTACAGTTAAAGCCGTACATATAGATGCAACCCCCAACTTCTAGAGGTAAGGACCAAAATCTAGAGGTAAAGCCCAACTTCTAGAGGTAAAGTCCAAAATCTAGATGTAAAGCCCAAGACCTAGTGGTAGAGCCCAAAATCTAGAGGTAAAGCCCAACATCTAGACGTAAAGCCAGATATCTAGGGGTAAAGCCCAACATCTAGAGGAAAAGCCAAATATATAGATTTAAAACCCAAAATCTAGAGGTAAAGCCCAATATCTAGACGTAAAGCCCAAAATCTAGAGGTAAAGCCCAACTTCTACATCTAAAGCCCAAAATCTAGATGTAAAGCCCAACTTCTAGAGGTAAAGGCAAATATCTAGAGTTAAAGCGCATCGTTTAGAGTAAAGCCCATATCTAGAGTTAAAGAACAACATCTAGAGGGAAAGCCCAGAATCTAGAGGTAAAGCCTAACATCTAGAGGTGAATTCCAAAATCCAGTGTTAAGGCCCGACATCTACAGTTAAATGCAAACATATAGATGTAACCCCCAACTTCTAGACGTAAGGCCCAAAAAATAGAGGTAAAGCCCAACATCTAGAGGTAAAGCCGAACGTCTTGAGGTAAAGCCCAAAGTCTAGATGTAAAGCCCAACTTCTAGAGGTAAAGTCCAAAATGTAGAGGTAAAGATCAAGACCTAGTGGTAGAGCCCAAAATCTAAAGGTAAAGGCCAACATCTAGACTTAAAGCCAGATATCTAGGGGTAAAGCCCAACATCTAGAGGAAAAGGCAAATATATAGATTTAAAACCCAAAATCTAGAGGTAAAGCCCAATATCTAGACGTAAAGCCCAAAATCTAGAGGTAAAGCCCAACATCTAGAGGTAAATTTGAACGTCTTGTGGTAAAGCCAAAGTCTAGAGGTAAAGCCCAAGACCTAGTGGTAGAGCCCAAAATCTAGAGGTAAAGCCATACATCTAGACGTAAAGCCAGATATCTGATGGTAAAGCCCAACAGCTAGAGGAAAAGCCAAATATATAGATTTAAAACCCAACATCTAGAGATAAAGCCCAACATCTAAATGTAAAGCAAAACATCTAGATGTAAAACCCTACATCTAGAGGTAAAGTCCAATATCTAGACTTAAAGACCAACATCTAGAGGTAAAACCCAACATCTTGAGGTAAAGCCCAACGTCTGGAGGTACAGCCCAGATTCTAGAGAGAAGCCAAAAATCCAGATGGAAAACCCAAAATCTAGTGTTAAAGCCCAACATCTAGAGGTAAAGCCCAGAATCTAGAGGTAAAGCCTTACATCTGGAGGTGAATTCCAAAATCTAGTCTTAAGGCCCGACATCTACAGTTAAAGGCAAACATATAGATGTAAACGCCAACTTCTAGAGGTAAGGCCCAAAATCTAGAGGTAAAGCCCAACATCTAGAGTTAAAGCCCAACGTCTTGAGGTAAAGACAAATATATAGATTTAAAACCCAACATCTTGAGGTAAAGCCCAAAATCTAGAGGTAAAGCCCAACTTCTAGAGGTAAAGTCCAAAATGTAGAGGTAAAGCCCAAGACCTAGTGGTAGAGCCCAAACTCTAGAGCTAAATCCCAACATCTAGACGTAAAGCCAGATATCTGATGGTAAAGCCCAACATCTAGAGGAAAAGCCAAATATATAGATTTAAAACCCAAAATCTAGAGATAAAGCCCAACGTCTAAAAGTAAAGCAAAACATCTAGATGTAAAACCCGACATCTAGAGGTAAAGTCCAATATCTAGACTTAAAGACCAACATCTAGGGGTAAAGCCAGATATCTAGTGGTAGAGCCCAAAATCTAGAGGTAAAGCCAGATATCTAGAGGTAAAGCCAAACATCTAGAGGAATAGCCAAATATATAGATTTAAACCCCAAAATCTAGAGGTAAAAACCAATATCTAGACTTAAAGCCCAAAATCTAGATGTAAAGCCCAACTTCTAGATCTGAAGCCTAACTTCTAGAGGTAAAGTCCAAAATCTAGAGGTAAAGCCCAAGACCTAGTGGTAGAGCCCAAAATCTAGAGGTAAAGCCCAACATCTAGAGGTAAAACCAGATATCTAGAGGTAAAGCCCAACATCTAGAGGAAAAGCCAAATATATAGATTTAAAACCCAAAATCTAGAGGTAAAGCCCAATATCTAGACGTAAAGACCAATATCTAGATTTAAAGCCCAACTTCTAGATCTAAAGACCAAAATCTATATGTAAAGCCCAACTTCTAGACCAAAAGCCTAAAATCTAGATGTAAAGCCCAACTTCTAGAGGTAAAGCCGAATATATAAAGCGCATCATTTAGAGTAAAGCCCAAAATCTAGAGATGAAGCCCCACATCTAGAGGGAAAGCCCAGAATCTAGATGTAAAGCCTAACATCTAGAGGTGAATTGCAAAATCAAGTGTTAAGGCCCGACATCTACAGTTAAAGCCGTACATATAGATGCAACCCCCAACTTCTAGAGGTAAGGACCAAAATCTAGAGGTAAAGCCCAACTTCTAGAGGTAAAGTCCAAAATCTAGATGTAAAGCCCAAGACCTAGTGGTAGAGCCCAAAATCTAGAGGTAAAGCCCAACATCTAGACGTAAAGCCAGATATCTAGGGGTAAAGCCCAACATCTAGAGGAAAAGCCAAATATATAGATTTAAAACCCAAAATCTAGAGGTAAAGCCCAATATCTAGACGTAAAGCCCAAAATCTAGAGGTAAAGCCCAACTTCTACATCTAAAGCCCAAAATCTAGATGTAAAGCCCAACTTCTAGAGGTAAAGGCAAATATCTAGAGTTAAAGCGCATCGTTTAGAGTAAAGCCCATATCTAGAGTTAAAGAACAACATCTAGAGGGAAAGCCCAGAATCTAGAGGTAAAGCCTAACATCTAGAGGTGAATTCCAAAATCCAGTGTTAAGGCCCGACATCTACAGTTAAATGCAAACATATAGATGTAACCCCCAACTTCTAGACGTAAGGCCCAAAAAATAGAGGTAAAGCCCAACATCTAGAGGTAAAGCCGAACGTCTTGAGGTAAAGCCCAAAGTCTAGATGTAAAGCCCAACTTCTAGAGGTAAAGTCCAAAATGTAGAGGTAAAGATCAAGACCTAGTGGTAGAGCCCAAAATCTAAAGGTAAAGGCCAACATCTAGACTTAAAGCCAGATATCTAGGGGTAAAGCCCAACATCTAGAGGAAAAGGCAAATATATAGATTTAAAACCCAAAATCTAGAGGTAAAGCCCAATATCTAGACGTAAAGCCCAAAATCTAGAGGTAAAGCCCAACATCTAGAGGTAAATTTGAACGTCTTGTGGTAAAGCCAAAGTCTAGAGGTAAAGCCCAAGACCTAGTGGTAGAGCCCAAAATCTAGAGGTAAAGCCATACATCTAGACGTAAAGCCAGATATCTGATGGTAAAGCCCAACAGCTAGAGGAAAAGCCAAATATATAGATTTAAAACCCAACATCTAGAGATAAAGCCCAACATCTAAATGTAAAGCAAAACATCTAGATGTAAAACCCTACATCTAGAGGTAAAGTCCAATATCTAGACTTAAAGACCAACATCTAGAGGTAAAACCCAACATCTTGAGGTAAAGCCCAACGTCTGGAGGTACAGCCCAGATTCTAGAGAGAAGCCAAAAATCCAGATGGAAAACCCAAAATCTAGTGTTAAAGCCCAACATCTAGAGGTAAAGCCCAGAATCTAGAGGTAAAGCCTTACATCTGGAGGTGAATTCCAAAATCTAGTCTTAAGGCCCGACATCTACAGTTAAAGGCAAACATATAGATGTAAACGCCAACTTCTAGAGGTAAGGCCCAAAATCTAGAGGTAAAGCCCAACATCTAGAGTTAAAGCCCAACGTCTTGAGGTAAAGACAAATATATAGATTTAAAACCCAACATCTTGAGGTAAAGCCCAAAATCTAGAGGTAAAGCCCAACTTCTAGAGGTAAAGTCCAAAATGTAGAGGTAAAGCCCAAGACCTAGTGGTAGAGCCCAAACTCTAGAGCTAAATCCCAACATCTAGACGTAAAGCCAGATATCTGATGGTAAAGCCCAACATCTAGAGGAAAAGCCAAATATATAGATTTAAAACCCAAAATCTAGAGATAAAGCCCAACGTCTAAAAGTAAAGCAAAACATCTAGATGTAAAACCCGACATCTAGAGGTAAAGTCCAATATCTAGACTTAAAGACCAACATCTAGGGGTAAAGCCAGATATCTAGTGGTAGAGCCCAAAATCTAGAGGTAAAGCCAGATATCTAGAGGTAAAGCCAAACATCTAGAGGAATAGCCAAATATATAGATTTAAACCCCAAAATCTAGAGGTAAAAACCAATATCTAGACTTAAAGCCCAAAATCTAGATGTAAAGCCCAACTTCTAGATCTGAAGCCTAACTTCTAGAGGTAAAGTCCAAAATCTAGAGGTAAAGCCCAAGACCTAGTGGTAGAGCCCAAAATCTAGAGGTAAAGCCCAACATCTAGAGGTAAAACCAGATATCTAGAGGTAAAGCCCAACATCTAGAGGAAAAGCCAAATATATAGATTTAAAACCCAAAATCTAGAGGTAAAGCCCAATATCTAGACGTAAAGACCAATATCTAGATTTAAAGCCCAACTTCTAGATCTAAAGACCAAAATCTATATGTAAAGCCCAACTTCTAGACCAAAAGCCTAAAATCTAGATGTAAAGCCCAACTTCTAGAGGTAAAGCCGAATATATAAAGCGCATCATTTAGAGTAAAGCCCAAAATCTAGAGATGAAGCCCCACATCTAGAGGGAAAGCCCAGAATCTAGATGTAAAGCCTAACATCTAGAGGTGAATTGCAAAATCAAGTGTTAAGGCCCGACATCTACAGTTAAAGCCGTACATATAGATGCAACCCCCAACTTCTAGAGGTAAGGACCAAAATCTAGAGGTAAAGCCCAACTTCTAGAGGTAAAGTCCAAAATCTAGATGTAAAGCCCAAGACCTAGTGGTAGAGCCCAAAATCTAGAGGTAAAGCCCAACATCTAGACGTAAAGCCAGATATCTAGGGGTAAAGCCCAACATCTAGAGGAAAAGCCAAATATATAGATTTAAAACCCAAAATCTAGAGGTAAAGCCCAATATCTAGACGTAAAGCCCAAAATCTAGAGGTAAAGCCCAACTTCTACATCTAAAGCCCAAAATCTAGATGTAAAGCCCAACTTCTAGAGGTAAAGGCAAATATCTAGAGTTAAAGCGCATCGTTTAGAGTAAAGCCCATATCTAGAGTTAAAGAACAACATCTAGAGGGAAAGCCCAGAATCTAGAGGTAAAGCCTAACATCTAGAGGTGAATTCCAAAATCCAGTGTTAAGGCCCGACATCTACAGTTAAATGCAAACATATAGATGTAACCCCCAACTTCTAGACGTAAGGCCCAAAAAATAGAGGTAAAGCCCAACATCTAGAGGTAAAGCCGAACGTCTTGAGGTAAAGCCCAAAGTCTAGATGTAAAGCCCAACTTCTAGAGGTAAAGTCCAAAATGTAGAGGTAAAGATCAAGACCTAGTGGTAGAGCCCAAAATCTAAAGGTAAAGGCCAACATCTAGACTTAAAGCCAGATATCTAGGGGTAAAGCCCAACATCTAGAGGAAAAGGCAAATATATAGATTTAAAACCCAAAATCTAGAGGTAAAGCCCAATATCTAGACGTAAAGCCCAAAATCTAGAGGTAAAGCCCAACATCTAGAGGTAAATTTGAACGTCTTGTGGTAAAGCCAAAGTCTAGAGGTAAAGCCCAAGACCTAGTGGTAGAGCCCAAAATCTAGAGGTAAAGCCATACATCTAGACGTAAAGCCAGATATCTGATGGTAAAGCCCAACAGCTAGAGGAAAAGCCAAATATATAGATTTAAAACCCAACATCTAGAGATAAAGCCCAACATCTAAATGTAAAGCAAAACATCTAGATGTAAAACCCTACATCTAGAGGTAAAGTCCAATATCTAGACTTAAAGACCAACATCTAGAGGTAAAACCCAACATCTTGAGGTAAAGCCCAACGTCTGGAGGTACAGCCCAGATTCTAGAGAGAAGCCAAAAATCCAGATGGAAAACCCAAAATCTAGTGTTAAAGCCCAACATCTAGAGGTAAAGCCCAGAATCTAGAGGTAAAGCCTTACATCTGGAGGTGAATTCCAAAATCTAGTCTTAAGGCCCGACATCTACAGTTAAAGGCAAACATATAGATGTAAACGCCAACTTCTAGAGGTAAGGCCCAAAATCTAGAGGTAAAGCCCAACATCTAGAGTTAAAGCCCAACGTCTTGAGGTAAAGACAAATATATAGATTTAAAACCCAACATCTTGAGGTAAAGCCCAAAATCTAGAGGTAAAGCCCAACTTCTAGAGGTAAAGTCCAAAATGTAGAGGTAAAGCCCAAGACCTAGTGGTAGAGCCCAAACTCTAGAGCTAAATCCCAACATCTAGACGTAAAGCCAGATATCTGATGGTAAAGCCCAACATCTAGAGGAAAAGCCAAATATATAGATTTAAAACCCAAAATCTAGAGATAAAGCCCAACATCTAAAAGTAAAGCAAAACATCTAGATGTAAAACCCGACATCTAGAGGTAAAGTCCAATATCTAGACTTAAAGACCAACATCTAGGGGTAAAGCCAGATATCTAGTGGTAGAGCCCAAAATCTAGAGGTAAAGCCAGATATCTAGAGGTAAAGCCAAACATCTAGAGGAATAGCCAAATATATAGATTTAAACCCCAAAATCTAGAGGTAAAAACCAATATCTAGACTTAAAGCCCAAAATCTAGATGTAAAGCCCAACTTCTAGATCTGAAGCCTAACTTCTAGAGGTAAAGTCCAAAATCTAGAGGTAAAGCCCAAGACCTAGTGGTAGAGCCCAAAATCTAGAGGTAAAGCCCAACATCTAGAGGTAAAACCAGATATCTAGAGGTAAAGCCCAACATCTAGAGGAAAAGCCAAATATATAGATTTAAAACCCAAAATCTAGAGGTAAAGCCCAATATCTAGACGTAAAGACCAATATCTAGATTTAAAGCCCAACTTCTAGATCTAAAGACCAAAATCTATATGTAAAGCCCAACTTCTAGACCAAAAGCCTAAAATCTAGATGTAAAGCCCAACTTCTAGAGGTAAAGCCGAATATATAAAGCGCATCATTTAGAGTAAAGCCCAAAATCTAGAGATGAAGCCCCACATCTAGAGGGAAAGCCCAGAATCTAGATGTAAAGCCTAACATCTAGAGGTGAATTCCAAAATCAAGTGTTAAGGCCCGACATCTACAGTTAAAGCCATACATATAGATGCAACCCCCAACTTCTAGAGGTAAGGACCAAAATCTAGAGGTAAAGCCCAACTTCTAGAGGTAAAGTCCAAAATCTAGATGTAAAGCCCAAGACCTAGTGGTAGAGCCCAAAATCTAGAGGTAAAGCCCAACATCTAGACGTAAAGCCAGATATCTAGGGGTAAAGCCCAACATCTAGAGGAAAAGCCAAATATATAGATTTAAAACCCAAAATCTAGAGGTAAAGCCCAATATCTAGACGTAAAGCCCAAAATCTAGAGGTAAAGCCCAACTTCTACATCTAAAGCCCAAAATCTAGATGTAAAGCCCAACTTCTAGAGGTAAAGGCAAATATCTAGAGTTAAAGCGCATCGTTTAGAGTAAAGCCCATATCTAGAGTTAAAGAACAACATCTAGAGGGAAAGCCCAGAATCTAGAGGTAAAGCCTAACATCTAGAGGTGAATTCCAAAATCCAGTGTTAAGGCCCGACATCTACAGTTAAATGCAAACATATAGATGTAACCCCCAACTTCTAGACGTAAGGCCCAAAAAATAGAGGTAAAGCCCAACATCTAGAGGTAAAGCCGAACGTCTTGAGGTAAAGCCCAAAGTCTAGATGTAAAGCCCAACTTCTAGAGGTAAAGTCCAAAATGTAGAGGTAAAGATCAAGACCTAGTGGTAGAGCCCAAAATCTAAAGGTAAAGCCCAACATCTAGACTTAAAGCCAGATATCTAGGGGTAAAGCCCAACATCTAGAGGAAAAGGCAAATATATAGATTTAAAACCCAAAATCTAGAGGTAAAGCCCAATATCTAGACGTAAAGCCCAAAATCTAGAGGTAAAGCCCAACATCTAGAGGTAAATTTGAACGTCTTGTGGTAAAGCCAAAGTCTAGAGGTAAAGCCCAAGACCTAGTGGTAGAGCCCAAAATCTAGAGGTAAAGCCATACATCTAGACGTAAAGCCAGATATCTGATGGTAAAGCCGAACAGCTAGAGGAAAAGCCAAATATATAGATTTAAAACCCAACATCTAGAGATAAAGCCCAACATCTAAATGTAAAGCAAAACATCTAGATGTAAAACCCTACATCTAGAGGTAAAGTCCAATATCTAGACTTAAAGACCAACATCTAGAGGTAAAACCCAACATCTAGAGGTAAAGCCCAACGCCTGGAGGTAAAGCCCAGATTCTAGAGAGAAGCCAAAAATCCAGATGGAAAACCCAAAGTCTAGAGGTAAAGCCCAACTTCTAGAGGTAAAGTCCAAAATCTAGAGGTAAAGCCCAAGACCTAGTGGTAGAGCCCAAACTCTAGAGCTAAATCCCAACATCTAGACGTAAAGCCAGATATCTGATGGTAAAGCCCAACATCTAGAGGAAAAGCCAAATATATAGATTTAAACCCCGAAATCTAGAGATAAAGCCCAACATCTAAATGTAAAGGAAAACATTTAGATGTAAAACCCTACATCTAGAGGTAAAGTCCAATATCCAGACTTAAAGCCCAACATCTAGAGGTAAAACCCAACATCTAGAGGTAAAGCCCAACATCTAGAGGTAAAGCCCAGAATCTAGAGGTAAAGCCTAACATCTAGAGGTGAATTCCAAAATCTAGAGGTAAAGCCCAACGTCTAGAGGGAAAGCCCAGAATCTAGAGGTAAAGCCTAACATCTAGAGGTGATTTCCAAAATCAAGTGTTAAGGTTTGACATCTACAGTTAAAGCCAACCATATAGATGTAACCCCCAACTTCTAGAGGTAAGGCCCAAAATCTAGAGGTAAAGCCCAACAGCTAGAGTTAAAGCCGAACGTCTTGAGGTAAAGCCCAAACTCTAGAGGTAAAGCCCAACTTCTAGAGGTAAAGTCCAAAATCTGGAGGTAAAGCCCAAGACCTAGTGGTAGAGCCCAAAATCTAGAGCTAAAGCCCAACATCTAGACGTAAAGCCAGATATCTGATGGTAAAGCCCAACAGCTAGAGGAAAAGCCAAATATATAGATTTAAAACCCAAAATCTAGAGATAAAGCCCAACATCTAGAGGTAAATTTGAACGTCTTGTGGTAAAGCCAAAGTCTAGAGGTAAAGCCCAAGACCTAGTGGTAGAGCCCAAAATCTAGAGGTAAAGCCATACATCTAGACGTAAAGCCATATATCTGATGGTAAAGCCCAACAGCTAGAGGAAAAGCCAAATATATAGATTTAAAACCCAACATCTAGAGATAAAGCCCAACATCTAAATGTAAAGCAAAACATCTAGATGTAAAACCCTACACCTAGAGGTAAAGTCCAATATCTAGACTTAAAGACCAACATCTAGAGGTAAAACCCAACATCTTGAGGTAAAGCCCAACGTCTGGAGGTACAGCCCAGATTCTAGAGAGAAGCCAAAAATCCAGATGGAAAACCCAAAATCTAGTGTTAAAGCCCAACATCTAGAGGTAAAGCCCAGAATCTAGAGGTAAAGCCTTACATCTGGAGGTGAATTCCAAAATCTAGTCTTAAGGCCCGACATCTACAGTTAAAGGCAAACATATAGATGTAAACGCCAACTTCTAGAGGTAAGGCCCAAAATCTAGAGGTAAAGCCCAACATCTAGAGTTAAAGCCCAACGTCTTGAGGTAAAGACAAATATATAGATTTAAAACCCAACATCTTGAGGTAAAGCCCAAAATCTAGAGGTAAAGCCCAACTTCTAGAGGTAAAGTCCAAAATGTAGAGGTAAAGCCCAAGACCTAGTGGTAGAGCCCAAACTCTAGAGCTAAATCCCAACATCTAGACGTAAAGCCAGATATCTGATGGTAAAGCCCAACATCTAGAGGAAAAGCCAAATATATAGATTTAAAACCCAAAATCTAGAGATAAAGCCCAACATCTAAAAGTAAAGCAAAACATCTAGATGTAAAACCCGACATCTAGAGGTAAAGTCCAATATCTAGACTTAAAGACCAACATCTAGGGGTAAAGCCAGATATCTAGTGGTAGAGCCCAAAATCTAGAGGTAAAGCCAGATATCTAGAGGTAAAGCCAAACATCTAGAGGAATAGCCAAATATATAGATTTAAAACCCAAAATCTAGAGGTAAAAACCAATATCTAGACTTAAAGCCCAAAATCTAGATGTAAAGCCCAACTTCTAGATCTGAAGCCTAACTTCTAGAGGTAAAGTCCAAAATCTAGAGGTAAAGCCCAAGACCTAGTGGTAGAGCCCAAAATCTAGAGGTAAAGCCCAACATCTAGAGGTAAAACCAGATATCTAGAGGTAAAGCCCAACATCTAGAGGAAAAGCCAAATATATAGATTTAAAACCCAAAATCTAGAGGTAAAGCCCAATATCTAGACGTAAAGACCAATATCTAGATTTAAAGCCCAACTTCTAGATCTAAAGACCAAAATCTATATGTAAAGCCCAACTTCTAGACCAAAAGCCTAAAATCTAGATGTAAAGCCCAACTTCTAGAGGTAAAGCCGAATATATAAAGCGCATCATTTAGAGTAAAGCCCAAAATCTAGAGATGAAGCCCCACATCTAGAGGGAAAGCCCAGAATCTAGATGTAAAGCCTAACATCTAGAGGTGAATTCCAAAATCAAGTGTTAAGGCCCGACATCTACAGTTAAAGCCATACATATAGATGCAACCCCCAACTTCTAGAGGTAAGGACCAAAATCTAGAGGTAAAGCCCAACTTCTAGAGGTAAAGTCCAAAATCTAGATGTAAAGCCCAAGACCTAGTGGTAGAGCCCAAAATCTAGAGGTAAAGCCCAACATCTAGACGTAAAGCCAGATATCTAGGGGTAAAGCCCAACATCTAGAGGAAAAGCCAAATATATAGATTTAAAACCCAAAATCTAGAGGTAAAGCCCAATATCTAGACGTAAAGCCCAAAATCTAGAGGTAAAGCCCAACTTCTACATCTAAAGCCCAAAATCTAGATGTAAAGCCCAACTTCTAGAGGTAAAGGCAAATATCTAGAGTTAAAGCGCATCGTTTAGAGTAAAGCCCATATCTAGAGTTAAAGAACAACATCTAGAGGGAAAGCCCAGAATCTAGAGGTAAAGCCTAACATCTAGAGGTGAATTCCAAAATCCAGTGTTAAGGCCCGACATCTACAGTTAAATGCAAACATATAGATGTAACCCCCAACTTCTAGACGTAAGGCCCAAAAAATAGAGGTAAAGCCCAACATCTAGAGGTAAAGCCGAACGTCTTGAGGTAAAGCCCAAAGTCTAGATGTAAAGCCCAACTTCTAGAGGTAAAGTCCAAAATGTAGAGGTAAAGATCAAGACCTAGTGGTAGAGCCCAAAATCTAAAGGTAAAGCCCAACATCTAGACTTAAAGCCAGATATCTAGGGGTAAAGCCCAACATCTAGAGGAAAAGGCAAATATATAGATTTAAAACCCAAAATCTAGAGGTAAAGCCCAATATCTAGACGTAAAGCCCAAAATCTAGAGGTAAAGCCCAACATCTAGAGGTAAATTTGAACGTCTTGTGGTAAAGCCAAAGTCTAGAGGTAAAGCCCAAGACCTAGTGGTAGAGCCCAAAATCTAGAGGTAAAGCCATACATCTAGACGTAAAGCCAGATATCTGATGGTAAAGCCGAACAGCTAGAGGAAAAGCCAAATATATAGATTTAAAACCCAACATCTAGAGATAAAGCCCAACATCTAAATGTAAAGCAAAACATCTAGATGTAAAACCCTACATCTAGAGGTAAAGTCCAATATCTAGACTTAAAGACCAACATCTAGAGGTAAAACCCAACATCTAGAGGTAAAGCCCAACGCCTGGAGGTAAAGCCCAGATTCTAGAGAGAAGCCAAAAATCCAGATGGAAAACCCAAAGTCTAGAGGTAAAGCCCAACTTCTAGAGGTAAAGTCCAAAATCTAGAGGTAAAGCCCAAGACCTAGTGGTAGAGCCCAAACTCTAGAGCTAAATCCCAACATCTAGACGTAAAGCCAGATATCTGATGGTAAAGCCCAACATCTAGAGGAAAAGCCAAATATATAGATTTAAACCCCGAAATCTAGAGATAAAGCCCAACATCTAAATGTAAAGGAAAACATTTAGATGTAAAACCCTACATCTAGAGGTAAAGTCCAATATCCAGACTTAAAGCCCAACATCTAGAGGTAAAACCCAACATCTAGAGGTAAAGCCCAACATCTAGAGGTAAAGCCCAGAATCTAGAGGTAAAGCCTAACATCTAGAGGTGAATTCCAAAATCTAGAGGTAAAGCCCAACGTCTAGAGGGAAAGCCCAGAATCTAGAGGTAAAGCCTAACATCTAGAGGTGATTTCCAAAATCAAGTGTTAAGGTTTGACATCTACAGTTAAAGCCAACCATATAGATGTAACCCCCAACTTCTAGAGGTAAGGCCCAAAATCTAGAGGTAAAGCCCAACAGCTAGAGTTAAAGCCGAACGTCTTGAGGTAAAGCCCAAACTCTAGAGGTAAAGCCCAACTTCTAGAGGTAAAGTCCAAAATCTGGAGGTAAAGCCCAAGACCTAGTGGTAGAGCCCAAAATCTAGAGCTAAAGCCCAACATCTAGACGTAAAGCCAGATATCTGATGGTAAAGCCCAACAGCTAGAGGAAAAGCCAAATATATAGATTTAAAACCCAAAATCTAGAGATAAAGCCCAACATCTAGAGGTAAATTTGAACGTCTTGTGGTAAAGCCAAAGTCTAGAGGTAAAGCCCAAGACCTAGTGGTAGAGCCCAAAATCTAGAGGTAAAGCCATACATCTAGACGTAAAGCCATATATCTGATGGTAAAGCCCAACAGCTAGAGGAAAAGCCAAATATATAGATTTAAAACCCAACATCTAGAGATAAAGCCCAACATCTAAATGTAAAGCAAAACATCTAGATGTAAAACCCTACACCTAGAGGTAAAGTCCAATATCTAGACTTAAAGACCAACATCTAGAGGTAAAACCCAACATCTTGAGGTAAAGCCCAACGTCTGGAGGTACAGCCCAGATTCTAGAGAGAAGCCAAAAATCCAGATGGAAAACCCAAAATCTAGTGTTAAAGCCCAACATCTAGAGGTAAAGCCCAACATCTAGAGGTAAAGCCTTACATCTGGAGGTGAATTCCAAAATCTAGTCTTAAGGCCCGACATCTACAGTTAAAGGCAAACATATAGATGTAAACGCCAACTTCTAGAGGTAAGGCCCAAAATCTAGAGGTAAAGCCCAACATCTAGAGTTAAAGCCCAACGTCTTGAGGTAAAGACAAATATATAGATTTAAAACCCAACATCTTGAGGTAAAGCCCAAAATCTAGAGGTAAAGCCCAACTTCTAGAGGTAAAGTCCAAAATGTAGAGGTAAAGCCCAAGACCTAGTGGTAGAGCCCAAACTCTAGAGCTAAATCCCAACATCTAGACGTAAAGCCAGATATCTGATGGTAAAGCCCAACATCTAGAGGAAAAGCCAAATATATAGATTTAAAACCCAAAATCTAGAGATAAAGCCCAACATCTAAAAGTAAAGCAAAACATCTAGATGTAAAACCCGACATCTAGAGGTAAAGTCCAATATCTAGACTTAAAGACCAACATCTAGGGGTAAAGCCAGATATCTAGTGGTAGAGCCCAAAATCTAGAGGTAAAGCCAGATATCTAGAGGTAAAGCCAAACATCTAGAGGAATAGCCAAATATATAGATTTAAAACCCAAAATCTAGAGGTAAAAACCAATATCTAGACTTAAAGCCCAAAATCTAGATGTAAAGCCCAACTTCTAGATCTGAAGCCTAACTTCTAGAGGTAAAGTCCAAAATCTAGAGGTAAAGCCCAAGACCTAGTGGTAGAGCCCAAAATCTAGAGGTAAAGCCCAACATCTAGAGGTAAAACCAGATATCTAGAGGTAAAGCCCAACATCTAGAGGAAAAGCCAAATATATAGATTTAAAACCCAAAATCTAGAGGTAAAGCCCAATATCTAGACGTAAAGACCAATATCTAGATTTAAAGCCCAACTTCTAGATCTAAAGACCAAAATCTATATGTAAAGCCCAACTTCTAGACCAAAAGCCTAAAATCTAGATGTAAAGCCCAACTTCTAGAGGTAAAGCCGAATATATAAAGCGCATCATTTAGAGTAAAGCCCAAAATCTAGAGATGAAGCCCCACATCTAGAGGGAAAGCCCAGAATCTAGATGTAAAGCCTAACATCTAGAGGTGAATTCCAAAATCAAGTGTTAAGGCCCGACATCTACAGTTAAAGCCATACATATAGATGCAACCCCCAACTTCTAGAGGTAAGGACCAAAATCTAGAGGTAAAGCCCAACTTCTAGAGGTAAAGTCCAAAATCTAGATGTAAAGCCCAAGACCTAGTGGTAGAGCCCAAAATCTAGAGGTAAAGCCCAACATCTAGACGTAAAGCCAGATATCTAGGGGTAAAGCCCAACATCTAGAGGAAAAGCCAAATATATAGATTTAAAACCCAAAATCTAGAGGTAAAGCCCAATATCTAGACGTAAAGCCCAAAATCTAGAGGTAAAGCCCAACTTCTACATCTAAAGACCAAAATCTAGATGTAAAGCCCAACTTCTAGAGGTAAAGGCAAATATCTAGAGTTAAAGCGCATCGTTTAGAGTAAAGCCCATATCTAGAGTTAAAGAACAACATCTAGAGGGAAAGACCAGAATCTAGAGGTAAAGCCTAACATCTAGAGGTGAATTCCAAAATCCAGTGTTAAGGCCCGACATCTACAGTTAAATGCAAACATATAGATGTAACCCCCAACTTCTAGACGTAAGGCCCAAAAAATAGAGGTAAAGCCCAACATCTAGAGGTAAAGCCGAACGTCTTGAGGTAAAGCCCAAAGTCTAGATGTAAAGCCCAACTTCTAGAGGTAAAGTCCAAAATGTAGAGGTAAAGATCAAGACCTAGTGGTAGAGCCCAAAATCTAAAGGTAAAGCCCAACATCTAGACTTAAAGCCAGATATCTAGGGGTAAAGCCCAACATCTAGAGGAAAAGGCAAATATATAGATTTAAAACCCAAAATCTAGAGGTAAAGCCCAATATCTAGACGTAAAGCCCAAAATCTAGAGGTAAAGCCCAACATCTAGAGGTAAATTTGAACGTCTTGTGGTAAAGCCAAAGTCTAGAGGTAAAGCCCAACTTCTAGAGATATAGTCCAAAATCTAGAGGTAAAGCCCAACATCTAGAGGTAAAGCCAGATATCTAGAGGTAAAGCCCAACATCTAGAGGAAAAGCCAAATATATAGATTTAAAACCCAACATCTAGAGATAAAGCCCAACATCTAAATGTAAAGCAAAACATCTAGATGTAAAACCCAACATCTAGAGGTAAAGTCCTATATCTAGACTTAAAGACCAACATCTAGAGGTAAAACTCAACATCTAGAGGTAAAGCCCAACGTCTGGAGGTAAAGCCCAGATTCTAGAGAGAAGCCAAAAATCCAGATGGAAAACCCAAACTCTAGAGGTAAAGCCCATCATCTAGAGGTAAAGCCACATATCTAGGGGTAAAGCCCAACATCTAGAGGAAAAGCCAAATATATAGATTTAAAACCCAAAATCTAGAGGTAAAGCCCAATATCTAGACGTAAATCCCAAAATCTAGATGTAAAGCCCAACTTCTAGATCTAAAGCCTAACTTCTAGAGGTAAAGTCCTAAATCTAGAGGTAAAGCCCAAGACCTAGTGTTAGAGCCCAAAATCTAGAAGTAAAGCCCAAAATCTAGACGTAAAGCCAGATATCTAGAGGTAAAGTTAACATCTAGAGGAAAAGCCAAATATATAGATTTAAAACCCAAAATCTAGAGGTAAAGCCCAATATCTAGACGTAAAGCCTAAAATCTAGATGTAAAGCCGAACTTCTAGATCTGAAGCCCAACATCTACAGGTAAAGCCTAACATCTAGTGGTGAATTCCAAAATCTAGTCTTAAGGCCCGAGATCTACAGTTAAAGGCAAACATATAGATGTAAACCCCAACTTCTAGAGGTAAGGCCCAAAATCTAGAGGTAAAGCCAAAGTCTAGAATTAAAGCCCAACTTCTAGAGGTAAAGACAAATATATAGATTTAAAACCCAACATCTAGAGGTAAAGCCCAATATCTAGACGTAAAGCCCAACTTCTAGAAGAAAAGTCCAAATTCTAGAGGCAAAGCCCAACACCTTGAGGTAGAGCCCAAAATCTAGAGGTAAAGGAACATCTAGAGGTAAAGCCAGATATCTAGAGGTAAAGCCCAACATCTAGAGGAGAAGCCAAATATATAGATTTAAAACCCAAAATATAGAGGTAAAGCCCGATATCTAGACGTAAAGACCAATATCTAGATGTAAAGCCCAACTTCTAGAGGTAAAGCCGAATATATAAAGCGCAGCATTTAGAGTAAAGCCCAAAATCTAGAGTTAAAGAACAACATCTAGAGGGAAAGCCCAGAATCCAGAGGTAAAGCCTAACATCTAGAGGTGAATTCCAAAATCAAGTGTTAAGGCCCGACATCTACAGTTAAAGCCAAACATATAGATGTAACCCCCAACTTCTAGAGGTAAGGCCCAAAATCTAGAGGTAAAGCCCAACTTCTAGAGGTAAAATCCAAAATCTAGAGGTAAAGTCCAAGACCTAGTGGTAGAGCCCAAAATCTAGAGGTAAAGCCGAACATCTAGACGTAAAGACAGATATCTAGGGATAAATCCCAACATCTAGAGGAAAAGCCAAATATATGGATTTAAAACCCAAAATCTAGAGGTAAAGACCAATATCTAGACTTAAAGCCCAAAATCTAGATGTAAAGCCCAACTTCTAGATCTAAGGCCTAACTTCTAGAGGTAAAGTCCAAAATCTAGAGGTAAAGCCCAAGACCTAGTGGTAGAGCCCAAAATCTAGAGGTAAAGCCCAACATCTAGAGGTAAAACCAGATATCTAGAGGTAAAGCCCAACATCTAGAGGAAAAGACAAATATATAGATTTAAAACCCAAAATCTAGAGGTAAAGCCCAATATCTAGACGTAAAGACCAATATCTAGATGTAAAGCCCAACTTCTAGATCTAAAGCCCAAAATCTAGATGTAAAGCCCAACTTCTAGAGGTAAAGGCGAATATCTAGAGTTAAAGCGCATCATTTAGAGTAAAGCCCAAAATCTAGAGTTAAAGAACAACATCTAGAGGGAAAGCCCAGAATCTAGAGGTAAAGCCTAACATCTAGAGGTGAATTCCAAAATCAAGTGTTAAGGCCCGACATCTACAGTTAAATCCAAACATATAGATGTAACCCCCAACTTCTAGACGTAAGGCCCAAAAACTAGAGGTAAAGCGCAACATCTAGTGGTAAAGCCGAACGTCTTGAGGTAAAGCCCAAAGTCTAGATGTAAAGCCCAACTTCTAGATGTAAAGTCCAAAATCTAGAGGTAAAGATCAAGACATAGTGGTAGAGCCCAAAATGTAGAGGTAAAGCCAAACATCTATAGGAAAATCCAAATATATAGATTTAAAACCCAAAATCTAGAGATAAAGCCCAACATCTAAATGTAATGCAAAACATCTAGATGTAAAACCCGACATCTAGAGGTAAAGTCCAATATCTAGACTTAAAGACCAACATCTAGAGGTAAAACCCAACATCTAGAGATAAAGCCCAACGTCTGGAGGTAAAGCCCAGATTCTAGAGAGAAGCCAAAAATCCAGATGGAAAACCCAAAATCTAGAGGTAAAGCCCAACATCTAGAGGTAAAGCGAGATAACTAGGGGTAAAGCCCAACATCTAGAGGAAAAGCCAAATATATAGATTTAAAACCCAAAATCTAGAGGTAAAGACCAATATCTAGACGTAAAGCCCAAAATCTAGATGTAAAGCCCAACTTCTAGATCTAAATCCTAACTTCTAGAGGTAAAGTCCAAAATCTAGAGGTAAAGCCCAAGACCTAGTGGTAGAGCTCAAAATCTAGAGGTAAAGCCCGATATCTAGAGGTAAAGCCCAACATAAGAGGAAAAGCCAAATATATAGATTTAAAACCCAAAATCTAGAGGTAAAGCCCAATATCTAGACGTAAAGACCAATATCTAGATGTAAAGCCCAACTTCTAGATCTAAAGCCCAAACATATAGATGTAAACGACAACTTCTAATTCTAAAGCCCAACATCTAGAGGTAAAGCCCAATATTTAGAGTTTAAGCTCATCATTTAGAGGTAAACCCCAAAATCTAGATGTAAAGCCAAACTTCTAGAGGTAAAGCCCATCATCTAGTCCTACAGCCCAATGTCTGCAGGTAAAGCATAACTTACAGAGGTAAAGGCAAACATCTAGATGTAAAACCCAAACTCTAGAGGTAAAGCCCAACATATAGAGGTATAGCCCAAATTCTAGAGATAAAGTCCAACGTCTAGATGTAATCCCAACATCTAGAGGTAAAGCCTAACATCTAGAGGTGAAGAACAACATATAGAGGTATAACCCAACATCTAGAGATAAAGACCAACATCTAAATGTAAAGTAAAACATCTAGATGTAAAACCCTACATCTAGAGGGAAAGTCCAATATCTAGACTTAAAGACCAACATCTGGAGGTAAAGCCCAATATCTAGAGGTAATGACCAACTTCCAGAGCTAAAACCCCAAATCTAGATTTAAACCCCAACATCTAGAGATAAAGCCCAACTTCTAGATCTAAGCCAAACATCTAGAGGTAAAGCCCAACATCCAGAGGTAAAGCCTAACATCTAGTGGTGAATTCCAAAATCTAGTGTTAATGCCCGACATCTACAGTTAAAGCCAAACATATAGATGTAAAACCCAACTTCTAGAGGTAAGGCCGAAAATCTAGAGGTAAAGCCCAACATCTAGAGTTAAAGCCCAACGTCCTGAGGTAAAGTCCAAAGTCTAGAGGTGAAGCCCAAATTCTAGAGGTAAAGCCAAATATCTAGATTTAATTCCCAAAATCTACAGGTGAAGCCCAAATTGCAGATATAAAGCCCAACATGTAGAGGCAAAGTCCAAATGCTAGAGGCAAAGCCCAACACCTAGAGGCAGAGCCCAAAATCTAGAGTTAAAGCCCAACATCTAGAGGTAAAGCCAGATATCTAGAGGTAAAGCCCAACATCTAGAGGAAAAGCCAAATATATAGATGTAAAACCCAAAATCTAGAGGTAAAGCCCAATATCTAGACGTAAAGCCCAAAATCTAGATGTAAAGCCCAACTTCTAGATCTAAGGCCCAAAATCTAGATGTAAAGCCCAACTTCTAGATGTAAAGCCGAATATATATAGCGCATCATTTAGAGTAAAGCCCAAAATCTAGAGTTAAAGCCCAACATCTAGAGGTAAAGCCCAGAATCTAGATGTAAAGCCTAACATCTAGAGGTAAAGCCGAACGTCTTGAGGTAAAGACAAATATATAGATTTAAAACCCAACATCTAGAGGTAAAGCCCAATATCTAGACGTAAAGCCAAAAATCTAGATGTAAAGCCCAACGTCTAGATCTAAGGCCCAAAATCTAGATGTAAAGCCCAACTTCTAGATGTAAAGCCGAATATATAAAGCGCATCATTTAGAGTAAAGCGCAAAATCTAGAGTTAAAGCCCAACATCTAGAGGTAAAGCCCATCATCTAGAGGTAAAGCCAGATATCTAGAGGTAAAGCCCAATATCTAGACGTAAAGACCAAATTCTAGATGTAAAGCCCAACTTCTAGATCTAAAGCCCAACATCTAGAGGTAAAGCCTAACATCTAGTGGTGAATTCCAAAATCTAGTCTTAAGGCCCGACATCTACAGTTAAAGGCAAACATATAGATGTAAACCCCAACTTCTAGAGGTAAGGCCCAAAATCTAGAGGTAAAGCCAAAGTCTAGAATTAAAGCCCAACGTCTAGAGGTAAAGACAAATATATAGATTTAAAACCCAACATCTAGAGGTAAAGCCCAATATCTAGAGGTAAAGCCCAACTTCTAGAGGAAAAGTCCAAATTCTAGAGGTAAAGCCCAAGACCTAGTGGTAAAGCCTAAAATCTAGAGGTAAAGCCATACATCTAGACGTAAAGCCAGATATCTGACGGTAAAGCCCAACATCTATAGGAAAAGCCAAATATATAGATTTAAAACCCAAAATCTAGAGATAAAGCCCAACATCTAAATGTAAAGCAAAACATCTAGATGTAAAACCCGACATCTAGAGGTAAAGTCCAATATCTAGACTTAAAGACCAACATCAAGAGGTAAAACCCAAGATCTAGAGGTAAAGCCCAACATCTGGATTTAAAGCCCAGATTCTAGAGAGAAGCCAAAAATCCAGATGCAAAACCCAAAATCTAGAGGTAAAGCCCAACATCTAGAGGTAAAGCCAGATATCTAGGGGTAAAGCCCAACATCTAGAGGTAAAGACAAATATATAGATTTAAAACCCAACATCTAGAGGTAAAGCCCAATATCTAGACGTAAAGCCCAACTTCTAGAAGAAAAGTCCAAATTCTAGAGGCAAAGCACAACACCTAGAGGTAGAGCCCAAAATCTAGAGGTAAAGGAACATCTAGAGGTAAAGCCAGATATCTAGAGGTAAAGCCCAACATCTAGAGGAAAAGCCAAATATATAGATTTAAAACCCAAAATATAGAGGTAAAGCCCGATATCTAGACGTAAAGACCAAAATCTAGATGTAAAGCCCAACTTCTAGAGGTAAAGCCGAATATATAAAGCGCATCATTTAGAGAAAAGCCCAAAATCTAGAGTTGAAGCCCCACATCTAGAGGGAAAGCCCAGAATCTAGATGTAAAGCCTAACATCTAGAGGTGAATTCCAAAATCAAGTGTTAAGGCCCGACATCTACAGTTAAAGCCAAACATATAGATGTAACCCCCAACTTCTAGAGGTAAGGCCCAAAATCTAGAGGTAAAGCCCAACATCTACAGGTAAAGCCTAACATCTAGTGGTGAATTCCAAAATCTAGTGTTAAGGCCCGACATCTACAGTTAAAGGCAAACATATAGATGTAAACCCCAACTTCTAGAGGTAAGGCCCAAAATCTAGAGGTAAAGCCAAAGTCTAGAATTAAAGCCCAACTTCTAGAGGTAAAGACAAATATATAGATTTAAAACCCAACATCTAGAGGTAAAGCCCAATATCTAGACGTAAAGCCCAACTTCTAGAGGAAAAGTCCAAATTCTAGAGGCAAAGCCCAACACCTAGAGGTAGAGCCCAAAATCTAGAGGTAAAGGAACATCTAGAGGTAAAGCCAGATATCTAGAGATAAAGCCCAACATCTAGAGGAGAAGCCAAATATATAGATTTAAAACCCAAAATATAGAGGTAAAGCCCGATATCTAGACGTAAAGACCAAAATCTAGATGTAAAGCCCAACTTCTAGAGGTAAAGCCGAATATATAAAGCGCATCATTTAGAGTAAAGCCCAAAATCTAGAGTTGAAGCCCCACATCTAGAGGGAAAGCCCAGAATCTAGATATAAAGCCTAACATCTAGAGGTGAATTCCAAAATCAAGTGTTAAGGCCCGACATCTACAGTTAAAGCCATACATATAGATGCAACCCCCAACTTCGAGAGGTAAGGCCCAAAATCTAGAGGTAAAGCCCACCTTCTAGAGGTAAAGTCCAAAATATAGAGGTAAAGCCCAAGACCTAGTGGTAGAGCCCAAAATCTAGAGGTAAAGCCCAACTTCTAGATCTAAAGCCTACCTTCTAGTGGTGAAGTCCAAAATCTAGAGGTAAAGCCCAAGACCTAGTGGTAGAGCCCAAAATCTAGAGGTAAAGTCCAACATCTAGAGGTAAAACCAGATATCTAGAGGTAAAGGCAAAATCTAGAGGAAAAGCCAAATATATAGATTTAAAACCCAAAATCTAGAGGTAAAGACCAATATCTAGACATAAAGACCAATATCTAGATGTAAAGCCCAACTTCTAGATCTAAAGCCCAAAATCTAGATGTAAAGCCCAACTTCTAGAGGTAAAGGCGAATATCTAGAGTTAAAGCGCATCATTTAGAGTAATGCCCAAAATCTAGAGTTAAAAAACAACATCTAGAGGGAAAGCCCAGAATCCAGAGGTAAAGCCGAACATCTAGAGGTGAATTCCAAAATCAAGTGTTAAGGCCCGACATCTACAGTTAAATCCAAACATATAGATGTAACCCCCAACTTCCAGACCTAAGGCCCAAAAACTAGAGTTAAAGCGCAATATCTAGAGGTAAAGCCGAACATCTTGAGGTAAACCCCAAAGTCTAGATGTAAAGCCCAACTTCTAGAGGTAAAGTCCAAAATCTAGAGGTAAAGATCAAGACCTAGTGGTAGAGCCCAAAATGTAGAGGTAAAGCCCAACATCTATAGGAAAAGCCAAATATATAGATTTAAAACCCAAAATCTAGAGATAAAGCCCAACATCTAAATGTAAAGCAAAACATCTAGATGTAAAACCCGACATCTAGAGGTAAAGTCCAATATCTAGACTTAAAGACCAACATCAAGAGGTAAAACCCAAGATCTAGAGGTAAAGCCCAACATCTGGAGTTAAAGCCCAGATTCTAGAGAGAAGCCAAAAATCCAGATGGAAAACCCAAAATCTAGAGGTAAAGCCCAACATCTAGAGGTAAAGCCAGATATCTAGGGGTAAAGCCCAACATCTAGAGGAAAAGGCAAATATATAGATTTAAAACCCAACATCTAGAGGTAAAGCCCAATATCTAGACGTAAAGCCCAACTTCTAGAAGAAAAGTCCAAATTCTAGAGGCAAAGCCCAACACCTAGAGGTAGAGCCCAAAATCTAGAGGTAAAGCCCAACATCTAGAGGTAAAGCCAGATATCTAGAGGTAAAGCCCAACATCTAGAGGAAAAGCCAAATATATAGATTTAAAACCCAAAATATAGAGGTAAAGCCCGATATCTAGACGTAGACCAAAATCTAGATGTAAAGCCCAACTTCTAGAGGTAAAGCCGAATATATAAAGCGCATCATGTAGAGAAAAGCCCAAAATCTAGAGTTGAAGCCCCACATCTAGAGGGAAAGCCCAGAATCTAGATGTAAAGCCTAACATCTAGAGGTGAATTCCAAAATCAATTGTTAAGGCCCGACATCTACAGTTAAAGCCAAACATATAGATGTAACCCCCAACTTCTAGAGGTAAGGCCCAAAATCTAGAGGTAAAGCCCAACTTCTAGAGGTAAAGTCCAAAATCTAGAGGTAAAGCCCAAGACCTAGTGGTAGAGCCTAAAATCTAGAGGTAAAGCCATACATCTAGACGTAAAGCCAGATATCTGATGGTAAAGCCCAACAGCTAGAGGAAAAGCCAAATATATAGATTTAAAACCCAAAATCTAGAGATAAAGCCCAACATCTAAATGTAAAGCAAAACATCTAGATGTAAAACCCGACATCTAGAGGTAAATTTCAATATCTAGACTTAAAGACCAACATCTAGAGGTAAAACCCAACATCTTGAGGTAAAGCCCAACGTCTGGAGGTACAGCCCAGATTCTAGAGAGAAGCCAAAAATCCAGATGGAAAACCCAAAATCTAGTGTTAAAGCCCAACATCTAGAGGTAAAGCCCAGAATCTAGAGGTAAAGCCTAATATCTAGAGGTGAATTCTTAAATCTAGTCTTAAGGCCCGACATCTACAGTTAAAGCCAAACATATAGATGTAACCCCCAACTTCTAGAGGTAAGGCCCAAAATCTAGATGTAAAGCCCAACTTCTAGATGTAAAGCCGAATATATAAAGCGCATCATTTAGAGTAAAGCCCAAAATCTAGAGTTAAAGCCCAACATCTAGAGGTAAAGCCCAGAATCTAGATGTAAAGCCTAACATCTAGAGGTAAAGCCGAAAGTCTTGAGGTAAAGACAAATATATAGATTTAAAACCCAACATCTAGATGTAAAGCCCAATATCTAGACGTAAAGCCGAACTTCTAGAGGAAAAGTCCAAATTCTGGAGGCAAAGCCCAACACCTAGAGGTAGAGCCCAAAATCTAGACTTAAAGACAAACATCTGGGGGTAAAGCCCAATGTCTAGAGGTAATGACCAACTTCTAGAGCTAAAACCCCAAATCTAGATTTAAACCCCAACATGTAGAGATAAAGCCCAACTTCTAGATCTAAGCCAAACATCTAGAGGTAAAGCCCAACATCTAGAGGTAAAGCCTAACATCTAGTGGTGAATTCCAAAATCTAGTGTTAAGGCCCGACATCTACAGTTAAAGGCAAACATATAGATGTAAACCCCAACTTCTAGAGGTAAGGCCCAAAATCTAGAGGTAAAGCCCAACATCTAGAGTTAAAGCCCAACGTCTTGAGGTAAAAACAAATATATAGATTTAAAACCCAACATCTAGAGGTAAAGCCCAATATCTAGACGTAAAGCCCAACATCTAGAGGAAAAGTCCAAATTCTGGAGGCAAAGCCCAACACCTAGAGGTAGAGCCCAAAATCTAGAGGTAAAGCAACATCTAGAGTTAAAGCCAGATATCTAGAGGTAAAGCCCAACATCTAGAGGAAAAGCCAAATATATAGATTTATAACCCAAAATATAGAGGTAAAGCCCGATATCTAGACGTAAAGACCAAAATCTAGATGTAAAGCCCAACTTCTAGATCTAAAGCCTAAAATCTAGATGTAAAGCCCAACTTCTAAAGGTAAAGCTGAATATATAAAGCGCATCATTTAGAGTAAAGCCCAAAATCTAGAGTAGAAGCCCCACATCTAGAGGCAAAGCCCAGAATCTAGATGTAAAGCCTAATATCTAGAGGTGAATTCCAAAATCAAGTGTTAAGGACCGACATCTACAGTTAAAGCCAAACATATAGATGCAACCCCCAACTTCTAGAGGTAAGGCCCAAAATCTAGAGGTAAAGCCCAACTTCTAGATGTAAAGTCCAAAATCTAGAGGTAAAAATCAAGACCTAGTGGTAGAGACCAAATTATAGAGGTAAAGCCCAACATCTATAGGAAAAGCCAAATATATAGATTTAAAACACAAAATCCAGAGGTAAAGTCCAATATCTAGACGTAAAGCCCAAAATCTAGATGTAAAGCCCAACTTCTAGAGGTAAAGTCCAAAATCTAGAGGTAAAGCCCAAGACCTAGTGGTAGAGCCCAAAATCTAGAGGTAAAGCCATACATCTAGACGTAAAGCCAGATATCTGATGGTAAAGCCCAACAGCTAGAGGAAAAGCCAAATATATAGATTTAAAACCCAACATCTAGAGATAAAGCCCAACATCTAAATGTAAAGCAAAACATCTAGATGTAAAACCCGACATCTAGAGGTAAATTCCAATATCTAGACTTAAAGACCAACATCTAGAGGTAAAACCCAACATCTTGAGGTAAAGCCCAACGTCTGGAGGTACAGCCCAGATTCTAGAGAGAAGCCAAAAATCCAGATGGAAAACCCAAAATCTAGTGTTAAAGCCCAACATCTAGAGGCAAAGCCCAGAATCTAGATGTAAAGCCTAACATCTAGAGGTGAATTCCAAAATCAAGTGTTAAGGACCGACATCTACAGTTAAAGCCAAACATATAGATGCAACCCCCAACTTCTAGAGGTAAGGCCCAAAATCTAGAGGTAAAGCCCAACTTCTAGAGGTAAAGTCCAAAATCTAGAGGTAAAAATCAAGACCTAGTGGTAGAGACCAAATTGTAGAGGTAAAGCCCAACATCTATAGGAAAAGCCAAATATATAGATTTAAAACACAAAATCCAGAGGTAAAGCCCAATATCTAGACGTAAAGCCCAAAATCTAGATGTAAAGCCCAACTTCTAGATCTAAAGCCCAACATCTAGAGGTAAAGCCTAACATCTAGTGATGAATTCCAAAATCTAGTCTTAAGGCCCGACATCTACAGTTAAAGGCAAACATATAGATATAAACCCCAACTTCTAGAGGTAAGGCCCAAAATCTAGAGGTAAAGCCAAAGTCTAGAATTAAAGCCCAAGTTCTAGAGGTAAAGCCCAAGACCTAGTGGTAGAGCCCAAAATCTAGAGGTAAAGCCATGCATCTAGACGTAAAGCCAGATATCTGATGGTAAAGCCCAACATCTAGAGGATAAGCCAAATATATAGATTTAAAACCCAAAATCTGGAGATAAAGCCCAACATCTAAATGTAAAGCAAAACATCTAGATGTAAAACCCTGCATCTAGAGGTAAAGTCCAATATCTAGACTTAAAGACCAACATCTAGAGGTAAAAACCAACATCTTGAGGTAAAGCCCAACGTCTGGAGGTACAGCCCAGATTCTAGAGAGAAGCCAAAAATCCAGATGGAAAACCCAAAATCTAGTGTTAAAGCCCAACATCTAGAGGTAAAGCCCAGAATCTAGAGGTAAAGCCTAACATCTAGAGGTGAATTCCAAAATCAAGTGTTACGGCCCGACATCTACAGTTAAAGCCAAAGATATAGATGTAACCCCCAATTTCTAGAGGTAAGGCCCAAAATCTAGATGTAAAGCCCAACTTCTAGATGTAAAGCCGAATATATAAAGCGCATCATTTAGAGTAAAGCCCAAAATCTAGAGTTAAAGCCCAACATCTAGATGTAAAGCCCAGAATCTAGATGTAAAGCCTAACATCTAGAGGTAAAGCCGAACGTCTTGAGGTAAAGACAAATATATAGATTTAAAACCCAACATCTAGAGGTAAAGCCCAATATCTAGACGTAAAGCCGAACTTCTAGAGGAGAAGTCCAAATTCTGGAGGCAAAGCCCAAAACCTAGAGGTAGAGCCCAAAAACTAGACTTAAAGACAAACATCTGGAGGCAAAGCCCAATGTCTAGAGGTAATGACCAACTTCTAGAGCTAAAACCCCAAATCTAGATTTAAACCCCAACATGTAGAGATAAAGCCCAACTTCTAGATCTAAGCCAAACATCTAGAGGTAAAGCCCAACATCTAGAGGTAAAGCCTAACATCTAGTGGTGAATTCCAAAATCTAGTGTTAAGGCCCGACATCTACAGTTAAAGGCAAACATATAGATGTAAACCCCAACTTCTAGAGGTAAGGCCCAAAATCTAGAGGTAAAGCCCAACTTCTAGATCTAACGCCTACCTTCTAGTGGTGAAGTCCAAAATCTAGAGGTAAAGCCCAACATCTAGAGGTAAAACCAGATATCTAGAGGTAAAGGCAAAATCTAGAGGAAAAGCCAAATATATAGACTTAAAACCCAAAATCTAGAGGTAAAGACCAATATCTAGACATAAAGACCAATATCTAGATGTAAAGCCCAACTTCTAGATCTAAAGCCCAAAATCTAGATGTAAAGCCCAACTTCTAGAGGTAAAGGCGAATATCTAGAGTTAAAGCGCATCATTTAGAGTAAAGCCCAAAATCTAGAGTTAAAAAACAACATCTAGAGGGAAAGCCCAGAATCCAGAGGTAAAGCCGAACATCTAGAGGTGAATTCCAAAATCAAGTGTTAAGGCCCGACATCTACAGTTAAAGCCAAACATATAGATGTAACCCCCAACTTCCAGACCTAAGGCCCAAAAACTAGAGTTAAAGCGCAATATCTAGAGGTAAAGCCGAACATCTTGAGGTAAACCCCAAAGTCTAGATGTAAAGCCCAACTTCTAGAGGTAAAGTCCAAAATCTAGAGGTAAAGATCAAGACCTAGTGGTAGAGCCCAAAATGTAGAGGTAAAGCCCAACATCTATAGGAAAAGCCAAATATATAGATTTAAAACCCAAAATCTAGAGATAAAGCCCAACATCTAAATGTAAAGCAAAACATCTAGATGTAAAACCCGACATCTAGAGGTAAAGTCCAATATCTAGACTTAAAGACCAACATCTAGAGGTAAAACCCAACATCTTGAGGTAAAGCCCAACGTCTGGAGGTACAGCCCAGATTCTAGAGAGAAGCCAAAAATCCAGATGGAAAACCCAAAATCTAGTGTTAAAGCCCAACATCTAGAGGTAAAGCCCAGAATCTAGAGGTAAAGCCTAATATCTAGAGGTGAATTCTTAAATCTAGTCTTAAGGCCCGACATCTACAGTTAAAGCCAAACATATAGATGTAACCCCCAACTTCTAGAGGTAAGGCCCAAAATCTAGATGTAAAGCCCAACTTCTAGATGTAAAGCCGAATATATAAAGCGCATCATTTAGAGTAAAGCCCAAAATCTAGAGTTAAAGCCCAACATCTAGAGGTAAAGCCCAGAATCTAGATGTAAAGCCTAACATCTAGAGGTAAAGCCGAAAGTCTTGAGGTAAAGACAAATATATAGATTTAAAACCCAACATCTAGATGTAAAGCCCAATATCTAGACGTAAAGCCGAACTTCTAGAGGAAAAGTCCAAATTCTGGAGGCAAAGCCCAACACCTAGAGGTAGAGCCCAAAATCTAGACTTAAAGACAAACATCTGGGGGTAAAGCCCAATGTCTAGAGGTAATGACCAACTTCTAGAGCTAAAACCCCAAATCTAGATTTAAACCCCAACATGTAGAGATAAAGCCCAACTTCTAGATCTAAGCCAAACATCTAGAGGTAAAGCCCAACATCTAGAGGTAAAGCCTAACATCTAGTGGTGAATTCCAAAATCTAGTGTTATGGCCCGACATCTACAGTTAAAGGCAAATATATAGATGTAAACGCCAACTTCTAGAGGTAAGGCCCAACATCTAGAGGTAAAGCCCAACATCTAGAGTTAAAGCCCAACGTCTTGAGGTAAAGACAAATATATAGATTTAAAACCCAACATCTAGAGGTAAAGCCCAATATCTAGACGTAAAGCCCAACATCTAGAGGAAAAGTCCAAATTCTGGAGGCAAAGCCCAACACCTAGAGGTAGAGCCCAAAATCTAGAGGTAAAGCAACATCTAGAGTTAAAGCCAGATATCTAGAGGTAAAGCCCAACATCTAGAGGAAAAGTCCAAATTCTGGAGGCAAAGCCCAACACCTAGAGGTAGAGCCCAAAATCTAGAGGTAAAGCAACATCTAGAGTTAAAGCCAGATATCTAGAGGTAAAGCCCAACATCTATAGGAAAAGACAAATATATAGATTTAAAACACAAAATCCAGAGGTAAAGCCCAATATCTAGACGTAAAGCCCAAAATCTAGATGTAAAGCCCAACTTCTAGATCTAAAGCCCAACATCTAGAGGTAAAGCCTAACATCTAGTGATGAATTCCAAAATCTAGTCTTAAGGCCCGACATCTACAGTTAAAGGCAAACATATAGATATAAAGCCCAACTTCTAGAGGTAAGGCCCAAAATCTAGAGGTAAAGCCAAAGTCTAGAATTAAAGCCCAACTTCTAGAGGTAAAGCCCAAGACCTAGTGGTAGAGCCCGAAATCTAGAGGTAAAGCCATACATCTAGACGTAAAGCCAGATATCTGATGGTAAAGCCCAACATCTAGAGGATAAGCCAAATATATAGATTTAAAACCCAAAATCTAGAGATAAAGCCCAACATCTAAATGTAAAGCAAAACATCTAGATGTAAAACCCTACATCTAGAGGTAAAGTCCAATATCTAGACTTAAAGACCAACATCTAGAGGTAAAACCCAACATCTTGAGGTAAAGCCCAACGTCTGGAGGTACAGCCCAGATTCTAGAGAGAAGCCAAAAATCCAGATGGAAAACCCAAAATCTAGTGTTAAAGCCCAACATCTAGAGGTAAAGCCCAGAATCTAGAGGTAAAGCCTAACATCTAGAGGTGAATTCCAAAATCAAGTGTTACGGCCCGACATCTACAGTTAAAGCCAAACATATAGATGTAACCCCCAACTTCCAGAGGTAAGGCCCAAAATCTAGATGTAAAGCCCAACTTCTAGATGTAAAGCCGAATATATAAAGCGCATCATTTAGAGTAAAGCCCCAAATCCAGAGTTAAAGCCCAACATCTAGAGGTAAAGCACAGAATCTAGATGTAAAGCCTACCATCTAGAGGTGAATTACAAAATCAAGTGTTAAGGCCCGACATCTACAGTTAAAGCCAAACATATAGATGTAACCCCCGACTTCTAGAGGTAAGGCCCAAAATCTAGATGTAAAGCCCAAGTTCTAGATGTAAAGCCTAATATATAAATCGCATCATTTAGAGTAAAGCCCAAAATCTAGAGTTAAAGCCCAACATCTAGAGGTAAAGCCCAGAATCTAGATGTAAAGCCTAACATCTAGAGGTAAAGCCGAACGTCTTGAGGTAAAGACAAATATATAGATTTAAAACCCAACATCTAGAGGTAAAGCCCTATATCTAGACGTAAAGCCGAACTTCTAGAGGAAAAGTCCAAATTCTGGAGGCAAAGCCCAACACCTAGAGGTAGAGCCCAAAAACTAGACTTAAAGACAAACATCTGGAGGCAAAGCCCAATGTCTAGAGGTAATGACCAACTTCTAGATCTAAAACCCCAAATCTAGATTTAAACCCCAACATGTAGAGATAAAGCCCAACTTCTAGATCTAAGCCAAACATCTAGAGGTAAAGCCCAACATCTAGAGGTAAAGCCTAACATCTAGTGGTGAATTCCAAAATCTAGTGTTAAGGCTCGATATCTACAGTTAAAGGCAAACATATAGATGTAAACCCCAACTTCTAGAGGTAAGGCCCAAAATCTAGAGGTAAAGCCCAACATCTAGAGTTAAAGCCCAACGTCTTGAGGTAAAGACAAATATATAGATTTAAAACCCAACATCTAGAGGTAAAGCACAATATCTAGACGTAAAGCCGAACTTCTAGAGGAAAAGTCCAAATTCTGGAGGCAAAGCCCAACACCTAGAGGTAGAGCCCAAAATCTAGACTGAAAGACAAATATCTGGGGGTAAAGCCCAATGTCTAGAGGTAATGACCAACTTCTAGAGCTAAAACCCCAAATCTAGATTTAAACCCCAACATGTAGAGATAAAGCCCAACTTCTAGATCTAAGTCAAACATCTAGAGGTTAAGACCAACATCTAGAGGTAAAGCCTAACATCTAGTGGTGAATTCCAAAATCTAGTGTTAAGGCCCGACATCTACAGTTAAAGGCAAACATATAGATGTAAACCCCAACTTCTAGAGGTAAGGCCCAAAATCTAGAGGTAAAGCCCAACATCTAGAGTTAAAGCCCAACGTCTTGAGGTAAAGACAAATATATAGATTTAAAACCCAAAATCTAGAGGTAAAGCCCAATATCTAAATGTAAAGCAAAACATCTAGATGTAAAACCCGACATCTAGAGGTAAAGTCCAATATCTAGACTTAAAGACCAACATCTAGAGGTAAAACCCAACATCTAGAGGTAAAGCCCAACATCTGGAGGTAAAGCCCAGATTCTAGAGAGAAGCCAAAAGTCCAGATGTAAAACCCAAAATCTAGAGGTAAAGCCCAAAATCTAGAGGTAAAGCCAGATATCTAGACGTAAAGCCCAACATCTAGAGGAAAAGTCCAAATTCTGGAGGCAAAGCCCAACGCCTAGAGGTAGAGCCCAAAATCTAGAGGTAAAGCAACATCTAGAGTTAAAGCCAGATATCTAGAGGTAAAGCCCAACATCTAGAGGAAAAGCCAAATATATAGATTTATAACCCAAAATATAGAGGTAAAGCCCGATATCTAGACGTAAAGACCAAAATCTAGATGTAAAGGCCAACTTCTAGATCTAAAGCCTAAAATCTAGATGTAAAGCCCAACTTCTAGAGGTAAAGCTGAATATATAAAGCGCATCATTTAGAGTAAAGCCCAAAATCTAGAGTAGAAGCCCCACATCTAGAGGCAAAGCCCAGAATCTAGATGTAAAGCCTAACATCTAGAGGTGAATTCCAAAATCAAGTGTTAAGGACCGACATCTACAGTTAAAGCCAAACATATAGATGCAACCCCCAACTTCTAGAGGTAAGGCCCAAAATCTAGAGGTAAAGCCCAACTTCTAGAGGTAAAATCCAAAATCTAGAGGTAAAAATCAAGACCTAGTGGTAGAGACCAAATTGTAGAGGTAAAGCCCAACATCTATAGGAAAAGCCAAATATATAGATTTAAAACACAAAATCCAGAGGTAAAGCCCAATATCTAGACGTAAACCCCAAAATCTAGATGTAAAGCCCAACTTCTAGATCTAAAGCCCAACATCTAGAGGTAAAGCCTAACATCTAGTGATGAATTCCAAAATCTAGTCTTAAGGCCCGACATCTACAGTTAAAGGCAAACATATAGATATAAACCCCAACTTCTAGAGGTAAGGCCCAAAATCTAGAGGTAAAGCCAAAGTCTAGAATTAAAGCCCAAGTTCTAGAGGTAAAGCCCAAGACCTAGTGGTAGAGCCCAAAATCTAGAGGTAAAGCCATGCATCTAGACGTAAAGCCAGATATCTGATGGTAAAGCCCAACATCTAGAGGATAAGCCAAATATATAGATTTAAAACCCAAAATCTGGAGATAAAGCCCAACATCTAAATGTAAAGCAAAACATCTAGATGTAAAACCCTGCATCTAGAGGTAAAGTCCAATATCTAGACTTAAAGACCAACATCTAGAGGTAAAAACCAACATCTTGAGGTAAAGCCCAACGTCTGGAGGTACAGCCCAGATTCTAGAGAGAAGCCAAAAATCCAGATGGAAAACCCAAAATCTAGTGTTAAAGCCCAACATCTAGAGGTAAAGCCCAGAATCTAGAGGTAAAGCCTAACATCTAGAGGTGAATTCCAAAATCAAGTGTTACGGCCCGACATCTACAGTTAAAGCCAAACATATAGATGTAACCCCCAACTTCCAGACCTAAGGCCCAAAAACTAGAGTTAAAGCGCAATATCTAGAGGTAAAGCCGAACATCTTGAGGTAAACCCCAAAGTCTAGATGTAAAGCCCAACTTCTAGAGGTAAAGTCCAAAATCTAGAGGTAAAGATCAAGACCTAGTGGTAGAGCCCAAAATGTAGAGGTAAAGCCCAACATCTATAGGAAAAGCCAAATATATAGATTTAAAACCCAAAATCTAGAGATAAAGCCCAACATCTAAATGTAAAGCAAAACATCTAGATGTAAAACCCGACATCTAGAGGTAAAGTCCAATATCTAGACTTAAAGACCAACATCTAGAGGTAAAACCCAACATCTTGAGGTAAAGCCCAACGTCTGGAGGTACAGCCCAGATTCTAGAGAGAAGCCAAAAATCCAGATGGAAAACCCAAAATCTAGTGTTAAAGCCCAACATCTAGAGGTAAAGCCCAGAATCTAGAGGTAAAGCCTAATATCTAGAGGTGAATTCTTAAATCTAGTCTTAAGGCCCGACATCTACAGTTAAAGCCAAACATATAGATGTAACCCCCAACTTCTAGAGGTAAGGCCCAAAATCTAGATGTAAAGCCCAACTTCTAGATGTAAAGCCGAATATATAAAGCGCATCATTTAGAGTAAAGCCCAAAATCTAGAGTTAAAGCCCAACATCTAGAGGTAAAGCCCAGAATCTAGATGTAAAGCCTAACATCTAGAGGTAAAGCCGAAAGTCTTGAGGTAAAGACAAATATATAGATTTAAAACCCAACATCTAGATGTAAAGCCCAATATCTAGACGTAAAGCCGAACTTCTAGAGGAAAAGTCCAAATTCTGGAGGCAAAGCCCAACACCTAGAGGTAGAGCCCAAAATCTAGACTTAAAGACAAACATCTGGGGGTAAAGCCCAATGTCTAGAGGTAATGACCAACTTCTAGAGCTAAAACCCCAAATCTAGATTTAAACCCCAACATGTAGAGATAAAGCCCAACTTCTAGATCTAAGCCAAACATCTAGAGGTAAAGCCCAACATCTAGAGGTAAAGCCTAACATCTAGTGGTGAATTCCAAAATCTAGTGTTATGGCCCGACATCTACAGTTAAAGGCAAACATATAGATGTAAACGCCAACTTCTAGAGGTAAGGCCCAACATCTAGAGGTAAAGCCCAACATCTAGAGTTAAAGCCCAACGTCTTGAGGTAAAGACAAATATATAGATTTAAAACCCAACATCTAGAGGTAAAGCCCAATATCTAGACGTAAAGCCCAACATCTAGAGGAAAAGTCCAAATTCTGGAGGCAAAGCCCAACACCTAGAGGTAGAGCCCAAAATCTAGAGGTAAAGCAACATCTAGAGTTAAAGCCAGATATCTAGAGGTAAAGCCCAACATCTAGAGGAAAAGTCCAAATTCTGGAGGCAAAGCCCAACACCTAGAGGTAGAGCCCAAAATCTAGAGGTAAAGCAACATCTAGAGTTAAAGCCAGATATCTAGAGGTAAAGCCCAACATCTATAGGAAAAGACAAATATATAGATTTAAAACACAAAATCCAGAGGTAAAGCCCAATATCTAGACGTAAAGCCCAAAATCTAGATGTAAAGCCCAACTTCTAGATCTAAAGCCCAACATCTAGAGGTAAAGCCTAACATCTAGTGATGAATTCCAAAATCTAGTCTTAAGGCCCGACATCTACAGTTAAAGGCAAACATATAGATATAAAGCCCAACTTCTAGAGGTAAGGCCCAAAATCTAGAGGTAAAGCCAAAGTCTAGAATTAAAGCCCAACTTCTAGAGGTAAAGCCCAAGACCTAGTGGTAGAGCCCGAAATCTAGAGGTAAAGCCATACATCTAGACGTAAAGCCAGATATCTGATGGTAAAGCCCAACATCTAGAGGATAAGCCAAATATATAGATTTAAAACCCAAAATCTAGAGATAAAGCCCAACATCTAAATGTAAAGCAAAACATCTAGATGTAAAACCCTACATCTAGAGGTAAAGTCCAATATCTAGACTTAAAGACCAACATCTAGAGGTAAAACCCAACATCTTGAGGTAAAGCCCAACGTCTGGAGGTACAGCCCAGATTCTAGAGAGAAGCCAAAAATCCAGATGGAAAACCCAAAATCTAGTGTTAAAGCCCAACATCTAGAGGTAAAGCCCAGAATCTAGAGGTAAAGCCTAACATCTAGAGGTGAATTCCAAAATCAAGTGTTACGGCCCGACATCTACAGTTAAAGCCAAACATATAGATGTAACCCCCAACTTCCAGAGGTAAGGCCCAAAATCTAGATGTAAAGCCCAACTTCTAGATGTAAAGCCGAATATATAAAGCGCATCATTTAGAGTAAAGCCCCAAATCCAGAGTTAAAGCCCAACATCTAGAGGTAAAGCACAGAATCTAGATGTAAAGCCTACCATCTAGAGGTGAATTACAAAATCAAGTGTTAAGGCCCGACATCTACAGTTAAAGCCAAACATATAGATGTAACCCCCGACTTCTAGAGGTAAGGCCCAAAATCTAGATGTAAAGCCCAAGTTCTAGATGTAAAGCCTAATATATAAATCGCATCATTTAGAGTAAAGCCCAAAATCTAGAGTTAAAGCCCAACATCTAGAGGTAAAGCCCAGAATCTAGATGTAAAGCCTAACATCTAGAGGTAAAGCCGAACGTCTTGAGGTAAAGACAAATATATAGATTTAAAACCCAACATCTAGAGGTAAAGCCCTATATCTAGACGTAAAGCCGAACTTCTAGAGGAAAAGTCCAAATTCTGGAGGCAAAGCCCAACACCTAGAGGTAGAGCCCAAAAACTAGACTTAAAGACAAACATCTGGAGGCAAAGCCCAATGTCTAGAGGTAATGACCAACTTCTAGATCTAAAACCCCAAATCTAGATTTAAACCCCAACATGTAGAGATAAAGCCCAACTTCTAGATCTAAGCCAAACATCTAGAGGTAAAGCCCAACATCTAGAGGTAAAGCCTAACATCTAGTGGTGAATTCCAAAATCTAGTGTTAAGGCTCGATATCTACAGTTAAAGGCAAACATATAGATGTAAACCCCAACTTCTAGAGGTAAGGCCCAAAATCTAGAGGTAAAGCCCAACATCTAGAGTTAAAGCCCAACGTCTTGAGGTAAAGACAAATATATAGATTTAAAACCCAACATCTAGAGGTAAAGCACAATATCTAGACGTAAAGCCGAACTTCTAGAGGAAAAGTCCAAATTCTGGAGGCAAAGCCCAACACCTAGAGGTAGAGCCCAAAATCTAGACTGAAAGACAAATATCTGGGGGTAAAGCCCAATGTCTAGAGGTAATGACCAACTTCTAGAGCTAAAACCCCAAATCTAGATTTAAACCCCAACATGTAGAGATAAAGCCCAACTTCTAGATCTAAGTCAAACATCTAGAGGTTAAGACCAACATCTAGAGGTAAAGCCTAACATCTAGTGGTGAATTCCAAAATCTAGTGTTAAGGCCCGACATCTACAGTTAAAGGCAAACATATAGATGTAAACCCCAACTTCTAGAGGTAAGGCCCAAAATCTAGAGGTAAAGCCCAACATCTAGAGTTAAAGCCCAACGTCTTGAGGTAAAGACAAATATATAGATTTAAAACCCAAAATCTAGAGGTAAAGCCCAATATCTAAATGTAAAGCAAAACATCTAGATGTAAAACCCGACATCTAGAGGTAAAGTCCAATATCTAGACTTAAAGACCAACATCTAGAGGTAAAACCCAACATCTAGAGGTAAAGCCCAACATCTGGAGGTAAAGCCCAGATTCTAGAGAGAAGCCAAAAGTCCAGATGTAAAACCCAAAATCTAGAGGTAAAGCCCAAAATCTAGAGGTAAAGCCAGATATCTAGACGTAAAGCCCAACATCTAGAGGAAAAGTCCAAATTCTGGAGGCAAAGCCCAACGCCTAGAGGTAGAGCCCAAAATCTAGAGGTAAAGCAACATCTAGAGTTAAAGCCAGATATCTAGAGGTAAAGCCCAACATCTAGAGGAAAAGCCAAATATATAGATTTATAACCCAAAATATAGAGGTAAAGCCCGATATCTAGACGTAAAGACCAAAATCTAGATGTAAAGGCCAACTTCTAGATCTAAAGCCTAAAATCTAGATGTAAAGCCCAACTTCTAGAGGTAAAGCTGAATATATAAAGCGCATCATTTAGAGTAAAGCCCAAAATCTAGAGTAGAAGCCCCACATCTAGAGGCAAAGCCCAGAATCTAGATGTAAAGCCTAACATCTAGAGGTGAATTCCAAAATCAAGTGTTAAGGACCGACATCTACAGGTAAAGCCAAACATATAGATGCAACCCCCAACTTCTAGAGGTAAGGCCCAAAATCTAGAGGTAAAGCCCAACTTCTAGAGGTAAAATCCAAAATCTAGAGGTAAAAATCAAGACCTAGTGGTAGAGACCAAATTGTAGAGGTAAAGCCCAACATCTATAGGAAAAGCCAAATATATAGATTTAAAACACAAAATCCAGAGGTAAAGCCCAATATCTAGACGTAAACCCCAAAATCTAGATGTAAAGCCCAACTTCTAGATCTAAAGCCCAACATCTAGAGGTAAAGCCTAACATCTAGTGATGAATTCCAAAATCTAGTCTTAAGGCCCGACATCTACAGTTAAAGGCAAACATATAGATATAAACCCCAACTTCTAGAGGTAAGGCCCAAAATCTAGAGGTAAAGCCAAAGTCTAGAATTAAAGCCCAAGTTCTAGAGGTAAAGCCCAAGACCTAGTGGTAGAGCCCAAAATCTAGAGGTAAAGCCATGCATCTAGACGTAAAGCCAGATATCTGATGGTAAAGCCCAACATCTAGAGGATAAGCCAAATATATAGATTTAAAACCCAAAATCTGGAGATAAAGCCCAACATCTAAATGTAAAGCAAAACATCTAGATGTAAAACCCTGCATCTAGAGGTAAAGTCCAATATCTAGACTTAAAGACCAACATCTAGAGGTAAAAACCAACATCTTGAGGTAAAGCCCAACGTCTGGAGGTACAGCCCAGATTCTAGAGAGAAGCCAAAAATCCAGATGGAAAACCCAAAATCTAGTGTTAAAGCCCAACATCTAGAGGTAAAGCCCAGAATCTAGAGGTAAAGCCTAACATCTAGAGGTGAATTCCAAAATCAAGTGTTACGGCCCGACATCTACAGTTAAAGCCAAAGATATAGATGTAACCCCCAACTTCTAGAGGTAAGGCCCAAAATCTAGATGTAAAGCCCAACTTCTAGATGTAAAGCCGAATATATAAAGCGCATCATTTAGAGTAAAGCCCAAAATCTAGAGTTAAAGCCCAACATCTAGATGTAAAGCCCAGAATCTAGATGTAAAGCCTAACATCTAGAGGTAAAGCCGAACGTCTTGAGGTAAAGACAAATATATAGATTTAAAACCCAACATCTAGAGGTAAAGCCCAATATCTAGACGTAAAGCCGAACTTCTAGAGGAGAAGTCCAAATTCTGGAGGCAAAGCCCAAAACCTAGAGGTAGAGCCCAAAAACTAGACTTAAAGACAAACATCTGGAGGCAAAGCCCAATGTCTAGAGGTAATGACCAACTTCTAGAGCTAAAACCCCAAATCTAGATTTAAACCCCAACATGTAGAGATAAAGCCCAACTTCTAGATCTAAGCCAAACATCTAGAGGTAAAGCCCAACATCTAGAGGTAAAGCCTAACATCTAGTGGTGAATTCCAAAATCTAGTGTTAAGGCCCGACATCTACAGTTAAAGGCAAACATATAGATGTAAACCCCAACTTCTAGAGGTAAGGCCCAAAATCTAGAGGTAAAGCCCAACTTCTAGATCTAACGCCTACCTTCTAGTGGTGAAGTCCAAAATCTAGAGGTAAAGCCCAACATCTAGAGGTAAAACCAGATATCTAGAGGTAAAGGCAAAATCTAGAGGAAAAGCCAAATATATAGACTTAAAACCCAAAATCTAGAGGTAAAGACCAATATCTAGACATAAAGACCAATATCTAGATGTAAAGCCCAACTTCTAGATCTAAAGCCCAAAATCTAGATGTAAAGCCCAACTTCTAGAGGTAAAGGCGAATATCTAGAGTTAAAGCGCATCATTTAGAGTAAAGCCCAAAATCTAGAGTTAAAAAACAACATCTAGAGGGAAAGCCCAGAATCCAGAGGTAAAGCCGAACATCTAGAGGTGAATTCCAAAATCAAGTGTTAAGGCCCGACATCTACAGTTAAAGCCAAACATATAGATGTAACCCCCAACTTCCAGACCTAAGGCCCAAAAACTAGAGTTAAAGCGCAATATCTAGAGGTAAAGCCGAACATCTTGAGGTAAACCCCAAAGTCTAGATGTAAAGCCCAACTTCTAGAGGTAAAGTCCAAAATCTAGAGGTAAAGATCAAGACCTAGTGGTAGAGCCCAAAATGTAGAGGTAAAGCCCAACATCTATAGGAAAAGCCAAATATATAGATTTAAAACCCAAAATCTAGAGATAAAGCCCAACATCTAAATGTAAAGCAAAACATCTAGATGTAAAACCCTGCATCTAGAGGTAAAGTCCAATATCTAGACTTAAAGACCAACATCTAGAGGTAAAACCCAACATCTTGAGGTAAAGCCCAACGTCTGGAGGTACAGCCCAGATTCTAGAGAGAAGCCAAAAATCCAGATGGAAAACCCAAAATCTAGTGTTAAAGCCCAACATCTAGAGGTAAAGCCCAGAATCTAGAGGTAAAGCCTAATATCTAGAGGTGAATTCTTAAATCTAGTCTTAAGGCCCGACATCTACAGTTAAAGCCAAACATATAGATGTAACCCCCAACTTCTAGAGGTAAGGCCCAAAATCTAGATGTAAAGCCCAACTTCTAGATGTAAAGCCGAATATATAAAGCGCATCATTTAGAGTAAAGCCCAAAATCTAGAGTTAAAGCCCAACATCTAGAGGTAAAGCCCAGAATCTAGATGTAAAGCCTAACATCTAGAGGTAAAGCCGAAAGTCTTGAGGTAAAGACAAATATATAGATTTAAAACCCAACATCTAGATGTAAAGCCCAATATCTAGACGTAAAGCCGAACTTCTAGAGGAAAAGTCCAAATTCTGGAGGCAAAGCCCAACACCTAGAGGTAGAGCCCAAAATCTAGACTTAAAGACAAACATCTGGGGGTAAAGCCCAATGTCTAGAGGTAATGACCAACTTCTAGAGCTAAAACCCCAAATCTAGATTTAAACCCCAACATGTAGAGATAAAGCCCAACTTCTAGATCTAAGCCAAACATCTAGAGGTAAAGCCCAACATCTAGAGGTAAAGCCTAACATCTAGTGGTGAATTCCAAAATCTAGTGTTATGGCCCGACATCTACAGTTAAAGGCAAACATATAGATGTAAACGCCAACTTCTAGAGGTAAGGCCCAAAATCTAGAGGTAAAGCCCAACATCTAGAGTTAAAGCCCAACGTCCTGAGGTAAAGACAAATATATAGATTTAAAACCCAACATCTAGAGGTAAAGCCCAATATCTAGACGTAAAGCCCAACATCTAGAGGAAAAGTCCAAATTCTGGAGGCAAAGCCCAACACCTAGAGGTAGAGCCCAAAATCTAGAGGTAAAGCAACATCTAGAGTTAAAGCCAGATATCTAGAGGTAAAGCCCAACATCTAGAGGAAAAGTCCAAATTCTGGAGGCAAAGCCCAACACCTAGAGGTAGAGCCCAAAATCTAGAGGTAAAGCAACATCTAGAGTTAAAGCCAGATATCTAGAGGTAAAGCCCAACATCTATAGGAAAAGACAAATATATAGATTTAAAACACAAAATCCAGAGGTAAAGCCCAATATCTAGACGTAAAGCCCAAAATCTAGATGTAAAGCCCAACTTCTAGATCTAAAGCCCAACATCTAGAGGTAAAGCCTAACATCTAGTGATGAATTCCAAAATCTAGTCTTAAGGCCCGACATCTACAGTTAAAGGCAAACATATAGATATAAACCCCAACTTCTAGAGGTAAGGCCCAAAATCTAGAGGTAAAGCCAAAGTCTAGAATTAAAGCCCAACTTCTAGAGGTAAAGCCCAAGACCTAGTGGTAGAGCCCGAAATCTAGAGGTAAAGCCATACATCTAGACGTAAAGCCAGATATCTGATGGTAAAGCCCAACATCTAGAGGATAAGCCAAATATATAGATTTAAAACCCAAAATCTAGAGATAAAGCCCAACATCTAAATGTAAAGCAAAACATCTAGATGTAAAACCCTACATCTAGAGGTAAAGTCCAATATCTAGACTTAAAGACCAACATCTAGAGGTAAAACCCAACATCTTGAGGTAAAGCCCAACGTCTGGAGGTACAGCCCAGATTCTAGAGAGAAGCCAAAAATCCAGATGGAAAACCCAAAATCTAGTGTTAAAGCCCAACATCTAGAGGTAAAGCCCAGAATCTAGAGGTAAAGCCTAACATCTAGAGGTGAATTCCAAAATCAAGTGTTACGGCCCGACATCTACAGTTAAAGCCAAACATATAGATGTAACCCCCAACTTCCAGAGGTAAGGCCCAAAATCTAGATGTAAAGCCCAACTTCTAGATGTAAAGCCGAATATATAAAGCGCATCATTTAGAGTAAAGCCCCAAATCCAGAGTTAAAGCCCAACATCTAGAGGTAAAGCACAGAATCTAGATGTAAAGCCTACCATCTAGAGGTGAATTACAAAATCAAGTGTTAAGGCCCGACATCTACAGTTAAAGCCAAACATATAGATGTAACCCCCGACTTCTAGAGGTAAGGCCCAAAATCTAGATGTAAAGCCCAAGTTCTAGATGTAAAGCCTAATATATAAATCGCATCATTTAGAGTAAAGCCCAAAATCTAGAGTTAAAGCCCAACATCTAGAGGTAAAGCCCAGAATCTAGATGTAAAGCCTAACATCTAGAGGTAAAGCCGAACGTCTTGAGGTAAAGACAAATATATAGATTTAAAACCCAACATCTAGAGGTAAAGCCCTATATCTAGACGTAAAGCCGAACTTCTAGAGGAAAAGTCCAAATTCTGGAGGCAAAGCCCAACACCTAGAGGTAGAGCCCAAAAACTAGACTTAAAGACAAACATCTGGAGGCAAAGCCCAATGTCTAGAGGTAATGACCAACTTCTAGAGCTAAAACCCCAAATCTAGATTTAAACCCCAACATGTAGAGATAAAGCCCAACTTCTAGATCTAAGCAAAACATCTAGAGGTAAAGCCCAACATCTAGAGGTAAAGCCTAACATCTAGTGGTGAATTCCAAAATCTAGTGTTAAGGCTCGATATCTACAGTTAAAGGCAAACATATAGATGTAAACCCCAACTTCTAGAGGTAAGGCCCAAAATCTAGAGGTAAAGCCCAACATCTAGAGTTAAAGCCCAACGTCTTGAGGTAAAGACAACTATATAGATTTAAAACCCAACATCTAGAGGTAAAGCACAATATCTAGACGTAAAGCCGAACTTCTAGAGGAAAAGTCCAAATTCTGGAGGCAAAGCCCAACACCTAGAGGTAGAGCCCAAAATCTAGACTGAAAGACAAATATCTGGGGGTAAAGCCCAATGTCTAGAGGTAATGACCAACTTCGAGAGCTAAAACCCCAAATCTAGATTTAAACCCCAACATGTAGAGATAAAGCCCAACTTCTAGATCTAAGTCAAACATCTAGAGGTTAAGACCAACATCTAGAGGTAAAGCCTAACATCTAGTGGTGAATTCCAAAATCTAGTGTTAAGGCCCGACATCTACAGTTAAAGGCAAACATATAGATGTAAACCCCAACTTCTAGAGGTAAGGCCCAAAATCTAGAGGTAAAGCCCAACATCTAGAGTTAAAGCCCAACGTCTTGAGGTAAAGACAAATATATAGATTTAAAACCCAAAATCTAGAGGTAAAGCCCAATATCTAAATGTAAAGCAAAACATCTAGATGTAAAACCCGACATCTAGAGGTAAAGTCCAATATCTAGACTTAAAGACCAACATCTAGAGGTAAAACCCAACATCTAGAGGTAAAGCCCAACATCTGGAGGTAAAGCCCAGATTCTAGAGAGAAGCCAAAAGTCCAGATGTAAAACCCAAAATCTAGAGGTAAAGCCCAAAATCTAGAGGTAAAGCCAGATATCTAGACGTAAAGCCCAACATCTAGAGGAAAAGTCCAAATTCTGGAGGCAAAGCCCAACGCCTAGAGGTAGAGCCCAAAATCTAGAGGTAAAGCAACATCTAGAGTTAAAGCCAGATATCTAGAGGTAAAGCCCAACATCTAGAGGAAAAGCCAAATATATAGATTTATAACCCAAAATATAGAGGTAAAGCCCGATATCTAGACGTAAAGACCAAAATCTAGATGTAAAGGCCAACTTCTAGATCTAAAGCCTAAAATCTAGATGTAAAGCCCAACTTCTAGAGGTAAAGCTGAATATATAAAGCGCATCATTTAGAGTAAAGCCCAAAATCTAGAGTAGAAGCCCCACATCTAGAGGCAAAGCCCAGAATCTAGATGTAAAGCCTAACATCTAGAGGTGAATTCCAAAATCAAGTGTTAAGGACCGACATCTACAGTTAAAGCCAAACATATAGATGCAACCCCCAACTTCTAGAGGTAAGGCCCAAAATCTAGAGGTAAAGCCCAACTTCTAGAGGTAAAATCCAAAATCTAGAGGTAAAAATCAAGACCTAGTGGTAGAGACCAAATTGTAGAGGTAAAGCCCAACATCTATAGGAAAAGCCAAATATATAGATTTAAAACACAAAATCCAGAGGTAAAGCCCAATATCTAGACGTAAACCCCAAAATCTAGATGTAAAGCCCAACTTCTAGATCTAAAGCCCAACATCTAGAGGTAAAGCCTAACATCTAGTGATGAATTCCAAAATCTAGTCTTAAGGCCCGACATCTACAGTTAAAGGCAAACATATAGATATAAACCCCAACTTCTAGAGGTAAGGCCCAAAATCTAGAGGTAAAGCCAAAGTCTAGAATTAAAGCCCAAGTTCTAGAGGTAAAGCCCAAGACCTAGTGGTAGAGCCCAAAATCTAGAGGTAAAGCCATGCATCTAGACGTAAAGCCAGATATCTGATGGTAAAGCCCAACATCTAGAGGATAAGCCAAATATATAGATTTAAAACCCAAAATCTGGAGATAAAGCCCAACATCTAAATGTAAAGCAAAACATCTAGATGTAAAACCCTGCATCTAGAGGTAAAGTCCAATATCTAGACTTAAAGACCAACATCTAGAGGTAAAAACCAACATCTTGAGGTAAAGCCCAACGTCTGGAGGTACAGCCCAGATTCTAGAGAGAAGCCAAAAATCCAGATGGAAAACCCAAAATCTAGTGTTAAAGCCCAACATCTAGAGGTAAAGCCCAGAATCTAGAGGTAAAGCCTAACATCTAGAGGTGAATTCCAAAATCAAGTGTTACGGCCCGACATCTACAGTTAAAGCCAAAGATATAGATGTAACCCCCAACTTCTAGAGGTAAGGCCCAAAATCTAGATGTAAAGCCCAACTTCTAGATGTAAAGCCGAATATATAAAGCGCATCATTTAGAGTAAAGCCCAAAATCTAGAGTTAAAGCCCAACATCTAGATGTAAAGCCCAGAATCTAGATGTAAAGCCTAACATCTAGAGGTAAAGCCGAACGTCTTGAGGTAAAGACAAATATATAGATTTAAAACCCAACATCTAGAGGTAAAGCCCAATATCTAGACGTAAAGCCGAACTTCTAGAGGAGAAGTCCAAATTCTGGAGGCAAAGCCCAAAACCTAGAGGTAGAGCCCAAAAACTAGACTTAAAGACAAACATCTGGAGGCAAAGCCCAATGTCTAGAGGTAATGACCAACTTCTAGAGCTAAAACCCCAAATCTAGATTTAAACCCCAACATGTAGAGATAAAGCCCAACTTCTAGATCTAAGCCAAACATCTAGAGGTAAAGCCCAACATCTAGAGGTAAAGCCTAACATCTAGTGGTGAATTCCAAAATCTAGTGTTAAGGCCCGACATCTACAGTTAAAGGCAAACATATAGATGTAAACCCCAACTTCTAGAGGTAAGGCCCAAAATCTAGAGGTAAAGCCCAACTTCTAGATCTAACGCCTACCTTCTAGTGGTGAAGTCCAAAATCTAGAGGTAAAGCCCAACATCTAGAGGTAAAACCAGATATCTAGAGGTAAAGGCAAAATCTAGAGGAAAAGCCAAATATATAGACTTAAACCCAAAATCTAGAGGTAAAGACCAATATCTAGACATAAAGACCAATATCTAGATGTAAAGCCCAACTTCTAGATCTAAAGCCCAAAATCTAGATGTAAAGCCCAACTTCTAGAGGTAAAGGCGAATATCTAGAGTTAAAGCGCATCATTTAGAGTAAAGCCCAAAATCTAGAGTTAAAAAACAACATCTAGAGGGAAAGCCCAGAATCCAGAGGTAAAGCCGAACATCTAGAGGTGAATTCCAAAATCAAGTGTTAAGGCCCGACATCTACAGTTAAAGCCAAACATATAGATGTAACCCCCAACTTCCAGACCTAAGGCCCAAAAACTAGAGTTAAAGCGCAATATCTAGAGGTAAAGCCGAACATCTTGAGGTAAACCCCAAAGTCTAGATGTAAAGCCCAACTTCTAGAGGTAAAGTCCAAAATCTAGAGGTAAAGATCAAGACCTAGTGGTAGAGCCCAAAATGTAGAGGTAAAGCCCAACATCTATAGGAAAAGCCAAATATATAGATTTAAAACCCAAAATCTAGAGATAAAGCCCAACATCTAAATGTAAAGCAAAACATCTAGATGTAAAACCCGACATCTAGAGGTAAAGTCCAATATCTAGACTTAAAGACCAACATCTAGAGGTAAAACCCAACATCTTGAGGTAAAGCCCAACGTCTGGAGGTACAGCCCAGATTCTAGAGAGAAGCCAAAAATCCAGATGGAAAACCCAAAATCTAGTGTTAAAGCCCAACATCTAGAGGTAAAGCCCAGAATCTAGAGGTAAAGCCTAATATCTAGAGGTGAATTCTTAAATCTAGTCTTAAGGCCCGACATCTACAGTTAAAGCCAAACATATAGATGTAACCCCCAACTTCTAGAGGTAAGGCCCAAAATCTAGATGTAAAGCCCAACTTCTAGATGTAAAGCCGAATATATAAAGCGCATCATTTAGAGTAAAGCCCAAAATCTAGAGTTAAAGCCCAACATCTAGAGGTAAAGCCCAGAATCTAGATGTAAAGCCTAACATCTAGAGGTAAAGCCGAAAGTCTTGAGGTAAAGACAAATATATAGATTTAAAACCCAACATCTAGATGTAAAGCCCAATATCTAGACGTAAAGCCGAACTTCTAGAGGAAAAGTCCAAATTCTGGAGGCAAAGCCCAACACCTAGAGGTAGAGCCCAAAATCTAGACTTAAAGACAAACATCTGGGGGTAAAGCCCAATGTCTAGAGGTAATGACCAACTTCTAGAGCTAAAACCCCAAATCTAGATTTAAACCCCAACATGTAGAGATAAAGCCCAACTTCTAGATCTAAGCCAAACATCTAGAGGTAAAGCCCAACATCTAGAGGTAAAGCCTAACATCTAGTGGTGAATTCCAAAATCTAGTGTTATGGCCCGACATCTACAGTTAAAGGCAAACATATAGATGTAAACGCCAACTTCTAGAGGTAAGGCCCAAAATCTAGAGGTAAAGCCCAACATCTAGAGTTAAAGCCCAACGTCTTGAGGTAAAGACAAATATATAGATTTAAAACCCAACATCTAGAGGTAAAGCCCAATATCTAGACGTAAAGCCCAACATCTAGAGGAAAAGTCCAAATTCTGGAGGCAAAGCCCAACACCTAGAGGTAGAGCCCAAAATCTAGAGGTAAAGCAACATCTAGAGTTAAAGCCAGATATCTAGAGGTAAAGCCCAACTTCTAGAGGAAAAGTCCAAATTCTGGAGGCAAAGCCCAACACCTAGAGGTAGAGCCCAAAATCTAGAGGTAAAGCAACATCTAGAGTTAAAGCCAGATATCTAGAGGTAAAGCCCAACATCTATAGGAAAAGACAAATATATAGATTTAAAACACAAAATCCAGAGGTAAAGCCCAATATCTAGACGTAAAGCCCAAAATCTAGATGTAAAGCCCAACTTCTAGATCTAAAGCCCAACATCTAGAGGTAAAGCCTAACATCTAGTGATGAATTCCAAAATCTAGTCTTAAGGCCCGACATCTACAGTTAAAGGCAAACATATAGATATAAACCCCAACTTCTAGAGGTAAGGCCCAAAATCTAGAGGTAAAGCCAAAGTCTAGAATTAAAGCCCAACTTCTAGAGGTAAAGCCCAAGACCTAGTGGTAGAGCCCGAAATCTAGAGGTAAAGCCATACATCTAGACGTAAAGCCAGATATCTGATGGTAAAGCCCAACATCTAGAGGATAAGCCAAATATATAGATTTAAAACCCAAAATCTAGAGATAAAGCCCAACATCTAAATGTAAAGCAAAACATCTAGATGTAAAACCCTACATCTAGAGGTAAAGTCCAATATCTAGACTTAAAGACCAACATCTAGAGGTAAAACCCAACATCTTGAGGTAAAGCCCAACGTCTGGAGGTACAGCCCAGATTCTAGAGAGAAGCCAAAAATCCAGATGGAAAACCCAAAATCTAGTGTTAAAGCCCAACATCTAGAGGTAAAGCCCAGAATCTAGAGGTAAAGCCTAACATCTAGAGGTGAATTCCAAAATCAAGTGTTACGGCCCGACATCTACAGTTAAAGCCAAACATATAGATGTAACCCCCAACTTCCAGAGGTAAGGCCCAAAATCTAGATGTAAAGCCCAACTTCTAGATGTAAAGCCGAATATATAAAGCGCATCATTTAGAGTAAAGCCCCAAATCCAGAGTTAAAGCCCAACATCTAGAGGTAAAGCACAGAATCTAGATGTAAAGCCTACCATCTAGAGGTGAATTACAAAATCAAGTGTTAAGGCCCGACATCTACAGTTAAAGCCAAACATATAGATGTAACCCCCGACTTCTAGAGGTAAGGCCCAAAATCTAGATGTAAAGCCCAAGTTCTAGATGTAAAGCCTAATATATAAATCGCATCATTTAGAGTAAAGCCCAAAATCTAGAGTTAAAGCCCAACATCTAGAGGTAAAGCCCAGAATCTAGATGTAAAGCCTAACATCTAGAGGTAAAGCCGAACGTCTTGAGGTAAAGACAAATATATAGATTTAAAACCCAACATCTAGAGGTAAAGCCCTATATCTAGACGTAAAGCCGAACTTCTAGAGGAAAAGTCCAAATTCTGGAGGCAAAGCCCAACACCTAGAGGTAGAGCCCAAAAACTAGACTTAAAGACAAACATCTGGAGGCAAAGCCCAATGTCTAGAGGTAATGACCAACTTCTAGAGCTAAAACCCCAAATCTAGATTTAAACCCCAACATGTAGAGATAAAGCCCAACTTCTAGATCTAAGCCAAACATCTAGAGGTAAAGCCCAACATCTAGAGGTAAAGCCTAACATCTAGTGGTGAATTCCAAAATCTAGTGTTAAGGCCCGACATCTACAGTTAAAGGCAAACATATAGATGTAAACCCCAACTTCTAGAGGTAAGGCCCAAAATCTAGAGGTAAAGCCCAACGTCTTGAGGTAAAGCCCAACGTCTTGAGGTAAAGACAAATATATAGATTTAAAACCCAACATCTAGAGGTAAAGCACAATATCTAGACGTAAAGCCGAACTTCTAGAGGAAAAGTCCAAATTCTGGAGGCAAAGCCCAACACCTAGAGGTAGAGCCCAAAATCTAGACTGAAAGACAAATATCTGGGGGTAAAGCCCAATGTCTAGAGGTAATGACCAACTTCTAGAGCTAAAACCCCAAATCTAGATTTAAACCCCAACATGTAGAGATAAAGCCCAACTTCTAGATCTAAGCCAAACATCTAGAGGTAAAGCCCAACATCTAGAGGTAAAGCCTAACATCTAGTGGTGAATTCCAAAATCTAGTGTTAAGGCCCGACATCTACAGTTAAAGGCAAACATATAGATGTAAACCCCAACTTCTAGAGGTAAGGCCCAAAATCTAGAGGTAAAGCCCAACATCTAGAGTTAAAGCCCAACGTCTTGAGGTAAAGACAAATATATAGATTTAAAACCCAAAATCTAGAGGTAAAGCCCAATATCTAAATGTAAAGCAAAACATCTAGATGTAAAACCCGACATCTAGAGGTAAAGTCCAATATCTAGACTTAAAGACCAACATCTAGAGGTAAAACCCAACATCTAGAGGTAAAGCCCAACATCTGGAGGTAAAGCCCAGATTCTAGAGAGAAGCCAAAAGTCCAGATGGAAAACCCAAAATCTAGAGGTAAAGCCCAAAATCTAGAGGTAAAGCCAGATATCTAGACGTAAAGCCCAACATCTAGAGGAAAAGTCCAAATTCTGGAGGCAAAGCCCAACACCTAGAGGTAGAGCCCAAAATCTAGAGGTAAAGCAACATCTAGAGTTAAAGCCAGATATCTAGAGGTAAAGCCCAACATCTAGAGGAAAAGCCAAATATATAGATTTATAACCCAAAATATAGAGGTAAAGCCCGATATCTAGACGTAAAGACCAAAATCTAGATGTAAAGGCCAACTTCTAGATCTAAAGCCTAAAATCTAGATGTAAAGCCCAACTTCTAGAGGTAAAGCTGAATATATAAAGCGCATCATTTAGAGTAAAGCCCAAAATCTAGAGTAGAAGCCCCACATCTAGAGGCAAAGCCCAGAATCTAGATGTAAAGCCTAACATCTAGAGGTGAATTCCAAAATCAAGTGTTAAGGACCGACATCTACAGTTAAAGCCAAACATATAGATGCAACCCCCAACTTCTAGAGGTAAGGCCCAAAATCTAGAGGTAAAGCCCAACTTCTAGAGGTAAAATCCAAAATCTAGAGGTAAAAATCAAGACCTAGTGGTAGAGACCAAATTGTAGAGGTAAAGCCCAACATCTATAGGAAAAGCCAAATATATAGATTTAAAACACAAAATCCAGAGGTAAAGCCCAATATCTAGACGTAAAGCCCAAAATCTAGATGTAAAGCCCAACTTCTAGATCTAAAGCCCAACATCTAGAGGTAAAGCCTAACATCTAGTGATGAATTCCAAAATCTAGTCTTAAGGCCCGACATCTACAGTTAAAGGCAAACATATAGATATAAACCCCAACTTCTAGAGGTAAGGCCCAAAATCTAGAGGTAAAGCCAAAGTCTAGAATTAAAGCCCAACTTTTAGAGGTAAAGCCCAAGACCTAGTGGTAGAGCCCAAAATCTAGAGGTAAAGCCATACATCTAGACGTAAAGCCAGATATCTGATGGTAAAGCCCAACATCTAGAGGATAAGCCAAATATATAGATTTAAAACCCAAAATCTAGAGATAAAGCCCAACATCTAAATGTAAAGCAAAACATCTAGATGTAAAACCCTACATCTAGAGGTAAAGTCCAATATCTAGACTTAAAGACCAACATCTAGAGGTAAAACCCAACATCTTGAGGTAAAGCCCAACGTCTGGAGGTACAGCCCAGATTCTAGAGAGAAGCCAAAAATCCAGATGGAAAACCCAAAATCTAGTGTTAAAGCCCAACATCTAGAGGTAAAGCCCAGAATCTAGAGGTAAAGCCTAACATCTAGAGGTGAATTCCAAAATCAAGTGTTACGGCCCGACATCTACAGTTAAAGCCAAAGATATAGATGTAACCCCCAACTTCTAGAGGTAAGGCCCAAAATCTAGATGTAAAGCCCAACTTCTAGATGTAAAGCCGAATATATAAAGCGCATCATTTAGAGTAAAGCCCCAAATCCAGAGTTAAAGCCCAACATCTAGAGGTAAAGCCCAGAATCTAGATGTAAAGCCTACAATCTAGAGGTGAATTACAAAATCAAGTGTTAAGGCCCGACATCTACAGTTAAAGCCAAACATATAGATGTAACCCCCGACTTCTAGAGGTAAGGCCCAAAATCTAGATGTAAAGCCCAACTTCTAGATGTAAAGCCGAATATATAAAGCGCATCATTTAGAGTAAAGCCCAAAATCTAGAGTTCAAGCCCAACATCTAGAGGTAAACCCAGAATCTAGATGTAAAGCCTAACATCTAGAGGTAAAGCCGAACGTCTTGAGGTAAAGACAAATATATAGATTTAAAACCCAACATCTAGAGGTAAAGCCCAATATCTAGACGTAAAGCCGAACTTCTAGAGGAAAAGTCCAAATTCTGGAGGCAAAGCCCAACACCTAGAGGTAGAGCCCAAAAACTAGACTTAAAGACAAACATCTGGAGGCAAAGCCCAATGTCTAGAGGTAATGACCAACTTCTAGAGCTAAAACCCCAAATCTAGATTTAAACCCCAACATGTAGAGATAAAGCCCAACTTCTAGATCTAAGACAAACATCTAGAGGTAAAGCCCAACATCTAGAGGTAAAGCCTAACATCTAGTGGTGAATTCCAAAATCTAGTGTTAAGGCCCGACATCTACAGTTAAAGGCAAACATATAGATGTAAACCCCAACTTCTAGAGGTAAGGCCCAAAATCTAGAGGTAAAGCCCAACGTCTTGAGGTAAAGACAAATATATAGATTTAAAACCCAACATCTAGAGGTAAAGCACAATATCTAGACGTAAAGTCCAACATCTAGAGGAAAAGTCCAAATATATAGATTTAAAACCCAAAAAGACCAATATCTAGACGTAAAGCCCAAAATCTAGATGTAAAGCCCAACTTCTAGATCTAAAGCCTAACTTCTAGAGGTAAAGTCCAAAATCTAGAGATAAAGCCCAAGACCTAGTGGTAGAGCCCAAAATCTAGAGGTAAAGCCAGATATCTAGAGGTAAAGACCAACATCTAGAGGAAAAGCCAAATATATAGATTTAAATCCCAAAATCTAGAGGTAAAGTCCAATATCGAGAGGTAAAGCCCAAAATCTAGATGTAAAGCCCAGCTTCTAGATCTAAAGCCTAACTTCTAGAGGTAAAGTCCAAAATCTAGATGTAAAGCCCAAGACCTAGTGGTAGAGCCCAAAATGTAGAGGTAAAGCCCAACATCTAGACGTAAAACCAGATATCTAGAGGTAAAGCCCAACATCTAGAGGAAAAGCCAAATATATAGATTTAAAACCCAAAATCTAGAGGTAAAGCCCAATATCTAGACGTAAAGCCCAAAATCTAGATGTAAAGCCCAACTTCTAGATCTAAAGCCCAAAATCTAGATGTAAAGCCCAACTTCTAGTGGTAAAGGCGAATATCTAGAGTTAAAGCGCATCATTTAGAGTAAAGCCCATATCTAGAGTTAAAGAACAACATCTAGAGGGAAAGCCCAGAATCTAGAGGTAAAGCCTAACATCTAGAGGTGAATTCCAAAATCAAGTGTTAAGGCCCGACATCTACAGTTAAAGCCAAACATATAGATGTAACCCCCAACTTCTAGACGTAAGGCCCAAAAAATAGAGGTAAAGCCCAACATCTAGAGGTAAAGCCGAACGTCTTGAGGTAAAGCCCAAAGTCTAGATGTAAAGCCCAACTTCTAGAGGTAAAGTCCAAAATCTAGAGGTAAAGATCAAGACCTAGTGGTAGAGCCCAAAATGTAGAGGTAAAGCCCAACATCTATAGGAAAAGCCAAATATATAGATTTAAAACCCAAAATCTAGAGATAAAGCCCAACATCTAAATGTAAAGCAAAACATCTAGATGTAAAACCCAACATCTAGAGGTAAAGCCCAACATCTGGAGGTAAAGCCCAGATTCTAGAGAGAAGCCAAAAATCCAGATGGAAAACCCAAAATCTAGAGGTAAAGCCCAACATCTAGAGGTAACGCCAGATATCTAGGAGTAAAGCCCAACATCTAGAGGAAAAGCCAAATATATAGATTTAAAATCCAAAATCTAGAGGTAAAGCCCAATGTCTAGACGTAAAGCCCAAAATCTAGATGTAAAGCCCAACTTCTAGATCTAAAGCCCGAAATCTAGATGTAAAGCCCAACTTCTAGAGGTAAAGCCAAATATATAAAGCGCATCATTTAGAGTAAAGCCCAAAATCTAGAGTTGAAGCCCCACATCTAGAGGTAAAACCAAGAATCTAGATGTAAAGCCTAACATCTAGAGGTGAATTCCAAAATCAAGTGTTAAGGCCCGACATCTACAGTTAAAGCCAAACATATTGATGCAACCCCCAACTTCTAGAGGTAAGGCCCAAAATCTAGAGGTAAAGCCCAACTTCTAGAGGAAAGTCCAAAATCTAGAGGTAAAGCCCAAGACCTAGTGGTAGAGCCCAAAATCTAGAGGTAAAGCCCAACACCTAGACGTAAAGCCAGATATCTAGGGGTAAAGCCCAACATCTAGAGGAAAAGCCAAATATATAGATTTAAAACCCAAAATCTAGAGGTAAAGCCCAATATCTAGACGTAAAGCCCAAAATCTAGGGGTAAAGCCCAACATCTAGAGTTAAAGTTGAACGTCTTGAGGTAAAGCCAAAGTCTAGAGGTAAAGCCCAACTTGTAGAGTTAAAGTCCAAAATCTAGAGGTAAAGCCCAACATCTAGATGTAAAGCCAGATATCTAGAGGTAAAGCCCAACATCTAGAGGAAAAACCAAATATATAGGTTTAAAACCCAACATCTAGAGATAAAGTCCAACATCTAAATGTAAAGCAAAACTTCTAGATGTAAAACCCGACATCTAGAGGTTAAAGTCCTATATCTAGACTTAAAGACCAACATCTAGAGGTAAAACTCAACATCTAGAGGTAAAGCCCAACGTCTGGAGGTAAAGCCCAGATTCTAGAGAGAAGCCAAAAATCCAGATGGAAAACCCAAAATCTAGAGGTAAAGCCCATCATCTAGAGGTAAAGCCAGATATCTAGGGGTAAAGCCCAACATCTAGAGGAAAAGCCAAATATATAGATTTAAAACCCAAAATCTAGAGGTAAAGACCAATATCTAGACGTAAAGCCCAAAATCTAGATGTAAAGCCCAACTTCTAGATCTAAAGCCCAACATGTAGAGGTAAAGCCTAACATCTAGAGGTGAATTCCAAAATCAAGTGTTAAGGCCCGACATCTACAGTTCAAGCCAAACATATAGATGTAACCCCCAACTTCTAGAGGTAAGGCCCAAAATCTAGAGGTAAAGCCCAACATCTAGAATTAAAGCCCAACGTCTTGAGGTAAAGACAAATATATAGATTTAAACCCCAACATCTAGAGGTAAGCCAAATATCTAGACGTAAAGCCCAAAATATAGAGGTAAAGCCCAACATCCAGAGCTAAAGTTGAACGTCTTGAGGTAAAGCCAAAGTCTAGAGGTAAAGCCCAACTTCTAGAGGTAAAGTCCAAAATCTAGAGGTAAAGCCACACATCTAGAAGTAAAGCCATATATCTAGAGGTAAAGCCCAACATCTATAGGAAAAGCCAAATATATAGATTTAAAACCCAAAATCTAACGATAAAGCCCAACATCTAAATGTAAAGCAAAACATCTAGATGTAAAACCCGACATCTAGAGGTAAAGACCAACATCTAGAGGAAAAGCCAAATATATAGATTTAAATCCCAAAATCTAGAGGTAAAGTCCAATATCGAGACGTAAAGCCCAAAATCTAGATGTAAAGCCCAACTTCTAGATCTAAAGCCTAACTTCTAGAGGTAAAGTCCAAAATATAGACGTAAAGCCCAAGACCTAGTGGTAGAGCCCAAAATGTAGAGGTAAAGCCCAACATCTAGACGTAAAACCAGATATCTAGAGGTAAAGCCCAACATCTAGAGGAAAAGCCAAATATATAGATTTAAAACCCAAAATCTAGAGGTAAAGCCCAATATCTAGACGTAAAGCCCAATATCTAGATGTAAAGCCCAACTTCTAGATCTAAAGCCCAAAATCTAGATGTAAAGCCCAACTTCTAGTGGTAAAGGCGAATATCTAGAGTTAAAGCGCATCATTTAGAGTAAAGCCCATATCTAGAGTTAAAGAACAACATCTAGAGGGATAGCCCAGAATCTAGAGGTAAAGCCTAACATCTAGAGGTGAATTCCAAAATCAAGTGTTAAGGCCCGACATCTACAGTTAAAGCCAAACATATAGATGTAACCCCCAACTTCTAGACGTAAGGCCCAAAAAATAGAGGTAAAGCCCAACATCTAGAGGTAAAGCCCAAAGTCTAGATGTAAAGCCCAACTTCTAGAGGTAAAGTCCAAAATCTAGAGGTAAAGATCAAGACCTAGTGGTAGAGCCCAAAATGTAGAGGTAAAGCCCAACATCTATAGGAAAAGCCAAATATATAGATTTAAAACCCAAAATCTAGAGATAAAGCCCAACATCTAAATGTAAAGCAAAACATCTAGATGTAAAACCCGACATCTAGAGGTAAAGTCCAATATCTAGACTTAAAGACCAACATCTAGAGGTAAAACCCAACACCTAGAGGTAAAGCCCAACATCTGGAGGTAAAGCCCAGATTCTAGAGAGAAGCCAAAAATCCAGATGGAAAACCCAAAATCTAGAGGTAAAGCCCAACATCTAGATGTAACGCCAGATATCTAGGAGTAAAGCCCAACATCTAGAGGAAAAGTCAAAAATATAGATTTAAAACCCAAAATCTAGAGGTAAAGACCAATATCTAGACGTAAATCCCAAAATCTAGATGTAAAGCCCAACTTCTAGATCTAAAGCCTAACTTCTAGAGGTAAAGTCCAAAATCTAGAGGTAAAGCCCAAGACCTAGTGGTAGAGCCCAAGACCTAGTTGTAGAGCCCAAAATCTAGAGGTAAAGCCAGATATCTAGGGGTAAAGCCCAACATCTAGAGGAAAAGCCAAATATATAGATTTAAAACCCAAAATCTAGAGGTAAAGCCCAATATCTAGACGTAAAGACCAAAATCTAGATGTAAAGCCCAACTTCTAGATCTAAAGCCCAACATCTACAGGTAAAGCCTAACATCTAGAGGTGAATTCTAAAATCTAGTGTTAAGGCCCGACATCTACAGTTAAAGCCAAAGATATAGATGTAACCCCCAACTTCTAGAGGTAAAACCCAAAATCTAGATGTAAAGCCCAACTTCTAGATGTAAAGCCTAACATCTAGAGGTGAATTCCAAAATCAAGTGTTAAGGACCGACATCTACAGTTAAAGCCAAACATATAGATGCAACCCCCAACTTCTAGAGTTAAGGCCCAAAATCTAGAGGTAAAGCCCAACATCTAAATGTAAAGCAAAACATCTAGATGTAAAACCCGACATCTAGAGGTAAAGTCCAATATCTAGACTTAAAGTCCAACATCTAGATGTAAAACCCAAGATCTAGAGGTAAAGCCCAACATCTGGAGGTAAAGCCCAGATTCTAGAGAGAAGCCAAAAATCCAGATGGAAAACCCAAAATCTAGAGGTAAAGCCCAACATCTAGAGGTAAAGACAGATATCTAGGGGTAAAGCCCAACATCTAGAGGAAAAGCCAAATATATAGATTTAAAATCCAAAATCTAGAGGTAAAGCCCAATATCTAGACGTAAAGCCCAAAATCTAGATGTAAAGCCCAACTTCTAGATCTAAAGCCCAAAATCTAGATGTAAAGCCCAAATTCTAGATCTAACGCCCAAAATCTAGAGGTAAAGACCAATATCTAGAGGTAAAACCCAACATCTAGAGGTAAAGCCAGATATCTAGAGGTAAAGCCCAACATCTAGAGGGAAAGCCCACAATCTAGATGTAAAGCCTAACATCTAGAGGTGAATTCCAAAATCAAGTGTTAAGGCCTGACATCTACAGTTAAATCCAACCATATAGATATAACCCCCAACTTCTAGAGGTAAGGCCCAAAATCTAGAGGTAAAGCCCAACAGCTAGAGTTAAAGCCGAACGTCTTGAGGTAAAGCCCAAAGTCTAGAGTTAAAGCTCAACTTCTAGAGGTATGGCCCAACATCTAGACGTAAAGCCAGATATCTGACGGTAAAGCCCAACATCTAGAGGAAGAGCCAAATATATAGATTTAAAACCCAAAATCTAGAGATAAAGCCGAACATCTAAATGTAAAGCAAAACATCTAGATGTAATCCAAACATCTAGAGGTAAAGCCTAACATCTAGAGATGAAGCACAACATATAGAGGTATAACCCAACATCTAGAGATAAAGACCAACATCTAAATGTAAAGCAAAACATCTAGATGTAAAACCCTACATCTAGAGGTAAAGTCCAATATCTAGACCTAAAGACCAACATCTAGAGGTAAAACCCAACATCTAGTGGTAAAGCTCAACGTCTGGAGATAAAGCCCAGATTCTAGAGAGAAGCCAAAAATCCAGATGTAAAACCCAAAATCTAGAGGTAAAGCCCAACATCTACAGGTAAATCCAGATATGTAGGGGTGAAGCCCAACATCTAGAGGAAAAGCCAAATATATAGATATAAAACCCAAAATCTAGAGGTAAAGCCCAATATCTAGACGTAAAGCCCAAAATCTAGATGTAAAGCACAAATTCTAGATCGAAAGCCCAACATCTATAGGTGAAGACCAATATCTAGAGGTAAAACACAACATCGAGACGTAAAGCCAGATATCTAGAGGTAAAGCCCAACATCTAGAGGAAAAGCAAAATATATAGATTTCAAACCCAATTTCTAGAGTTAAATCCCAACATCTAGGGGTAAAGCCCAAAATCTAGATGTAAAGCTCAACTTCCAGATTTAAAGTCAAAAATCTAAATGTAAATACCAATACCTAGAGGTAGAGCTCAAAATGTAGAGGTAAAGCCCAACACCTAGATATAAAGCCAGTTATATAGATCTAAACCCCAAAATCTAGAGGTGAAGCCCAATATCTAGACGTAAAGCCCAAAATCTAGATGTAAAGCCCAACTTCTAGAGGTAAAGCCCATCATCTAGAACTACAGCCCAATGTCTGCAGGTAAAGCCCAACTTACAGAGGTGAAGGCAAACATCTAGATGTAAAACCCAAAATCTAGAGGTAAAGCCCAACATCTAGAGGAAAAGCCAAATATATAGATTTAAAACCCAAAATCTAGAGGTAAAGCCCAATATCTAGACGTAAAGCCCAAAATCTAGATGTAAAGCCCAGCTTCTAGATCTAAAGCCCAAAATCTAGATGTAAAGCCCAAATTCTAGATCTAACACCCAAAATCTAGAGGTAAAGACCACTATCTAGAGGTAAAACCCAACAGCTAGAGGTAAAGCCAGATATCTTGAGGTAAAGCCCAACATCTAGAGGAAAAGCAAAATATATAGATTTCAAACCCAAATTCTAGAGTTGAATCCCAACATCTAGAGGTAAATCCCAACTTCCAGAGTTAAAGTCCAAAATCTAGAGGTAAACACCAATACCTAGAGTTTGAGCCCAAAATCTAGAGATAAAGCCCAACATCTAGAGATAAAGCCAGATATATAGATTTAAAATCCAAAATCTGGAGGTAAAGCCCAACATCTAGAGCTAAAACCCCAAATCTAGATGTAAAGCCCAATTGCTAGATCTAAAGCCAAATACTCTAGAGGTAAAGCCCAACATGTAGAGGTAAAGACTAAGATCTAGAGGTGAATTCCAATATCTAGTGTTAAAGCCCGACACCTACAGTTAAAGCCAAACATCTAGATGTAAAACCCAACTTCTAGAGGTAAAGCCGAATATCTAGAGTTAAAGCGCATCCTTTCGAGTAAAGCCCAAAATCTAGAGTTAAAGCCCAACATCTAGAGGGAAAGCCCAGAATCTAGATGTAAAGCCTAACATCTAGAAGTGAATTCCAAAATCAAGTGTTAAGGCCTGACATCTACATTTAAATCCAACCATATAGATATAACCCCCAACTTCTAGAGGTAAGGCCCAAAATCTAGAGGTAAAGCCCAACAGCTAGAGTTAAAGCCGAACGTCTTGAGGTAAAGCCCAAAGTCTAGAGGTAAAGCCCAACTTCTAGAGGTAAAGGCCAACATCTAGACGTAAAGCCAGATATCAGACGGTAAAGCCCAACATCTAGAGGAAAAGCCAAATATATGGATTTAAACCCCAAAAAAAGAGATAAAGCCGAACATCGAAATGTAAAGCAAAACATCTAGATGTAATCCAAACATCTAGAGGTAAAGCCTAACATCTAGAGGTGAAGCACAACATATAGAGGTATAACCCAACATGTAGAGATAAAGACCAACACCTAAATGTAAAACAAAACATCTAGATGTAAAACCCTACATCTAGAGGTAAAGTCCAATATCTAGACCTAAAGACCAACATCTAGAGGTAAAACCAAACATCTAGTGGTAAAGCCCAACGTCTGGAGGTAAAGCCCAGATTCTAGAGAGAAGCCAAAAATCCAGATGGAAAAGCCAAAATCTAGAGGTAAAGCCCAACATCTAGAGGTAAAGCCAGATATCTAGGTGTAAAGCCCAACATCTAGAGGAAAAGCCAAATATATAGATTTAAACCACAAAATCTAGAGGTAAAGCCCAATATCTAGACGTAAAGCCCAACATCTAGAGGAAAAGTCCAAATTCTGGAGGCAAAGCCCAACACCTAGAGGTTGAGCCCAAAATCTAGAGGTAAAGCAACATCTAGAGTTAAAGCCAGATATCTAGAGGTAAAGCCCAACATCTAGAGGAAAAGCCAAATATATAGATTTATAACCCAAAAAATAGAGGTAAAGCCCGATATCTAGACGTAAAGACCAAAATCTAGATGTAAAGCCCAACTTCTAGAGGTAAAGGCGAATATATAAAGCGCATCATTTAGAGTAAAGCCCAAAATCTAGAGTTAAAGCCCCACATCTAGAGGCAAAGCCCAGAATCTAGATGTAAAGCCTAACATCTAGAGGTGAATTCCAAAATCAAGTGTTAAGGCCCGACATCTACAGTTAAAGCCAAACATATAGATGCAACCCCCAACTTCTAGAGGTAAGGCCCAAAATCTAGAGGTAAAGCCCAACTTCTAGAGGTAAAGTCCAAAATCTAGAGGTAAAAATCAAGACCTAGTGGTAGAGCCCAAAATGTAGAGGTAAAGCCCAACATCTATAGGAAACGCCAAATATATGGATTTAAAACCCAAAATCTAGAGATAAAGCCCAACATCTAAATGTAAAGCAAAACATCTAGATGTAAAACCCGACATCTAGAGGTAAATTCCAATATCTAGACTTAAAGACCAACATCTAGAGGTAAAACCCAAGATCTAGAGGTAAAGTCCAACATCTGGAGGTAAAGCCCAGTTTCTAGAGAGAAGCCAAAAATCCAGATTGAAAACCCAAAATCTGTAGAGGTAAAGCCCAACATCTAGAGGTAAAGCCAGATATCTAGGGGTAAAGCCCAACATCTAGAGGAAACGTCAAATATATAGATTTAAATCCCAAAATCTAGAGGTAAAGTCCAATATCGAGACGTAAAGCCCAACTTCTAGATGTAAAGCCCAACTTCTAGAGGTAAAGCCCAAGACCTAGTGGTAGAGCCCAAAATCTAGAGGTAAAGCCATACATCTAGACGTAAAGCCAGATATCTGATGGTAAAGCCCAACATCTAGAGGATAAGCCAAATATATAGATTTAAAACCCAAAATCTAGAGATAAAGCCCAACATCTAAATGTAAAGCAAAATATTTGGATGTAAAACCCTACATCTAGAGGTAAAGTCCAATATCTAGACTTAAAGACCAACATCTAGAGGTAAAACCCAACATCTTGAGGTAAAGCCCAACATCTAGAGGAAAAGGCAAATATATAGATTTAAAACCCAACATCTAGAGGTAAAGCCCAACGTCTGGAGATACAGCCCAGATTCTAGAGAGAAGCCAAAAATCCAGTGGAAAACCCAAAATCTAGTGTTAAAGCCCAACATCTAGAGGTAAAGCCCAGAATCTAGAGGTAAAGCCTAACATCTAGAGGTGAATTCCAAAATCAAGTGTTACGGCCCGACATCTACAGTTAAAGCCAAAGATATAGATGTAACCCCCAACTTCTAGAGGTAAGGCCCAAAATCTAGATGTAAAGCCCAACTTCTAGATGTAAAGCCGAATATATAAAGCGCATCATTTAGAGTAAAGCCCAAAATCTAGAGTTAAAGCCCAACATCTAGAGGTAAAGCCCAGAATCTAGATGTAAAGCCTAACATCTAGAGGTAAAGCCCAACATCTAGAGGAAAAGACAAATATATAGATTTAAAACCCAAAATCTAGAGGTAAAGCCCAATATCTAGACGTAAAGCCCAACTTCTAGAGGAAAAGTCCAAATTCTGGAGGCAAAGCCCAACACCTAGAGGTAGAGCCCAAAATCTAGACTTAAAGACAAACATCTAGAGGTAAAGCCCAACATCTAGAGTTAAAGCCCAACGTCTTGAGGTAAAGACAAATATATAGATTTAAAACCCAACGTCTAGAGGTAAAGCCCAATATCTAGACGTAAAGTCCAACATCTAGAGGAAAAGTCCAAATTCTGGAGGCAAAGCCCAACACCTAGAGGTTGAGCCCAAAATCTAGAGGTAAAGCAACATCTAGAGTTAAAGCCAGATATCTAGAGGTAAAGCCCAACATCTAGAGGAAAAGCCAAATATATAGATTTATAACCCAAAATATAGAGGTAAAGCCCGATATCTAGACGGAAAGACCAAAATCTAGATGTAAAGCCCAACTTCTAGATCTAAAGCCTAAAATCTAGATGTAAAGCCCAACTTCTAGAGGTAAAGCAGAATATATAAAGCGCATCATTTAGAGTAAATCCCAAAATCTAGAGTTGAAGCCCCACATCTAGAGGGAAAGCCCAGAACCTAGATGTAAACCTAACATCTAGAGGTGAATTCCAAAATCAAGTGTTAAGGCCCGACATCTATAGTTAAAGCCAAACATATAGATGTAACCCCCAACTTCTACAGGTAAGGCCCAAAATCTAGAGGTAAAGCCCAACTTCTAGAGGTGAAGTCCAAAATCTAGAGGTAAAGCCCAAGACCTAGTGGTAGAGCCCAAAATCTAGAGGTAAAGCCCAACATCTAGACGTAAAGCCAGATATCTAGGGGTAAAGCCAAACATCTAGAGGAAAAGCCAAATATATAGATTTAAAACCCAAAATCTAGAGATAAAGCCCAACATCTAAATGTAAAGGAAAACATCTAGATGTAAAACCCGACATCTAGAGGTAAATTCCAATATCTAGACTTAAAGACCAACATCTAGAGGTAAAACCCAACATCTTGAGGTAAAGCCCAACGTCTGGAGGTACAGCCCAGATTCTAGAGAGAAGCCAAAAATCCAGATGGAAAACCCAAAATCTAGTGTTAAAGCCCAACATCTAGAGGTAAAGCCCAGAATCTAGAGGTAAAGCCTAATATCTAGAGGTGAATTCTTAAATCTAGTCTTAAGGCCCGACATCTACAGTTAAAGCCAAAGATATAGATGTAACCCCCAACTTCTAGAGGTAAAGCCCAATATATAAATCGCATCATTTAGAGTAAAGCCCAAAATCTAGAGTTCAAGCCCAACATCTAGAGGTAAAGCCCAGAATCTAGATGTAAAGCCTAACATCTGGAGGTAAAGCCGAACGTCTTGAGGTAAAGCCCAAAGTCTAGATGTAAAGCCCAACTTCTAGAGGTAAAGTCCAAAATCTAGAGGTAAAGATCAAGACCTAGTGGTAGAGCCCAAAATGTAGAGGTAAAGCCCAACATCTAGAGGAAAAGCCAAATATATACATTTAAAACCCAAAATCTAGAGATAAAGCCCAACATCTAAATGTAAAGCAAAACATCTAGATGTAAAACCCGACATCTAGAGGTAAAGTCCAATATCTAGACTTAAAGACCAACATCTAGAGGTAAAACCCAACATCTTGAGGTAAAGCCCAACATCTGGAGGTACAGCCCAGAATCTAGAGGTAAAGCCTAATATCTAGAGGTGAACTCTTAAACCTAGTCTTAAGGCCCGACATCTACAGTTAAAGCCAAACATATAGATGTAACCCCCAACTTCTAGAGGTAAGGCCCAAAATCTAGATGTAAAGCCCAACTTCTAGATGTAAAGCCGAATATATAAAGCGCATCATTTAGAGTAAAGCCCAAAATCTAGAGTTAAAGCCCAACATCTAGAGGTAAAGCCCAGAATCTAGATGTAAAGCCTAACATCTAGAGGCAAAGCCCAACATCTAGAGGAAAAGACAAATATATAGATTTAAAACCCAAAATCTAGAGGTAAAGCCCAATATCTAGACGTAAAGCCCAACTTCTAGAGGAAAAGTCCAAATTCTGGAGGCAAAGCCCAACACCTAGAGGTAGAGCCCAAAATCTAGACTTAAAGACAAACATCTGGAGGTAAAGCCCAATGTCTAGAGGTAATGACCAACTTCTAGAGCTAAAACCCCAAATCTAGATTTAAACCCCAACATGTAGAGATAAAGCCCAACTTCTAGATCTAAGCCAAACATCTAGAGGTAAAGCCCAACATCTAGAGGTAAAGCCTAATATCTAGTGGTGAATTCCAAAATCTAGTGTTAAGGCCCGACATCTACAGTTAAAGGCAAACATATAGATGTAAACCCCAACTTCTAGAGGTAAGGCCCAAAATCTAGAGGTAAAGCCCAACATCTAGAGTTAAAGCCCAACGTCTTGAGGTAAAGACAAATATATAGATTTAAAAACCAAAATCTAGAGGTAAAGCCCAATATCCAGACGTAAAGCCCAACATCTAGAGGAAAAGTCCAAATTCTGGAGGCAAAGTCCAACACCTAGAGGTTGAGCCCAAAATCTAGAGGTAAAGCAACATCTAGAGTTAAAGCCAGATATCTAGAGGTAAAGCCCAACATCTAGAGGAAAAGCCAAATATATAGATTTAAAACCCAAAAAATAGAGGTAAAGCCCGATATCTAGACGTAAAGACCAAAATCTAGATGTAAAGCCCAACTTCTAGAGGTAAAGGCGAATATATAAAGCGCATCATTTAGAGTAAAGCCCAAAATCTAGAGTTAAAGCCCCACATCTAGAGGCAAAGCCCAGAATCTAGATGTAAAGCCTAACATCTAGAGGTGAATTCCAAAATCAAGTGTTAAGGCCCGACATCTACAGTTAAAGCCAAACATATAGATGCAACCACCAACTTCTAGAGGTAAGGCCCAAAATCTAAAGGTAAAGCCCAACTTCTAGGGGTAAAGTCCAAAATCTAGAGGTAAAAATCAAGACCTAGTGGTAGAGCCCAAAATGTAGAGGTAAAGCCCAACATCTATAGGAAACGCCAAATATATGGATTTAAAACCCAAAATCTAGAGATAAAGCCCAACATCTAAATGTAAAGCAAAACATCTAGATGTAAAACCCGACATCTAGAGGTAAAGTCCAATATCTAGACTTAAAGACCAACATCTAGAGGTAAAACCCAAGATCTAGAGGTAAAGCCCAACATCTGGAGGTAAAGCCCAGTTTCTAGAGAGAAGCCAAAAATCCAGATGGAAAACCCAAAATCTGTAGAGGTAAAGCCCAACATCTAGAGGTAAAGCCAGATATCTAGGGGTAAAGCCCAACATCTAGAGGAAACGTCAAATATATAGATTTAAATCCCAAAATATAGAGGTAAAGTCCAATATCGAGACGTAAAGCCCAACATCTAGATGTAAAGCCCAACTTCTAGAGGTAAAGCCCAAGACCTAGTGGTAGAGCCCAAAATCTAGAGGTAAAGCCATACATCTAGACGTAAAGCCAGATATCTGATGGTAAAGCCCAACATCTAGAGGATAAGCCAAATATATAGATTTAAAACCCAAAATCTAGAGATAAAGCCCAACATTTAAATGTAAAGCAAAATATCTAGATGTAAAACCCTACATCTAGAGGTAAAGTCCAATATCTAGACTTAAAGACCAACATCTAGAGGTAAAACCCAACATCTTGAGGTAAAGCCCAACGTCTGGAGATACAGCCCAGATTACTAGAGAGAAGCCAAAAATCCAGATGGAAAACCCAAAATCTAGTGTTAAAGCCCAACATCTAGAGGTAAAGCCCAGAATCTAGAGGTAAAGCCTAACATCTAGAGGTGAATTCCAAAATCAAGTGTTACGGCCCGACATCTACAGTTAAAGCCAAAGATATAGATGTAACCCCCAACTTCTAGAGGTAAGGCCCAAAATCTAGATGTAAAGCCCAACTTCTAGATGTAAAGCCGAATATATAAAGCGCATCATTTAGAGTAAAGCCCAAAATCTAGAGTTAAAGCCCAACATCTAGAGGTAAAGCCCAGAATCTAGATGTAAAGCCTAACATCTAGAGGTAAAGCCCAACATCTAGAAGAAAAGACAAATATATAGATTTAAAACCCAACATCTAGAGGTAAAGCCCAATATCTAGACGTAAAGCCCAACTTCTAGAGGAAAAGTCCAAATTCTGGAGGCAAAGCCCAACACCTAGAGGTAGAGCCCAAAATCTAGACTTAAAGACAAACATCTGGAGGTAAAGCCCAATGTCTAGAGGTAATGACCAACTTCTAGAGCTAAAACCCCAAATCTAGATTTAAACCCCAACATGTAGAGATAAAGCCCAACTTCTAGATCTAAGCCAAACATCTAGAGGTAAAGCCCAACATCTAGAGGTAAAGCCTAACATCTAGTGGTGAATTCCAAAATCTAGTGTTAAGGCCCGACATCTACAGTTAAAGGCAAACATATAGATGTAAACCCCAACTTCTAGAGGTAAGGCCCAAAATCTAGAGGTAAAGCCCAACATCTAGAGTTAAAGCCCAACGTCTTGAGGTAAAGACAAATATATAGATTTAAAACCCAACGTCTAGAGGTAAAGCCCAATATCTAGACGTAAAGTCCAACATCTAGAGGAAAAGTCCAAATTCTGGAGGCAAAGCCCAACACCTAGAGGTTGAGCCCAAAATCTAGAGGTAAAGCCCAACATCTAGAGTTAAAGCCAGATATCTAGAGGTAAAGCCCAACATCTAGAGGAAAAGCCAAATATATAGATTTATAACCCAAAATATAGAGGTAAAGCCCGATATCTAGACGGAAAGACCAAAATCTAGATGTAAAGCCCAACTTCTAGATCTAAAGCCTAAAATCTAGATGTAAAGCCCAACTTCTAGAGGTAAAGCCGAATATATAAAGCGCATCATTTAGAGTAAAGCCCAAAATCTAGAGTTGAAGCCCCACATCTAGAGGGAAAGCCCAGAACCTAGATGTAAAGCCTAACATCTAGAGGTGAATTCCAAAATCAAGTGTTAAGGCCCGACATCTATAGTTAAAGCCAAACATATAGATTTAACCCCCAACTTCTACAGGTAAGGCCCAAAATCTAGAGGTAAAGCCCAACTTCTAGAGGTGAAGTCCAAAATCTAGAGGTAAAGCCCAAGACCTAGTGGTAGAGCCCAAAATCTAGAGGTAAAGCCCAACATCTAGACGTAAAGCCAGATATCTAGGGGTAAAGCCCAACATCTAGAGGAAAAGCCAAATATATAGATTTAAAACCCAAAATCTAGAGATAAAGCCCAACATCTAAATGTAAAGCAAAACATAAGATGTAAAACCCTACATCTAGATGTAAAGTCCAATATCTAGACTTAAAGACCAACATCTAGAGGTAAAACCCAACATCTAGAGGTAAAGCCCAACGTCTAGAGGTACAGCCCAGATTCTAGAGAGAAGCCAAAAATCCAGATGGAAAACCCAAAGTCTAGAGGTAAAGCCCAACATCTAGAGTTAAAGTTGAACGTCTTGAGGTAAAGCCAAAGTCTAGAGGTAAAGCCCAACTTCTAGAGGTAAAGTCCAAAATCTAGAGGTAAAGCCCAACATCTAGAGGAAAAGCCAAATATATAGGTTTAAAACCCAACATCTAGAGATAAAGTCCAACATCTAAATGTAAAGCAAAATTTCTAGATGTAAATCCCGACATCTAGAGGTAAAGTCCTATATCTAGACTTAAAGACCAACATCCAGAGGTAAAACTCATCATCTAGAGGTAAAGCCCAACGTCTGGAGGTAAAGCCCAGATTCTAGAGAGAAGCCAAAAATCCAGATGGAAAACCAAAATCTAGAGGTAAAGCCCATCATCTAGAGGTAAAGCCAGATATCTAGGGGTAAAGCCCAACATCTAGAGGAAAAGCCAAATATATAGATTTAAAACCCAAAATCTAGAGGTAAAGCCCAATATCTAGACGTAAAGCCCAACTTCTAGAGGAAAAGTCCAAATTCTGGAGGCAAAGCCCAACACCTAGAGGTAGAGCCCAAAATCTAGACTTAAAGACAAACATCTAGAGGTAAAGCCCAACATCTAGAGTTAAAGCCCAACGTCTTGAGGTAAAGACAAATATATAGATTTAAAACCCAACGTCTAGAGGTAAAGCCCAATATCTAGACGTAAAGTCCAACATCTAGAGGAAAAGTCCAAATTCTGGAGGCAAAGCCCAACACCTAGAGGTTGAGCCCAAAATCTAGAGGTAAAGCAACATCTAGAGTTAAAGCCAGATATCTAGAGGTAAAGCCCAACATCTAGAGGAAAAGCCAAATATATAGATTTATAACCCAAAATATAGAGGTAAAGCCCGATATCTAGACGGAAAGACCAAAATCTAGATGTAAAGCCCAACTTCTAGATCTAAAGCCTAAAATCTAGATGTAAAGCCCAACTTCTAGAGGTAAAGCCGAATATATAAAGCGCATCATTTAGAGTAAATCCCAAAATCTAGAGTTGAAGCCCCACATCTAGAGGGAAAGCCCAGAACCTAGATGTAAACCTAACATCTAGAGGTGAATTCCAAAATCAAGTGTTAAGGCCCGACATCTATAGTTAAAGCCAAACATATAGATGTAACCCCCAACTTCTACAGGTAAGGCCCAAAATCTAGAGGTAAAGCCCAACTTCTAGAGGTGAAGTCCAAAATCTAGAGGTAAAGCCCAAGACCTAGTGGTAGAGCCCAAAATCTAGAGGTAAAGCCCAACATCTAGACGTAAAGCCAGATATCTAGGGGTAAAGCCAAACATCTAGAGGAAAAGCCAAATATATAGATTTAAAACCCAAAATCTAGAGATAAAGCCCAACATCTAAATGTAAAGGAAAACATCTAGATGTAAAACCCGACATCTAGAGGTAAATTCCAATATCTAGACTTAAAGACCAACATCTAGAGGTAAAACCCAACATCTTGAGGTAAAGCCCAACGTCTGGAGGTACAGCCCAGATTCTAGAGAGAAGCCAAAAATCCAGATGGAAAACCCAAAATCTAGTGTTAAAGCCCAACATCTAGAGGTAAAGCCCAGAATCTAGAGGTAAAGCCTAATATCTAGAGGTGAATTCTTAAATCTAGTCTTAAGGCCCGACATCTACAGTTAAAGCCAAAGATATAGATGTAACCCCCAACTTCTAGAGGTAAAGCCCAATATATAAATCGCATCATTTAGAGTAAAGCCCAAAATCTAGAGTTCAAGCCCAACATCTAGAGGTAAAGCCCAGAATCTAGATGTAAAGCCTAACATCTGGAGGTAAAGCCGAACGTCTTGAGGTAAAGCCCAAAGTCTAGATGTAAAGCCCAACTTCTAGAGGTAAAGTCCAAAATCTAGAGGTAAAGATCAAGACCTAGTGGTAGAGCCCAAAATGTAGAGGTAAAGCCCAACATCTAGAGGAAAAGCCAAATATATACATTTAAAACCCAAAATCTAGAGATAAAGCCCAACATCTAAATGTAAAGCAAAACATCTAGATGTAAAACCCGACATCTAGAGGTAAAGTCCAATATCTAGACTTAAAGACCAACATCTAGAGGTAAAACCCAACATCTTGAGGTAAAGCCCAACATCTGGAGGTACAGCCCAGAATCTAGAGGTAAAGCCTAATATCTAGAGGTGAACTCTTAAACCTAGTCTTAAGGCCCGACATCTACAGTTAAAGCCAAACATATAGATGTAACCCCCAACTTCTAGAGGTAAGGCCCAAAATCTAGATGTAAAGCCCAACTTCTAGATGTAAAGCCGAATATATAAAGCGCATCATTTAGAGTAAAGCCCAAAATCTAGAGTTAAAGCCCAACATCTAGAGGTAAAGCCCAGAATCTAGATGTAAAGCCTAACATCTAGAGGCAAAGCCCAACATCTAGAGGAAAAGACAAATATATAGATTTAAAACCCAAAATCTAGAGGTAAAGCCCAATATCTAGACGTAAAGCCCAACTTCTAGAGGAAAAGTCCAAATTCTGGAGGCAAAGCCCAACACCTAGAGGTAGAGCCCAAAATCTAGACTTAAAGACAAACATCTGGAGGTAAAGCCCAATGTCTAGAGGTAATGACCAACTTCTAGAGCTAAAACCCCAAATCTAGATTTAAACCCCAACATGTAGAGATAAAGCCCAACTTCTAGATCTAAGCCAAACATCTAGAGGTAAAGCCCAACATCTAGAGGTAAAGCCTAATATCTAGTGGTGAATTCCAAAATCTAGTGTTAAGGCCCGACATCTACAGTTAAAGGCAAACATATAGATGTAAACCCCAACTTCTAGAGGTAAGGCCCAAAATCTAGAGGTAAAGCCCAACATCTAGAGTTAAAGCCCAACGTCTTGAGGTAAAGACAAATATATAGATTTAAAAACCAAAATCTAGAGGTAAAGCCCAATATCCAGACGTAAAGCCCAACATCTAGAGGAAAAGTCCAAATTCTGGAGGCAAAGTCCAACACCTAGAGGTTGAGCCCAAAATCTAGAGGTAAAGCAACATCTAGAGTTAAAGCCAGATATCTAGAGGTAAAGCCCAACATCTAGAGGAAAAGCCAAATATATAGATTTAAAACCCAAAAAATAGAGGTAAAGCCCGATATCTAGACGTAAAGACCAAAATCTAGATGTAAAGCCCAACTTCTAGAGGTAAAGGCGAATATATAAAGCGCATCATTTAGAGTAAAGCCCAAAATCTAGAGTTAAAGCCCCACATCTAGAGGCAAAGCCCAGAATCTAGATGTAAAGCCTAACATCTAGAGGTGAATTCCAAAATCAAGTGTTAAGGCCCGACATCTACAGTTAAAGCCAAACATATAGATGCAACCACCAACTTCTAGAGGTAAGGCCCAAAATCTAAAGGTAAAGCCCAACTTCTAGGGGTAAAGTCCAAAATCTAGAGGTAAAAATCAAGACCTAGTGGTAGAGCCCAAAATGTAGAGGTAAAGCCCAACATCTATAGGAAACGCCAAATATATGGATTTAAAACCCAAAATCTAGAGATAAAGCCCAACATCTAAATGTAAAGCAAAACATCTAGATGTAAAACCCGACATCTAGAGGTAAAGTCCAATATCTAGACTTAAAGACCAACATCTAGAGGTAAAACCCAAGATCTAGAGGTAAAGCCCAACATCTGGAGGTAAAGCCCAGTTTCTAGAGAGAAGCCAAAAATCCAGATGGAAAACCCAAAATCTGTAGAGGTAAAGCCCAACATCTAGAGGTAAAGCCAGATATCTAGGGGTAAAGCCCAACATCTAGAGGAAACGTCAAATATATAGATTTAAATCCCAAAATATAGAGGTAAAGTCCAATATCGAGACGTAAAGCCCAACATCTAGATGTAAAGCCCAACTTCTAGAGGTAAAGCCCAAGACCTAGTGGTAGAGCCCAAAATCTAGAGGTAAAGCCATACATCTAGACGTAAAGCCAGATATCTGATGGTAAAGCCCAACATCTAGAGGATAAGCCAAATATATAGATTTAAAACCCAAAATCTAGAGATAAAGCCCAACATTTAAATGTAAAGCAAAATATCTAGATGTAAAACCCTACATCTAGAGGTAAAGTCCAATATCTAGACTTAAAGACCAACATCTAGAGGTAAAACCCAACATCTTGAGGTAAAGCCCAACGTCTGGAGATACAGCCCAGATTACTAGAGAGAAGCCAAAAATCCAGATGGAAAACCCAAAATCTAGTGTTAAAGCCCAACATCTAGAGGTAAAGCCCAGAATCTAGAGGTAAAGCCTAACATCTAGAGGTGAATTCCAAAATCAAGTGTTACGGCCCGACATCTACAGTTAAAGCCAAAGATATAGATGTAACCCCCAACTTCTAGAGGTAAGGCCCAAAATCTAGATGTAAAGCCCAACTTCTAGATGTAAAGCCGAATATATAAAGCGCATCATTTAGAGTAAAGCCCAAAATCTAGAGTTAAAGCCCAACATCTAGAGGTAAAGCCCAGAATCTAGATGTAAAGCCTAACATCTAGAGGTAAAGCCCAACATCTAGAAGAAAAGACAAATATATAGATTTAAAACCCAACATCTAGAGGTAAAGCCCAATATCTAGACGTAAAGCCCAACTTCTAGAGGAAAAGTCCAAATTCTGGAGGCAAAGCCCAACACCTAGAGGTAGAGCCCAAAATCTAGACTTAAAGACAAACATCTGGAGGTAAAGCCCAATGTCTAGAGGTAATGACCAACTTCTAGAGCTAAAACCCCAAATCTAGATTTAAACCCCAACATGTAGAGATAAAGCCCAACTTCTAGATCTAAGCCAAACATCTAGAGGTAAAGCCCAACATCTAGAGGTAAAGCCTAACATCTAGTGGTGAATTCCAAAATCTAGTGTTAAGGCCCGACATCTACAGTTAAAGGCAAACATATAGATGTAAACCCCAACTTCTAGAGGTAAGGCCCAAAATCTAGAGGTAAAGCCCAACATCTAGAGTTAAAGCCCAACGTCTTGAGGTAAAGACAAATATATAGATTTAAAACCCAACGTCTAGAGGTAAAGCCCAATATCTAGACGTAAAGTCCAACATCTAGAGGAAAAGTCCAAATTCTGGAGGCAAAGCCCAACACCTAGAGGTTGAGCCCAAAATCTAGAGGTAAAGCAACATCTAGAGTTAAAGCCAGATATCTAGAGGTAAAGCCCAACATCTAGAGGAAAAGCCAAATATATAGATTTATAACCCAAAATATAGAGGTAAAGCCCGATATCTAGACGGAAAGACCAAAATCTAGATGTAAAGCCCAACTTCTAGATCTAAAGCCTAAAATCTAGATGTAAAGCCCAACTTCTAGAGGTAAAGCCGAATATATAAAGCGCATCATTTAGAGTAAAGCCCAAAATCTAGAGTTGAAGCCCCACATCTAGAGGGAAAGCCCAGAACCTAGATGTAAAGCCTAACATCTAGAGGTGAATTCCAAAATCAAGTGTTAAGGCCCGACATCTATAGTTAAAGCCAAACATATAGATTTAACCCCCAACTTCTACAGGTAAGGCCCAAAATCTAGAGGTAAAGCCCAACTTCTAGAGGTGAAGTCCAAAATCTAGAGGTAAAGCCCAAGACCTAGTGGTAGAGCCCAAAATCTAGAGGTAAAGCCCAACATCTAGACGTAAAGCCAGATATCTAGGGGTAAAGCCCAACATCTAGAGGAAAAGCCAAATATATAGATTTAAAACCCAAAATCTAGAGATAAAGCCCAACATCTAAATGTAAAGCAAAACATAAGATGTAAAACCCTACATCTAGATGTAAAGTCCAATATCTAGACTTAAAGACCAACATCTAGAGGTAAAACCCAACATCTAGAGGTAAAGCCCAACGTCTAGAGGTACAGCCCAGATTCTAGAGAGAAGCCAAAAATCCAGATGGAAAACCCAAAGTCTAGAGGTAAAGCCCAACATCTAGAGTTAAAGTTGAACGTCTTGAGGTAAAGCCAAAGTCTAGAGGTAAAGCCCAACTTCTAGAGGTAAAGTCCAAAATCTAGAGGTAAAGCCCAACATCTAGAGGAAAAGCCAAATATATAGGTTTAAAACCCAACATCTAGAGATAAAGTCCAACATCTAAATGTAAAGCAAAATTTCTAGATGTAAAACCCGACATCTAGAGGTAAAGTCCTATATCTAGACTTAAAGACCAACATCCAGAGGTAAAACTCATCATCTAGAGGTAAAGCCCAACGTCTGGAGGTAAAGCCCAGATTCTAGAGAGAAGCCAAAAATCCAGATGGAAAACCAAAATCTAGAGGTAAAGCCCATCATCTAGAGGTAAAGCCAGATATCTAGGGGTAAAGCCCAACATCTAGAGGAAAAGCCAAATATATAGATTTAAAACCCAAAATCTAGAGGTAAAGACCAATATCTAGAGGTAAAGCCCAAAATCTAGATGTAAAGCCCAACTTCTAGATCTAAAGCCTAACTTCTAGAGGTAAAGTCCAAAATCTAGAGGTAAAGCCCAAGACCTAGTGGTAGAGCCCAAAATCTAGAAATAAAGCCCAACATCTAGACGTAAAGCCAGATATCTAGAGGTAAAGTCCAACATCTAGAGGAAAAGCCAAATATATAGATTTAAAACCCAAAATCTAGAGAGAAAGCCCAACATCTAAATGTAAAGCAAAACATCTAGATGTAAAACCCTACATCTAGAGGTAAAGTCCAATATCTAGACTTAAAGACCAACATCTAGAGGTAAAACCCAACATCTTGAGGTAAAGCCCAACGTCTGGAGGTACAGCCCAGATTCTAGAGAGAAGCCAAAAATCCAGATGGAAAACCCAAAATCTAGTGTTAAAGCCCAACATCTAGAGGTAAAGCCCAGCATCTAAAGGTAAAGCCTAATATCTAGAGGTGAATTCTTAAATCAAGTCTTAAGACCCGACATCTACAGTTAAAGCCAAACATATAGATGTAACCCCCAACTTCTAGAGGTAAGGCCCAAAATCTATATGTAAAGCCCAACTTCTAGATGTAAAGCCGAATATATAAAGCGCATCATTTAGAGTAAAGCCCAAAATCTAGCGTTAAAGCCCAACATCTAGAGGTAAAGCCCAGAATCTAGATGTAAAGCCTAACATCTAGAGGTAAAGCCGAACGTCTTGAGGTAAAGACAAATATATAGATTTAAAACCCAACATCTAGAGGTAAAGCCCAATATCTAGACGTAAAGCCCAACATCTAGAGGAAAAGCCAAATATATAGATTTAAAACCCAAAATCTAGAGGTAAAGACCAATATCTAGACTTAAAGCCCAAAATCTAGATGTAAAGCCCATCTTCTAGATCTAAAGCCTAACTTCTAGAGGTAAAGTCCAAAATCTAGAGGTAAAGCCCAAGACCTAGTGGTAGAGCCCAAAATCTAGAGTTAAAGCCCAATATCTAGACGTAAAACCAGATATCTAGAGGTAAAGCCCAACATCTAGAGGAAAAGCCAAATATATAGATTTAAAACCCAAAATCTAGAGGTAAAGCCCAATATCTAGACGTAAAGACCAATATCTAGATGTAAAGCCCAACTTCTAGATCTAAAGCCCAAAATCTATATGTAAAGCCCAACTTCTAGAGGTAAAGGTGAATATCTAGAGTTAAAGCGCATCATTTAGAGTAAAGCCCAAAATCTAGACTTAACGAACAACATCTAGAGGGAAAGCCCAGAATCTAGAGGTAAAGCCTAACATCTAGAGGTGAATTCCAAAATCAAGTGTTAAGGCCCGACATCTACAGTTAAAGCCAAACATATAGATGTAATCCCCAACTTCTAGACGTAAGGCCCAAAAAATAGAGGTAAAGCCCAACATCTAGAGTTAAAGCCCAACGTCTTGAGGTAAAGACAAATATATAGATTTAAAACCCAACATCTAGAGGTAAGCCCAATATCTAGATGTAAAGCCCCAAATATAGAGGTAAAGCCCAACATCTAGAGGTAAAGTTGAACGTCTTGAGGTAAAGCCAAAGTCTAGAGGTAAAGCCCAACTTCTAGAGGTAAATTCCAAAATCTAGAGGTAAAGCCACACATCTAGAAGTAAAGCCATATATGTAGAGGTAAAGCCCAACATCTATAGGAAAAGCCAAATATATAGATTTAAAACCCAAAATCTAGCGATAAAGCCCAACATCTAAATGTAAAGCAAAACATCTAGATGTAAAACCCGACATCTAGAGGTAAAGACCAACATCTAGAGGAAAAGCCAAATATATAGATTTAAAACCCAAAATCTAGAGGTAAAGCCCAATATCTAGACGTAAAGACCAATATCTAGATGTAAAGCCCAACTTCTAGATCTAAAGCCCAAATATATAGATGTAGAGCACAATTTCTTATTCTAAAGCCCAACAACTAGTGGTAAAGCCCAATATTTTGAGTTTAAGCCCATCATTTAGAGGTAAAGCCCAAAATCTAGATGTAAAGCCCAACTTCTAGAGGTAAAGAACACCATCTAGTCCTACAGCCCAAAGTCTGCAGGTAAAGCATAACTTACAGAGGTAAAGGCAAACATCTAGATGTAAAACCCAAACTCTAGAGGTAAAGCCCAACATATAGATGTATAGCCCAAATTCTAGAGATAAAGTCCAACGTCTAGATGTAATCCCAACATCTAGAGGTAAAGCCTAACATCTAAATGTAAAGCAAAACATAAGATGTAAAACCCTACATCTAGATGTAAAGTCCAATATCTAGACTTAAAGACCAACATCTAGAGGTAAAACCCAACATCTAGAGGTAAAGCCCAACGTCTAGAGGTACAGCCCAGATTCTAGAGAGAAGCCAAAAATCCAGATGGAAAACCCAAAGTCTAGAGGTAAAGCCCAACATCTAGAGTTAAAGTTGAACGTCTTGAGGTAAAGCCAAAGTCTAGAGGTAAAGCCCAACTTCTAGAGGTAAAGTCCAAAATCTAGAGGTAAAGCCCAACATCTAGAGGAAAAGCCAAATATATAGGTTTAAAACCCAACATCTAGAGATAAAGTCCAACATCTAAATGTAAAGCAAAATTTCTAGATGTAAAAACCGACATCTAGAGGTAAAGTCCTATATCTAGACTTAAAGACCAACATCCAGAGGTAAAACTCATCATCTAGAGGTAAAGCCCAACGTCTGGAGGTAAAGCCCAGATTCTAGAGAGAAGCCAAAAATCCAGATGGAAAACCAAAATCTAGAGGTAAAGCCCATCATCTAGAGGTAAAGCCAGATATCTAGGGGTAAAGCCCAACATCTAGAGGAAAAGCCAAATATATAGATTTAAAACCCAAAATCTAGAGGTAAAGACCAATATCTAGAGGTAAAGCCCAAAATCTAGATGTAAAGCCCAACTTCTAGATCTAAAGCCTAACTTCTAGAGGTAAAGTCCAAAATCTAGAGGTAAAGCCCAAGACCTAGTGGTAGAGCCCAAAATCTAGAAATAAAGCCCAACATCTAGACGTAAAGCCAGATATCTAGAGGTAAAGTCCAACATCTAGAGGAAAAGCCAAATATATAGATTTAAAACCCAAAATCTAGAGAGAAAGCCCAACATCTAAATGTAAAGCAAAACATCTAGATGTAAAACCCTACATCTAGAGGTAAAGTCCAATATCTAGACTTAAAGACCAACATCTAGAGGAAAAACCCAACATCTTGAGGTAAAGCCCAACGTCTGGAGGTACAGCCCAGATTCTAGAGAGAAGCCAAAAATCCAGATGGAAAACCCAAAATCTAGTGTTAAAGCCCAACATCTAGAGGTAAAGCCCAGCATCTAAAGGTAAAGCCTAATATCTAGAGGTGAATTCTTAAATCAAGTCTTAAGACCCGACATCTACAGTTAAAGCCAAACATATAGATGTAACCCCCAACTTCTAGAGGTAAGGCCCAAAATCTATATGTAAAGCCCAACTTCTAGATGTAAAGCCGAATATATAAAGCGCATCATTTAGAGTAAAGCCCAAAATCTGGAGTTAAAGCCCAACATCTAGAGGTAAAGCCCAGAATCTAGATGTAAAGCCTAACATCTAGAGGTAAAGCCGAACGTCTTGAGGTAAAGACAAATATATAGATTTAAAACCCAACATCTAGAGGTAAAGCCCAATATCTAGACGTAAAGCCCAACATCTAGAGGAAAAGTCCAAATTCTGGAGGCAAAGCCCAACACCTAGAGGTAGAGCCCAAAATCTAGAGGTAAAGCAACATCTAGAGTTAAAGCCAGATATCTAGAGGTAAAGCCCAACATCTAGAGGAAAAGCCAAATATATAGATTTATAACGCAAAATATAGAGGTAAAGCCCGATATTTAGACATAAAGACCAAAATCTAGATGTAAAGCCCAACTTCTAGATCTAAAGCCTAAAATCTAGATGTAAAGCCCAACTTCTAGAGGTAAAGCTGAATATATATATCGCATAATTTAGAGTAAAACCCAAAATCTAGAGTTGAAGCCCCACATCTAGAGGGAAAGCCCAGAATCTAGATGTAAAGCCTAACATCTAGAGGTGAATTCCAAAATCAAGTGTTAAGGCCCGACATCTACAGTTAAAGCCAACCATATAGATGCAACCCCACACTTCTAGAGGTAAGACCCAAAATCTAGAGGTAGAGCCCAACTTCTAGAGGTAAAGTCCAATACCTAGAGGTAAAGCCCTAGACCTAGTGGTAGAGCCCAAAATCTAGAGGTAAAGCCCAACATCTAGACGTTAAGCCAGATATCTAGTGGTAAAGCCCAACATCTAGAGGAAAAGCCAAATATATAGATTTAAAACCCAAAATCTAGAGGTAAAGACCAATATCTAGACTTAAAGCCCAAAATCTAGATATAAAGCCCAACTTCTAGATCTAAAGCCTAACTTCTAGAGGTAAAGTCCAAAATCTAGAGGTAAAGCCCAACATCTAGAGGTAAAGCCAGATATCTAGTGGTAAAGCCCAACATCTAGAGGAAAAGCCAAATATATAGATTTAAAACCCAAAATCTAGAGGTAAAGACCAATATCTAGACTTAAAGCCCAAAATCTAGATGTAAAGCCCATCTTCTAGATCTAAAGCCTAACTTCTAGAGGTAAAGTCCAAAATCTAGAGGTAAAGCCCAAGACCTAGTGGTAGAGCCCAAAATCTAGAGGTAAAGCCCAATATCTAGACGTAAAACCAGATATCTAGAGGTAAAGCCCAACATCTAGAGGAAAAGCCAAATATATAGATTTAAAACCCAAAATCTAGAGGTAAAGACCAATATCTAGACTTAAAGCCCAAAATCTAGATGTAAAGCCCATCTTCTAGATCTAAAGCCTAACTTCTAGAGGTAAAGTCCAAAATCTAGAGGTAAAGCCCAAGACCTAGTGGTAGAGCCCAAAATCTAGAGGTAAAGCCCAATATCTAGACGTAAAACCAGATATCTAGAGGTAAAGCCCAACATCTAGAGGAAACGCCAAATATATAGATTTAAAACCCAAAATCTAGAGGTAAAGCCCAATATCTAGACGTAAAGACCAATATCTAGATGTAAAGCCCAACTTCTAGATCTAAAGCCCAAAATCTATATGTAAAGCCCAACTTCTAGAGGTAAAGGCGAATATCTAGAGTTAAAGCGCATCATTTAGAGTAAAGCCCAAAATCTAGACTTAACGAACAACATCTAGAGGGAAAGCCCAGAATCTAGAGGTAAAGCCTAACATCTAGAGGTGAATTCCAAAATCAAGTGTTAAGGCCCGACATCTACAGTTAAAGCCAAACATATAGATGTAATCCCCAACTTCTAGACGTAAGGCCCAAAAAATAGAGGTAAAGCCCAACATCTAGAGTTAAAGCCCAACGTCTTGAGGTAAAGACAAATATATAGGTTTAAAACCCAACATCTAGAGGTAAGCCCAATATCTAGATGTAAAGCCCCAAATATAGAGGTAAAGCCCAACATCTAGAGGTAAAGTTGAACGTCTTGAGGTAAAGCCAAAGTCTAGAGGTAAAGCCCAACTTCTAGAGGTAAATTCCAAAATCTAGAGGTAAAGCCACACATCTAGAAGTAAAGCCATATATGTAGAGGTAAAGCCCAACATCTATAGGAAAAGCCAAATATATAGATTTAAAACCCAAAATCTAGCGATAAAGCCCAACATCTAAATGTAAAGCAAAACATCTAGATGTAAAACCCGACATCTAGAGGTAAAGACCAACATCTAGAGGAAAAGCCAAATATATAGATTTAAAACCCAAAATCTAGAGGTAAAGCCCAATATCTAGACGTAAAGACCAATATCTAGATGTAAAGCCCAACTTCTAGATCTAAAGCCTAACTTCTAGAGGTAAAGTCCAAAATCTAGAGGTAAAGCCCAAGACCTAGTGGTAGAGCCCAAAATCTAGAAATAAAGCCCAACATCTAGACGTAAAGCCAGATATCTAGAGGTAAAGTCCAACATCTAGAGGAAAAGCCAAATATATAGATTTAAAACCCAAAATCTAGAGAGAAAGCCCAACATCTAAATGTAAAGCAAAACATCTAGATGTAAAACCCTACATCTAGAGGTAAAGTCCAATATCTAGACTTAAAGACCAACATCTAGAGGAAAAACCCAACATCTTGAGGTAAAGCCCAACGTCTGGAGGTACAGCCCAGATTCTAGAGAGAAGCCAAAAATCCAGATGGAAAACCCAAAATCTAGTGTTAAAGCCCAACATCTAGAGGTAAAGCCCAGAACCTAGAGGTAAAGCCTAATATCTAGAGGTGTATTCTTAAATCAAGTCTTAAGACCCGACATCTACAGTTAAAGCCAAACATATAGATGTAACCCCCAACTTCTAGAGGTAAGGCCCAAAATCTATATGTAAAGCCCAACTTCTAGATGTAAAGCCGAATATATAAAGCGCATCATTTAGAGTAAAGCCCAAAATCTGGAGTTAAAGCCCAACATCTAGAGGTAAAGCCCAGAATCTAGATGTAAAGCCTAACATCTAGAGGTAAAGCCGAACGTCTTGAGGTAAAGACAAATATATAGATTTAAAACCCAACATCTAGAGGTAAAGCCCAATATCTAGACGTAAAGCCCAACATCTAGAGGAAAAGTCCAAATTCTGGAGGCAAAGCCCAACACCTAGAGGTAGAGCCCAAAATCTAGAGGTAAAGCAACATCTAGAGTTAAAGCCAGATATCTAGAGGTAAAGCCCAACATCTAGAGGAAAAGCCAAATATATAGATTTATAACGCAAAATATAGAGGTAAAGCCCGATATTTAGACATAAAGACCAAAATCTAGAAGTAAAGCCCAACTTCTAGATCTAAAGCCTAAAATCTAGATGTAAAGCCCAACTTCTAGAGGTAAAGCTGAATATATATATCGCATCATTTAGAGTAAAACCCAAAATCTAGAGTTGAAGCCCCACATCTAGAGGGAAAGCCCAGAATCTAGATGTAAAGCCTAACATCTAGAGGTGAATTCCAAAATCAAGTGTTAAGGCCCGACATCTACAGTTAAAGCCAACCATATAGATGCAACCCCACACTTCTAGAGGTAAGACCCAAAATCTAGAGGTAGAGCCCAACTTCTAGAGGTAAAGTCCAATACCTAGAGGTAAAGCCCTAGACCTAGTGGTAGAGCCCAAAATCTAGAGGTAAAGCCCAACATCTAGACGTTAAGCCAGATATCTAGTGGTAAAGCCCAACATCTAGAGGAAAAGCCAAATATATAGATTTAAAACCCAAAATCTAGAGGTAAAGACCAATATCTAGACTTAAAGCCCAAAATCTAGATGTAAAGCCCAACTTCTAGATCTAAGGCCCAAAATCTAGATGTAAAGCCCAAGCTCTAGATGTAAAGCCGAATATATAAAGCGCAGCATTTAGAGTAAAGCCCAAAATCTAGAGTTAAAGAACAACATCTAGAGGGAAAGCCCAGAATCCAGAGGTAAAGCCTAACATCTAGAGGTGAATTCCAAAATCAAGTGTTAAGGCCCGACATCTACAGTTAAAGCCAAACATATAGATGTAACCCCCAACTTCTAGAGGTAAGGCCCAAAATCTAGAGGTAAAGCCCAACATCTAGACGTAAAGCCAGATATCTGATGGTAAAGCCCAACATCTAGAGGTAAAGCCGAACGTCTTGAGGTAAAGACAAATATATAGATTTAAAACCCAACATCTAGAGGTAAAGCCCAATATCTAGACGTAAAGCCCAACTTCTAGAGGAAAAGTCCAAATTCTGGAGGCAAAGCCCAACACCTAGAGGTAGAGCCCAAAATCTAGACTTCAAGACCAACATCTTGAGGTAAAGCCCAATGTCTAGAGGTAATGACCAACTTCTAGAGCTAAAACCCCAAATCTAGATTTAAACCCCAACATCTAGAGATAAAGCCCAACTTCTAAATCTAAGCCAAACATCTAGAGGTAAAGCCCAACATCTAGAGGTAAAGCCTAACATCTAGTGGTGAATTCCAAAATCTAGTGTTAAGGCCCGACATCTACAGTTAAAGGCAAACATATAGATGTAAACCCCAACTTCTAGAGGTAAAGTCCAAAATCTAGAGGTAAAGCCCAACATCTAGAGTTAAAGCCCAACGTCCTGAGGTAAAGCCCAAAGTCTAGAGGTAAAGCCCAAATTCTAGAGGTAAAGCCAGATATCTAGAGGTAAAGCCCAACATCTAGAGGAAAAGCCAAATATATAGATTTAAAACCCAAAATCTAGAGGTAAAGCCCAAAATCTAGATGTAAAGCCCAACTTCTAGAGGTAAAGGCGAATATCTAGAGTTAAAGCGCATCATTTAGAGTAAAGCCCAAAATCTAGAGTTGAAGCCCCACATCTAGAGGGAAAGCCCACAATCTAGATGTAAAGCCTAACATCTAGAGGTGAATTCCAAAATCAAGTGTTAAGGCCCGACATCTACAGTTAAAGCCAAACATATAGATGTAACCCCCAACTTCTAGAAGTAAGGCCCAAAATCTAGAGGTAAAGCCCAACTTCTGGAGGTGAAGTCCAAAATCTAGAGGTAAAGCCCAAGACCTAGTGGTAGAGCCCAAAATCTAGAGATAAAGCCCAACATCAAAATGTAAAGCAAAATATCTAGATGTAAAACCCTACATCTAGAGGTAAAGTCCAATATCTAGACTTAAAGACCAACATCTAGAGGTAAAACCCAACATCTTGAGGTAAAGCCCAACGTCTGGAGGTACAGCCCAGATTCTAGAGAGAAGCCAAAAATCCAGATGGAAAACCCAAAATCTAGTGTTAAAGCCCAACATCTAGAGGTAAAGCCCAGAACCTAGAGGTAAAGCCTAACATCTAGAGGTGAATTCCAAAATCAAGTGTTAAGGCCCGACATCTACAGTTAAAGCCAAACATATAGATGTAACCCCCAACTTCTAGAAGTAAGGCCCAAAATCTAGAGGTAAAGCCCAACTTCTGGAGGTGAAGTCCAAAATCTAGAGGTAAAGCCCAAGACCTAGTGGTAGAGCCCAAAATCTAGAGATAAAGCCCAACATCTAAATGTAAAGCAAAATATCTAGATGTAAAACCCTACATCTAGAGGTAAAGTCCAATATCTAGACTTAAAGACCAACATCTAGAGGTAAAACCCAACATCTTGAGGTAAAGCCCAACATCTAGAGGAAAAGGCAAATATATAGATTTAAAACCCAAAATCTAGAGGTAAAGCCAAAAATCTAGATGTAAAGCCCAACTTCTGGAGGTAAAGGCGAATATCTAGAGTTAAAGCGCATCATTTAGAGTAAAGCCCAAAATCTAGAGGTAAAGAACAACATCTAGAGGGAAAGCCCAGAATCTAGAGGTAAAGCCTAACATCTAGAGGTAAAGCCAGATATCTAGGGTTAAAGCCCAACATCTAGAGGAAAAGCCAAATATATAGATTTAAAACCCAAAATCTAGAGGTAAAGCCCAATATCTAGACGTAAAGCCCAAAATCTGGATGTAAAGCCCAACTTCTAGATGTAAAGCCTAACTTCTAGAGGTAAAGTCCAAAATTTAGAGGTAAAGCCCAAGACCTAGTGGTAGAGCCCAAAATCTAGAGGTAAAGCCAGATATCTAGAGGTAAAGCCCAACATCTAGAGGAAAAGCCCAACATCCAGAGTTAAAGTTGAACGTCTTGAGGTAAAGCCAAATTCTAGAGGTAAAGCCCAACTTCTAGAGGTAAAGTCCAAAATCTAGAGGTAAAGCCCAACATCTAGAAGTAAATCCAGATATCTAGAGGTAAAGCCCAACATCTAGAGGAAAACCCAAATATATAGATTTAAAACCCAACATCTAGAGATAAAGCCCAACATCTAGAAGTAAATCCAGATATCTAGAGGTAAAGCCCAACATCTAGAGGAAAAGCCAAATATATAGATTTAAAACCCAACATCTAGAGATAAAGCCCAACATCTAAATGTAAAGCAAAACATCTAGATGTAAAACCCGACATCTAGAGGTAAAGTCCTATATCTAGACTTAAAGACCAACATCTATAGGTAAAACCCGACATCTAGAGGTAAAGCCCAACATCTGGAGGTAAAGCCCAGATTCTAGAGAGAAGCCAAAAATCCAGATGGAAAACCCAAAATCTAGAGGTAAAGCCCAAGACCTAGTGGTAGAGCCCAAAATCTAGAACTAAAGCCCAACATCTAGACGTAAAGCCAGATATCTAGAGGTAAAGCCCAACATCTAGAGGAAAAACCAAATGTATTGATTTAAAGCCCAAAATCTAGATGTAAAGCCCAACTTCTAGATCTAAAGCCTAACTTCTAGAGGTAAAGTCCAAAATCTAGAGGTAAAGTCCAAGACCTAGTGGTAGAGCCCAAAATCTAGAGTTAAAGCCAGATATCTAGAGGTAAAGCCCAACATCTAGAGGAAAAGCCAAATATATAGATTTAAAACCCAAAATATAGAGGTAAAGCCCGATATCTAGACGTAAAGACCAAAATCTAGATGTAAAGCCCAACTTCTAGAGGTAAAGCCGAATATATAAAGCGCATCATTTAGAGTAAAGCCCAAAATCTAGAGTTGAAGCCCCACATCTAGAGGGAAAGCCCAGAATCTAGATGTAAAGCCTAACATCTAGAGGTGAATTCCAAAATCAAGAGTTAAGGACCAACATCTACAGTTAAAGCCAAACATATAGATGTAACCCCCAACTTCTAGAGGTAAGGCCCAAAATCTAGAGGTAAAGCCCAAGACCTAGTGGTAGAGCCCAAAATCTAGAGGTAAAGCCCAACATCTAGACGTAAAGCCAGATATCTTGGGGTAAAGCCTAACATCTAGAGGAAAAGCCAAATATATAGATTTAAAACTCAAAATCTAGAGGTAAAGCCCAATATCGAGATGTAAAGACCAATATCTAGATATAAAGCCCAACTTCTAGATCTAAAGCCCAAAATCTAGATGTAAAGCCCAACTTCTAGAGGTAAAGGCGATTATCTAGAGTTAAAGCGCATAATTTAGAGTAAAGCCCAAAATCTAGAGTTAAAGAACAACATCTAGAGGGAAAGCCCAGTATCTAGAGGTAAAGCCTAACATCTAGAGGTGAATTCCAAAATCAAGTGTTAAGGCCCGACATCTACAGTTAAATCCAAACATATAGATGTAACCCCCAACTTCTAGACGTAAGGCCCAAAAAATAGAGGTAAAGCCCAACATCTAGAGGTAAAGCCGAACGTCTTGAGGTAAAGCCCAAAGTCTAGATGTAAAGCCCAACTTCTAGAGGTAAAGTCCAAAATCTAGAGGTAAAGATCAAGACCTAGTGGTAGAGCCCAAAATGTAGCGGTAAAACCCAACATCTATAGGAAAAGCCAAATATATAGATTTAAAACCCAAAATCTAGAGATAAAGCCCAACATCTAAATGTAAAGCAAAACATCTAGATGTAAACCCCGACATCTAGAGGTAAAGTCCAATATCTAGACTTAAAGACCAACATCTAGAGGTAAAACCCAACATCTAGAGGTAAAGCCCAACATCTGGAGGTAAAGCCCAGATTCTAGAGAGAAGCCAAAAATCCAGATGGAAAACCCAAAATCTAGAGGTAAAGCCCAAAATCTAGAGGTAAAGCCAGATATCTAGGGTTAAATCCCAACATCTAGAGGAAAAGCCAAATATATAGATTTAAAACCCAAAATCTAGAGGTAAAGCCCATTATCTAGACGTAAAGCCCAAAATCTGGATGTAAAGCCCAACTTCTAGATGTAAAGCCTAACTTCTAGAGGTAAAGTCCAAAATCTAGAGGTAAAGCCCAAGACCTAGTGGTAGAGCCCAAAATCTAGAGGTAAAGCCAGATATCTAGAGGTAAAGCCCAACATCTAGAGGAAAAGCCCAACATCCAGAGTTAAAGTTGAACGTCTTGAGGTAAAGCCAAATTCTAGAGGTAAAGCTCAAAATCTAGAGGTAAATTCCAAAATCTAGAGGTAAAGCCCAACATCTAGAAGTAAATCCAGATATCTAGAGGTAAAGCCCAACATCTAGAGGAAAAGCCAAATATATAGATTTAAAACCCAACATCTAGAGATAAAGCCCAACATCTAAATGTAAAGCAAAACATCTAGATGTAAAACCCGACATCTAGAGGTAAAGTCCTATATCTAGACTTAAAGACCAACATCTATAGGTAAAACCCGACATCTAGAGGTAAAGCCCAACATCTGGAGGTAAAGCCCAGATTCTAGAGAGAAGCCAAAAATCCAGATGGAAAACCCAAAATCTAGAGGTAAAGCCCAAGACCTAGTGGTAGAGCCCAAAATCTAGAACTAAAGCCCAACATCTAGACGTAAAGCCAGATATCTAGAGGTAAAGCCCAACATCTAGAGGAAAAACCAAATGTATTGATTTAAAGCCCAAAATCTAGATGTAAAGCCCAACTTCTAGATCTAAAGCCTAACTTCTAGAGGTAAAGTCCAAAATCTAGAGGTAAAGTCCAAGACCTAGTGGTAGAGCCCAAAATCTAGAGTTAAAGCCAGATATCTAGAGGTAAAGCCCAACATCTAGAGGAAAAGCCAAATATATAGATTTAAAACCCAAAATATAGAGGTAAAGCCCGATATCTAGACGTAAAGACCAAAATCTAGATGTAAAGCCCAACTTCTAGAGGTAAAGCCGAATATATAAAGCGCATCATTTAGAGTAAAGCCCAAAATCTAGAGCTGAAGCCCCACATCTAGAGGGAAAGCCCAGAATCTAGATGTAAAGCCTAACATCTAGAGGTGAATTCCAAAATCAAGTGTTAAGGCCCGACATCTACAGTTAAAGCCAAACATATAGATGTAACCCCCAACTTCTAGAGGTAAGGCCCAAAATCTAGAGGTAAAGCCCAACATCTAGACGTAAAGCCAGATATCTGATGGTAAAGCCCAACATCTAGAGGTAAAGCCGAACGTCTTGAGGTAAAGACAAATATATAGATTTAAAACCCAACATCTAGAGGTAAAGCCCAATATCTAGACGTAAAGCCCAACTTCTAGAGGAAAAGTCCAAATTCTGGAGGCAAAGCCCAACACCTAGAGGTAGAGCCCAAAATCTAGACTTAAAGACCAACATCTTGAGGTAAAGCCCAATGTCTAGAGGTAATGACCAACTTCTAGAGCTAAAACCCCAAATCTAGATTTAAACCCCAACATCTAGAGATAAAGCCCAACTTCTAAATCTAAGCCAAACATCTAGAGGTAAAGCCCAACATCTAGAGGTAAAGCCTAACATCTAGTGGTGAATTCCAAAATCTAGTGTTAAGGCCCGACATCTACAGTTAAAGGCAAACATATAGATGTAAACCCCAACTTCTAGAGGTAAAGTCCAAAATCTAGAGGTAAAGCCCAACATCTAGAGTTAAAGCCCAACGTCCTGAGGTAAAGCCCAAAGTCTAGAGGTAAAGCCCAAATTCTAGAGGTAAAGCCAGATATCTAGAGGTAAAGCCCAACATCTAGAGGAAAAGCCAAATATATAGATTTAAAACCCAAAATCTAGAGGTAAAGCCCAAAATCTAGATGTAAAGCCCAACTTCTAGAGGTAAAGGCGAATATCTAGAGTTAAAGCGCATCATTTAGAGTAAAGCCCAAAATCTAGAGTTGAAGCCCCACATCTAGAGGGAAAGCCCACAATCTAGATGTAAAGCCTAACATCTAGAGGTGAATTCCAAAATCAAGTGTTAAGGCCCGACATCTACAGTTAAAGCCAAACATATAGATGTAACCCCCAACTTCTAGAAGTAAGGCCCAAAATCTAGAGGTAAAGCCCAACTTCTGGAGGTGAAGTCCAAAATCTAGAGGTAAAGCCCAAGACCTAGTGGTAGAGCCCAAAATCTAGAGATAAAGCCCAACATCTAAATGTAAAGCAAAATATCTAGATGTAAAACCCTACATCTAGAGGTAAAGTCCAATATCTAGACTTAAAGACCAACATCTAGAGGTAAAACCCAACATCTTGAGGTAAAGCCCAACGTATGGAGGTACAGCCCAGATTCTAGAGAGAAGCCAAAAATCCAGATGGAAAACCCAAAATCTAGTGTTAAAGCCCAACATCTAGAGGTAAAGCCCAGAACCTAGAGGTAAAGCCTAACATCTAGAGGTGAATTCCAAAATCAAGTGTTAAGGCCCGACATCTACAGTTAAAGCCAAACATATAGATGTAACCCCCAACTTCTAGAAGTAAGGCCCAAAATCTAGAGGTAAAGCCCAACTTCTGGAGGTGAAGTCCAAAATCTAGAGGTAAAGCCCAAGACCTAGTGGTAGAGCCCAAAATCTAGAGATAAAGCCCAACATCTAAATGTAAAGCAAAATATCTAGATGTAAAACCCTACATCTAGAGGTAAAGTCCAATATCTAGACTTAAAGACCAACATCTAGAGGTAAAACCCAACATCTTGAGGTAAAGCCCAACATCTAGAGGAAAAGGCAAATATATAGATTTAAAACCCAAAATCTAGAGGTAAAGCCAAAAATCTAGATGTAAAGCCCAACTTCTGGAGGTAAAGGCGAATATCTAGAGTTAAAGCGCATCATTTAGAGTAAAGCCCAAAATCTAGAGGTAAAGAACAACATCTAGAGGGAAAGCCCAGAATCTAGAGGTAAAGCCTAACATCTAGAGGTAAAGCCAGATATCTAGGGTTAAAGCCCAACATCTAGAGGAAAAGCCAAATATATAGATTTAAAACCCAAAATCTAGAGGTAAAGCCCAATATCTAGACGTAAAGCCCAAAATCTGGATGTAAAGCCCAACTTCTAGATGTAAAGCCTAACTTCTAGAGGTAAAGTCCAAAATCTAGAGGTAAAGCCCAAGACCTAGTGGTAGAGCCCAAAATCTAGAGGTAAAGCCAGATATCTAGAGGTAAAGCCCAACATCTAGAGGAAAAGCCCAACATCCAGAGTTAAAGTTGAACGTCTTGAGGTAAAGCCAAATTCTAGAGGTAAAGCCCAACTTCTAGAGGTAAAGTCCAAAATCTAGAGGTAAAGCCCAACATCTAGAAGTAAATCCAGATATCTAGAGGTAAAGCCCAACATCTAGAGGAAAAGCCAAATATATAGATTTAAAACCCAACATCTAGAGATAAAGCCCAACATCTAAATGTAAAGCAAAACATCTAGATGTAAAACCCGACATCTAGAGGTAAAGTCCTATATCTAGACTTAAAGACCAACATCTATAGGTAAAACCCGACATCTAGAGGTAAAGCCCAACATCTGGAGGTAAAGCCCAGATTCTAGAGAGAAGCCAAAAATCCAGATGGAAAACCCAAAATCTAGAGGTAAAGCCCAAGACCTAGTGGTAGAGCCCAAAATCTAGAACTAAAGCCCAACATCTAGACGTAAAGCCAGATATCTAGAGGTAAAGCCCAACATCTAGAGGAAAAACCAAATGTATTGATTTAAAGCCCAAAATCTAGATGTAAAGCCCAACTTCTAGATCTAAAGCCTAACTTCTAGAGGTAAAGTCCAAAATCTAGAGGTAAAGTCCAAGACCTAGTGGTAGAGCCCAAAAAATAGAGTTAAAGCCAGATATCTAGAGGTAAAGCCCAACATCTAGAGGAAAAGCCAAATATATAGATTTAAAACCCAAAATATAGAGGTAAAGCCCGATATCTAGACGTAAAGACCAAAATCTAGATGTAAAGCCCAACTTCTAGAGGTAAAGCCGAATATATAAAGCGCATCATTTAGAGTAAAGCCCAAAATCTAGAGCTGAAGCCCCACATCTAGAGGGAAAGCCCAGAATCTAGATGTAAAGCCTAACATCTAGAGGTGAATTCCAAAATCAAGTGTTAAGGCCCGACATCTACAGTTAAAGCCAAACATATAGATGTAACCCCCAACTTCTAGAGGTAAGGCCCAAAATCTAGAGGTAAAGCCCAACATCTAGACGTAAAGCCAGATATCTGATGGTAAAGCCCAACATCTAGAGGTAAAGCCGAACGTCTTGAGGTAAAGACAAATATATAGATTTAAAACCCAACATCTAGAGGTAAAGCCCAATATCTAGACGTAAAGCCCAACTTCTAGAGGAAAAGTCCAAATTCTGGAGGCAAAGCCCAACACCTAGAGGTAGAGCCCAAAATCTAGACTTAAAGACCAACATCTTGAGGTAAAGCCCAATGTCTAGAGGTAATGACCAACTTCTAGAGCTAAAACCCCAAATCTAGATTTAAACCCCAACATCTAGAGATAAAGCCCAACTTCTAAATCTAAGCCAAACATCTAGAGGTAAAGCCCAACATCTAGAGGTAAAGCCTAACATCTAGTGGTGAATTCCAAAATCTAGTGTTAAGGCCCGACATCTACAGTTAAAGGCAAACATATAGATGTAAACCCCAACTTCTAGAGGTAAAGTCCAAAATCTAGAGGTAAAGCCCAAAGTCTAGAGGTAAAGCCCAAATTCTAGAGGTAAAGCCAGATATCTAGAGGTAAAGCCCAACATCTAGAGGAAAAGCCAAATATATAGATTTAAAACCCAAAATCTAGAGGTAAAGCCCAAAATCTAGATGTAAAGCCCAACTTCTAGAAGTAAATCCAGATATCTAGAGGTAAAGCCCAACATCTAGAGGAAAACCCAAATATATAGATTTAAAACCCAACATCTAGAGATAAAGCCCAACATCTAGAAGTAAATCCAGATATCTAGAGGTAAAGCCCAACATCTAGAGGAAAAGCCAAATATATAGATTTAAAACCCAACATCTAGAGATAAAGCCCAACATCTAAATGTAAAGCAAAACATCTAGATGTAAAACCCGACATCTAGAGGTAAAGTCCTATATCTAGACTTAAAGACCAACATCTATAGGTAAAACCCGACATCTAGAGGTAAAGCCCAACATCTGGAGGTAAAGCCCAGATTCTAGAGAGAAGCCAAAAATCCAGATGGAAAACCCAAAATCTAGAGGTAAAGCCCAAGACCTAGTGGTAGAGCCCAAAATCTAGAACTAAAGCCCAACATCTAGACGTAAAGCCAGATATCTAGAGGTAAAGCCCAACATCTAGAGGAAAAACCAAATGTATTGATTTAAAGCCCAAAATCTAGATGTAAAGCCCAACTTCTAGATCTAAAGCCTAACTTCTAGAGGTAAAGTCCAAAATCTAGAGGTAAAGTCCAAGACCTAGTGGTAGAGCCCAAAATCTAGAGTTAAAGCCAGATATCTAGAGGTAAAGCCCAACATCTAGAGGAAAAGCCAAATATATAGATTTAAAACCCAAAATATAGAGGTAAAGCCCGATATCTAGACGTAAAGACCAAAATCTAGATGTAAAGCCCAACTTCTAGAGGTAAAGCCGAATATATAAAGCGCATCATTTAGAGTAAAGCCCAAAATCTAGAGTTGAAGCCCCACATCTAGAGGGAAAGCCCAGAATCTAGATGTAAAGCCTAACATCTAGAGGTGAATTCCAAAATCAAGAGTTAAGGACCAACATCTACAGTTAAAGCCAAACATATAGATGTAACCCCCAACTTCTAGAGGTAAGGCCCAAAATCTAGAGGTAAAGCCCAAGACCTAGTGGTAGAGCCCAAAATCTAGAGGTAAAGCCCAACATCTAGACGTAAAGCCAGATATCTAGGGGTAAAGCCCAACATCTAGAGGAAAAGCCAAATATATAGATTTAAAACTCAAAATCTAGAGGTAAAGCCTAACATCTAGTGGTGAATTCCAAAATCTAGTGTTAAGGCCCGACATCTACAGTTAAAGGCAAACATATAGATGTAAACCCCAACTTCTAGAGGTAAAGTCCAAAATCTAGAGGTAAAGCCCAACATCTAGAGTTAAAGCCCAACGTCCTGAGGTAAAGCCCAAATTCTAGAGGTAAAGCCAGATATCTAGAGGTAAAGCCCAACATCTAGAGGAAAAGCCAAATATATAGATTTAAAACCCAAAATCTAGAGGTAAAGCCCAAAATCTAGATGTAAAGCCCAACTTCTAGAGGTAAAGGCGAATATCTAGAGTTAAAGCGCATCATTTAGAGTAAAGCCCAAAATCTAGAGTTGAAGCCCCACATCTAGAGGGAAAGCCCACAATCTAGATGTAAAGCCTAACATCTAGAGGTGAATTCCAAAATCAAGTGTTAAGGCCCGACATCTACAGTTAAAGCCAAACATATAGATGTAACCCCCAACTTCTAGAAGTAAGGCCCAAAATCTAGAGGTAAAGCCCAACTTCTGGAGGTGAAGTCCAAAATCTAGAGGTAAAGCCCAAGACCTAGTGGTAGAGCCCAAAATCTAGAGATAAAGCCCAACATCTAAATGTAAAGCAAAATATCTAGATGTAAAACCCTACATCTAGAGGTAAAGTCCAATATCTAGACTTAAAGACCAACATCTAGAGGTAAAACCCAACATCTTGAGGTAAAGCCCAACATCTAGAGGAAAAGGCAAATATATAGATTTAAAACCCAAAATCTAGAGGTAAAGCCAAAAATCTAGATGTAAAGCCCAACTTCTGGAGGTAAAGGCGAATATCTAGAGTTAAAGCGCATCATTTAGAGTAAAGCCCAAAATCTAGAGGTAAAGAACAACATCTAGAGGGAAAGCCCAGAATCTAGAGGTAAAGCCTAACATCTAGAGGTAAAGCCAGATATCTAGGGTTAAAGCCCAACATCTAGAGGAAAAGCCAAATATATAGATTTAAAACCCAAAATCTAGAGGTAAAGCCCAATATCTAGACGTAAAGCCCAAAATCTGGATGTAAAGCCCAACTTCTAGATGTAAAGCCTAACTTCTAGAGGTAAAGTCCAAAATCTAGAGGTAAAGCCCAAGACCTAGTGGTAGAGCCCAAAATCTAGAGGTAAAGCCAGATATCTAGAGGTAAAGCCCAACATCTAGAGGAAAAGCCCAACATCCAGAGTTAAAGTTGAACGTCTTGAGGTAAAGCCAAATTCTAGAGGTAAAGCCCAACTTCTAGAGGTAAAGTCCAAAATCTAGAGGTAAAGCCCAACATCTAGAAGTAAATCCAGATATCTAGAGGTAAAGCCCAACATCTAGAGGAAAAGCCAAATATATAGATTTAAAACCCAACATCTAGAGATAAAGCCCAACATCTAAATGTAAAGCAAAACATCTAGATGTAAAACCCGACATCTAGAGGTAAAGTCCTATATCTAGACTTAAAGACCAACATCTATAGGTAAAACCCGACATCTAGAGGTAAAGCCCAACATCTGGAGGTAAAGCCCAGATTCTAGAGAGAAGCCAAAAATCCAGATGGAAAACCCAAAATCTAGAGGTAAAGCCCAAGACCTAGTGGTAGAGCCCAAAATCTAGAACTAAAGCCCAACATCTAGACGTAAAGCCAGATATCTAGAGGTAAAGCCCAACATCTAGAGGAAAACCCAAATGTATTGATTTAAAGCCCAAAATCTAGATGTAAAGCCCAACTTCTAGATCTAAAGCCTAACTTCTAGAGGTAAAGTCCAAAATCTAGAGGTAAAGTCCAAGACCTAGTGGTAGAGCCCAAAATCTAGAGTTAAAGCCAGATATCTAGAGGTAAAGCCCAACATCTAGAGGAAAAGCCAAATATATAGATTTAAAACCCAAAATATAGAGGTAAAGCCCGATATCTAGACGTAAAGACCAAAATCTAGATGTAAAGCCCAACTTCTAGAGGTAAAGCCGAATATATAAAGCGCATCATTTAGAGTAAAGCCCAAAATCTAGAGTTGAAGCCCCACATCTAGAGGGAAAGCCCAGAATCTAGATGTAAAGCCTAACATCTAGAGGTGAATTCCAAAATCAAGAGTTAAGGACCAACATCTACAGTTAAAGCCAAACATATAGATGTAACCCCCAACTTCTAGAGGTAAGGCCCAAAATCTAGAGGTAAAGCCCAAGACCTAGTGGTAGAGCCCAAAATCTAGAGGTAAAGCCCAACATCTAGACGTAAAGCCAGATATCTAGGGGTAAAGCCCAACATCTAGAGGAAAAGCCAAATATATAGATTTAAAACTCAAAATCTAGAGGTAAAGCCCAATATCTAGATGTAAAGACCAATATCTAGATATAAAGCCCAACTTCTAGATCTAAAGCCCAAAATCTAGATGTAAAGCCCAACTTCTAGAGGTAAAGGCGATTATCTAGAGTTAAAGCGCATCATTTAGAGTAAAGCCCAAAATCTAGAGTTAAAGAACAACATCTAGAGGGAAAGCCCAGTATCTAGAGGTAAAGCCTAACATCTAGAGGTGAATTCCAAAATCAAGTGTTAAGGCCCGACATCTACAGTTAAATCCAAACATATAGATGTAACCCCCAACTTCTAGACGTAAGGCCCAAAAAATAGAGGTAAAGCCCAACATCTAGAGGTAAAGCCGAACGTCTTGAGGTAAAGCCCAAAGTCTAGATGTAAAGCCCAACTTCTAGAGGTAAAGTCCAAAATCTAGAGGTAAAGATCAAGACCTAGTGGTAGAGCCCAAAATGTAGCGGTAAAACCCAACATCTATAGGAAAAGCCAAATATATAGATTTAAAACCCAAAATCTAGAGATAAAGCCCAACATCTAAATGTAAAGCAAAACATCTAGATGTAAACCCCGACATCTAGAGGTAAAGTCCAATATCTAGACTTAAAGACCAACATCTAGAGGTAAAACCCCACATCTAGAGGTAAAGCCCAACATCTGGAGGTAAAGCCCAGATTCTAGAGAGAAGCCAAAAATCCAGATGGAAAACCCAAAATCTAGAGGTAAAGCCCAAAATCTAGAGGAAAAGCCAGATATCTAGGGTTAAAGCCCAACATCTAGAGGAAAAGCCAAATATATAGATTTAAAACCCAAAATCTAGAGGTAAAGCCCAATATCTAGACGTAAAGCCCAAAATCTGGATGTAAAGCCCAACTTCTAGATGTAAAGCCTAACTTCTAGAGGTAAAGTCCAAAATCTAGAGGTAAAGCCCAAGACCTAGTGGTAGAGCCCAAAATCTAGAGGTAAAGCCAGATATCTAGAGGTAAAGCCCAACATCTAGAGGAAAAGCCCAACATCCAGAGTTAAAGTTGAACGTCTTGAGGTAAAGCCAAATTCTAGAGGTAAAGCCCAACTTCTAGAGGTAAAGTCCAAAATCTAGAGGTAAAGCCCAACATCTAGAAGTAAATCCAGATATCTAGAGGTAAAGCCCAACATCTAGAGGAAAAGCCAAATATATAGATTTAAAACCCAACATCTAGAGATAAAGCCCAACATCTAAATGTAAAGCAAAACATCTAGATGTAAAACCCGACATCTAGAGGTAAAGTCCTATATCTAGACTTAAAGACCAACATCTATAGGTAAAACCCGACATCTAGAGGTAAAGCCCAACATCTGGAGGTAAAGCCCAGATTCTAGAGAGAAGCCAAAAATCCAGATGGAAAACCCAAAATCTAGAGGTAAAGCCCAAGACCTAGTGGTAGAGCCCAAAATCTAGAACTAAAGCCCAACATCTAGACGTAAAGCCAGATATCTAGAGGTAAAGCCCAACATCTAGAGGAAAAACCAAATGTATTGATTTAAAGCCCAAAATCTAGATGTAAAGCCCAACTTCTAGATCTAAAGCCTAACTTCTAGAGGTAAAGTCCAAAATCTAGAGGTAAAGTCCAAGACCTAGTGGTAGAGCCCAAAATCTAGAGTTAAAGCCAGATATCTAGAGGTAAAGCCCAACATCTAGAGGAAAAGCCAAATATATAGATTTAAAACCCAAAATATAGAGGTAAAGCCCGATATCTAGACGTAAAGACCAAAATCTAGATGTAAAGCCCAACTTCTAGAGGTAAAGCCGAATATATAAAGCGCATCATTTAGAGTAAAGCCCAAAATCTAGAGCTGAAGCCCCACATCTAGAGGGAAAGCCCAGAATCTAGAGGTAAAGCCTAACATCTAGAGGTGAATTCCAAAATCAAGTGTTAAGGCCCGACATCTACAGTTAAAGCCAAACATATAGATGTAAACCCCAACTTCTAGAGGTAAGGCCCAAAATCTAGAGGTAAAGCCCAACATCTAGACGTAAAGCCAGATATCTGATGGTAAAGCCCAACATCTAGAGGTAAAGCCGAACGTCTTGAGGTAAAGACAAATATCTAGATGTAAAACCCTACATCTAGAGGTAAAGCCCAATATCTAGACGTAAAGCCCAACTTCTAGAGGAAAAGTCCAAATTCTGGAGGCAAAGCCCAACACCTAGAGGTAGAGCCCAAAATCTAGACTTAAAGACCAACATCTTGAGGTAAAGCCCAATGTCTAGAGGTAATGACCAACTTCTAGAGCTAAAACCCCAAATCTAGATTTAAACCCCAACATCTAGAGATAAAGCCCAACTTCTAAATCTAAGCCAAACATCTAGAGGTAAAGCCCAACATCTAGAGGTAAAGCCTAACATCTAGTGCTGAATTCCAAAATCTAGTGTTAAGGCCCGACATCTACAGTTAAAGGCAAACATATAGATGTAAACCCCAACTTCTAGAGGTAAAGTCCAAAATCTAGAGGTAAAGCCCAACATCTAGAGTTAAAGCCCAACGTCCTGAGGTAAAGCCCAAAGTCTAGAGGTAAAGCCCAAATTCTAGAGGTAAAGCCAGATATCTAGAGGTAAAGCCCAACATCTAGAGGAAAAGCCAAATATATAGATTTAAAACCCAAAATCTAGAGGTAAAGCCCAAAATCTAGATGTAAAGCCCAACTTCTAGAGGTAAAGGCGAATATCTAGAGTTAAAGCGCATCATTTAGAGTAAAGCCCAAAATCTAGAGTTGAAGCCCCACATCTAGAGGGAAAGCCCACAATCTAGATGTAAAGCCTAACATCTAGAGGTGAATTCCAAAATCAAGTGTTAAGGCCCGACATCTACAGTTAAAGCCAAACATATAGATGTAACCCCCAACTTCTAGAAGTAAGGCCCAAAATCTAGAGGTAAAGCCCAACTTCTGGAGGTGAAGTCCAAAATCTAGAGGTAAAGCCCAAGACCTAGTGGTAGAGCCCAAAATCTAGAGATAAAGCCCAACATCTGAATGTAAAGCAAAATATCTAGATGTAAAACCCTACATCTAGAGGTAAAGTCCAATATCTAGACTTAAAGACCAACATCTAGAGGTAAAACCCAACATCTTGAGGTAAAGCCCAACATCTAGAGGAAAAGGCAAATATATAGATTTAAAACCCAAAATCTAGAGGTAAAGCCAAAAATCTAGATGTAAAGCCCAACTTCTGGAGGTAAAGGCGAATATCTAGAGTTAAAGCGCATCATTTAGAGTAAAGCCCAAAATCTAGAGGTAAAGAACAACATCTAGAGGGAAAGCCCAGAATCTAGAGGTAAAGCCTAACATCTAGAGGTAAAGCCAGATATCTAGGGTTAAAGCCCAACATCTAGAGGAAAAGCCAAATATATAGATTTAAAACCCAAAATCTAGAGGTAAAGCCCAATATCTAGACGTAAAGCCCAAAATCTAGATGTAAAGCCCAACTTCTAGAGGTAAAGGCGAATATCTAGAGTTAAAGCGCATCATTTAGAGTAAAGCCCAAAATCTAGAGGTAAAGAACAACATCTAGAGGGAAAGCCCAGAATCTAGAGGTAAAGCCTAACATCTAGAGGTAAAGCCAGATATCTGATGATAAAGCCCAACATCTAGAGGAAAAGCCAAATATATAGATTTAAAACCCAAAATCTAGAGATAAAGCCCAACATCTAAATGTAAAGCAAAATATCTAGATGTAAAACCCTACATCTAGAGGTAAAGTCCAATATCTAGACTTAAAGACCAACATCTAGAGGTAAAACCCAACATCTTGAGGTAAAGCCCAACGTCTGGAGGTACAGCCCAGATTCTAGAGAGAAGCCAAAAATCCAGATGGAAAACCCAAAATCTAGTGTTAAAGCCCAAAATCTAGAGGTAAAGCCCAGAATCTAGAGGTAAAGCCTAACATCTAGAGGGGAATTCCAAAAACAAGTGTTACGGCCCGACATCTACAGTTAAAGCCAAAGATATAGATGTAACCCCCAACTTCTAGAGGTAAGGCCCAAAATCTAGATGTAAAGCCCAACTTCTAGATGTAAAGCCGAATATATAAAGCGCATCATTTAGAGTAAAGCCCAAAATCTAGAGTTAAAGCCCAACATCTAGAGGTAAAGCCCAGAATCTAGATGTAAAGCCTAACATCTAGAGGTAAAACCCAGAATCTAGATGTAAAGCCTAACATCTAGAGGTAAAGCCGAACGTCTTGAGGTAAAGACAAATATATAGATTTAAAACCCAACATCTAGAGGTAAAGCCCAATATCTAGACGTAAAGCCCAACTTCTAGAGGAAAAGTCCAAATTCTGGAGGCAAAGCCCAACACCTAGAGGTAGAGCCCAAAATCTAGACTTCAAGACCAACATCTGGAGGTAAAGCCCAATGTCTAGAGGTAATGACCAACTTCTAGAGCTAAAACCCCAAATCTAGATTTAAACCCCAACATCTAGAGATAAAGCCCAACTTCTAAATCTAAGCCAAACATCTAGAGGTAAAGCCCAACATCTAGAGGTAAAGCCTAACATCTAGTGGTGAATTCCAAAATCTAGTGTTAAGGCCCGACATCTACAGTTAAAGGCAAACATATAGATGTAAACCCCAACTTCTAGAGGTAAGGCCCAAAATCTAGAGGTAAAGCCCAACATCTAGAGTTAAAGCCCAACGTCCTGAGGTAAAGCCCAAAGTCTAGAGGTAAAGCCCAAATTCTAGAGGTAAAGCCAGATATCTGGAGGTAAAGCCCAACATCTAGAGGAAAAGCCAAATATATAGATTTAAAACCCAAAATCTAGAGGTAAAGCCCAATATCTAGACGTAAAGCCCAAAATCTAGATGTAAAGCCCAACTTCTAGATCTAAAGCCCAACATCTAGAGGTAAAGCCTAACATCTAGAGGTGAATTCCAAAATCAAGTGTTAAGGCCCGACATCTACAGTCAAAGCCAAACATATAGATGTAAACCCCAACTTCTAGAGGTAAGGCCCAAAATCTAGAGGTAAAGCCCAACATCTAGAGTTAAAGCCCAACGTCTTGAGGTAAAGACAAATATATAGATTTAAAACCCAAAATTTAGAGGTAAAGCCCAATATCTAGACGTAAAGCCCAAAATATAGAGGTAAAGCCCAACATCTAGAGCTAAAGTTGAACGTCTTGAGGTAAAGCCAAAGTCTAGAGGTAAAGCCCAACTTCTAGAGATAAAGTCCAAAATCTAGAGGTAAAGCCACACATCTAGAAGTAAAGCCATATATCCAGAGGTAAAGCCCAATATCTATAGGAAAAGTCGAATATATAGATTTAAAACCCAACATCTAGAGGTAAAGCCCAATATCTAGACGTAAAGCCCAACTTCTAGAGGAAAAGTCCAAATTCTGGAGGCAAAGCCCAACACCTAGAGGTAGAGCCCAAAATCTAGAGGTAAAGCAACATCTAGAGTTAAAGCCAGATATCTAGATATAAAGCCCAACATCTAGAGGAAAAGCCAAATATATAGATTTCAAACCCAAAATCTAAACGTAAAGCCCAAAATCTAGATGTAAAGCCCAACTTCTAGATCTAAAGCCTAACTTCTAGAGGTAAAGTCCAAAATCTAGAGGTAAAGTCCAAGACCTAGTGGTAGAGCCCAAAATCTAGAGTTAAAGCCAGATATCTAGAGGTAAAGCCCAACATCTAGAGGAAAAGCCAAATATATAGATTTAAAACCCAAAATATAGAGGTAAAGCCCGATATCTAGACGTAAAGACCAAAATCTAGATGTAAAGCCCAACTTCTAGAGGTAAAGCCGAATATATAAAGCGCATCATTTAGAGTAAAGCCCAAAATCTAGAGCTGAAGCCCCACATCTAGAGGGAAAGCCCAGAATCTAGAGGTAAAGCCTAACATCTAGAGGTGAATTCCAAAATCAAGTGTTAAGGCCCGACATCTACAGTTAAAGCCAAACATATAGATGTAACCCCCAACTTCTAGAGGTAAGGCCCAAAATCTAGAGGTAAAGCCCAACATCTAGACGTAAAGCCAGATATCTGATAGTAAAGCCCAACATCTAGAGGTAAAGCCGAACGTCTTGAGGTAAAGACAAATATCTAGATGTAAAACCCTACATCTAGAGGTAAAGCCCAATATCTAGACGTAAAGCCCAACTTCTAGAGGAAAAGTCCAAATTCTGGAGGCAAAGCCCAACACCTAGAGGTAGAGCCCAAAATCTAGACTTAAAGACCAACATCTTGAGGTAAAGCCCAATGTCTAGAGGTAATGACCAACTTCTAGAGCTAAAACCCCAAATCTAGATTTAAACCCCAACATCTAGAGATAAAGCCCAACTTCTAAATCTAAGCCAAACATCTAGAGGTAAAGCCCAACATCTAGAGGTAAAGCCTAACATCTAGTGGTGAATTCCAAAATCTAGTGTTAAGGCCCGACATCTACAGTTAAAGGCAAACATATAGATGTAAACCCCAACTTCTAGAGGTAAAGTCCAAAATCTAGAGGTAAAGCCCAACATCTAGAGTTAAAGCCCAACGTCCTGAGGTAAAGCCCAAAGTCTAGAGGTAAAGCCCAAATTCTAGAGGTAAAGCCAGATATCTAGAGGTAAAGCCCAACATCTAGAGGAAAAGCCAAATATATAGATTTAAAACCCAAAATCTAGAGGTAAAGCCCAAAATCTAGATGTAAAGCCCAACTTCTAGAGGTAAAGGCGAATATCTAGAGTTAAAGCGCATCATTTAGAGTAAAGCCCAAAATCTAGAGTTGAAGCCCCACATCTAGAGGGAAAGCCCACAATCTAGATGTAAAGCCTAACATCTAGAGGTGAATTCCAAAATCAAGTGTTAAGGCCCGACATCTACAGTTAAAGCCAAACATATAGATGTAACCCCCAACTTCTAGAAGTAAGGCCCAAAATCTAGAGGTAAAGCCCAACTTCTGGAGGTGAAGTCCAAAATCTAGAGGTAAAGCCCAAGACCTAGTGGTAGAGCCCAAAATCTAGAGATAAAGCCCAACATCTAAATGTAAAGCAAAATATCTAGATGTAAAACCCTACATCTAGAGGTAAAGTCCAATATCTAGACTTAAAGACCAACATCTAGAGGTAAAACCCAACATCTTGAGGTAAAGCCCAACATCTAGAGGAAAAGGCAAATATATAGATTTAAAACCCAAAATCTAGAGGTAAAGCCAAAAATCTAGATGTAAAGCCCAACTTCTGGAGGTAAAGGCGAATATCTAGAGTTAAAGCGCATCATTTAGAGTAAAGCCCAAAATCTAGAGGTAAAGAACAACATCTAGAGGGAAAGCCCAGAATCTAGAGGTAAAGCCTAACATCTAGAGGTAAAGCCAGATATCTAGGGTTAAAGCCCAACATCTAGAGGAAAAGCCAAATATATAGATTTAAAACCCAAAATCTAGAGGTAAAGCCCAATATCTAGACGTAAAGCCCAAAATCTGGATGTAAAGCCCAACTTCTAGATGTAAAGCCTAACTTCTAGAGGTAAAGTCCAAAATCTAGAGGTAAAGCCCAAGACCTAGTGGTAGAGCCCAAAATCTAGAGGTAAAGCCAGATATCTAGAGGTAAAGCCCAACATCTAGAGGAAAAGCCCAACATCCAGAGTTAAAGTTGAACGTCTTGAGGTAAAGCCAAATTCTAGAGGTAAAGCCCAACTTCTAGAGGTAAAGTCCAAAATCTAGAGGTAAAGCCCAACATCTAGAAGTAAATCCAGATATCTAGAGGTAAAGCCCAACATCTAGAGGAAAACCCAAATATATAGATTTAAAACCCAACATCTAGAGATAAAGCCCAACATCTAAATGTAAAGCAAAACATCTAGATGTAAAACCCGACATCTAGAGGTAAAGTCCTATATCTAGACTTAAAGACCAACATCTATAGGTAAAACCCGACATCTAGAGGTAAAGCCCAACATCTGGAGGTAAAGCCCAGATTCTAGAGAGAAGCCAAAAATCCAGATGGAAAACCCAAAATCTAGAGGTAAAGCCCAAGACCTAGTGGTAGAGCCCAAAATCTAGAACTAAAGCCCAACATCTAGACGTAAAGCCAGATATCTAGAGGTAAAGCCCAACATCTAGAGGAAAAACCAAATGTATTGATTTAAAGCCCAAAATCTAGATGTAAAGCCCAACTTCTAGATCTAAAGCCTAACTTCTAGAGGTAAAGTCCAAAATCTAGAGGTAAAGTCCAAGACCTAGTGGTAGAGCCCAAAATCTAGAGCTGAAGCCCCACATCTAGAGGGAAAGCCCAGAATCTAGAGGTAAAGCCTAACATCTAGAGGTGAATTCCAAAATCAAGTGTTAAGGCCCGACATCTACAGTTAAAGCCAAACATATAGATGTAACCCCCAACTTCTAGAAGTAAGGCCCAAAATCTAGAGGTAAAGCCCAACATCTAGACGTAAAGCCAGATATCTGATGGTAAAGCCCAACATCTAGAGGTAAAGCCGAACGTCTTGAGGTAAAGACAAATATATAGATTTAAAACCCAACATCTAGAGGTAAAGCCCAATATCTAGACGTAAAGCCCAACTTCTAGAGGAAAAGTCCAAATTCTGGAGGCAAAGCCCAACACCTAGAGGTAGAGCCCAAAATCTAGACTTAAAGACCAACATCTTGAGGTAAAGCCCAATGTCTAGAGGTAATGACCAACTTCTAGAGCTAAAACCCCAAATCTAGATTTAAACCCCAACATCTAGAGATAAAGCCCAACTTCTAAATCTAAGCCAAACATCTAGAGGTAAAGCCCAACATCTAGAGGTAAAGCCTAACATCTAGTGGTGAATTCCAAAATCTAGTGTTAAGGCCCGACATCTACAGTTAAAGGCAAACATATAGATGTAAACCCCAACTTCTAGAGGTAAAGTCCAAAATCTAGAGGTAAAGCCCAACATCTAGAGTTAAAGCCCAACGTCCTGAGGTAAAGCCCAAAGTCTAGAGGTAAAGCCCAAATTCTAGAGGTAAAGCCAGATATCTAGAGGTAAAGCCCAACATCTAGAGGAAAAGCCAAATATATAGATTTAAAACCCAAAATCTAGAGGTAAAGCCCAAAATCTAGATGTAAAGCCCAACTTCTAGAGGTAAAGGCGAATATCTAGAGTTAAAGCGCATCATTTAGAGTAAAGCCCAAAATCTAGAGTTGAAGCCCCACATCTAGAGGGAAAGCCCACAATCTAGATGTAAAGCCTAACATCTAGAGGTGAATTCCAAAATCAAGTGTTAAGGCCCGACATCTACAGTTAAAGCCAAACATATAGATGTAACCCCCAACTTCTAGACGTAAGGCCCAAAATCTAGAGGTAAAGCCCAACTTCTGGAGGTGAAGTCCAAAATCTAGAGGTAAAGCCCAAGACCTAGTGGTAGAGCCCAAAATCTAGAGATAAAGCCCAACATCTAAATGTAAAGCAAAATATCTAGATGTAAAACCCTACATCTAGAGGTAAAGTCCAATATCTAGACTTAAAGACCAACATCTAGAGGTAAAACCCAACATCTTGAGGTAAAGCCCAACATCTAGAGGAAAAGGCAAATATATAGATTTAAAACCCAAAATCTAGAGGTAAAGCCAAAAATCTAGATGTAAAGCCCAACTTCTGGAGGTAAAGGCGAATATCTAGAGTTAAAGCGCATCATTTAGAGTAAAGCCCAAAATCTAGAGGTAAAGAACAACATCTAGAGGGAAAGCCCAGAATCTAGAGGTAAAGCCTAACATCTAGAGGTAAAGCCAGATATCTAGGGTTAAAGCCCAACATCTAGAGGAAAAGCCAAATATATAGATTTAAAACCCAAAATCTAGAGGTAAAGCCCAATATCTAGACGTAAAGCCCAAAATCTGGATGTAAAGCCCAACTTCTAGATGTAAAGCCTAACTTCTAGAGGTAAAGTCCAAAATCTAGAGGTAAAGCCCAAGACCTAGTGGTAGAGCCCAAAATCTAGAGGTAAAGCCAGATATCTAGAGGTAAAGCCCAACATCTAGAGGAAAAGCCCAACATCCAGAGTTAAAGTTGAACGTCTTGAGGTAAAGCCAAATTCTAGAGGTAAAGCCCAACTTCTAGAGGTAAGGCCCAAAATCTAGAGGTAAAGCCCAACATCTAGAGTTAAAGCCCAACGTCCTGAGGTAAAGCCCAAAGTCTAGAGGTAAAGCCCAAATTCTAGAGGTAAAGCCAGATATCTGGAGGTAAAGCCCAACATCTAGAGGAAAAGCCAAATATATAGATTTAAAACCCAAAATCTAGAGGTAAAGCCCAATATCTAGACGTAAAGCCCAAAATCTAGATGTAAAGCCCAACTTCTAGATCTAAAGCCCAACATCTAGAGGTAAAGCCTAACATCTAGAGGTGAATTCCAAAATCAAGTGTTAAGGCCCGACATCTACAGTCAAAGCCAAACATATAGATGTAAACCCCAACTTCTAGAGGTAAGGCCCAAAATCTAGAGGTAAAGCCCAACATCTAGAGTTAAAGCCCAACGTCTTGAGGTAAAGACAAATATATAGATTTAAAACCCAAAATTTAGAGGTAAAGCCCAATATCTAGACGTAAAGCCCAAAATATAGAGGTAAAGCCCAACATCTAGAGCTAAAGTTGAACGTCTTGAGGTAAAGCCAAAGTCTAGAGGTAAAGCCCAACTTCTAGAGATAAAGTCCAAAATCTAGAGGTAAAGCCACACATCTAGAAGTAAAGCCATATATCCAGAGGTAAAGCCCAATATCTATAGGAAAAGTCGAATATATAGATTTAAAACCCAACATCTAGAGGTAAAGCCCAATATCTAGACGTAAAGCCCAACTTCTAGAGGAAAAGTCCAAATTCTGGAGGCAAAGCCCAACACCTAGAGGTAGAGCCCAAAATCTAGAGGTAAAGCAACATCTAGAGTTAAAGCCAGATATCTAGATATAAAGCCCAACATCTAGAGGAAAAGCCAAATATATAGATTTCAAACCCAAAATCTAAACGTAAAGCCCAAAATCTAGATGTAAAGCCCAACTTCTAGATCTAAAGCCTAACTTCTAGAGGTAAAGTCCAAAATCTAGAGGTAAAGTCCAAGACCTAGTGGTAGAGCCCAAAATCTAGAGTTAAAGCCAGATATCTAGAGGTAAAGCCCAACATCTAGAGGAAAAGCCAAATATATAGATTTAAAACCCAAAATATAGAGGTAAAGCCCGATATCTAGACGTAAAGACCAAAATCTAGATGTAAAGCCCAACTTCTAGAGGTAAAGCCGAATATATAAAGCGCATCATTTAGAGTAAAGCCCAAAATCTAGAGCTGAAGCCCCACATCTAGAGGGAAAGCCCAGAATCTAGAGGTAAAGCCTAACATCTAGAGGTGAATTCCAAAATCAAGTGTTAAGGCCCGACATCTACAGTTAAAGCCAAACATATAGATGTAACCCCCAACTTCTAGAGGTAAGGCCCAAAATCTAGAGGTAAAGCCCAACATCTAGACGTAAAGCCAGATATCTGATAGTAAAGCCCAACATCTAGAGGTAAAGCCGAACGTCTTGAGGTAAAGACAAATATCTAGATGTAAAACCCTACATCTAGAGGTAAAGCCCAATATCTAGACGTAAAGCCCAACTTCTAGAGGAAAAGTCCAAATTCTGGAGGCAAAGCCCAACACCTAGAGGTAGAGCCCAAAATCTAGACTTAAAGACCAACATCTTGAGGTAAAGCCCAATGTCTAGAGGTAATGACCAACTTCTAGAGCTAAAACCCCAAATCTAGATTTAAACCCCAACATCTAGAGATAAAGCCCAACTTCTAAATCTAAGCCAAACATCTAGAGGTAAAGCCCAACATCTAGAGGTAAAGCCTAACATCTAGTGGTGAATTCCAAAATCTAGTGTTAAGGCCCGACATCTACAGTTAAAGGCAAACATATAGATGTAAACCCCAACTTCTAGAGGTAAAGTCCAAAATCTAGAGGTAAAGCCCAACATCTAGAGTTAAAGCCCAACGTCCTGAGGTAAAGCCCAAAGTCTAGAGGTAAAGCCCAAATTCTAGAGGTAAAGCCAGATATCTAGAGGTAAAGCCCAACATCTAGAGGAAAAGCCAAATATATAGATTTAAAACCCAAAATCTAGAGGTAAAGCCCAAAATCTAGATGTAAAGCCCAACTTCTAGAGGTAAAGGCGAATATCTAGAGTTAAAGCGCATCATTTAGAGTAAAGCCCAAAATCTAGAGTTGAAGCCCCACATCTAGAGGGAAAGCCCACAATCTAGATGTAAAGCCTAACATCTAGAGGTGAATTCCAAAATCAAGTGTTAAGGCCCGACATCTACAGTTAAAGCCAAACATATAGATGTAACCCCCAACTTCTAGAAGTAAGGCCCAAAATCTAGAGGTAAAGCCCAACTTCTGGAGGTGAAGTCCAAAATCTAGAGGTAAAGCCCAAGACCTAGTGGTAGAGCCCAAAATCTAGAGATAAAGCCCAACATCTAAATGTAAAGCAAAATATCTAGATGTAAAACCCTACATCTAGAGGTAAAGTCCAATATCTAGACTTAAAGACCAACATCTAGAGGTAAAACCCAACATCTTGAGGTAAAGCCCAACATCTAGAGGAAAAGGCAAATATATAGATTTAAAACCCAAAATCTAGAGGTAAAGCCAAAAATCTAGATGTAAAGCCCAACTTCTGGAGGTAAAGGCGAATATCTAGAGTTAAAGCGCATCATTTAGAGTAAAGCCCAAAATCTAGAGGTAAAGAACAACATCTAGAGGGAAAGCCCAGAATCTAGAGGTAAAGCCTAACATCTAGAGGTAAAGCCAGATATCTAGGGTTAAAGCCCAACATCTAGAGGAAAAGCCAAATATATAGATTTAAAACCCAAAATCTAGAGGTAAAGCCCAATATCTAGACGTAAAGCCCAAAATCTGGATGTAAAGCCCAACTTCTAGATGTAAAGCCTAACTTCTAGAGGTAAAGTCCAAAATCTAGAGGTAAAGCCCAAGACCTAGTGGTAGAGCCCAAAATCTAGAGGTAAAGCCAGATATCTAGAGGTAAAGCCCAACATCTAGAGGAAAAGCCCAACATCCAGAGTTAAAGTTGAACGTCTTGAGGTAAAGCCAAATTCTAGAGGTAAAGCCCAACTTCTAGAGGTAAAGTCCAAAATCTAGAGGTAAAGCCCAACATCTAGAAGTAAATCCAGATATCTAGAGGTAAAGCCCAACATCTAGAGGAAAACCCAAATATATAGATTTAAAACCCAACATCTAGAGATAAAGCCCAACATCTAAATGTAAAGCAAAACATCTAGATGTAAAACCCGACATCTAGAGGTAAAGTCCTATATCTAGACTTAAAGACCAACATCTATAGGTAAAACCCGACATCTAGAGGTAAAGCCCAACATCTGGAGGTAAAGCCCAGATTCTAGAGAGAAGCCAAAAATCCAGATGGAAAACCCAAAATCTAGAGGTAAAGCCCAAGACCTAGTGGTAGAGCCCAAAATCTAGAACTAAAGCCCAACATCTAGACGTAAAGCCAGATATCTAGAGGTAAAGCCCAACATCTAGAGGAAAAACCAAATGTATTGATTTAAAGCCCAAAATCTAGATGTAAAGCCCAACTTCTAGATCTAAAGCCTAACTTCTAGAGGTAAAGTCCAAAATCTAGAGGTAAAGTCCAAGACCTAGTGGTAGAGCCCAAAATCTAGAGCTGAAGCCCCACATCTAGAGGGAAAGCCCAGAATCTAGAGGTAAAGCCTAACATCTAGAGGTGAATTCCAAAATCAAGTGTTAAGGCCCGACATCTACAGTTAAAGCCAAACATATAGATGTAACCCCCAACTTCTAGAAGTAAGGCCCAAAATCTAGAGGTAAAGCCCAACATCTAGACGTAAAGCCAGATATCTGATGGTAAAGCCCAACATCTAGAGGTAAAGCCAAACGTCTTGAGGTAAAGACAAATATATAGATTTAAAACCCAACATCTAGAGGTAAAGCCCAATATCTAGACGTAAAGCCCAACTTCTAGAGGAAAAGTCCAAATTCTGGAGGCAAAGCCCAACACCTAGAGGTAGAGCCCAAAATCTAGACTTAAAGACCAACATCTTGAGGTAAAGCCCAATGTCTAGAGGTAATGACCAACTTCTAGAGCTAAAACCCCAAATCTAGATTTAAACCCCAACATCTAGAGATAAAGCCCAACTTCTAAATCTAAGCCAAACATCTAGAGGTAAAGCCCAACATCTAGAGGTAAAGCCTAACATCTAGTGGTGAATTCCAAAATCTAGTGTTAAGGCCCGACATCTACAGTTAAAGGCAAACATATAGATGTAAACCCCAACTTCTAGAGGTAAAGTCCAAAATCTAGAGGTAAAGCCCAACATCTAGAGTTAAAGCCCAACGTCCTGAGGTAAAGCCCAAAGTCTAGAGGTAAAGCCCAAATTCTAGAGGTAAAGCCAGATATCTAGAGGTAAAGCCCAACATCTAGAGGAAAAGCCAAATATATAGATTTAAAACCCAAAATCTAGAGGTAAAGCCCAAAATCTAGATGTAAAGCCCAACTTCTAGAGGTAAAGGCGAATATCTAGAGTTAAAGCGCATCATTTAGAGTAAAGCCCAAAATCTAGAGTTGAAGCCCCACATCTAGAGGGAAAGCCCACAATCTAGATGTAAAGCCTAACATCTAGAGGTGAATTCCAAAATCAAGTGTTAAGGCCCGACATCTACAGTTAAAGCCAAACATATAGATGTAACCCCCAACTTCTAGACGTAAGGCCCAAAATCTAGAGGTAAAGCCCAACTTCTGGAGGTGAAGTCCAAAATCTAGAGGTAAAGCCCAAGACCTAGTGGTAGAGCCCAAAATCTAGAGATAAAGCCCAACATCTGAATGTAAAGCAAAATATCTAGATGTAAAACCCTACATCTAGAGGTAAAGTCCAATATCTAGACTTAAAGACCAACATCTAGAGGTAAAACCCAACATCTTGAGGTAAAGCCCAACATCTAGAGGAAAAGGCAAATATATAGATTTAAAACCCAAAATCTAGAGGTAAAGCCAAAAATCTAGATGTAAAGCCCAACTTCTGGAGGTAAAGGCGAATATCTAGAGTTAAAGCGCATCATTTAGAGTAAAGCCCAAAATCTAGAGGTAAAGAACAACATCTAGAGGGAAAGCCCAGAATCTAGAGGTAAAGCCTAACATCTAGAGGTAAAGCCAGATATCTAGGGTTAAAGCCCAACATCTAGAGGAAAAGCCAAATATATAGATTTAAAACCCAAAATCTAGAGGTAAAGCCCAATATCTAGACGTAAAGCCCAAAATCTAGATGTAAAGCCCAACTTCTAGAGGTAAAGGCGAATATCTAGAGTTAAAGCGCATCATTTAGAGTAAAGCCCAAAATCTAGAGGTAAAGAACAACATCTAGAGGGAAAGCCCAGAATCTAGAGGTAAAGCCTAACATCTAGAGGTAAAGCCAGATATCTGATGATAAAGCCCAACATCTAGAGGAAAAGCCAAATATATAGATTTAAAACCCAAAATCTAGAGATAAAGCCCAACATCTAAATGTAAAGCAAAATATCTAGATGTAAAACCCTACATCTAGAGGTAAAGTCCAATATCTAGACTTAAAGACCAACATCTAGAGGTAAAACCCAACATCTTGAGGTAAAGCCCAAAGTCTGGAGGTACAGCCCAGATTCTAGAGAGAAGCCAAAAATCCAGATGGAAAATCCAAAATCTAGTGTTAAAGCCCAAAATCTAGAGGTAAAGCCCAGAATCTAGAGGTAAAGCCTAACATCTAGAGGGGAATTCCAAAAACAAGTGTTACGGCCCGACATCTACAGTTAAAGCCAAAGATATAGATGTAACCCCCAACTTCTAGAGGTAAGGCCCAAAATCTAGATGTAAAGCCCAACTTCTAGATGTAAAGCCGAATATATAAAGCGCATCATTTAGAGTAAAGCCCAAAATCTAGAGTTAAAGCCCAACATCTAGAGGTAAAGCCCAGAATCTAGATGTAAAGCCTAACATCTAGAGGTAAAACCCAGAATCTAGATGTAAAGCCTAACATCTAGAGGTAAAGCCGAACGTCTTGAGGTAAAGACAAATATATAGATTTAAAACCCAACATCTAGAGGTAAAGCCCAATATCTAGACGTAGAGCCCAACTTCTAGAGGAAAAGTCCAAATTCTGGAGGCAAAGCCCAACACCTAGAGGTAGAGCCCAAAATCTAGACTTCAAGACCAACATCTGGAGGTAAAGCCCAATGTCTAGAGGTAATGACCAACTTCTAGAGCTAAAACCCCAAATCTAGATTTAAACCCCAACATCTAGAGATAAAGCCCAACTTCTAAATCTAAGCCAAACATCTAGAGGTAAAGCCCAACATCTAGAGGTAAAGCCTAACATCTAGTGGTGAATTCCAAAATCTAGTGTTAAGGCCCGACATCTACAGTTAAAGGCAAACATATAGATGTAAACCCCAACTTCTAGAGGTAAGGCCCAAAATCTAGAGGTAAAGCCCAACATCTAGAGTTAAAGCCCAACGTCCTGAGGTAAAGCCCAAAGTCTAGAGGTAAAGCCCAAATTCTAGAGGTAAAGCCAGATATCTGGAGGTAAAGCCCAACATCTAGAGGAAAAGCCAAATATATAGATTTAAAACCCAAAATCTAGAGGTAAAGCCCAATATCTAGACGTAAAGCCCAAAATCTAGATGTAAAGCCCAACTTCTAGAGGTAAAGGCGAATATCTAGAGTTAAAGTGCATCATTTAGAGTAAAGCCCAAAATCTAGAGTTAAAGAACAACATCTAGAGGGAAAGCCCAGAATCTAGAGGTAAAACCTAACATCTAGAGGTGAATTCCAAAATCAAGTGTTAAGGCCCGACATCTACAGTTAAATCCAAACATATAGATGTAACCCCCAACTTCTAGACGTAAGGCCCAAAAACTAGAGGTAAAGCGCAACATCTAGTGGTAAAGCCGAACGTCTTGAGGTAAAGCCCAAAGTCTAGATGTAAAGCCCAACTTCTAGAGGTAAAGTCCAAAATCTAGAGGTAAAGATCAAGACATAGTGGTAGAGCCCAAAATGTAGAGGTAAAGCCAAACATCTATAGGAAAATCCAAATATATAGATTTAAAACCCAAAATCTAGATTTAAACCCCAACATCTAGAGATAAAGCCCAACTTCTAAATCTAAGCCAAACATCTAGAGGTAAAGCCCAACATCTAGAGGTAAAGCCTAACATCTAGTGGTGAATTCCAAAATCTAGTGTTAATGCCCGACATCTACAATTAAAGCCAAACATATAGATGTAAACCCCAACTTCTAGAGGTAAGGCCGAAAATCTAGAGGTAAAGCCCAACATCTAGAGTTAAAGCCCAACGTCTTGAGGTAAAGCCCAAAGTCTAGAAGTAAAGCCCAAATTCTAGAGGTAAAGCCAAATACCTAGATTTAAATCCCAAAATCTACAGGTGAAGCCCAAATTGCAGATATAAAGCCCAACATGTAGAGGCAAAGTCCAAATGCTAGAGGCAAAGCCAAACACCTAGAGGCAGATACCAAAATCTAGAGTTAAAGCCCAACATCTAGAGGTAAAGCCAGATATCTAGAGGTAAAGCCCAACATCTAGAGGAAAAGACAAATATATAGATTTAAAACCCAAAATCTAGAGGTAAAGCCCAATATCTAGACGTAAAGCCCAAAATCTAGATGTAAAGCCCAACTTCTAGATCTAAAGCCTAACTTCTAGAGGTAAAGTCCAAAATCTAGAGGTAAAGACCAAGACCTAGTGGTAGAGCCCAAAATCTAGAGTTAAAGCCCAACATCTAGAGGTAAAGCCAGATATCTAGAGGTAAAGCCCAACATCTAGAGGAAAAGCCAAATATATAGATTTAAAACAAAAAATATAGAGGTAAAGCCCAATATCTAGATGTAAAGCCCAACTTCTAGAGGTAAAGGCGAATAGCTAGAGTTAAAGCGCATCATTTAGAGTAACGCCCAAAATCTAGATTTAAAGAACAACATCTAGAGGGAAAGCCCAGAATCTAGAGGTAAAGCCTAACATCTAGAGGTGAATACCAAAATCAAGTGTTAAGGCCTGACATCTACAGTTAAAGCCAAACATATAGATGTAACCCCCAACTTCTAGAGGAAAGGCCCAAAATCTAGAGGTAAAGCCCAACATCTAGAGGTAAAGCCGAACGTCTTGAGGTAAAGACAAATATATAGATTTAAAACCCAACATCTAGAGGTAAAGCCCAATATCTAGACGTAAAGCCCAACATCTAGAGGAAAAGTCCAAATTCTGGAGGCAAAGCCCAACACCTAGAGGTAGAGCCCAAAATCTAGAGTTAAAGCAACATCTAGAGGTAAAGCCAGATATCTAGAGGTAAAGCCCAACATCTAGAGGAAAAGCCAAATATATAGATTTAAAACCCAAAATATAGAGGTAAAGCCCGATATCTAGACGTAAAGACCAAAATCTAGATGTAAAGCCCAACTTCTAGATCTAAAGCCTAAAATAGAGATGTAAAGCCCAACTTCTAGAGGTAAAGCCGAATATATAAAGCGCATCATTTAGAGTAAAGCCCAAAATCTAGAGTTGAAGCCCCACATCTAGAGGGAAAGCCCAGAATCTAGATGTAAAGCCTAACATCTAGAGGTGAATTCCAAAATCAAGTGTTAAGGACCGACATCTACGGTTAAAGACAAACATATAGATGTAACCACCAACTTCTAGAAGTAAGGCCCAAAATCTAGAGGTAAAGCCCAACATGTAGAGGTAAAGCCGAACGTCTTGAGGTAAAGACAAATATATAGATTTAAAACCCAACATCTAGAGGTAAAGCCCAATATCTAGACGTAAAGCCCAACTTCTAGAGGAAAAGTCCAAATTCTAGAGGCAAAGCCCAACACCTAGAGGTAGAGCCCAAAATCTAGACTTAAAGACCAACATCTGGAGGTAAAGCCCAATGTCTAGAGGTAATGACCAACTTCTAGAGCTAAAACCCCAAATCTAGATTTAAACCCCAACATCTAGAGGCAAAGCCCAACTTCTAGATCTAAGCCAAACATCTAGAGGTAAAGCCCAACATCTAGAGGAAAAGCCTAACATCTAGTGGTGAATTCCAAAATCTAGTGTTAAGGCCCGACATCTACAGTTAAAGGCAAACATATAGATGTAAACCCCAACTTCTAGAGGTAAGGCCGAAAATCTAGAGGTAAAGCCCAACATCTAGAGTTAAAGCCCAACGTCCTGAGGTAAAGCCCAAAGTCTAGAGGTAAAGCCCAAATTCTAGAGGTAAAGCCAAATATCTAGATTTAAATCCCAAAATCTACAGGTGAAGCCCAAATTGCAGATATAAAGCCCAACATGTAGAGGCAAAGTCCAAATGCTAGAGGCAAAGCCCAACACCTAGTGGTAGAGCCCAAAATCTAGAGTTAAAGCCCAACATCTAGAGGTAAAGCCAGATATCTAGAGGTAAAGCCCAACATCTAGAGGAAAAGCCAAATATATAGATTTAAAACCCAAAATATAGAGGTAAAGCCCAATATCTAGATGTAAAGCCCAACTTCTAGAGGTAAAGGCGAATATCTAGAATTAAAGCGCATCATTTAGAGTAAAGCCCAAAATCTAGAGTTAAAGCCCAACATCTAGAGGTAAAGCCAGATATCTAGAGGTAAAGCCCAACATCTAGAGGAAAAGCCAAATATATAGATTTAAAACCCAACATCTAGAGGTAAAGCCCAATATCTAGACGTAAAGCCCAACTCCTAGAGGAAAAGTCCAAATTCTGGAGGCAAAGCCCAACACCTAGAGGTAGAGCCCAAAATCTAGAGGTAAAGCAACATCTAGAGTTAAAGCCAGATATCTAGATGTAAAGCCCAACATCTAGAGGAAAAGCCAAATATATAGATTTAAAACCCAAAATATAGAGGTAAAGCCCGATATCTAGACGTAAAGCCCAAAATCTAGATGTAAAGCCCAACTAGTAGATCTAGAGCCTAACTTCTAGAGGTAAAGTCCAAAATCTAGAGGTAAAGCCCAAGACCTAGTGGTAGAGCCCAAAATCTAGAGGTAAAGCCACATATCTAGAGGTAAAGCCCAACATCTAGAGGTAAACCAAATATATAGATTTAAAACCCAAAATCTAGAGGTAAAGACCAATATCTAGACATAAAGCCCAAAATCTAGAGGTAAAGCCCAACATCTAGAGTTAAAGTTGAACGTCTTGAGGTAAAGCCAAAATCTAGAGGTAAAGCCCAAATTCTAGAGGTAAAGTCCAAAATCTAGAGGTAAAGCCCAACATATAGAGGTAAAGCCAGATATCTAGAGGTAAAGCCCAACATCTAGAGGAAAAGCCAAATATATAGATTTAAAACCCAACATCTAGAGATAAAGCCCAACATCTAAATGTAAAGCAAAACATCTAGATGTAAAACCCGACATCTACAGGTAAAGTTCCTATATCTAGACTTAAAGACCAACATCTAGAGGTAAAACTCAACATCTAGAGGTAAAGCCCAACATCTGGAGGTAAAGCCCAGATTCTAGAGAGAAGCCAAAAATCTAGATGGAAAACCCAACATCTAGAGGTAAAACCCAACACCTAGAGGTAAAACCGGATATCTAGAGTTAAAGCCCAACATCTAGAGGAAAAGCCTAATATATAGATTTAAAACCCAAAATCTAGAGGTAAAGACCAATATCTAGACGTAAAGCCCAAAATCTAGATGTAAAGCCCAACTTCTAGATCTAAAGCCTAACTTCTAGAGGTAAAGTCCAAAATCTAGAGGTAAAGCCCAAGACCTAGTGGTAGAGCCCAAAATCTAGGATAAAGTCCAACATCTAGACGTAAAGACATATCTCTAGAAGTAAAGCCCAACATCTACAGGAAAAGCCAAATATATAGATTTAAAACCCAAAATCTAGAGATAAAGCCCAACATCTAAATGTAAAGCAAAACATCTAGATGTAAAACCCGACATCTAGAGTTAAAGAACAACATCTAGAGGGAAAGCCCACAATCTAGATGTAAAGCCTAACATCTAGAGGTGAATTCCAAAATATAGTGTTAAGGCCCGACATCTACAGTTAAATCCAAACATATAGATGTAACCCCCAACTTCTAGACGTAAGGCCCAAAAAATAGAGGTAAAGCCCAACATCTAGAGGTAAAGCCGAACGTCTTGAGGTAAAGCCCAAAGTCTAGATGTAAATCCCAACTTCTAGAGGTAAAGTCCAAAATCTAGAGGTAAAGATCAAGACGTAGTGGTAGAGCCCAAAATGTAGCGGTAAAGGCCAATATCTATAGGAAAAGCCAAATATATAGATTTAAAACCCAAAATCTAGAGATAAAGCCCAACATCTAAATGTAAAGCAAAACATCTAGATGTAAAACCCGACATCTAGAGGTAAAGTCCAATATCTAGACTTAAAGACCAACATCTAGAGGTAAAAACCAACATCTAGAGGTAAAGCCCAACATCTGGAGGTAAAGCCCAGATTCTAGAGAGAAGCCAAAAATCCAGATGGAAAACCCAAAATCTAGAGGTAAAGCCCAACATCTAGAGGTAAAGCCAGATATCTAGGGGTAAAGCCCAACATCTAGAGGAAAAGCCAAATATATAGATTTAAAACCCAAAATCTAGAGGTAAAGACCAATATCTAGACGTAAAGCCCAAAATCTAGATGTAAAGCCCAACTTCTAGATCTAAAGCCTAACTTCTAGAGGTAAAGTCCAAAATCTAGAGGTAAAGCCCAAGACCTAGTGGTAGAGCCCAAAATCTAGGGGTAAAGTCCAACATCTAGACGTAAAACCGGATATCTAGAGTTAAAGCCCAACATCTAGAGGAAAAGCCAAATATATAGATTTAAAACCCAAAATCTAGAGACACAGCCCAACATCTAAATGTAAAGCAAAACATCTAGATGTAAAACCCTACATCTAGAGGTAAAGTCCAATATCTAGACTTAAAGACCAACATCTAGAGGTAAAGCCGAACATCTAGAGGTAAAGCCGAACGTCTTGAGGTAAAGCCCAAAGTCTAGATGTAAAGCCCAACTTCTAGAGGTAAAGTCCAAATTCTAGAGGTAAAGCCCAAGACCTAGTGGTAGAGCCCAAAATCTAGAGGTAAAGCCCAACATCTAGAGGTAAAACCAGATATCTGGAGTTAAAGACCAACATCTAGAGGAAAAGCCAAATATATAGATTTAAAACTCAAAATCTAGTGGTAAAGCCCAATATCTAGATGTAAAGACCAATATCTAGATATAAAGCCCAACTTCTAGATCTAAAGCCCAAAATCTAGATGTAAAGCCCAACTTCTAGAGGTAAAGGCGAATATCTAGAGTTAAAGCGCATCATTTAGAGTAAAGCCCAAAATCTAGAGTTAAAGAACAACATCTAGAGGGAAAGCCCAGAATCTAGAGGTAAAGCCTAACATCTAGAGGTAAAGCCAGATATCTAGGGGTAAAGCCCAACATCTAGAGGAAAAGCCAAATATATAGATTTAAAACCCAAAATCTAGAGGTAAAGACCAATATCTAGACGTAAAGCCCAAAATCTAGATGTAAAGCCCAACTTCTAGATCTAAAGCCTAACTTCTAGAGGTAAAGTCCAAAATCTAGAGGTAAAGCCCAAGACCTAGTGGTAGAGCCCAAAATCTAGAGGTAAAGCCAGATATCTAGAGGTAAAGCCCAACATCTAGAGGAAAAGCCAAATATATAGATTTAAAACCCAACATCTAGAGATAAAGCCCAACATCTAAATGTAAAGCAAAACATCTAGATGTAAAACCCGACATCTAGAGGTAAAGTCCTATATCTAGACTTAAAGACCAACATCTAGAGGTAAAACTCAACGCCTTAACACTTGATTTTGGAATTCACCTCTAGATGTTACGCTTTACATCTAGATTGTGGGCTTTCCCTCTAGATGTTGGGCTTTACCTCTAGATATCTGGCTTTACCTCTAGATGTTGGGTTTTACCTCTAGATATTGGTCTTTACCTCTAGATTTTGGGCGTTAGATCTAGAATTTGGGCTTTACATCTAGATTTTGGGCTTTAGATCTAGAAGTTGGGCTTTACATCTAGATTTTGGGCTTTACGTCTAGATATTGGGCTTTACCTCTAGATTTTGGATTTTAAATCTATATATTTGGCTTTTCCTCTAGATGTTGGGCTTTACCCCTAGATATCTGTCTTTACCTCTAGATGTTGGGCTTTACCTCTAGATTTTGGGTTTTAAATATATATATATTTGGCTTTTCCTCTAGATGTTGGGCTTTACCTCTAGATTTGGGGTTTTACATCTAGATGTTTGCCTTCACCTCTGTAAGTTGGGCTTTACCTGCAGACATTGGGCTGTAGGACTAGATGATGGGCTTTACCTCCAGACGTTGGGCTTTACCTCTAGATATCTGGCTTTACGTCTAGATGTTGGGTTTTACCTCTAGATATTGGTCTTTACCTCTAGATGTTGGGCTTTAGATCTAGAAGTTGTGCTTTTCATCGAGATTTTGGGCTTTACATCTAGATATTGGGCTTTACCTCTAGATTTTGGGTTTTATATCGATATATTTGGCTTTTCCTCTAGATGTTGGTCTTTACCCCTAGATATCTGGATTTTCCTGTAGATGTTGGGCTTTACCTCTAGATTTTGGGTTTTCCATCTGGATTTTTGGCTTCTCTCTAGAATCTGGGCTTTACCTCCAGACGTTGGGCTTTACCTCTAGATGTAGGGTTTTACATCTAGATGTTTTGCTTTGCATTTAGATGTTGGTCTTTATCTCTAGATGTTGGGTTATACCTCTATATGTTGTGCTTCACCTCTAGGTGTTAGGCTTTACCTCTAGATGTTTGGATTACATCTAGATGTTTTGCTTTACATTTCGATGTTCGGCTTTATCTCTAGATTTTGGGTTTTAAATCTATATATTTGGCATATCTCTAGATTTTGGGCTCTAACTCTAGGTATTGGTGTTTACCTCTAGATTTTGGACTTTAACTCTGGAAGTTGGGCTTTACCTCTAGAAGTTTGGCTTTAACTCTAGACTTTGGGCTTTACCTCAAGACGTTCGGCTTTAACTCTAGCTGTTGGGCTTTCCCTCTAGATTTTGGGCCTTACCTCTAGAAGTTGGGGGTTATATCTATATGGTTGGATTTAACTGTAGATGTCAGGCCTTAACACTTGATTTTGGAATTCACCTCTAGATGTTAGGCTTTACATCTAGATTCTGGGCTTTCCCTCTAGATGTTGGGCTTTAACTCTAGATTTTGGGCTTTACTCGAAAGGATGCGCTTTAACTCTAGATATTCGGCTTTACCTCTAGAAGTTGGGTTGTACATCTAGATGTTTGGCTTTAACTGTAGGTGTCGGGCTTTAACACTAGATATTGGAATTCACCTCTAGATCTTAGTCTTTACATGTTGGGCTTTACCTCTAGAGTATTTGGCTTTAGATCTAGCAATTGGGCTTTACATCTAGATTTGGGGCTTTAGCTCTAGATGTTGGGCTTTACCTCCAGATATTGGATTTTAAATCTATATATCTGGCTTTATCTCTAGATGTTGGGCTTTATCTCTAGATTTTGGGCTCAAACTCTATGTATTGGTGTTTACCTCTAGATTTTGGACTTTAACTCTGGAAGTTGGGGTTTACCCCTAGATGTTGGGATATAACTCTAGAATTTGGGTTTGAAATCTATATATTTTGCTTTTCCTCTAGATGTTGGGCTTTACCTCTAGATATCTGGCTTTACGTCTAGATGTTGGGCTTTACCTCTACATTTTGGGCTCTACCTCTAGGTATTGGTATTTACATTTAGATTTTTGACTTTAAATCTGGAAGTTGAGCTTTACATCTAGACTTTGGGATTTACATCTAGATGTTGGGATTTAACTCTAGAATTTGGGTTTGAAATCTATATATTTTGCTTTTCCTCTAGATGTTGGGCTTTACCTCTAGATATCTGGCTTTACCTCTAGATGTTGGGTTTTACCTCTAGATATTGGTCTTTATCTCTAGATTTTGGGCGTTAGATCTAGAATTTGGGCTTTACATCTAGATTTTGGGCTTTACGTCTAGATATTGGGCTTTACCTCTAGATTTTGGTTTTTAAATCTATATATTTGGATTTTCCTCTAGATGTTGGGCTTTACCCCTAGATATCTGGATTTACCTGTAGATGTTGGGCTTTACCTCTAGATTTTGGGTTTTCCATCTGGATTTTTGGCTTCTCTCTAGAATCTGGGCTTTACCTCCAGATGTTGGGCTTTACCTCTAGATCTTGGGTTTTACATCTAGATGTTGGACTTTAAGTCTAGATATTGGACTTTACCTCTAGATGTCGGGTTTTACATCTAGATGTTTTGCTTTACATTTAGATTTTGGGCTTTATCTCTAGATTTTGGGTTTTAAATCTATATATTTGGCTTTTCCTATAGATGTTGGGCTTTACCTCTACATTTTGGGCTCTACCACTAGGTCTTGGGCTTTACCTCTAGATTTTGGACTTTACCTCTAGAAGTTGGGCTTTACCTCTAGATTTTGGGCCTTACCTCTAGAAGTTGGGGGTTGCATCTATATGTTTGGCTTTAACTGTAGATGTCGGTCCTTAACACTTGATTTTGGAATTCACCTCTAGATGTTAGGCTTTACATCTAGAAGTTGGGCTTTACATCTAGATTTTGGGCCTTACCTCTAGAAGTTGGGGGTTACATCTATATCTTTGGCTTTAACTGTAGATGTCGGGCCTTAAGACTAGATTTAAGAATTCACCTCTAGATATTAGGCTTTACCTCTAGATTCTGGGCTTTACCTCTAGATGTTGGGCTTTAACACTAGATTTTGGGTTTTCCATCTGGATTTTTGGCTTCTCTCTAGAATCTGGGCTGTACCTCCAGACGTTGGGCTTTACCTCAAGATGTTGGGTTTTACCTCTAGATGTTGGTCTTTAAGTCTAGATATTGGACTTTACCTCTAGATGTCGGGTTTTACATCTAGATGTTTTGCTTTACATTTAGATGTTGGGCTTTATCTCTAGATTTTGGGTTTTAAATCTATATATTTGGCTTTTCCTCTAGATGTTGGGCTTTACCATCAGATATCTGGCTTTACGTCTAGATGTATGGCTTTACCTCTAGATTTTGGGCTCTACCACTAGGTCTTGGGCTTTACCTCTAGATTTTGGACTTTACCTCTAGAAGTTGGGCTTTACCTCTAGATTTTGGGCCTTACCTCTAGAAGTTGGGGGTTACATCTATATGTTTGGCTTTAACTGTAGATGTCGGGCCTTAACACTTGATTTTGGAATTCACCTCTAGATGTAAGGCTTTACATCTAGATTCTGGGTTTTCCCTCTAGATGTGGGGCTTCAACTCTAGATTTTGGGCTTTTCTCTAAATGATGCGCTTTATATATTCGGCTTTACCTCTAGAAGTTGGGCTTTACATCTAGATTTTGGTCTTTACATCTAGATATCGGGCTTTACATCTATATTTTGGGTTTTAAATCTATATATTTGGCTTTTCCTCTAGATGTTGGGCTTTACCTCTAGATATCTGGCTTTACCTCTAGATGTTCCTTTACCTCTAGATTTTGGGCTCTACCTCTAGGTGTTGGGCTTTGCCTCTAGAATTTGGACTTTTCCTCTAGAAGTTGGGCTTTACGTCTAGATATTGGGCTTTACCTCTAGATGTTGGGTTTTAAATCTATATATTTGTCTTTACCTCTAGAAGTTGGGCTTTAATTCTAGACTTTGGCTTTACCTCTAGATTTTGGGCCTTACCTCTAGAAGTTGGGGTTTACATCTATATGTTTGCCTTTAACTGTAGATGTCGGGCCTTAACACTATATTTTGGAATTCACCACTAGATGTTAGGCTTTACCTCTAGATGTTGGGCTTTAGATCTAGAAGTTGGGCTTTACATCTAGATGTTTTGCTTTACATTTAGATGTTGGGCTTTACCTCTAGATTTTCGGTTTTAAATCTATGTATTTGGCTTTTCCTCTAGATGTTGGGCTTTACCCCTAGATATCTGGCTTTACCTCTAGATGTTGGGCTTTACCTCTAGATTTTGGGTTTTCCATCTGGATTTTTGGCTTCTCTCTAGAATCTGGGCTTTACCTCCAGACGTTGGGCTTTACCTCAAGATGTTGGGTTTTACCTCTAGATGTTGGTCTTTAAGTCTAGATATTGACTTTACCTCTAGATGTCGGGTTTTACATCTAGATATTTTGCTTTACATTTAGATGTTGGGCTTTATCTCTAGATTTTGGGTTTTAAATCTATATATTTGGCTTTTCCTATAGATGTTGGGCTTTACCTCTACATTTTGGGCTCTACCACTAGGTCTTGATCTTTACCTCTAGATTTTGGACTTTACCTCTAGAAGTTGGGCTTTACATCTAGACTTTGGGCTTTACCTCAAGATGTTCGGCTTTACCTCTAGATATTGCGCTTTACCTCTAGTATTTGGGCCTTACGTCTGGAAGTTGGGGGTTACATCTATATGTTTGGATTTAACTGTAGATGTCGGGCCTTAACACTTGATTTTGGAATTCACCTCTAGATGTCCGGCTTTACCTCTGGATTCTGGGCTTTCCCTCTAGATGTTGTTTTTTAACTCTAGATAGTCGCCTTTACCTCTAGAAGTTGGGCTTTACATCTAGATTTTGGGCTTAAGATCTAGAAGTTGGGCTTTACATCTAGATTTTGGTTTTACGTCTAGATATTGGGCTTTACCTCTAGATTTTGGGTTTTAAATCTATATATTTGGCTTTTCCTCTAGATGTTGCCTTTACCTCTAGATATCTGGTTTTACCTCTTGATGTTGGGCTTTACCTCTAGATTTTGGGCTCTACCACTAGGTCTTGGGCTTTACCTCTAGATTTTGGACTTCACCACTGGAAGATAGGCTTTAGATCTAGAAGTTGGGCTTTACATCTAGATTTTGGGCTTTAAGTCTAGATATTGGTCTTTACCTCTAGATTTTGGGTTTTAAATCTATATATTTGGCTTTTCCTCTAGATGTTGGGCTTTACCCCTAGATATCTCGCTTTATGTTTAGATGTTGGGCTTTACCTCTAGATTTTGGGTTCTACCACTAGGTCTTGGGCTTTACCTCTAGATTTCGGACTTTAACTCTGGAAGTTGGGCTTTACCTCTAGATGTTGGGATTGAACTCTAGAATTTGGGTTTGAAATCTATATATTTTGCTTTTCCTCTAGATGTTCGGCTTTACCTCTAGATATCTGGCTTTACCTCTAGATGTTGGGTTTTACCTCTAGATATTGGTCTTTACCTCTAGATTTTGGGTGTTAGATCTAGAATTTGGGCTTTACATCTAGATTTTGGGCTTTAGATCTAGAAGTTGGGCTTTACATCTAGACTTTGGGCTTTACGTCTAGATATTGGGCTTTACCTCTAGATTTTGGGTTTTAAATCTATATATTTGGCTTTTCATCTAGATGTTGGGCTTTACCTCTAGATATCTGGCTTTACGTCTAGATGTTGGGCTTTACCTCTACATTTTGGGCTCTACCTCTAGGTATTGGTATTTACATTTAGATTTTTGACTTTAAATCTGGAAGTTGAGCTTTACATCTAGACTTTGGGATTTACCTCTAGATGTTGGGATTTAACTCTAGAATTTGGGTTTGAAATCTATATATTTTGCTTTTCCTCTAGATGTTGGGCTTTACCTCTAGATATCTGGCTTTACCTCTAGATGTTGGGTTTTACCTCTAGATATTGGTCTTTATCTCTAGATTTTGGGCGTTAGATCTAGAATTTGGGCTTTACATCTAGATTTTGGGCTTTACGTCTAGATATTGGGCTTTACCTCTAGATTTTGGTTTTTAAATCTATATATTTGGATTTTCCTCTAGATGTTGGGCTTTACCCCTAGATATCTGGATTTACCTGTAGATGTTGGGCTTTACCTCTAGATTTTGGGTTTTCCATCTGGATTTTTGGCTTCTCTCTAGAATCTGGGCTTTACCTCCAGATGTTGGGCTTTACCTCTAGATCTTGGGTTTTACATCTAGATGTTGGACTTTAAGTCTAGATATTGGACTTTACCTCTAGATGTCGGGTTTTACATCTAGATGTTTTGCTTTACATTTAGATGTTGGGCTTTATCTCTAGATTTTGGGTTTTAAATCTATATATTTGGCTTTTCCTATAGATGTTGGGCTTTACCTCTACATTTTGGGCTCTACCACTAGGTCTTGGGCTTTACCTCTAGATTTTGGACTTTACCTCTAGAAGTTGGGCTTTACCTCTAGATTTTGGGCCTTACCTCTAGAAGTTGGGGGTTACATCTATATCTTTGGCTTTAACTGTAGATGTCGGGCCTTAAGACTAGATTTAAGAATTCACCTCTAGATATTAGGCTTTACCTCTAGATTCTGGGCTTTACCTCTAGATGTTGGGCTTTAACACTAGATTTTGGGTTTTCCATCTGGATTTTTGGCTTCTCTCTAGAATCTGGGCTGTACCTCCAGACGTTGGGCTTTACCTCAAGATGTTGGGTTTTACCTCTAGATGTTGGTCTTTAAGTCTAGATATTGGACTTTACCTCTAGATGTCGGGTTTTACATCTAGATGTTTTGCTTTACATTTAGATGTTGGGCTTTATCTCTAGATTTTGGGGTTTAAATCTATATATTTGGCTTTTCCTCTAGATGTTGGGCTTTACCATCAGATATCTGGCTTTACGTCTAGATGTATGGCTTTACCTCTAGATTTTGGGCTCTACCACTAGGTCTTGGGCTTTACCTCTAGATTTTGGACTTTACCTCTAGATGTTGGGCTTTACCTCTAGATTTTGGGTTTTCCATCTGGATTTTTGGATTCTCTCTAGAATCTGGGCTGTACCTCCAGACGTTGGGCTTTACCTGTAGAAGTTGGGTTTTACATCTAGATGTTTGGCTTTAACTGTAGATGTCGGGCCTTAACACTTGATTTTGGAATTCACCTCTAGATGTTAGGCTTTACATCTAGATTCTGGGTTTTCCCTCTAGATGTGGGGCTTCAGCTCTAGATTTTGGGCTTTTCTCTAAATGATGCACTTTATATATTCGGCTTTACCTCTAGAAGTTGGGCTTTACATCTAGATTTTGGTCTTTACGTCTAGATATCGGGCTTTACCTCTATATTTTGGGTTTTAAATCTATATATTTGGCTTTTCCTCTAGATGTTGGGCTTTACCTCTAGATATCTGGCTCTACCTCTAGATGTTCCTTTACCTCTAGATTTTGGGCTCTACCTCTAGGTGTTGGGCTTTGCCTCTAGAATTTGGACTTTTCCGCTAGAAGTTGGGCTTTACGTCTAGATATTGGGCTTTACCTCTAGATGTTGGGTTTTAAATCTATATATTTGTCTTTACCTCTAGAAGTTGGGCTTTAATTCTAGACTTTGGCTTTACCTCTAGATTTTGGGCCTTACCTCTAGAAGTTGGGGTTTACATCTATATGTTTGCCTTTAACTGTAGATGTCGGGCCTTAACACTATATTTTGGAATTCACCACTAGATGTTAGGCTTTACCTCTAGATGTTGGGCTTTAGATCTAGAAGTTGGGCTTTACATCTAGATGTTTTGCTTTACATTTAGATGTTGGGCTTTACCTCTAGATTTTCGGTTTTAAATCTATGTATTTGGCTTTTCCTCTAGATGTTGGGCTTTACCCCTAGATATCTGGCTTTACCTCTAGATGTTGGGCTTTACCTCTAGATTTTGGTTTTTCCATCTGGATTTTTGGCTTCTCTCTAGAATCTGGGCTTTACCTCCAGATGTTGGGCTTTACATCTAGATCTTGGGTTTTACCTCTAGATGTTGGTCTTTAAGTCTAGATATTGACTTTACCTCTAGATGTCGGGTTTTACATCTAGATATTTTGCTTTACATTTAGATGTTGGGCTTTATCTCTAGATTTTGGGTTTTAAATCTATATATTTGGCTTTTCCTATAGATGTTGGGCTTTACCTCTACATTTTGGGCTCTACCACTAGGTCTTGATCTTTACCTCTAGATTTTGGACTTTACCTCTAGAAGTTGGGCTTTACATCTAGACTTTGGGCTTTACCTCAAGATGTTCGGCTTTACCTCTAGATATTGCGCTTTACCTCTAGTTTTTGGGCCTTACGTCTGGAAGTTGGGGGTTACATCTATATGTTTGGATTTAACTGTAGATGTCGGGCCTTAACACTTGATTTTGGAATTCACCTCTAGATGTTCGGCTTTACCTCTGGATTCTGGGCTTTCCCTCTAGATGTTGTTTTTTAACTCTAGATACTCGCCTTTACCTCTAGAAGTTGGGCTTTACATCTAGATTTTGGGCTTTAGATTTGGAGTTGGGCTTTACATCTAGATATTGGTCTTTATGTCTAGATATTGGTCTTTACCTCTAGATTTTGGGTTTTAAATCTATATATTTGGCTTTTCCTCTAGATGTTGGGCTTTACCTCTAGATATCTGGCTTTACGTCTAGATGTTGGTCTTTACCTCTAGATTTTGGGCTCTACCACTAGGTCTTGGTCTTTACCTCTAGATTTTGGACTTTACCTCTAGAAGTTAGGCTTTAGATCTAGAAGTTGTGCTTTACATCTAGATTTTGGGCTTTAAGTCTAGATATTGGTCTTTACCTCTAGATTTTGGGTTTTAAATCTATATATTTGGCTTTTCCTCTAGATGTTGGGCTTTACCCCTACATATCTGGCTTTATGTTTAGATGTTGGGCTTTACCTCTAGATTTTGGGCTCTACCACTAGGTCTTGGGCTTTACCTCTAGATTTTGGACTTTACCTCTAGAAGTTGGGCTTTACCTCTAGATTTTGGGCCTTACCTCTAGAAGTTGGGGGTTGCATCTATATGTTTGGCTTTAACTGTAGATGTCGGGCCTTAACACTTGATTTTGGAATTCACCTCTAGATGTTAGGCTTTACATCTAGATTCTGGGCTTTCCCTCTAGATGTGGGGCTTCAACTCTAGATTTTGGGCTTTACTCTAAATGATGCGCTTTATATATTCGGCTTTACCTCTAGAAGTTGGGCTTTACATCTAGATTTTGGTCTTTACGTCTAGATATCGGGCTTTACCTCTATATTTTGGTTTATAAATCTATATATTTGGCTTTTCCTCTAGATGTTGGGCTTTACCTCTAGATATCTGGCTTTACCTCTAGATGTTCCTTTACCTCTAGATTTTGGGCTCTACCTCTAGGTGTTGGGCTTTGCCTCTAGAATTTGGACTTTTCCTCTAGAAGTTGGGCTTTACGTCTAGATATTGGGCTTTACCTCTAGATGTTGGGTTTTAAATCTATATATTTGTCTTTACCTCTAGAAGTTGGGCTTTAATTCTAGACTTTGGCTTTACCTCTAGATTTTGGGCCTTACCTCTAGAAGTTGGGGTTTACATCTATATGTTTGCCTTTAACTGTAGATGTCGGGCCTTAACACTAGATTTGGAATTCACCACTAAATGTTAGGCTTTACCTGTAGATGTTGGGCTTTAGATCTAGAAGTTGGGCTTTACATCTAGATTTTGGGCTTCATGTCTAGATATTGGTCTTTACCTCTCGATTTTGGGTTTTAAATCTATATATTTGGCTTTTCCTCTAGATTTTGGGCTTTACCTCTAGATTTTGGGTTTTCCATCTGGATTTTTGGCTTCTCTCTAGAATCTGGGCTTTACCTCCAGATGTTGGGCTTTACCTCTAGATCTTGGGTTTTTCCTCTAGATGTTGGTCTTTAAGTCTAGATATTGGACTTTACCTCTAGATGTCGGGTTTTACATCTAGATGTTTTGCTTTACATTTAGATGTTGGGCTTTACCTCTAGATTTTGGGTTTTACCGTCAGATATCTGGCTTTACGTCTAGATGTATGGCTTTACCTCTAGATTTTAGGCTCTACCACTAGGTCTTGGGCTTTACCTCTAGAATTTGGACTTTTCCTCTAGAAGTTGGGCTCTACCTCTAGATTTTGGGCCTTACCTCTAGAAGTGTGGGGTTGCATCTATATGGTTGGCTTTAACTGTAGATGTCGGGCCTTAACACTTGATTTTGGAATTCACCTCTAGATGTTAGGCTTTACATCTAGATTCTGGGCTTTCCCTCTAGATGTGGGGCTTCAACTCTAGATTTTGGGCTTTACTCTAAATGATGCGATATATATATTCAGCTTTACCTCTAGAAGTTTGGCTTTACATCTAGATTTTAGGCTTTAGATCTAGAAGTTGGGCTTTACATCTAGATTTTGGTCTTTATGTCTAAATATCGGGCTTTACCTCTATATTTTGGGTTATAAATCTATATATTTGGCTTTTCCTCTAGATGTTGGGCTTTGCCTCTAGATATCTGGCTTTAACTCTAGATGTTGCTTTACCTCTAGATTTTGGGCTCTACCTCTAGGTGTTGGGCTTTGCCTCCAGAATTTGGACTTTTCCTCTAGATGTTGGGCTTTACGTCTAGATATTGGGCTTTACCTCTAGATGTTGGGTTTTAAATCTATATATTTGTCTTTACCTCAAGACGTTCGGCTTTACCTCTAGATGTTAGGCTTTACATCTAGATTCTGGGCTTTACCTCTAGATTTTGGGCTTTAAGTCTAGATATTGGTCTTTACCTCTAGATTTTGGGTTTTAAATCTATATATTTGGCTTTTCCTCTAGATGTTGGGCTTTACCCCTACATATCTGGCTTTATGTTTAGATGTTGGGCTTTACCTCTAGATTTTGGGCTCTACCACTAGGTCTTGGGCTTTACCTCTAGATTTTGGACTTTACCTCTAGAAGTTGGGCTTTACCTCTAGATTTTGGGCCTTACCTCTAGAAGTTGGGGGTTGCATCTATATGTTTGGCTTTAACTGTAGATGTCGGGCCTTAACACTTGATTTTGGAATTCACCTCTAGATGTTAGGCTTTACATCTAGATTCTGGGCTTTCCCTCTAGATGTGGGGCTTCAACTCTAGATTTTGGGCTTTACTCTAAATGATGCGCTTTATATATTCGGCTTTACCTCTAGAAGTTGGGCTTTACATCTAGATTTTGGTCTTTACGTCTAGATATCGGGCTTTACCTCTATATTTTGGTTTATAAATCTATATATTTGGCTTTTCCTCTAGATGTTGGGCTTTACCTCTAGATATCTGGCTTTACCTCTAGATGTTCCTTTACCTCTAGATTTTGGGCTCTACCTCTAGGTGTTGGGCTTTGCCTCTAGAATTTGGACTTTTCCTCTAGAAGTTGGGCTTTACGTCTAGATATTGGGCTTTACCTCTAGATGTTGGGTTTTAAATCTATATATTTGTCTTTACCTCTAGAAGTTGGGCTTTAATTCTAGACTTTGGCTTTACCTCTAGATTTTGGGCCTTACCTCTAGAAGTTGGGGTTTACATCTATATGTTTGCCTTTAACTGTAGATGTCGGGCCTTAACACTAGATTTGGAATTCACCACTAGATGTTAGGCTTTACCTGTAGATGTTGGGCTTTAGATCTAGAAGTTGGGCTTTACATCTAGATTTTGGGCTTCATGTCTAGATATTGGTCTTTACCTCTCGATTTTGGGTTTTAAATCTATATATTTGGCTTTTCCTCTAGATTTTGGGCTTTACCTCTAGATTTTGGGTTTTCCATCTGGATTTTTGGCTTCTCTCTAGAATCTGGGCTTTACCTCCAGATGTTGGGCTTTACCTCTAGATCTTGGGTTTTTCCTCTAGATGTTGGTCTTTAAGTCTAGATATTGGACTTTACCTCTAGATGTCGGGTTTTACATCTAGATGTTTTGCTTTACATTTAGATGTTGGGCTTTACCTCTAGATTTTGGGTTTTACCGTCAGATATCTGGCTTTACGTCTAGATGTATGGCTTTACCTCTAGATTTTAGGCTCTACCACTAGGTCTTGGGCTTTACCTCTAGAATTTGGACTTTTCCTCTAGAAGTTGGGCTCTACCTCTAGATTTTGGGCCTTACCTCTAGAAGTGTGGGGTTGCATCTATATGGTTGGCTTTAACTGTAGATGTCGGGCCTTAACACTTGATTTTGGAATTCACCTCTAGATGTTAGGCTTTACATCTAGATTCTGGGCTTTCCCTCTAGATGTGGGGCTTCAACTCTAGATTTTGGGCTTTACTCTAAATGATGCGCTTTATATATTCGGCTTTACCTCTAGAAGTTGGGCTTTACATCTAGATTTTGGTCTTTACGTCTAGATATCGGGCTTTACCTCTATATTTTGGTTTATAAATCTATATATTTGGCTTTTCCTCTAGATGTTGGGCTTTACCTCTAGATATCTGGCTTTACCTCTAGATGTTCCTTTACCTCTAGATTTTGGGCTCTACCTCTAGGTGTTGGGCTTTGCCTCTAGAATTTGGACTTTTCCTCTAGAAGTTGGGCTTTACGTCTAGATATTGGGCTTTACCTCTAGATGTTGGGTTTTAAATCTATATATTTGTCTTTACCTCTAGAAGTTGGGCTTTAATTCTAGACTTTGGCTTTACCTCTAGATTTTGGGCCTTACCTCTAGAAGTTGGGGTTTACATCTATATGTTTGCCTTTAACTGTAGATGTCGGGCCTTAACACTAGATTTGGAATTCACCACTAGATGTTAGGCTTTACCTGTAGATGTTGGGCTTTAGATCTAGAAGTTGGGCTTTACATCTAGATTTTGGGCTTCATGTCTAGATATTGGTCTTTACCTCTCGATTTTGGGTTTTAAATCTATATATTTGGCTTTTCCTCTAGATTTTGGGCTTTACCTCTAGATTTTGGGTTTTCCATCTGGATTTTTGGCTTCTCTCTAGAATCTGGGCTTTACCTCCAGATGTTGGGCTTTACCTCTAGATCTTGGGTTTTTCCTCTAGATGTTGGTCTTTAAGTCTAGATATTGGACTTTACCTCTAGATGTCGGGTTTTACATCTAGATGTTTTGCTTTACATTTAGATGTTGGGCTTTACCTCTAGATTTTGGGTTTTACCGTCAGATATCTGGCTTTACGTCTAGATGTATGGCTTTACCTCTAGATTTTAGGCTCTACCACTAGGTCTTGGGCTTTACCTCTAGAATTTGGACTTTTCCTCTAGAAGTTGGGCTCTACCTCTAGATTTTGGGCCTTACCTCTAGAAGTGTGGGGTTGCATCTATATGGTTGGCTTTAACTGTAGATGTCGGGCCTTAACACTTGATTTTGGAATTCACCTCTAGATGTTAGGCTTTACATCTAGATTCTGGGCTTTCCCTCTAGATGTGGGGCTTCAACTCTAGATTTTGGGCTTTACTCTAAATGATGCGATATATATATTCAGCTTTACCTCTAGAAGTTTGGCTTTACATCTAGATTTTAGGCTTTAGATCTAGAAGTTGGGCTTTACATCTAGATTTTGGTCTTTATGTCTAAATATCGGGCTTTACCTCTATATTTTGGGTTATAAATCTATATATTTGGCTTTTCCTCTAGATGTTGGGCTTTGCCTCTAGATATCTGGCTTTAACTCTAGATGTTGCTTTACCTCTAGATTTTGGGCTCTAACTCTAGGTGTTGGGCTTTGCCTCCAGAATTTGGACTTTTCCTCTAGATGTTGGGCTTTACGTCTAGATATTGGGCTTTACCTCTAGATGTTGGGTTTTAAATCTATATATTTGTCTTTACCTCAAGACGTTCGGCTTTACCTCTAGATGTTAGGCTTTACATCTAGATTCTGGGCTTTACCTCTAGATGTTGGGCTTTAACTCTAGATTTTGGGCTTTACTCTAAATGATGCGCTTTATATATTCGGCTTTACATCTAGAAGTTGGGCTTTACATATAGATTTTGGGCCTTACCTCTAGAAGTTGGGGGTTACATCTATATGTTTGGCTTTAACTGTAGATGTCGGGTCTTAAGACTTGATTTAAGAATTCACCTCTAGATATTAGGCTTTACCTCTAGATTCTGGGCTTTACCTCTAGATGTTGGGCTTTAACACTAGATTTTGGGTTTTCCATCTGGATTTTTGGCTTCTCTCTAGAATCTGGGCTGTACCTCCAGACGTTGGGCTTTACCTCAAGATGTTGGGTTTTACCTCTAGATGTTGGTCTTTAAGTCTAGATATTGGACTTTACCTCTAGATGTAGGGTTTTACATCTAGATGTTTTGCTTTACATTTAGATGTTGGGCTTTCTCTCTAGATTTTGGGATTTAAATCTATATATTTGGCTTTTCCTCTAGATGTTGGGCTTTACCTCTAGATATCTGGCTTTACGTCTAGATGTTGGTCTTTACCTCTAGATTTTGGGCTCTACCACTAGGTCTTGGGCTTTACCTCTAGATTTTGGACTTTACCTCTAGAATTAGGCTTTAGATCTAGAAGTTGGGCTTTACATCTAGATTTTGGGCTTTACCTCTCGATTTTGGACTTTACCTCTAGATTTTGGGATTTAAATCTCTATATTTGGCTTTTCCTCTAGATGTTGGTCTTTACCTCTAGATGTCGGGTTTTACATCTAGATGTTTTGCTTTACATTTAGATGTTGGGCTTTATCGCTAGATTTTGGGGTTTAAATCTATATATTTGGCTTTTCCGATAGATGTTGGGCTTTACCTCTAGATATATGGCTTTACTTCTAGATGTGTGGCTTTAGCTCTAGATTTTGGACTTTACCTCTAGAATTGGGCTTTACCTCTAGACTTTGGCTTTACCTCAAGACGTTCAACTTTAGCTCTAGATGTTGGGCTTTACCTCTATATTTTGGGCTTTACGTCTAGATATTGGGCTTACCTCTAGATGTTGGGTTTTAAATCTATATATTTGTCTTTACCTCAAGACGTTGGGCTTTAACTCTAGATGTTGGGCTTTACCTCTAGATTTTGGGCCTTACCTCTAGAAGTTTAGGTTTACATCTATATGTTTGGCTTTAACTGTAGATGTCGGGCCTTAACACTTGATTTTGGAATTCAACTCTAGATGTTAGGATTTACCTCTAGATGTTGGGCTTTAGATCTAGAAGTTGGGCTTTACATCTAGATTTTGGTCTTTACGTCTAGATATTGGTCTTTACCTCTAGATTTTGGGTTTTAAATCTATATATTTGGCTTTTCCTCTAGATGTTGGGCTTTACCCCTAGATATCTGACTTTACGTCTAGGTGTTGGGCTTTACCTCTAGATTTTGGGCTCTACCACTAGGTCTTGGGCTTTACCTCTAGATTTTGGACTTTACCTCTAGAAGTTGGGCTTTACCTCTAGATTTTGGGCCTTACCTCTAGAAGTTGGGGGTTGCATCAATATGTTTGGCTTTAACTGTAGATGTCGGGCCTTAACACTTGATGGTGGAATTCACCTCTAGATGTTAGGCTTTACCTCTAGATTCTGGACTTTCCCTCTAGATGTGGGGCTTAGATCTAGAAGTTGGGCTTCATCTCTAGATGTTGGGGTTTAAATCTAGATTTGGGTTTTTAGCTCTAGAAGTTGGTCATTACCTTCAGACATTGGACTTTACCTCCAGATGTTGGTCTTTAAGTCTAGATATTGGACTTTACCTCTAGATGTAGGGTTTTACATCTAGATGTTTTGCTTTACATTTAGATGTTGGTCTTTATCTCTAGATGTTGGGTTATACCTCTATATGCTGTGCTTCACCTCTAGATGTTAGGCTTTACCTCTAGATGTTGGGATTACATCTAGACGTTGGACTTTATCTCTAGAATTTGGGCTATACCCCTATATGTTGGGCTTTACCTCTAGAGTTTGGGTTTTACATCTAGATGTTTGCCTTTACCTCTGTAAGTTATGCTTTACCTGCAGACATTGGGCTGTAGGACTAGATGGTGGGCTTTACCTCTAGAAGTTGGGCTTTACATCTAGATTTTGGGTTTACCTCTAAATGATGGGCTTAAACTCTAAATATTGGGCTTTACCTCTAGATGTTGGGCTTTAGATTTAGAAGTTGGGCTCTACATCTATATATTTGGGCTTTAGATCTAGAAGTTGGGCTTTACATCTAGATATTGGTCTTTACGTCTAGATATTGGGCTTTACCTCTAGATTTTGGGTTTTAAATCTATATATTTGGCTTTTCCTCTAGATGTTGGGCTTTACCTCTAGATATCTGGCTTTACGTCTAGATGTTGGGCTTTATTTCTAGATTTTGGGCTCTACCACTAGGTCTTGGGCTTTACCTCTATATTTTGAACTTTACCTCTAGAAGTTAGGCTTTACATCTAGAAGTTGGGCTTTACATCTAGATTTTGGGCTTTACGTCTAGATATTGGTCTTTAGCTCTAGATTTTGGGTTTTAAATCTATATATTTGGCTTTTCCTCTAGATGTTGGGCTTTACCCCTAGATATCTGGCTTTACCTCTAGATGATGGGCTTTACCTCTAGATTTTGTATTTTCCATCTGGATTTTTGGCTTCTCTCTAGAATCTGGGCTTTAACTCCAGACATTGGGCTTTACCTCTAGATGTTGAGTTTTACCTCTGGATGTTGGTCTTTAAGTCTAGATATAGGACTTTACCTCTAGATGTCGGGTTTTACATCTAGAAGTTTTGCTTTACATTTAGATGTTGGACTTTATCTCTAGATGTTGGGTTTTAAACCTATATATTTGGCTTTTCCTCTAGATGTTGGGCTTTACCTCTAGATATCTGGCTTTACCTCTAGATGTTGGGCTTTAACCCCTAGATTTTGGACTTTACCTCTAGAAGTTGGGCTTTACCTCTAGACTTTGGCTTTACCTCAAGACGTTCAACTTTAACTCTAGATGTTGGGCTTTACCTCTAGATTTTGGGCTTTACGTCTAGATATTGGGCTTTACCTCTAGATTTTGGGTTTTAAATCTATATATTTGTCTTTTCCTCTAGATGTTGGGCTTTACCCCTAGATATCTGGCTTTACGTCTAGGTGTTGGGCTTTACCTCTAGATTTTGGGCTCTACCTCTAGAATTTGGGCTCTACCTCTAGGTGTTGGGCTTTGCCTCCAGAATTTGGACTTTTCCTCTAGAAGTTCGGCTTTACGTCTAGATATTGGGCTTTACATCTAGATGTTGGGTTTTAAATCTATATATTTGTCTTTACCTCAAGACGTTCGGCTTTACCTCTAGATGTTAGGCTTTACATCTAGATTCTGGGCTTTACCTCTAGATGTTGGGCTTTAACTCTAGATTTTGGGCTTTACTCTAAATGATGCGCTTTATATATTCGGCTTTACATCTAGAAGTTGGGCTTTACATCTAGATTTTGGGCCTTACCTCTAGAAGTTGGGGGTTACATCTATATGTTTGGCTTTAACTGTAGATGTCGGGCCTTAAGACTAGATTTAAGAATTCACCTCTAGATATTAGGCTTTACCTCTAGATTCTGGGCTTTACCTCTAGATGTTGGGCTTTAACACTAGATTTTGGGTTTTCCATCTGGATTTTTGGCTTCTCTCTAGAATCTGGGCTTTACCTCCAGACGTTGGGCTTTACCTCAAGATGTTGGGTTTTACCTCTAGATGTTGGTCTTTAAGTCTAGATATTGGACTTTACCTCTAGATGTCGGGTTTTACATCTAGATGTTTTGCTTTACATTTAGATGTTGGTCTTTACCTCTAGATTTTGGGTTTTAAATCTATATATTTGGCTTTTCCTCTAGATGTTGGGCTTTACCTCTAGATTTTGGGCTCTACCACTAGGTCTTGGGCTTTACCTCTATATTTTGGACTTTACCTCTAGAAGTTGGGCTTTACCTCTAGATTTTGGGCCTTACCTCTAGAAGTTGGGGGTTGCATCTATATGTTTGGCTTTAACTGTAGATGTCGGGCCTTAACACTTGATTTTGGAATTCACCTCTAGATGTTAGGCTTTACATCTATATTCTGGGCTTTCCCTCTAGATGTGGGGCTTCAACTCTAGATTTTGGGCTTTACTCTAAATGATGCGCTTTATATATTCGGCTTTACCTCTAGAAGTTGGGCTTTACATCTAGATTTTGGTCTTTACGTCTAGATATCGGGCTTCACCTCTATATTTTGGGTTTTAAATCTATATATTTGGCTTTTCCTCTAGATGTTGGGCTTTACCTCTAGATATCTGGCTTTACCTCTAGATGTTCCTTTACCTCTAGATTTTGGGCTCTACCTCTAGGTGTTGGGCTTTGCCTCTAGAATTTGGACTTTTCCTCTAGAAGTTGGGCTTTACGTCTAGATATTGGGCTTTACCTCTAGATGTTGGGTTTTAAATCTATATATTTGTCTTTACCTCTAGAAGTTGGGCTTTAATTCTAGACTTTGGCTTTACCTCTAGATTTTGGGCCTTACCTCTAGAAGTTGGGGTTTACATCTATATGTTTGCCTTTAACTGTAGATTTCGGGCCTTAAGACTAGATTTTGGAATTCACCACTAGATGTTAGGCTTTACCTCTAGATGTTGGGCTTTAGATCTAGAAGTTGGGCTTTACATCTAGATTTTGGGCTTTACATCTAGATATTGGTCTTTACCTCTAGATTTTGGGTTTTAAATCTATATATTTGGCTTTTCCTCTAGATGTTGGGCTTTACCCCTAGATATCTGGCTTTACCTCTAGATGTTGGGCTTTACCTCTAGATTTTGGGTTTTCCATCTGGATTTTTGGCTTCTCTCTAGAATCTGGGCTTTACCTCCAGATGTTGGGCTTTACCTCTAGATGTTGGGTTTTACCTCTAGATGTTGGTCTTTAAGTCTAGATATTGGACTTTACCTCTAGATGTCGGGTTTTACATCTAGATGTTTTGCTTTACATTTAGATGTTGGGCTTTATCTCTAGATTTTGGATTTTAAATCTATATATTTGGCTTTTCCTATAGATGTTGGGCTTTACCTCTACAATTTGGGCTCTACCACTAGGTCTTGATTTTTACCTCTAGATTTTGGACTTTACCTCTAGAAGTTGGGCTTTACCTCTAGATTTTGGGCCTTACCTCTAGAAGTTGGGGGTTGCATCTATATGTTTGGCTTTAACTGTAGATGTCGGTCCTTATCACTTGATTTTGGAATTCACCTCTAGATGTTAGGCTTTACATCTAGATTCTGGGCTTTGCCTCTAGATGTGGGGCTTCTACTCTAGTTTTTGGGCTTTACTCTAAATGATGCGCTTTATATATTCAGCTTTACCTCTAGAAGTTGGGCTTTACATCTAGATTTTAGACTTTAGATCTAGAAGTTGGGCTTTACATCTAGATTTTGGTCTTTACGTCTAGATATCGGGCTTTACCTCTATATTTTGGGTTATAAATCTATATATTTGGCTTTTCCTCTAGATGTTGGGCTTTACGTCTAGATATTGGGCTTTACCTCTAGATGTTGGGTTTTAAATCTATATATTTGTCTTTACCTCAAGACGTTGGGCTTTAACTCTAGATGTTGGGCTTTACCTCTAGATTTTGGGCCTTACCTCTAGAAGTTGGGGTTTACATCTATATGTTTGCCTTTAACTGTAGATGTCGGGCCTTAACACTAGATTTTGGAATTCACCACTAGATGTTAGGCTTTACCTCTAGATGTTGGGCTTTACCTCTAGATGTTTGGCTTAGATCTAGAAGTTGGGCTTTATCACTAGATGTTGGGGTTTAAATCTAGATTTGGGGTTTTAGCTCTAGAAGTTGTTCATTACCTCTAGACATTGGGCTTTACCTCCAGATGTTTGTCTTTAAGTCTAGATTTTGGGCTCTACCTCTAGGTGTTGGGCTTTGCCTCCAGAATTTGGACTTTTCCTCTAGAAGTTGGGCTTTACGTCTAGATATTGGGCTTTACCTCTAGATGTTGGGTTTTAAATCTATATATTTGTCTTTACCTCAAGACGTTGGGCTTTAACTCTACAGGTTGGGCTTTACCTCTAGATTCTGGGCCTTACCTCTAGAAGTTGGGGTTTACATCTATATGTTTGCCTTTAACTGTAGATGTCGGGCCTTAACACTAGATTTTGGAATTCACCACTAGATGTTAGGCTTTACCTCTAGATGTTGGGCTTTACCTCTAGATGTTTGGCTTAGATCTAGAAGTTGGGCTTTATCTCTAGATGTTGGGGTTTAAATCTAGATTTGGGGTTTTAACTCTGGAAGTTGGTCATTACCTCTAGACATTGGGCTTTACCTCCAGATGTTGGTCTTTAAGAGTAGATATTGGACTTTACCTCTAGATGTAGGGTTTTACATCTAGATGTTTTGCTTTACATTTAGATGTTGGTCTTTATCTCTAGATGTTGGGTTATACCTCTATATGTTGTGCTTCACCTCTAGATGTTAGGCTTTACCTCTAGATGTTGGGATTACATCTAGACGTTGGACTTTATCTCTAGAAGTTGGGCTATACCTCTGTATGTTGGGCTTTACCTCTAGAGTTTGGGTTTTACATCTAGATGTTTGCCTTTACCTCTGTAAGTTATCCTTTACCTGCGGACATTGGGCTGTAGGACTAGATGATGGGCTTTACCTGTAGAAGTTGGGCTTTACATCTAGATTTTGGGCTTTACCTCTAAATGATGCGCTTAAACTCTAAATATTGGGCGTTACCTCTAGAAGTTGGGCTATAGATTTAGAAGTTGGGCTTTACATCTAGATTTTGGGCTTTAGATCTAGAAGTTGGGCTTTACATCTAGATTTTGGGCTTTACGTCTAGATATTGGGCTTTACTTCTAGATTTTGGGTTTTAAATCTATATATTTGGCTTTTCCTCTAGATGTTGGGCTTTACCGTCAGATATCTGGCTTTACCTCTAGATGTTGGGCTTTACCTCTAGATTACGGGCTCTACCACTAGGTCTTGGGCTTTAACTCTAGATTTTGGACTTTACCTCTAGAATTTGGGCTTTACCTCTAGACTTTGGCCTTTACCTCTAGATTTTGGACTTTACCTCTAGAAGTTGGGGGTTACATCTATATGGTTGGCTTTAACTGTAGATGTCGGGCCTTAACACTTGATTTTGGAATTCACCTCTTGATATTAGGCTTTACATCTAGATTGTGGGCTTTCCCACTAGATGTCGGGCTTTAACTCTAGATTTTGGGCTTTACTCTAAATGATGCGCGTTAACTCTATATATTCGGCTTTACCTCTAGAAGTTGGGCTTTACATCTAGATTTTGGGCTTTAGATCTAGAAGTTGGGCTTTACATCTAGATTTTGATCTTTACGTCTAGATATCGGGCTTTACCTCTATATTTTGGGTTTTAAATCTATATATTTGGCTTTTCCTCTAGATGTTGGGCTTTACCTCTAGATATCTGGCTTTACCTCTAGATCTTGCTTTACCTCTAGATTTTGGGCTCTACCTCTAGGTGTTGGGCTTTGCCTCTAGAATTTGGACTTTTCCTCTAGAAGTTGGGCTTTACGTCTAGATATTGGGCTTTACCTCTAGATGTTGGGTTTTAAATCTATATATTTGTCTTTACCTCAAGACGTTGGGCTTTAACTCTACAGGTTGGGCTTTACCTCTAGATTCTGGGCCTTACCTCTAGAAGTTGGGGTTTACATCTATATGTTTGCCTTTAACTGTAGATGTCGGGCCTTAACACTAGATTTTGGAATTCACCACTAGATGTTAGGCTTTACCTCTAGATGTTGGGCTTTACCTCTAGATGTTTGGCTTAGATCTAGAAGTTGGGCTTTATCTCTAGATGTTGGGGTTTAAATCTAGATTTGGGGTTTTAACTCTGGAAGTTGGTCATTACCTCTAGACATTGGGCTTTACCTCCAGATGTTGGTCTTTAAGAGTAGATATTGGACTTTACCTCTAGATGTAGGGTTTTACATCTAGATATTTTGCTTTACATTTAGATGTTGGTCTTTATCTCTAGATGTTGGGTTATACCTCTATATGTTGTGCTTCACCTCTAGATGTTAGGCTTTACCTCTAGATGTAGGGTTTTACATCTAGATGTTTTGCTTTACATTTAGGTGTTGGGCTTTATCTCTAGATTTTGTGTTTTAAATCTATATATTTGGCTTTTCCTCTAGATGTTGGGCTTTACTTCTTGATATATGTCTTTACGTCTAGATGTTGGGCTTTACCTCTAGATTTTGGGGTCTACCACTAGGTCTTGGACTTTACCTCTAGATTTTGGACTTTACCTCTAGAAGTGGTGCTTTACCTCTAGACTTTGGGCTTTACCTCAAGACGTTCGGCTTTAACTCTAGCTGTTGGGCTTTACCTCTAGATTTTGGGCCTTACCTCTAGAAGTTGGGGGTTACATCTATATGGTTGGCTTTAACTGTAGATATCGGGACTTAACACTTGATTTTGGAATTCACCTCTAGATGTTAGGCCTTACATCTAGATTCTGGGCTTTCCCTCTAGATGTGGGGCTTTAACTCTAGATTTTGGGCTTTACTCTAAAAGATGCGCTTTATATATTCGGCTTTACCTCTAGAAGTAGGGCTTTACCTCTAGATTCTGGGCTTTACCTCTAGATGTTGGCCTTTACCTCTAGATTTTGGGTTTTCCATCTGGATTTTTGGCTTCTCTCTAGAATCTGGGCTTTACCTCCAGACGTTGGGCTTTACCTCTAGATGTTGGGTTTTACCTCTAAATGTTGGTCTTTAAGTCTAGATATTGGACTTTACCTCTAAATGTAGGGTTTTACATCTAGATGTTTTGCTTTACATTTAGATGTTGGGCTGTGTCTCTAGATTTTGGGTTTTACATCTATATATTTGGCTTTTCCTCTAGATGTTGGGCTTTACCATCAGATATCTGGCTTTACGTCTAGATGTTGGGCTTTACCTCTAGATTTTGGGCTCTACCACTAGATCTTGGGCTTTATCTCTAGATTTTGGACTTTACCTCTAGAAGTTGGGCTTTACCTCTAGACTTTGGGCTTTGCCTCAAGACATTCGGCTTTAACTCTAGCTGTTGGGCTTTACCTCTAGATTTTGGGCCTTACCTCTAGAAGTTGGGGGTTATATCTATATGGTTGGATTTAACTGTAGATGTCGGGCCTTAACACTTGATTTTGGAATTCAGCTCTAGGTGTTAGTCTTTACATGTAGATTCTGGGCTTTCCCTCTAGATGTTGGGCTTTAACTCTAGATTTTGGGCTTTACTCTAAAGGATGCGCTTTAACTCCAGATATTCGGCTTTACCTCTAGAAGTTGGGTTTTACATCTAGATGTTTGGCTTTAACTGTAGGTGTCGGGCTTTAACACTAGATATTGGAATTCACCTCTAGATCTTAGTCTTTACCTCTACATGTTGGGCTTTACCTCTAGATTATTTGGCTTTAGTTCTAGAAATTGGGCTTTACATCTAGATTTGGGTCTTTAGCTCTAGATGTTGGGCTTTACCTCCATATTTTGGGTTTTAAATCTATATATCTGGCTTTATCTCTAGATGTTGATCTTTACCTCTAGATTTTGGCCTCTACCTCTAGGTATTGGTGTTTACCTCTAGATTTTGGACTTTAACTCTGGAAGTTGGGCTTTACATCTAGACTTTGGGCTTTACCTCCAGATGTTGGTCTTTAAGTCTAGATACTGGACTTTATCTCTAGATGTAGGGTTTTACATCTAGATGTTTTGCTTTACATTTAGATGTTGGTCTTTATTTCTAGATTTTGGGTTATACCTCTATATGTTGTGCTTCACCTCTAGATTTTAGGCTTTACCTCTAGATGTTGGGATTACATCTAGACGTTGGATTTTATCTCTAGAATTTGGGTTATACCTCTATATGTTGTGCTTCACCTCTAGATGTTGGGCTTTACCTCTAGATTTTGGGTTTTACATCTAGATGTTTGCCTTCACCTCTGTAAGTTGGGCTTTACCTGCAGACATTGGGCTGTAGGACTAGATGATGGGCTTTACCTCTAGAAGTTGGGCTTTACATTTACATTTTGGGCTTTAAAGGATGCGCTTAAACTCTAAATATTGGGCTTTACCTCTAGATGTTGGGCTTTAGATTTAGAAGTTGGGCTTTACATCTAGATTTTGGGCTTAAGATCTAGAAGTTGGGCTTTACATCTAGATTTTGGTTTTACGTCTAGATATTGGGCTTTACCTCTAGATTTTGGGTTTTAAATCTGTATATTTGGCTTTTCCTCTAGATGTTGGGCTTTACCTCTAGATTTTGGGCTCTACCACTAGGTCTTGGGCTTTACTTCTAGATTTCGGACTTTACCTCTAGAAGTAGGTCTTTACCTCTAGACTTTGGACTTTACCTCTTGACGTTCGGCTTTAACTCTAGATGTTGGGCTTTACCTCTAGATTTTGGGTCTTACCTCTAGAAGTTGGGGGTTACATCTATATGTTTGGCTTTAATTGTAGATGTTTGGCCTTAAGATAGATTTTGGAATTCACCTCTAGATGTTAGGCTTTACCTCTAGATTCTGGGCTTTACCTCCAGATGTTGGGCTTTACCTCTAGATTTTGGGTTTTCCATCTGGATTTTTGGCTTCTCTCTAGAATCTGGGCTTTACCTCCAGACGTTGGGCTTTACCTCTAGATGTTGGGTTTTACCTCTAGATGTTGGTCTTTAAGTCTAGATATTGGACTTTACCTCTAGATGTAGGGTTTTACATCTAGATGTTTTGCTTTACATTTAGATGTTGGGCTGTGTCTCTAGATTTTGGGTTTTAAATCTATATATTTGGCATTTCCTCTAGATGTTGGGCTTTACCATCAGATATCTGGCTTTACGTCTAGATGTTGGGCTTTACCTCTAGATTTTGGGCTCTACCACTAGGTCTTGGGCTTTACCTCTAGATTTTGGACTTTACCTCTAGAAGTTGGGCTTTACCTCTAGACTTTGGGCTTTACCTCAAGACATTCGGCTTTAACTCTAGCTGTTGGGCTTTACCTCTAGATTTTGGGCCTTACCTCTAGAAGTTGGAGGTTGCATCTATATGTTTGGATTTAACTGTAGATGTCAGGCCTTAACACTTGATTTTGGAATTCACCTCTAGATGTTAGGCTTTACATCTAGATTCTGGGCTTTCCCTCTAGATGTTGGGCTTTAACTCTAGATTTTGGGCTTTACTCGAAAGGATGCGCTTTAACTCCAGATATTCGGCTTTACCTCTAGAAGTTGGGTTTTACATCTAGATGTTTGGCTTTAACTGTAGGTGTCGGGCTTTAACACTAGATATTGGAATTCACCTCTAGATCTTAGTCTTTACCTCTACATGTTGGGCTTTACCTCTAGATTATTTGGCTTTAGATCTAGAAATCGGGCTTTACATCTAGATTTGGGTCTTTAGCTCTAGATGTTGGGCTTTACCTCCATATTTTGGGTTTTAAATCTATATATCTGGCTTTATCTCTAGATGTTGATCTTTACCTCTAGATTTTGGCCTCTACCTCTAGGTATTGGTGTTTACCTCTAGATTTTGGACTTTAACTCTGGAAGTTGGGCTTTACATCTAGACTTTGGGCTTTACCTCCAGATGTTGGTCTTTAAGTCTAGATACTGGACTTTATCTCTAGATGTAGGGTTTTACATCTAGATGTTTTGCTTTACATTTAGATGTTGCTCTTTATTTCTAGATTTTGGGTTATACCTCTATATGTTGTGCTTCACCTCTAGATTTTAGGCTTTACCTCTAGATGTTGGGATTACATCTAGACGTTGGATTTTATCTCTAGAATTTGGGTTATACCTCTATATGTTGTGCTTCACCTCTAGATGTTGGGCTTTACCTCTAGATTTTGGGTTTTACATCTAGATGTTTGCCTTCACCTCTGTAAGTTGGGCTTTACCTGCAGACATTGGGCTGTAGGACTAGATGATGGGCTTTACGTCAAGATGTTGGGTTTTACCTCTAGATGTTGGTCTTTAAGCCTAGATATTGGACTTTACCTCTAGATATAGGGTTTTACATCTAGATGTTTTGCTTTACATTTTGATGTTGGGCTTTATCTCTAGATTTTGGGTTTTAAAACTATATATTTGGCATATCTCTAGATTTGGGCTCTAACTCTAGGTATTGGTGTTTACCTCTAGATTTTGGACTTTAACTCTGGAAGTTGGGGTTTAACCCTAGATGTTGGGATTTAACTCTAGAATTTGGGTTTGAAATCTATATATATGGCTTTTCCTCTAGATGTTGGGCTTTACCATCAGATATCTGGCTTTACGTCTAGATGTTGGGCTTTACCTCTAGATTTTGGGCTCTACCACTAGGTCTTGGGCTTTACCTCTAGATTTTGGACTTTACCTCTAGAAGTTGGGCTTTACCTCTAGATTTTGGGCCTTACCTCTAGAAGCTGGGGGTTACATCTATATGTTTGGCTTTAACTGTACATGTCGGGCATTAAGACTAGATTTTGGAATTCACCTCTAGATGTTAGGCTTTACCTCTAGATTCTGGGCTTTCCCTCTAGATGTTGGGCTTTACCTCTAGATTTTGGGTTTTCCATCTGGATTTTTGACTTCTCTCTAGAATCTGGGCTGTACCTCCAGACGTTGGGCTTTACCTCTAGATGTTGGGTTTTACCTCTAGATGTTGGTCTTTAAGTCTAGCTATTGGACTTTACCTCTAGATGTAGGGTTTTACATCTAGATGTTTTGCTTTACATTTAGATGTTGGGCTGTGTCTCTAGATTTTGGGTTTTAAATCTATATATTTGGCTTTTCCTCTAGATGTTGGGCTTTACCATCAGATATCTGGCTTTACGTCTAGATGTTGGGCTTTACCTCTAGATTTTGGGCTCTACCACTAGGTCTTGGGATTTACCTCTAGATTTTGGACTTTACCTCTAGACGTTGGGCTTTACCTCAAGACGTTCGGCTTTAACTCTAGCTGTTGGGCTTTACCTCTAGATTTTGGGCCTTACCTCTAGAAGTTGGGGGTTACATCTATATGGTTGGCTTTAACTGTAGATGTCGGGCCTTAACACTTGATTTTGGAATTCACCTCTAGCTGTTAGGCTTTACATCTAGATTCTGGGCTTTCCCTCTAGATGTTGGGCTTTACCTCTAGATTTTGGACTTTAACTCTGGAAGTTGGGCTTTACATCTAGACTTTGGGCTTTATCTCTAGATTTTGGATTTAAATCTAGATATTTGGCTTTACCTCTAGATGTTGGGCTTTACCTCTAGATGTTTGGCTTAGATCTAGAACTTGGGCTTTATCTCTAGATGTTGGGGTTTAAATCTAGATTTGGGGTTTAAGCTCTAGAAGTTGGTCATTACCTCTAGACATTGGGATTTACCTCCAGATGTGGGTCTTTAAGTATAGATATTGGACTTTACCTCTAGATGTACGGTTTTAGATATAGATGTTTTGCTTTACATTTAGATGTTGGGCTTTATCTCTAGATTTTGGGTTTTAAATCTGTATATTTGTCTTTTCCTCTAGATGTTGGGCTTTACTTCTAGATTTTGGGCCTTACCTCTAGATTTTGGGCCTTACCTCTAGAATTTGAGGTTTACATCTATATGTTTGGCTTTAATTGTAGATGTCTGGCCTTAAGATAGATTTTGGAATTCACCTCTAGATGTTAGGCTTTACCTCTAGATTCTGGGCTTTACCTCTAGATGTTGGGCTTTACCTCTAGATTTTGGGTTTTCCATCTGTATTTTTGTCTTCTCTCTAGAATCTGGGCTTTACCTCCAGACGTTGGGCTTTACCTCTAGATGTTGGGTTTTACCTCTAGATGTTGGTCTTTAAGTCTAGATATTGGACTTTACCTCTAGATGTAGGGTTTTACATCTAGATGTTTTGCTTTACATTTAGATGTTGGGCTTTACCTCTAGATTTTGGGTTTTAAATCTATATATTTGGCTTTTCCTCTAGATGTTGGGCTTTACCATCAGATATCTGGCTTTACGTCTAGATGTTGGGCTTTACCTCTAGATTTTGGGCTCTACCACTAGGTCTTGGGATTTACCTCTAGATTTTGGACTTTACCTCTAGACGTTGGGCTTTACCTCAAGACGTTCGGCTTTAACTCTAGCTGTTGGGCTTTACCTCTAGATTTTGGGCCTTACCTCTAGAAGTTGGGGGTTACATCTATATGGTTGGCTTTAACTGTAGATGTCGGGCCTTAACACTTGATTTTGGAATTCACCTCTAGCTGTTAGGCTTTACATCTAGATTCTGGGCTTTCCCTCTAGATGTTGGGCTTTACCTCTAGATTTTGGACTTTAACTCTGGAAGTTGGGCTTTACATCTAGACTTTGGGCTTTATCTCTAGATTTTGGATTTAAATCTAGATATTTGGCTTTACCTCTAGATGTTGGGCTTTACCTCTAGATGTTTGGCTTAGATCTAGAACTTGGGCTTTATCTCTAGATGTTGGGGTTTAAATCTAGATTTGGGGTTTAAGCTCTAGAAGTTGGTCATTACCTCTAGACATTGGGATTTACCTCCAGATGTGGGTCTTTAAGTATAGATATTGGACTTTACCTCTAGATGTACGGTTTTAGATATAGATGTTTTGCTTTACATTTAGATGTTGGGCTTTATCTCTAGATTTTGGGTTTTAAATCTGTATATTTGTCTTTTCCTCTAGATGTTGGGCTTTACTTCTAGATTTTGGGCCTTACCTCTAGATTTTGGGCCTTACCTCTAGAATTTGAGGTTTACATCTATATGTTTGGCTTTAATTGTAGATGTCTGGCCTTAAGATAGATTTTGGAATTCACCTCTAGATGTTAGGCTTTACCTCTAGATTCTGGGCTTTACCTCTAGATGTTGGGCTTTACCTCTAGATTTTGGGTTTTCCATCTGTATTTTTGTCTTCTCTCTAGAATCTGGGCTTTACCTCCAGACGTTGGGCTTTACCTCTAGATGTTGGGTTTTACCTCTAGATGTTGGTCTTTAAGTCTAGATATTGGACTTTACCTCTAGATGTAGGGTTTTACATCTAGATGTTTTGCTTTACATTTAGATGTTGGGCTTTACCTCTAGATTTTGGGTTTTAAATCTATATATTTGGCTTTTCCTCTAGATGTTGGGCTTTACCGTCATATATCTGGCTTTACGTCTAGATGTTGTGGTTTACCTCTAGATTTTGGGCTCTACCACTAGGTATTGGGCTTTACCTCTAGATTTTGGACTTTACCTCTAGAAGTTGGGCTTTACCTCTAGACTTTGGGCTTTGCCTCAAGACATTCGCCTTTAACTCTGGCTGTTGGTCTTTACCTCTAGATTTTGGGCCTTACCTCTAGAAGTTGGGGGTTACATCTATATGGTTGGCTTTAACTGTAGATGTCGGGCCTTAACACTTGATTTTGGAATTCAGCTCTAGATGTTAGGCTTTACATCTGGATTCTGGGCTTTCCCTCTAGATGTTGGGCTTTAACTCTAGATTTTGGGCTTTACTCTAAAGGATGCGCTTTAACTCTAGATATTCGGCTTTACCTCTAGAAGTTGGGTGTTACATCTAGATGTTTGGCTTTAACTGTAGGTGTCGGGCTTTAACACTAGATATTGGAATTTACCTCTAGATCTTAGTCTTTACCTCTACATGTTGGGCTTTACCTCTAGATTATTTGGCTTTAGATCTAGCAATTGGGCTTTACATCTAGATTTGGGGCTTTAGCTCTAGATGTTGGGCTTTACCTCCAGATTTTGGGTTTTAAATCTATATATCTGGCTTTATCTCTAGATGTTGATCTTTACCTCTAGATTTTGGCCTCTACCTCTAGGTATTGGTGTTTACCTCTAGATTTTGGACTTTAACTCTGGAAGTTGGGCTTTACATCTAGACTTTGGGCTTTACCTCCAGATGTTGGTCTTTAAGTCTAGATACTGGACTTTATCTCTAGATGTAGGGTTTTACATCTAGATGTTTTGCTTTACATTTAGATGTTGGTCTTTATCTCTAGATGTTGGGTTATACCTCTATATGTTGTGCTTCACCTCTAGATTTTAGGCTTTACCTCTAGATGTTGGGATTACATCTAGACGTTGGATTTTATCTCTAGAATTTGGGTTATACCTCTATATGTTGTGCTTCACCTCTAGATGTTGGGCTTTACCTCTAGATTTTGGGTTTTACATCTAGATGTTTGCCTTCACCTCTGTAAGTTGGGCTTTACCTGCAGACATTGGGCTGTAGGACTAGATGATGGGCTTTACCTCTAGAAGTTGGGCTTTACATTTACATTTTGGGCTTTAACTCTAAAGGATGCGCTTAAACTCTAAATATTGGGCTTTACCTCTAGATGTTGGGCTTTAGATTTAGAAGTTGGGCTTTCCATCTAGATTTTGGGCTTAAGATCTAGAAGTTGGGCTTTACATCTAGATTTTGGTTTTACGTCTCGATATTGGGCTTTACCTCTAGATTTTGGGTTTTAAATCTGTATATTTGGCTTTTCCTCTAGATGTTGGGCTTTACCTCTAGATTTTGGGCTCTACCACTAGGTCTTGGGCTTTACTTCTAGATTTCGGACTTTACCTCTAGAAGTAGGTCTTTACCTCTAGACTTTGGACTTTACCTCTTGACGTTCGGCTTTAACTCTAGATGTTGGGCTTTACCTCTAGATTTTGGGTCTTACCTCTAGAAGTTGGGGGTTACATCTATATGTTTGGCTTTAATTGTAGATGTTTGGCCTTAAGATAGATTTTGGAATTCACCTCTAGATGTTAGGCTTTACCTCTAGATTCTGGGCCTTACCTCTAGATGTTGGGCTTTACCTCTAGATTTTGGGTTTTCCATCTGGATTTTTGGCTTCTCTCTAGAATCTGGGCTTTACCTCCAGACGTTGGGCTTTACCTCTAGATGTTGGGTTTTACCTCTAGATGTTGGTCTTTAAGTCTAGATATTGGACTTTACCTCTAGATGTAGGGTTTTACATCTAGATGTTTTGCTTTACATTTAGATGTTGGGCTGTGTCTCTAGATTTTGGGTTTTAAATCTATATATTTGGCTTTTCCTCTAGATGTTGGGCTTTACCATCAGATATCTGGCTTTACCTCTAGATGTTGGGCTTTACCTCTAGATTTTGGGCTCTACCACTAGGTCTTGGGCTTTACCTCTAGATTTTGGACTTTACCTCTAGAAGTTGCGCTTTACCTCTAGACTTTGGGCTTTACCTCAAGACATTCGGCTTTAACTCTAGCTGTTGGGCTTTACCTCTAGATTTTGGGCCTTACCTCTAGAAGTTGGGGGTTACATCTATATGGTTGGCTTTAACTGTAGATGTCGGGCCTTAACACTTGATTTTGGAATTCAGCTCTAGGTGTTAGTCTTTACATCTAGATTCTGGGCTTTCCCTCTAGATGTTGGGCTTTAACTCTAGATTTAGGGCTTTACTCTAAAGGATGCGCTTTAACTCCAGATATTCGGCTTTACCTCTAGAAGTTGGGTTTTACATCTAGATGTTTGGCTTTAACTGTAGGTGTCGGGCTTTAACACTAGATATTGGAATTCACCTCTAGATCTTAGTCTTTACCTCTACATGTTGGGCTTTACCTCTAGATTATTTGGCTTTAGATCTAGAAATTGGGCTTTACATCTAGATTTGGGTCTTTAGCTCTAGATGTTGGGCTTTAACTCCATATTTTGGGTTTTAAAGCTATATATCTGGCTTTATCTCTAGATGTTGATCTTTACCTCTAGATTTTGGCCTCTACCTCTAGGTATTGCTGTTTACCTCTAGATTTTGGACTTTAACTCTGGAAGTTGGGCTTTACATCTAGACTTTGGGCTTTACCTCCAGATGTTGGTCTTTAAGTCTAGATACTGGACTTTATCTCTAGATGTAGGGTTTTACATCTAGATGTTTTGCTTTACATTTAGATGTTGCTCTTTATCTCTAGATTTTGGGTTATACCTCTATATGTTGTGCTTCACCTCTAGATGTTCGGCTTTACCTCTAGATTATGGGTTTTACATCTAGATGTTTGCCTTCACCTCTGTAAGTTGGTCTTTACCTGCAGACATTGGGCTGTAGGACAAGATGATGGGCTTTACCTCTAGAAGTTGGGCTTTACATATAGATTTTCGGCTTTACCTCTAAATAATGTGCTTAAACTCTAAATATTGGGCTTTACCTCTAGATGTTGGGCTTTAGATTTAGAAGTTGGGCTTTACATCTAGATTTTGGGCTTTAGATCTAGAAGTTGGGCTTTACATCTAGATTTTGGTTTTACGTCTAGATATTGGGCTTTACCTCTAGATTTTGGGTTTTAAATCTGTATATTTGGCTTTTCCTCTAGATGTTGGGCTTTACCTCTAGATTTTGGGCTCTACCACTGGGTCTTGGGCTTTACTTCTAGATTTCGGACTTTACCTCTAGAAGTAGGTTTTTACCTCTAGACTTTTGACTTTACCTCAAGACGTTCGGCTTTAACTCTAGATGTTGGGCTTTACCTCTAGATTTTGGGTCTTACCTCTAGAAGTTGGGGGTTACATCTATATGTTTGGCTTTAATTGTAGATGTCAGGCCTTAAGACTAGATTTTGGAATTCACCTCTAGATGTTAGGCTTTACCTCTAGATTCTGGGCTTTACCTCCAGATGTTGGGCTATACCTCTAGATTTTAGGTTTTCCATCTGGATTTTTGGCTTCTCCCTAGAATCCGGGCTTTATCTCCAGACGTTGCGCTTCACCTCTAGATGTTGGGTTTTACCTCTAGATGTTGGTCTTTAAGTCTAGATATTGGACTTTACCTCTAGATGTAGGGTTTTACATCTAGATGTTTTGCTTTACATTTAGATGTTGGGCTTTATCTCTAGATTTTGGTTTTAAATCTATATATTTTTCTTTTCCTCTAGATGTTGGGCTTTCCCATCAGATATCTGGCTTTACGTCTAGATGTTGGGCTTTACGTCTAGATTTTGGGATATACCACTAGGTCTTGGGCTTTACCTCTAGATTTTGGACTTTACCTCTAGAATTTGGGGGTTACACCTCTAAGTTTGGCTTTAATTGTAGATGTTTGGCCTTAAGATAGATTTTGGAATTCACCTCTAGATGTTAGGCTTTACCACTAGATTCTGGGCTTTACCTCTAGATGTTGGGCTTTACCTCTAGATTTTGGGTTTTCCAACTGGATTTTTGGCTTCTCTCTAGAATCTGGGCTTTACCTCCAGACGTTGGGCTTTACCTCTAGATGTTGGGTTTTACCTCTAGATGTTGGTCTTTAAGTCTAGATATTGGACTTTACCTCTAGATGTAGGGTTTTACATCTAGATGTTTTGCTTTACATTTAGATGTTGGGCTGTGTCTCTAGATTTTGGGTTTTAAATCTATATATTTGGCTTTTCCTCTAGATGTTGGGCTTTACCATCAGATATCTGGCTTTACGTCTAGATGTTGGGCTTTACCTCTAGATTTTGGGCTCTACCACTAGATCTTGGGCTTTACCTCTAGATTTTGGACTTTACCTCTAGAGGTTGGGCTTTACCTCTAGACTTTGGGCTTTACCTCAAGACATTCGGCTTTAACTCTAGCTGTTGGGCTTTACCTCTAGATTTTGGGCCTTACCTCTAGAAGTTGGGGGTTACATCTATATGGTTGGCTTTAACTGTAGATGTCGGGCCTTAACACTTGATTTTGGAATTCAGCTCTAGGTGTTAGTCTTTACATCTAGATTCTGGGCTTTCCCTCTAGATGTTGGGCTTTAACTCTAGATTTTGGGCTTTACTCGAAAGGATGCGCTTTAACTCCAGATATTCGGCTTTACCTCTAGAAGTTGGGTTTTACATCTAGATGTTTGGCTTTAACTGTAGGTGTCGGGCTTTAACACTAGATATTGGAATTCACCTCTAGATCTTAGTCTTTACCTCTACATGTTGGGCTTTACCTCTAGATTATTTGGCTTTAGATCTAGAAATTGGGCTTTACATCTAGAATTGGGTCTTTAGCTCTAGATGTTGGGCTTTACCTCCATATTTTGGGTTTTAAATCTATATATCTGGCTTTATCTCTAGATGTTGGTCTTTACCTCTAGATTTTGGCCTCTACCTCTAGGTATTGGTGTTTACCTCTAGATTTTGGACTATAACTCTGGAAGTTGGGCTTTACATCTAGACTTTGGGCTTTACCTCCAGATGTTGGTCTTTAAGTCTAGATACTGGACTTTATCTCTAGATGTAGGGTTTTACATCTAGATGTTTTGCTTTACATTTAGATGTTGGTCTTTATTTCTAGATTTTGGGTTATACCTCTATATGTTGTGCTTCACCTCTAGATTTTAGGCTTTACCTCTAGATGTTGGGATTACATCTAGACGTTGGATTTTATCTCTAGAATTCGGGTTATACCTCTATATGTTGTGCTTCACCTCTAGATGTTGGGCTTTACCTCTAGATTTTGGGTTTTACATCTAGATGTTTGCCTTCACCTCTGTAAGTTGGGCTTTACCTGCAGACATTGGGCTGTAGGACTAGATGATGGGCTTTACCTCTAGAAGTTGGGCTTTACATTTACATTTTGGGCTTTAACTCTAAAGTATGCGCTTAAACTCTAAATATTGGGCTTTACCTCTAGATGTTGGGCTTTAGATTTAGAAGTTGGGCTTTACATCTAGATTTTGGGCTTAAGATCTAGAAGTTGGGCTTTACATCTAGATTTTGGTTTTACGTCTAGATATTGGGCTTTACCTCTAGATTTTGGGTTTTAAATCTGTATATTTGGCTTTTCCTCTAGATGTTGGGCTTTAACTCTAGATTTTGGGCTCTACCACTAGGTCTTGGGCTTTACTTCTAGATTTCGGACTTTACCTCTAGAAGTAGGTTTTTACCTCTAGACTTTGGAATTTACCTCTTGACGTTCGGCTTTAACTCTAGATGTTGGGCTTTACCTCTAGATTTTGGGTCTTACCTCTAGAAGTTGGGGGTTACACCTATAAGTTTGGCTTTAATTGTAGATGTTTGGCCTTAAGATAGATTTTGGAATTCACCTCTAGATGTTAGGCTTTACCTCTAGATTCTGGGCTTTACCTCTAGATGTTGGGCTTTACCTCTAGATTTTGGGTTTTCCATCTGGATTTTTGGCTTCTCTCTAGAATCTGGGCTTTACCTCCAGACGTTGGGCTTTACCTCTAGATGTTGGGTTTTACCTCTAGATGTTGGTCTTTAAGTCTAGATATTGGACTTTACCTCTAGATGTAGGGTTTTACATCTAGATGTTTTGCTTTACATTTAGATGTTGGGCTGTGTCTCTAGATTTTGGGTTTTAAATCTATATATTTGGCTTTTCCTCTAGATGTTGGGCTTTACCATCAGATATCTGGCTTTACGTCTAGATGTTGGGCTTTACCTCTAGATTTTGGGCTCTACCACTAGATCTTGGGCTTTACCTCTAGATTTTGGACTTTACCTCTAGAGGTTGGGCTTTACCTCTAGACTTTGGGCTTTACCTCAAGACATTCGGCTTTAACTCTAGCTGTTGGGCTTTACCTCTAGATTTTGGGCCTTACCTCTAGAAGTTGGGGGTTATATCTATATGGTTGGATTTAACTGTAGATGTCGGGCCTTAACACTTGATTTTGGAATTCAGCTCTAGATGTTAGTCTTTACATCTAGATTCTGGGCTTTCCCTCTAGATGTTGGGCTTTAACTCTAGATTTTGGGCTTTACTCTAAAGGATGCGCTTTAACTCCACATATTCGGCTTTACCTCTAGAAGTTGGGTTTTACATCTAGATTTTGGGGTTTACGTCTAGATATTGGGCTTTACCTCTAGATTTTGGGTTTTATATCTATATATTTGGCTTTTCCTCTAGATGTTGGGCTTTACCCCTAGATATCTGGATTTACCTGTAGATGTTGGGCTTTACCTCTAGATTTTGGGTTTTTCATCTGGATTTTTGGCTTCTCTCTAGAATCTGGGCTTTACCTCCAGACGTTGGGCTTTACCTCTAGATGTTGGGTTTTACCTCTAGATGTTGGTCTTTAAGTCTAGATATTGGACTTTACCTCTAGATGTAGGGTTCTACATCTAGATGTTTTGCTTTACATTTTTATGTTGGTCTTTATGTCTAGATGTTGGGTTATACCTCTATATGTTGTGCTTCACCTCTAGATGTTGGGCTTTACCTCTAGATTTTGGGTTTTACATCTAGATGTTTGCCTTCACCTCTGTAAGTTGGGCTTTACCTGCAGACATTGGGCTGTAGGACAAGATGATGGGCTTTACCTCTAGAAGTTGGGCTTTACATCTAGATTTTCAGCTTTACCTTTAAATGATGTGCTTAAACTCTAAATATTGGGCTTTACCTCTAGATGTTGGGCTTTAGATTTAGAAGTTGGGCTTTACATCTATATTTTGGGCTTTAGATCTAGAAGTTGGGCTTTACATCTAGATTTTGGTTTTACGTCTAGATATTGGGCTTTACCTCTAGATTTTGGGTTTTAAATCTGTATATTTGGCTTTTCCTCTAGATGTTGGGCTTTACCTCTAGATTTTGGGCTCTACCACTGGGTCTTGGGCTTTACTTCTAGATTTCGGACTTTACCTCTAGAAGTAGGTTTTTACCTCTAGACTTTGGACTTTACCTCAAGACGTTCGGCTTTAACTCTAGATGTTGGGCTTCACCTCTAGATTTTGGGTCTTACCTCTAGAAGTTGGGGGTTACATCTATATGTTTGGCTTTAATTGTAGATGTCAGGCCTTAAGACTAGATTTTGGAATTCACCTCTAGATGTTAGGCTTTACCTCTAGATTCTGGGCTTTACCTCCAGATGTTGGGCTTTACCTCTAGATTTTGGGTTTTCCATCTGGATTTTTGGCTTCTCTCTAGAATCTGGGCTTTACCTCCAGACGTTGGGCTTTACCTCTAGATGTTGGGTTTTACCTCTAGATGTTGGTCTTTAAGTCTAGATATTGGACTTTACCTCTAGATGTAGGGTTTTACATCTAGATGTTTTGCTTTACATTTAGATGTTGGGCTGTGTCTCTAGATTTTGGGTTTTAAATCTATATATTTGGCTTTTCCTCTAGATGTTGGGCTTTACCATCAGATATCTGGCTTTACGTCTAGATGTTGGGCTTTACCTCTAGATTTTGGACTTTACCTCTAGAAGTTGGGCTTTACCTCTAGACTTTGGGCTTTACCTCAAGACATTCGGCTTTAACTCTAGCTGTTGGGCTTTACCTCTAGATTTTGGGCCTTACCTCTAGAAGTTGGGGGTTACATCTATATGTTTGGCTTTAACTGTAGATGTCGGGCCTTAACACTTGATTTTGGAATTCAGCTCTAGATGTTAGTCTTTACATCTAGATTCTGGGCTTTTCCTCTAGATGTTGGGCTTTAACTCTAGATTTTGGGCTTTACTCTAAAGGATGCGCTTTAACTCTAGATAGTCGGCTTTACCTCTAGAAGTTGGGTTTTACATCTAGATGTTTGGCTTTAACTGTAGGTGTCGCGCTTTAACACTAGATATTGAAATTCACCTCTAGATCTTAGTCTTTACCTCTACATGTTGGGCTTTACCTCTAGATTATTTGGCTTTAGATCTAGCAATTGGGCTTTACATCTAGATTTGGGGCTTTAGCTCTAGATGTTGGGCTTTACCTCCAGATTTTGGGTTTTAAATCTATATATCTGGCTTTATCTCTAGATGTTGGGCTTTACCTCTAGATTTTAGACTCTACCTCTAGGTATTGGTGTTTACCTCTAGATTTTGGACTTTAACTCTGGAAGTTGGGCTTTACCTCTAGAATTTGGGCTTTACCTCTAGATATTGGGCTTTACCTCTAGATTTTGGGTTTTAAATCTATATATTTGGCTTTTCCTCTAGATGTTGCGCTTTACCTCTAGATATCTGGCTTTACGTCTAGATGTTGGGCTTTACATCTAGATATCTGGCTTTACGTGTCGGTGTTGGGCTTTACCTCTAGAATTTGGACTTTACCTCTAGAAGTTGGGCTTTAGCTCTAGATTTTTCTCTCTACCTCTAGGTGTTGGGCTTTGCCTCTAGAATTTGGACCTTACCTCTAGAAGTTGGGCTTTACATCTAGAATTTGAGCTTTACCTCTAGATTTTGGGATTTAAATCTAGATATTTGGCTTTACCTATAAAATTTGGGCTTTACCTCTAGACTTTGGGCTTTACCTCAAGACGTTGGGCTTTAACTCTAGATGTTGGGCTTTACCTCTAGATTTTGGGCCTTACCTCTAGAAGTTCGGGTTTACGTCTATATGTTTGGCTTTAAATGTGGATATCGGGCCTTAACACTAGATTTTGGAATTCACCACTAGATGTTAGGCTTTTCCTCTAGATGTTGGGCTTTACCTCTAGAAGTTTGGCTTAGATCTAGAACTTGGGCTTTATCTCTAGATGTTGGGTTTAAATCTAGATTTGGGTTTTTAACTCTAGAAGTTGGTCATTACCTCTAGACATTGGTATTTACCTCCAGATGTGGGTCTTTAATTCTAGATATTGCACTTTACCTCTAGATGTAGGGTTTTACATCTAGATGTTTTGCTTTACATTTAGATGTTGGTCTTTATCTCTAGATGTTGGGTTATACCTCTATATGTTGTGCTTCAGCTCTAGATGTTGGGCTTTACCTCTAGATTTTGGGTTTTACATCTAGATGTTTGCCTTCACCTCTGTAAGCTGGGCTTTACCTGCAGACATTGGGCTGTAGGACTAGATGATGGGCTTTACCTCTAGAAGTTGGGCTTTACATTTAGATTTTGGGCTTTAACTCTAAAGGATGCGCTTAAACTCTAAATATTGGGCTTTACCTCTAGATGTTGGGCTTTAGATTTAGAAGCTGGGCTTTACATCTAGATTTTGGGCTTTAGATCTAGAAGTTGGGCTTTACATCTAGGTTTTGGGTTTTAAATCTGTATATTTGGCTTTTCCTCTAGATGTTGGGCTTTACCTCTAGATTTTGGGCTCTACCACTGGGTCTTGGGCTTTACTTCTAGATTTCGGACTTTACCTCTAGAAGTAGGTCTTTACCTCTAGACTTTGGACTTTACCTCAAGACGTTCGGCTTTAACTCTAGATGTTGGGCTTTACCTCTAGATTTTGGGTCTTACCTCTAGAAGTTGGGGGTTACATCTATATGCTTGGCTTTAATTGTAGATGTCGGGCCTTAAGATAGATTTTGGAATTCACCTCTAGATGTTAGGCTTTACCTCTAGATTCTGGGCTTTACCTCTAGATGTTGGGCTTTACCTCTAGATTTTGGATTTTCCATCTGGATTTTTGGCTTCTCTCTAGAATCAGGGCTGTACCTCCAGACGTTGGGCTTTACCTCAAGATGTTGGGTTTTACCTCTAGATGTTGGTCTTTAAGTCTAGATATTGGACTTTACCTCTAGATGTAGGGTTTTACATCTAGATGTTTTGCTTTACATTTTGATGTTGGGCTTTACCTCTAGATTTTGGGCCTTACCTCTAGAAGTTGGGGGTTACATCTATATGGTTGGCTTTAACTTTAGATGTCGGGCCTTAACACTTGATTTTGGAATTCAGCTCTAGATGTTAGGCTTTACATCTAGATTCTGGGCTTTCCCTCTAGATGTGGGGCTTTAACTCTAGATTTTGGGCTTTACTATAAAGCATGCGCTATAACTCCAGATATTCGGCTTTACCTCTAGAAGTTGGGTTTTACATCTAGATGTTTGGCTTTAAATGTAGGTGTCGGGACTTAAGACTAGATATTGGAATTCACCTCTAGATCTTAGTCTTTACCTCTACATGTTGGGCTTTACCTCTAGATTATTTGGCTTTAGATCTAGCAATTGGGCTTTACAACTAGATTTGGGGCTTTAGCTCTAGATGTTGGGCTTTACCTCCAGATTTTGGGTTTTAAAACTATATATCTGGCTTTATATCTAGATGTTGGGCTTTACCTCTAGAATTTGGCCTCTACCTCTAGGTATTGGTGTTTACCTCTAGATTTTGGACTTTAACTCTGGAAGTTGGGCTTTACATCTAGACTTTGGGCTTTACCTCCAGATGTTGGTCTTTAAGTCTAGATACTGGACTTCACCTCTAGATGTAGGATTTTACATCTAGATGTTTTGCTTTACATTTAGATGTTGCTCTTTATCTCTAGATGTTGGGTTATACCTCTATATGTTGTGCTTCACCTCTAGATGTTCGGCTTTACCTCTAGATTTTGGGTTTTACATCCAGATGTTTGCCTTCACCTCTGTAAGTTGGGCTTTACCTGCAGACATTGGGCTGTAGGACAAGATGATGGGCTTTACCTCTAGAAGTTGGGCTTTACATCTAGATTTTCGGCTTTACCTCTAAATGATGTGCTTAAACTCTAAATATTGGGCTTTACCTCTAGATGTTGGGCTTTAGATTTAGAAGTTGGGCTTTACATCTATATTTTGGGCTTTAGATCTAGAAGTTGGGCTTTACATCTAGATTTTGGTTTTACGTCTCGATATTGGGCTTTACCTCTAGATTTTGGGTTTTAAATCTGTATATTTGGCTTTTCCTCTAGATGTTGGGCTTTACCTCTAGATTTTGGGCTCTACCACTGGGTCTTGGGCTTTACTTCTAGATTTCGGACTTTACCTCTAGAAGTAGGTCTTTACCTCTAGACTTTGGACTTTACCTCTTGACGTTCGGCTTTAACTCTAGATGTTGGGCTTCACCTCTAGATTTTGGGTCTTACCTCTAGAAGTTGTGGTTTACATCTATATGTTTGGCTTTAATTGTAGATGTCAGCCCTTAAGACTAGATTTTGGAATTCACCACTAGATGTTAGGCTTTACCTCTAGATTCTGGGCTTTACCTCTAGATGTTGGGCTTTACCTCTAGATTATGGGTTTTCCATCTGTATTTTTGGCTTCTCCCTAGAATCTGGGCTTTACCTCCAGTCGTTGGGCTTCAACTCTAGATGTTGTGTTTTACCTCTAGATGTTGGTCTTTAAGTCTAGATATTAGACTTTACCTCTAGATGTAGGGTTTTACATCTAGATGTTTTGCTTTACATTTAGATGTTGGGCTTTATCTCTAGATTTTGGTTTTAAATCTATATATTTTTCTTTTCCTCTAGATGTTAGGGGTTACCTCTAGAAGTTTGGCTTAGATCTAGAACTTGGGCTTTATCTCTAGATGTTGGGTTTAAATCTAGATTTGGGTTTTTAGATCTAGAAGTTGGTCATTACCTCTAGACATTGGGATTTACCTCCAGATGTGGGTCTTTAAGTCTAGATATTGCACTTTACCTCTAGATGTAGGGTTTTACATCTAGATGTTTTGCTTTACATTTAGATGTTGGTCTTTATCTCTAGATGTTGGGTTATACCTCTATATGTTGTGCTTCACCTCTAGATGTTGGGCTTTACCTCTAGATTTTGGGTTTTACATCTAGATGTTTGCCTTCACCTCTGTTATTTGGGCTTTACCTGCAGACATTGGGCTGTAGGACTAGATGATGGGCTTTACCTCTAGAAGTTGGGCTTTACATTTAGATTTTGGGCTTTAACTCTAAAGGATGCGCTTAAACTCTAAATATTGGGCTTTACCTCTAGATGTTGGGCTTTAGATTTAGAAGTTGGGCTTTACATCTAGATTTTGGGCTTTAGATCTAGAAGTTGGGCTTTACATCTAGATTTTGGTTTTACGTCTAGATATTGAGCTTTACCTCTAGATTTTGGGTTTTAAATCTGTATATTTGGCTTTTCCTCTAGATGTTGGGCTTTACCTCTAGATTTTGGGCTCTACCACTGGGTCTTGGGCTTTACTTCTAGATTTCGGACTTTACCTCTAGAAGTAGGTCTTTACCTCTAGACTTTGGACTTTACCTCAAGACGTTCGGCTTTAACTCTAGATGTTGGGCTTTACCTCTAGATTTTGGGTCTTACCTCTAGAAGTTGGGGGTTACATCTATATGTTTGGCTTTAATTGTAGATGTCGGTCCTTAAGATAGATTTTGGAATTCACCTCTAGATGTTAGGCTTTACCTCTAGATTCTGGGCTTTACCTCTAGATGTTGGGCTTTACCTCTAGATTTTGGGTTTTCCATCTGTATTTTTGGCTTCTCTCTAGAATCTGGGCTTTACCTCCAGACGTTGGGCTTTACCTCTAGTTGTTGGGTTTTACCTCTAGATGTTGGTCTTCAAGTCTAGATATTGGACTTTACCTCTAGATGTAGGGTTTTACATCTAGATGTTTTGCTTTACATTTAGATGTTCGGCAGTGTCTCTAGATTTTGGGTTTTAAATCTATATATTTGGCTTTTCCTCTAGATGTTGGGCTTTACCATCAGATATCTGGCTTTACGTCTAGATGTTGGGCTTTACCTCTAGATTTTGGGCTCGAACACTAGGTCTTGGGCTTTACCTCTAGATTTTGGACTTTATTTCTAGAAGTTGGGCTTTACCTCTAGATATCTGGCTTTATGTCTAGTTGTTGGGCTTTACATCTAGATATCTGGCTTTACGTCTCGGTGTTGGGCTTTACCTTTAGAATTTGGACTTTACCTCTAGAAGTTGGGCTTTACCTCTAGATTTTGGACTCTACCTCTAGGTGTTGGGCTTTGTCTCTAGAATTTGGACCTTACCTCTAGAAGTTGGGCTTTACATCTAGAATTTGAACTTTACCTCTAGATTTTGGGATTTAAATCTAGATATTTGGCTTTACCTCTAAAATTTGGGCTTTACCTGTAGACTTTGGGCTTTACCTCAAGACGTTGGGCTTTAACTCTAGATGTTGGGCTTTACCTCTATATTTTGGGCCTTACCTCTAGAAGTTCGGGTTTACATCTATATGTTTGGCTTTAAATGTGGATATCGGGCCTTAACACTAGATTTTAAAATTCACCACTAGATGTTAGGCTTTTCCTCTAGATGTTGGGCTTTATCTCTAGAAGTTTGGCTTAGATCTGGAACTTGGGCTTTATCTCTAGATGTTGGGTTTTAATCTAGATTTGGGTTTTTAGCTCTAGAAGTTGGTCATTACCTCTAGACATTGGGATTTACCTCCATAGGTGGGTCTTTAAGTCTAGATATTGGACTTTACCTCTAGATGTAGGGTTTTACATCTAGATGTTTTGCTTTACATTTAGATGTTGCTCTTTATCTCTAGATGTTGGGTTATACCTCTATATATTGTGCTTCACCTCTAGATGTTGGGCTTTACCTCTAGATTTTGGGTTTTACATCTAGATGTTTGCCTTCACCTCTGTAAGTTGGGCTTTACCTGCAGACATTGGGCTGTAGGACTAGATGATGGGCTTTACCTCTAGAAGTTGGGCTTTACATTTAGATTTTGGGCTTTAACTCTAAAGGATGCGCTTAAACTCTAAATATTGGGCTTTACCTCTAGATGTTGGGCTTTAGATTTAGAAGTTGGGCTTTACATCTAGATTTTGGGCTTTAGATCTAGAAGTTGGGCTTTACATCTAGATTTTGGTCTTTACGTCTAGATATTGGGCTTTACCTATAGATTTTGGGTTTTAAATCTGTATATTTGGCTTTTCCTCTAGATGTTGGGCTTTACATCTAGATTTTTGGCTCTACCACTAGGTCTTGGGCTTTACTTCTAGATTTCGGACTTTACCTCTAGAAGTAGGTCTTTACCTCTGGACTTTGGACTTTACCTCAAGACGTTCGGCTTTAACTCTAGATGTTGGGCTTCACCTCTAGATTTTGGGTCTTACCTCTAGAAGTTGGGGTTTACATCTATATGTTTGGCTTTAATTGTAGATGTCAGGCCTTAAGACTAGATTTTGGAATTCACCTCTAGATGTTAGGCTTTACCTCTAGATTCTGGGCTTTACCTCCAGACGTTGGGCTTCACCTCTAGATGTTGGGCTTTACCTCTAGATGTTGGTCTTTAAGTCTAGATATTGGACTTTACCTCTAGATGTAGGGTTTTACATCTAGATGTTTTGCTTTACATTTAGATGTTGGGCTTTATCTCTAGATTTTGGGTTTTAAATCTATATATTTGGCTTTTCCTCTAGATGTTGGGCTTTACCCCTAGATATCTGGCTTTACCTCTAGATGTTCGGCTTTACCTCTAGAAGTTGGGCTTTAACTCTAGACTTTGGGCTTTACCTCAAGACGTTCGCCTTTAACTCTAGATGTTGGGCTTTACCTCTAGATTTTGGGCCTTACCTCTAGAAGTTGGGGGTTACATCTATATGGTTGGCTTTAACTGTAGATGTCGGGCTTTAACACTTGATTTTGGAATTCACCTCTAGATGTTAGGCTTTACATCTAGATTCTGGGCTTTCCCTCTAGATGTTGGGCTTTAACTCTAGATTTTGGGCTTTACTCTAAAGAATGCGCTTTAACTCTAGATATTCGGCTTTACCTCTAGAAGTTGGGTTTTACATCTAGATGTTTGGCTTTAACTGTAGGTGTCGGGCTTTAACACTTGATTTTGGAATTCACCTCTAGATCTTAGTCTTTACCTCTACATGTTGGGCTTTACCTCTAGATTATTTGGCTTTAGATCTAGAAATTGGGCTTTACATCTAGATTTGGGTCTTTAGCTCTAGATGTTAGTCTTCACCTCCAGATTTTGGGTTTTAAATCTATATATCTGGCTTTATCTCTAGATGTTGGGCTTTACCTCTAGATTTTGGCCTCTACCTCTAGGTATTGGTGTTTACCTCTAGATTTTGGACTTTAACTCTGGAAGTTGGGCTTTACCTCTAGAATTTGGGCTTTACCTCTAGATATTGGGCTTTACCTCTAGATTTTGGGTTTTAAATCTATATATTTGGCTTTTCCTCTAGATGATGGGCTTTACCTCTAGATATCTGGCTTTACGTCTAGATGTTGGGCTTTACATCTAGATATCTGGCTTTACGTCTCGATGTTGGGCATTACCTCTAGATTTTGGTCTCTACCTCTAGGTGTTGGGCTTTTCCTCTAGAATTTGGACCTTACCTCTAGAAGTTGGGCTTTACATCTAGAATTTGAGCTTTACCTCTAGTTTTTGGGATTTAAACCTAGATATTTGGCTTTACCTCTAAAATTTGGGCTTTACCTGTAGACTTTGGGCTTTACCTCAAGACGTTGGGCTTTAACTCTATATGTTGGGCTTTACCTCTAGATTTTGGGCCTTACCTCTAGAAGTTCGGGTTTACATCTATATGTTTGGCTTTAAATGTGGATATCGGGCCTTAACACTAGATTTTGGAATTCACCACTAGATGTTAGGCTTTTCCTCTAGATGTTGGGCTTTACCTCTAGAAGTTTGGCTTAGATCTATAACTTGGGCTTTATCTCTAGATGTTGGGTTTAAATCTAGATTTGGGTTTTTAGCTCTAGAAGTTGGTCATTACCTCTAGACATTGGGCTTTACCTCCAGATGTTGGTCTTTAAGTCTAGATATTGCACTTTACCTCTAGATGTAGAGTTTTACATCTAGATGTTTTGCTTTACATTTAGATGTTGGTCTTTATCTCTAGATGTTGGGTTATAGCTCTATATGTTGTGCTTCACCTCTAGATGTTGGGCTTTACCTCTAGATTTTGGGTTTTACATCTAGATGTTTGCCTTCACCTCTGTTATTTGGGCTTTACCTGCAGACATTGGGCTGTAGGACTAGATGATGGGCTTCACCTCTAGAAGTTGGGCTTTACATTTAGATTTTGGGCTTTAACTCTAAAGGATGCGCTTAAACTCTAAATATTGGGCTTTACATCTAGATTTTGGGCTTTAAATCTAGAAGTTGGGCTTTACATCTAGATTTTGGTCTTTACATCTAGATATTGGGCTTTACCTCTAGATTTTGGGTTTTAAATCTGTATATTTGGCTTTTCCTCTAGATGTTGGGCTTTACCTCTAGATTTTGGGTTTTAAATCTGTATATTTGGCTTTTCCTCTAGATGTTGGGCTTTACCTCTAGATTTTGGGCTCTACCACTAGGTCTTGGGCTTTACTTCTAGATTTCGGACTTTACCTCTAGAAGTAGGTCTTTATCTCTAGACTTTGGACTTTACCTCAAGACGTTCGGCTTTAACTCTAGATGTTGGGCTTCACCTCTAGATTTTGGGTCTTACCTCTAGAAGTTGGGGTTTACATCTATATATTTGGCTTTAATTGTAGATGTCAGGCCTTAAGACTAGATTTTGGAATTCACCTCTAGATGTTAGGCTTTACCTCTAGATTCTGGGCTTTACCTCCAGATGTTGGGCTTTACCTCTAGATTTTGGGTTTTCCATCTGTATTTTTGGCTTCTCGCTAGAATCCGGGCTTTACCTCCAGACGTTGGGCTTCACCTCTAGATGTTGGGCTTTACCTCTAGATGTTGGTCTTTAAGTCTAGATATTGGACTTTACCTCTAGATGTAGGGTTTTACATCTAGATGTTTTGCTTTACATTTAGATGTTGGGCTTTATCTGTAGATTTTGGTTTTAAATCTATATATTTGGCTTTTCCTCTAGATGTTGGGCTTTACCCCTAGATATCTGGCTTTACCTCTAGATGTTGGGCTTTACCTCTAGAAGTTGGGCTTTAACTCTAGACTTTGGGCTTTACCTCAAGACGTTCGCCTTTAACTCTAGATGTTGGGCTTTACCTCTAGATTTTGGGCCTTACCTCTAGAAGTTGGGGGTTACATCTATATGGTTGGCTTTAACTGTAGGTGTCGGGCCTTAACACTTGATTTTGGAATTCACCTCTAGCTGTTAGGCTTTACATCTGGATTCTGGGCTTTCCCTCTAGATGTTGGGCTTTAACTCTAGATTTTGGGCTTTACTCTAAAGGATGCGCTTTAACTCTAGATATTCGGCTTTACCTCTAGAAGTTGGGTTTTACATCTAGATGTTTGGCTTTAACTGTAGGTGTCAAGCTTTAACACTAGATATTGGAATTCACCTCTAGATCTTAGTCTTTACCTCTACATGTTGGGCTTTACCTCTAGAGTATTTGGCTTTAGATCTAGCAATTGGGCTTTACATCTAGATTTGGGGCTTTAGCTCTAGATGTTGGGCTTTACCTCCAGATTTTGGGTTTTAAATCTATATATCTGGCTTTATGTCTAGATGTTGGGCTTTACCTCTAGATTTTGGCCTCTACCTCTAGGTATTGGTGTTTACCTCTAGATTTTGGACTTTAACTCTGGAAGTTGGGCTTTACCTCTAGAATTTGGGCTTTACCTCTAGATATTGGGCTTTACCTCTAGATTTTGGGTTTTAAATCTATATATTTGGCTTTTCCTCTAGATGTTGGGCTTTACCTCTAGATATCTGGCTTTACGTCTAGATGTTGGGCTTTACATCTAGATATCTGGCTTTACATCTCGATGTTGGGCTTTACCTCTAGATTTTGGTCTCTACCTCTAGGTTTTGGGCTTTGCCTCTAGAATTTGGACCTTACCTCTAGAAGTTGAGGGTTACATCTATATGGTTGGCTTTAACTGTAGATGTTGGGCCTTAACACTTGATTTTGGAATTCACCTCTAGATGTTAGGCTTTACATGTAGCTTCTGGGCTTTCCCTCTAGATTTGGGGCTTTAACTCAACATTTTGGACTTTAAATTATGTGCTTTAACACTAGATATTCGGCTTTACCTCTAGAAGTTGGGCTTTACATCTAGATTTTGGGCTTTAGATCTAGAAGTTGGGCTTAACATCTAGATTTTGGGCTTTACGTCTAGCTATTGGGCTTTACCTCTAGATTTTGGGTTTTAAATCTATATATTTGGCTTTTCCTCTAGATGTTCGGCTTTACCTCTAGATTTTGGGCTCTACCTCTAGGTGTTGAGCTTTGCCTCTAGAATTTGGACTTTAACTCTAAAAGTTGGGCTTTACATCTGCAATTTGGTATTTACCTCTAGATTTTGGGATTTACCTCTAGGTGTTGAGCTTTGCCTCTAGAATTTGGGCTCTACCACTAGGTCTTGTGCTTTACCTCTAGATTCTGGGCTTTTCCTCTAGATATTGGGCTTTACCATCAGATATCTGGCTTTACCTCTAGATGTTGGGCTTTAACTCTAGATTTTGGGCTCTACCACTAGGTCTTGTGCTTTACCTCTAGATTCTGGACTTTCCCTCTAGATGTGGGGCTTTAACTCTAGATTTTGGCCTTTACTCTAAATGGTGCGCTTTATATATTCGGCTTTACCTCTAGAAGTTGGGCTTTACATCTAGATTTTGGGCTTTAGATATAGAAGTTTGGCTTTATATCTAGATTTTGGGCTTTACGTCTAGATATTGGGCTTTATCTCTATATTCTGGGTTTTAAATCTATATATTTGGCTTTTCCTCTAGATGTTGGTCTTTACCTCTGGATATCGGGCTTTGCCTCTACATTTTGGGCTCTACCTCTAGGTGTTGAGCTTTGCGTCTAGAATTTGGACTTTACCTCTAGATGTAGGGTTTTACATCTGCAATTTGGGCTTTACGTCTAGATTTTGGGATTTAAATCTAGATATTTGGCTTTACCTCTAGAATTTGGGCTCTACCTCAAGACGTTGGGCTTTAACTCTAGATTTTGGGCTTTAATCTAAAGGATGCGCTTTAACTCCAGATATTCGGCCTTACCTCTAGAATTTGGGTTTTACATCTATATGCTTGGCTTTAACTGTAGATGTTGGGCCTTAACACCAGATTTTGGAATTCACCACTAGATGTTAGGCTTTACCTCTAGATGTTGGGCTTTACTTCTAGATGTTGGGATTACATCTAGAAGTTGGACTTTATCTCTAGAATTTGGGCTATACCTCTATATGTTGGGCTTTACCTCTAGATTTTGGGTTTTACATCTAGATCTTTGCCTTTACCTATAACTGATGCGCATAAACTCTAAATATTGGGCTTTACCTCTAGATGTTGGGCTTTAGATTTAGAAGTTGGGCTTTACATATATATATTGGGCTTTAGATCTAGAAGTTGGGCTTTACATCTAGATTTTGGGCTTTACGTCTAGATATTGGGCTTTACCTCTACATTCTGGGTTTTAAATCTATATATTTGGCTTTTCCTCTAGATGTTAGGCTTTACCTCTAGATTCTGGGCTTTACCTCTAGATGTTGGGCTTTACCTCTAGTTTTTGGATTTTCCATCTGGATTTTTGGCTTCTCTCTAGAATCTGGGCTGTACCTCCAGACGATGGGCTTTAACTCAAGATGTTGGGTTTTACCTCTAGATGTTGGTCTTTAGGTCTAGATATTGGACTTTACCTCTAGATGTCGGGTTTTACATCTAGATGTTTTGCTTTACATTTAGATGTTGGGCTTTCTCTCTAGATTTTGGGTTTTAAATCTATATATTTGGCTTTTCCTCTAGATCTTGGGCTTTACCTCTAGATATCTGGCTTTACGTCTAGATGTTGGTCTTTACCTCTAGATTTTGGGCTCTACCACTAGGTCTTGGGCTTTACCTCTAGATTTTGGACTTTACCTCTAGAAGTAGGTCTTTACCTCTAGATTCTGGGCTTTACCTCTAGATGTTGGCCTTTACCTCTAGATTTTGGGTTTTCCATCTGTATTTTTGGCTTCTCTCTAGAATCTGGGCTTTACCTCCAGACGTTGGGCTTTACCTCTAGATGTTGGGTTTTACCTCTAGATGTTGGTCTTTAAGTCTAGATATTGGACTTTACCTCTAAATGTAGGGTTTTACATCTAGATGTTTTGCTTTACATTTAGATGTTGGGCTTTCTCTCTAGATTTTGGGTTTTAAATCTATATATTTGGCTTTTCCTCTAGATGTTGGGCTTTACCTCTAGATATCTGGCTTTACGTCTAGATGTTGGTCTTTACCTCTAGATTTTGGGCTCTACCACTAGGTCTTGGTCTTTACCTTTAGATTTTCGACTTTACCTCTAGAAGTCGGGCTTTACCTCTAGATTTTGGGCCTTACCTCTAGATTTTGGGTTTTACATCTATATGTTTGGCTTTAACTGTAGATGTCGGGCCTTAACACTTGATTTTGGAATTCACCTCTAGATGTTAGGCTTTACATCTAGATTCTGGGCTTTCCCTCTTGATGTTGGGCTTTACCTCTAGGTTTTGGACTTTAACTCTGGTAGTTGGGCTTTACATCTAGACTTTGGGCTTTATCTCTAGATTTTGGATTTAAATCTAGATATTTGGCTTTACCTCTAGAATTTGGGCTTTACCTCTAGACTTTGGGCTTTACCTCAAGACGTTGGGCTTTAACTCTAGATGTTGGGCTTTACCTCTAGATTTAAGGCTTTACCTCTAGAAGTTCGGTTTTACATCTATATGTTTGGCATTATATGTAGATGTCGGGCCTTAACACTAGATTTTGTAATTCACCACTAGATGTTAGGCTTTTCCTCTAGATGTTGGGCTTTACCTCTAGATGTTTGGCTTAGATCTAGATCTTGGGCTTTATCTCTAGATGTTGGGGTTTAAATCTAGATTTGGGGTTTTAGCTCTAGAAGTTGGTCATTACCTCTAGACATTGGGCTTTACCTCCAGATGTTGGTCTTTATGTCTAGATATTGGACTTTACCTCTAGATGTAGGATTTTACATCTAGATGTTTTGCTTTACATTTAGATATTGGTCTTTACCTCTAAATGTTGGGTTATAACTCTATATGTTGTGCTTCACCTCTAGATGTTAGGCTTCACCTCTAGATGTTGGGATTACATCTAGACGTTGGACTTTATCTCTAGAATTTGGGCTATACCTCTATATCTTGAGCTTTACCTCTAGATTTTGGGTTTTACATCTAGATGTTTGCCTTTACCCCTGTAAGTTGGGCTTTACCTGCAGACATTGGGCTTTAGGACTAGATGATGGGCTTTACCTCTAGAAGTTGGGCTTTACATCTAGATTTTCGGCTTTACCTCTAAATGATGTGCTTAAACTCTAAATATTGGGCTTTAGCTCTAGATGTTGGGCTTTAGATTTAGAAGTTGGGCTTTACATCTAGATTTTGGTCTTTACGTCTAGATATTGGGCTTTACCTCTAGATTTTGGGGTTTAAATCTATATATTTGGCTATTCATCTAGATGTTGGGCTTTACCTCTAGATTTTGGGTTTTCCATCTGGATTTTTGGATTCTCTCTAGAATCTGGGCTGTACCTCCAGACGTTGGGCTTTACCTGTAGAAGTTGGGTTTTACATCTAGATGTTTGGCTTTAACTGTAGGTGTCGGGCTTTAACACTAGATATTGGAATTCACCTCTAGATCTTAGTCTTTACCTCTACATGTTGGACTTTACCTCTTGATTATTTGGCTTTAGATCTAGAAATTGGGCTTTACATCTAGATTTGGAGCTTTAGCTCTAGATGTTGGTCTTTACCTCTAGATTTTGGTTTTTTAATCTATATATTTGGCTTTTCCTCTAGATATTGGTGTTTACCTCTAGATTTTGGGTTTTAAATCTATATATTTGGCTTTTCCTCTAGATATTGGGCTTTACCATCAGATATCTGGCTTTACGTCTAGATATTGGGCTTTACCTCTAGATTTTGGGCTCTACCACTAGGTCTTGGGCTTTACCTCTAGATTTTGGACTTTACCTCTAGAAGTTGGACTTTACCTCTAGATTTTGGGCCTTACCTCTAGAAGTTGGGGGTTACATCTATATGTTTGGCTTTAATTGTAGATATCGGGCCTTAAGACTAGATTTTGGAATTCACCTCTAGATGTTGGGCTTTACCTCTAGTTTTTGGATTTTCCATCTGGATTTTTGGCTTCTCTCTAGAATCTGGGCTGTACCTCCAGACGATGGGCTTTAACTCAAGATGTTGGGTTTTACCTCTAGATGTTGGTCTTTAAGTCTAGATATTGGACTTTACCTCTAGTTGTAGGGTTTTATATCGAGATGCTTTGCTTTACATTTAGATGTTGGGCTTTATCTCTAGATTTTGGGTTTTAAATCTATATATTTGGCTTTTCCTCTAGATGTTGGACTTTACCATCAGATATCTGGCTTTACGTCTAGATGTTGGGCGTTAACTCTAGATTTTGAGCTCTACCACTAGGTCTTGGTCTTTACCTTTAGATTTTCGACTTTACCTCTAGAAGTCGGGCTTTACCTCTAGATTTTGGGCCTTACCTCTAGATTTTGGGTTTTACATCTATATGTTTGGCTTTAACTGTAGATGTCGGGCCTTAACCCTTGATTTTGGAATTCACCTCTAGATGTTAGGCTTTACATCTAGATTCTGGGGTTTCCCTCTAGATGTTGGGCTTTACCTCTAGGTTTTGGACTTTAACTCTGGAAGTTGGGCTTTACATCTAGACTTTGGGCTTTATCTCTAGATTTTGGATTTAAATCTAGATATTTGGCTTTACCTCTAGAATTTGGGCTTTACCTCTAGACTTTGGGCTTTACCTCAAGACGTTGGGCTTTAACTCTAGATGTTGGGCTTTACCTCTATATTTTGGGCCTTACCTCTAGAAGCTCGGGTTTACATCTATATGTTTGGCTTTATCTGTAGATGTCGGGCCTTAACACTAGATTTTGGAATTCACCACTAGATGTTAGGCTTTTCCTCTAGATGTTGGGATTTCCAATCAGATATCTATCTTTACGTCTAGGTGTTGGGCTTTACCTCTAGATTTTGGGCTCTACCACTAGGTCTTGGGCTTTACCTCTAGATTTTGGACTTTACCTCTAGAAGTTTGGCTTTAAATCTAGACTTTGGTGCTTTACCTCTAGACTTTGGGCTTTACCTCAAGACGTTCGGCTTTAACTCTAGCTGTTGGGCTTTACCTCTAGATTTTGGGCCTTACCTCTAGAAGTTGGGGGTTACATCTATATGTTTGGCTTTAATTGTAGATGTCAGGCCTTAAGACTAGATTTTGGAATTCACCTCTAGATGTTAGGCTTTACATCTAGATTCTGGGCTTTCCCTCTAGATGTTGGGCTTTAACTCTAGATTTTGGGCTTTACTCGAAAGGATGCGCTTTAACTCCAGATATTCGGCTTTACCTCTAGAAGTTTGGTTTTACATCTATATGTTTGGCATTATATGTAGATGTCGGGCCTTAACACTAGATTTTGTAATTCACCACTAGATGTTAGGCTTTTCCTCTAGATGTTGGGCTTTACCTCTAGAAGTTTGGCTTAGATCTAGAACTTGGGCTTTATCTCTAGATGTTGGGGTTTAAATCTAGATTTGGGGTTTTAGCTCTAGAAGTTGGTCATTACCTCTAGACATTGGGCTTTACCTCCAGATGTTGGTCTTTATGTCTAGATATTGGACTTTACCTCTAGATGTAGGGTTTTACATCTAGATGTTTTGCTTTACATTTAGATGTTGGTCTTTATCTCTAAATTTTGGGTTATAACTCTATATGTTGTGCTTCACCTCTAGATGTTAGGCTTTACCTCTAGATGTTGGGATTACATCTAGACGTTGGACTTTATCTCTAGAATTTGGGCTATACCTCTATATCTTGAGCTTTACCTCTAGATTTTGGGTTTTACATCTAGATGTTTGCCTTTACCCCTGTAAGTTGGGCTTTCCCTGCAGACATTGGGCTGTAGGACTAGATGATGGGCTTTACCTATAGAAGTTGGGCTTTAAATCTAGATTTTCGGCTTTACCTCTAAATGATGTGCTTAAACTCTAAATATTGGGCTTTACCTCTAGATGTTGGGCTTTAGATTTAGAAGTTGGGCTTTACTTCTAGATTTTGGGGTTTAGGTCTAGAAGTTGGGCTTTACATCTAGATATTGGGCTTTACCTTTATATTCTGGGTTTTAAATCTATATATTTGGCTTTTCCTCTAGATGTTGGTCTTTACCTCTAGATATCGGGCTTTACCTCTAGATATTGGCTTTGCCTCTACATTTTGGGCTCTACCTCTAGGTGTTGAGCTTTGCGTCTAGAATTTGGACTTTACCTCTAGAAGTTGGGATTTACATCTGCAATTTGGGCTTTACGTCTAGATTTTGGGATTTAAATCTAGATATTTGGCTTTACCTCTAGAATTTGGGCTTTACCTCAAGACGTTGGGCTTTAACTCTAGATTTTGGGCTTTAATCTAAAGGATGCGCTTTAAATCCAGATATTCGGCCTTACCTCTAGAATTTGGGTTTTACATCTATATGCTTGGCTTTAACTGTAGATGTTGGGCCTTAACACTAGATTTTGGAATTCACCACTAGATGTTAGGCTTTACCTTTAGATGTTGGGCTTTACTTCTAGATGTTGGGATTACATCTAGAAGTTGGACTTTATCTCTAGAATTTGGGCTATACCTGTATATGTTGGGCTTTACCTCTAGATTTTGGGTTTTACATCTAGATCTTTGCCTTTACCTATAACTGATGCGCATAAACTCTAAATATTGGGCTTTACCTCTAGATGTTGGGCTTTAGATTTAGAAGTTGGGCTTTACATATATATATTGGGCTTTAGATCTAGAAGTTGGGCTTTACATCTAGATTTTGGGCTTTACGTCTAGATATTGGGCTTTACCTCTACATTCTGGGTTTTAAATCTATATATTTGGCTTTTCCTCTAGATGTTAGGCTTTACCTCTAGATTCTGGGCTTTACCTCTAGATGTTGGGCTTTACCTCTAGTTTTTGGATTTTCCATCTGGATTTTTGGCTTCTCTCTAGAATCTGGGCTGTACTTCCAGACGATGGGCTTTAACTCAAGATGTTGGGTTTTACCTCTAGATGTTGGTCTTTAGGTCTAGATATTGGACTTTACCTCTAGATGTCGGGTTTTACATCTAGATGTTTTGCTTTACATTTAGATGTTGGGCTTTCTCTCTAGATTTTGGGTTTCAAATCTATATATTTGGCTTTTCCTCTAGATGTTGGGCTTTACCTCTAGATATCTGGCTTTACGTCTAGATGTTGGTCTTTACCTCTAGATTTTGGGCTCTACCACTAGGTCTTGGGCTTTACCTCTAGATTTTGGACTTTACCTCTAGAAGTAGGTCTTTACCTCTAGATTCTGGGCTTTACCTCTAGATGTTGGCCTTTACCTCTAGATTTTGGGTTTTCCATCTGTATTTTTGGCTTCTCTCTAGAATCTGGGCTTTACCTCCAGACGTTGGGCTTTACCTCTAGATGTTGGGTTTTACCTCTAGATGTTGGTCTTTAAGTCTAGATATTGGACTTTACCTCTAAATGTAGGGTTTTACATCTAGATGGTTTGCTTTACATTTAGATGTTGGGCTTTACCTCTAGATATTGGGCTTTACCTCTAGATTTTGGGTTTTAAATCTATATATTTGGCTTTTCCTCTAGATGTTGGGCTTTACCTCTAGATATCTGGCTTTACGTCTAGATGTTGGTCTTTACCTCTAGATTTTGGGCTCTACCACTAGGTCTTGGTCTTTACCTTTAGATTTTCGACTTTACCTCTAGAAGTCGGGCTTTACCTCTAGATTTTGGGCCTTACCTCTAGATTTTGGGTTTTACATCTATATGTTTGGCTTTAACTGTAGATGTCGGGCCTTAACACTTGATTTTGGAATTCACCTCTAGATGTTAGGCTTTACATCTAGATTCTGGGCTTTCCCTCTTGATGTTGGGCTTTACCTCTAGGTTTTGGACTTTAACTCTGGAAGTTGGGCTTTACATCTAGACTTTGGGCTTTATCTCTAGATTTTGGATTTAAATCTAGATATTTGGCTTTACCTCTAGAATTTGGGCTTTACCTCTAGACTTTGGGCTTTACCTCAAGACGTTGGGCTTTAACTCTAGATGTTGGGCTTTACCTCTAGATTTAAGGCTTTACCTCTAGAAGTTCGGTTTTACATCTATATGTTTGGCATTATATGTAGATGTCGGGCCTTAACACTAGATTTTGTAATTCACCACTAGATGTTAGGCTTTTCCTCTAGATGTTGGGCTTTACCTCTAGATGTTTGGCTTAGATCTAGAACTTGGGCTTTATCTCTAGATGTTGGGGTTTAAATCTAGATTTGGGGTTTTAGCTCTAGAAGTTGGTCATTACCTCTAGACATTGGGCTTTACCTCCAGATGTTGGTCTTTATGTCTAGATATTGGACTTTACCTCTAGATGTAGGGTTTTACATCTAGATGTTTTGCTTTACATTTAGATGTTGGTCTTTATCTCTAAATTTTGGGTTATAACTCTATATGTTGTGCTTCACCTCTAGATGTTAGGCTTTACCTCTAGATGTTGGGATTACATCTAGACGTTGGACTTTATCTCTAGAATTTGGGCTATACCTCTATATCTTGAGCTTTACCTCTAGATTTTGGGTTTTACATCTAGATGTTTGCCTTTACCCCTGTAAGTTGGGCTTTCCCTGCAGACATTGGGCTGTAGGACTAGATGATGGGCTTTACCTATAGAAGTTGGGCTTTAAATCTAGATTTTCGGCTTTACCTCTAAATGATGTGCTTAAACTCTAAATATTGGGCTTTACCTCTAGATGTTGGGCTTTAGATTTAGAAGTTGGGCTTTACTTCTAGATTTTGGGGTTTAGGTCTAGAAGTTGGGCTTTACATCTAGATATTGGGCTTTACCTTTATATTCTGGGTTTTAAATCTATATATTTGGCTTTTCCTCTAGATGTTGGTCTTTACCTCTAGATATCGGGCTTTACCTCTAGATATTGGCTTTGCCTCTACATTTTGGGCTCTACCTCTAGGTGTTGAGCTTTGCGTCTAGAATTTGGACTTTACCTCTAGAAGTTGGGATTTACATCTGCAATTTGGGCTTTACGTCTAGATTTTGGGATTTAAATCTAGATATTTGGCTTTACCTCTAGAATTTGGGCTTTACCTCAAGACGTTGGGCTTTAACTCTAGATTTTGGGCTTTAATCTAAAGGATGCGCTTTAAATCCAGATATTCGGCCTTACCTCTAGAATTTGGGTTTTACATCTATATGCTTGGCTTTAACTGTAGATGTTGGGCCTTAACACTAGATTTTGGAATTCACCACTAGATGTTAGGCTTTACCTTTAGATGTTGGGCTTTACTTCTAGATGTTGGGATTACATCTAGAAGTTGGACTTTATCTCTAGAATTTGGGCTATACCTGTATATGTTGGGCTTTACCTCTAGATTTTGGGTTTTACATCTAGATCTTTGCCTTTACCTATAACTGATGCGCATAAACTCTAAATATTGGGCTTTACCTCTAGATGTTGGGCTTTAGATTTAGAAGTTGGGCTTTACATATATATATTGGGCTTTAGATCTAGAAGTTGGGCTTTACATCTAGATTTTGGGCTTTACGTCTAGATATTGGGCTTTACCTCTACATTCTGGGTTTTAAATCTATATATTTGGCTTTTCCTCTAGATGTTAGGCTTTACCTCTAGATTCTGGGCTTTACCTCTAGATGTTGGGCTTTACCTCTAGTTTTTGGATTTTCCATCTGGATTTTTGGCTTCTCTCTAGAATCTGGGCTGTACCTCCAGACGATGGGCTTTAACTCAAGATGTTGGGTTTTACCTCTAGATGTTGGTCTTTAGGTCTAGATATTGGACTTTACCTCTAGATGTCGGGTTTTACATCTAGATGTTTTGCTTTACATTTAGATGTTGGGCTTTCTCTCTAGATTTTGGGTTTTAAATCTATATATTTGGCTTTTCCTCTAGATCTTGGGCTTTACCTCTAGATATCTGGCTTTACGTCTAGATGTTGGTCTTTACCTCTAGATTTTGGGCTCTACCACTAGGTCTTGGGCTTTACCTCTAGATTTTGGACTTTACCTCTAGAAGTAGGTCTTTACCTCTAGATTCTGGGCTTTACCTCTAGATGTTGGCCTTTACCTCTAGATTTTGGGTTTTCCATCTGTATTTTTGGCTTCTCTCTAGAATCTGGGCTTTACCTCCAGACGTTGGGCTTTACCTCTAGATGTTGGGTTTTACCTCTAGATGTTGGTCTTTAAGTCTAGATATTGGACTTTACCTCTAAATGTAGGGTTTTACATCTAGATGGTTTGCTTTACATTTAGATGTTGGGCTTTACCTCTAGATATTGGGCTTTACCTCTAGATTTTGGGTTTTAAATCTATATATTTGGCTTTTCCTCTAGATGTTGGGCTTTACCTCTAGATATCTGGCTTTACGTCTAGATGTTGGTCTTTACCTCTAGATTTTGGGCTCTACCACTAGGTCTTGGGCTTTACCTCTAGATTTTGGACTTTACCTCTAGAAGTAGGTCTTTACCTCTAGATTCTGGGCTTTACCTCTAGATGTTGGCCTTTACCTCTAGATTTTGGGTTTTCCATCTGTATTTTTGGCTTCTCTCTAGAATCTGGGCTTTACCTCCAGACGTTGGGCTTTACATCTAGATGTTGGGTTTTACCTCTAGATGTTGGTCTTTAAGTCTAGATATTGGACTTTACCTCTAAATGTAGGGTTTTACGTCTAGATGGTTTGCTTTACATTTAGATGTTGGGCTTTCTCTCTAGATTTTGGGTTTTAAATCTATATATTTGGCTTTTCCTCTAGATGTTGGGCTTTACCTCTAGATATCTGGCTTTACGTCTAGATGTTGGTCTTTACCTCTAGATTTTGGGCTCTACCACTAGGTCTTAGTCTTTACCTTTAGATTTTCGACTTTACCTCTAGAAGTCGGGCTTTACCTCTAGATTTTGGGCCTTACCTCTAGATTTTGGGTTTTACATCTATATGTTTGGCTTTAACTGTAGATGTCGGGCCTTAACACTTGATTTTGGAATTCACCTCTAGATGTTAGGCTTTACATCTAGATTCTGGGCTTTCCCTCTTGATGTTGGGCTTTACCTCTAGGTTTTGGACTTTAACTCTGGAAGTTGGGCTTTACATCTAGACTTTGGGCTTTATCTCTAGATTTTGGATTTAAATCTAGATATTTGGCTTTACCTCTAGAATTTGGGCTTTACCTCTAGACTTTGGGCTTTACCTCAAGACGTTGGGCTTTAACTCTAGATGTTGGGCTTTACCTCTAGATTTAAGGCTTTACCTCTAGAAGTTCGGTTTTACATCTATATGTTTGGCATTATATGTAGATGTCGGGCCTTAACACTAGATTTTGTAATTCACCACTAGATGTTAGGCTTTTCCTCTAGATGTTGGGCTTTACCTCTAGATGTTTGGCTTAGATCTAGATCTTGGGCTTTATCTCTAGATGTTGGGGTTTAAATCTAGATTTGGGGTTTTAGCTCTAGAAGTTGGTCATTACCTCTAGACATTGGGCTTTACCTCCAGATGTTGGTCTTTATGTCTAGATATTGGACTTTACCTCTAGATGTAGGATTTTACATCTAGATGTTTTGCTTTACATTTAGATATTGGTCTTTACCTCTAAATGTTGGGTTATAACTCTATATGTTGTGCTTCACCTCTAGATGTTAGGCTTCACCTCTAGATGTTGGGATTACATCTAGACGTTGGACTTTATCTCTAGAATTTGGGCTATACCTCTATATCTTGAGCTTTACCTCTAGATTTTGGGTTTTACATCTAGATGTTTGCCTTTACCCCTGTAAGTTGGGCTTTACCTGCAGACATTGGGCTTTAGGACTAGATGATGGGCTTTACCTCTAGAAGTTGGGCTTTACATCTAGATTTTCGGCTTTACCTCTAAATGATGTGCTTAAACTCTAAATATTGGGCTTTAGCTCTAGATGTTGGGCTTTAGATTTAGAAGTTGGGCTTTACATCTAGATTTTGGTCTTTACGTCTAGATATTGGGCTTTACCTCTAGATTTTGGGGTTTAAATCTATATATTTGGCTATTCATCTAGATGTTGGGCTTTACCTCTAGATTTTGGGTTTTCCATTTGGATTTTTGGATTCTCTCTAGAATCTGGGCTGTACCTCCAGACGTTGGGCTTTACCTGTAGAAGTTGGGTTTTACATCTAGATGTTTGGCTTTAACTGTAGGTGTCAGGCTTTAACACTAGATATTGGAATTCACCTCTAGATCTTAGTCTTTACCTCTACATGTTGGACTTTACCTCTTGATTATTTGGCTTTAGATCTAGAAATTGGGCTTTACATCTAGATTTGGAGCTTTAGCTCTAGATGTTGGTCTTTACCTCTAGATTTTGGGTTTTAAATCTATATATTTGGCTTTTCCTCTAGATATTGGGCTTTACCATCAGATATCTGGCTTTACGTCTAGATGTTGGGCTTTACCTCTAGATTTTGGGCTCTACCACTAGGTCTTGGGCTTTACCTCTAGATTTTGGACTTTACCTCTAGAAGTTGGGCTTTACCTCTAGATTTTGGGCCTTACCTCTAGAAGTTGGGGGTTACATCTATATGTTTGGCTTTAATTGTAGATATCGGGACTTAAGACTAGATTTTGGAATTCACCTCTAGATGTTGGGCTTTACCTCTAGTTTTTGGATTTTCCATCTGGATTTTTGGCTTCTCTCTAGAATCTGGGCTGTACCTCCAGACGATGGGCTTTAACTCAAGATGTTGGGTTTTACCTCTAGATGTTGGTCTTTAAGTCTAGATATTGGACTTTACCTCTAGTTGTAGGCTTTTATATCGAGATGCTTTGCTTTACATTTAGATGTTGGGCTTTATCTCTAGATTTTGGGTTTTAAATCTATATATTTGGCTTTTCCTCTAGATGTTGGACTTTACCATCAGATATCTGGCTTTACGTCTAGATGTTGGGCGTTAACTCTAGATTTTGAGCTCTACCACTAGGTCTTGGTCTTTACCTTTAGATTTTCGACTTTACCTCTAGAAGTCGGGCTTTACCTCTAGATTTTGGGCCTTACCTCTAGATTTTGGGTTTTACATCTATATGTTTGGCTTTAACTGTAGATGTCGGGCCTTAACCCTTGATTTTGGAATTCACCTCTAGATGTTAGGCTTTACATCTAGATTCTGGGGTTTCCCTCTAGATGTTGGGCTTTACCTCTAGGTTTTGGACTTTAACTCTGGAAGTTGGGCTTTACATCTAGACTTTGGGCTTTATCTCTAGATTTTGGATTTAAATCTAGATATTTGGCTTTACCTCTAGAATTTGGGCTTTACCTCTAGACTTTGGGCTTTACCTCAAGACGTTGGGCTTTAACTCTAGATGTTGGGCTTTACCTCTATATTTTGGGCCTTACCTCTAGAAGCTCGGGTTTACATCTATATGTTTGGCTTTATCTGTAGATGTCGGGCCTTAACACTAGATTTTGGAATTCACCACTAGATGTTAGGCTTTTCCTCTAGATGTTGGGATTTCCAATCAGATATCTATCTTTACGTCTAGGTGTTGGGCTTTACCTCTAGATTTTGGGCTCTACCACTAGGTCTTGGGCTTTACCTCTAGATTTTGGACTTTACCTCTAGAAGTTTGGCTTTAAATCTAGACTTTGGTGCTTTACCTCTAGACTTTGGGCTTTACCTCAAGACGTTCGGCTTTAACTCTAGCTGTTGGGCTTTACCTCTAGATTTTGGGCCTTACCTCTAGAAGTTGGGGGTTACATCTATATGTTTGGCTTTAATTGTAGATGTCAGGCCTTAAGACTAGATTTTGGAATTCACCTCTAGATGTTAGGCTTTACATCTAGATTCTGGGCTTTCCCTCTAGATGTTGGGCTTTAACTCTAGATTTTGGGCTTTACTCGAAAGGATGCGCTTTAACTCCAGATATTCGGCTTTACCTCTAGAAGTTCGGTTTTACATCTATATGTTTGGCATTATATGTAGATGTCGGGCCTTAACACTAGATTTTGTAATTCACCACTAGATGTTAGGCTTTTCCTCTAGATGTTGGGCTTTACCTCTAGATGTTTGGCTTAGATCTAGAACTTGGGCTTTATCTCTAGATGTTGGGGTTTAAATCTAGATTTGGGGTTTTAGCTCTAGAAGTTGGTCATTACCTCTAGACATTGGGCTTTACCTCCAGATGTTGGTCTTTATGTCTAGATATTGGACTTTACCTCTAGATGTAGGGTTTTACATCTAGATGTTTTGCTTTACATTTAGATGTTGGTCTTTATCTCTAAATTTTGGGTTATAACTCTATATGTTGTGCTTCACCTCTAGATGTTAGGCTTTACCTCTAGATGTTGGGATTACATCTAGACGTTGGACTTTATCTCTAGAATTTGGGCTATACCTCTATATCTTGAGCTTTACCTCTAGATTTTGGGTTTTACATCTAGATGTTTGCCTTTACCCCTGTAAGTTGGGCTTTCCCTGCAGACATTGGGCTGTAGGACTAGATGATGGGCTTTACCTATAGAAGTTGGGCTTTAAATCTAGATTTTCGGCTTTACCTCTAAATGATGTGCTTAAACTCTAAATATTGGGCTTTACCTCTAGATGTTGGGCTTTAGATTTAGAAGTTGGGCTTTACTTCTAGATTTTGGGGTTTAGGTCTAGAAGTTGGGCTTTACATCTAGATATTGGGCTTTACCTTTATATTCTGGGTTTTAAATCTATATATTTGGCTTTTCCTCTAGATGTTGGTCTTTACCTCTAGATATCGGGCTTTACCTCTAGATATTGGCTTTGCCTCTACATTTTGGGCTCTACCTCTAGGTGTTGAGCTTTGCGTCTAGAATTTGGACTTTACCTCTAGAAGTTGGGATTTACATCTGCAATTTGGGCTTTACGTCTAGATTTTGGGATTTAAATCTAGATATTTGGCTTTACCTCTAGAATTTGGGCTTTACCTCAAGACGTTGGGCTTTAACTCTAGATTTTGGGCTTTAATCTAAAGGATGCGCTTTAAATCCAGATATTCGGCCTTACCTCTAGAATTTGGGTTTTACATCTATATGCTTGGCTTTAACTGTAGATGTTGGGCCTTAACACTAGATTTTGGAATTCACCACTAGATGTTAGGCTTTACCTTTAGATGTTGGGCTTTACTTCTAGATGTTGGGATTACATCTAGAAGTTGGACTTTATCTCTAGAATTTGGGCTATACCTGTATATGTTGGGCTTTCTCTCTAGATTTTGGGTTTTAAATCTATATATTTGGCTTTTCCTCTAGATGTTGGGCTTTACCTCTAGATATCTGGCTTTACGTCTAGATGTTGGTCTTTACCTCTAGATTTTGGGCTCTACCACTAGGTCTTAGTCTTTACCTTTAGATTTTCGACTTTACCTCTAGAAGTCGGGCTTTACCTCTAGATTTTGGGCCTTACCTCTAGATTTTGGGTTTTACATCTATATGTTTGGCTTTAACTGTAGATGTCGGGCCTTAACACTTGATTTTGGAATTCACCTCTAGATGTTAGGCTTTACATCTAGATTCTGGGCTTTCCCTCTTGATGTTGGGCTTTACCTCTAGGTTTTGGACTTTAACTCTGGAAGTTGGGCTTTACATCTAGACTTTGGGCTTTATCTCTAGATTTTGGATTTAAATCTAGATATTTGGCTTTACCTCTAGAATTTGGGCTTTACCTCTAGACTTTGGGCTTTACCTCAAGACGTTGGGCTTTAACTCTAGATGTTGGGCTTTACCTCTAGATTTAAGGCTTTACCTCTAGAAGTTCGGTTTTACATCTATATGTTTGGCATTATATGTAGATGTCGGGCCTTAACACTAGATTTTGTAATTCACCACTAGATGTTAGGCTTTTCCTCTAGATGTTGGGCTTTACCTCTAGATGTTTGGCTTAGATCTAGATCTTGGGCTTTATCTCTAGATGTTGGGGTTTAAATCTAGATTTGGGGTTTTAGCTCTAGAAGTTGGTCATTACCTCTAGACATTGGGCTTTACCTCCAGATGTTGGTCTTTATGTCTAGATATTGGACTTTACCTCTAGATGTAGGATTTTACATCTAGATGTTTTGCTTTACATTTAGATATTGGTCTTTACCTCTAAATGTTGGGTTATAACTCTATATGTTGTGCTTCACCTCTAGATGTTAGGCTTCACCTCTAGATGTTGGGATTACATCTAGACGTTGGACTTTATCTCTAGAATTTGGGCTATACCTCTATATCTTGAGCTTTACCTCTAGATTTTGGGTTTTACATCTAGATGTTTGCCTTTACCCCTGTAAGTTGGGCTTTACCTGCAGACATTGGGCTTTAGGACTAGATGATGGGCTTTACCTCTAGAAGTTGGGCTTTACATCTAGATTTTCGGCTTTACCTCTAAATGATGTGCTTAAACTCTAAATATTGGGCTTTAGCTCTAGATGTTGGGCTTTAGATTTAGAAGTTGGGCTTTACATCTAGATTTTGGTCTTTACGTCTAGATATTGGGCTTTACCTCTAGATTTTGGGGTTTAAATCTATATATTTGGCTATTCATCTAGATGTTGGGCTTTACCTCTAGATTTTGGGTTTTCCATTTGGATTTTTGGATTCTCTCTAGAATCTGGGCTGTACCTCCAGACGTTGGGCTTTACCTGTAGAAGTTGGGTTTTACATCTAGATGTTTGGCTTTAACTGTAGGTGTCGGGCTTTAACACTAGATATTGGAATTCACCTCTAGATCTTAGTCTTTACCTCTACATGTTGGACTTTACCTCTTGATTATTTGGCTTTAGATCTAGAAATTGGGCTTTACATCTAGATTTGGAGCTTTAGCTCTAGATGTTGGTCTTTACCTCTAGATTTTGGGTTTTAAATCTATATATTTGGCTTTTCCTCTAGATATTGGGCTTTACCATCAGATATCTGGCTTTACGTCTAGATGTTGGGCTTTACCTCTAGATTTTGGGCTCTACCACTAGGTCTTGGGCTTTACCTCTAGATTTTGGACTTTACCTCTAGAAGTTGGGCTTTACCTCTAGATTTTGGGCCTTACCTCTAGAAGTTGGGGGTTACATCTATATGTTTGGCTTTAATTGTAGATATCGGGACTTAAGACTAGATTTTGGAATTCACCTCTAGATGTTGGGCTTTACCTCTAGTTTTTGGATTTTCCATCTGGATTTTTGGCTTCTCTCTAGAATCTGGGCTGTACCTCCAGACGATGGGCTTTAACTCAAGATGTTGGGTTTTACCTCTAGATGTTGGTCTTTAAGTCTAGATATTGGACTTTACCTCTAGTTGTAGGGTTTTATATCGAGATGCTTTGCTTTACATTTAGATGTTGGGCTTTATCTCTAGATTTTGGGTTTTAAATCTATATATTTGGCTTTTCCTCTAGATGTTGGACTTTACCATCAGATATCTGGCTTTACGTCTAGATGTTGGGCGTTAACTCTAGATTTTGAGCTCTACCACTAGGTCTTGGTCTTTACCTTTAGATTTTCGACTTTACCTCTAGAAGTCGGGCTTTACCTCTAGATTTTGGGCCTTACCTCTAGATTTTGGGTTTTACATCTATATGTTTGGCTTTAACTGTAGATGTCGGGCCTTAACCCTTGATTTTGGAATTCACCTCTAGATGTTAGGCTTTACATCTAGATTCTGGGGTTTCCCTCTAGATGTTGGGCTTTACCTCTAGGTTTTGGACTTTAACTCTGGAAGTTGGGCTTTACATCTAGACTTTGGGCTTTATCTCTAGATTTTGGATTTAAATCTAGATATTTGGCTTTACCTCTAGAATTTGGGCTTTACCTCTAGACTTTGGGCTTTACCTCAAGACGTTGGGCTTTAACTCTAGATGTTGGGCTTTACCTCTATATTTTGGGCCTTACCTCTAGAAGCTCGGGTTTACATCTATATGTTTGGCTTTATCTGTAGATGTCGGGCCTTAACACTAGATTTTGGAATTCACCACTAGATGTTAGGCTTTTCCTCTAGATGTTGGGATTTCCAATCAGATATCTATCTTTACGTCTAGGTGTTGGGCTTTACCTCTAGATTTTGGGCTCTACCACTAGGTCTTGGGCTTTACCTCTAGATTTTGGACTTTACCTCTAGAAGTTGGGCTTTAAATCTAGACTTTGGTGCTTTACCTCTAGACTTTGGGCTTTACCTCAAGACATTCGGCTTTAACTCTAGCTGTTGGGCTTTACCTCTAGATTTTGGGCCTTACCTCTAGAAGTTGGGGGTTACATCTATATGTTTGGCTTTAATTGTAGATGTCAGGCCTTAAGACTAGATTTTGGAATTCACCTCTAGATGTTAGGCTTTACATCTAGATTCTGGGCTTTCCCTCTAGATGTTGGGCTTTAACTCTAGATTTTGGGCTTTACTCGAAAGGATGCGCTTTAACTCCAGATATTCGGCTTTACCTCTAGAAGTTCGGTTTTACATCTATATGTTTGGCATTATATGTAGATGTCGGGCCTTAACACTAGATTTTGTAATTCACCACTAGATGTTAGGCTTTTCCTCTAGATGTTGGGCTTTACCTCTAGATGTTTGGCTTAGATCTAGAACTTGGGCTTTATCTCTAGATGTTGGGGTTTAAATCTAGATTTGGGGTTTTAGCTCTAGAAGTTGGTCATTACCTCTAGACATTGGGCTTTACCTCCAGATGTTGGTCTTTATGTCTAGATATTGGACTTTACCTCTAGATGTAGGGTTTTACATCTAGATGTTTTGCTTTACATTTAGATGTTGGTCTTTATCTCTAAATTTTGGGTTATAACTCTATATGTTGTGCTTCACCTCTAGATGTTAGGCTTTACCTCTAGATGTTGGGATTACATCTAGACGTTGGACTTTATCTCTAGAATTTGGGCTATACCTCTATATCTTGAGCTTTACCTCTAGATTTTGGGTTTTACATCTAGATGTTTGCCTTTACCCCTGTAAGTTGGGCTTTCCCTGCAGACATTGGGCTGTAGGACTAGATGATGGGCTTTACCTATAGAAGTTGGGCTTTAAATCTAGATTTTCGGCTTTACCTCTAAATGATGTGCTTAAACTCTAAATATTGGGCTTTACCTCTAGATGTTGGGCTTTAGATTTAGAAGTTGGGCTTTACTTCTAGATTTTGGGGTTTAGGTCTAGAAGTTGGGCTTTACATCTAGATATTGGGCTTTACCTTTATATTCTGGGTTTTAAATCTATATATTTGGCTTTTCCTCTAGATGTTGGTCTTTACCTCTAGATATCGGGCTTTACCTCTAGATATTGGCTTTGCCTCTACATTTTGGGCTCTACCTCTAGGTGTTGAGCTTTGCGTCTAGAATTTGGACTTTACCTCTAGAAGTTGGGATTTACATCTGCAATTTGGGCTTTACGTCTAGATTTTGGGATTTAAATCTAGATATTTGGCTTTACCTCTAGAATTTGGGCTTTACCTCAAGACGTTGGGCTTTAACTCTAGATTTTGGGCTTTAATCTAAAGGATGCGCTTTAAATCCAGATATTCGGCCTTACCTCTAGAATTTGGGTTTTACATCTATATGCTTGGCTTTAACTGTAGATGTCGGGCCTTAACACTAGATTTTGGAATTCACCACTAGATGTTAGGCTTTACCTTTAGATGTTGGGCTTTACTTCTAGATGTTGGGATTACATCTAGAAGTTGGACTTTATCTCTAGAATTTGGGCTATACCTGTATATGTTGGGCTTTACCTCTAGATTTTGGGTTTTACATCTAGATCTTTGCCTTTACCTATAACTGATGCGCATAAACTCTAAATATTGGGCTTTACCTCTAGATGTTGGGCTTTAGATTTAGAAGTTGGGCTTTACATATATATATTGGGCTTTAGATCTAGAAGTTGGGCTTTACATCTAGATTTTGGTCTTTACGTCTAGATGTTGGGCTTTACCTCTAGATTTTGGGCTCTACCACTAGGTCTTGGACTTTACCTCTAGATGTTGGACTTTACCTCTAGAAGTTGGGCTTTACCTCTAGATTTTGGGCCTTACCTCTAGAAGTTGGGGGTTACATCTATAAGTTTGGCTTTAACTGTAGATGTCGGGCCTTAAGACTAGATTTTGGAATTCACCTCTAGATGTTGGGCTTTACCTCTAGATTCTGGGCTTTACCTCTAGAAGTTGGGCTTTACCTCTAGTTTTTGGATTTTCCATCTGGATTTTTGGCTTCTCTCTAGAATCTGGGCTGTACCTCCAGACCATGGGCTTTAACTCAAGATGTTGGGTTTTACCTCTAGATGTTGGTCTTTAAGTCTAGATATTGGACTTTACCTCTAGTTGTAGGGTTTTTCATCGAGATGTTTTGCTTTACATTTAGATTTTGGGCTTTATCTCTAGATTTTGGGTTTTAAATCTATATATTTGGCTTTTCCTCTAGATGTTGGACTTTACCATCAGATATCTGGCTTTACGTCTAGATGTTGGGCTTTACCTCTAGATTTTGGGCTCTACCACTAGGTCTTGGTCTTTACCTTTAGATTTTCGACTTTACCTCTAGAAGTCGGGCTTTACCTCTAGATTTTGGGCCTTACCTCTAGATTTTGGGTTTTACATCTATATGTTTGGCTTTAACTGTAGATGTCGGGCCTTAACACTTGATTTTGGAATTCACCTCTAGATGTTAGGCTTTACATCTAGATTCTGGGCTTTCCCTCTAGATGTTGGGCTTTACCTCTAGGTTTTGGACTTTAACTCTGGAAGTTGGGCTTTACATCTAGACTTTGGGCTTTATCTCTAGATTTTGGATTTAAATCTAGATATTTGGCTTTACCTCTAGTATTTGGGATTTACCTCTAGACTTTGGGCTTTACCTCAAGACGTTGGGCTTTAACTCTAGATGTTAGGCTTTACCTCTAGATGTTGCGGTTACATCTAGACGTTGGACTTTATCTCTAGAATTTGGCCTATACCTCTATATCTTGGGCTTTACCTCTAGATTTTGGGTTTTACAACTAGATGTTTGCCTTTACCCCTGTAAGTTGGGCTTTACCTGCAGACATTGGGCTGTAGGACTAGATGATGGGCTTTACCTCTAGAAGTTGGGCTTTACATCTAGATTTTGGGCTTTACCTCTAAATGTTGTGCTTAAACTCTAAATATTGGGCTTTACATCTAGATGTTGGGCTTTAGATTTAGAAGTTGGGCTTTACATCTAGATTTTTGGCTTTAGATCTAGAAGTTGGGCTTTACATCTAGATTTTGGTTTTACGTCTAGATATTGGGCTTTACCTCTAGATTTTGGGGTTTAAATCTATATATTTGGCTTTTCCTCTAGATGTTGGGCTTTACCATCAGATATCTGGCTTTACGTCTAGATGTTGGGCTTTACCTCTAGATTTTGGGCTCTACCACTAGGTCTTGGGCTTTACTTCTAGATTTCGGACTTTACCTCTAGAAGTAGGTCTTTACCTCTAGACTTTGGACTTTACCTCAAGACGTTCGGCTTTAACTCTAGATGTTGGGCTTTACCTCTAGATTTTGGGTCTTACCTCTAGAAGTTGGGGTTTAAATCTATATGTTTGGCTTTAATTGTAGATGTCAGGCCTTAAGACTAGATTTTGGAATTCACCTCTAGATGTTAGGCTTTACCTCTAGATTCTGGGCTTTACCTCTAGAAGTTGGGCTTTACCTCTAGATTTTGGGTTTTCCATCTGTATTTTTGGCTTCTCTCTGGAATCTGGGCTTTACCTCCAGACGTTGGGCTTTACCTCTAGATGTTGGGTTTTACCTCTAGATGTTGGTCTTTAAGTCTAGATATTGGACTTTACCTCTAGATGTAGGGTTTTACATCTAGATGTTTTGCTTTACATTTAGATGTTGGGCTTTATCTCTAGATTTTGGGTTTTAAATCTATATATTTGGCTTTTCCTCTAGATGTTGGGCTTTACCATCAGATATATGGCTTTACATCTAGATGTTGGGCTTTAACTCTAGATTTTGGGATCTACCACTAGGTCTTGGGCTTTACCTCTAGATTTTTGGCTTTACCTCTAGAAGTTGGGCTTTACGTGTAGACTTTGGGCTTTACCTCAAGACGTTCGGCTTTAATTCTAGATGTTGGGCTTTACCTCTAGATTTTGGGCCTTACCTCTAGAAGTTGGGGGTTACATCTATATGGTTGGCTTTAACTGTAGGTGTCGGGCCTTAACACTTGATTTTGGAATTCACCTCTAGATGTTAGGCTTTACATCTAGATTCTGGGCTTTCCCTCTAGATGTTGGGCTTTAACTCTAGATTTTGGGCTTTACTCTAAAGGATGCGCTTTAACTCTAGATATTCGGCTTTACCTCTAGAAGTTGGGTTTTACATCTAGATGTTTGGCTTTAACTGTAGGTGTCGGGCTTTAACACTAGATATTGGAATTCACCTCTAGATCTTAGTCTTTACCTCTACATGTTGGGCTTTACCTCTAGATTATTTGGCTTTAAATGTAGAAATTGGGCTTTACATCTAGATTTGGGGCTTTAGCTCTAGATGTTGGGCTTTACCTCCAGATTTTGGGATTTAAATCTATATATCTGGCTTTATCTCTAGATGTTGGGCTTTATTTCTAGATTTTGGCCTCTACCTCTAGGTATTGGTGTTTACCTCTAGATTTTGGACTTTAACTCTGGAAGTTGGGCTTTACCTCTAGATTTTGGGCTTTACCTCCAGATGCTGGTCTTTAAGTCTATATATTTGGCTTTTCCTCTAGATGTTGGGCTTTACCTCTAGATATCTGGCTTTACGTCTAGATGTTGGGCTTTACCTCTAGATTTTGGGTCTTACCTCTAGAAGTTGGGGGTTACATCTATATATTTGGCTTTAATTTTAGATGTCAGGCCTTAAGAATAGATTTTGGAATTCACCTCTAGATGTTGGGCTTTACCTCTAGATTTTGGGTTTTCCATCTGGAATTTTGGCTTCTCTCTAGAATCTGGGCTGTACCTCCAGACGTTGGGCTTTACCTCTAGATTTTGGGTTTTACATCTAGATGTTTGCCTTCACATCTGTAAGTTGGGCTTTACCTGCAGACATTGGGCTGTAGGACTAGATGATGGGCTTTACCTCCAGACGTTGGGCTTTACCTCTAGATGTTGGGTTTTACCTCTAGATGTTGGTCTTTAAGTCTAGATATTGGACTTTACCTCTAGATGTAGGGTTTTACATCTAGATGTTTTGCTTTACATTTAGATGTTGGGCTGTGTCTCTAGATTTTGGGTTTTAAATCTATATATTTGGCTTTTCCTCTAGATGTTGGGCTTTACCATCAGATATCTGGCTTTACGTCTAGATGTTGGGCTTTACCTCTAGATTTTGGGCTCTACCACTAGGTCTTGGGCTTTATCTCTAGATTTTGGGCCTTACCTCTAGATTTTGGATTTTACATCTATATGTTTGGCTTTAACTGTAGATGTCGGGCCTTAACACTTGATTTTGGAATTCACCTCTAGATGTTAGGCTTTACATCTAGATTCTGGGCTTTCCCTCTATATGTTAGGCTTTACCTCTAGATTCTGGGCTTTCCCTCTAGATGTTTGGATTTACCTCTAGATTTTGTGGTTTCAATTTGGATATTTGGCTTCTCTCTAGAATCTGGGCTGTACCTCTAGACGTTGGGCTTTACCTCTAGATGTTAGGTTTTACCTCTAGATGTTGGTCTTTATGTCTAGATATTGGACTTTACCTCTAGATGTATAGTTTTACGTCTAGAGGTTTTGCTTTACATTTAGACGTTGGGCTTTATCTCTAGATGTTGGGTTATACCTCTATATGTTGTGCTTCACCTCTAGATGTTAGGCTTTACCTATAGATGTTGGGCTTTACCTCTAGATGTTGGGCTTTAGATCTAGAAGTTGGGCTTCACATCTAGATTTTGGGCTTTAGATCTAGATTTTCGGCTTTATCTCTAGATTTTGGTTTTTAAATCTATATTTTTGGCTTTTCCTCTAGATGTTGGGCTTTACCTCTATATGTTTGGCTTTAGATCTAGAAATTGGGCTTTACATCTAGATTTTGGGATTTAAATCTAGATATTTGGCTTTACCTCTACATGTTGGGCTTTACCTCTATATGTTTGGATTTAGATCTAGAAATTGGGCTTTACATCTAGATTTTGGGCTTTACGTCTAGATATTGGGCTTTACCTCTGAAGTTGGGCTTTACCTCTAGATTTTGGGCCTTACCTCTAGAAGTTGGGGGTTACATCTATATGGTTGGCTTTAACTGTAGATGTCGGGCCTTAACACTTGATTTTGGAATTCACCTCTAGATGTTAGGCTTTACATCTGGATTCAGGGCTTTCCCTCTAGATGTTGGGCTTTAACTCTAGATTTTGGGCTTTACTCTAAAGGATGCGCTTTAACTCTAGATATTCGGCTTTACCTCTACAAGTTGGGGTTTACATCTAGATATTTGGCTTTAAATGTAGGTGTCGGGCTTTAACACTAGATATTGGAATTCACCTCTAGATCTTAGTCTTTACCTCTACATGTTGGGCTTTAACTCTAGATTATTTGGCTTAGATCTAGAAGTTGGGCTTTAACTCTAGATGTTGGGGTTTAAATCTAGATTTGGGGTTTCAGCTCTAGAAGTTGGTCATTACCTCTAGACATTGGGCTTTACCTCCAGATGTTGGTCTTTAAGACTAGATATTGGACTTTACCTCTAGATGTAGGGTTTTACATCTAGATATTTTGCTTTACATTTAGATGTTGGTCTTTATCTCTAGATGTTGGGTTATACCTCTATATGTTGTGCTTCACCTCTAGATGTTAGTCTTGACCTCTGAACGTTAGTCTTTACCTCTAGATGTTGGGCTTTAACGTCAGATATCTGGCTTTACGTCTAGATGTTGGGCTTTACCTCTAGATTTTGGGCTCGAACACTAGGTCTTGGGCTTTACCTCTAGATTTTGGACTTTACCTCTAGAAGTTGGGCTTTACCTCTAGATTTTGGGCTTTACCTCAAGACGTTGGGCTGTAACTCTAGATGTTGGGCTTTACCTCTAGATTTTGGGCCTTACCTCCAGAAGTTGGTGTTTACATCTATATGTTTGGCTTTAACTTTGCATATCGGGCCTTAACACTAGATTTTGGAATTCACCACTAGATGTTAGGCTTTTCCTCTACATGTTGGGCTTTACCTCTAGATGTTTGGCTTAGATCTAGAACTTGGGCTTTATCTCTAGATGTTGGGGTTTAAATCTAGATTTGGGTTTTTAGCTCTAGAAGTTGGTCATTACCTCTAGATGTTGGGTTATACCTCCAGATGTTGGTCTTTAAGTCTAGATATTGGACTTTACCTCTAGATGTAGGGTTTTACATCTAGATGTTTTGCTTTACATTTAGATGTTGGTCTTTATCTCTAGATGTTGGGTTATACCTCTATATGTTGTGCTTCAACTCTAGATTTTAGGCTTTACCTCTAGATGTTGGGATTACATCTAGAATTTGGAATTTATCTCTAGAATTTGGGTTATACCTCTATATGTTGTGCTTCACCTCTAGATGTTGGGCTTTAACTCTAGATTTGGGTTTTACATCTAGATGTTTGCCTTCACCTCTGTAAGTTGGGCTTTACCTGCAGACATTAGGCTGTAGGACTAGATGATGGGCTTTACCTCTAGAAGTTGGACTTTACATTTAGATTTTGGGCTTTAACTCTAAAGGATGCGCTTAAACTCTAAATATTGGGCTTTACCACTAGATGTTGGTCTTTAGATTTAGAAGTTGGGCTTTACATCTAGATTTTGGTCTTTACATCTAGATATTGGTCTTTACCTCTAGATTTTGGGTTTTAAATCTGTATATTTGGCTTTTCCTCTAGATGTTGGTCTTTACCTCTAGATTTTGGGCTCTACCACTAGGTCTTGGGCTTTACTTCTAGATTTCGGACTTTACCTCTAGAAGTAGGTCTTTACCTCTAGACTTTGGACTTTACCTCAAGACGTTCGGCTTTAACTCTAGAAGTTGGGCTTTACCTCTAGATTTTGGGCCTTACCTCTAGAAGTTGGGGGTTACATCTATATGTTTGGCTTTAATTGTAGATTTCAGGCCTTAAGAATAGATTTTGGAATTCACCTCTAGATGTTAGGCTTTACCTCTAGATTCTGGCTTTTACCTCTAGATGTTGGGCTTTACCTCTAGATTTTGGGTTTTCCATCTGGATTTTTGGCTTCTCTCTAGAATCTGTGCTTTACCTCCAGACGTTGGGCTTTATCTCTAGATGTTGGGTTTTACCTCTAGATGTTGGTCTTTAAGTCTAGATATTGGACTTTACCTCTAGATGTAGGGTTTTACATCTAGATGTTTTGCTTTACATTTAGATGTTTGGCTGTGTCGCTAGATTTTGGCTTTTAAATCTATATATTTGGCTTTTCCTCTAGATGTTGGGCTTTACCGTCAGATATCTGGCTTTACGTCTAGATGTTGGGCTTTACCTCTAGATTTTGGGCTCTACCACTAGGTCTTGGTCTTTACCTCTAGATTTCGGACTTTACCTCTAGAAGTAGGTCTTTACCTCTAGACTTCGGACTTTACCTCAAGACGTTCGGCTTTAACTCTAGCTGTTGGGCTTTACCTCTAGATTTTGGGCCTTACCTCTAGAAGTTGGGGGTTACATCTATATTGTTGGCTTTAACTGTAGATGTCGGGCCTTAACACTTGATTTTGGAATTCAGCTCTAGATGTTAGGCTTTACATCTAGATTCTGAGCTTTCCCCCTAGATGTTGGGTTTAACTCTAGATTTTGGGCTTTACTCTAAAGGATGCGCTTTAAATCTAGATATTCGGCTTTACCTCTAGAAGTTGGGCTTTACATCTAGATTTTGGTCTTTACGTCTAGATATTGGGCTTTACCTCTAGATGTAGGGTTTTACATCTAGATGTTTTGCTTTACATTGAGATGTTGGTCTTTATCAATAGACGTTGGGTTATACCTCTATATGTTGTGCTTCACCTCTAGATGTTAGGCTTTACCTCTAGATGTTGGGATTACATCTAGACGTTGGACTTTATCTCTAGAATTTGGGCTATACCTCTATATGTTGGGCTTTACCTCTAGATTTTGGGTTTGACATCTAGATGTTTGCCTTTACCTCTGTAAGTTGGGCTTTACCTGCAGACATAGGGCTGTAGGACTAGATGATGGGCTTTACCTCTAGAAGTTGGGCTTTACATTTAGATTTTGGGCTTTAACTCTATAGGATGCGCTTAAACTCTAAATATTGGGCTTTACCTCTAGATGTTGGGCTTTAGATTTAGAAGTTGGGGTTTACATCTATATTTTGGGCTTTAGATCTAGAAGTTGGGCTTTACATCTAGATTTTGTCTTTACGTCTAGATATTGGGCTTTACCTCTAGATTTTGGTTTTTACATCTAGATGTTTGCCTTCACCTCTGTAAGTTGGGCTTTACCTGCAGACATTGGGCTGTAGGACTAGATGATGGGCTTTACCTCTAGAAGTTGGACTTTGCATTTAGATTTTGGGCTTTAACTCTAAAGGATGCGCTTTAACTCTAGATTTTCGGCTTTAGATCTAGAAGTTGGGCTTTACATCTAGATTTTGGTCTTTACGTCTAGATATTGGGCTTTACCTCTAGATGTAGGGTTTTACATCTGGATGTTTTGCTTTACATTTAGATGTTGGTCTTTATCTCTGGACGTTGGGTTGTACCTCTATATGTAGTGCTTCACATCTAGATGTTGTGCTTTACCTCTAGATGTTGCGATTACATCTAGACGTTGGACTTATCTCTAGAATTTGGGCTATACCTCTAGATGTTGGGCTTTACCTCTAGATTTTGTGTTTTACATCTAGATGTTTACCTTTACCTCTGTAATTTGGGCTTTACCTGCAGACATTGGGCTGTAGGTCTAGATGATGGGCTTTACCTCTAGAAGTTGGGCTTTACATCTAGATTTTCGGCTTTACCTCTAAATGATGCGCTTAAAATATAAATATTGGGCTTTACCTCTAGATGTTGGGCTTTAGATCTAGAAGCTGGGCTTTACATCTATATTTTGGTCTTTATGTCTAGATATTGGGCTTTACCTCTAGATTTTGGGTTTTAAACCTATATATTTGGCTTTTCCTCTAGATGTTGGGCTTTACCTCTAGATATCTGGCTTTACGTCTAGATGTTGGGCTTTACCTCTAGATTTTGGGCTCTACCACTAGGTCTTGGGCTTTACCTCTAGATTTTGGACTTTGCCTCTAGAAGTTGGGCTTTACCTCTAGACTTTGGGCTTTATCTCAAGACGTTCGACTTTAACTCTAGCAGTTGGGCTTTACCTCTAGATTTTGGGCTCTACCTCTAGGTATGGTGTTTACCTCTAGATTTTGGAATTTAACTCTGGAAGTTGGGCTTTACATCTATACTTTGGGCTTTACCTCTAGATATTGGGCTTTACCTCTAGATTTTGGTCTTTAAGTCTATATATTTGGCTTTTCCTCTAGATGTTGGGCTTTACCTCTAGATATCAGGCTTTACGTCTAGATGTTGGGCTTTACATCTAAATGTCAGGCTTTACGTCTCGATGTTGGGCTTTAGGTCTAGAATTTGGACTTTACCTCTAGAAGTTGGGCTATACCTCTAGATTTTGGTCTCTACCTCTAGGTGTTGGGCTTTGCCTCTAGAATTTGAGCTTTACCTCTAGATTTTGGGATTTAAATCCAGATATTTGGCTTTACCTCTAAAATTTGGGCTTTATCTCTATACTTTGGGCTTTACCTCAAGACGTTGGGCTTTAACTCTAGATGTTGGGCTTTACATCTAGATTCTGAACCTTACCTCTAGAAGTTGGGGTTTACATCTATATGTTTGGCTTTAACTGTGGATATCAGGCCTTAACACTAGATTTTTGAATTCACCACTAGATGTTAGGCTTTTCCTCTAGATGTTGGGCTTTACCACTAGATTTCTGGCTTAGATCTAGAACTTGGGCTTTATCTCTAGATGTTGGGGTTTAAATCTAGATTTGGGGGTTTAGCTCTAGAAGTTGGTCATTAGCTCTAGACATTGGGATTTACCTCCAGATGTTGGTCTTTAAGTCTAGATATTGGACTTTACCTCTAGATGTAGGGTTTTACATCTAGATGTTTTGCTTTATATTTAGATGTTGGTCTTTATCTCTAGATGTTGGGTTATACCTCTATATGTTGCGCTTCACCTCTAGATTTTAGGCTTTAGCTCTAGATGTTGGGATTACATCTAGAATTTGGAATTTATCTCTAGAAATTGGGTTATACCTCTATATGTTGTGCTTCACCTCTAGATGTTGGGCTTTACCTCTAGATTTGGGTTTTACATCTAGATGTTTGCCTTCACCTCTGTAAGTTGGGCTTTACCTGCAGACATTGGGCTGTATGACTAGATGATGGGCTTTACCTCTAGAAGTTGGACTTTACATTTAGATTTTGGGCTTTAACTCTAAAGGATGCGCTTAAACTCTAAATATTGGGCTTTACCACTAGATGTTGGGCTTTAGATTTAGAAGTTGGGCTTTACATCTAGATTTTGGTCTTTACGTCTAGATATTGGTCTTTAACTCTAGATTTTGGGTTTTAAATCTGTATATTTGGCTTTTCCTCTAGATGTTGGGCTTTACCTCTAGATTTTGGGCTCTACCACTAGGTCTTGGTCTTTACTTCTAGATTTCGGACTTTACCTCTAGAAGTAGGTCTTTACCTCTAGACTTTGGACTTTACCTCAAGACGTTCGGCTTTAACTCTAGATGTTGGGCTTTACCTCTAGATTTTGGGTCTTAACTCTAGAAGTTGGGGGTTACATCTATATGTTTGGCTTTAATTGTAGATTTCAGGCCTTAAGAATAGATTTTGGAATTCACCTCTAGATGTTAGGCTTTACCTCTAGATTCTGGGCTTTACCTCTAGATGTTGGGCTTTACCTCTAGATTTTGGGTTTTCCATCTGTATTTTTGGCTTCTCTCTAGAATCTGGGCTTTACCTCCAGACGTTGGGCTTTACCTCTAGATGTTGGGTTTTACCTCTAGATGTTGGTCTTTAAGTCTAGATATTGGACTTTACCTCTAGATGTAGGGTTTTACATCTAGATGTTTTGCTTTACATTTAGATGTTGGGCTGTGCCTCTAGATTTTGGGTTTTAAATCTATATATTTGGCTTTTCCTCTAGATGTTGGGCTTTACGGTCAGATATCAGGCTTTACGTCTAGATGTTGGGCTTTACCTCTAGATTTTGGGTCTTACCTCTAGAAGTTGGGGGTTACATCTATATGTTTGGCTTTAATTGTAGATGTCAGGCCTTAAGAATAGATTTTGGAATTCACCTCTACATGTAAGGCTTTACCTCTTGATTCTGGCTTTTACCTCTAGATGTTGGGCTTTACCTCTAGATTTTGGGTTTTCCATCTGTATTTTTGGCTTCTCTCTAGAATCTGGGCTTTACCTCCAGACGTTGGGCTTTACCTCTAGATGTTGGGTTTTACCTCTAGATGTTGGTCTTTAAGTCTACATATTGGACTTTACCTCTAGATGTAGGGTTTTACATCTAGATGTTTTGCTTTATATTTAGATGTTGGGCTGTGTCTCTAGATTTTGGGTTTTAAATCTATATATTTGGCTTTTCCTCTAGATGTTGGGCTTTACCGTCAGATATCTGGCTTTACGTCTAGATGTTAGGATTTACCTCTAGATTTTGGGCTCTACCACTAGGTCTTGGTCTTTACCTCTAGATTTTGGACTTTAACTCTAGAAGTTGGGCTTTACCTCTAGACTTTGGGCTTTACCTCAAGATGTTCGGCTTTAACTCTAGCTGTTGGGCTTTACCTCTAGATTTTGGGCCTTATCTCTAGAAGTTGGGGGTTACATCTATATGGTTGGCTTTAACTGTAGATGTCGGGCCTTAACACTTGATTTTGGAATTCAGCTCTAGATGTTAGGCTTTACCTCTAGATTCTGAGCTTTCCCTCTAGATGTTGGGTTTAACTCTAGATTTTGGGCTTTACTCTAAAGGATGCGCTTTAAATCTAGATATTCGGCTTTACCTCTAGAAGTTGGGCTTTACATCTAGATTTTGGTCTTTACGTCTAGATATTGGGCTTTACCTCTAGATGTAGGGTTTTACATCTAGATGTTTTGCTTTACATTGAGATGTTGGTCTTTATCAATAGACGTTTGGTTATACCTCTATACGTAGTGCTTCACATCTAGATGTTGTGCTTTACCTCTAGATGTTTCGATTACATCTAGACGTTGGACTTTATCTCTAGAATTTGGGCTATACCTCTAGATGTTGGGCTTTACCTCTAGATTTTGGGTTTGACATCTAGATGTTTGCCTTTACCTCTGTAAGTTGGGCTTTACCTGCAGACATAGGGCTGTAGGACTAGATGATGGGCTTTACCTCCAGACGTTGGGCTTTACCTCTAGATATCTGGCTTTAAATCTAGATGTTGGGCTTTACCTCTAGATTTTGGGCCTTACCTCTAGAAGTTGGAGGTTATATCTATCTGGCTTTAGCTCTAGATCTTGGGCTTTATCTCCAGATTTTCAGCTCTACCTCTAGGTATTGGTGTTTAACTCTAGATTTTGGACTTTAACTCTGGAAGTTGGGCTTTACATCTAGAGTTTGGGCTTTACATCCAGACGTTGGTCTTTAAGTCTAGATACTGGACTTTACCTCTAGATGTAGGGTTTTACATCTAGATGTTTTGCTTTACATTTAGATGTTGGTGTTTATCTCTAGACGTTGGGTTATACCTCTATATGTAGTGCTTCACATCTAGATGTTGTGCTTTACCTCTAGATGTTGCGATTACATCTAGACGTTGGACTTTATCTCTAGAATTTGGGCTATACCTCTAGATATTGGGCTTTACCTCTAGATTTTGGGTTTTACATCTAGATGTTTACCTTTACCTCTGTAAGTTGGGCTTTACCTGCAGACATTGGGCTGTAGGACTAGATGATGGGCTTTGCCTCTAGAAGTTGGTCTTAACATCTAGATTTTGGGCTTTAGATCTAGAAGTTAGGCTTTACATCTAGATTTTGGTCTTTAGGTCTAGATATTGGGCTTTACCTCTAGATTTTGGATTTTAAATCTCGATATTTGGCTTCTCCTGTAGATGTTGGGCTTTACATCTAGTTTTGGAGTTTTACATCTAGATGTTTGCCTTCACCTCTGTAAGTTGGGCTTTACCTGCAGACATTAGACTGTAGGACTAGACATTGGGCTTTACCTCTAGATATCTGGCTTTACCTCTAGATGTTGAGTTTTACCTCTAGATATTGGTCTTTACCTCTAGACGTTGGGCTTTAGATCTAGAAGTTGTGCTTTATATCTAGATTTTGATCTTTACGTCTAGATATTGGGCTTCACCTCTTGATTTTGGGTTTTATATCTATATATTTGGCTTTTCCTCTAGATGTTGGGCTTTACCTCTACATTTTGGGCTCTACCTCTAGGTATTGGTATTTACATTTTTGACTTTAAAACTGGAAGTTGAGCTTTACATCTAGACTTTGGGATTTACCTCTAGATGTTGGGATTTAACTCTAGAATTTGGGTTTGAAATCTATATATTTTGCTTTTCCTCTAGATGTTGGGCTTTACCTCTAGATATCTGGCTTTACCTCTAGATGTTGGGTTTTACCTCTAGATATTGGTCTTTACATCTAGATGTTGGGCGTTAGATCTAGAAGTTGGGCTTTACATCTAGATTTTGGGCTTTAAATCTATATATTTGGCTTTTCCTCTAGATGTTGGGCTTTACCCCTAGATATCTGGATTTACCTGTAGATGTTGGGCTTTACCTCTAGATTTTGGTTTTTACGTCTGGAGTTTTGGCTTATCTCTAGAATCTGGGCTTTACCTCCAGACGTTGGGCTTTACCACTAGATATTGGGTTTTACCTCTAGATGTTGGTCTTTAGGTCTAGATATTGGACTTTACCTCTAGATGTAGGGTTTTACATCTAGATGTTTTGCTTTACATTTAGATGTTGGTCTTTATCTCTAGATGTTGGGTTATACCTCTATATGTTGTGCTTCACCTATAGATGTTAGACTTTACATTTAGATGTTTGGATTACATTTAGATGTTTTGCTTTACATTTAGATGTTCGGCTTTATCTCTAGATTTTGGGTTTTAAATCTATATATTTGGCTTTTTTTCTAGATGTTGGGCTTTACCTCTAGATATCGGCTTTACCTCTAGATGTTGGGTTTTACTTCTAGATATTGGTATTTATCTCTAGATTTTTGGCGTTACATCTAGAATTTGGGCTTTACATCTAGATTTTGGGCTTTACGTCTAGATATTGGGCTTTACCTCTAGATTTTGGGTTTTAAATCTATATATTTGGCTTTTCCTGTAGATGTTGGGCTTTACCCCTAGATATCTGGCTTTACCTCTAGATGTTGGGCTTTACCTCTAGGTTTTGGGTTTTAAATCTATATATTTGGCTTTTCCTCTAGATGTTGGGCTTTACCTCTAGATTTGGGGTTTTACATCTAGATGTTTCCCTTCACCTCTGTAAGTTGGGCTTTACCTGCAGCCATTAGGCTGTAGGACTAGATGATGGGCTTTACCTCTAGAAGTTGAGCTTTACATCTAGATTTTGGGCTTTACCTCTAAATGATGCGCTTAAACTCTAAATATTGGGCTTTACCACTAGATGTTGGGCTTTAGATTTAGAAGTTGGGCTTTACATCTAGATTTTGGGCTTTACGTCTAGATATTGGTCTTTACCTCTACATTTTGGGGTTTATATCTATATATTTGGCTTTTCCTCTAGATGTTGGGCTTTACCCCTAGATATCTGGATTTACCTGTAGATGTTGGGCTTTACCTCTAGATTTTGGGCTTTTCCTCTAAATGATGCGCTTAAACTCTAAATATTGGGCTTTACCTCTAGATGTTGGGCTTTAGATTTAGAAGTTGGGCTTTACATCTATATTTTGGGCTTTAGATTTAGAAGTTGGGCTTTATATCTAGATTTTGATCTTTACGTCTAGATATTGGGCTTTACCTCTAGATTTTGGGTTTTATATCTATATATTTGGCTTTTCCTCTAGATGTTGGGCTTTACCCCTAGATATCTGGATTTACCTGTAGATGTTGGGCTTTACCTCTAGATTTTGGGTTTTCCATCTGGATTTTTGGCTTCTCTCTAGAATCTGGGCTTTACCTCCAGACGTTGGTCTTTACCACTAGATGTTGGTTTTTACCTCTAGATGTTGGTCTTTAGGACTAGATATTGGACTTTACCTCTAGATGTAGGGTTTTACATCTAGATGTTTTGCTTTACATTTAGATGTTGGTCTTTATCTCTAGATGTTGGGTTATACCTCTATATGTTGTGCTTCACCTCTAGTTGTTAGGCTTTACCTCTAGATGTTTGCATTACATCTAGATGTTTTGCTTTACATTTAGACGTTCGGCTTTATCTCTAGATTTTGGGTTTTAAATCTATATATTTGGCATATCTCTAGATTTTGTGCTCTAACTCTAGGTATTGGTGTTTACCTCTAGATTTTGGACTTTAACTCTGGAAGTTGGGGTTTACCCCTAGATGTTGGGATTTAACTCTAGAATTTGGGTTTGAAATCTATATATTTTGCTTTTCCTCTAGATGTTGGGCTTTACCTCTAGATATCTGGCTTTACCTCTAGATGTTGGGTTTTACCTCTAGATATTGGTCTTTATCTCTAGATTTTGGGCGTTAGATCTAGAATTTGGTCTTTACATCTAGATGTTGGGCTTTAGATCTAGAAGTTGGGCTTTACATCTAGATTTTGGGCTTTACGTCTAGATATTGGGCTTTACCTCTAGATTTTGGGTTTTAAATCTATATATTTGGCTTTTCCTCTAGATGTTGGGCTTTACCCCTAGATATCTGGCTTTTCCTCTAGATGTTATGCTTTACCTCTAGATTTTGGGTTTTACATCTAGATGTTTGCCTTCACCTCTGTAAGTTGGGCTTTACCTGCAGACATTGGGCTGTAGGGCTAGATGATGGGCTTTACCTCCAGACGTTGGGCTTTACCTCTAGATATCTGGCTTTACCTCTAGATGTTGGGTTTTACCTCTAGATATTGTTCTTTACCTCTAGATGTTGGGCTTTAGATCTAGAAGTTGTGCTTTTCATCTAGTTTTTGGGCTTTACGTCTAGATATTGGGCTTTAGGTCTAGATATTGGGCTATAACTCTAGATTTTGGGTTTTAAATCTATATATTTGGCTTTTCCTCTAGATGATGGGGTTTACCTCTAGAAGTTGAGCTTTACATCTAGATTTTGGGCTTTACCTCTAAATTATGCGCTTAAACTCTAAATATTGGGCTTTACCTCTAGATGTTGGGCTTTAGATCTAGAAGTTGGGCTTTACATCTAGATTTTGGGCTTTAAATCTATATATTTGGCTTTTCCTCTAGATGTTGGGCTTTACCCCTAGATATCTGGATTTACCTGTAGATGTTGGCTTTACCTCTAGATTTTGGTTTTTACATCTGGATTTTTGGCTTCTCTCTAGAATCTGGGCTTTACCTCCAGACGTTGGGCTTTACCACTAGATGATGGGTTTTACCTCTAGATGTTGGTCTTTAGGTCTAGATATTGGACTTTACCTCTAGATGTAGGGTTTTACATCGAGATGTTTTGCTTTACATTTAGATGTTGGTCTTTATCTCTAGATGTTGGGTTATACCTCTATATGTTGTGCTTCACCTCTAGATGTTAGGCTTTACCTCTAGATGTTTGGATTACATCTAGATGTTTTGCTTTACATTTCGATGTTCGGCTTTATCTCTAGATTTTGGGTTTTAAATCTATATATTTGGCTTTTCTTCTAGATGTTGGGCTTTACCTATAGATATCGGCTTTACCTCTAGATGTTGGGTTTTACTTCTAGATATTGGTCTTTATCTCTAGATTTTGGGCGTTAGATCTAGAATTTGGGCTTTACATCTAGATTTTGGGCTTTACGTCTAGAAGTTGGGGTTTACATCTAGATTTTGGGCTTTACGTCTAGATATTGGGCTTTACCTCTAGATTTTGGGTTTTAAATCTATATATTTGTCTTTTCCTCTAGATGTTGGGCTTTACCCCTAGATATCTGGCTTTACCTCTAGATGTTGGGCTTTACCTCTAGGTTTTGGGTTTTAAATATATATATATTTGGCTTTTCCTCTAGATGTTGGGCTTTACCTCTAGATTTTGGGTTTTACATCTAGATGTTTGCCTTCACCTCTGTAAGTTGGGCTTTACCTGCAGACATTGGGCTGTAGGACTAGATGATGGGCTTTACCTCCAGACGTTGGGCTTTACCTCTAGATATCTGGCTTTACCTCTAAATGATGCGCTTAAACTCTAAATATTGGGCTTTACCTCTAGATGTTGGGCTTTAGATTTAGAAGTTGGGCTTTACATCTAGATTTTGGGCTTTAGATCTAGAAGTTGGGCTTTACATCTAGATTTTGGTCTTTACGTCTAGATATTGGGCTTCAGCTCTAGATTTTGGGGTTTAGATCTATATATCTGGCTTTATCTCTAGATGTTGGGCTTTACCTCTACATTTTGGGCTCTACCTCTAGGTATTGGTATTTACATTTAGATTTTTGACTTTAAATCTGGAAGTTGAGCTTTACATCTAGACTTTGGGATTTACCTCTAGATGTTGGGATTTAACTCTAGAATTTGGGTTTCAAATCTATATATTTTGCTTTTCCTCTAGATGTTGGGCTTTACCTCTAGATATCTGGCTTTACCTCTAGATGTTGGGTTTTACCTCTAGATATTGGTCTTTTCCTCTAGATGTTGGGCTTTACCCCTAGATATCTGGATTTACCTGTAGATGTTGGGCTTTAACTCTAGATTTTGGGTTTTCCATCTGGATTTTTGGCTTCTCTCTAGAATCTGGACTTTACCTCCAGACGTTGGGCTTTACCACTAGATGTTGGGGTTAACCTCTAGATGTTGGTCTTTAGGTCTAGATATTGGACTTTACCTCTAGATGTAGGGTTTTACATCTAGATGTTTTGCTTTACATTTAGATGTTCGTCTTTATCTCTAGATGTTGGGTTATACCTCTATATGTTGTGCTTCACCTCTAGATGTTAGGCTTTACCTCTAGATGTTTGCATTACATCTAGATGTTTTGCTTTACATTTAGATGTTCGGCTTTATCTCTAGATTTTGGGTTTTAAATCTATATATTTGGCATATCTCTAGATTTTGGGCTCTAACTCTAGGTATTGGTGTTTACCTCTAGATTTTGGACTTTAACTCTGGAAGTTGGGGTTTACCCCTAGATGTTGGGATTTAACTCTAGAATTTGGGTTTGAAATCTATATATTTTGCTTTTCCTCTAGATGTTGGGCTTTACCTCTAGATATCTGGCTTTACCTCTAGATGTTGGGTTTTACCTCTAGATATTGGTCTTTACCTCTAGATTTTGGGTGTTAGACCTAGAATTTGGGCTTTACATCTAGATTGTGGGCTTTAGATCTAGAAGCTGGGCTTTACATCTAGATTTTGGGCTTTACGTCTAGATATTGGGCTTTACCTCTAGATTTTGGGTTTTAAATCTATATATTTGGCTTTTCCTCTAGATGTTGGGCTTTACCCCTAGATATCTGGCTTTACCTCTAAATGTTGGGCTTTACCTCTAGATTTTGGGTTTTAAATATATATATATTTGGCTTTTCCTCTAGATGTTATGCTTTACCTCTAGATTTTGGGTTTTACATCTAGATGTTTGCCTTCACCTCTGTAAGTTGGGCTTTACCTGCAGACATTGGGCTGTAGGGCTAGATGATGGGCTTTACCTCCAGACGTTGGGCTTTACCTCTAGATATCTGGCTTTACCTCTAGATGTTGGGTTTTACCTCTAGATATTGGTCTTTACCTCTAGATGTTGGGCTTTAGATCTAGAAGTTGTGCTTTTCATCTAGATTTTGGGCTTTACGTCTAGATATTGGGCTTTAGGTCTAGATATTGGGCTTTACCTCTAGATTTTGGGTTTTAAATCTATATATTTGGCTTTTCCTCTAGATGTTGGGCTTTACCTCTAGATTTGGGGTTTTACATCTAGATGTTTGCCTTCACCTCTGTAAGTTGGGCTTTACCTGCAGCCATTAGGCTGTAGGACTAGATGATGGGCTTTACCTCTAGAAGTTGAGCTTTACATCTATATTTTGGGCTTTACCTCTAAATGATGCGCTTAAACTCTAAATATTGGGCTTTACCTCTAGATGTTGGGCTTTAGATTTAGAAGTTGGGCTTTACATCTATATTTTAGGCTTTAGATCTAGAAGTTGGGCTTTATATCTAGATTTTGATCTTTACGTCTAGATATTGGGCTTTACCTCTAGATTTTGGGTTTTATATCTATATATTTGGCTTTTCCTCTAAATGTTGGGCTTTACCCCTAGATATCTGGAGTTACCTGTAGATGTTGGACTTTACCTCTAGATTTTGGGTTTTCCATCTGGATTTTTGGCTTCTCTCTAGAATCTGGGCTTTACCTCCAGACGTTGGGCTTTACCACTAGATGTTGGGGTTAACCTCTAGATGTTGGTCTTTAGGTCTAGATATTGGACTTTACCTCTAGATGTAGGGTTTTACATCTAGATGTTTTGCTTTACATTTAGATGTTGGTCTTTATCTCTAGATGTTGGGTTATACCTCTATATGTTGTGCTTCACCTCTAGTTGTTAGGCTTTACCTCTAGATGTTTGCATTACATCTAGATGTTTTGGTTTACATTTAGACGTTCGGCTTTATCTCTAGATTTTGGGTTTTAAATCTATATATTTGGCATATGTCTAGATTTTGGGCTCTAACTCTAGGTATTGGTGTTTACCTCTATATATTGGACTTTAACTCTGGAAGTTGGGGTTTACCCCTAGATGTTGGGATTTAACTCTAGAATTTGGGTTTGAAATCTATATATTTTGCTTTTCCTCTAGATGTTGGGCTTTACCTCTAGATATCTGGCTTTACCTCTAGATGTTGGGTTTTACCTCTAGATATTGGTCTTTATCTCTAGATTTTGGGCGTTAGATCTAGAATTTGGGCTTTACATCTAGATGTTGTGCTTTAGATCTAGAAGTTGGGCTTTACCTCTAGATTTTGGTTTTTATATCTATATATTTTGCTTTTCCTCTAGATGTTGGGCTTTACCCCTAGATATCTGGATTTACCTGTAGATGTTGGGCTTTAACTCTAAATTTGGGGTTTCCATCTTGATTTTTGGCTTCTCTCTAGAATCTGGGCTTTACCTCCAGACGTTGGGCTTTACCACTAGATGTTGGTTTTTACCTCTAGATGTTGGTCTTTAGGTCTAGATATTGGACTTTACCTCTAGATGTAGAGTTTTACATCTAGATGTTTTGCTTTACATTTAGATGTTGGTCTTTATCTCTAGATGTTGGGTTATACCTCTATATGTTGTGCTTCACCTCTAGATGTTAGGCTTTACCTCTAGATGTTTGGATTACATCTAGATGTTTTGCTTTACATTTAGATGTTCGGCTTTATCTCTAGATTTTGGGTTTTAAATCTATATATTTGGCTTTTCTTCTAGATGTTGGGCTTTACCTCTAGATATCGGCTTTACCTCTAGATATCGGCTTTACCTCTAGATGTTGGGTTTTACCTCTAGATATTGGTCTTTTCCTCTAGATGTTGGGCTTTACCCCTAGATATCTGGATTTACCTGTAGATGTTGGGCTTTACCTCTAGATTTTGGGTTTTCCATCTGGATTTTTGGCTTCTCTCTAGAATCTGGGCTTTACCTCCAGACGTTGAGCTTTACCACTAGATGTTGGGTTTTACCTCTAGATGTTGGTCTTTAGGTCTAGATATTGGACTTTACCTCTAGATGTAGGGTTTTACATCGAGATGTTTTGCTTTACATTTAGATGTTGGTCTTTATCTCTAGATGTTGGGTTATACCTCTATATGTTGTGCTTCACCTCTAGTTGTTAGGCTTTACCTCTAGATGTTTGCATTACATCGAGATGTTTTGCTTTACATTTAGATGTTCGGCTTTATATCTAGATTTTGGGTTTTAAATCTATATATTTGGCATATCTCTAGATTTTGGGCTCTAACTCTAGGTATTGGTGTTTACCTCTAGATTTTGGACTTTAACTCTGGAAGTTGGGGGTTACCCCTAGATGTTGGGATTTAACTCTAGAATTTGGGTTTGAAATCTATATATTTGGCTTTTCCTCTAGATGTTGGGCTTTACCTCTAGATATCTGGCTTTACCTCTAGATGTTGGGTTTTACCTCTAGATATTGGTCTTTACCTCTAGATGTTGGGCTTTAGATCTAGAAGTTGTGCTTTTCATCTAGATTTTGGGCTTTAGATCTAGAAGTTGTGCTTTTCATCTAGATTTTGGGCTTTACGTCTAGATATTGGGCTTTACCTCTAGATTTTGTGTTTTAAATCTATATATTTGGCTTTTCCTCTAGATGTTGGGCTTTACCCCTAGATATCTGGATTTACCTGTAGATGTTGTGCTTTACCTCTAAATTTGGGGTTTCCATCTTGATTTTTGGCTTCTCTCTAGAATCTGGGCTTTACCTCCAGACGTTGGGCTTTACCACTAGATGTTGGTTTTTACCTCTAGATGTTGGTCTTTAGGTCTAGATATTGGACTTTACCTCTAGATGTAGAGTTTTACATCTAGATGTTTTGCTTTACATTTAGATGTTGGTCTTTATCTCTAGATGTTGGGTTATACCTCTATATGTTGTGCTTCACCTCTAGATGTTAGGCTTTACCTCTAGATGTTTGGATTACATCTAGATGTTTTGCTTTACATTTAGATGTTCGGCTTTATCTCTAGATTTTGGGTTTTAAATCTATATATTTGGCTTTTCTTCTAGATGTTGGGCTTTACCTCTAGATATCGGCTTTACCTCTAGATGTTGGGTTTTACTTCTAGATATTGGTCTTTATCTCTAGATTTTGGGCGTTAGATCTAGAATTTGGGCTTTACATCTAGATTTTGGGCTTTAGATCTAGAAGTTGGGGTTTACATCTAGATTTTGGGCTTTACGTCTAGATATTGGGCTTTACCTCTAGATTTTGGGTTTTAAATCTATATATTTGTCTTTTCCTCTAGATGTTTTGCTTTACCCCTAGATATCTGGCTTTACCTCTAGATGTTGGGCTTTACCTCTAGGTTTTGAGTTTTAAATATATATATATTTGGCTTTTCCTCTAGATGTTGGGCTTTACCTCTAGATTTTGGGTTTTACATCTAGATGTTTGCCTTCACCTCTGTAAGTTGGGCTTTACCTGCAGACATTGGGCTGTAGGACTAGATGATGGGCTTTACCTCCAGACGTTGGGCTTTACCTCTAGATATCTGGCTTTACCTCTAAATGATGCGCTTAAACTCTAAATATTGGGCTTTACCTCTAGATGTTGGGCTTTAGATTTAGAAGTTGGGCTTTACATCTAGATTTTGGGCTTTAGATCTAGAAGTTGGGCTTTACATCTAGATTTTGGGGTTTACGTCTAGATATTGGGCTTCACCGCCAGATTTTGGGGTTTAGATCTATATATCTGGCTTTATCTCTAGATGTTGGGCTTTACCTCTACATTTTGGGCTCTACCTCTAGGTATTGGTATTTACATTTAGATTTTTTGACTTTAAATCTGGAAGTTGAGCTTTACATCTAGACTTTGGGATTTACCTCTAGATGTTGGGATTTAACTCTAGAATTTGGGTTTGAAATCTATATATTTTGCTTTTCCTCTAGATGTTGGGCTTTACCTCTAGATATCTGGCTTTACCTCTAGATGTTGGGTTTTACCTCTAGATATTGGTCTTTTCCTCTAGATGTTGGGCTTTACCCCTAGATATCTGGATTTACCTGTAGATGTTGGGCTTTACCTCTAGATTTTGGGTTTTCCATCTGGATTTTTGGCTTCTCTCTAGAATCTGGGCTTTACCTCCAGACGTTGGGCTTTACCACTAGATGTTGGGGTTAACCTCTAGATGTTGGTCTTTAGGTCTAGATATTGGACTTTACCTCTAGATGTAGGGTTTTACATCTAGATGTTTTGCTTTACATTTAGATGTTGGTCTTTATCTCTAGATGTTGGGTTATACCTCTATATGTTGTGCTTCACCTCTAGTTGTTAGGCTTTACCTCTAGATGTTTGCATTACATCTAGATGTTTTGGTTTACATTTAGACGTTCGGCTTTATCTCTAGATTTTGGGGTTTAAATCTATATATTTGGCATATCTCTAGATTTTGGGCTCTTACTCTAGGTATTGGTGTTTACCTCTAGATTTTGGACTTTAACTCTGGAAGTTGGGGTTTACCCCTAGATGTTGGGATTTAACTCTAGAATTTGGGTTTGAAATCTATATATTTTGCTTTTCGCCTAGATGTTGGGCTTTACCTCTAGATATCTGGCTTTACCTCTAGATGTTGGGTTTTACCTCTAGATATTGGTCTTTATCTCTAGATTTTGGGCATTAGATCTAGAATTTGGGCTTTACATCTAGATGTTGGGCTTTAGATCTAGAAGTTGGGCTTTACATCTAGATTTTGGGCTTTAAATCTAGATATTGGTCTTTTCCTCTAGATGTAGGGCTTTACCCCTAGATATCTGGATTTACCTGTAGATGTTGGGCTTTAACTCTAGATTTTGGGTTTTCCATCTGGATTTTTGGCTTCTCTCTAGAATCTGGGCTTTACCTCCAGACGTTGAGCTTTACCACTAGATGTTGGGTTTTACCTCTAGATGTTGGTCTTTAGGTCTAGATATTGGACTTTACCTCTAGATGTAGGGTTTTACATCGAGATGTTTTGCTTTACATTTAGATGTTGGTCTTTATCTCTAGATGTTGGGTTATACCTCTATATGTTGTGCTTCACCTCTAGTTGTTAGGCTTTACCTCTAGATGTTTGCATTACATCGAGATGTTTTGCTTTACATTTAGATGTTCGGCTTTATATCTAGATTTTGGGTTTTAAATCTATATATTTGGCATATCTCTAGATTTTGGGCTCTAACTCTAGGTATTGGTGTTTACCTCTAGATTTTGGACTTTAACTCTGGAAGTTGGGGTTTACCCCTAGATGTTGGGATTTAACTCTAGAATTTGGGTTTGAAATCTATATATTTGGCTTTTCCTCTAGATGTTGGGCTTTACCTCTAGATATCTGGCTTTACCTCTAGATGTTGGGTTTTACCTCTAGATATTGGTCTTTATCTCTAGATTTTGGGCATTAGATCTAGAATTTGGTCTTTACCTCTAGATGTTGGGCTTTACGTCTAGATATTGGGCTTTACGTCTAGATTTTGGGTTTTATATCTATATATTTGTCTTTTCCTCTAGATGTTGGGCTTTACCCCTAGATATCTGGATTTACCTGTAGATGTTGGGCTTTACCTCTAGATTTTGGGTTTTCCATCTGGATTTTTGGCTTCTCTCTAGAATCTGGGCTTTACCTCCAGACGTTGGGCTTTACCACTAGATGTTGGGTTTTACCTCTAGATGTTGGTCTTTAGGTCTAGATATTGGACTTTACCTCTAGATGTAGGGTTTTACATCTAGATGTTTTGCTTTACATTTAGATGTTGGTCTTTATCTCTAGATGTTGGGTTATACCTCTATATGTTGTGCTTCACCTCTAGTTGTTAGGCTTTACCTCTAGATGTTTGCATTACATCTAGATGTTTTCCTTTACATTTAGACGTTCGGCTTTATCTCTAGATTTTGGGTTTTAAATCTATATATTTGGCATATCTCTAGATTTTGGGCTCTAACTCTAGGTATTGGTGTTTACCTCTAGATTTTGGACTTTAACTCTGGAAGTTGGGGTTTACCCCTAGATGTTGGGATTTAACTCTAGAATTTGGGTTTGAAATCTATATATTTTGCTTTTCGCCTAGATGTTGGGCTTTACCTCTAGATATCTGGCTTTAACTCTAGATGTTGGGTTTTACCTCTAGATATTGGTCTTTATCTCTAGATTTTGGGTGTTAGATCTAGAATTTGGGCTTTACATCTAGATGTTGGGCTTTAGATCTAGAAGTTGGGCTTTACATCTAGATTTTTGGCTTTAAATCTATATATTTGGCTTTTCCTCTAGATGTTGGGCCTTACCCCTAGATATCTGGATTTACCTGTAGATGTTGGGCTTTACCTCTAGATTTTGGTTTTTACATCTGGATTTTTGACTTCTCTCTAGAATCTGGGCTTTACCTCCAGACGTTGGGCTTTACAACTAGATGATGAGTTTTACCTCTAGATGTTGGTCTTTAGGTCTAGATATTGGACTTTACCTCTAGATGTAGGGTTTTACGTCTAGATGTTTTCCTTTACATTTAGATGTTGGTCTTTATCTCTAGATGTTGGGTTATACCTCTATATGTTGTACTTCACCTCTGGATGTTAGGCTTTACCTCTAGATGTTTGGATTACATCTAGATGTATTGCTTTACATTTAGATGTTCGGCTTTATCTCTAGATTTTGGGTTTTAAATCTATATATTTGGCATATCTCTAGATTTTGGGCTCTAACTCTAGGTATTGGCGTTTACCTCTAGATTTTGGACTTTAACTCTGGAAGTTGGGGTTTACCCCTAGATGTCGGGATTTAACTCTAGAATTTGGGTTTGAAATCTATATATTTTGCGTTTCCTCTAGATGTTGGGCTTTACCTATAGATGTTGGATTTTACCTCTAGATATTGGCCTTTACCTCTAGATTTTGTGTGTTAGATCTAGAATTTTGGCTTTACATCTAGATTGTGGGCTTTAGATCTAGAAGCTGGGCTTTACATCTAGATATTGGGCTTTACATCTAGATTTTGTGTTTTAAATCTATATATTTGGCTTTTCCTCTAGATGTTGGGCTTTACCCCTAGATATCTGGCTTTACCTCTAAATGTTGGGCTTTATCTCTAGATTTTGGGTTTTAAATATATATATATTTGGCTTTTCCTCTAGATGTTGGGCTTTACCTCTAGATTTGGGGTTTTACATCTAGATGTTTGCCTTCACCTCTGTAAGTTGGGCTTTACCTGCAGACATTGGGCTGTAGGGCTAGATGATGGGCTTTACCTCCAGACGTTGGGCTTTACCTCTAGATATCTGGCTTTACCTCTAGATGTTGGGTTTTACCTCTAGATATTGGTCTTTACCTCTAGATGTTTTGCTTTAGATCTAGAAGTTGTGCTTTTCATCTAGATTTTGGGCTTTACGTCTAGATATTGGGCTTTACCTCTAGATTTTGGGTTTTATATCTATATATTTGGCTTTTCCTCTAGATGTTGGGCTTTACCCCTAGATATCTGGATTTACCTGTAGATGTTGGGCTTTACCTCTAGATTTTGGTTTTTACATCTGGATTTTTGGCTTCTCTCTAGAATCTGGGCTTTAACTCCAGGCGTTGGGCTTTACCACTAGATGTTGGTTTTTACCTCTAGATGTTGGTCTTTAGGTCTAGATATTGGACTTTACCTCTAGATGTAGGGTTTTACATCTAGATGTTTTGCTTTACATTTAGATGTTGGTCTTTATCTCTAGATGTTGGGTTATACCTCTATACGTTGTGCTTCACCTCTAGATGTTAGGCTTTACCTCTAGATGTTTGGATTACATCTCGATGTTTTGCTTTACATTTAGATGTTCGGCTTTATCTCTAGATTTTGGGTTTTAAATCTATATATTTGGCTTTTCTTCTAGATGTTGGGCTTTACCTCTAGATATCGGCTTTACCTCTAGATGTTGGGTTTTACTTCTAGATATTGGTCTTTATCTCTAGATTTTAGGCGTTAGATCTAGAATTTGGGCTTTACATCTAGATTTTGGGCTTTACGTCTAGATATTGGGCTTTACCTCTAGATTTTGGGTTTTAAATCTATATATTTGGCTTTTCCTCTAGATGTTGGGCTTTACCTCTAGTTAACTGGCTTTACCCCTAGATGTTGGGCTTTACCTCTAGATTTTGGGTTTTAAATATATATATATTTGGCTTTTCCTCTAGATGTTGGGCTTTACCTCTGGATTTTGGGTTTTACATCTAGATGTTTGCCTTCACTTCTGTAAGTTGGGCTTTACCTGCAGACATTGGGCTGTAGGACTAGATGATGGGCTTTACCTCCAGACGTTGGGCTTTACCTCTAGATATCTGGCTTTACCTCTAGATGTTGGTTTTTACCTCTAGATATTGTTCTTTACCTCTAGATGTTGGGCTTTAGATTTAGAAGTTGGGCTTTACATCAAGATTTTGGGATTTACGTCTAGATATTGGGCTTCACCTCTAGATTTTGGGGTTTAGATCTATATATCTGGCTTTATCTCTAGATGTTGGGCTTTACCTCTACGTTTTGGGCTCTACCTCTAGGTATTGGTATTTACATTTAGATTTTTGACTTTAAATCTGGAAGTTGAGCTTTACATCTAGACTTTGGGATTTACCTCTAGATGTTGGGATTTAACTCTAGAATTTGGGTTTGAAATCTATATATTTTGCTTTTCCTCTAGATGTTGGGCTTTATCTCTAGATATCTGGATTTACCTCTAGATGTTGGGTTTTACCTGTAAATATTGGGCTTTACCTCTAGATGTTGGGCTTTAGATCTAGAAGTTGTGCTTTTCATCTAGATTTTGGGCTTTACGTCTAGATATTGAGCTTTACCTCTAGATTTTGGGTTTTATATCTATATATTTGGCTTTTCCTCTAGATGTTGGGCTTTACCCCTAGATATCTGGATTTACCTGTAGATGTTGGGCTTTAACTCTAGATTTTGGGTTTTCCATCTGGATTTTTGGCTTCTCTCTAGAATCTGGGCTTTACCTCCAGACGTTGGGCTTTACCACTAGATGTTGGGGTTAACCTCTAGATGTTGGTCTTTAGGTCTAGATATTGGACTTTACCTCTAGATGTAGGGTTTTACATCGAGATGTTTTGCTTTACATTTAGATGTTGGTCTTTATCTCTAGATGTTGGGTTATACCTCTATATGTTGTGCTTCACCTCTAGTTGTTAGGCTTTACCTCTAGATGTTTGCATTACATCTAGATGTTTTGCTTTACATTTAGACGTTCGGCTTTATCTCTAGATTTTGGGTTTTAAATCTATATATTTGGCATATCTCTAGATTTTGGGCTCTAACTCTAGGTATTGGTGTTTACCTCTAGATTTTGGACTTTAACTCTGGAAGTTGGGGTTTACCCCTAGATGTTGGGATTTAACTCTAGAATTTGGGTTTGAAATCTATATATTTTGCTTTTCGCCTAGATGTTGGGCTTTACCTCTAGATATCTGGCTTTAACTCTAGATGTTGGGTTTTACCTCTAGATATTGGTCTTTATCTCTAGATTTTGGGTGTTAGATCTAGAATTTGGGCTTTACATCTAGATGTTGGGCTTTAGATCTAGAAGTTGGGCTTTACATCTAGATTTTCTGCTTTAAATCTATATATTTGGCTTTTCCTCTTGATGTTGGGCCTTACCCCTAGATATCTGGATTTACCTGTAGATGTTGGGCTTTACCTCTAGATTTTGGTTTTTACATCTGGATTTTTGGCTTCTCTCTAGAATCTGGGCTTTACCTCCAGACGTTTGGCTTTACCACTAGATGATGAGTTTTACCTCTAGATGTTGGTCTTTAGGTCTAGATATTGGACTTTACCTCTAGATGTAGGGTTTTACGTCTAGATGTTTTCCTTTACATTTAGATGTTGGTCTTTATCTCTAGATGTTGGGTTATACCTCTATATGTTGTACTTCACCTCTGGATGTTAGGCTTTACCTCTAGATGTTTGGATTACATCTAGATGTTTTGCTTTACATTTAGATGTTCGGCTTTATCTCTAGATTTTGGGTTTTAAATCTATATATTTGGCATATCTCTAGATTTTGGGCTCTAACTCTAGGTATTGGTGTTTACCTCTAGATTTTGGACTTTAACTCTGGAAGTTGGGGTTTACCCCTAGATGTTGGGATTTAACTCTAGAATTTGGGTTTGAAATCTATATATTTTGCGTTTCCTCTAGATGTTGGGCTTTACCTATAGATGTTGGATTTTACCTCTAGATATTGGCCTTTACCTCTAGATTTTGTGTGTTAGATCTAGAATTTTGGCTTTACATCTAGATTGTGGGCTTTAGATCTAGAAGCTGGGCTTTACATCTAGATATTGGGCTTTACCTCTAGATTTTGTGTTTTAAATCTATATATTTGGCTTTTCCTCTAGATGTTGGGCTTTACCCCTAGATATCTGGCTTTACCTCTAAATGTTGGGCTTTATCTCTAGATTTTGGGTTTTAAATATATATATATTTGGCTTTTCCTCTAGATGTTGGGCTTTACCTCTAGATTTGGGGTTTTACATCTAGATGTTTGCCTTCACCTCTGTAAGTTGGGCTTTACCTGCAGACATTGGGCTGTAGGGCTAGATGATGGGCTTTACCTCCAGACGTTGGGCTTTACCTCTAGATATCTGGCTTTACCTCTAGATGTTGGGTTTTACCTCTAGATACTGGTCTTTACCTCTAGATGTTTTGCTTTAGATCTAGAAGTTGTGCTTTTCATCTAGATTTTGGGCTTTACGTCTAGATATTGGGCTTTACCTCTAGATTTTGGGTTTTATATCTATATATTTGGCTTTTCCTCTAGATGTTGGGCTTTACCCCTAGATATCTGGATTTACCTGTAGATGTTGGGCTTTACCTCTAGATTTTGGTTTTTACGTCTGGATTTTTGGCTTCTCTCTAGAATCTGGGCTTTAACTCCAGGCGTTGGGCTTTACCTCTAGATCTTGGGTTTTACCTCTAGATGTTGGTCTTTAGGTCTAGATATTGGACTTTACCTCTAGATGTAGGGTTTTACATCTAGATGTTTTGCTTTACATTTAGATGTTGGTCTTTATCTCTAGATGTTGGGTTATACCTCTATACGTTGTGCTTCACCTCTAGATGTTAGGCTTTACCTCTAGATGTTTGGATTACATCTCGATGTTTTGCTTTACATTTAGATGTTCAGCTTTATCTCTAGATTTTGGGTTTTAAATCTATATATTTGGCTTTTCTTCTAGATGTTGGGCTTTACCTCTAGATATCGGCTTTACCTCTAGATGTTGGGTTTTACTTCTAGATATTAATCTTTATCTCTAGATTTTAGGCGTTAGATCTAGAATTTGGGCTTTACATCTAGATTTTGGGCTTTAGATCTAGAAGTTGGGCTTTACATCTAGATTTTGGGCTTTACGTCTAGATATTGGGCTTTACCTCTAGATTTTGGGTTTTAAATCTATATATTTGGCTTTTCCTCTAGATGTTGGGCTTTACCGCTAGTTAACTGGCTTTACCCCTAGATGTTGGGCTTTACCTCTAGGTTTTGGGTTTTAAATATATATATATTTGGCTTTTCCTCTAGATGTTGGGCTTTACCTCTAGATTTTGGGTTTTACATCTAGATGTTTGCCTTCACTTCTGTAAGTTGGGCTTTATTTGCAGACATTGGGCTGTAGGACTAGATGATGGGCTTTACCTCCAGACGTTGGGCTTTACCTCTAGATATCTGGCTTTACCTCTAGATGTTGGTTTTTACCTGTAGATATTGTTCTTTACCTCTAGATGTTGGGCTTTAGATTTAGAAGTTGGGCTTTACATCTAGATTTTGGGCTTTACGTCTAGATATTGGGCTTTACCTCTAGATTTTAGGTTTTATATCTATATATTTGGCTTTTCCTCTAGATATTGGGCTTTACCTCTACATTTTGGGCTCTACCTCTAGGTATTGGTATTTACATTTAGATTTTTTGACTTTAAATCTGGAAGTTGAGCTTTACATCTAGACTTTGGGATTTACCTCTAGATGTTGGGATTTAACTCTAGAATTTGGGTTTGAAATCTATATAGTTTGCTTTTCCTCTAGATGTTGGGCTTTACCTCTAGATATCTGGCTTTACCTCTAGATGTTGGGTTTTACCTCTAGATATTGGTCTTTTCCTCTAGATGTTGGGCTTTACCCCTAGATATCTGGATTTACCTGTAGATGTTGGGCTTTACCCCTAGATTTTGGGTTTTCCATCTGGATTTTTGGCTTCTCTCTAGAATCTGGGCTTTACCTCCAGACGTTGGGCTTTACCACTAGATGTTGGGGTTAACCTCTAGATGTTGGTCTTTAGGTCTAGATATTGGACTTTACCTCTAGATGTAGGGTTTTACATCTAGATGTTTTGCTTTACATTTAGATGCTCGTCTTTATCTCTAGATGTTGGGTTATACCTCTATATGTTGTGCTTCACCTCTAGTTGTTAGGCTTTACCTCTAGATGTTTGCATTACATCTAGATGTTTTGCTTTACATTTAGACGTTTGGCTTTATCTCTAGATTTTGGGTTTTAAATCTATATATTTGGCATATCTCTAGATTTTGGGCTCTAACTCTAGGTATTGGTATTTACCTCTACATTTTGGAATTTAACTCTGGAAGTTGGGGTTTACCCCTAGATGTTGGGATTTAACTCTAGAATTTGGGTTTGAAATCTATATATTTTGCTTTTCCTCTAGATGTTGGGCTTTACCTCTAGATATCTGGCTTTAATTCTAGATGTTGGGTTATACCTCTAGATATTGGTCTTTATCTCTAGATTTTGAGCGTTAGATCTAGAAGTTGGGCTTTACATCTAGATTTTGGGCTTTTAATCTAGATATTGGGCTTTTCCTCTAGATGTTGGGCTTTACCCCTAGATATCTGGCTTTACCTCTAGATGTTGGGCTTTACCTCTAGGTTTTGGGTTTTAAATATATATATATTTCGCTTTTCCTCTAGATGTTGGGCTTTACCGCTAGATTTGGGGTTTTACATCTAGATGTTTGCCTTCACCTCTGTAAGTTGGGCTTTACCTGCAGACATTGGGCTGTAGGACTAGTTGATGGGCTTTACCTCCAGACGTTGGGCTTTACCTCTAGATATCTGGCTTTACCTCTAAATGATGCGCTTAAACTCTAAATATTGGGCTTTACCTCTAGATGTTGGGCTTTAGATTTAGAAGTTGTGCTTTACATCTAGATTTTGGGCTTTAGATTTAGAAGTTGGGCTTTACATCTAGATTTTGGGCTTTACGTCTAGATATTGGGCTTCACCTCTAGATTTTGGGGTTTAGATCTATATATCTGGCTTTATCTCTAGATGTTGGGCTTTACCTCTACATTTTGGGCTCTACCTCTAGGTATTGGTATTTACATTTAGATTTTTTGACTTTAAATCTGGAAGTTGAGCTTTACATCTAGACTTTGGGATTTACCTCTAGATGTTGGGATTTAACTCTAGAATTTGGGTTTGAAATCTATATATTTTGCTTTTCCTCTAGATGTTGGGCTTTACCTCTAGATATCTGGCTTTACCTCTAGATGTTGGGTTTTACCTCTAGATATTGGTCTTTACCTCTAGATGTTGGGCTTTACCTCTAGGTTTTAGGTTTTATATCTATATATTTGGCTTTTCCTCTAGATGTTGGACTTTACCCCTAGATATCTGGATTTACCTGTAGATGTTGGGCTTTACCTCTAGATTTTGGGTTTTCCATCTGGATATTTGGCTTCTCTCTAGAATCTGGGCTTTACCTCCAGACGTTGGGCTTTACCACTAGATGTTGGGTTTTACCTCTAGATGTTGGTCTTTAGGTCTAGATATTGGACTTTACCTCTAGATGTAGGGTTTTACATCTAGATGTTTTGCTTTACATTTAGATGTTGGTCTTTATCTCTAGATGTTGGGTTATACCTCTATATGTTGTGCTTCACCTCTAGATGTTAGGCTTTACCTCTAGATGTTTGGATTACATCTAGATGTTTTGCTTTACATTTAGATGTTCGGCTTTATCTCTAGATTTTGGGTTTTAAATCTATATATTTGGCTTTTCTTCTAGATGTTGGGCTTTACCTCTAGATATCGGCTTTACCTCTAGATGTTGGGTTTTACTTCTAGATATTGGTCTATATCTCTAGATTTTGGGCGTTAGATCTAGAATTTGGGCTTTACATCTAGATGTTGGGCTTTAGATCTAGAAGTTGGGGTTTACATCTAGATGTTGGGCTTTACCTCTAGGTTTTGGGTTTTAAATATATATATATTTGGCTTTTCCTCTAGATGTTGGGCTTTACCTCTAGATTTGGGGTTTTACATCTAGATGTTTGCCTTCACCTCTGTAAGTTGGGCTTTACCTGCAGACATTGGGCTGTAGGACTAGATGATGGGCTTTACCTCCAGACGTTGGGCTTTACCTCTAGTTATCTGGCTTTACCTCTAAATGATGCGCTTAAACTCTATATATTGGGCTTTACCTCTAGATGTTGGGCTTTAGATTTAGAAGTTGGGTTTACATCTAGATTTTGGGCTTTAGGTCTAGAAGTTGGGCTTTACATCTAGATTTTGGGCTTTACGTCTAGATATTGGGCTTCACCTCTAGATTTTGGGGTTTAGATCTATATATCTGGCTTTATCTCTAGATGTTGGGCTTTACCTCTACATTTTGGTCTCTACCTCTAGGTATTGGTATTTACATTTAGATTTTTTGACTTTAAATCTGGAAGTTGAGCTTTACATCTAGACTTTGGGATTTACTCTAGATGTTGGGATTTAACTCTAGAATTTGGGTTTGAAATCTATATATTTTGCTTTTCCTCTAGATGTTGGGCTTTACCTCTAGATATCTGGCTTTACCTCTAGATGTTGGGTTTTACCTCTAGATATTGGTCTTTACCTCTAGATGTTGGGCTTTACCTCTAGGTTTTAGGTTTTATATCTATATATTTGGCTTTTCCTCTAGATGTTGGACTTTACCCCTAGATATCTGGATTTACCTGTAGATGTTGGGCTTTACCTCTAGATTTTGGGTTTTCCATCTGGATATTTGGCTTCTCTCTAGAATCTGGGCTTTACCTCCAGACGTTGGGCTTTACCACTAGATGTTGGGTTTTACCTCTAGATGTTGGTCTTTAGGTCTAGATATTGGACTTTACCTCTAGATGTAGGGTTTTACATCTAGATGTTTTGCTTTACATTTAGATGTTGGTCTTTATCTCTAGATGTTGGGTTATACCTCTATATGTTGTGCTTCACCTCTAGATGTTAGGCTTTACCTCTAGATGTTTGGATTACATCTAGATGTTTTGCTTTACATTTAGATGTTCGGCTTTATCTCTAGATTTTGGGTTTTAAATCTATATATTTGGCTTTTCTTCTAGATGTTGGGCTTTACCTCTAGATATCGGCTTTACCTCTAGATGTTGGGTTTTACTTCTAGATATTGGTCTATATCTCTAGATTTTGGGCGTTAGATCTAGAATTTGGGCTTTACATCTAGATGTTGGGCTTTAGATCTAGAAGTTGGGGTTTACATCTAGATGTTGGGCTTTACCTCTAGGTTTTGGGTTTTAAATATATATATATTTGGCTTTTCCTCTAGATGTTGGGCTTTACCTCTAGATTTGGGGTTTTACATCTAGATGTTTGCCTTCACCTCTGTAAGTTGGGCTTTACCTGCAGACATTGGGCTGTAGGACTAGATGATGGGCTTTACCTCCAGACGTTGGGCTTTACCTCTAGTTATCTGGCTTTACCTCTAAATGATGCGCTTAAACTCTATATATTGGGCTTTACCTCTAGATGTTGGGCTTTAGATTTAGAAGTTGGGTTTACATCTAGATTTTGGGCTTTAGGTCTAGAAGTTGGACTTTACATCTAGATTTTGGGCTTTACGTCTAGATATTGGGCTTCACCTCTAGATTTTGGGGTTTAGATCTATATATCTGGCTTTATCTCTAGATGTTGGGCTTTACCTCTACATTTTGGTCTCTACCTCTAGGTATTGGTATTTACATTTAGATTTTTTGACTTTAAATCTGGAAGTTGAGCTTTACATCTAGACTTTGGGATTTACTCTAGATGTTGGGATTTAACTCTAGAATTTGGGTTTGAAATCTATATATTTTGCTTTTCCTCTAGATGTTGGGCTTTACCTCTAGATATCTGGCTTTACCTCTAGATGTTGGGTTTTACCTCTAGATATTGGTCTTTACCTCTAGATGTTGGGCTTTACCTCTAGGTTTTAGGTTTTATATCTATATATTTGGCTTTTCCTCTAGATGTTGGACTTTACCCCTAGATATCTGGATTTACCTGTAGATGTTGGGCTTTACCTCTAGATTTTGGGTTTTCCATCTGGATATTTGGCTTCTCTCTAGAATCTGGGCTTTACCTCCAGACGTTGGGCTTTACCACTAGATGTTGGGTTTTACCTCTAGATGTTGGTCTTTAGGTCTAGATATTGGACTTTACCTCTAGATGTAGGGTTTTACATCTAGATGTTTTGCTTTACATTTAGATGTTGGTCTTTATCTCTAGATGTTGGGTTAAACCTCTATATGTTGTGCTTCACCTCTAGATGTTAGGCTTTACCTCTAGATGATTGGATTACATCTAGATGTTTTGCTTTATATTTAGATGTTCGGTTTTATCTCTAGATTTTGGGTTTTAAATCTATATATTTGGCATATCTCTAGATTTTGGGCTCTAACTCTAGGTATTGGTGTTTACCTCTAGATTTTGGACTTTAACTCTGGAAGTTGGGGTTTACCCCTAGATGTTGGGATTTAACTCTAGAATTTGGGTTTGAAATCTATATATTTTGCTTTTCCTCTAGATGTTGGGCTTTACCTCTAGATATCTGGCTTTACCTCTAGATGTTGGGTTTTACCTCTAGGTTTTGGGTTTTAAATATATATATATTTGGCTTTTCCTCTAGATGTTGGTGTTTACCTCTAGATTTGGGGTTTTACATCTAGATGTTTGCCTTCACCTCTGTAAGTTGGGCTTTACCTGCAGACATTCGGTTGTAGGACTAGATGATGGGCTTTACCTTCAGACGTTGGGCTTTACCTCTAGATATCTGGCTTTACCTCTAGATGTTGGGTTTTACCTGTAAATATTGGGCTTTACCTCTAGATGTTGGGCTTTAGATCTAGAAGTTGTGCTTTTCATCTAGATTTTGGGCTTTACGTCTAGATATTGGGCTTTACCTCTAGATTTTGGGTTTTATATCTATATATTTGGCTTTTCCTCTAGATGTTGGGCTTTACCCCTAGATATCTGGATTTACCTGTAGATGTTGGGCTTTACCTCTAGATTTTGGGTTTTCCATCTGGATTTTTGGCTTCTCTCTAGAATCTGGGCTTTACATCCAGACTTTGGGCTTTACCACTTGATGTTGGGTTTTACCTCTAGATGTTGGTCTTTAGGTCTAGATATTGGACTTTACCTCTAGATGTAGGGTTTTACATCTAGATGTTTTGCTTTACATTTAGATGTTGGTCTTTATCTCTAGATGTTGGGTTATACCTCTATATGTTGTGCTTCACCTCTAGATGTTAGGCTTTACCTCTAGATGTTTGGATTACATCTAGATGTTTTGCTTTACATTTAGATGTTCGGCTTTATCTCTAGATTTTGGGTTTTAAATCTATATATTTGGCTTTTCTTCTAGATGTTGGGCTTTACCTCTAGATATCGGTTTTACCTCTAGATGTTGGGTTTTACCTCTAGATATTGGTCTTTACCTCTAGATGTTGGGCTTTACCTCTAGGTTTTAGGTTTTATATCTATATATTTGGCTTTTCCTCTAGATGTTGGACTTTACCCCTAGATATCTGGATTTACCTGTAGATGTTGGGCTTTACCTCTAGATTTTGGGTTTTCCATCTGGATATTTGGCTTCTCTCTAGAATCTGGGCTTTACCTCCAGACGTTGGGCTTTACCACTAGATGTTGGGTTTTACCTCTAGATGTTGGTCTTTAGGTCTAGATATTGGACTTTACCTCTAGATGTAGGGTTTTACATCTAGATGTTTTGCTTTACATTTAGATGTTGGTCTTTATCTCTAGATGTTGGGTTAAACCTCTATATGTTGTGCTTCACCTCTAGATGTTAGGCTTTACCTCTAGATGATTGGATTACATCTAGATGTTTTGCTTTACATTTAGATGTTCGGTTTTATCTCTAGATTTTGGGTTTTAAATCTATATATTTGGCATATCTCTAGATTTTGGGCTCTAACTCTAGGTATTGGTGTTTACCTCTAGATTTTGGACTTTAACTCTGGAAGTTGGGGTTTACCCCTAGATGTTGGGATTTAACTCTAGAATTTGGGTTTGAAATCTATATATTTTGCTTTTCCTCTAGATGTTGGGCTTTACCTCTAGATATCTGGCTTTACCTCTAGATGTTGGGTTTTACCTCTAGGTTTTGGGTTTTAAATATATATATATTTGGCTTTTCCTCTAGATGTTGGTGTTTACCTCTAGATTTGGGGTTTTACATCTAGATGTTTGCCTTCACCTCTGTAAGTTGGGCTTTACCTGCAGACATTCGGTTGTAGGACTAGATGATGGGCTTTACCTTCAGACGTTGGGCTTTACCTCTAGATATCTGGCTTTACCTCTAGATGTTGGGTTTTACCTGTAAATATTGGGCTTTACCTCTAGATGTTGGGCTTTAGATCTAGAAGTTGTGCTTTTCATCTAGATTTTGGGCTTTAGGTCTAGATATTGGGCTTTACCTCTAGATTTTGGGTTTTATATCTATATATTTGGCTTTTCCTCTAGATGTTGGGCTTTACCCCTACATATCTGGATTTACCTGTAGATGTTGGGCTTTACCTCTAGATTTTGGGTTTTCCATCTGGATTTTTGGCTTCTCTCTAGAATCTGGGCTTTACATCCAGACTTTGGGCTTTACCACTTGATGTTGGGTTTTACCTCTAGATGTTGGTCTTTAGGTCTAGATATTGGACTTTACCTCTAGATGTAGGGTTTTACATCTAGATGTTTTGCTTTACATTTAGATGTTGGTCTTTATCTCTAGATGTTGGGTTATACCTCTATACGTTGTGCTTCACCTCTAGATGTTAGGCTTTACCTCTAGATGTTTGGATTACATCTAGATGTTTTGCTTTACATTTAGATGTTCGGCTTTATCTCTAGATTTTGGGTTTTAAATCTATATATTTGGCTTTTCTTCTAGATGTTGGGCTTTACCTCTAGATATCGGTTTTACCTCTAGATGTTGGGTTTTACTTCTATATATTGGTCTTTATCTCTAGATTTTGGGCGTTAGATCTAGAATTTGGGCTTTACATCTAGATTTTGGGCTTTACGTCTAGATATTGGGCCTTAACTCTAGATTTTGGGTTTTAAATCTATATATTTGTCATATCTCTAGATTTTGGGCTTTAACTCTAGGTATTGGTGTTTACCTCTAGATTTTGGACTTTAACTCTGGAAGTTGGGGTTTACCCCTAGATGTTGGGATTTAACTCTAGAATTTGGGCTTGAAATCTATATATTTGGCTTTTCCTCTAGATGTTGGGCTTTACCTCTAGATATCTGGCTTTACCTCTAGATGTTGGGTTTTACCTCTAGATATTGGTCTTTATCTCTAGATTTTGGGCGTTCGATCTAGAATTTGGGCTTTACATCTAGATTTTGGGCTTTAGATCAAGAAGCCTGGCTTTACATCTAGATTTTGGCCTTTACGTCTTGATATTGGGCTTTACCCCTAGATTTTGGGTTTTAAATCTATATATTTGGCTTTTCCTCTAGATGTTGGCCTTTACCCCTAGATATCTGGCTTTACCTCTAGATGTTGGGCTTTACCTCTAGATTTTGGGTTTTAAATATATATATATTTCGCTTTTCCTCTAGATGTTGGGCTTTACCTCTAGATTTGGGGTTTTACATCTAGATGTTTGCCTTCATCTCTGTAAGTTGGGCTTTACCTGCAGACATTGGGCTGTAGGACTAGATGATGGGCTTTACCTCCAGACGTTGGGCTTTACCTCTAGATATCTGGCTTTTCCTCTAGATGTTGGGTTTTACCTCTAGATATTGGTCTTTACCTCAAGATGTTGGGCTTTAGATCTAGAAGTTGTGCTTTTCATCTAGATTTTGGGCTTTACGTCTAGATATTGAGCTTTACCTCTAGATTTTGGGGTTTATATCTATATATTTGGCTTTTCCTCTAGATGTTGGGCTTTACCCCTAGATATCTGGATTTACCTGTAGATGTTGGGCTTTACCTCTAGATTTTGGGTTTTCCACTGGATTTTTGGCTTCTCTCTAGAATCTGGGCTTTACCTCCAGACGTTGGGCTTTACCACTAGATGTTGGGTTTTACCTCTAGATGTTGGTCTTTAGGTCTAGATATTGGACTTTACCTCTAGATGTAGGGTTTTACATCTAGATGTTTTGCTTTACATTTAGATGTTGGTCTTTATCTCTAGATGTTGGGTTATACCTCTATATGTTGTGCTTCACCTCTAGATGTTAGGCTTTCCCTCTAGATGTTTGGATTACATCTAGATGTTTTGCTTTACATTTAGATGTTCGGCTTTATCTCTAGATTTTGGGTTTTAAATCTATATATTTGGCATATCTCTAGATTTTGGGCTCTAACTCTAGGTATTGGTGTTTACCTCTAGATTTTGGACTTTAACTCTGGAAGTTGGGGTTTACCCCTAGATGTTGGGATTTAACTCTAGAATTTGGGTTTGAAATCTATATATTTTGCTTTTCCTCTAGATGTTGGGCTTTACCTCTAGATATCTGGCTTTACCTCTAGATGTTGGGTTTTACCTCTAGATATTGGTCTTTACCTCTAGATGTTGGGCTTTAGATCTAGAAGTTGTGCTTTTCATCTAGATTTTGGGCTTTACGTCTAGATATTGGGCTTTACCTCTAGATTTTGGGTTTTAAATCTATATATTTGGCTTTTCCTCTAGATGTTGGGTTTTACCTCTAGATATTGGTCTTTACCTCTAGATGTTGAGCTTTACCTCTAGGTTTTATGTTTTATATCTATATATTTGGCTTTTCCTCTAGATGTTGGGCTTTACCCCTAGATATCTGGATTTACCTGTAGATGTTGGGTTTTACCTCTAGATATTGGTCTTTACCTCTAGATTTTGGGTGTTAGATCTAGAATTTGATCTTTACATCTAGATTTTGGGCTTTACGTCTAGATATTGGGCTTTACCTCTAGATTTTGGGTTTTAAATCTATATATTTGGCTTTTCCTCTAGATGTTGGCCTTTACCCCTAGATATCTGGCTTTACCTCTAAATGTTGGGCTTCACCTCTAGGTTTTGGGTTTTAAATATATATATATTTGGCTTTTCGTCTAGATGTTGGGCTTTACCGCTAGATTTGGGGTTTTACATCTAGATGTTTGCCTTCACCTCTGTAAGTTGGGCTTTACCTGCAGACATTGGGCTGTAGGACTAGATGATGGGCTTTACCTCCAGACGTTGGGCTTTACCTCTAGATATCTGGCTTTACCTCTAGATGTTGGGTTTTACCTCTAGCTATTGGTCTTTACCTCTAGATGTTGGGCTTTAGATCTAGAAGTTGTGCTTTTCATCTAGGTTTTGGGCTTTACGTCTAGATATTGGGCTTTACCTCTAGATTTTGGGTTTTATATCGATATATTTGGCTTTTCCTCTAGATGTTGGGCTTTACCCCTAGATATCTGGATTTACCTGTAGATGTTGGGCTTTACCTCTAGATTTTGGGTTTTCCATCTGGATTTTTGGCTTCTCTCTAGAATCTGGGCTTTACCTCCAGACGTTGGGCTTTACCACTAGATGTTGGGTTTTACCTCTAGATGTTGGTCTTTAGGTCTAGATATTGGACTTTACCTCTAGATGTAGGGGTTTACATCTAGATGTTTTGCTTTACATTTAGATGTTGGTCTTTATCTCTAGATGTTGGGTTATACCTCTATATGTTGTGCTTCACCTCTAGATGTTAGGCTTTACCTCTAGATGTTTGGATTACATCTAGATGTTTTGCTGTACATTTAGATGTTCGGCTTTATCTCTAGATTTTGGGTTTTAAATCTATATATTTGGCTTTTCTTCTAGATGTTGGGCTTTACCTCTAGATTTTGGGCCCTAACACTAGGTATTGGTGTTTACCTCTAGATTTTGGACTTTAACTTTGGAAGTTAGGCTTTACATCTAGATGTTGGGATTTAACTCTAGAATTTGGGTTTGAAATCTATATATTTTGCTTTTCCTCTAGATGTTGGGCTTTACCTCTAGATATCTGTCTTTACCTCTAGATGTTGGGCTTTACCTCTAGATTTTGGGTTTTAAATATATATATATTTGGCTTTTCCTCTAGATGTTGGGCTTTACCTCTAGATTTGGGGTTTTGCCTCTAGATGTTTGCCTTCACCTCTGTAAGTTGGGCTTTACCTGCACACATTGGGCTGTAGGACTAGATGATGGGCTTTACCTCCAGACGTTGGGCTTTACCTCTAGATATCTGGCTTTTCCTCTAGATGTTGGGTTTTACCTCTAGATATTGGTCTTTACCTCTAGATGTTGGGCTTTAGATCTAGAAGTTGTGCTTTTCATCTAGATTTTGGGCTTTACGTCTAGATATTGGGCTTTAGGTCTAGATATTGGGCTTTACCTCTAGATTTTGGGTTTTAAATCTATATATTTGGCTTTTCCTCTAGATGTTGGGCTTTACCTCTAGATTTTGGGTTTTACATCCTGATGTTTGCCTTCACCTCTGTAAGCTGGGCTTTACCTGCAGCCATTAGGCTGTAGGACTAGATGATGGGCTTTAACTCTAGAAGTTGAGCTTTACATCTAGATTTTGGGCTTTACCTCTAAATGATGCGCTTAAACTCTAAATATTGGGCTTTACCTCTAGATGTTGGGCTTTAGATTTAGAAGTTGGGATTTACATCTATATTTTGGGCTTTAGATCTAGAAGTTGGGATTTATATCTAGATTTTGATCTTTACGTCTAGATATTGGGCTTTACCTCTAGATTTTGGGTTTTATATCTATATATTTGGCTTTTCCTCTAGATGTTGGCCTTTACCCCTAGATATCTGGCTTTACCTCTAGATGTTGGGCTTTACCTCTAGATGTTTGGATTACATCTAGATGTTTTGCTTTACATTTAGATGTTCGGCTTTATCTCTAGGTTTTGGGTTTTGAAACTATATATTTGGCATATCTCTAGATGTTGGGCTCTAACTCTAGGTATTGGTGTTTACCTCTAGATTTTGGACTTTAACTCTGGAAGTTGGGGTTTACCCCTAGATGTTGGGATTTAACTCTAGAATTTGGGTTTGAAATCTATATATTTTGCTTTTCCTCTAGATGTTGGGCTTTACCTCTAGATATCTGGCTTTACCTCTAGATGTTGGGTTTTACCTCTAGATCTTGGTCTTTACCTCTAGATTTTGGGTGTTAGACCAAGAATTTGGGCTTTACATCTAGATTTTGGGCTTTAGATCTAGAATTTGGGCTTTACATCTAGATTTTGTGCTTTACGTCTAGATATTGGGCTTTAGGTCTAGGTATTGGGCTTTACCTCTAGGTTTTGGGTTTTAAATCTATATATATTTGGCTTTTCCTCTAGATGTTGGGCTTTACATCTAGATTTGGGGTTTTACATCTAGATGTTTGCCTTCACCTCTGTAAGTTGGGCTTTACCTGCAGACATTGGGCTGTAGGACTAGATGATGGGCTTTACCTCCAGACGTTGGGCTTTACCTCTAGATATCTGGCTTTACCTCTAAATGATGCGCTTAAACTCTAAATATTGGGCTTTTCCTCCAGATGTTGGGCTTTAGATTTAGAAGTTGGGCTTTACAACTATATTTTCGGCTTTAGATCTAGAAGTTGGGCTTTACATCTAGATTTTGGGCTTTACATTTAAATATTGGGCTTCACCTCTAGATTTTGGGGTTTAGATCTATATATCTGGCTTTATCTCTAGATGTTGGGCTTTACCTCTACATTTTGGGCTCTACCTCTAGGTATTGGTATTTACATTTAGATTTTTGACTTTAAATCTGTAAGTTGAGCTTTACATCTAGACTTTGGGATTTACCTCTAGATTTTGGGATTTAACTCTAGAATTTGGGTTTGAAATCTATATATTTTGCTTTTCCTCTAGATGTTGGGCTTTACCTCTAGATATCTGGCTTTACCTCTAGATGTTGGGTTTTACCTCTAGCTATTGGTCTTTACCTCTAGATGTTGGGCTTTCGATCTAGAAGTTGTGCTTTTCATCTAGATTTTGGGCTTTACGTCTAGATATTGGGCTTTACCTTTAGATTTTGGGTTTTATATCTATATATTTGGCTTTTCCTCTAGATGTTGGGCTTTACCGCTAGATTTGGGGTTTTACATCTAGATGTTTGCCTTCACCTCTGTAAGTTGGGCTTTACCTGCAGACATTGGGCTGTAGGACTAGATGATGGGCTTTACCTCCAGAGGTTGGGCTTTACCTCTAGATATCTGGCTTTACCTCTAGATGTTGGGTTTTACCTCTAGCTATTGGTCTTTACCTCTAGATGTTGGGCTTTAGATCTAGAAGTTGTGCTTTTCATCTAGATTTTGGGCTTTACGTCTAGATATTGGGCTTTAGGTCTAGATATTGGGCTTTACCTCTAGATTTTGGGTTTTAAATCTATATATTTGGCTTTTCCTCTAGATGTTGGGCTTTACCTCTAGATTTTGGGTTTTACATCCTGATGTTTGCCTTCACCTCTGTAAGCTGGGCTTTACCTGCAGCCATTAGGCTGTAGGACTAGATGATGGGCTTTACCTCTAGAAGTTGAGCTTTACATCTAGATTTTGGGCTTTACCTCTAAATGATGCGCTTAAACTCTAAATATTGGGCTTTACCTCTAGATGTTGGGCTTTAGATTTAGAAGTTGGGATTTACATCTATATTTTGGGCTTTAGGTCTAGAAGTTGGGATTTATATCTAGATTTTGATCTTTACGTCTAGATATTGGGCTTTACCTCTAGATTTTGGGTTTTATATCTATATATTTGGCTTTTCCTCTAGATGTTGGGCTTTACCCCTAGATATCTGGATTTACCTGTAGATGTTAGGCTTTACCTCTAGATGTTTGGATTACATCTAGATGTTTTGCTTTACATTTAGATGTTCGGCTTTATCTCTAGGTTTTGGGTTTTGAAACTATATATTTGGCATATCTCTAGATGTTGGGCTCTAACTCTAGGTATTGGTGTTTACCTCTAGATTTTGGACTTTAACTCTGGAAGTTGGGGTTTACCCCTAGATGTTGGGATTTAACTCTAGAATTTGGGTTTGAAATCTATATATTTTGCTTTTCCTCTAGATGTTGGGCTTTACCTCTAGATATCTGGCTTTACCTCTAGATGTTGGGTTTTACCTCTAGATCTTGGTCTTTACCTCTAGATTTTGGGTGTTAGACCAAGAATTTGGGCTTTACATCTAGATTTTGGGCTTTAGATCTAGAATTTGGGCTTTACATCTAGATTTTGTGCTTTACGTCTAGATATTGGGCTTTAGGTCTAGGTATTGGGCTTTACCTCTAGGTTTTGGGTTTTAAATCTATATATATTTGGCTTTTCCTCTAGATGTTGGGCTTTACATCTAGATTTGGGGTTTTACATCTAGATGTTTGCCTTCACCTCTGTAAGTTGGGCTTTACCTGCAGACATTGGGCTGTAGGACTAGATGATGGGCTTTACCTCCAGACGTTGGGCTTTACCTCTAGATATCTGGCTTTACCTCTAAATGATGCGCTTAAACTCTAAATATTGGGCTTTTCCTCCAGATGTTGGGCTTTAGATTTAGAAGTTGGGCTTTACAACTATATTTTCGGCTTTAGATCTAGAAGTTGGGCTTTACATCTAGATTTTGGGCTTTACATTTAAATATTGGGCTTCACCTCTAGATTTTGGGGTTTAGATCTATATATCTGGCTTTATCTCTAGATGTTGGGCTTTACCTCTACATTTTGGGCTCTACCTCTAGGTATTGGTATTTACATTTAGATTTTTGACTTTAAATCTGTAAGTTGAGCTTTACATCTAGACTTTGGGATTTACCTCTAGATTTTGGGATTTAACTCTAGAATTTGGGTTTGAAATCTATATATTTTGCTTTTCCTCTAGATGTTGGGCTTTACCTCTAGATATCTGGCTTTACCTCTAGATGTTGGGTTTTACCTCTAGCTATTGGTCTTTACCTCTAGATGTTGGGCTTTCGATCTAGAAGTTGTGCTTTTCATCTAGATTTTGGGCTTTACGTCTAGATATTGGGCTTTACCTTTAGATTTTGGGTTTTATATCTATATATTTGGCTTTTCCTCTAGATGTTGGGCTTTACCGCTAGATTTGGGGTTTTACATCTAGATGTTTGCCTTCACCTCTGTAAGTTGGGCTTTACCTGCAGACATTGGGCTGTAGGACTAGATGATGGGCTTTACCTCCAGACGTTGGGCTTTACCTCTAGATATCTGGCTATACCTCTAGATGTTGGGTTTTACCTCTAGCTATTGGTCTTTACCTCTAGATGTTGGGCTTTCGATCTAGAAGTTGTGCTTTTCATCTAGATTTTGGGCTTTACGTCTAGATATTGGGCTTTACCTCTAGATTTTGGGTTTTATATCGATATATTTGGCTTTTCCTCTAGATGTTGGACTTTACCCCTAGATATCTGGATTTACCTGTAGATGTTGGGCTTTACCTCTAGATTTTGGGTTTTCCATCTGGATTTTTGGCTTCTCTCTTGAATCTGGGCTTTACCTCCAGACGTTGGGCTTTACCACTAGATGTTGGGTTTTACCTCTAGATGTTGGTCTTTAGGTCTAGATATTGGACTTTACCTCTAGATGTAGGGTTTTACATCTAGATGTTTTGCTTTACATTTAGATGTTGGTCTTTATCTCTAGATGTTGGGTTATACCTCTATATGTTGTGCTTCACCTCTAGATGTTAGGCTTTACCTCTAGATGTTTGGATTACATCTAGATGTTTTGCTGTACATTTAGATGTTCGGCTTTATCTCTAGATTTTGGGTTTTAAATCTATATATTTGGCTTTTCTTCTAGATGTTGGGCTTTACCTCTAGATTTTGGGCTGTAACACTAGGTATTTGTGTTTACCTCTAGATTTTGGACTTTAACTTTGGAAGTTGGGCTTTACATCTAGATGTTGGGATTTAACTCTAGAATTTGGGTTTGAAATCTATATATTTTGCTTTTCCTCTAGATGTTGGGCTTTACCTCTAGATATCTGGCTTTACCTCTAGATGTGGGGCTTTACCTCTAGATTTTGGGTTTTAAATATATATATATTTGGCTTTTCCTCTAGATGTTGGGCTTTACCTCTAGATTTGGGGTTTTACATCTAGATGTTTGCCTTCACCTCTGTAAGTTGGGCTTTACCTGCAGACATTGGGCTGTAGGACTAGATGATGGGCTTTACCTCCAGACGTTGGGCTTTACCTCTAGATATCTGGCTTTACCTCTAGATGTTGGGTTTTACCTCTAGCTATTGGTCTTTACCTCTAGATGTTGGGCTTTAGATCTAGAAGTTGTGCTTTTCATCTAGATTTTGGGCTTTACGTCTAGATATTGGGCTTTAGGTCTAGATATTGGGCTTTACCTCTAGATTTTGGGTTTTACATCCTGGTGTTTGCCTTCACCTCTGTAACTTGGGCTTTACCTGCAGCCATTAGGCTGTAGGACTAGATGATGGGCTTTACCTCTAGAAGTTGAGCTTTACATCTAGATTTTGGGCTTTACCTCTAAATGATGCGCTTAAACTCTAAATATTGGGCTTTACCTCTAGATGTTGGGCTTTAGATTTAGAAGTTGGGATTTACATCTATATTTTGGGCTTTAAATCTAGAAGTTGGGATTTATATCTAGATTTTGATCTTTACGTCTAGATATTGGGCTTTACCTCTAGATTTTGGGTTTTATATCTATATATTTGGCTTTTCCTCTAGATGTTGGCCTTTACCCCTAGATATCTGGCTTTACGTCTAGATGTTGGGCTTTACCTCTAGATTTTGGGTTTTACATCTAGATGTTTGCCTTCACCTCTGTAAGTTGGGCTTTACCTGCAGACATTGGGCTGTAGGACTAGATGATGGGCTTTACCTCCAGACGTTGGGCTTTACCCCTAGATATCTGGCTTTACCTCTAAATGTTGGGCTTTACCTCTAGATTTTGGGTTTTAAATATATATATATTTGGCTTTTCCTCTAGATGTTGGGCTTTACCTCTAGATTTGGGGGTTTACATCTAGATGTTTGCCTTCACCTCTGTAAGTTGGGCTTTACCTGCAGACATTGGGCTGTAGGACTAGATGATGAGCTTTACCTCCAGACGTTGGGCTTTACCTCTAGATATCTGGCTTTACCTCTAGATGTCGGGTTTTACCTCTAGATATTGGTCTTTACCTCTAGATGTTGGGCTTTAGATCTAGAAGTTGTGCTTTTCATCTAGATTTTGGGCTTTACGTCTAGATATTGGGCTTTACCTCTAGATTTTGGGTTTTATATCTATATATTTGGCTTTTCCTCTAGATGTTGGGCTTTACCTCTAGATTTTGGGATTTCCATCTGGATTTTTGGCTTCTCTCTTGAATCTGGGCTTTACCCCCAGACGTTGGGCTTTACCACTAGATGTTGGGTTTTACCTCTAGATGTTGGTCTTTAGGTCTAGATATTGGACTTTACCTCTAGATGTAGGGTTTTACTTCTAGATGGTTTGCTTTACATTTAGATGTTGGTCTTTATCTCTAGATGTTGGGTTATACATCTATATATTGTGCTTCACCTCTAGATGTTAGGCTTTACCTCTAGATGTTTGGATTACATCTAGATGTTTTGCTTTACATTTAGACGTTCAGCTTTATCTCTAGATTTTGGGTTTTAAATCTATATATTTGGCATATCTCTAGATTTTGGGCTCTAACTCTAGGTATTGGTGTTTACCTCTAGATTTTGGACTTTAACTCTGGAAGTTGGGCTTTACCTTTAGATGTTGGGATTTAACTCTAGAATTTGGGTTTGAAATCCATTATTTTGCTTTTCCTCTAGATGTTGGGCTTTACCTCTAGATATCTGGCTTTACCTGTAGATGTTGGGTTTTACCTCTAGATATTGGTCTTTACCTCTAGATTTTGGGTGTTAGATCTAGAATTTGGGCTTTACATCTAGATTTTGGGCTTTAGATCTAGAAGTTGGGGTTTACATCTAGATTTTGGGCGTTACGTCTAGATGTTGGGATTTAACTCTAGAATTTGGGTTTGAAATCTATATATTTTGCTTTTCCTCTAGATGTTGGGCTTTACCTCTAGATATCTGGCTTTACCTCTAGATGTTGGGCTTTACCTCTAGATTTTGGGTTTTAAATATATATATATTTGTTTTTTCCTCTAGATGTTGGGCTTTACCTCTAGATTTGGGGTTTTACATCTAGATGTTTGCCTTCACCTCTGTAAGTTGGGCTTTACCTGCAGACATTGGGCTGTAGGACTAGATGATGGGCTTTACCTCCAGAGGTTGGGCTTTACCTCTAGATATCTGGCTTTACCTCTAGATGTTGGGTTTTACCTCTAGCTATTGGTCTTTACCTCTAGATGTTGGGCTTTAGATCTAGAAGTTGTGCTTTTCATCTAGATTTTGGGCTTTACGTCTAGATATTGGGCTTTAGGTCTAGATATTGGGCTTTACCTCTAGATTTTGGGTTTTAAATCTATATATTTGGCTTTTCCTCTAGATGTTGGGCTTTACCTCTAGATTTTGGGTTTTACATCCTGATGTTTGCCTTCACCTCTGTAAGCTGGGCTTTACCTGCAGCCATTAGGCTGTAGGACTAGATGATGGGCTTTACCTCTAGAAGTTGAGCTTTACATCTAGATTTTGGGCTTTACCTCTAAATGATGCGCTTAAACTCTAAATATTGGGCTTTACCTCTAGATGTTGGGCTTTAGATTTAGAAGTTGGGATTTACATCTATATTTTGGGCTTTAGGTCTAGAAGTTGGGATTTATATCTAGATTTTGATCTTTACGTCTAGATATTGGGCTTTACCTCTAGATTTTGGGTTTTATATCTATATATTTGGCTTTTCCTCTAGATGTTGGGCTTTACCCCTAGATATCTGGATTTACCTGTAGATGTTAGGCTTTACCTCTAGATGTTTGGATTACATCTAGATGTTTTGCTTTACATTTAGATGTTCGGCTTTATCTCTAGGTTTTGGGTTTTGAAACTATATATTTGGCATATCTCTAGATGTTGGGCTCTAACTCTAGGTATTGGTGTTTACCTCTAGATTTTGGACTTTAACTCTGGAAGTTGGGGTTTACCCCTAGATGTTGGGATTTAACTCTAGAATTTGGGTTTGAAATCTATATATTTTGCTTTTCCTCTAGATGTTGGGCTTTACCTCTAGATATCTGGCTTTACCTCTAGATGTTGGGTTTTACCTCTAGATCTTGGTCTTTACCTCTAGATTTTGGGTGTTAGACCAAGAATTTGGGCTTTACATCTAGATTTTGGGCTTTAGATCTAGAATTTGGGCTTTACATCTAGATTTTGTGCTTTACGTCTAGATATTGGGCTTTAGGTCTAGGTATTGGGCTTTACCTCTAGGTTTTGGGTTTTAAATCTATATATATTTGGCTTTTCCTCTAGATGTTGGGCTTTACATCTAGATTTGGGGTTTTACATCTAGATGTTTGCCTTCACCTCTGTAAGTTGGGCTTTACCTGCAGACATTGGGCTGTAGGACTAGATGATGGGCTTTACCTGCAGACGTTGGGCTTTACCTCTAGATATCTGGCTTTACCTCTAAATGATGCGCTTAAACTCTAAATATTGGGCTTTTCCTCCAGATGTTGGGCTTTAGATTTAGAAGTTGGGCTTTACAACTATATTTTCGGCTTTAGATCTAGAAGTTGGGCTTTACATCTAGATTTTGGGCTTTACATTTAAATATTGGGCTTCACCTCTAGATTTTGGGGTTTAGATCTATATATCTGGCTTTATCTCTAGATGTTGGGCTTTACCTCTACATTTTGGGCTCTACCTCTAGGTATTGGTATTTACATTTAGATTTTTGACTTTAAATCTGTAAGTTGAGCTTTACATCTAGACTTTGGGATTTACCTCTAGATTTTGGGATTTAACTCTAGAATTTGGGTTTGAAATCTATATATTTTGCTTTTCCTCTAGATGTTGGGCTTTACCTCTAGATATCTGGCTTTACCTCTAGATGTTGGGTTTTACCTCTAGCTATTGGTCTTTACCTCTAGATGTTGGGCTTTCGATCTAGAAGTTGTGCTTTTCATCTAGATTTTGGGCTTTACGTCTAGATATTGGGCTTTACCTTTAGATTTTGGGTTTTATATCTATATATTTGGCTTTTCCTCTAGATGTTGGGCTTTACCGCTAGATTTGGGGTTTTACATCTAGATGTTTGCCTTCACCTCTGTAAGTTGGGCTTTACCTGCAGACATTGGGCTGTAGGACTAGATGATGGGCTTTACCTCCAGACGTTGGGCTTTACCTCTAGATATCTGGCTATACCTCTAGATGTTGGGTTTTACCTCTAGCTATTGGTCTTTACCTCTAGATGTTGGGCTTTCGATCTAGAAGTTGTGCTTTTCATCTAGATTTTGGGCTTTACGTCTAGATATTGGGCTTTACCTCTAGATTTTGGGTTTTATATCGATATATTTGGCTTTTCCTCTAGATGTTGGGCTTTACCCCTAGATATCTGGATTTACCTGTAGATGTTGGGCTTTACCTCTAGATTTTGGGTTTTCCATCTGGATTTTTGGCTTCTCTCTAGAATCTGGGCTTTACCTCCAGACGTTGGGCTTTACCACTAGATGTTGGGTTTTACCTCTAGATGTTGGTCTTTAGGTCTAGATATTGGACTTTACCTCTAGATGTAGGGTTTTACATCTAGATGTTTTGCTTTACATTTAGATGTTGGTCTTTATCTCTAGATGTTGGGTTATACCTCTATATGTTGTGCTTCACCTCTAGATGTTAGGCTTTACCTCTAGATGTTTGGATTACATCTAGATGTTTTGCTGTACATTTAGATGTTCGGCTTTATCTCTAGATTTTGGGTTTTAAATCTATATATTTGGCTTTTCTTCTAGATGTTGGGCTTTACCTCTAGATTTTGGGCTGTAACACTAGGTATTTGTGTTTACCTCTAGATTTTGGACTTTAACTTTGGAAGTTGGGCTTTACATCTAGATGTTGGGATTTAACTCTAGAATTTGGGTTTGAAATCTATATATTTTGCTTTTCCTCTAGATGTTGGGCTTTACCTCTAGATATCTGGCTTTACCTCTAGATGTGGGGCTTTACCTCTAGATTTTGGGTTTTAAATATATATATATTTGGCTTTTCCTCTAGATGTTGGGCTTTACCTCTAGATTTGGGGTTTTACATCTAGATGTTTGCCTTCACCTCTGTAAGTTGGGCTTTACCTGCAGACATTGGGCTGTAGGACTAGATGATGGGCTTTACCTCCAGACGTTGGGCTTTACCTCTAGATATCTGGCTTTACCTCTAGATGTTGGGTTTTACCTCTAGCTATTGGTCTTTACCTCTAGATGTTGGGCTTTAGATCTAGAAGTTGTGCTTTTCATCTAGATTTTGGGCTTTACGTCTAGATATTGGGCTTTAGGTCTAGATATTGGGCTTTACCTCTAGATTTTGGGTTTTACATCCTGGTGTTTGCCTTCACCTCTGTAACTTGGGCTTTACCTGCAGCCATTAGGCTGTAGGACTAGATGATGGGCTTTACCTCTAGAAGTTGAGCTTTACATCTAGATTTTGGGCTTTACCTCTAAATGATGCGCTTAAACTCTAAATATTGGGCTTTACCTCTAGATGTTGGGCTTTAGATTTAGAAGTTGGGATTTACATCTATATTTTGGGCTTTAAATCTAGAAGTTGGGATTTATATCTAGATTTTGATCTTTACGTCTAGATATTGGGCTTTACCTCTAGATTTTGGGTTTTATATCTATATATTTGGCTTTTCCTCTAGATGTTGGCCTTTACCCCTAGATATCTGGCTTTACCTCTAGATGTTGGGCTTTACCTCTAGATTTTGGGTTTTACATCTAGATGTTTGCCTTCACCTCTGTAAGTTGGGCTTTACCTGCAGACATTGGGCTGTAGGACTAGATGATGGGCTTTACCTCCAGACGTTGGGCTTTACCCCTAGATATCTGGCTTTACCTCTAAATGTTGGGCTTTACCTCTAGATTTTGGGTTTTAAATATATATATATTTGGCTTTACCTCTAGATGTTGGGTTTTACCTCTAGCTATTGGTCTTTACCTCTAGATGTTGGGCTTTAGATCTAGAAGTTGTGCTTTTCATCTAGATTTTGGGCTTTACGTCTAGATATTGGGCTTTAGGTCTAGATATTGGGCTTTACCTCTAGATTTTGGGTTTTAAATCTATATATTTGGCTTTTCCTCTAGATGTTGGGCTTTACCTCTAGATTTTGGGTTTTACATCCTGATGTTTGCCTTCACCTCTGTAAGCTGGGCTTTACCTGCAGCCATTAGGCTGTAGGACTAGATGATGGGCTTTACCTCTAGAAGTTGAGCTTTACATCTAGATTTTGGGCTTTACCTCTAAATGATGCGCTTAAACTCTAAATATTGGGCTTTACCTCTAGATGTTGGGCTTTAGATTTAGAAGTTGGGATTTACATCTATATTTTGGGCTTTAGGTCTAGAAGTTGGGATTTATATCTAGATTTTGATCTTTACGTCTAGATATTGGGCTTTACCTCTAGATTTTGGGTTTTATATCTATATATTTGGCTTTTCCTCTAGATGTTGGGCTTTACCCCTAGATATCTGGATTTACCTGTAGATGTTAGGCTTTACCTCTAGATGTTTGGATTACATCTAGATGTTTTGCTTTACATTTAGATGTTCGGCTTTATCTCTAGGTTTTGGGTTTTGAAACTATATATTTGGCATATCTCTAGATGTTGGGCTCTAACTCTAGGTATTGGTGTTTACCTCTAGATTTTGGACTTTAACTCTGGAAGTTGGGGTTTACCCCTAGATGTTGGGATTTAACTCTAGAATTTGGGTTTGAAATCTATATATTTTGCTTTTCCTCTAGATGTTGGGCTTTACCTCTAGATATCTGGCTTTACCTCTAGATGTTGGGTTTTACCTCTAGATCTTGGTCTTTACCTCTAGATTTTGGGTGTTAGACCAAGAATTTGGGCTTTACATCTAGATTTTGGGCTTTAGATCTAGAATTTGGGCTTTACATCTAGATTTTGTGCTTTACGTCTAGATATTGGGCTTTAGGTCTAGGTATTGGGCTTTACCTCTAGGTTTTGGGTTTTAAATCTATATATATTTGGCTTTTCCTCTAGATGTTGGGCTTTACATCTAGATTTGGGGTTTTACATCTAGATGTTTGCCTTCACCTCTGTAAGTTGGGCTTTACCTGCAGACATTGGGCTGTAGGACTAGATGATGGGCTTTACCTGCAGACGTTGGGCTTTACCTCTAGATATCTGGCTTTACCTCTAAATGATGCGCTTAAACTCTAAATATTGGGCTTTTCCTCCAGATGTTGGGCTTTAGATTTAGAAGTTGGGCTTTACAACTATATTTTCGGCTTTAGATCTAGAAGTTGGGCTTTACATCTAGATTTTGGGCTTTACATTTAAATATTGGGCTTCACCTCTAGATTTTGGGGTTTAGATCTATATATCTGGCTTTATCTCTAGATGTTGGGCTTTACCTCTACATTTTGGGCTCTACCTCTAGGTATTGGTATTTACATTTAGATTTTTGACTTTAAATCTGTAAGTTGAGCTTTACATCTAGACTTTGGGATTTACCTCTAGATTTTGGGATTTAACTCTAGAATTTGGGTTTGAAATCTATATATTTTGCTTTTCCTCTAGATGTTGGGCTTTACCTCTAGATATCTGGCTTTACCTCTAGATGTTGGGTTTTACCTCTAGCTATTGGTCTTTACCTCTAGATGTTGGGCTTTCGATCTAGAAGTTGTGCTTTTCATCTAGATTTTGGGCTTTACGTCTAGATATTGGGCTTTACCTTTAGATTTTGGGTTTTATATCTATATATTTGGCTTTTCCTCTAGATGTTGGGCTTTACCGCTAGATTTGGGGTTTTACATCTAGATGTTTGCCTTCACCTCTGTAAGTTGGGCTTTACCTGCAGACATTGGGCTGTAGGACTAGATGATGGGCTTTACCTCCAGACGTTGGGCTTTACCTCTAGATATCTGGCTATACCTCTAGATGTTGGGTTTTACCTCTAGCTATTGGTCTTTACCTCTAGATGTTGGGCTTTCGATCTAGAAGTTGTGCTTTTCATCTAGATTTTGGGCTTTACGTCTAGATATTGGGCTTTACCTCTAGATTTTGGGTTTTATATCGATATATTTGGCTTTTCCTCTAGATGTTGGGCTTTACCCCTAGATATCTGGATTTACCTGTAGATGTTGGGCTTTACCTCTAGATTTTGGGTTTTCCATCTGGATTTTTGGCTTCTCTCTAGAATCTGGGCTTTACCTCCAGACGTTGGGCTTTACCACTAGATGTTGGGTTTTACCTCTAGATGTTGGTCTTTAGGTCTAGATATTGGACTTTACCTCTAGATGTAGGGTTTTACATCTAGATGTTTTGCTTTACATTTAGATGTTGGTCTTTATCTCTAGATGTTGGGTTATACCTCTATATGTTGTGCTTCACCTCTAGATGTTAGGCTTTACCTCTAGATGTTTGGATTACATCTAGATGTTTTGCTGTACATTTAGATGTTCGGCTTTATCTCTAGATTTTGGGTTTTAAATCTATATATTTGGCTTTTCTTCTAGATGTTGGGCTTTACCTCTAGATTTTGGGCTGTAACACTAGGTATTTGTGTTTACCTCTAGATTTTGGACTTTAACTTTGGAAGTTGGGCTTTACATCTAGATGTTGGGATTTAACTCTAGAATTTGGGTTTGAAATCTATATATTTTGCTTTTCCTCTAGATGTTGGGCTTTACCTCTAGATATCTGGCTTTACCTCTAGATGTGGGGCTTTACCTCTAGATTTTGGGTTTTAAATATATATATATTTGGCTTTTCCTCTAGATGTTGGGCTTTACCTCTAGATTTGGGGTTTTACATCTAGATGTTTGCCTTCACCTCTGTAAGTTGGGCTTTACCTGCAGACATTGGGCTGTAGGACTAGATGATGGGCTTTACCTCCAGACGTTGGGCTTTACCTCTAGATATCTGGCTTTACCTCTAGATGTTGGGTTTTACCTCTAGCTATTGGTCTTTACCTCTAGATGTTGGGCTTTAGATCTAGAAGTTGTGCTTTTCATCTAGATTTTGGGCTTTACGTCTAGATATTGGGCTTTAGGTCTAGATATTGGGCTTTACCTCTAGATTTTGGGTTTTACATCCTGGTGTTTGCCTTCACCTCTGTAACTTGGGCTTTACCTGCAGCCATTAGGCTGTAGGACTAGATGATGGGCTTTACCTCTAGAAGTTGAGCTTTACATCTAGATTTTGGGCTTTACCTCTAAATGATGCGCTTAAACTCTAAATATTGGGCTTTACCTCTAGATGTTGGGCTTTAGATTTAGAAGTTGGGATTTACATCTATATTTTGGGCTTTAAATCTAGAAGTTGGGATTTATATCTAGATTTTGATCTTTACGTCTAGATATTGGGCTTTACCTCTAGATTTTGGGTTTTATATCTATATATTTGGCTTTTCCTCTAGATGTTGGCCTTTACCCCTAGATATCTGGCTTTACCTCTAGATGTTGGGCTTTACCTCTAGATTTTGGGTTTTACATCTAGATGTTTGCCTTCACCTCTGTAAGTTGGGCTTTACCTGCAGACATTGGGCTGTAGGACTAGATGATGGGCTTTACCTCCAGACGTTGGGCTTTACCCCTAGATATCTGGCTTTACCTCTAAATGTTGGGCTTTACCTCTAGATTTTGGGTTTTAAATATATATATATTTGGCTTTTCCTCTAGATGTTGGGCTTTACCTCTAGATTTGGGGGTTTACATCTAGATGTTTGCCTTCACCTCTGTAAGTTGGGCTTTACCTGCAGACATTGGGCTGTAGGACTAGATGATGAGCTTTACCTCCAGACGTTGGGCTTTACCTCTAGATATCTGGCTTTACCTCTAGATGTCGGGTTTTACCTCTAGATATTGGTCTTTACCTCTAGATGTTGGGCTTTAGATCTAGAAGTTGTGCTTTTCATCTAGATTTTGGGCTTTACGTCTAGATATTGGGCTTTACCTCTAGATTTTGGGTTTTATATCTATATATTTGGCTTTTCCTCTAGATGTTGGGCTTTACCTCTAGATTTTGGGATTTCCATCTGGATTTTTGGCTTCTCTCTTGAATCTGGGCTTTACCCCCAGACGTTGGGCTTTACCACTAGATGTTGGGTTTTACCTCTAGATGTTGGTCTTTAGGTCTAGATATTGGACTTTACCTCTAGATGTAGGGTTTTACTTCTAGATGGTTTGCTTTACATTTAGATGTTGGTCTTTATCTCTAGATGTTGGGTTATACATCTATATATTGTGCTTCACCTCTAGATGTTAGGCTTTACCTCTAGATGTTTGGATTACATCTAGATGTTTTGCTTTACATTTAGACGTTCAGCTTTATCTCTAGATTTTGGGTTTTAAATCTATATATTTGGCATATCTCTAGATTTTGGGCTCTAACTCTAGGTATTGGTGTTTACCTCTAGATTTTGGACTTTAACTCTGGAAGTTGGGCTTTACCTTTAGATGTTGGGATTTAACTCTAGAATTTGGGTTTGAAATCCATTATTTTGCTTTTCCTCTAGATGTTGGGCTTTACCTCTAGATATCTGGCTTTACCTGTAGATGTTGGGTTTTACCTCTAGATATTGGTCTTTACCTCTAGATTTTGGGTGTTAGATCTAGAATTTGGGCTTTACATCTAGATTTTGGGCTTTAGATCTAGAAGTTGGGGTTTACATCTAGATTTTGGGCGTTACGTCTAGATGTTGGGATTTAACTCTAGAATTTGGGTTTGAAATCTATATATTTTGCTTTTCCTCTAGATGTTGGGCTTTACCTCTAGATATCTGGCTTTACCTCTAGATGTTGGGCTTTACCTCTAGATTTTGGGTTTTAAATATATATATATTTGTTTTTTCCTCTAGATGTTGGGCTTTACCTCTAGATTTGGGGTTTTACATCTAGATGTTTGCCTTCACCTCTGTAAGTTGGGCTTTACCTGCAGACATTGGGCTGTAGGACTAGATGATGGGCTTTACCTCCAGACGTTGGGCTTTACCTCTAGATATCTGACTTTACCTCTAGATGTTGGGTTTTACCTCTAGATATTGGTCTTTACCTCTAGATGTTGGGCTTTAGATCTAGAAGTTGTGCTTTTCATCTAGATTTTGGGCTTTACGTCTAGATATTGGGCTTTAGGTCTAGATATTGGGCTTTACCTCTAGATTTTGGGTTTTAAATCTATATATTTGGCTTTTCCTCTAGATGTTGGGCTTTACCTCTAGATTTTGGGTTTTACATTCTGATGTTTGCCTTCACCTCTGTAAGCTGGGCTTTACCTGCAGCCATTAGGCTGTAGGACTAGATGATGGGCTTTACCTCTAGAAGTTGAGCTTTACATCTAGATTTTGGGCTTTACCTCTAAATGATGCGCTTAAACTCTAAATATTGGGCTTTACCTCTAGATGTTGGGCTTTAGATTTAGAAGTTGGGATTTACATCTATATTTTGGGCTTTAGATCTAGAAGTTGGGATTTATATCTAGATTTTGATCTTTACGTCTAGATATTGGGCTTTACCTCTAGATTTTGGGTTTTATATCTATATATTTGGGTTTTCCTCTAGATGTTGGGCTTTACCCCTAGATATCTGGATTTACCTGTAGATGTTAGGCTTTACCTCTAGATGTTTGGATTACATCTAGATGTTTTGCTTTACATTTAGATGTTCGGCTTTATCTCTAGATTTTGGGTTTTAAAACTATATATTTGGCATATCTCTAGATGTTGGGCTCTAACTCTAGGTATTGGTGTTTACCTCTAGATTTTGGACTTTAACTCTGGAAGTTGGGGTTTACCCCTAGATGTTGGGATTTAACTCTAGAATTTGGGTTTGAAATCTATATATTTTGCTTTTCCTCTAGATGTTGGGCTTTACCTATAGATATCTGGCTTTACCTCTAGATGTTGGGTTTTACCTCTAGATATTGGTCTTTATCTCTAGATTTTGGGCGTTAGATCTAGAATTTGGGCTTTACATCTAGATTTTGGGCTTTACGTCTAGATATTGGGCTTTAGGTCTAGGTATTGGGCTTTACCTCTAGTTTTTGGGTTTTAAATCTATATATATTTGGCTTTTCCTCTAGATGTTGGGCTTTACATATAGATTTGGGGTTTTACATCTAGATGTTTGCCTTCACCTCTGTAAGTTGGGCTTTACCTGCAGACATTGGGCTGTAGGACTAGATGATGGGCTTTACCTCCAGACGTTGGGCTTTACCTCTAGATATCTGGCTTTACCTCTAAATGATGCGCTTAAACTCTAAATATTGGGCTTTTCCTCCAGATGTTGGGCTTTAGATTTAGAAGTTGGGCTTTACAACTATATTTTCGGCTTTAGATCTAGAAGTTGGGCTTTACATCTAGATTTTGGGCTTTACATCTAAATATTGGGCTTCACCTCTAGATTTTGGGGTTTAGATCTATATATCTGGCTTTATCTCTCGATGTTGGGCTTTACCTCTACATTTTGGGCTCTACCTCTAGGTATTGGTATTTACATTTAGATTTTTGACTTTAAATCTGGAAGTTGAGCTTTACATCTAGACTTTGGGATTTACCTCTAGATTTTGGGATTTAACTCTAGAATTTGGGTTTGAAATCTATATATTTTGCTTTTCCTCTAGATGTTGGGCTTTACCTCTAGATATCTGGCTTTACTTCTAGATGTTTGGTTTTACCTCTAGATATTGGTCTTTACCTCTAGATGTTGGGCTTTCGATCTAGAAGTTGTGCTTTTCATCTAGATTTTGGGCTTTACGTCTAGATATTGGGCTTTACCTCTAGATTTTGGGTTTTACATCTAGATGTTTTGCTTTACATTTAGATGTTGGTCTTTATCTCTAGATGTTGGGTTATACCTCTATATGTTGTGCTTCACCTCTAGATGTTAGGCTTTACCTCTAGATGTTTGGATTACATCTAGATGTTTTGCTTTACATTTAGATGTTCGGCTTTATCTCTAGATTTTGGGTTTTAAATCTATATATTTGGCTTTATCTCTAGATGTTGGGCTTTATCTCTAGATTTTGGGCTCTAACACTAGGTATTGGTGTTTCCCTCTAGATTTTGGACTTTAACTTTGGAAGTTGGGCTTTACATCTAGATGTTGGGATTTAACTCTAGAATTTGGGTTTGAAATCTATATATTTTGCTTTACCTCCAGACGTTGGGCTTTACCCCTAGGTATCTGGCTTTACCTCTAGATGTTGGGCTTTACCTCTAGATTTTGGGTTTTAAATATATATATATTTGGCTTTTCCTCTAGATGTTGGGCTTTACCTCTAGATATCTGGCTTTACCTCTAGATGTTGGGTTTTACCTCTAGATATTGGTCTTTACCTCTAGATTTTGGGTGTTAGATCTAGAATTTGGGCTTTACATCTAGATTTTGGGCTTTAGATCTAGAAGTTGGGCTTTAAATCTAGACTTTGGGCTTTACGTCTATATATTGGGCTTTACCTCTAGATTTTGGGTTTTAAATCTATATATTTGGCTTTTCCTCTAGATGTTGGGCTTTACCTCTAGATTTTATGTTTTACATCTAGATGTTTGCCTTCACCTCTGTAAGTTAGGCTTTACCTGCAGACATTGGGCTGTAGGACTAGATGATGGGCTTTACCTCCAGACGTTGGGCTTTACCTCTAGATATCTGGCTTTACCTCTAGATGTTGGGCTTTACCTCTAGATTTTGGGTTTTAAATATATATATATTTGGCTTTTCCTCTAGATGTTGGGCTTTACATATAGATTTGGGGTTTTACATCTAGATGTTTGCCTTCACCTCTGTAAGTTGGGCTTTACCTGCAGACATTGGGCTGTAGGACTAGATGATGGGCTTTACCTCCAGACGTTGGGCTTTACCTCTAGATATCTGGCTTTACCTCTAGATGTTGGGTTTTACCTCTAGCTATTGGTCTTTACCTCTAGATGTTGGGCTTTAGATCTAGAAGTTTTGCTTTTCATCTAGATTTTGGGCTTTACGTCTAGATATTGGGCTTTAGGTCTAGATATTGGGCTTTACCTCTAGATTTTGGGTTTTACATCCTGGTGTTTGCCTTCACCTCTGTAACTTGGGCTTTACCTGCAGCCATTAGGCTGTAGGACTAGATGATGGGCTTTACCTCTAGAAGTTGAGCTTTACATCTAGATTTTGGGCTTTACCTCTAAATGATGCGCTTAAACTCTAAATATTGGGCTTTACCTCTAGATGTTGGCCTTTAGATTTAGAAGTTGGGATTTACATCTATATTTTGGGCTTTAGATCTAGAAGTTGGGATTTATATCTAGATTTTGATCTTTACGTCGAGATATTGGGCTTTACCTCTAGATTTTGGGTTTTATATCTATATATTTGGCTTTTCCTCTAGATGTTGGGCTTTACCCCTAGATATCTGGATTTACCTGTAGATGTTAGGCTTTACCTCTAGATGTTTGGATTACATCTAGATGTTTTGCTTTACATTTAGATGTTCGGCTTTATCTCTAGATTTTGGGTTTTAAATCTATATATTTGGCATATCTCTAGATGTTGGGCTCTAACTCTAGGTATTGGTGTTTACCTCTAGATTTTGGACTTTAACTCTGGAAGTTGGGGTTTACCCCTAGATGTTGGGATTTAACTCTAGAATTTGGGTTTGAAATCTATATATTTTGCTTTTCCTCTAGATGTTGGGCTTTACCTCTAGATATCTGGCTTTACCTCTAGATGTTGGGTTTTACCTCTAGATCTTGGTCTTTACCTCTAGATTTTGGGTGTTAGACCAAGAATTTGGGCTTTACATCTAGATTTTGGGCTTTAGATCTAGAATTTGGGCTTTACATCTAGATTTTGTGCTTTACGTCTAGATATTGGGCTTTAGGTCTAGGTATTGGGCTTTACCTCTAGGTTTTGGGTTTTAAATCTATATATATTTGGCTTTTCCTCTAGATGTTGGGCTTTACATCTAGATTTGGGGTTTTACATCTAGATGTTTGCCTTCACCTCTGTAAGTTGGGCTTTACCTGCAGACATTGGGCTGTAGGACTAGATGATGGGCTTTACCTCCAGACGTTGGGCTTTACCTCTAGATATCTGGCTTTACCTATAAAAGATGCGCTTAAACTCTAAATATTGGGCTTTACCTCTAGATTTTGGGGTTTAGATCTATATATCTGGCTTTATCTCTAGATGTTGGGCTTTACCTCTACATTTTGGGCTCTACCTCTAGGTATTGGTATTTACATTTAGATTTTTGACTTTAAATCTGGAAGTTGAGCTTTACATCTAGACTTTGGGATTTACCTCTAGATTTTGGGATTTAACTCTAGAATTTGGGTTTGAAATCTATATATTTTGCTTTTCCTCTAGATGTTGGGCTTTACCTCTAGATATCTGGCTTTACCTGTAGATGTTTGGTTTTACCTCTAGATATTGGTCTTTACCTCTAGATGTTGGGCTTTCGATCTAGAAGTTGTGCTTTTCATCTAGATTTTGGGCTTTACGTCTAGATATTGGGCTTTACCTCTAGATTTTGGGTTTTATATCTATATATTTGGCTTTTCCTCTAGATGTTGGGCTTTACCTCTAGATTTTAGGTTTTCCATCTGGATTTTTGGCTTCTCTCTAGAATCTGGGCTTTACCTCCAGACGTTGGGCTTTACCACTAGATGTTGGGTTTTACCTCTAGATGTTGGTCTTTAGGTCTAGATATTGGACTTTACCTCTAGATGTCGGGGTTTACATCTAGATGTTTTGCTTTACATTTAGATGTTCGGCTTTATCTCTAGATTTTGGGTTTTAAATCTATATATTTGGCTTTTCCTCTAGATGTTGGGCTTTACCGTCATGTATCTGGCTTTACGTCTAGATGTTGGGCTTTACCTCTAGAAGTTGGGCTTTAACTCTAGACTTTGGGCTTTACCTCAAGACGTTCGGCTTTAACTCTAGCTGTTGGGCTTTACCTCTATTTTTTGGGCCTTACCTCTAGAAGTTGGGGGTTGCATCTATATGTTTGGATTTAACTGTAGATGTCAGGCCTTAACACTTGATTTTGGAATTCACCTCTAGACGTTAGGCTTTACATCTAGATTCTGGGCTTTCCCTCTAGATGTTGGGCTTTAACTCTAGATTTTGGGCTTTACTCGAAAGGATGCGCTTTAACTCTAGATATTCGGCTTTACCTCTAGAAGTTGGGTTTTACATCTAGATGTTTGGCTTTAACTGTAGGTGTCGGCCTTTAACACTAGATATTGGAATTCACCTCTAGATCTTAGTCTTTACCTCTACATGTTGGGCTTTACCTCTAGAGTATTTGGCTTTAGATCTAGCAATTGGGCTTTACATCTAGATTTGGGGCTTTACCTCTAGATGTTGGGCTTTACCTCCAGATTTTGGATTTTAAATCTATATATCTGGCTTTATCTCTAGATGTTGGGCTTTATCTCTAGATTTTGGGCTCTAACTCTAGGTATTGGTGTTTACCTCTAGACTTTGGACTTTAACTCTGGAAGTTGGGCTTTACCTCTAGATGTTGGGATTTAACTCTAGAATTTGGGTTTGAAATCTATATATTTGCTTTTCCTCTAGATGTTGGGCTTTACCTCTAGATATCTGGCTTTACCTCTAGATGTTGGGTTTTACCTCTAGATATTGGTCTTTACCTCTAGATTTTGGGTGTTAGATCTAGAATTTGGGCTTTACATCTAGATTTTGGGCTTTAGATCTAGAAGTTGGGCTTTACATCTAGACTTTGGGCTTTACGTCTATATATTGGGCTTTACCTCTAGATTTTGGGTTTTAAATCTATATATTTGGCTTTTCCTCTAGATGTTGGTCTTTACCTCTAGATTTTATGTTTTACATCTAGATGTTTGCCTTCACCTCTGTAAGTTGGGCTTTACCTGCAGACATTGGGCTGTAGGACTAGATGATGGGCTTTACCTCCAGACGTTGGGCTTTACCTCTAGATATCTGGCTTTACCTCTAGATGTTGGGCTTTACCTCTAGATTTTGGGTTTTAAATATATATATATTTGGCTTTTCCTCTAGATGTTGGGCTTTACCTCTAGATTTTGGGGGTTACATCTAGATATTTGCCTTCACCTCTGTAAGTTGGGCTTAACTGCAGACATTGGGCTGTAGGACTAGATGATGGGCTTTACCTCCAGACGTTGGGCTTTACCTCTAGATATCTGGCTTTACCTATCGATGTTGGGTTTTACCTCTAGATATTGGTCTTTACCTCTAGATGTTGGGCTTTTCATCTAGATTTTGGGCTTTACGTCTAGATATTGGGCTTTACCTCTAGATTTTGGGGTTTATATCTATATATTTGGCTTTTCCTCTAGATGTTGGGCTTTACCCCTAGATATCTGGCTTTACCTCTAGATGTTGGGCTTTACCTCTAGATATTGGTCTTTACCTCTAGATGTTGGGCTTTAGATCTAGAAGTTGGGATTTTCATCTAGATTTTGGGCTTTACGTCTAGATATCTGGCTTTACGTCTAGATGTTGGGCTTTACCTCTAGAAGATGGGCTTTACCTCTAGAAGTTGGTCTTTAACTCTAGACTTTGGGCTTTACCTCAAGACGTTCGGCTTTAACTCTAGCTGTTGGGCTTTACCTCTAGATTTTGGGGTTTCCATCTGGATGTTTGGCTTCCCTCTAGAATCTGGGCTTTACCTCCAGACGTTGGGCTTTACCACTAGATGTTGGGTTTTACCTCTAGATGTTGGTCTTTAGGTCTAGATATTGGACTTCACCTCTAGATGTAGGGTTTTACATCTAGATGTTTTGCTTTACATTTAGATGTTGGTCTTTATCTCTAGATGTTGGGTTATACCTCTATATGTTGTGCTTCACCTCTAGATGTTAGGCTTTACCTCTAGATGTTTGGATTACATCTAGATGTTTTGCTTTACATTTAGACGTTCGGCTTTATCTCTAGATTTTGGGTTTTAAATCTATATATTTGGCATATCTCTAGATGTTGCGCTCTAACTCTAGGTATTGGTGTTTACCTCTAGATTTTGGACTTTAACTCTGGAAGTTGGGCTTACCTCTAGAAGTTGGGCTTTAACTCTAGACTTTGGGCTTTACCTCAAGACGTTCGGCTTTAACTCTAGCTGTTGGGCTTTACCTCTAGATTTTGGGCCTTACCTCTAGAAGTTGGGGGTTATATCTATATGGTTGGATTTAACTGTAGATGTCAGGCCTTAACACTTGATTTTGGAATTCACCTCTAGATGTTAGGCTTTACATCTAGATTCTGGGCTTTCCCTCTAGATGTTGGGCTTTACCTCTACATTTTGGGCTCTACCTCTAGGTATTGGTATTTACATTTAGATTTTTGACTTTAAATCTGGAATTTGGGGCTTTACATCTAGACTTTGGGCTTTACCTCTAGATGTTGGGATTTAACTCTGGAATTTGGGTTTGAAATCTATATATTTTGCTTTTCCTCTAGATGTTGGGCTTTACCTCTAGATATCTGGCTTTACCTCTAGATGTTGGGTTTTACCTCTAGATATTGGTCTTTACCTCTAGATTTTGGGTGTTAGAGATAGAATTTGGGCTTTACATCTAGATTTTGGGCTTTAGATCTAGAAGCTGGGCTTTACATCTAGATTTTGGGCTTTACGTCTAGATATTGGGCTTTACCTCTAGATTTTGGGTTTTAAATCTATATATTTGGCTTTTTCTCTAGATGTTGGGCTTTACCTCTAGATTTTGGGTTTTACATTTGGATGTTTGCCTTCACCTCTGTAAGTTGGGCTTTACCTGCAGACATTGGGCTGTAGGACTAGATGATGGGCTTTACCTCCAGACGTTGGGCTTTACCTCTAGATATCTGGCTTTACCTCTAGATGTTGGGTTTTACCTCTAGATATTGGTCTTTACCTCTAGATATTGGGCTTTAGATCTAGAAGTTGTGCTTTTCATCTAGGTTTTGGGCTTTACGTCTAGATATTGGGCTTTACCTCTAGATTTTGGGGTTTATATTTATATATTTGGCTTTTCCTCTAGATATTGGGCTTTACCCCTAGATATCTGGATTTACCTGTAGATGTTGGGCTTTACCTCTAGATTTTGGGTTTTCCATCTGGATTTTTGGCTTCTCTCTAGAATCTGGGCTTTACCTCCAGACGTTGGGCTTTACCACTAGATGTTGGGTTTTACCTCTAGATGTTGGTCTTTAGGTCTAGATATTGGACTTTACCTCTAGATGTAGGGTTTTACATCTAGATGTTTTGCTTTACATTTAGATGTTGGTCTTTATCTCTAGATGTTGGGTTATACCTCTATATGTTGTGCTTCACCTCTAGATGTTAGGCTTTACCTCTAGATGTTTGGATTACATCTAGATGTTTTGCTTTACATTTAGATGTTCGGCTTTATCTCTAGATTTTGGATTTTAAATATATATATTTGGCTTTATCTCTAGATGTTGGGCTTTATCTCTAGATTTTGGGCTCTAACACTAGGTATTGGTCTTTACCTCTAGATTTTGGACTTTAACTTTGGAAGTTGGGCTTTACATCTAGATGTTGGGATTTAACTCTAGAATTTGGGTTTGAAATCTATATATTTGGCTTTTCCTCTAGATGTTGGGCTTTACCTCTAGATATCTGGCTTTACCTCCAGACGTTGGGCTTAACCTCTAGATATCTGGCTTTACCTCTAGATGTTGGATTTTACCTCTAGATATTGGTCTTTACCTCTAGATTTTGGGTGTTAGACCAAGAATTTGGGCTTTACATCTAGATTTTGGGCTTTACGTCTAGATATTGGGCTTTACCTCTAGGTTTTGGGTTTTAAATCTATATATATTTGGCTTTTCCTCTAGATGTTGGGCTTTACCTCTAGATTTTGGGTTTTAAATATATATATATTTGGCTTTTCCTCTAGAGGTTGGGCTTTACCTCTAGATTTGGGGTTTTACATCTAGATGTTTGCCTTCACCTCTGTAAGTTGGGCTTTACCTGCAGACATTGGGCTGTAAGACTAGATGATGGGCTTTACCTCTAGAAGTTGGGTTTTACATCTAGATGTTTGGCTTTAACTCTAGGTGTCGGCCTTTAACACTAGATATTGGAATTCACCTCTAGATCTTAGTCTTTACCTCTACATGTTGGGCTTTACCTCTAGAGTATTTGGCTTTAGATCTAGCAATTGGGCTTTACATCTAGATTTGGGGCTTTACCTCTAGATGTTGGGCTTTACCTCCAGATTTGGATTTTAAACCTATATATCTGGCTTTATCTCTAGATGTTGGGCTTTATCTCTAGATTTTGGGCTCTAACTCTAGGTATTGGTGTTTACCTCTAGATTTTGGACTTTAACTCTGGAAGTTGGGCTTTACCTCTAGATGTTTGGATTTAACACTAGAATTTGGTTTTGAAATCTATATATTTTGCTTTTCCTCTAGATGTTGGGCTTTACCTCTAGATATCTGGCTTTACCTCTAGATGTTGGGTTTTACCACTAGATATTGGTCTTTACCTCGAGATTTTGGGTGTTAGATCTAAAATTTGGGCTTTAGATCTAGAAGTTGGGCTTTAGATCTGGAAGTTGGGCTTTACATCTAGATTTTGGGCTTTACATCTAGATATTGGGCTTTACCTCTAGATTTTGGGTTTTAAATCTATATATTTGGCTTTTCCTCTAGATGTTGGGCTTTACCTGTAGATATCTGTCTTTACATCTAGATTTTGGGCTTTACGTCTAGATATTGGTCTTTACCTCTAGTTTTTGGGTTTTACATCTAGATGTTTGCCTTCACCTCTGTAAGTTGGGCTTTACCTGCAGACATTTGGCTGTAGGACTAGATGATGGGCTTTACCTCTAGAAGTTGGGCTTTAACTATAGATTTTGGGCTTTACCTCTAAATGATGAGCTTAAACTCTAAATATTGGGCCTTACCTCTAGATGTTGGGCTTTAGATCTAGAATTTGGGCTTTACATCTAGATTTTGGGTTTTACGTCTAGATATTGGGCTTCACCTCTAGATTTTGGGGTTTAGATCTATATATCTGGCTTTATCTCTAGATGTTGGGCTTTACCTCTACATTTTGGGCTCTACCTCTAGGTATTGGTATTTACATTTAGATTTTTTGACTTTAAATCTGGAAGTTGAGCTTTACATCTAGACTTTGGGATTTACCTCTAGATGTTGGGATTGAACTCTAGAATTTGGGTTTGAAATCTATATATTTTGCTTTTCCTCTAGATGTTGGGCTTTACCTCTAGAAATCTGGCTTTACCTCTAGATGTTGGGTTTTACCTCTAGATATTGGTCTTTATCTCTAGATGTTGTGCTTTAGATCTAGAATTTGGGCTTTACATCTAGATTTTGGGCTTTAGATCAAGAAGCTGGGCTTTACATCTAGATTTTGGCCTTTACGTCTTGATATTGGGCTTTACCTCTAGATTTTGGGTTTTAAATCTATATATTTGGCTTTTCCTCTAGATGTTGGGCTTTACCGTCAGATATCTGGCTTTACGTCTAGATGTTGGGCTTTACCTCTAGAGTATTTGGCTTTAGATCTACCAATTGGGCTTTACATCTAGATTTGGGGCTTTAGCTCTAGATGTTGGGCTTTACCTCCAGATTTTGGATTTTAAATCTATATATCTGGCTTTATCTCTAGATGTGGGCTTTATCTCTAGATTTTGGGCTCTAACTCTAGGTATTGGTGTTTACCTCTAGATTTTGGACTTTAACTCTGGAAGTTGGGCTTTACCTCTAGATGTTGGGATTGAACTCTAGAATTTGGGTTTGAAATCTATATATTTTGCTTTTCCTCTAGATGTTGGGCTTTACCTCTAGATATCTGGCTTTACCTCTAGATGTTGGGTTTTACCTCTAGATATTGGTCTTTATCTCTAGATTTTGGGCGTTAGATCTCGAATTTGGGCTTTACATCTAGATTTTGGGCGTTAGATCAAGAAGCTGGTCTTTACATCTAGATTTTGGCCTTTACGTCTTGATATTGGGCTTTACCTCTAGATTTTGGGTTTTAAATCTATATATTTGGCTTTTCCTCTAGATGTTGGCCTTTAACCCTAGATATCTGGCTTTACCTCTAGATGTTGGGCTTTACCTCTAGATTTTGGGTTTTAAATATATACATATTTGGCTTTTCCTCTAGATGTTGGGCTTTACCTCTAGATTTGGGGTTTTACATCTAGATGTTTGCCTTCACCTCTGTAAGTTGGGCTTTACCTGCAGACATTGGGCTGTAGGACTAGATGATGGGCTTTACCTCCAGACGTTGGGCTTTACCTCTAGATATCTGGCTTTACCTCTAGATGTTGGGATTTACCTCTAGCTATTGGTCTTTACCTCTAGATGTTGATCTTTAGATCTAGAAGTTGGGCTTTTCATCTAGATTTTGGGCTTTACGTCTAGATATTGGGCTTTACCTCTAGATTTTGGGTTTTATATCGATATATTTGGCTTTTCCTCTAGATGTTGGGCTTTACCCCTAGATATCTGGATTTACCTGTAGATGTTGGGCTTTACCTCTAGATTTTGGGTTTTCCATCTGGATTTTTGGCTTCTCTCTAGAATCTGGGCTTTACCTCCAGACCTTGGGCTTTACCACTAGATGTTGGGTTTTACCTCTAGATGTTGGTCTTTAGGTCTAGATATTGGACTTTACCTCTAGATGTAGGGTTTTACATCTAGATATTTTGCTTTACATTTAGATGTTGGTCTTTATCTCTAGATGTTGGGTTATACCTCTATATGTTGTGCTTCACCTCTAGATGTTAGGCTTTACCTCTAGATGTTTGGATTACATCTAGATGTTTTGCTTTACATTTAGGTGTTCGGCTTTATCTCTAGATTTTGAGTTTTAAATCTATATATTTGGCTTTTCCTCTAGATGTTGGGCTTTACCGTCAGATATCTGGCTTTACGTCTAGATGTTGGGCTTTACCTCTAGAGTATTTGGCTTTAGATCTAGCAATTGGGCTTTACATCTAGATTTGGGGCTTTAGGTCTAGATGTTGGGCTTTACCTCCAGATTTTGGATTTTAAATCTATATATCTGGCTTTATCTCTAGATGTGGGCTTTATCTCTAGATTTTGGGCTCTAACTCTAGGTATTGGTGTTTACCTCTAGATTTTGGACTTTAACTCTGGAAGTTGGGCTTTACCTCTAGATGTTGGGATTGAACTCTAGAATTTGGGTTTGAAATCTATATATTTTGCTTTTCCTCTAGATGTTGGGCTTTACCTCTAGATATCTGGCTTTACCTCTAGATGTTGGGTTTTACCACTAGATATTGGTCTTTACCTCTAGATTTTGGGCGTTAGATCTAGAATTTGGGCTTTACATCTAGATTTTGGGCTTTAGATCTAGAAGTTGGGCTTTACATCTAGATTTTGGGCTTTACGTCTAGATATTGGGCTTTACCTCTAGATTTTGGGGTTTATATCTATATATTTGGCTTTTCCTCTAGATGTTGGGCTTTACCTCTAGATTTTGGGTTTTACATCTAGATGTTTGCCTTCACCTCTGTAAGATGTGCTTTACCTGCAGACATTGGGCTGTAGGACTAGATGATGGGCTTTACCTCTAGAAGTTGGGCTTTACATCTAGATTTTGGGCTTTACCTCTAAATGATGCGCTTAAACTCTAAATATTGGGCTTTACCTCTAGATGTTGGGCTTTAGATTTAGAAGTTGGGCTTTACAGCTATATTTTGGGCTTTAGATCTAGAAGTTGGGCTTTACATCTAGATTTTGGGCTTTACGTCTAGATATTGGGCTTCACCTCTAGATTTTGGGGTTTAGATCTATATATCTGGCTTTATCTCTAGATTTTGGGCTTTACCTCTACATTTTGGGCTCTACCTCTAGGTATTGGTATTTACATTTAGATTTTTGACTTTAAATCTGGAAGTTGAGCTTTACATCTAGACTTTGGGATTTACCTCTAGATGTTGGGATTGAACTCTAGAATTTGGGTTTGAAATCTATATATTTTGCTTTTCCTCTAGATGTTGGGCTTTACCTCTAGATATCTGGCTTTACCTCTAGATGTTGGGTTTTACCTCTAGATATTGGTCTTTATCTCTAGATTTTGGGCGTTAGATCTAGAATTTGGGCTTTACATCTAGATTTTGGGCTTTAGATCAAGAAGCTGGGCTTTACATCTAGATTTTGGCCTTTACGTCTTGATATTGGGCTTTACCTCTAGATTTTGGGTTTTAAATCTATATATTTGGCTTTTCCTCTAGATGTTGGCCTTTAACCCTAGATATCTGGCTTTACCTCTAGATGTTGGGCTTTACCTCTAGATTTTGGGTTTTAAATATATACATATTTGGCTTTTCCTCTAGATGTTGGGCTTTACCTCTAGATTTGGGGTTTTACATCTAGATGTTTGCCTTCACCTCTGTAAGTTGGGCTTTACCTGCAGACATTGGGCTGTAGGACTAGATGATGGGCTTTACCTCCAGACGTTGGGCTTTACCTCTAGATATCTGGCTTTACCTCTAGATGTTGGGATTTACCTCTAGATGTTGGTCTTTACCTCTGGATGTTGGGCTTTAGATCTAGAAGTTGTGCTTTTCATCTAGATTTTGGGCTTTACGTCTAGATATTGGGCTTTACCTCTAGATTTTGGGTTTTATATCTATATATTTGGCTTTTCCTCTAGATGTTGGGCTTTACCCCTAGATATCTGGATTTACCTGTAGATGTTGGGCTTTACCTCTAGATTTTGGGTTTTCCATCTGGATTTTTGGCTTCTCTCTAGAATCTGGGCTTTACCTCCAGACGTTGGGCTTTACCACTAGATGTTGGGTTTTACCTCTAGATGTTGGTCTTTAGGTCTAGATATTGGACTTTACCTCTAGATGTAGGGTTTTACATCTAGATATTTTGCTTTACATTTAGATGTTGGTCTTTATCTCTAGATGTTGGGTTATACCTCTATATGTTGTGCTTCACCTCTAGATGTTAGGCTTTACCTCTAGATGTTTGGATTACATCTAGATGTTTTGCTTTACATTTAGGTGTTCGGCTTTATCTCTAGATTTTGAGTTTTAAATCTATATATTTGGCTTTTCCTCTAGATGTTGGGTTTACCGTCAGATATCTGGCTTTACGTCTAGATGTTGGGCTTTACCTCTAGAAGTTGGGCTTTAACTCTAGACTTTGGGCTTTACCTCAAGACGTTCGTCTTTAACTCTAGCTGTTGGGCTTTACCTCTAGATTTTGGGCCTTACCTCTAGAAGTTGGGGGTTATATCTATATGGTTGGATTTAACTGTAGATGTCAGGCCTTAACACTTGATTTTGGAATTCACCTCTAGATGTTAGGCTTTACATCTAGATTCTGGGCTTTCCCTCTAGATGTTGGGCTTTAACTCTAGAATTTGGGCTTTACTCTAAAGGATGCGCTTTAACTCTAGATATTCGGCTTTACCTCTAGAAGTTGGGTTTTACATCTAGATGTTTGGCTTTAACTGTAGGTGTCGGCCTTTAACACTAGATATTGGAATTCACCTCTAGATCTTAGTCTTTACCTCTACATGTTGGGCTTTACCTCTAGAGTATTTGGCTTTAGATCTAGCAATTGGGCTTTACATCTAGATTTGGGGCTTTACCTCTAGATGTTGGGCTTTACCTCCAGATTTTGGATTTTAAATCTATATATCTGGCTTTATCTCTAGATGTTGGGCTTTATCTCTACATTTTGGGCTCTAACTTTAGGTATTGGTGTTTACCTCTAGATTTTGGACTTTAACTCTGGAAGTTGGGCTTTACCTCTAGATGTTGGGATTGAACTCTAGAATTTGGGTTTGAAATCTATATATTTTGCTTTTCCTCTAGATGTTGGGCTTTACCTCTAGATATCTGGCTTTACCTCTAGATGTTGGGTTTTACCTCTAGATATTGGTCTTTACCTCTAGATTTTGGGTGTTAGATCTAGAATTTGGGCTTTACATCTAGATTTTGGGCTTTAGATCTAGAAGTTGGGCTTTACATCTAGATTTTGGGCTTTAGGTCTAGATATTGGGCTTTACCTCTAGATTCTGGGTTTTAAATCTATATATCTGGCTTTATCCCTAGATGTTGGGCTTTACCTCTACATTTTGGGCTCTACGTCTAGGTATTGGTATTTACATTTAGATTTTTGACTTTAAATCTGGAAGTTGAGCTTTACATCTAGACTTTGGGATTTACCTCTAGATGTTGGGATTGAACTCTAGAATTTGGGTTTGAAATCTATATATTTTGCTTTTCCTCTAGATGTTGGGCTTTACCTCTAGATATCTGGCTTTACCTCTAGATGTTGGGTTTTACCTCTAGATATTGGTCTTTAACTTTAGATTTTGGGCGTTAGATCTAGAATTTGGGCTTTACATCTAGATTTTGGGCTTTAGATCAAGAAGCTGGGCTTTACATCTAGATTTTGGCCTTTACGTCTTGATATTGGGCTTTACCTCTAGATTTTGGGTTTTAAATCTATATATTTGGCTTTTCCTCTAGATGTTGGGCTTTACCCCTAGATATCTGGCTTTACCTCTAGATGTTGGGCTTTACCTCTAGATTTTGGGTTTTAAATATATATATATTTGGCTTTTCCTCTAGATGTTGGGCTTTACCTCTAGATTTGGGGTTTTACATCTAGATGTTTGCCTTCACCTCTGTAAGTTGGGCTTTACCTGCAGACATTGGGCTGTAGGACTAGATGATGGGCTTTACCTCTCGAAGTTGGGCTTTACATCTAGATTTGGGCTTTACCTCTAAATGATGCGCTTAAACACTAAATATTGGGCCTTACCTCTAGATGTTGGGCTTTAGATTTAGAAGTTGGGCTTTACAGCTATATTTTGGGCTTTAGATCTAGAAGTTGGGCTTTACATCTAGATTTTGGGCTTTACGTCTAGATATTGGGCTTCACCTCTACATTTTGTGGTTTAGATCTATATATTTGGCTTTTCCTCTAGATGTTGGCCTTTACCCCTAGATATCTGGCTTTACCTCTAGATGTTGGGCTTTACCTCTAGATTTGGGGTTTTACATCTAGATGTTTGCCTTCACCTCTGTAAGTTGGGCTTTACCTGCAGACATTGGGCTGTAGGACTAGATGATGGGCTTTACCTCCAGACGTTGGGCTTTACCTCTAGATATCTGGCTTTACCTCTAGATGTTGGGTTTTACCTCTAGCTATTGGTCTTTACCTCTAGATGTTGGGCTTTAGATCTAGAAGTTGTGCTTTTCATCTAGATTTTGGGCTTTACGTCTAGATATTGGGCTTTACCTCTAGATTTTGGGTTTTATATCTATATATTTGGCTTTTCCTCTAGATGTTGGGCTTTACCCCTAGATATCTGGATTTACCTGTAGATGTTGGGCTTTACCTCTAGATTTTGGGTTTTCCATCTGGATTTTTGGCTTCTCTCTAGAATCTGGGCTTTACCTCCAGACCTTGGGCTTTACCACTAGATGTTGGGTTTTACCTCTAGATGTTGGTCTTTAGGTCTAGATATTGGACTTTACCTCTAGATGTAGGGGTTTACATCTAGATGTTTTGCTTTACATTTAGATGTTGGTCTTTATCTCTAGATGTTGGGTTATACCTCTATATGTTGTGCTTCACCTCTAGATGTTAGGCTTTACCTCTAGATGTTTGGATTACATCTAGATGTTTTGCTTTACATTTAGATGTTCGGCTTTATCTCTAGATTTTGGGTTTTAAATCTATATATTTGGCTTTTCCTCTAGATGTTGGGTTTACCGTCAGATATCTGGCTTTACGTCTAGATGTTGGGCTTTACCTCTAGAAGTTGGGCTTTAACTCTAGACTTTGGGCTTTACCTCAAGACGTTCGTCTTTAACTCTAGCTGTTGGGCTTTACCTCTAGATTTTGGGCCTTACCTCTAGAAGTTGGGGGTTATATCTATATGGTTGGATTTAACTGTAGATGTCAGGCCTTAACACTTGATTTTGGAATTCACCTCTAGATGTTAGGCTTTACATCTAGATTCTGGGCTTTCCCTCTAGATGTTGGGCTTTAACTCTAGATTTTGGGCTTTACTCGAAAGGATGCGCTTTAACTCTAGATATTCGGCTTTACCTCTAGAAGTTGGGTTTTACATCTAGATGTTTGGCTTTAACTGTAGGTGTCGGCCTTTAACACTAGATATTGGAATTCACCTCTAGATCTTAGTCTTTACCTCTACATGTTGGGCTTTACCTCTAGAGTATTTGGCTTTAGATCTAGCAATTGGGCTTTACATCTAGATTTGGGGCTTTAGCTCTAGATGTTGGGCTTTACCTCCAGATTTTGGATTTTAAATCTATATATCTGGCTTTATCTCTAGATGTTGGGCTTTATCTCTACATTTTGGGCTCTAACTTTAGGTATTGGTGTTTACCTCTAGATTTTGGACTTTAACTCTGGAAGTTGGGCTTTACCTCTAGATGTTGGGATTGAACTCTAGAATTTGGGTTTGAAATCTATATATTTTGCTTTTCCTCTAGATGTTGGGCTTTACCTCTAGATATCTGGCTTTACCTCTAGATGTTGGGTTTTACCTCTAGATATTGGTCTTTACCTCTAGATGTTGGGCTTTAGATTTAGAAGTTGGGCTTTACAGCTATATTTTGGGCTTTAGATCTAGAAGTTGGGCTTTACATCTAGATTTTGGGCTTTACGTCTAGATATTGGGCTTCACCTCTAGATTTTGGGGTTTAGATCTATATATCTGGCTTTATCTCTAGATGTTGGGCTTTACCTCTACATTTTGGGCTCTACCTCTAGGTATTGGTATTTACATTTAGATTTTTGACTTTAAATCTGGAAGTTGAGCTTTACATCTAGACTTTGGGATTTACCTCTAGATGTTGGGATTGAACTCTAGAATTTGGGTTTGAAATCTATATATTTTGCTTTTCCTCTAGATGTTGGGCTTTACCTCTAGATATCTGGCTTTACCTCTAGATGTTGGGTTTTACCTCTAGATATTGGTCTTTACCTCGAGATTTTGGGCGTTAGATCTAGAATTTGGGCTTTACATCTAGATTTTGGGCGTTAGATCTAGAAGCTGGTCTTTACATCTAGATTTTGGCCTTTACGTCTTGATATTGGGCTTTACCTCTAGATTTTGGGTTTTAAATCTATATATTTGGCTTTTCCTCTAGATGTTGGGCTTTACCCCTAGATATCTGGCTTTACCTCTAGATGTTGGGCTTTACCTCTAGATTTTGGGTTTTAAATATATATATATTTGGCTTTTCCTCTAGATGTTGGGCTTTACCTCTAGATTTGGGGTTTTACATCTAGATGTTTGCCTTCACCTCTGTAAGTTGGGCTTTACCTGCAGACATTGGGCTGTAGGACTAGATGATGGGCTTTACCTCTCGAAGTTGGGCTTTACATCTAGATTTGGGCTTTACCTCTAAATGATGCGCTTAAACACTAAATATTGGGCCTTACCTCTAGATGTTGGGCTTTAGATCTAGAAGTTGGGCTTTACATCTAGATTTTGGGCTTTACGTCTAGATATTGGGCTTCACCTCTACATTTTGTGGTTTAGATCTATATATTTGGCTTTTCCTCTAGATGTTGGCCTTTACCCCTAGATATCTGGCTTTACCTCTAGATGTTGGGCTTTACCTCTAGATTTGGGGTTTTACATCTAGATGTTTGCCTTCACCTCTGTAAGTTGGGCTTTACCTGCAGACATTGGGCTGTAGGACTAGATGATGGGCTTTACCTCCAGACGTTGGGCTTTACCTCTAGATATCTGGCTTTACCTCTAGATGTTGGGTTTTACCTCTAGCTATTGGTCTTTACCTCTAGATGTTGGGCTTTAGATCTAGAAGTTGTGCTTTTCATCTAGATTTTGGGCTTTACGTCTAGATATTGGGCTTTACCTCTAGATTTTGGGTTTTATATCTATATATTTGGCTTTTCCTCTAGATGTTGGGCTTTACCCCTAGATATCTGGATTTACCTGTAGATGTTGGGCTTTACCTCTAGATTTTGGGTTTTCCATCTGGATTTTTGGCTTCTCTCTAGAATCTGGGCTTTACCTCCAGACCTTGGGCTTTACCACTAGATGTTGGGTTTTACCTCTAGATGTTGGTCTTTAGGTCTAGATATTGGACTTTACCTCTAGATGTAGGGGTTTACATCTAGATGTTTTGCTTTACATTTAGATGTTGGTCTTTATCTCTAGATGTTGGGTTATACCTCTATATGTTGTGCTTCACCTCTAGATGTTAGGCTTTACCTCTAGGTGTTTGGATTACATCTAGATGTTTTGCTTTACATTTAGATGTTCGGCTTTATCTCTAGATTTTGGGTTTGAAATCTATATATTTTGCTTTTCCTCTAGATGTTGGGCTTTACCTCTAGATATCTGGCTTTACCTCTAGATGTTGGGTTTTACCTCTAGATATTGGTCTTTACCTCGAGATTTTGGGCGTTAGATCTAGAATTTGGGCTTTACATCTAGATTTTGGGCTTTAGATCTAGAAGCTGGTCTTTACATCTAGATTTTGGCCTTTACGTCTTGATATTGGGCTTTACCTCTAGATTTTGGGTTTTAAATCTATATATTTGGCTTTTCCTCTAGATGTTGGGCTTTACCCCTAGATATCTGGCTTTACCTCTAGATGTTGGGCTTTACCTCTAGATTTTGGGTTTTAAATATATATATATTTGGCTTTTCCTCTAGATGTTGGGCTTTACCTCTAGATTTGGGGTTTTACATCTAGATGTTTGCCTTCACCTCTGTAAGTTGGGCTTTACCTGCAGACATTGGGCTGTAGGACTAGATGATGGGCTTTACCTCTCGAAGTTGGGCTTTACATCTAGATTTGGGCTTTACCTCTAAATGATGCGCTTAAACACTAAATATTGGGCCTTACCTCTAGATGTTGGGCTTTAGATCTAGAAGTTGGGCTTTACATCTAGATTTTGGGCTTTACGTCTAGATATTGGGCTTCACCTCTACATTTTGTGGTTTAGATCTATATATTTGGCTTTTCCTCTAGATGTTGGCCTTTACCCCTAGATATCTGGCTTTACCTCTAGATGTTGGGCTTTACCTCTAGATTTGGGGTTTTATATCTAGATGTTTGCCTTCACCTCTGTAAGTTGGGCTTTACCTGCAGACATTGGGCTGTAGGACTAGATGATGGGCTTTACCTCCAGACGTTGGGCTTTACCTCTAGATATCTGGCTTTACCTCTATATGTTGGGTTTTACCTCTAGCTATTGGTCTTTACCTCTAGATGTTGGGCTTTAGATCTAGAAGTTGTGCTTTTCATCTAGATTTTGGGCTTTACGTCTAGATATTGGGCTTTACCTCTAGATTTTGGGTTTTATATCTATATATTTGGCTTTTCCTCTAGATGTTGGGCTTTACCCCTAGATATCTGGATTTACCTGTAGATGTTGGGCTTTACCTCTAGATTTTGGGTTTTCCATCTGGATTTTTGGCTTCTCTCTAGAATCTGGGCTTTACCTCCAGACCTTGGGCTTTACCACTAGATGTTGGGTTTTACCTCTAGATGTTGGTCTTTAGGTCTAGATATTGGACTTTACCTCTAGATGTAGGGGTTTACATCTAGATGTTTTGCTTTACATTTAGATGTTGGTCTTTATCTCTAGATGTTGGGTTATACCTCTATATGTTGTGCTTCACCTCTAGATGTTAGGCTTTACCTCTAGATGTTTGGATTACATCTAGATGTTTTGCTTTACATTTAGATGTTCGGCTTTATCTCTAGATTTTGGGTTTGAAATCTATATATTTTGCTTTTCCTCTAGATGTTGGGTTTACCGTCAGATATCTGGCTTTACGTCTAGATGTTGGGCTTTACCTCTAGAAGTTGGGCTTTAACTCTAGACTTTGGGCTTTACCTCAAGACGTTCGTCTTTAACTCTAGCTGTTGGGCTTTACCTCTAGATTTTGGGCCTTACCTCTAGAAGTTGGGGGTTATATCTATATGGTTGGATTTAACTGTAGATGTCAGGCCTTAACACTTGATTTTGGAATTCACCTCTAGATGTTAGGCTTTACATCTAGATTCTGGGCTTTCCCTCTAGATGTTGGGCTTTAACTCTAGATTTTGGGCTTTACTCTAAAGGATGCGCTTTAACTCTAGATATTCGGCTTTACCTCTAGAAGTTGGGTTTTACATCTAGATGTTTGGCTTTAACTGTAGGTGTCGGCCTTTAACACTAGATATTGGAATTCACCTCTAGATCTTAGTCTTTACCTCTACATGTTGGGCTTTACCTCTAGAGTATTTGGCTTTAGATCTAGCAATTGGGCTTTACATCTAGATTTGGGGCTTTAGCTCTAGATGTTGGGCTTTACCTCCAGATTTTGGATTTTAAATCTATATATCTGGCTTTATCTCTAGATGTTGGGCTTTATCTCTACATTTTGGGCTCTAACTTTAGGTATTGGTGTTTACCTCTAGATTTTGGACTTTAACTCTGGAAGTTGGGCTTTACCTCTAGATGTTGGGATTGAACTCTAGAATTTGGGTTTGAAATCTATATATTTTGCTTTTCCTCTAGATGTTGGGCTTTACCTCTAGATATCTGGCTTTACCTCTAGCTGTTGGGTTTTACCTCTAGATATTGGTCTTTACCTCTAGATTTTGGGTGTTAGATCTAGAATTTGGGCTTTACATCTAGATTTTGGGCTTTAGATCTAGAAGTTGGGCTTTACATCTAGATTTTGGGCTTTAGGTCTAGATATTGGGCTTTACCTCTAGATTCTGGGTTTTAAATCTATATATCTGGCTTTATCCCTAGATGTTGGGCTTTACCTCTACATTTTGGGCTCTACCTCTAGGTATTGGTATTTACATTTAGATTTTTGACTTTAAATCTGGAAGTTGAGCTTTACATCTAGACTTTGGGATTTACCTCTAGATGTTGGGATTGAACTCTAGAATTTGGGTTTGAAATCTATATATTTTGCTTTTCCTCTAGATGTTGGGCTTTACCTCTAGATATCTGGCTTTACCTCTAGATGTTGGGTTTTACCTCTAGATATTGGTCTTTACCTCGAGATTTTGGGCGTTAGATCTAGAATTTGGGCTTTACATCTAGATTTTGGGCGTTAGATCTAGAAGCTGGTCTTTACATCTAGATTTTGGCCTTTACGTCTTGATATTGGGCTTTACCTCTAGATTTTGGGTTTTAAATCTATATATTTGGCTTTTCCTCTAGATGTTGGGCTTTACCCCTAGATATCTGGCTTTACCTCTAGATGTTGGGCTTTACCTCTAGATTTTGGGTTTTAAATATATATATATTTGGCTTTTCCTCTAGATGTTGGGCTTTACCTCTAGATTTGGGGTTTTACATCTAGATGTTTGCCTTCACCTCTGTAAGTTGGGCTTTACCTGCAGACATTGGGCTGTAGGACTAGATGATGGGCTTTACCTCTCGAAGTTGGGCTTTACATCTAGATTTGGGCTTTACCTCTAAATGATGCGCTTAAACACTAAATATTGGGCCTTACCTCTAGATGTTGGGCTTTAGATTTAGAAGTTGGGCTTTACAGCTATATTTTGGGCTTTAGATCTAGAAGTTGGGCTTTACATCTAGATTTTGGGCTTTACGTCTAGATATTGGGCTTCACCTCTACATTTTGTGGTTTAGATCTATATATTTGGCTTTTCCTCTAGATGTTGGCCTTTACCCCTAGATATCTGGCTTTACCTCTAGATGTTGGGCTTTACCTCTAGATTTGGGGTTTTACATCTAGATGTTTGCCTTCACCTCTGTAAGTTGGGCTTTACCTGCAGACATTGGGCTGTAGGACTAGATGATGGGCTTTACCTCCAGACGTTGGGCTTTACCTCTAGATATCTGGCTTTACCTCTAGATGTTGGGTTTTACCTCTAGCTATTGGTCTTTACCTCTAGATGTTGGGCTTTAGATCTAGAAGTTGTGCTTTTCATCTAGATTTTGGGCTTTACGTCTAGATATTGGGCTTTACCTCTAGATTTTGGGTTTTATATCTATATATTTGGCTTTTCATCTAGATGTTGGGCTTTACCCCTAGATATCTGGATTTACCTGTAGATGTTGGGCTTTACCTCTAGATTTTGGGTTTTCCATCTGGATTTTTGGCTTCTCTCTAGAATCTGGGCTTTACCTCCAGACGTTGGGCTTTACCACTAGATGTTGGGTTTTACCTCTAGATGTTGGTCTTTAGGTCTAGATATTGGACTTTACCTCTAGATGTAGGGGTTTACATCTAGATGTTTTGCTTTACATTTAGATGTTGGTCTTTATCTCTAGATGTTGGGTTATACCTCTATATGTTGTGCTTCACCTCTAGATGTTAGGCTTTACCTCTAGATGTTTGGATTACATCTAAATGTTTTGCTTTACATTTAGATGTTCGGCTTTATCTCTAGATTTTGGGTTTTAAATCTATATATTTGGCTTTTCCTCTAGATGTTGGGCTTTACCGTCAGATATCTGGCTTTACGTCTAGATGTTGGGCTTTACCTCTAGAAGTTGGGCTTTAACTCTAGACTTTGGGCTTTACCTCAAGACGTTCGGCTTTAACTCTAGCTGTTGAGCTTTACCTCTAGATTTTGGGCCTTACCTCTAGAAGTTGGGGGTTATATCTATATGGTTGGATTTAACTGTAGATGTCAGGCCTTAACACTTGATTTTGGAATTCACCTCTAGATGTTAGGCTTTACATCTAGATTCTGGGCTTTCCCTCTAGATGTTGGGCTTTAACTCTAGATTTTGGGCTTTACTCGAAAGGATGCGCTTTAACTCTAGATATTCGGCTTTACCTCTAGAAGTTGGGTTGTACATCTAGATGTTTGGCTTTAACTGTAGGTGTCGGCCTTTAACACTAGATATTGGAATTCACCTCTAGATGTTAGTCTTTACCTCTACATGTTGGGCTTTACCTCTAGAGTATTTGGCTTTAGATCTAGCAATTGGGCTTTACATCTAGATTTGGGGCTTTACCTCTAGATGTTGGGCTTTACCTCCAGATTTTGGATTTTAAATCTATATATCTGGCTTTATCTCTAGATGTTGGGCTTTATCTCTAGATTTTGGGCTCTAACTTTAGGTATTGGTGTTTACCTCTAGATTTTGGACTTTAACTCTGGAAGTTGGGCTTTACCTCTAGATGTTGGGATTGAACTCTAGAATTTGGGTTTGAAATCTATATATTTTGCTTTTCCTCTAGATGTTGGGCTTTACCTCTAGATGTTGGGTTTTACCACTAGATATTGGTCTTTACCTCTAGATTTTGGGTGTTAGATCTAGAAGTTGGGCTTTACATCTAGATTTTGGGCTTTAGGTCTAGATATTGGGCTTTACCTCTAGATTCTGGGTTTTAAATCTATATATTTGGTTTTTCCTCTAGATGTTGGGCTTTACCTCTAGATTTTGGGTTTTACATCTAGATGTTTGCCTTCACCTCTGTAAGTTGGACTTTACCTGCAGACATTGGGCTGTAGGACTAGATGATGGGCTTTACCTTTAGAAGTTGGGCTTTACATCTAGATTTTGGGCTTTACCTCTAAATGATGCGCTTAAACACTAAATATTGGGCCTTACCTCTAGATGTTGGGCTTTAGATTTAGAAGTTGGGCTTTACAGCTATATTTTGGGCTTTAGATCTAGAAGTTGGGCTTTACATCTAGATTTTGGGCTTTACGTCTAGATATTGGGCTTCACCTCTAGATTTTGGGGTTTAGATCTATATATCTGGCTTTATGTCTAGATGTTGGGCTTTACCTCTACATTTTGGGCTCTACCTCTAGGTATTGGTATTTACATTTAGATTTTTGACTTTAAATCTGGAAGTTGAGCTTTACATCTAGACTTTGGGATTTACCTCTAGATGTTGGGATTGAACTCTAGAATTTGGGTTTGAAATCTATATATTTTGCTTTTCCTCTAGATGTTGGGCTTTACCTCTAGATATCTGGCTTTACCTCTAGATGTTGGGTTTTACCTCTAGATATTGGTCTTTACCTCGAGATTTTGGGCGTTAGATCTAGAATTTGGGCTTTACATCTAGATTTTGGGCTTTAGATCTAGAAGCTGGTCTTTACATCTAGATTTTGGCCTTTACGTCTTGATATTGGGCTTTACCTCTAGATTTTGGGTTTTAAATCTATATATTTGGCTTTTCCTCTAGATGTTGGGCTTTACCCCTAGATATCTGGCTTTACCTCTAGATGTTGGGCTTTACCTCTAGATTTTGGGTTTTAAATATATATATATTTGGCTTTTCCTCTAGATGTTGGGCTTTACCTCTAGATTTGGGGTTTTACATCTAGATGTTTGCCTTCACCTCTGTAAGTTGGGCTTTACCTGCAGACATTGGGCTGTAGGACTAGATGATGGGCTTTACCTCTCGAAGTTGGGCTTTACATCTAGATTTGGGCTTTACCTCTAAATGATGCGCTTAAACACTAAATATTGGGCCTTACCTCTAGATGTTGGGCTTTAGATCTAGAAGTTGGGCTTTACATCTAGATTTTGGGCTTTACGTCTAGATATTGGGCTTCACCTCTACATTTTGTGGTTTAGATCTATATATTTGGCTTTTCCTCTAGATGTTGGCCTTTACCCCTAGATATCTGGCTTTACCTCTAGATGTTGGGCTTTACCTCTAGATTTGGGGTTTTATATCTAGATGTTTGCCTTCACCTCTGTAAGTTGGGCTTTACCTGCAGACATTGGGCTGTAGGACTAGATGATGGGCTTTACCTCCAGACGTTGGGCTTTACCTCTAGATATCTGGCTTTACCTCTATATGTTGGGTTTTACCTCTAGCTATTGGTCTTTACCTCTAGATGTTGGGCTTTAGATCTAGAAGTTGTGCTTTTCATCTAGATTTTGGGCTTTACGTCTAGATATTGGGCTTTACCTCTAGATTTTGGGTTTTATATCTATATATTTGGCTTTTCCTCTAGATGTTGGGCTTTACCCCTAGATATCTGGATTTACCTGTAGATGTTGGGCTTTACCTCTAGATTTTGGGTTTTCCATCTGGATTTTTGGCTTCTCTCTAGAATCTGGGCTTTACCTCCAGACCTTGGGCTTTACCACTAGATGTTGGGTTTTACCTCTAGATGTTGGTCTTTAGGTCTAGATATTGGACTTTACCTCTAGATGTAGGGGTTTACATCTAGATGTTTTGCTTTACATTTAGATGTTGGTCTTTATCTCTAGATGTTGGGTTATACCTCTATATGTTGTGCTTCACCTCTAGATGTTAGGCTTTACCTCTAGATGTTTGGATTACATCTAGATGTTTTGCTTTACATTTAGATGTTCGGCTTTATCTCTAGATTTTGGGTTTGAAATCTATATATTTTGCTTTTCCTCTAGATGTTGGGTTTACCGTCAGATATCTGGCTTTACGTCTAGATGTTGGGCTTTACCTCTAGAAGTTGGGCTTTAACTCTAGACTTTGGGCTTTACCTCAAGACGTTCGTCTTTAACTCTAGCTGTTGGGCTTTACCTCTAGATTTTGGGCCTTACCTCTAGAAGTTGGGGGTTATATCTATATGGTTGGATTTAACTGTAGATGTCAGGCCTTAACACTTGATTTTGGAATTCACCTCTAGATGTTAGGCTTTACATCTAGATTCTGGGCTTTCCCTCTAGATGTTGGGCTTTAACTCTAGATTTTGGGCTTTACTCTAAAGGATGCGCTTTAACTCTAGATATTCGGCTTTACCTCTAGAAGTTGGGTTTTACATCTAGATGTTTGGCTTTAACTGTAGGTGTCGGCCTTTAACACTAGATATTGGAATTCACCTCTAGATCTTAGTCTTTACCTCTACATGTTGGGCTTTACCTCTAGAGTATTTGGCTTTAGATCTAGCAATTGGGCTTTACATCTAGATTTGGGGCTTTAGCTCTAGATGTTGGGCTTTACCTCCAGATTTTGGATTTTAAATCTATATATCTGGCTTTATCTCTAGATGTTGGGCTTTACCTCTACATTTTGGGCTCTACCTCTAGGTATTGGTATTTACATTTAGATTTTTGACTTTAAATCTGGAAGTTGAGCTTTACATCTAGACTTTGGGATTTACCTCTAGATGTTGGGATTGAACTCTAGAATTTGGGTTTGAAATCTATATATTTTGCTTTTCCTCTAGATGTTGGGCTTTACCTCTAGATATCTGGCTTTACCTCTAGATGTTGGGTTTTACCTCTAGATATTGGTCTTTACCTCGAGATTTTGGGCGTTAGATCTAGAATTTGGGCTTTACATCTAGATTTTGGGCTTTAGATCTAGAAGCTGGTCTTTACATCTAGATTTTGGCCTTTACGTCTTGATATTGGGCTTTACCTCTAGATTTTGGGTTTTAAATCTATATATTTGGCTTTTCCTCTAGATGTTGGGCTTTACCCCTAGATATCTGGCTTTACCTCTAGATGTTGGGCTTTACCTCTAGATTTTGGGTTTTAAATATATATATATTTGGCTTTTCCTCTAGATGTTGGGCTTTACCTCTAGATTTGGGGTTTTACATCTAGATGTTTGCCTTCACCTCTGTAAGTTGGGCTTTACCTGCAGACATTGGGCTGTAGGACTAGATGATGGGCTTTACCTCTCGAAGTTGGGCTTTACATCTAGATTTGGGCTTTACCTCTAAATGATGCGCTTAAACACTAAATATTGGGCCTTACCTCTAGATGTTGGGCTTTAGATCTAGAAGTTGGGCTTTACATCTAGATTTTGGGCTTTACGTCTAGATATTGGGCTTCACCTCTACATTTTGTGGTTTAGATCTATATATTTGGCTTTTCCTCTAGATGTTGGCCTTTACCCCTAGATATCTGGCTTTACCTCTAGATGTTGGGCTTTACCTCTAGATTTGGGGTTTTATATCTAGATGTTTGCCTTCACCTCTGTAAGTTGGGCTTTACCTGCAGACATTGGGCTGTAGGACTAGATGATGGGCTTTACCTCTCGAAGTTGGGCTTTACATCTAGATTTGGGCTTTACCTCTAAATGATGCGCTTAAACACTAAATATTGGGCCTTACCTCTAGATGTTGGGCTTTAGATCTAGAAGTTGGGCTTTACATCTAGATTTTGGGCTTTACGTCTAGATATTGGGCTTCACCTCTACATTTTGTGGTTTAGATCTATATATTTGGCTTTTCCTCTAGATGTTGGGCTTTACCCCTAGATATCTGGCTTTACCTCTAGATGTTGGGCTTTACCTCTAGATTTTGGGTTTTAAATATATATATATTTGGCTTTTCCTCTAGATGTTGGGCTTTACCTCTAGATTTGGGGTTTTACATCTAGATGTTTGCCCTCACCTCTGTAAGTTGGGCTTTACCTGCAGACATTGGTCTGTAGGACTAGATGATGGGCTTTACCTCTCGAAGTTGGGCTTTACATCTAGATTTGGGCTTTACCTCTAAATGATGCGCTTAAACACTAAATATTGGGCCTTACCTCTAGATGTTGGGCTTTAGATTTAGAAGTTGGGCTTTACAGCTATATTTTGGGCTTTAGATCTAGAAGTTGGGCTTTACATCTAGATTTTGGGCTTTACGTCTAGATATTGGGCTTCACCTCTACATTTTGTGGTTTAGATCTATATATTTGGCTTTTCCTCTAGATGTTGGCCTTTACCCCTAGATATCTGGCTTTACCTCTAGATGTTGGGCTTTACCTCTAGATTTGGGGTTTTACATCTAGATGTTTGCCTTCACCTCTGTAAGTTGGGCTTTACCTGCAGACATTGGGCTGTAGGACTAGATGATGGGCTTTACCTCCAGACGTTGGGCTTTACCTCTAGATATCTGGCTTTACCTCTAGATGTTGGGTTTTACCTCTAGCTATTGGTCTTTACCTCTAGATGTTGGGCTTTAGATCTAGAAGTTGTGCTTTTCATCTAGATTTTGGGCTTTACGTCTAGATATTGGGCTTTACCTCTAGATTTTGGGTTTTATATCTATATATTTGGCTTTTCCTCTAGATGTTGGGCTTTACCCCTAGATATCTGGATTTACCTGTAGATGTTGGGCTTTACCTCTAGATTTTGGGTTTTCCATCTGGATTTTTGGCTTCTCTCTAGAATCTGGGCTTTACCTCCAGACCTTGGGCTTTACCACTAGATGTTGGGTTTTACCTCTAGATGTTGGTCTTTAGGTCTAGATATTGGACTTTACCTCTAGATGTAGGGGTTTACATCTAGATGTTTTGCTTTACATTTAGATGTTGGTCTTTATCTCTAGATGTTGGGTTATACCTCTATATGTTGTGCTTCACCTCTAGATGTTAGGCTTTACCTCTAGATGTTTGGATTACATCTAGATGTTTTGCTTTACATTTAGATGTTCGGCTTTATCTCTAGATTTTGGGTTTTAAATCTATATATTTGGCTTTTCCTCTAGATGTTGGGTTTACCGTCAGATATCTGGCTTTACGTCTAGATGTTGGGCTTTACCTCTAGAAGTTGGGCTTTAACTCTAGACTTTGGGCTTTACCTCAAGACGTTCGGCTTTAAGTCTAGCTGTTGGGCTTTACCTCTAGATTTTGGGCCTTACCTCTAGAAGTTGGGGGTTATATCTATATGGTTGGATTTAACTGTAGATGTCAGGCCTTAACACTTGATTTTGGAATTCACCTCTAGATGTTAGGCTTTACATCTAGATTCTGGGCTTTCCCTCTAGATGTTGGGCTTTAACTCTAGATTTTGGGCTTTACTCGAAAGGATGCGCTTTAACTCTAGATATTCGGCTTTACCTCTAGAAGTTGGGTTGTACATCTAGATGTTTGGCTTTAACTGTAGGTGTCGGCCTTTAACACTAGATATTGGAATTCACCTCTAGATGTTAGTCTTTACCTCTACATGTTGGGCTTTACCTCTAGAGTATTTGGCTTTAGATCTAGCAATTGGGCTTTACATCTAGATTTGGGGCTTTACCTCTAGATGTTGGGCTTTACCTCCAGATTTTGGATTTTAAATCTATATATCTGGCTTTATCTCTAGATGTTGGGCTTTATCTCTAGATTTTGGGCTCTAACTTTAGGTATTGGTGTTTACCTCTAGATTTTGGACTTTAACTCTGGAAGTTGGGCTTTACCTCTAGATGTTGGGATTGAACTCTAGAATTTGGGTTTGAAATCTATATATTTTGCTTTTCCTCTAGATGTTGGGCTTTACCTCTAGATGTTGGGTTTTACCACTAGATATTGGTCTTTACCTCTAGATTTTGGGTGTTAGATCTAGAAGTTGGGCTTTACATCTAGATTTTGGGCTTTAGGTCTAGATATTGGGCTTTACCTCTAGATTCTGGGTTTTAAATCTATATATTTGGTTTTTCCTCTAGATGTTGGGCTTTACCTCTAGATTTTGGGTTTTACATCTAGATGTTTGCCTTCACCTCTGTAAGTTGGACTTTACCTGCAGACATTGGGCTGTAGGACTAGATGATGGGCTTTACCTCTAGAAGTTGGGCTTTACATCTAGATTTTGGGCTTTACCTCTAAATGATGCGCTTAAACACTAAATATTGGGCCTTACCTCTAGATGTTGGGCTTTAGATTTAGAAGTTGGGCTTTACAGCTATATTTTGGGCTTTAGATCTAGAAGTTGGGCTTTACATCTAGATTTTGGGCTTTACGTCTAGATATTGGGCTTCACCTCTAGATTTTGGGGTTTAGATCTATATATCTGGCTTTATCTCTAGATGTTGGGCTTTACCTCTACATTTTGGGCTCTACCTCTAGGTATTGGTATTTACATTTAGATTTTTGACTTTAAATCTGGAAGTTGAGCTTTACATCTAGACTTTGGGATTTACCTCTAGATGTTGGGATTGAACTCTAGAATTTGGGTTTGAAATCTATATATATTTTCTTTTCCTCTAGATGTTGGGCTTTACCTCTAGATATCTGGCTTTACCTCTAGATGTTGGGTTTTACCTCTAGATATTGGTCTTTATCTCTAGATTTTGGGCGTTAGATCTAGAATTTGGGCTTTACATCTAGATTTTGGGCTTTAGATCAAGAAGCTGGGCTTTACATCTAGATTTTGGCCTTTACGTCTTGATATTGGGCTTTACCTCTAGATTTTGGGTTTTAAATCTATATATTTGGCTTTTCCTCTAGATGTTGGGCTTTACCCCTAGATATCTGGCTTTACCTCTAGATGTTGGGCTTTACCTCTAGATTTTGGGTTTTAAATCTAGATGTTTGCCTTCACCTCTGTAAGTTGGGCTTTACCTGCAGACATTGGGCTGTAGGACTAGATGATGGGCTTTACCTCCAGACGTTGGGATTTACCTCTAGATATCTGGCTTTAACTCTAGATGTTGGGCTTTACCTCTAGATATCTGGCTTTACCTCTAGATGTTGGGTTTTACCTCTAGCTATTGGTCTTTGCCTCTAGATGTTGGGCTTTAGATCTAGAAGTTGTGCTTTTCGTCTAGATTTTGGGCTTTACGTCTAGATATTGGGCTTTACCTCTAGATTTTGGGTTTTATATCTATATATTTGGCTTTTCCTCTAGATGTTGGGCTTTACCCCTAGATATCTGGATTTACCTGTAGATGTTGGGCTTTACCTCTAGATTTTGGGTTTTCCATCTGGATTTTTGGCTTCTCTCTAGAATCTGGGCTTTACCTCCAGACCTTGGGCTTTACCACTAGATGTTGGGTTTTACCTCTAGATGTTGGTCTTTAGGTCTAGATATTGGACTTTACCTCTAGATGTAGGGTTTTACATCTAGATGTTTTGCTTTACATTTAGATGTTGGTCTTTATCTCTAGATGTTGGGTTATACCTCTATATGTTGTGCTTCACCTCTAGATGTTAGGCTTTCCCTCTAGATGTTTGGATTACATCTAGATGTTTTGCTTTACATTTAGATGTTCGGCTTTATCTCTAGATTTTGGGTTTTAAATCTATATATTTGGCTTTTCCTCTACATGTTGGGCTTTACCGTCAGATATCTGGCTTTACGTCTAGATGTTGGGCTTTACCTCTAGAAGTTGGGCTTTAACTCTAGACTTTGGGCTTTACCTCAAGACGTTCGGCTTTAACTCTAGCTGTTGGGCTTTACCTCTAGATTTTGGGCCTTACCTCTAGAAGTTGGGGGTTATATCTATATGGTTGGATTTAACTGTAGATGTCAGGCCTTAACACTTGATTTTGGAATTCACCTCTAGATGTTAGGCTTTACATCTAGATTCTGGGCTTTCCCTCTAGATGTTGGGCTTTAACTCTAGATTTTGGGCTTTACTCGAAAGGATGCGCTTTAACTCTAGATATTCGGCTTTACCTCTAGAAGTTGGGTTTTACATCTAGATGTTTGGCTTTAACTGTAGGTGTCGGTCTTTAACACTAGATATTGGAATTCACCTCTAGATCTTAGTCTTTACCTCTACATGTTGGGCTTTACCTCTAGAGTATTTGGCTTTACCTCTAGAGTATTTGGCTTTAGATCTAGCAATTAGGCCTAGATTTGGGGCTTTAGCTCTAGATGTTGGGCTTTACCTCCAGATTTTGGATTTTAAATCTATATATCTGGCTTTATCTCTAGATGTTGGGCTTTATCTCTAGATTTTGGGCTCTAACTCTAGGTATTGGTGTTTACCTCTAGATTTTGGACTTTAACTCTGGAAGTTGGGCTTTACCTCTAGATATTGGGATTTAACTCTAGAATTTGGGTTTGAAATCTATATATTTTGCTTTTCCTCTAGATGTTGGGCTTTACTACTAGATATCTGGCTTTACCTCTAGATGTTGGGTTTTACCTCTAGATATTGGTCTTTACCTCTAGATTTTGGGTGTTAGATCTTGAATTTGGGCTTTAGATCTGGAAGTTGGGCTTTACATCTAGATTTTGGGCTTTACGTCTAGATATTGGGCTTTACCTCCAGATTTTGGGTTTTAAATCTATATATTTGGCTTTTCCTCTAGATGTTGGGCTTTATCTCTAGATTTTGGGCTCTAACTCTAGGTATTGGTGTTTACCTCTAGATTTTGGACTTTAACTCTGGGAGTTGGGCTTTACCTCTAGATGTTGGGATTTAACTCTAGAATTTGGGTTTGAAATCTATATATTTTGCTTTTCCTCTAGATGTTGGGCTTTACCTCTAGATATCTGGCTTTACCACTAGATGTTGGGTTTTACTTCTAGATATTGGTCTTTACCTCTAGATTTTGGGTGTTAGATCTAGAATTTGGGCTTTACATCTAGATTTTGGGCTTTAGATCTACAAGTTGGGCTTTACATCTAGATTTTGGGCTTTAGGTCTAGATATTGGGCTTTACCTCTAGATTTTGGGTATTAAATCTATATATTTGGCTTTTCCTCTAGATGTTGGTCTTTACCTCTAGATTTTGGGTTTTAAATCTAGATGTTTGCCTTCACCTCTGTAAGTTGGGCTTTACCTGCAGACATTGGGCTGTAGGACTAGATGATGGGCTTTACCTCTAGAAGTTGGGCTTTACCTCTAGATATCTGGCTTTACCTCTAAATGATGCGCTTAAACTCTAAATATTGGGCTTTACCTCTAGATGTTGGGCTTTAGATTTAGAAGTTGGGCTTTACATCTATATTTTGGGCTTTAGATCTAGAAGTTGGGCTTTACATCTAGATTTTGGGCTTTACGTCTAGATATTGGGCTTCACCTCTAGATTTTGGGGTTTAGATCTATATATCTGGCTTTATCTCTAGATGTTGGGCTTTACCTCTACATTTTGGGCTCTACCTCTAGGTATTGGTATTTATATTTAGATTTTTGACTTTAAATCTGGAAGTTGAGCTTTACATCTAGACTTTGGGATTTACCTCTAGATGTTGGGATTGAACTCTAGAATTTGGGTTTGAAATCTATATATTTTGCTTTTCCTCTAGATGTTGGGCTTTACCTCTAGATATCTGGCTTTACCTCTAGATGTTGGGTTTTACCTCTAGATATTGGTCTTTATCTCTAGATTTTGGGCGTTAGATCTAGAATTTGGGCTTTACATCTAGATTTTGGGCTTTAGATCAAGAAGTTGGGCTTTACATCTAGATTTTTGGCCTTTACGTCTTGATATTTGGCTTTACCTCTAGATTTTGGGTTTTAGATCTATATATTTGGCTTTTCCTCTAGATGTTGGCCTTTACCCCTAGATATCTGGCTTTACATCTAGATGTTGGGCTTTACCTCTAGATTTTGGGTTTTAAATCTATATGTTTGGCTTTTCCTCTAGATGATGGGCTTTACATCCAGACGTTGGGCTTTACCTCTAGATATCTGGCTTTACCTCTAGATGTTGGGTTTTACCTCTAGATGTTGGTCTTTACCTCTAGATGTTGGGCTTTAGATCTGGAAGTTGTGCTTTTCATCTAGATTTTTTGCTTTACGTCTAGATATTGGGCTTTACCTCTAGATTTTGGGTTTTATATCTATATATTTGGCTTTTCCTCTAGATGTTGGGCTTTACCCCTAGATATCTGGATTTACCTGTAGATGTTGGGCTTTACCTCTAGATTTTGGGTTTTCCATCTGGATTTTTGGCTTCTCTCTAGAATCTGGGCTTTACCTCCAGACGTTGGGCTTTACCTCTAGATGTTGGGTTTTACCTCTAGATGTTGGCCTTTAGGTCTAGATATTGGACTTTATCTCTAGATGTAGGGTTTTAAATCTAGATGTTTTGCTTTACATTTAGATGTTGGTCTTTATCTCTAGATGTTGGGTTTTAAATCTATATATTTGGCTTTTCCTCTAGATGTTGGGCTTTACCGTCAGATATCTGGCTTTACCTCTAGATGTTGGGCTTTACCTCTAGAAGTTGGGCTTTAACTCTAGACTTTGGGCTTTACCTCAAGACGTTCGTCTTTAACTCTAGCTGTTGGGCTTTACCTCTAGATTTTGGGCCTTACCTCTAGAAGTTGGGGGTTATATCTATATGGTTGGATTTAACTGTAGATGTCAGGCCTTAACATTTGATTTTGGAATTCACCTCTAGATGTTAGGCTTTACATCTAGATTCTGGGCTTTCCCCCTAGATGTTGGGCTTTAACTCTAGATTTTGGGCTTTACTCTAAAGGATGCGCTTTAACTCCAGATATTCGGCTTTACCTCTAGAAGTTGGGTTTTACATCTAGATGTTTGGCTTTAACTGTAGGTGTCGGGCTTTAACACTAGATATTGGAATTCACCTCTAGATCTTAGTCTTTACCTCTACATGTTGGGCTTTACCTCTAGAGTATTTGGCTTTAGATCTAGCAATTGGGCTTTACCTCCAGATTTTGGATTTTAAATCTATATATCTGGCTTTATCTCTAGATGTTGGGCTTTATCTCTGGATTTTGGGCTCTAACTCTAGGTATTGGTGTTTACCTCTAGATTTTGGACTTTAACTCTGGGAGTTGGGCTTTACCTCTAGATGTTGGGATTTAACTCTAGAATTTGGGTTTGAAATCTATATATTTTGCTTTTCCTCTAGATGTTGGGCTTTACCTCTAGATATCTGGCTTTACCTCTAGATGTTGGATTTTACCTCTAGATATTGGTCTTTACCTCGAGATTTTGGGTGTTAGATCTAGAATTTGGGCTTTACCTCTAGATTTTGGGCTTTAGATCTAGAAGTTGGGCTTTACATGTAGATTTTGGGCTTTAGGTCTAGACATTGGGCTTTACCTCTAGATTTTGGGGATTAGATCTATATATCTGGCTTTAACTCTAGATGTTGGGCTTTACCTCTACATTTTGGGCTCTACCTCTAGGTATTGGTATTTACATTTAGATTTTTGACTTTAAATCTGGAAGTTGAGCTTTACATCTAGACTTTGGGATTTACCTCTAGATGTTGGGATTGAACTCTAGAATTTGGGTTTGAAATCTATATATTTTGCTTTTCCTCTAGATGTTGGGCTTTACCTCTAGATATCTGGCTTTACCTCTAGATGTTGGGTTTTACCTGTAGATATTGGTCTTTATCTCTGGATTTTGGGCGTTCGATCTAGAATTTGGGCTTTACATCTAGATTTTGGGCTTTAGATCAAGAAGTTGGGCTTTACATCTACATTTTGGGCTTAAAGTCTAGATATTGGGCTTTACCTCTAGATTTTTGGTTTTAAATCTATATATTTGGCTTTTCCCCTAGATGTTGGGCTTTACCTCTAGATGTTGGGCTTTACATCTAGATTTTGGGCTTTACATCTATATTTTGGGCTTTAGATCAAGAAGTTGGGCTTTACGTCTAGATTTTGGGCTTTACGTCTAGATATTGGGCTTCACCTCTAGATTTTGGGGTTTAGATCTGTACATCTGGCTTTATCTCTAGATTTTGGGCTTTACCTCTACATTTTGGGCTCTACCTCTAGGTATTGGTATTTACATTTAGATTTTTGACTTTAAATCTGGAAGTTGAGCTTTACATCTAGACTTTGGGATTTACCTCTAGATGTTGGGATTTAACTCTAGAATTTGGGTTTGAAATCTATATATTTTGCTTTTCCTCTAGATGTTGGGCTTTACCTCTAGATATCTGGCTTTACCTCTAGATGTTGGGTTTTACCTCTAGATATTGGTCTTTATCTCTAGATTTTGGGCGTTAGATCTAGAATTTGGGCTTTACATCTATATTTTGGGCTTTAGATCAAGAAGCTGGGCTTTACATCTAGATTTTGGCCTTTACGACTTGATATTGGGCTTTACCTCTAGATTTTGGGTTTTAGATCTATATATTTGGCTTTTCCTCTAGATGTTGGCCTTTACCCCTAGATATCTGGCTTTACATCTAGATGTTGGCCTTTACCTCTAGATTTTGGGTTTTAAATCTATATGTTTGGCTTTTCCTCTAGATGTTGGGCTTTAGATCTGGAAGTTGTGCTTTTCATCTAGATGTTGGGCTTTACTTCTAGATTTGGGGTTTTACATCTAGATGTTTGCCTTCACCTCTGTAAGTTGGGCTTTACCTGCAGACATTGGGCTGTAGGACTAGATGATGGGCTTTACCTCCAGACGTTGGGCTTTACCTCTAGATATCTGGCTTTTCCTCTAGATGTTAGGTTTTACCTCTAGATATTGGTCTTTACCTCTAGATGTTGGGCTTTAGATCTAGAAGTTGTGCTTTTCATCTAGATTTTGGGCTTTACGTCTAGATATTGGGCTTTACCTCTAGATTTTGGGGTTTATATCTATATATTTGGCTTTTCCTCTAGATGTTGGGCTTTACCCCTAGATATCTGGATTTACCTGTAGATGTTGGGCTTTACCTCTAGATTTTGGGTTTTCCATCTGGATTTTTGGCTTCTCTCTAGAATCTGGGCTTTACCTCCAGACGTTGGGCTTTACCACTAGATGTTGGTTTTTACCTCTAGATGTTGGTCTTTAGGTCTAGATATTGGACTTTACCTCTAGATGTAGGGTTTTACATCTAGATGTTTTGCTTTACATTTAGATGTTGGTCTTTATCTCTAGATGTTGGGTTATACCTCTATATGTTGTGCTTCACCTCTAGATGTTAGGCTTTACCTCTAGATGTTTGGATTACATCTAGATGTTTTGCTTTACATTTAGATGTTCGGCTTTATCTCTAGATTTTGGGTTTTAAATCTATATATTTGGCATATCTCTAGATTTTAGGCTCTAACTCTAGGTATTGGTGTTTACCTCTAGATTTTGGACTTTAACTCTGGAAGTTGGGCTTTACCACTAGATGTTGGGATTTAACTCTAGAATTTGGGTTTGAAATCCATATATTTTGCTTTTCCTCTAGATGTTGGGCTTTACCCCTAGATATCTGGCTTTACCTCTAAATGTTGGGCTTTACCTCTAGATTTTGGGTTTTAAATATATATATATTTGGCTTTTCCTCTAGATGTTGGGCTTTACCTCTAGATTTGGGGTTTTACATCTAGATGTTTGCCTTCACCTCTGTAAGTTGGGCTTTACCTGCAGACATTGGGCTGTAGGACTAGATGATGGGCTTTACCTCCAGACGTTGGGCTTTACCTCTAGATATCTGGCTTTACCTCTACATGTTGGGTTTTACCTCTAGATATTGGTCTTTACCTCTAGATGTTGGGCTTTAGATCTAGAATTTGTGCTTTTCATCTAGATTTTGGGCTTTAGATCTAGAAGTTGGGCTTTATATCTAGATTTTGATCTTTACATCTAGATATTGGGCTTTACCTCTAGATTTTGGGTTTTATATCTATATATTTGGCTTTTCCTCTAGATGTTGGGCTTTACCCCTAGATATCTGGATTTACCTGTAGATGTTGGGCTTTACCTCTAGATTTTGGGTTTTCCATCTGGATTTTAGGCTTCCCTGTAGAATCTGGGCTTTACCTCCAGACGTTGGGCTTTACCACTAGATGTTCGGTTTTAACTCTAGATGTTGGTCTTTAGGTCTAGATATTGGACTTTACCTCTAGATGTAGGGTTTTACATCTAGATGTTTTGCTTTACATTTAGATGTTGGTCTTTATCTCTAGATGTTGGGTTATACCTCTATATGTTGTGCTTCACCTCTAGATGTTAGGCTTTACCTCTAGATGTTTGGATTACATCTAGATGTTTTGCTTTACATTTAGATGTTCGGCTTTATCTCTAGATTTTGGGTTTTAAATCTATGTATTTGGCATATCTCTAGATGTTGGGGTCTAACTCTAGGTATTGGTGTTTACCTCTAGATTTTGGACTTTAACTCTGGAAGTTGGGGTTTACCCCTAGATGTTGGGATTTAACTCTAGAATTTGGGTTTGAAATCTATATATTTTGCTTTTCCTCTAGATGTTGGGCTTTACCTCTAGATATCTGGCTTTACCTCTAGATGTTGGGTTTTACCTCTAGATATTGGTCTTTATCTCTAGATTTTGGGCGTTAGATATAGAATTTGGGCTTTACATCTAGATGTTGGACTTTAGATCTAAAGGTTGGGCTTTACATCTAGATTTTGGGCTTTAAATCTATATATTTGGCTTTTCCTCTAGATGTTGGGCTTTACCCCTAGATATCTGGATTTACCTGTAGATGTTGGGCTTTACCTCTAGATTTTGGGTTTTCCATCTGGATTTTTGGCTTCTCTCTAGAATCTGGGCTTTACCTCCAGACGTTGGGCTTTACCACTAGATGTTGGGTTTTACCTCTAGATGTTGGTCTTTAGGTCTAGATATTGGACTTTACCTCTAGATGTAGGGGTTTACATCTAGATGTTTTGCTTTACATTTAGATGTTGGTCTTTATCTCTAGATGTTGGGTTATACCTCTATATGTTGTGCTTCACCTCTAGATGTTAGGCTTTACATCTAGATGTTTGGATTACATCTAGATGTTTTGCTTTACATTTAGATGTTTGGCTTTATCTCTAGATTTTGGGTTTTAAATCTATATATTTGGCTTTATCTCTAGATGTTGGGCTTTATCTCTAGATTTTGGGCTCTAACACTAGGTATTGGTGTTTACCTCTAGATTTTGGACTTTAACTTTGGAAGTTGGGCTTTACATCTAGATGTTGGGATTTAACTCTAGAATTTGGGTTTGAAATCTGTATATTTTGCTTTTCCTCTAGATGTTGGGCTTTACCCCTAGATATCTGGCTTTACCTCTAAATGTTGGGCTTTACCTCGAGATTTTGGGTTTTAAATACATATATATTTGGCTTTTCCTCTAGATGTTGGGCTTTACCTCTAGATTTGGGGTTTTACATCTAGATGTTTGCCTTCACCTCTGTAAGTTGGGCTTTACCTGCAGACATTGGGCTGTAGGACTAGATGATGGGCTTTACCTCCAGACGTTGGGCTTTACCTCTAGATATCTGGCTTTACCTCTAGATGTTGGGTTTTACCTCTAGCTATTGGTCTTTACCTCTAGATGTTGGGCTTTCGATCTTGAAGTTGTGCTTTTCATCTAGATTTTGGGCTTTACGTCTAGATATTGGGCTTTTCCTCTAGATGTTGGGCTTTACCTCTAGATTTTGGGTTTTACATCCTGATGTTTGCCTTCACCTCTGTAAGTTGGGCTTTACCTGCAGCCATTAGGCTGTAGGACTAGATGATGGGCTTTACCTCTAGAAGTTGAGCTTTACATCTAGATTTTGGGCTTTACGTCTAAATTATGCGCTTAAACTCTAAATATTGGGCTTTACCTCTAGAAGTTGGACTTTAGATTTAGAACTTGGGATTTACATCTATATTTTGGGCTTTTGATCTAGAAGTTGGGATTTATATCTAGATTTTGATCTTTACGTCTAGATATTGGGCTTTACCTCTAGATTTTGGGGTTTATATCTATATATTTGGCTTTTCCTCTAGATGTTGGGCTTTACCCCTAGATATCTGGATTTACCTGTAGATGTTAGGCTTTACCTCTAGATGTTTGGATTACATCTAGATGTTTTGCTTTACATTTAGATGTTCGGCTTTATCTCTAGATTTTGGGTTTTAAATCTATATATTTGGCTTTTCCTCTAGATGTTGGGCTCTAACTCTAGGTATTGGTGTTTACCTCTAGATTTTTGACTTTAACTCTGGAAGTTGGGGTTTACCCCTAGATGTTGGGATTTAACTCTAGCATTTGGGTTTGAAATCTATATATTTTGCTTTTCCTCTAGATGTTGGGCTTTACCTCTAGATATCTGGCTTTACCTCTAGATGTTGGGTTTTACCTCTAGATATTGGTCTTTACCTCTAGATTTTGGGTGTTAGACCAAGAATTTGGGCTTTATATCTAGATTTTGGGCGTTAGATCTAGAATTTGGGATTTACATCTAGATTTTGGGCTTTACGTCTAGATATTGGGCTTTACTCTAGGTTTTGGGTTTTAAATCTATATATATTTGGCTTTTCCTCTAGATGTTGGGCTTTACCTCTAGATTTGGGGTTTTACATCTAGATGTTTGCCTTCACCTCTGTAAGTTGGGCTTTACCTGCAGACATTGGGCTGTAGGACTAGATGATGGGCTTTACCTCCAGACGTTGGGCTTTACCTCTAGATATCTGGCTTTACCTCTAAATGATGCGCTTAAACTCTAAATATTGGGCTTTTCCTCCAGATATTGGGCTTTAGATTTAGAAGTTGGGCTTTACAACTATATTTTCGGCTTTACGTCTAGATATTGGGCTTTACCTCTAGATTTTGGGTTTTATATCTATATATTTGGCTTTTCCTCTAGATGTTGGGCTTTACCGCTAGATTTGGGGTTTTACATCTAGATGTTTGCCTTCACCTCTGTAAGTTGGGCTTTACCTGCAGACATTGGGCTGTAGGACTAGATGATGGGCTTTACCTCCAGACGTTGGGCTTTACCTCTAGATATCTGGCTTTACCTCTAGATGTTGGGTTTTACCTCTAGCTATTGGTCTTTACCTCTAGATGTTGGGCTTTCGATCTAGAAGTTGTGCTTTTCATCTAGATTTTGGGCTTTACGTCTTGATATTGGGCTTTACCTCTAGATTTTGGGTTTTAAATCTATATATTTTGCTTTTCCTCTAGATGTTGGCCTTTACCCCTAGATATCTGGCTTTACCTCTAGATGTTGGGCTTTACCTCTAGATTTGGGGTTTTACATCTAGATGTTTGCCTTCACCTCTGTAAGTTGGGCTTTACCTGCAGACATTGGGCTGTAGGACTAGATGATGGGCTTTACCTCCAGACGTTGGGCTTTACCTCTAGATATCTGGCTTTACCTCTAAATGATGCGCTTAAACTCTAAATATTGGGCTTTTCCTCCAGATATTGGGCTTTAGATTTAGAAGTTGGGCTTTACAACTATATTTTGGGCTTTACGTCTAGATATTGGGCTTTACCTCTAGATTTTGGGGTTTATATCTATATATTTGGCTTCACCTCTAGATTTTGGGTTTTAGATCTATATATCTGGCTTTATCTCTAGATGTTGGGCTTTACCTCTACATTTTGGGCTCTACCTCTAGGTATTGGTATTTACATTTATATTTTTGACTTTAAATCTGGAAGTTGAGCTTTACATCTAGACTTTGGGATTTACCTCTAGATGTTGGGATTTAACTCTAGAAATTGGGTTTGAAATCTATATATTTTGCTTTTCCTCTAGATGTTGGGCTTTACCTCTAGATATCTGGCTTTACCTCTAGATGTTGGGTTTTACCTCTAGATATTGGTCTTTAACTCTAGATTTTGGGTGTTAGACCAAGAATTTGGGCTTTACATCTTGATTTTGGGCGTTAGATCTAGAATTTGGGCTTTACATCTAGATTTTGGGCTTTACGTCTAGATATTGGGCTTTACCTCTAGGTTTTGGTTTTTAAATCTATATATATTTGGCTTTTCCTCTAGATGTTGGGCTTTACATCTAGATTTGGGGTTTTACATCTAGATGTTTGCCTTCACCTCTGTAAGTTGGGCTTTACCTGCAGACATTGGGCTGTAGGACTAGATGATGGGCTTTACCTCCAGACGTTGGGCTTTACCTCTAGATATCTGGCTTTACCTCTAGATGTTGGGTTTTACCTCTAGATATTGGTCTTTACCTCTAGATGTTGGGCTTTAGATCTAGAAGTTGTGCTTTTCATCTAGATTTTGGGCTTTACGTCTAGATATTGGGCTTTAGGTCTAGATATTGGGCTTTACCTCTAGATTTTGGGTTTTACATCCTGGTGTTTGCCTTCACCTCTGTAACTTGGGCTTTACCTGCAGCCATTAGGCTGTAGGACTAGATGATGGGCTTTACCTCTAGAAGTTGAGCTTTACATCTAGATTTTGGGCTTTACCTCTAAATGATGTGCTTAAACTCTAAATATTGGGCTTTACCTCTAGATGTTGGGCTTTAGATTTTGAAGTTGGGATTTACATCTATATTTTGGGCTTTAGATCTAGAAGTTGGGATTTATATCTAGATTTTGATCTTTACGTCTAGATATTGGGCTTTACCTCTAGATTTTGGGGTTTATATCTATATATTTGGCTTTTCCTCTAGATGTTGGGCTTTACCCCTAGATATCTGGATTTACCTGTAGATGTTAGGCTTTACCTCTAGATGTTTGGATTACATCTAGATGTTTTGCTTTACATTTAGATGTTCGGCATTATCTCTAGATTTTGGGTTTTAAATCTATGTATTTGGCATATCTCTAGATGTTGGGCTCTAACTCTAGGTATTGGTGTTTACCTCTAGATTTTGGACTTTAACTCTGGAAGTTGGGGTTTACCCCTAGATGTTGGGATTTAACTCTAGAATTTGGGTTTGAAATCTATATATTTTGCTTTTCCTCTAGATGTTGGGCTTTACCTCTAGATTTTGGGTGTTAGACCAAGAATTTGGGCTTTACATCTAGATTTTGGGCGTTAGATCTAGAATTTGGGCTTTACATCTAGATTTTGGGCTTTACGTCTAGATATTGGGCTTTACTCTAGGTTTTGGGTTTTAAATCTATATATATTTGGCTTTTCCTCTAGATGTTGGGCTTTACATCTAGATTTGGGGTTTTACATCTAGATGTTTGCCTTCACCTCTGTAAGTTGGGCTTTACCTGCAGACATTGGGCTGTAGGACTAGGTGATGGGCTTTACCTCCAGACGTTGGGCTTTACCTCTAGATATCTGGCTTTACGTCTAAATGATGCGCTTAAACTCTAAATATTGGGCTTTTCCTCCAGATGTTGGGCTTTAGATTTAGAAGTTGGGCTTTGCAACTATATTTTCGGCTTTAGATCTAGAATTTGGGCTTTACATCTAGATTTTGGGCTTTACATCTAAATATTTGGCTTCACCTCTAGATTTTGGGGTTTAGATCTATATATCTGGCTTTATCTCTAGATGTTGGGCTTTACCTCTACATTTTGGGCTCTACCTCTAGGTATTGGTATTTACATTTAGATTTTTGACTTTAAATCTGGAAGTTGAGCTTTACATCTAGACTTTGGGATTTACCTCTAGATGTTGGGATTTAACTCTAGAATTTGGGTTTGAAATCTATATATTTTGCTTTTCCTCTAGATGTTGGGCTTTACCTCTAGATATCTGGCTTTACCTCTAGATGTTGGGTTTTACCTCTAGATATTGGTCTTTACCTCTAGATGTTGGGCTATCGATCTAGAAGTTGTGCTTTTCATCTAGATTTTGGGCTTTACGTCTAGATATTGGGCTTTACCTCTAGATTTTGGGTTTTATATCTATATATTTGGCTTTTCCTCTAGATGTTGGGCTTTACCACTAGATATCTGAATTTACCTGTAGATGTTGGGCTTTACCTCTAGATTTTGGGTTTTCCATCTGGATTTTTGGCTTCTCTCTAGAATCTGGGCTTTACCTCCAGACGTTGGGCTTTACCACTAGATGTTGGGTTTTACCTCTAGAGGTTGGTCTTTAGGTCTAGCTATTGGACTTTACCTCTAGATGTAGGGTTTTACTTCTAGATGGTTTGCTTTACATTTAGATGTTGGTCTTTATCTCTAGATGTTGGGTTATACCTCTATATGTTGTGCTTCACCTCTAGATGTTAGGCTTTACCTCTAGATGTTTGGATTACATCTAGATGTTTTGCTTTACATTTAGATGTTCGGCTTTATCTCTAGATTTTGGGTTTTAAATCTATATATTTGGCATATCTCTAGATGTTGGGCTCTAACTCTAGGTATTGGTGTTTACCTCTAGATTTTGGACTTTAACTCTGGAAGTTGGGCTTTACCTCTAGAAGTTGGGCTTTAACTCTAGACTTTGGGCTTTACCTCAAGACGTTCGGCTTTAACTCTAGCTGTTGGACTTTACCTCTAGATTTTGGGCCTTACCTCTAGAAGTTGGGGGTTATATCTATATGGTTGGATTTAACTGTAGATGTCAGGCCTTAACACTTGATTTTGGAATTCACCTCTAGATGTTAGGCTTTACATCTAGATTCTGGGCTTTCCCTCTAGATGTTGGGCTTTAACTCTAGATTTTGGGCTTTACTCTAAAGGATGCGCTTTAACTCTAGATATTCGGCTTTACCTCTAGAAGTTGGGTTGTACATCTAGATGTTTGGCTTTAACTGTAGGTGTCGGCCTTTAACACTAGATATTGGAATTCACCTCTAGATCTTAGTCTTTACCTCTACATGTTGGGCTTTACCTCTAGAGTATTTGGCTTTAGATGTAGCGATTGGGCTTTACATCTAGATTTGGGGCTTTAGCTCTAGATGTTGGGCTTTACCTCCAGATTGTGGATTTTAAATCTATATATCTGGCTTTATCTCTAGATGTTGGGCTTTATCTCTAGATTTTGGGCTCTAACTCTAGGTATTGGTGTTTACCTCTAGATTTTGGACTTTAACTCTGGAAGTTGGGCTTTACCTCTAGATGTTGGGATTGAACTCTAGAATTTGGGTTTGAAATCTATATATTTTGCTTTTCCTCTAGATGTTGGGCTTTACCTCTAGATATCTGGCTTTACCTCTATATCTTGGGTTTTACCACTAGATATTGGTCTTTACCTCTAGATTTTGGGTGTTAGATCTAGAATTTGGGCTTTACATCTAGACTTTGGGCTTTAGGTCTAGATATTGGGCTTTACCTCTAGATTTTGGGTTTTAAATCTATATATTTGGCTTTTCCTCTAGATGTTGGGCTTTACCTCTAGATTTTGGGTTTTACATCTAGATGTTTGCCTTCACCTCTGTAAGATGTGCTTTACCTGCAGACATTGGGCTGTAGGACTAGATGATGGGCTTTACCTCTAGAAGTTGGGCTTTACATCTAGATTTTGGGCTTTACCTCTAAATGATGCGCTTAAACTCTAAATATTGGGCTTTACCTCTAGATGTTGGGCTTTAGATTTAGAAGTTGGGCTTTACATCTAGATTTTGGGCTTTACGTCTAGATATTGGGCTTCACCTCTAGATTTTGGGGTTTAGATCTATATATCTGGCTTTATCTCTAGATGTTGGGCTTTACCTCTACATTTTGGGCTCTACCTCTAGGTATTGGTGTTTACCTCTAGATTTTGGACTTTAACTCTGGAAGTTGAGCTTTACATCTAGACTTTGGGATTTACCTCTAGATGTTGGGATTTAACTCTAGAATTTGGGTTTGAAATCTATATATTTTGCTTTTCCTCTAGATGTTGGGCTTTACCTCTAGATATCTGGCTTTACCTCTAGATGTTGGGTTTTACCTCTAGATATTGGTCTTTATCTCTAGATTTTGGGCATTCGATCTAGAATTTGGGCTTTACATCTAGATTTTGGGCTTTAGATCAAGAAGCTGGGCTTTACATCTAGATTTTGGCCTTTACGTCTTGATATTGGGCTTTACCTCTAGATTTTGGGTTTTAAATCTATATATTTGGCTTTTCCTCTAGATGTTGGGCTTTACCCCTAGATATCTGGCTTTACCTCTAGATGTTGGGCTTTACCTCTAGATTTTGGGTTTTAAATATATATATATTTGGCTTTTCCTCTAGATGTTGGGCTTTACCTCTAGATTTGGGGTTTTACATCTAGATGTTTGCCTTCACCTCTGTAAGTTGGGCTTTACCTGCAGACATTGGGCTGTAGGACTAGATGATGGGCTTTACCTCCAGACGTTGGGCTTTACCTCTAGATATCTGGCTTTACCTCTAGATGTTGGGTTTTACCTCTAGCTATTGGTCTTTACCTCTAGATGTTGGGCTTTAGATCTAGAAGTTGTGCTTTTCATCTAGATTTTGGGCTTTACGTCTAGATATTGGGCTTTACCTCTAGATTTTGGGTTTTATATCTATATATTTGGCTTTTCCTCTAGATGTTGGGCTTTACCCCTAGATATCTGGATTTACCTGTAGATGTTGGGCTTTACCTCTAGATTTTGGGTTTTCCATCTGGATTTTTGGCTTCTCTCTAGAATCTGGGCTTTACCTCCAGACCTTGGGCTTTACCACTAGATGTTGGTTTTTACCTCTAGATGTTGGTCTTTAGGTCTAGATATTGGACTTTACCTCTAGATGTAGGGTTTTACATCTAGATGTTTTGCTTTACATTTAGATGTTGGTCTTTATCTCTTGATGTTGGGTTATACCTCTATATGTTGTGCTTTACATACAACATAGATGTTGGGTTATACCTCTATATGTTGTGCTTTACATACAATAGATCTATTAATATAGATGTTGGGTTTTACCTCTAGATATTGGTCTTTACCTCTAGATTTTGGGTGTTAGATCTAGAATTTGGGCTTTACATCTAGATTTTGGGCTTTAGGTCTAGATATTGGGCTTTACCTCTAGATTTTGGGTTTTAAATCTATATATTTGGCTTTTCCTCTAGATGTTGGGCTTTACCTCTCGATTTGGGGTTTTACATCTAGATGTTTGCCTTCACCTCTGTAAGTTGGGCTTTACCTGCAGACATTGGGCTGTAGGAATAGATGATGGGCTTTACCTCTAGAAGTTGGGCTTTACATCTAGATTTTGGGCTTTACCTCTAAATGATGCGCTTATACTCTAAATATTGGGCTTTACCTCTAGATGTTGGGCTTTAGATTTAGAACTTGGGCTTTACATCTATATTTTGGGCTTTAGATCTAGAAGTTGAGCTTTACATCTAGATATTGGGCTTTACGTCTAGATATTGGGCTTCACCTCTAGATTTTGGAGTTTAGATCTATATATCTGGCTTTATCTCTAGATGTTGGGCTTTACCTCTAGATTTTGGGTTTTAAATCTATATATTTGGCTTTTCCTCTAGATGTTGGGCTTCACCTCTAGAAGTTGGGCTGTACATCTAGATGTTTGTCTTTAACTGTAGGTGTCGGGCTTTAACACTAGATATTGGAATTCACCTCTAGATCTTACTCCTTACCTCTACATGTGGGCTTTACCTCTAGAGTATTTGGCTTTAGCTCTAGATGTTGGGCTTTACCTCTAGATATCTGGCTTTACCTCTAGATGTTGGGTTTTACCTCTAGATATTGGTCTTTATCTCTAGATTTTGGGCTATTGATCTAGAATTTGGGCTTTACATCTAGATTTTGGGCTTTAGATCAAGAAGTTGGGCTTTACATCTAGATTTTGGGCTTTACGTCTTGATATTGGGCTTTACCTCTAGATTTTGGTTTTTAAATCTATATATTTGGCTTTTCCTCTAGATGTTGGCCTTTACCCCTAGATATCTGGCTTTACCTCTAGATGTTGGGCTTTACCTCTAGATTTGGGGTTTTACATCTAAATGTTTGCCTTCACCTCTGTAAGTTGGGCTTAACTGCAGACATTGGGCTGTAGGACTAGATGATGGGCTTTACCACCAGACGTTGGGCTTTACCTCTAGACATCTGGCTTTACCTCTAGATGTTGGGTTTTATCTCTAGCTATTGGTCTTTACCTCTAGATGTTGGGATTTAACTCTAGAATGTGGGTTTGAAATCTATATATTTGGCTTTTCCTCTAGATGTTGCTCTTTACCTCTAGATATCTGGCTTTACCTCTAGATGTTGGGTTTTACCTCTAGCTATTGGTCTTTACATCTAGATGTTGGCATTTAACTCTAGAATTTGGGTTTGAAATCTATATATTTGGCTTTTCCTCTAGATGTTGGGCTTTACCTCTAGATATCTGGCTTTAACTCCAGATGTTGGGTTTTACCTCTAAATATTGGGCTTTACCTCTAGATGTTGGGCTTTAGATTTAGAAGTTGGGCTTTACATCTAGATTTTGGGCTTTACGTCTAGATATTGGGCTTCACCTCTAGATTTTGGATTTTAGATCTATATATCTGGCTTTATCTCTCGATGTTGGGCTTTATCTCTAGATTTTGGGCTCTACCTCTAGGTATTGGTATTTACATTTAGATTTTGGACTTTAAATCTAGAAGTTGAGCTTTACATCTAGACTTTGGGCTTTACCTCTAGATGTTGGGATTTAACTCTAGAATTTGGGTTTGAAATCTATATATTTTGCTTTTCCTCTAGATGTTGGGCTTTACCTCTAGATATCTGGCTTTACCTCTCGATGTTTGGTTTTACCTCTAGATATTGGTCTTTATCTCTAGATTTTGGGTTTTAGATCAAGAAGTTGGGCTTTACATCTAGATTTTGGCCTTTATGTCTAGATATTGGGCTTTACCTCTAGATTTTGGGTTTTAAATCTATACATTTGGCTTTTCCTCTAGATGTTGGGCTTTACCCTTAGATATCTGGCTTTACCTCTAGATGTTGGGATTTACCTCTAGATATTGGGCTTTATCTCTAGATTTTGGGCTCTAACTCTTTGTATTGGTGTTTACCTCTAGATTTTGGACTTTAACTCTGGAAGTTGGGCTTTACCTCTAGATGTTGGGATTTACCTCTAGATATTGGGCTTTATCTCTAGATTTTGGGCTCTAACTCTTTGTATTGGTGTTTACCTCTAGATTTTGGACTTTAACTCTGGAAGTTGGGCTTTACCTCTAGATGTTGGGATTTAACTCTAGAATTTGGGTTTGAAATCTATATATTTTGCTTTTCCTCTAGATGTTGGGCTTTACCTCTAGATATCTGGCTTTACCTCTAGATGTTGGGTTTTACCTCTAGATATTGGTCTTTATCTCTAGATTTTGGGCGTTAGATCTAGAATTTGGGCTTTACATCTAGATTTTGGCCTTTACGTCTTGATATTGGGCTTTACCTCTAGATTTTTGGTTTTAAATCTATATATTTGGCTTTTCCTCTAGATGTTGGCCTTTACCGCTAGATATCTGGCTTTACCTCTAGATTTTGGGTTTTAAATATATATATATTTGGCTTTTCCTCTAGACGTTGGGCTTTACCTCTAGATTTGGGGTTTTATATCTAGATGTTTGCCTTCACCTCTGTAAGTTGGGCTTTACCTGCAGACATTGGGCTGTAGGACTAGATGATGGGCTTTACCTCCAGATGTTGGGCTTTACCTCTAGATATCTGGCTTTATCTCTAGATGTTGGGTTTCACCTCTAGCTATTGATCTTTACCTCTAGATGTTGGGCTTTAGATCTAGAAGTTGTGCTTTTCATCTAGATTTTGGGCTTTACGTCTAGATATTGGGCTTTACCTCTAGATTTTGGGTTTTATATCTATATATTTGGCTTTTCCTCTAGATGTTGGCCTTTACCCCTAGATATCTGGATTTACCTGTAGATGTTGGGCTTTACCTCTAGATTTTGGGTTTTCCATCTGGATTTTTGGCTTCTCTCTAGAATCTGGGCTTTACCTCCAGACGTTGGGCTTTACCACTAGATGTTGGGTTTTACCTCTAGATGTTGGTCTTTAGGTCTAGATATTGGACTTTACCTCTAGATGTAGGGTTTTACATCTAGATGTTTTGCTTTACATTTAGATGTTGGTCTTTATCTCTTGATGTTGGGTTATACCTCTATATGTTGTGCTTCACCTCTAGATGTTAGGCTTTACCTCTAGATGTTTGGATTACATCTAGATGTTTTGCTTTACATTTAGATGTTCGTCTTTATCTCTAGATTTTGGGTTTTAAATCTATATGTTTGGCTTTTCCTCTAGATGTTGGGCTTTACCGTCAGATATCTGGCTTTACGTCTAGATGTTGGGCTTTACCTCTAGAAGTTGGGCTTTAACTCTAGACTTTGGGCTTTACCTCAAGACGTTCGGCTTTAACTCCAGCTGTTGGGCTTTACCTCTAGATTTTGGGCCTTACCTCTAGAAGTTGGGGGTTATATCTATATGGTTGGATTTAACTGTAGATGTCAGGCCTTAACACTTGATTTTGGAATTCACCTCTAGATGTTAGGCTTTACATCTAGATTCTGGGCTTTCCCTCTAGATGTTGGGCTTTAACTCTAGATTTTGGGCTTTACTCGAAAGGATGCGCTTTAACTCTAGATATTCGGCTTTACCTCTAGAAGTTGGGTTGTACATCTAGATGTTTGGCTTTAACTGTAGGTGTCGGCCTTTAACACTAGATATTGGAATTCACCTCTAGATCTTAGTCTTTACCTCTACATGTTGGGCTTTACCTCTAGAGTATTTGGCTTTAGATCTAGCAATTGGGCTTTACATCTAGATTTGGGGCTTTAGCTCTAGGTGTTGGGCTTTACCTCCAGATTGTGGATTTTAAATCTATATATCTGGCTTTATCTCTAGATGTTGGGCTTTATCTCTAGATTTTGGGCTCTAACTCTAGGTATTGGTGTTTACCTCTAGATTTTGGACTTTAACTCTGGAAGTTGGGCTTTACCTCTAGATGTTGGGATTGAACTCTAGAATTTGGGTTTGAAAACTATATATTTTGCTTTTCCTCTAGATGTTGGGCTTTACCTTAGATATCTGGCTTTACCTCTAGATGTTGGGTTTTACCTCTAGATATTGGTCTTTATCTCTAGATTTTGGGCGTTAGATCTAGAATTTGGGCTTTACATATAGATTTGGGGCTTTAGGTCTAGATATTGGGCTTTACCTCTATATTTTGGTTTTAAATCTATATATTTGGCTTTTCCTCTAGATGTTGGGCTTTACCTCTAGATTTTGGGTTTTACATCTAGATGTTTGCCTTCACCTCTGTAAGTTGGGCTTTACCTGCAGACATTGGGCTGTAGGACTAGATGATGGGCTTTACCTCTAGAAGTTGGGCTTTGCATCTAGATTTTGGGCTTTACCTCTAGATGTTGGGATTGAACTCTAGAATTTGGGTTTGAAAACTATATATTTTGCTTTTCCTCTACATGTTGGGCTTTACCTTAGATATCTGGCTTTACCTCTAGATGTTGGGTTTTACCTCTAGATATTGGTCTTTATCTCTAGATTTTGGACTTTAACTCTGGAAGTTGGGCTTTACCTCTAGATGTTGGGATAGAACTCTAGAATTTGGGTTTGAAATCTATATATTTTGCTTTTCCTCTAGATGTTGGGCTTTACCTTAGATATCTGGCTTTACCTCTAGATGTTGGGTTTTACCTCTAGATATTGGTCTTTATCTCTAGATTTTGGGCTTTAGATCTAGAAGTTGGGCTTTACATCTAGATTTTGGGCTTTACCTCTAAATGATGCGCTTAAACACTAAATATTGGGCCTTACCTCTAGATGTTGGGCTTTAGATTTAGAAGTTGAGCTTTACAGCTATATTTTGGGCTTTAGATCTAGAATTTGGGCTTTACATCTAGATTTTGGGCTTTACGTCTAGATATTGTGCTTCACCTCTAGATTTTGGGGTTTAGATCTATATATCTGACTTTATCTCTAGATGTTGGGCTTTACCTCTACATTTTGGGCTCTACCTCTAGGTATTGGTATTTACATTTAGATTTTTGACTTTAAATCTGGAAGTTGAGCTTTACATCTAGACTTTGGGATTTACCTCTAGATGTTGGGATTGAACTCTAGAATTTGGGTTTGAAATCTATATATTTTGCTTTTCCTCTAGATGTTGGGCTTTACCTCTAGATATCTGGCTTTACCTCTAGATGTTGGGTTTTACCTCTAGATATTGGTCTTTACCTCTAGATGTTGGGCTTTAGATCTAGAAGTTGTGCTTTACATCTAGATTTTGGGCTTTAGATCAAGAATCTGGGCTTTACATCTAGATTTTGGCCTTTACGTCTTGATATTGGGCTTTAGATTTTGGGTTTTAAATCTATATATTTGGCTTTTCCTCTAGATGTTGGCCTTTACCCCTAGATATCTGGCTTTACCTCTAGATGTTGGGCTTTACCTCTAGATTTTGGGTTTTAAATCTATATATATTTGGCTTTTCCTCTAGATGTTGGGCTTTACCTCTAGATTTGGGGTTTTACATCTAGATGTTTGCCTTCACCTCTGTAAGTTGGGCTTTACCTGCAGACATTGGGCTGTAGGACTAGATGATGGGCTTTACCTCCAGACGTTGGGCTTTACCTCTAGATATCTGGCTTTACCTCTAGATGTTGGGTTTTACCTCTAGCTATTGGTCTTTACCTCTAGATGTTGGGCTTTAGATCTAGAAGTTGTGCTTTTCATCTAGATTTTGGGCTTTACGTCTAGATATTGGGCTTTACCTCTAGATTTTGGGTTTTATATCTATATATTTGGCTTTTCCTCTAGATGTTGGGCTTTACCCCTAGATATCTGGATTTACCTGTAGATGTTGGGCTTTACCTCTAGATTTTGGGTTTTCCATCTGGATTTTTGGCTTCTCTCTAGAATCTGGGCTTTACCTCCAGACGTTGGGCTTTACCACTAGATGTTGGGTTTTACCTCTAGAGGTTGGTCTTTAGGTCTAGCTATTGGACTTTACCTCTAGATGTAGGGTTTTACATCTAGATGTTTTGCTTTACATTTAGATGTTGGTCTTTATCTCTTGATGTTGGGTTATACTTCTATATGTTGTGCTTCACCTCTAGATGTTAGGCTTTACCTCTAGATGTTTGGATTACATCTAGATGTTTTGCTTTACATTTAGATGTTCGGCTTTATCTCTAGATTTTGGGTTTTAAATCTATATATTTGGCTTTTCCTCTAGATGTTGGCCTTTACCGTCAGATATCTGGCTTTACGTCTAGATGTTGGGCTTTACCTCTAGAAGTTGGGCTTTAACTCTAGACTTTGGGCTTTACCTCAAGACGTTCGGCTTTAACTCCAGCTGTTGGGCTTTACCTCTAGATTTTGGGCCTTACCTCTAGAAGTTGGGGGTTATATCTATATGGTTGGATTTAACTGTAGATGTCAGGCCTTAACACTTGATTTTGGAATTCACCTCTAGATGTTAGGCTTTACATCTAGATTCTGGGCTTTCCCTCTAGATGTTGGGCTTTAACTCTAGATTTTGGGCTTTACTCTAAAGGATGCGCTTTAACTCTAGATATTCGGCTTTACCTCTAGAAGTTGGGTTGTACATCTAGATGTTTGGCTTTAACTGTAGGTGTCAGGCTTCAACACTAGATATTGGAATTCACCTCTAGATCTTAGTCTTTACCTCTACATGTTGGGCTTTACCTCTAGAGTATTTGGCTTTAGATCTAGCAATTGGGCTTTACATCTAGATTTGGGGCTTTAGCTCTAGATGTTGGGCTTTACCTCCAGATTTTGGATTTTAAATCTATATATCTGGCTTTATCTCTAGATGTTGGGCTTTATCTCTAGATTTTGGGCTCTAACTCTAGGTATTGGTGTTTACCTCTAGATTTTGGACTTTAACTCTGGAAGTTGGGCTTTACCTCTAGATGTTGGGATTGAACTCTAGAATTTGGGTTTGAAATCTATATATTTTGCTTTTCCTCTAGATGTTGGGCTTTACCTCTAGATATCTGGCTTTACCTCTAGATGTTGGGTTTTACCTCTAGATATTGGTCTTTATCTCTAGATTTTGGGCTTTAGATCTAGAAGTTGTGCTTTACATCTAGATTTTGGGCTTTAGATCAAGAAGCTGGGCTTTACATATAGATTTTGGCCTTTACGTCTTGATATTAAGCTTTACCTCTAGATTTTGGGTTTTAAATATATATATTTGGCTTTTCCTCTAGATGTTGGCCTTTAACCCTAGATATCTGGCTTTACCTCTAGATGTTGGGCTTTACCTCTAGATTTTGGGTTTTAAATCTATATATATTTGGCTTTTCCTCTAGATGTTGGGCTTTACCTCTAGATTTGGGGTTTTACATCTAGATGTTTGCCCTCACCTCTGTAAGTTGGGCTTTACCTGCAGACATTGGGCTGTAGGACTAGATGATGGGCTTTACCTCTAGAAGTTGGGCTTTACATCTAGATTTTGGGCTTTACCTCTAAATGATGCGCTTAAACTCTAAATATTGGGCTTTACCTCTAGATGTTGGGCTTTAGATTTAGAAGTTGGGCTTTACATCTATATTTTGGGCTTTAGATCTAGAAGTTGGGCTTTACACCAGATTTTGGGCTTTACGTCTAGATATTGGTCTTTACCTCTAGATTTTGGGTTTTACATCTAGATGTTTGCCTTCACCTCTGTAAGTTCGGCTTTACCTGCAGACATTGGGCTGTAGGACTAGATGATGGGCTTTACCTCTAGAAGTTGGGCTTTACATCTAGATTTTGGGCTTTACGTCTAGATATTGGGCTTCACCTCTAGATTTTGGGGTTTAGATATATATATTTGGCTTTACCTCTAGATGTTGGGATTTAACTCTAGAATTTGGGTTTGAAATCTATATATTTTGCTTTTCCTCTAGATGTTGGGCTTTACCTCTAGATATCTGGCTTTACCTCTAGATGTTGGGTTTTACCTCTAGATATTGGTCTTTATCTCTAGATTTTGGGCGTTAGATCTAGAATTTGGGCTTTACATCTAGATTTTGGGCTTTAGATCAAGAAGTTGGGCTTTACATCTAGATTTTGGCCTTTACGTCTTGATATTGGGCTTTACCTCTAGATTTTGGGTTTTAAATCTATATATTTGGCTTTTCCTCTAGATGTTGGCCTTTACCCCCAGATATCTGGCTTTACCTCTAGATGTTGGGCTTTACCTCTAGATTTTGGGTTTTAAATCTATATATATTTGGCTTTTCCTCTAGATGTTGGGCTTTACCTCTAGATTTGGGGTTTTACATCTAGATGTTTGCCTTCACCTCTGTAAGTTGGGCTTTACCTGCAGACATTGGGCTGTAGGACTAGATAATGGGCTTTACCTCCAGACGTTGGGCTTTACCTCTAGATATCTGGCTTTACCACTAGATGTTGGGTTTTACCTCTAGATGTTGGTCTTTAGGTCTAGATATTGGACTTTATCTCTAGATGTAGGGTTTTACATCTAGATGTTTTGCTTTACATTTAGATGTTGGTCTTTATCTCTAGATGTTGGGTTTTACATCTAGATGTTTTGCTTTACATTTAGATGTTGGTCTTTATCTCTAGATGTTGGGTTATACCTCTATATGTTGTGCTTCACCTCTAGATGTTAGGCTTTACCTCTAGATGTTTGGATTACATCTAGATGTTTTGCTTTACATTTAGATGTTCGGCTTTATCTCTAGATTTTGGGTTTTAAATCTATATATTTGGCTTTTCCTCTAGATGTTGGGCTTTACCTCTAGATATCTGGCTTTACGTCTAGATGTTGGGCTTTACCTCTAGAAGTTGGGCTTTAACTCTAGACTTTGGGCTTTACCTCAAGACGTTCGGCTTTAACTCTAGCTGTTGGGCTTTCCCTCTAGATTTTGGGCCTTACCTCTAGAAGTTGGGGGTTATATCTATATGGTTGGATTTAACTGTAGATGTCAGGCCTTTACACTTGATTTTGGAATTCACCTCTAGATGTTAGGCTTTACATCTATATTTTGGGCTTTCCCTCTAGATGTTGGGCTTTAACTCTAGATTTTGGGC